>NC_092507.1:72324113-73676613 GCF_047511675.1 Marmota flaviventris
AAATGGTGCCGAAGGAAGGAAGGAAGGAAGGAAGGCAAAGATCTTATATCCTTCACAAAAATTAACTTAAAATGGATCATAGGTCTACATGTAAAGTCTGAAACTTTAAAATTCTTGGAAGATAACGGGAAAAAAACCTAGGTAATCCTGGGAATAGTAATGATTTTTACATGCATTAAAGGCACAATCCATCTAAGAAATAATTGGTAAGCTGGTCTTTAAATCTTCTGCTCTGCAAAAGATAACATTAAGATTATGAGAAGGCAGTGAGTGAAAAATCCCTTCAATAAAGAGAGATTCTGAAAAGAAATCAAGAAGAAATCCTCAAAACAAAGGAATCAATAAACCAAACTAAAAATTCAATGGAAAGTATCACCAAAAGACTAGACAACTTAGAAAACAAAGTTTCAGGCAATGAAAACAAAATATATAATATATAAAATAAAGCTGACCAGGGAGAAAAGATGTTAAGACACCACTAACAGAATTGCTAAGAAATATGGGAAAACATTAGAAGATTAAATTTAAGATTTATCAGGATAGGTGAAGGCACAGAAATACCAACCAAAGGAATGAACAACCTTTCAATGTAATAATATCAGAAAAATTCCCAAACCTAAAGAATGAAATGGAAAATCAAATACAGGAGGCTTATAAGACCCCAAATTTATAAAGTTACAATAGACCCAAACAAGGTGCCTAACATACAGAACAATGATAGAATTTTAAAGGCTACCAGAGAAAAAGGTCAAATTATGTTTAGAGAGAAATGATATGGATCTCAGCTCAGATCTCAGCTGCTATCTCAACCCACATGCTCAAAGCTAGGAGGTCTTGAAATAATACATACCAAGCTCTGAAAGAAAATGGATACCTATCAAGAATACTATACCCAGAAAACTAAGCTTCAGATCTGATGATGAAATAAAAACTTTACATGATAAACAAAAGTTAAAAGAATTCACAACTAGAGATGAACATGGTGGCACACACATGTAATACCAATAGCTTGGGAGGCTAAGGCAAGAGGATCATGAGTTCAAAGCCAGTCTCAGCAATGGTGAGGCATTAAAGCAACTCAATAAGACTCTGTCTATAAATAAAATACAAAAAATAGGTCTGGGGATATAGATCAGTGGTTGAGTGCCTCTGAGTTCAATCCTTGGTACCCACCCTCCCCAAAAAAGAATTCACAACTAGAAAGCATGCACTACAGAACATTCTCAGCAAAGTATTTCATGAATAAGAAATGAAAAATAAAAATGAAAACCAGTAAAGGGAATAACTACACTAAAGGAATACTCAATCAAAGGAGAAACTAATTCAAATTAAAACCCAGTAATAGGGGCTGGGAATGTGGCTCAAGTGGTAGCGTGCTCACCTGGCATGCGCGGGGCGCTGGGTTCAATCCTCAGCACCACATAAAAAATAAAATAAAAATGTTGTGTCCACCAAAAACTAAAAAGAAATAAATAGATATTTAAATTTTTTCTCTCTCTCTCTAAAAAAAACCCAGTAATAAACCAAAATGACTGGGAATACAAATCATATCTCCATAATAACTTTGAATGTAAAAGGCCTAAACTCATCAATCAAAAAACATAGACTAACAGATTGGATTAAAAAACAAGACCCAACAATATGCTGTCTCCAAAAGACTCACCTCATAAGCAAATTCATCCACACTGAAGGTGAAATGATGGGAAAAAACATATCACTCACATGGATCTTGTAAACAAGTAGAGGTTTCTATCTTCATGTCAAATAAAGTGGACTTCAAGCCAAAGTTTAATCAGAAGGGACAAAGAAGGATATTTCATACTACCTTAAAGGATTATATCAACAAGACGTAACAATCATAAATATTTATGCCTCAAACAATGGAGCATCTACATTCATCAAACAAACTCTTCTCAAGTTAGAAAGTCAAATAGACCACAACACAATAATACTGGGTGACTTTAACACACCCCTCTCACTACTGGATATATCCTCCAAACAAAAACTTAACAAAAAAACTTTAGGACTAAATAATACAATCAATAATTTAGACTTAATACACATATATAGAATATTTTCTCCATCAATGAGCAAATACACTTTTTTCTCAGCAGCACATAAATCCTTTTCTAAAATAGACCATAAGTTAGGCCACAAAGCAATCTTAGGAAGTATAAAAATAAATAGAGATACTACCCTGCATTCTATCAGATCATAATGGAATGAAATTAGAAATCAATGATAAAATAAAAACAGAAGCTACTCCAATACCTGGAAACTATATATTATGGAGTAAACAATGAAAATGAGATGAGTGAGAATAGCAACATAACATATCAAAATCTCTGAGACACTATGAAGGCAGGTCTAAGAGGAAAGTTCATAGCATTGAGCTCATTCATTAAAAGAATAGAAAATCACCAAGGCCCTAGAAAAAGAAGAACAAATCAACACCAAATACAGAAGACAAGAAATAATTAAATCAGAGCTGAAATCAATGAAATTGAAACAAAACAAACCATTCAAAAAATTGAAAAAACAAAAAATTATTTTTGAAAAAATAAACGAAATTGGTAAACCCTTAGCCATGCTAATGAAGAGAATGAGAAAACTCAAATTACTAAAATTCATGATGAAAAAGGAAATATGACAGACATTACTGAAATGCTAAAGATATTCAGAAAATATTTTGAAAATTTATTCTCTAATAAAATAGAAAATCTTGAAGACATTGACAAATTTCTAGAGATATATGACCTAGCTAAACTGAAAGAGGAAGATATAGACAATATAAACAGATCAATTTTAATCAATTAAATGGATATTTCCATCAAAAGCCTACCAACTAAGAAAAACCTAGGACCAGATAGATTTTCAGCCTCATTCTACCAGACCTTCAAAGAAGAATTAACACCAATACTTCTCAAATTATTCCATGAAACAGAAAAGGAGAGAATCCTTCTAAACTCATTCTATGAGGCTAGTATCACCCTGATACCAAAAACAAAGACACATCAAGGAGAGAAAACTTCAGACCAATATTGCTGATGAACATAGATGCAAAAATTCGTAATAAAATTCTGGCAAATCGCATAAAAACATATTTAAAAGATAGTGTACCAAGACCAAGTGGGATTCATCCTAGGAATGGAAGGTTGGTTCAACATAAGGAAATCAATAAACATAATTTATCATATCAATTGACTTAAAAGACAAGAATCACATGATCATCTTACTAGATGTAGAAAAATAACTTGATAAAATGCAGCACCCTACCCTTTCATGTTCAAAACACTAGAAAAACTAGGGATAGTAGGGACATACCTCAACATTGCAAAAGTTATATATGCTAAACTTAAGGCCAAGATCATTCTAAATTGAGAAAAATTGAAAGAATTCCCTCTAAAAATTGGAAAAGACAAGGGTGCCCTCTTTCACCACTTCTACTCAACATTGTCCTTGAAACCCTAGTCAGAGCAATTATACAGAAGAAAGAAATTAAAGGGATCCAAATTTTAAAAGGAAAAGAACTCAAATTGTCCCTATTTGCAGACGATATGATTCTATATCTAGAAGACCCAAAAAACTCCACCATGAAACTTCCAGAACTAACAAATGACTCAGCAAAATGTCAGGATATAAAATTGATACTCATAAATCAATTGTGTTCCTATACATCAGTGATAAAATCAAATGAAAGAGAAACTTGGGAAACTACCCCATTCACAATAGTCTCAAAAATATAAAATATTTGGGAGTCAATCTAACAAAATAGGTGAAAAACTTCTACAATGAAAAATACAGTACACTAAAGAAAGAAATTGAAGAAGACCTTAAAAAATAGAAGGCTCTCCCATGTTCTTGGATAGGCAGAATTAACATTGTCAAAACCACCATGCTTCCAAAAGTGTTATACACATTTAATGCAATTCCTATTAAAATACCAATGACATTCTTCACAGAACTAGAAAAAGCAATCATGCAATTCATTTGGAAAAATAAGAGGCCCAGAATAGCCAAAGCAACCATTAGCAAGAATATTGAAACAGATGGCACTACAATACCAGACCTTAAACTATATTACAGAGCAATAGTTACAAAAATGGCATGGTACTGGCACCAAAATAGACATGTAGACCTATGTGATACAGAATAGAAGACACAGAGACAAACTCATATAAATATAGTTATATCATACTACACAAAGGCAACAAAAACATACACTGGAGAAAAGATAGCCTGTTAAACAAATTGTACTGGGAATATTGAAAATCCATATGCAGCAAAATGAAATTAAACTTCTATCTCACCCTGTACAAAACTCAACTCAAAGTGGATCAAAGACTTAGGCACTAAAACAGAGACCCTGTGCCTAGTAGAAGAAAAAAGTAGGCTCAAGTCTTTATCATATCGGCTTAGAACCTGACTTCCTTAACAAGACTCCTAAAGTGCAAGAAGGCAAATTAAAAATCAATGAGTGGGATAGATTCAAAATAAAAGGCTTCTTCTCAGCAAAGAAAATGATCAATATGAAGAGAGAACCTACAGAATAGGTGAAAAATCTTTACCACATATACCTCTGAGCACTAATCTCCAGGATTCATAAAGAACTCAAAAAACTCAACACCAAAAAAGTAAATAAGCCAATCAATAAATGGGCCAAGGAACTGAACTGGCACTTCACAGAAGAAATAGGATAGGTCCACAAATATATGAAAAAAATGTTCACCATCTCTAGCAGTTAGAGAAATGCAAATTAAAACTATACCTAGATTCCTTCTCACTCCAGTCAGAATGGCAATAATAAAGAATACAAATAACATTAGATTTGGAGAGGATATGAGAAAAAGGCACACTCATACATTGCTGATGGGACTACAAGTTGGTGCAACCACTGTGGAAAGCAGTATGGGGATTTTTCAGAAACTTGGAATGGAACAACCATTTGATCCAGCTAAAATCGGCATATTATAGTGATGCAGCCACATCAATGGTTATAGCAGCTCAATTCACAATAGCTAAACTATAGAATGAGCCTGGGTGCCCTTCAACAGACGAATGGATAAAGAAAGTGTGGAACATTTACACAATGGAATACTACTCAGTCATAAAGAGAAATGAAACTATGGCATTTGCTGGTAAGTGGACAGAATTAGAGACTCTCAAGCTAAATGAAATGAGCCGATCCCAAAGAACCAAAGGCTGAATGTTTCCTCTGATATGCAGATACTAAATCACAATAAGAAGGGTTAGGGAAAATCAGAAGTACTTTGGATTAGACAAGGGGAATGAAGGGAAAGTTGGGGTAATGGGAATAGGAAAGACAGTAAAATGAATTGGACTTTACTTTCCTATGTTCATATATGAATACACAACCAATGTAATTCTATATCATGTACAACCAGAAGAATGGGAAGTTGTACTTCTTATATGTACAATATTCAAAATACATTCTACTGTCATAGATAACAAACAAGAATGAATTAAAAAATAAATCTACACGAGGTAAAAAAGAGAATGAACCCTAATGTAATGTATGGACTTTGGGCTATTATAATTTATCAATATAGGTTTGTCAATGGTAAAAATGTGTCACTTTGGTAGGGGATGATGGAACCAAGGGTAAATGCAATTTATTCAATATTTTGAAGCTGGGTCAAAAAGAAAACCTATTAATGTAACATGTCATATAAATAGATCTAAAAATAAAGAGAAACATAATTATAGATGTTGGAACTATATGATAGATCTAAAAAAAGAAATAATATATAATTATAGGTATTGGAACTACATAAGTATATGTGTTATTTTTTTAAAAAATAAGAATTGGTTGATATATTTTGTTAAATATTTATTTGTTAAAATTTATAAATATTTATTAATAGATGTTTATTTATTTAACAAAATGTATCAATCATTCCTGATTTCTAAAAAAATTAAGAAAATAGGAATTGATAGATTTATGTTTACCACAACAAAATATATGCATATTTTAATCTCAGTTCCAGCATTTACTTCACGAGGAATCTCTATATTTCCACTAAGATCAGGAGAAGGCTCAAAATGCTCACTACTTCCAACTCTCTTAACTCTCTACTAGAGAACAATGCAATTATTCAGGAGAATTAAGTTAGAAATATTAGAATTAGGAAAGAATATATAAAATTATCTCTATTTGAAAAATGATAGCAAGCCTAGGAAACTCTAAAAAATTAATAGTAAAATTAATTTAAAGGAAAAACACTAAGGTAGTAGTATGTAAAACTGGCATTGAGAAATCAACAGTATTCATACACATAAACAAAAACCTGTTGGAGAATTATAATGGCAGAGAAACTGTACTTAAAGTAGCCATGAAAAGATAAAAAAAGGAACAAATTTAACAAGAAATATGCAAAACATCTATGAGGAAAAATTTTAAATATTCCTGAAAAACACAAATAACATTTGTTGTTCTTGGAGAGGATGACTCAGCATCATAAAAATATCAAATGTTTTCTTAGTTTATAAATATGAGTTTAAGTGAATGAAATAGTATTTACTAGTAGTATTTTATTTAATAATATTGAATAATATTTTAAATGAAGCTAAATAGATTGATGCCAAAATTTATATAGATATAAAGAGAACACAAGCATGGCTAGGAAAACACTGAAAAAGAAAACTAAGAGGATTTACAGGCTTTCTAGACATTAAACATACCATAAAGCTGTTAGTATTAAAACAATGTGGTACTTGTACATAAACAACCATGCATTCAAATGGAAGAAAAATATTCTAGGACTACAAATCTTATCAAAATATATAAATATTTCACTGGAGTAACTCAGATTAACTCCTTCCCCCTTCTGTTAGACTATTTTTCTTGGTTGTTTGCTCTTTTTACCTTCTTAACTCAGGCTTCTTCCTATGATATTGGTATTATAAGCCTGACATGAGGTCAAATTCACTCTGTACTCCAAGGGTTATGCAACTCTCTTTCTTCTATATTCCAGCTGCTGTTACAAATTAAATGTTAACTGTAAAAATTTCCTAACAAAGCTTATTAGTGATTTTCTTTTGTTATTTTATACTAAAAACATTTAGAGAATTCTATGTCTGTGCCATGCTGTACTTCTTTGGTAATATAATTTCCCAAGGTTACTAAGACACAAAATTAGAGAATTTTAGGCATAGTAGGAGAATGTTATGACTTCTTCTTCCAGACTTACAGTATGAGAGAATGTAAGAAGGTTCAGAGGAGAAATGATTGGTTTTTGAGAGCCTTAACCAGTCAGTGATTAATCACTTGATGGGATTAACTGAATGTTAACTGAAGGTAGATAGGCTGTGGTTGGAGGAGGTAGGTCACTGGGGCATGCCTTTGGGGTATAAATTTTGTGTCTGGTGAGTGAAGTCTTCCTCTGCTTCCTGATCATCATATGAGCTGCTTCCCTCTGTCACAGTATTCCACCATGATGTTTTGCCTGCCTCATCTCCAGCCCTAAGGAAAGGAGACTTCCCTCTATAGACTGAAACCTCTGAAACCCTGAGCCCCAAATAGAATTTTCCTCCTCTAAAATTGTTCTTGTCAGGTCTTTTAATCAGAGCAGCAAAAAAGCTACCTAAAACACATATTAATTGTTTGAAAACACTTTATGTCTGTTGGAAAAGGTCCTTCTGCTACTAAGAATAGAAAGTTTGATTTCTTTCATTAGTGTCCTGTAGTTTTCATTGTATAGATCTTTCACCTCTTTCTTTAAGTTGATTCCTAACTATTTTTTTGAGGCTATTGTAAATGGGGTAGTTTTCCTCATTTCATTCTCAGAGGATTTGTCAATGATATACAGAAATGCCTTTGATTTATGGGTGTTGATTTTACATCCTGCTACTTTGGTGAATTCATTTACTAGTTACACAGAGATTAACCCACATAACTACAGTTATCTTTTATTAGACAAAAATGCCAAAAACATGCATTGGAGAAAAGATAGCCTCTTTAACAAATGGTGCTGGGAAAACTGGAAATCCAGATGCAAAAAAAATGAAATTAAACCCCTATCTCTCATCATGCACAAAACTCAACTCAAAGTAGATCAGGGACCTAGGAATTAAACCAGAGACTCTGCATCCAATAGAAGAAAAAGTAGGCCCTAATCTTAATCATGTGGGATTAGGCCCCAACTTCCTTAATAAGACTCTTATTGCACAAGAATTAAAACCAAGAATCAATAAATGGGATGGATTCAACTAAAAAGTTTCATTTCAGCAAAAGACACAATCTGTGAGGTAAATAGAGAGCCTACATGTTGGGAGCAAATTTTTACCCCTCACACATCAGATAGAACACTAATCTCTAAGGTATATAAAGAACTCAAAAAGCTAAGCACTAAAAAAAGACAAAACAAACAAACAAACAAACAAACAAAAAACCCAATCAATAAATGGGCCAACGACATGAACAGATATTCTCAGAAGAGGATATACAATCAATCAACAAATATATGAAAAAATGTTCATGATCTCTAGAAATTAGAGAAATGCAAATCAAAACTGCTCTAAGATATCATCTCACCCCAGTCAGAATGGTAGTTATTATGAAGACAAACAATAATAAGTGTTGGCGAGGATGTGGGGCCAAAGGTACACTCATACATTGCTGGTGGGACTGCAAATTGGTGCAGCCAATATGGAAAGCAGTATGGAGATTCTTTGGAAATATGGGAATGGAACCACCATTTGACCCAGCTATCCCTCTCCTCAGTCTATACCCAAAGGACTTAAAAAAACAGCATATTAAGGGATACAGCCACATCAATGTTTATACCAGCGCAATTCACAATAGCTAAACTGTGGAACCAACCTAGATGCTCTTTAATAGATGAATGAATTTTTAAAATGTGGCATATATACACAATGGAATATCACTCAGCAATAAAAGAGAATAAAGTCATGGCATTTGCAGGTAAATGGATGGCATTGGAGAAGATAATGCTAAGTGAAGTTAGCCAATCCCAAAAAAACAAATGCCGAATGTTTTCTCTGATATAAGGAGACTGATTCATAGTGGGTTAGGGAGGTGAAGCATGGGAGCAATAGATGAACTCTCGATAGGGCAGAGGGGTGGGAGGGAATGGGAGGGGGCAGGGGGTTAGCAAGGATAGTGGAATGTGATAGACATCATTATCCAAAGTACATGTATGAAGACATGAATTGCTGTCAACATACTTTATATACAACCAGAGGTATGAAAATTTGTGCTGTATATGTGTAATAAGAATTGAAATGCATTCTGCTGACATTTATTTTTTTTAAAATCAATAAAAAAGAATTTACTATATACTAATCACTCTTAAGCCCAATAAAAGAGTGCAAAAAAAGAAAAAAAAAGAATAGAAAGTTAAAATGTAGTTCTTTATTGTTACTGTTAACCACCATGGAGTACCTCCAAGTAATTCTGATTCAGCACTACTGGGATTGACTCTGGGCATCTGTATTTTTTTTTAAGTTCCTCAGGTAGGTGATAACAATGAATGGTAAAGATAGAAAAACATAATTCTAAAGCTACATAGCTTTATTGTCTAAAACTGAAATTACCATTTTTCTAAACAAGCTCATTCTCTATTTCTACAACATTATTGCAAGATATTATCATGTTGTACCCAGAAAACTAAAATAATATCCTTAAATCATCTCTTTTCAAAGTGCTTTCAGCACTCTTTCTCCTCATTCTCTCATATCTACACAACAGTAAAAATAACCTTCTAAAAGTGAAATCAAGTAAGATCATACTACTGCATGTTAAAGTTTCAATGGTTTCCTACTGCACTTAAAACAAAATCCAGTTTCTCCTTATTTTCTGCAAAGTACTACATGATATACCCCATATACATTTCCAATTTCACTATATATAACTTTCGATTTCATTTACACCAGTTACTCTGGCATGATTTTCATCTTGAACCAACCAGGCTTTCTGAAACTTGTCATGGGTACAGACAGTTCCTTTGTCCTACATTGATGACAGTGATGGTGGTAGCTAATATTTATTAAGTGCTTCCTATTAACCAGATACTGAAGTGTTTTACATGTATTAATGTGTATAAAACATCAACTTTATGAGTTTGGTACTATTAATAGTTTCATTATAAAAAAGAAGAAAGGCATAGAGTTTATGATACTCAGGCTAATTCCTCAACTTACATTCAAAATATATTAAATCTAAAATACTGTATTATTTTTTAGATTTTAATTTAAACATTTTATTGCCAGCTAATTAACAAAAACTGTCATAGGAGTATATACCTAAACTTCATAATTTTGACTTCTAATAAAATTACTTTTATTGAATTATAGTTTGGTAGTATGATGTCAATCTATACTGACAAACGAAAATCACAGAGACTTAATGTCACGTATTGCTATCCTCCTTTTGAACAATGAACATGCTATTATCCAAGTGAGAGGAGAATCATATAGCTGATGTATTTCATTGCTATGGCCAGTAGGAATTTGGAGTTTAAATCAAAATCCATCTTTAATAAAATGTACAAGAATTTTTGGCCATATTTTGGAAAAAAGTCTCAACCTTAACACAATTCAGAAATATTTTATAAGCCCTCACTCATTCCTCTACTCAGTTTTCATGGAAGTCCTCAAGATTCTCCCTCCATCATATTATATTATATTCTGGGACTTAAGTGTCCTACTTGCAAAAACACAGAACCTATCCTATTTGTTGTCTTTCAAACTCATTCTCCCTTTGAAACAAATCCCCACACTTATGGTCAGTGTAACTCATTTTTGTTTTTAATCTTCCTTGCTTTTCATGAATTTGTCTATAAATTTCCCTCTAAGTGTTGATTTAGGTGCAACACTCAAATTTTTACAGTGATTTGTACTTATTCAGTTCTATGTGTTTTTAAATTTCCATTGTGATTTGGTTTTCCTCTCTCTCCAGTCCATGAATTACTTAGGAGTATGCTTTTCAGTTGCCAAAATTTATTTTATTGCCCTTTTATTACCAACTTAAAACTGAAGCCTTCTGGGTGTGAGTGTCCAGATATAGTATTTTCATACCTAGTATCAAGAACTTTCCTGAAACAATTTCACCTATTACAATTACTTCATGTAATCTCTATGTAGATGATTATCTAATATGTATCTCTAATCTACTCTTCTTAGAGTCAGGTCTTCGGTTTCTATATACTTTTTTTCCTGGTTTCTCCTCCCTCCTTTATTATCCTTCTGGCTATCATATATATGTCTCATGAAGCACAAGTCTCATACTTCTATTCACTTGCTTAGAAAACTTTGGTCAATGCCTACAAGATAAAATCTAAATTTAGCACAATACATAATTTACCTGAGAAAATTCATCCACTATTCAAGTAGAAACTTATAGCTTTGATTTTCTATTAAACATATTACATTAAATTTTTGCACCTGCAAATCTATTAAAAGCCTAAGGTTGAGAAAGTTGGGATAAATGTATTGCCTCATGTATGGTTGCCTGTGTTCTATTTTTATGAGCTAGAAGAAGTCATATTCCTTGGATTAGGTCTTGTTCCCCAAAACAATCTCATACTAATTCATGAGAGAGAACAGATTATATCTTCAGGTCTATGAAAACACAGGTGAAGCTGAAGAATTGTATAGAGTATAGTCTGACACGGTGGGGCTCAAGATCTTTTATTAGTAGTGCAGAAACAAAATCATGGAGACAATGTTTTAAATGTTGAGGGCAGATCCTAACATTTCAAAGGATACAGAGAAGAAAGAAACATGTTTGTAAGACCAAGCAGCAAGTGAAAACATAGTTCATACATCCTTAATCAAGCTTTATGTGAAAGAAGAAAATAGCCCAAAATCAAGAGAAAACCAGGAATTCACACAGTCCTTCCTAGGGCATATACCACTTGTAATTGTAGTTTAACTTAGCAATTCACAGTCATTATGATAACCTTTTAAAATAAAGTTAAATTAGATTCTGTATCTTTAATATGAGAAGACAGGCAAATGTTATTTATTTAAGAAGAGTTTTCATTAAAAGTGCTTAAAAATGAAAGAATGTAGGTTCTTAGAAAGAGATAAATTTTTATTATTCTGAAGACAATTTCCTCCATCTCAGAATGATGACATTAAAATGCTGCTGTGTTTTACTTCCTATTACCTTTTTATCAATAAAAGTAGGTATAATGTAGTTTTTTAGATTTTTGAACTATCATTATGGAAGGTGTTTTTAAATTAGAAATAAAGACATTAATTAGTTAAAGAAGTTAGTAAGTCTCCCCAAACAGCAATGGAATAAGTAGTGGATTTCATCTTTTACAAAGAGAGGGAGAAGGCATCAGTCTATAACTATCCTTGAAATTGCCTACTGTTTTGCCACTATTGGGACACTACTCTGATTTATTTATTCTGAAGCCAACTCATGTCCTCAGTTTTACTACTGCAACTAGTCTGAATTAGATGTGTATGTATGTGCATGCACGTGTGTATATTTTGGTATGTATACCCAAGACTAGGGTAAGGTTCAGAAGCTTTAACTCACGTAATAGATTTTAAAAAGTCCAAATGTTTTATCTCAGAAGCTCACAATCTATGCATACTTACAGAAAAGAAAGCTGTTCTATATCAAGCATAAAACCAAAGTCCAAATTTTAAAGAATATACAAGCAAATTTGATATATGTAGTGCAGACTTAATTATGTTTATTCTAAAATATGAGATACAAATGACATGCATATATAACAAGAATTAGAAGAATTCTGCACTAATATTTCAATTTATGTCCCAGAATTTGATTTCACGCTACAAGTATGTGTTATTAATAGATGGCTTTGTGGAACAAATACATCTGCTATGGAATGATCAGGATGAAAATGAGGCTAATATAGGTCAAACATTCCTAATATAAAAATCTAAAATATGAAATATTCCAAAATCTGAAACTTCTTGAGAGCCAACAATGGTACAACAATTGGAAAATTCATACCTGATCCCCTATCACAGTCAAAACACATGTGAACTAAAAGTATATAAAGTTATCTTTGGACTATGTGTATAAAGTATATAAGAAACAAAAACGAATTTTGTGTTCAGATTTGGTTTCTATTCCTAAGATAGCTCATTATTAATATGTAAGTATTCCAAAATTTGAAAAAAAACAAGATGTAAAATACTTCTGATTCCACAAATTTAAGATAAGGGATAGTTAATAACTATTTTCTTAGGAGCACTCATCACTGTTGGGTATCTCCTGAATTAATAGAACACAATTTACTCTAGACTTTTTATAGAGTTAAACTTTAGAAAAAATTTTCTTCAGCTTACTATATAATATAGAACACATTCTATCAATTGTTTAATTTCCACCATTATTGTTTCAATTTCATTATCTTTCCATCAATATTTTACCTCTGGTCCTGGGGGGCCAATTGGTCCTTTGGGTCCTGGGTCACCTGATTGACCCTAAAGAGGGAAGAGGAGAATCAAAATATATATGTTAGCTTAATAAATGGAACTAGAAGAGGAAACAAGTATATTACAAATAGCATTCAATATATTATGCCCAACAAAGTTTTAATGACTTTTCAGAGTCTTAATTTGTAACTATCATCACTGTGAAATTTATTTAAGTAAAATGTTTATGGATAATACATATTTACTCTTAACTGTTAGACATACAAATTTATGAGTTAAGTGCTCAAATCAAGAGAAAAAAAGTGTGTGTGTGTGTGTGTGTGTGTGTGTGTGTGTTGCCTAGAGCTAGAAAAATAAAGTTTGACTCAAAGAGGTAGGGAATTTTAGATGAAGAATTGCTTTTCTAAATAATCAAAGCCTTTAAACTGTTTCTGAAAATTCTTTTCTCCCATTTTAATGTCCTGATTTAATATTTAAGACTCACTGGGATTGAAATCCTTGTTGCTTAATCTCTCTAAACCTGTCTTCTCATCAGTAAAATAGGAATAACAACACTACTGACATTTTCATAGAGTCGTTTTGAGGATTAAATGAGACAATATATGTAAAGTGATAAGCACAGTACCTAGCACTTAGAAAGTATAAATATTCATTAAACATTAACCAAGTTTAAAATCATTTATCTCTCTTTTCATATCCTTGCTCCTCTTCTGGCTGATATTTGAAACTCCTACATGGTTGTGATCCTCTAATTAAAGTTTGAAGATTTTGATTTCAGTATTTTAGAAGACATTCACATGTGAAATCAGGGATGGAAAGGAAAAAGAAGTGGTATAAAGTCTGAAACCAGAGAAGGCTGACAAAGCTCTCAAGAGATAAAGTTCAGAAAAGGGAAGGTCAGTAGTCTAAGGATACCCTTAGTTATGAAAGAAAAACTATTGAATTCATTATTTTTCTCATATTAAATTTGTATTTGAGCTTCAAATTTGATTTAAGTGGACTTCAGATCACATAAAACTACAAGTTGCAATATAAGATTACACATTTTTAAAGAACCAGAGCACAATTTCCTATATGTACTGATTCAATTCTCAGTGCTAAGGTACCTGGATGTAAAAGAGGACACGACTACTGCAATCACATCCAGAGTCTGGTAATGAAATATCATTCAAAGACCCATTTAAGTTCTCAGTTCCAAATAAACAAAAACTGTGATTCATCAGAATCGGTACATAGGGAGTCTTAAATTCTAAAAATGACAAGTATCCCTCTCAGAGATGGAGTTCTCACTGGGGACCTCTAGTGGCAAAATCCAGCCAGACCCTAACTTCACAAGCATTTAGGAAAAATGACTAGCCTAGCCATTGTTTTCAGAAAAGTTAAGTAACAACCAAATATTTAAAAACATAAATTGTGGAATAATTTTATTCATTATAATAATAATAATTTTATGTGGAATAATTTTATTCATTATAATAATAATAATTCTTTGTTTTATAAAACCTCAGTTGCAAGTTTATTGTAAATGTCACCTTTCCTTCACAAAAACTTGAGTTTTCAAGTAACTTAGAGATGAAATAACATTAGGTACATCTTTATAAATGACAAAGACTTCTTATTTAAAAATGGAAAAGAAGTTATAATTGTCTTTTTTCTCTATCTCAGGGAAAGAGTATTTTCTAACACTTTCAGAGTGGTAGTTTTCTCTATTTTTATTTTTTTGAATACTTGAAGAACAAAAGCTTCCTTATTCCAGAATGTACAAACCTCCCAGATCAGGAAATTCTTATATCTAGAAAATATTCTTTCATATTATAACTTAGATCCACTTGAAAATAATTCCAGTCACATCAAAATCTTTGATGAAAGAAAACCAAAAGCAGGACATATAAAATATGAAAGACATCATATAACTTTAGCATTTTTTCCATGATAGTTAGTAGGTACTAACTTGTATAATTGGGTATGTAAGTTTTTTCTTAATAACTGATTCTGTATAGGCAATACTTCATCAAGTAGGAGTCTCCTTCCTTAATGAGGGAAGGTATCTAGGTTAAACATCTTTTGTATTAATACAAAGGATACAGTGAGAGACCAAAGACAAGTTCATTTTACTAATATTAATCACGAGTCTCCACCCAATTTTGAGCTGAAAGTAAATATTTTTCAAAGGTTTGATAAAAGTAACAAAAATTGTCAATTATCTCCCTACCAAAGTAATCCTGGCTATTAATGTTTTTAGAATAGTACAGAAGGGTATAAAATGAGTATGAAGTCAGTAAAATCCTAATTATTACCATCTCTTGTTCTCTGCCCTAAAAGAACCTCATTAGCACTTACTGTGATTTCTTTTAGGAAAAAAATATTACGACAATGATGAAGGTTGTTATGGTTTGGATATGAGGTGTCCCCCAAAGCTCCTGTGTTATTGCAGGAATATTCAGAGGTGAGATAATTAGATAGTGAGACCTATAACCTAATCAGTCCATCCAGTTTGAATGCACTGACTGGGTGGTAACTGCAGGCACAAGGGGTATGGCTGGAGGAGGTGGGCCATGCCCTGGAAGGGTTCATCCAGGGACATGCCTTGGAAGGGTTCATCTTCCCTGTGGTCCTTTCCTTTTCCATTTCTCTGCTTCCTGGTTACCATGAATGGAGTCATGCTCCTCCACCATGGCCTTCCAACATGATGTTCTGTCTCACCTTGAACCAAGAACAATGGACTTGGCCGACCAAATCTCTGGGACTTTAAGCCAAAATAAAATTTTCCTCCTCTAAGTTGTTATTTTGTATATTTTGGTCAAAGTGATGAAAAGCTGACCAACACAGAGGTAAAATAAGGTATTTTGACTTTTTCTTTAGATTATAGCAATAGTAGTAGGCACTATTACTAAGAGACAGAAATATCATAGAGTCACAGAGCTACAGGAATTCTGAAACATACATATTCTAACATGAGAAATCGGATCTATGGTAAATCAATGACAAGATCATGGCAGGTCAAATGTCAGAGTTGAGAACTAGAAACCAAATCTCCATCTCTCATACATACTCTATTCTATATTCTATTATATTGTTTAGAATCATCCTTGAAAAACATAAGCTATTTGTTACTTAGCTTCATGACCGATTCTCATGCCCTATTTATACACTTTGAAATTACTAAGATTTGACTCTAGGGCACAATTCTGGGATACAAGATTAATTGGGTTGACTGCCATAAGCCCAGGATAAAAAAACCAGTAAAAGCAAAGGTTGCTGGGCTGGGGTTGTAGCTCAGTGGTGGAGCGCTTGACTCACACGTGTGACACCAGAGTCGATCCTCAGCACCACATAAAAATAAATAAACAAAATAAAGACATTTAAACAAAAAAAGCAAAGGTTGCCCACCAACATGCCATCAGAAAAAGAGATCCCAAAATTTGTTTTTGTATGGAAATACACACACACACACACACACATTTACATATATACACACATACACACATGCTGTCACAATTAGATGTTACAAAGAAGGGAGTGCCTAAATTTCTAAATAGTGCTTCAGGAGATGAGAAATGAACAATCCTTAGATGACATTGTGGAGTTAGAGGCAACACAATAAATTGCTCAGGAAAGTGATATTTTTAAATGTATATTTTAATTCTAATTTTTCTAATTAATATCATCTACATCTTTATAGAGTTGTAATCAATATTAAAACAATCTTAAAATATTAAGCCCTAAAATAGTATGGTACAGTGGTTAAAGCATAGGCTGTAACATTCCTGATAACCTAGGTCTTCCCAGGTGGTCAGTGACTATAAGACCCTGGGAAAGTTACTTAATGCCCTGTGTCTCAATATCCTTAATCTATAAAACAGGAGTAATAAGAGTACCAACTTCACAGGATTGTTGTATTAAATGAGATGTATAATTCTTAGAATACCACCTGAAACTTTATAAATAATAAATATTAACTATAACAATTATCATTTTTAATATTGAGATATTTTTTGACTCATGCTTTAATTATTCTAGTTTAATTATTAAATAATTTTAGTTTTATAAATTTAACTATATGTTAAGTTTTATAAATATAACTATATGTTAACTGCAACATAAAGTGTCTTTTCCTTTCAACTAGTTAATGCATGAAGGTTAGAAAAACAACAGGGAATTAGAACACTTGGGCTACAACAATGTGACATGTTCTTTTTTTTTTTTTCAGAAATATTCCCTTAATGATACTGATTTAGAAAACTTATTTAGAGTGCTTTAAAATTTCTGATTTAAAAGCCCATTGTTTTGTTAAGTAGTCTATAATAAATCATTGGAAGGAATAATTTAATCAAGATCTTTAGGGATCAAAGAAACTTGGCTTTGGCCTAGGGTAGGGAAGGTTGGAGCGTCTATGGAATATGAGATGAAAACCTGAGGAATTAGTTATGTTCTAAAACTGAACAAGGTTCAGTTTAGCTATGTTCTAAAACTGTTGAGCTATATCCTACTTCTTATATTCTACCAACATCAAAAGTATCAATTCTCATGCCATGACATGCACTCTGCTAATCAGAACAAAGGTGAAAGTTAAAACTTACTGAAGGTCCTGGCTTTCCTCTGATGCCTGGTGGTCCTGGCAGACCAATAGTACCCTAAAGAAAGAGAACAGTAGAGAGAAAAGAAAACTATTATATCACAAAACGCAAATATCTCTATTAGTAAACTACAAGAACATTCATGGGAGTATTTTAAGTAAAATTTAGAAAACCAATTCCAAACAAGGACTTAAAACCATACTAATACCATATCCTAACAAAATAGATAATTAAAATATCGAGTACTCCTTTATTTTGAATTTGTTTTTTTCACATTTATATAAAATTAATGGTTGAGACCAGAAACGTTGGTACACGCCTATAATCCCAGTGAATTATGAGGCTGAGGCAGAAGGATGGCAAGTTTGAGGTCAGATTCAGCAACTTAATGATTCTGTGTCTCATTAAAAATACAAAGGGCTAGCAATGGAGCTCAGTGATAAAGCACCTCTGAGTTCAGCACCTCTGAGTTCAACCCCTAGTTCCAAAAAACAAAATAAATAAAAAAATTTAATGGTATACAAGTTACCTTGTCTCCAGGATATCCTGGTTCTCCTGGTTCCCCTGCAATGCCTTGTTCACCCTAGAGTACAATTCATACAGAATCATAAAAATTATAAATATGACAATATTATAAAAAAGTACTAATTATAGAAGAAAAATTTCTCTATTTTTCCTCCTTCTAAGAAAAATTAATATAATTGATAGTATAGATGCTATGGATAAAAATTTTGAGATATTTCATGAGGTGACATTCATCTTTCAATATTTCTCTAAATATGTAACCTCTTCTAGAAACTTAAGTTCTGTTGATTTGGTAAAAAAGACATGTGTAGAAATATCACTATGGTAATGTTAATATTTAAATCACCTTATCACCTTTGATTCCAGGTAGCCCCTTATTTCCTGAAAGACCCTAAAAAAGAAAAAGAAAAAGGTGATATCTTTTAATATCATGGAGAGATTAAAGGGAAATATCCGTTATTCATAGAGAACCATACCATTGGGCCAGGAATTCCAGAAGGTCCAATCGGTCCCACAGGACCAACATTGCCCTGAAAAGCAGTTTAAAAAAAAAGGAATCAGTAAGCATTCACTAGGATTAGAAAGAATATGGGAAAATTAATTAATAAACTAATGAACCCAGAGCAGTTCATCTCACTAAGCTCCCACAGTGTCCTGTTCTTCAACTATCTCTTAAACCCTGTACATTTTAAATATTACCAATCTTTTATACTTTCATGCAAACCATCCTATTTTTTTTAATTCTTCTCATACTTATCTGGCCTATAAGGATCTTTTTCTCCTTTGAACACCCACTTATTGTTCATGATGTTCATTTTGTAATATTTCTCCAAATAGGAAACATCTAGGTAGAAATATTTTAGTGTCATGCTCCCAGGAAGTAGTCAATAAATACTTCACTTATTTATCTTAGAATTTTAATTTGCTCATTTCAGCAAATATTCACTGAGCTGTTACTATGTGCCAGGCATTACAATGATTTGATCTGTGATTTGAAAATTGCAGAATGAGAAAATTTATAATGCTTTTAAGGATAAATAAAGCAATAGACACAAAGTTGTATTTTATGGATTTACAGCATTAATTCATCACTTAATACTTATTGATTATAATACATGCAAAACATTATAGTTTTAAAGAAACAATAAAAGGTAGAGTGTCTGTCATCAAGGTTCTCAACTTAATGTTTCAATTCCTTAAAAACAGAAGTACTACTATTGTCTCCACAAGCTAAAAATATAGAACAACTCCCTCAACATATCCTCTTAGAAAACAAAGGACAAATAGCAACAAAGGAGTATCTGAAGGAAAAATTTGAAAAAAAAAATATGGGCAAAAAAATCCCTTGATGGTTTGGAGATCAGGTATAGTTTGTGTCACTGAGCCTCTTTTTCCCTCTTTCTCTCATCTGTCCTGGGTCCCATATCATTCTTTGCCCTGAAAGATAAAACAGTTATAAATCTTTCCTCTATGGTTTTCAAATGTTAAAAAAACTTTTGAAGTTTTATTTGTAGTCAGGCATGATGGTATGTGCCTGTAGTCTTAGCTACTCTGGAGGTTGAGACAAGAGGACTGCTTGTACCTGAGTTTAAGGCCCGCCTGGGAAACATACTGAATCCCTAACTTATAAAAAACAAAACATAACAAAATAAAACAAAAAACCAAATAGTTGTATTTGTGAAATTCTTATAGTGTTGCCCTTTTAGTTAGAATTCACGTTTCTCAGGCTAGCATCCCAAGGCCCTCTCTATCAGGCTTCTGCCAACTTTCTAGTCTCCCCACTTTGCATTTGTCCCTTTTCTCCCTGTACATCTCCCTCTCCCAGTTTCTACTTTCTTGCTATAATGGACTGTTTTCTATTCTTGGAACATGCTTCCCATATCATATGCATTGAGCCTTTGAAGATTTCAGAACTGGAAGGCCCTGGTGGCATCCTACTTAGAATACTGTACTGTATATTTCTCCCTCTTTCTCCCCTGAATTTGTGCATTCTGTGAGAAAGTTTCATCCATTTTTTTTATTTCCCAGACTCAACATAATAACTGGTACATAGGAGTTTTGAAAGAAAATGTGGAATGAATACTGAATAAGTTAGTTAATTTATAATTTCTAGAGTTCTATCTCCCGACATAACAGAACATTTATAATATTCTGCATTTATATAACACAAATTTCAGAATGGAAAATATGACATTTTTACTTTGGATGAGTCTTAAAGTCTGAGAAATGTAACTAAGACAAATTACTTCCAACATGTTTAAACCTGAAATGTATGGGACAGTTAGAGGCAAAGGATAATTCTTTTCAACTTAATAAATATGCAATATGAATATATCATTGCTTGTAATTCCAAATTCTTTAAATAGGAAACAGTTATTCACAGTTCATAGCTTTAAAACTTATGATAGTTTCAAAACACCTAATAAATATCTCTGTTTAGTAATTATACAGAAATAATCCATGTAAGTTTGGAAAGCAATATCTTACAAAACAAGGAAAAAAGTCTTTACAGTGTATTATTGGATTTTAAAGACAATATAATATTTTAAATTTTATTTCAGTAAATATGTTACTGTGCTTAAGCTGGCATTTTCAAGTGAATGTACTTTGTACGTATAACATTCTATTTTACTTTTTAGTGACACTAAGAGAAAAATTATAAAATACTAAATAATGGGAGATATAAAAAATATGTCATAAAACATTAGTAAAATACAAAGTATATAAAAATTGAATGGTAAAGTTTAGAATTTCCAAGAAACACCAAGCATATTACAAGTTATGTGGAAAATACTTGTTCCAAAGATTTGTGGCCTTCAGATAGTAATCCATTAAAGCTGAAGAGAAGTTTTCAACTCATAAAGGTAACCTAAAGGTTCTTCAGCATTCCCTATCACACTCCTCTTCCATGGGAAGACGGAACAGATAGAAGAAATACTTTCAAGCACTGGAGCAGCCACTGGGCAATTAATAAAAGTTCATATGAGTGTACTGAGGAAAGAACTGGGAGTTCCACACTGGGCTTTTCAACTGTACCCACCAAACTAACAGGCAATAATCATTGTTACTACTGTAAATTGATAAAGCAAATGACAGTAACTACCTAGTGCATGGAAAAAAAATGTAGATAAAGTAGTAGCACCTATTAGGTCTGCTAAAAGGAATGCCTGAGAGGTAAGGTGGAGGCTGTAACACTGGACAAATGTTCTATGCAATGTAAAGGTTCTTCATAATTATTCCCAATTACTTTCAAAACCTCACCTTCCATTCTGCTCCTGACTACCCTGCTTTTCTAGGCTATAATCCCACTGCTCCTCTTTCCATTTCCCAAACATTCCTATTTCCCCCATCTTCTGTATGTTTGAACATAGCATTCTTCTGCCTAAAGAACACTTTTCCCTTTCCCATTTACTCACTTATACACAATATTTAAGATACAGTTAAAAAAGGCTTCTACAAAGACAAAACAGATTACTATCTTCTCAGTAGTTTTGCATTTAGTCAACTGTTGCAATAATCAGAATGTATGAAACTGATGGTTTCTCTTTCTGTGTTATTAGATTGTAATTTTGACCCCTTGCCAAAAAAAAAAAAAAAAAAAAAGTAAAGTAAAAAGAATCTTAACTTGTTCATACTTTCAGGCCTTGTTTAGAATTTGATAAATCAGCAGGTACTCATATAATTTTGATTTAAAAAAATTAATGAATATGAAATGAAAGTAATAGTATTTGCCTTATTTACATTAAAACTCTTTGAGGAGCAAATGACTATGTAAGTGAAATGACTTTGAAAAGTATAAAGTTCTGTCTTTACCAATGTAGATGAGATGAGAATTACAAATATGATTGCTAGTATCTTTGGCCATTCCATTTTCTGTAGAATCTCTTTCCATCTACTGAAGGGTGAGTAGAGAAGGAGAAAGGATAGAAAAGCCAGTTATTTTTTTCTGGGCACATGTGCCAGGAACTGTACTACAACTTGGAGCTGAAAGATGAGTAAGAGTCTTTTTTTTTAAAAAAAGGAATTTATATGAGATGAATGGATATGTTAATCTGTTTCGCTAAGATTACTATTTTAGTCTATATATATAATGTTGTAAATCTCAAATATACACAATGAAATGTATTTTTATAAAACCAAATAAATAACAATAAGAAGGAGTTAAGCAGAAAACTAGAGGTACAATATTTCAGGTAGACATTCGATATGCAAAGGTTTTGTAATAGAGACACTACTGAAAAGTGAACAAACTTTTCTTGTGCACAAAGAATATGTCCTCAAGATGCAGATAAGAACCAACCAAAGCTAGGCCACATTAATTTTGGTCTTAACCCTAAGAGTTATTACAGAAGTTTTTAGCTAATCAACTTAAGATTAATATATTAATTAAGAATTTTTAACTGCATATTTTAGTCTAACTCCTTTCACCTACCCATTGATAAGGTCTGACTGCTGCTTACAGGCTTTTTTCTATCCTGAGGACACAAACAAGCAAACTGATTCATTCCATCTTTACTAAGACTTTAAAAAATTTCATGAGTTAGACAATATACACTTTATGTCCTGACTAAGATCTTTAATCTAACAGATATAAATACATGAACACAATTGGAATGGAAAACAATTATTATTTTAGCATATCATAAAGGAAGAATAAATTTTAAGGAAGTGGTAAAGCACACAAAATTTTGGACTATGGACTTTGATTATCTGGCTTAAATCTGGGTTAAATACTTATAAACTAACTGGTCCTGGGTTGTTTGGAGAATTATATGACAACAATGTATGTGAGATGCTATTGCTAATTTTATAATTACTACTACTATTAATATTACTAACATGCAAGAGAAAGGTTAAGATGTCTTAGACTCACTTAGCCTTCTTGAGTCTAAATCCTATATGCATGTCATCCCAAGATGGCACATTAAAACTTGTTAGGCTGACTTTAATTTTACCCCAGTACCAATAACTGAAGTCTTGACTTATTTATTTGATCAAGCTGTTACCTTGTGCTTTGAGGCAATTCAAGGCTGGAGAAAAAATACTAAATAAGCCCGAAGACCTATGTCCAAATTTGGTCTAAAAATATTATGGGTGTAATTTATGGTATAAAATTCTGGAGATTTAATAACCTACTTCATAAGTTAAAGCAAGCTTTAAATTTTTAAGGAAAATTTTACCTCTGCTACTGATCACATCCCACTTTTGTATAAATATAGATACAGATATAGATAGTTTGCTTTAAGAAAATGTAGCATATATACATAATGAGTATTTCTCAGCCATAAAGAAGAATGATTTTTATGATATTTGCTAGTAAATGGATGTATCTGAAAGCTATCATGCTAAGTGAAATAAGCCAATTCCCCAAAGAACGCAAAGGTCAAATGTTTTTCTGATGTGTAGAAGCTAACTCACAATAATGGCAGGTGGCAATAGAAGTTCAGTGGATTAGACAAAGGGGAATGAAGGAAAGGGAGGAAGGATAGAAAAAGATAAGACAGTGGAATGAATCTGACATAACAATCCTATGTATATATATTAGTATACCACAGTGTATATCCACAAGAAATTAATTAAGAAAAAAAACATTGGGTAAATGGCAGATAGATCAGTAAAGGGAAGTGATCAGAGGGTTGGGGAAGGAAAGGGGAAGGAGAGGTACTGAGGACTGAATTAGAATAAGATATAGGCCATGCTTCTATAATTATATCAAAATGAATCCTACTGTCATATATAACTAAAAAGAACTAGTAAGATTTAGAAACACAAAACCCACTATTATGAATAATGTACTAATGAAAACTTTTTTTTTTAAGATTCTCTTCTCATTAGGCTACTTACATTTAATAAACACGTATCAATCCTGCCGTTACCTCAACTGAATGCTAAAACTTAGGCTATAAATTTATATAAAATATCTGAATTTTATACCCCTATCACGAATAATAAGCTTGCTGAGAGAAATATATTTATTTATGAAGCTGTATTGTAAGTAGCAGTCTGCTCACTCCAATGAATAATCTAAAATTTATTTGAAAGCTACATATCTGGACTACATTGTTTTGGCCTCCACAGAATTATTCCTGCTAAACTGTGCCTTGAGAAAAACACTGTATAAAAACTGGCTAAGTGGACAAATAGTTTCTTGTATTTTTTAGCATATCAATTAGGTATTAAAATGTTTAATGGCATTGGTGAAGTCTAGCTTCTACCTTTGTTCAAGGTGACTTTCCTAACCATCTGTTCAATTTTATACCACAAAATAAAGTCTATAGTTATCATGTGTTTTTGTTCAAGTCAATCTCCAAATTGGATGGTGTGGAAGATTATCTCAAAGGAAAAAAGTGGCTATTGCATGTCTTATATTTTTTAAGAGACTGAGTCCTGACTAAGATCTTTAATCTAACAGGCATAAATACATGAACACAATTGGAATGGAAAAACAAGTATTATTTTAGCATATCATAAAATATGATGAATGTTTTCATTTATACTACTGCTATAATTTTCTTATCTGGTTGAAAAATACATTGAATAAGGCTGATATCAACAATGACAGTAAAACTTATTTTCCTATGTTTTTAAAATACATCTAATGAATATAAATTATTCAATAAAATGTTTCATGACAATGATAGTATTTAGTGATGATACTCACTCTAAGCCCAGGAAACCCAGGAGGACCGATCCCACCTACAAGCCCCTATTGTAAAAGAAATATATAAAATTAATTAAATTAGATTGGGTAGAGAGAAGTGATGGGCGGGGAGGGGAAGGGAAGGAGGGATAGAAAGGGCAGCAGAATAAAACAGACACTACTATTGTTGTATGTATGTACGTGTCTGTAAAACCAATGTGATTCTGCAACCTGTACACTCAGAAAAATGAGAAATTATACCTCATTTGATTCAAATGTATGATATGTCAAGATCATTGTATTGTCATATGCAACTAATAAAAAATAAAATTAATTAAATATGATTACAAACAACTAAAGGTATTTTCTGATGATTAAGGGAACAATTTCTAAGAAAGAATATATAAAATTTATTTTCTACTATCATTAACTTCTGAAATTCCTTTATTCATGCTTCTTCCTGAGGAGTGCAAATTTGCGGAGCCAATTTACTGTTCTTCAGAAGTATCGTTGGCTGCATGATTTTGGATGCTAGCACTACCACCAAGCATAGGATACAGAATTATTATTCCTTTTATGTACTTAATAAAAGAAGTGAACGCTGCCAGCAAGCAGTACTATAGACATAACTAGCTTACATATTGTATGAGAAGGCATACGGTCAGCATACAAGATTACGAAGAGATGGTTTAAAACAGTCACCTCTTTTGAAAAATCTTTTTTTAACTTTCTAACTTCATTTTTATTATTTATAAAGCAGAAATGATATTTGTTTTCATTGTTTGAA
The DNA here is from genome assembly GCF_047511675.1 of Marmota flaviventris. NCBI lineage: Eukaryota > Metazoa > Chordata > Mammalia > Rodentia > Sciuridae > Marmota > Marmota flaviventris. The sequence continues at coordinate 72,350,047 of NC_092507.1, forward strand.
AGAACACAATATGTCAGTGTCATATTATTTTTATGTGGCCCAAGGTATAAGAATAACCACACCCCTTGCATTTCAAATTATTTTGAACCAAAGACATAATATACAGAGAATTATGAAACAGTAAACTAAAAATATGCAATTTACTCTTACAAATAAAGATCCAAAAATGCTCCTCAAGAAGCATTATATGTTTAAAATAAAGAGCAGATATCAAAAAGAAAGTTTTAAATATTATGAATCCAGCCCTACTAGACTTAATGTATATATAGTTGACAAAAATTAAATAAGATTGTTTCATACTAGGTATGCAAACACACAAATGATATTTTTTAAAAACCTAAGTAATACTTACTTTATTATTCTTGAAATGGGAAGCTACCCAGAATCATGTGTTAAAAAAAAAAAGATGGCAAATATTCCACTTAAAATATCATCCAAGTTTTTAACAACTTATTTGTAAATCAGTTCTATTCTTCTCTTATCTTTAATGATTTGTAACAAATGAAGCCTCATCTGAGTTCACTGAATTAGCTACATAGTTATAATTTGGAAAGAGATTTAAAAAGAAATTACTTTCAAACTGTTGATGAAAGCGTTTACTTATTTAACTCTAGGAACTATTCCTAATTCATGCTATCAGGATTTTGCAGGTGATTCTTTCAATCTAAAATCTCATGAAAAGAATTTGGCATAGATGGGAGAACAGCTATCAGATGCTCTTTGAAGGCAAAAAATGAAGCTATTTCACCCAGTGTAAAAAACAACAATCCATCATTATTCCTTAATACTATAATTAAACTAGTTTAGAATGGTAACTCTTTCCCAATCTGAGCATTGACATATAAAAAATTCTAAAGTAGATTTCTATAAAATACTAAGAAGTAAGGTGGATAAGTGGCAGGTCTGAGTGCACATGTTTTACATGACCTTGTTAGTACCTTCATATAAAAAAGTCAGTGTTGTGATCATATATTTTTAATATTTTACTTCAGCAGTGACACTCATCATGGATAAAATAATTAATTTTAATGACTGTCATAAAAAACTGTATAAGAATATTTTTCGTTTAATTCTCATGTTGAAAACTCTCAATTTAGTGTATGCAGAGTGATATGAAAATTTATTGATACTGTTTATTCAGAAATATAATACTGAAGATGGCAAGTGCAGATGGAGTATAAATGATGTTGAAATGTAAGCCTGGACCATCACAATGTACTCACAGGACTGCCATCAAGACCAGCAGGGCCCCTGTCTCCAAAGTCACCTGGAAAACCCTGGCACAGGGAAAGAGAAAGAATGCTATTAAAGCCAAGAAATATAAACTCATTTTTACTGTGTTTTCTAAAAAGGCTTTAGTAATAGAGAGTATTTATTTCCTAATCACTACATTGTAATGCAACAGTCGTTGTTTGTTTTATTGATTTTTAATGCAATATGTCTGTATTTTATAAAAATCATTCTAAACAGCATTTGATATATACAGAAAGCTAAGTTGGAAAGATAGAGATTTGTTATCATTATATAAACAATCACTGAATGAGAGGGAAAATAACCAAAATTCATAGTTGGACAATTCATTAGTTACTTCTGCTATTTTACATTGTTTCTATACCTATACCACAAGAGGATGAAAATAACTATTATGAAGCACTTGACCGTATGCTAAGAACTTTATATATAGTATTATATATACATATATCATTTCATCTTCCTGAAAGATCTCTTCAATGGGTGTTTATATCCTTACATTGCAGTTGAGAAAATTGAAGCACAAGAAGTTAAGTCACTTGCACAAGGTTAGACCACTAGAAATAGGTGGGTCTGAGAGCTGAATGGAAGTAGTCTGATTCCAGAGTCTATGCCCTATTATGTTTTAAAATATATTTTATTTTATCTTTTTAGTTGCCTATGTATCTTCATTTTATTTATTTTTTTACATGTGATGCTGAGAATTGAACCCAGTGCCTCACACATACTAGGCAAGTGCTCCGCCAATGAGCTACACCCCAGCCCATGTCTACTATGTTTACTGAATGCTTTCACTCATCATTCTGAGACACAATATGCAAAAATCTGAAGTTCTCTAAGTACAATTTTAATGGAAAAAGGCATAACACAGAGAAATACTGAAAACAAAATGTGTTGCATCTGAAAATTAAAGCTTCCCAAATGCCTACAGGAAATTCTACATTGTAAAACCATGAAGGATAGTAAAGTAACAAACTTTCTCATTATGAATTCTATTGCAAAATAACTCAGTACTTGGCTACTCTTACTTTAGATACTAGTGCTTTTTTCCCTAAAGATTTGCCATTGGATTTTTCAACTTTAAAGTTCACTTTTAGAACACTGCTTTATACAATAATTTTTAAGGCTTACTATGTAAGTATCTCAATAACATAAAAAATTCATAAGAATAACAAAAATTAACATACATCATTCAATTCTTATAATTTCTTTAGGCAAGCCAACATTAAATATTGTATTTTTAACCAATCACCCCATATCATTAGTTCCTTAATACAAACATGAATGGGTTAAGTTGAAGATAGTGTAATAATAGAAACAAAATAGATGATGTTTCTAAATCACATATTAAAAGCGTAGTTTTCTTATTCTGTATTCAGAAGATAATGCAAAACCCATCTGTGTAATTAAACATATTGTAGTCATTCCCTTTTCAAAGTCAGCTGATGTTCAAGCAGGCATTTTGCTTTCATTGTCCTTTGAAGTCAAATTCTGTTGTCAGAAAGCTTACAAATCTGCAATACATCATTCTATACAGTATGAGCTAATATGGATATTTAAAAGTATTTATGATGTACAGGTAATGAAAAAGAAGAAGAAAATACTGTAATAAATTTGAAATATTAGAGGTGATTTTTAAAGATAGATCATAAATAGGTTTTCCAGAACCTTATTAGGAACAGGGTTATATCCCATCTATATATGATATAACAAAGTGTATAAATTCATTGTACTGTCATGTATAACTAATTAAAACAAATTTAAATTTTTTTAAAAAATAATGAGGGATACATTACATGATTCCATTAATGTGAAACACCCAGAATACACAAATCAATAGTAATACTAAATAGATCAGTCAATGGTTGCTTAGGGCTAGTGAAACAAGGGGCAAAATAGACAGTGACTGTTGACAAGTCTTAGGTTTCTTTTTATGGTGATGAAAATGTTCTAAAATTAGTGTGATGGCTACAAAATCCTTTGGATGTACTAAATACTATCAAATAATGTACTTTTAAAGGGTGCATTTTATAGTTTGTGAATTAAATCTCAATAAAGTTGTTCTTAAAAAAACAAAGAATCAGCCTAAAAAAAAGGTGCAGGATTACCAAAAACATTTTTGGAAACTCTCCTAAGATTGCCAACAAGATGTGATATTTGGGATGCCCTTCTCACCTCATCCACCTGGAGAAGTTGCTCTTTGGTTTAGCTTCCACAAAATTAGTGATTTCTCCCTACTTTAGAGAGAGAAGGAGGAGAAGTGTGCTCAGCTCTTCACATTTTTAATAAAAACTGTACTTGCTATAATCATCATGAAAACACTAAAACTTGTTAATTTCAACTTCCCCTTTTTCTTCTGTTATTTCAACAACATGTGTAATAAGTATCAGCCATTCATCTTGACTTTGTCATTGAAACAATTTAGCTGAACTGAATAAAATCTACTTTAAAGTTTTATGTATTATGTATCTTTTCAGTTTACTATACATTAAACATTTTGTTTCCTTCTTAATTCTCTAATCTAGATAGACATAATTTTATCATCTTTTAATTCTATTTACATGTTGATCATTATTTCAACTCAAAAATGATTTCTAATTCTAGATAATTCTTGATTTATTAAATGTTATACAGTTAATACCATAAAACACCATTACATTTGGCTATATATTAGAAAATTTTCTTTAAAAAACATCATTCCAATGTCTATAATGTTGAATATTTCATCGTTTGTTACATGTCTATTCAGTTGTTATTTCAATAGTAACTACAGACACATTTTTCCAATGAGATGAAGTTCCATATTGTTTTAATCATAAATCTAAATGTTTGCAACCATATTTCTTCATTACCAAAAAAAAAAATCTTTAGGATTTGTTGGAAATAGGAAATAGTAGTAACAAAATACTTTGCTTTTGATTTTGGTATATAAAAGATAGATTCTATATTTTCTCTACTTGAAAAAATTTGTAACAATGAAATATTATATTTTATGTCTTGTTCCCCTGTAGAATATCATAATCATTAATTTAAGTCAGAATTGTGCTTTCCTAGAAACATCTTAACATTGCCAAATGATATAATAGTCATTTTCCAGTATTAATATCAAATAGAGATAGGAAATCTCCAGAATTTTCACTTTTGCCCATTTGCCAGTTTCATCTTCCAATGGGCATGACAGAGTTGTATCATTGCTTCTGTGTTGTAATTAGTTCTCTTTTTTACATTTTGTTTTAATAAGTTATAAAGTTTTATGTTATAACGAACATGAAATTTCAGGAACTTCATCTGATCTCAACTTGTGAATAATTTTCTTCCTCATTTCCACTGATGAGTTTAGTACACAGAATTTAAAGTGATCTCTAATGACTTATCCTTTTGTCTGATATTCTCTCCCTTTGAGTATGGACAGCACCTATGACTTGTTTCATCTAACAAAAAGAATATAAGGTGACCAATGACTTGTTTCATCTAACAAAAAGAATATAAGGTGATAGGATGTCACTGCTGGGTTTATATTAAACTATATAACTATCTATCTTAGTTTCCTTGTCAAGCTTATGAAGTAAGCAGCTGTTTTGGGGAAGCCTGTTGGCAAGACCTCTAGGAACCAATAGTCTATGGCACCTAAGGATGGCCTATTAATCAAGAGGAAGAAAAAAGCCAAGGCTCCCAGTTCTCCAACCTCAAGGAAATATCTTCTTCCCATGGTGTGAATGTGCTTGGAAGTCAAACCTTCAGATGATAATGCAGCTCAGATGAAACTTTGCTGTCTTATGATCTAAGTGGAAGACCTAGTTAGGTAGTACCTCAACTTGTAACCCATGAAAACTGTGAGCAGTTTTAAGCTGTTGAGTTTCTAGAATTTGTTAAATAGCATCAGAAATAGAAAACTGATAAAACTGTTAATTGTCTTCTTTAAGTAGAGAATTGTATAAAAGTCTTATTTGTAAATTTTATTGTAGGTAATGGTCAATATGTGTACTCACAGTTTCTAGCTTCCAAAAATTTTTTAAAAATATTTTTAATATTTATTTTTTAGTTGTAGTTGGACATAATACCTTTATTTTATTTATTTTTATGTGGTGCTGAGGATCGAACCCAGGGCCTCGCACATGCTGAGCGGGGGCTCTACCACTGAGCCACAACCCCAGCCCAAGCTTCTAAAAATTTAATTAGGCTACCTCTTTGAAGATTTTCTACTCTATTTTCTATTGCAAGTCCTAATTAATGAATATCAAAATTAAATATATTTAAATGTTTATATTTACCTTTCACATTTTTTACTAATTAAATACTTACACTTTAAAACTATTATTCAAGCATTCTGTATCTATCTGGTTGCCAATGTAAAGAATTTTTATCATGTTTCATAAATTTTATGTTGATACTTATATAAATGCAAATTTTAAGAATATCAGTTGTTTAATGCAAAATATTTCTTAGTTCCCAAGTGTAACTACTACAAATATCACATATTGCCTCTGGAATCAAATACAAATAAAGAGAGAAGCAGGAAAATAGAAACTTTGAATTACTAGGAAATAATAATTTATCATGCAAAATTCTCCTATATTCAAACTGAGAGAAACATTAGATAACTGCTTTATCTTTCCTTTCACCTTAGTGTTTATACTACCTGACCAAATCCTCATCACTATCTCAAGCATTTTTCTTTTCAGTGTCAGCAAAAGTTCCAACTACAAATCTTCATGGCATCCAGACTTGAAGATACAGGCAAGAGATATGCAAAATTTCTTTAATAAGCATTATTAAATTGTAGTAGCCAACCTCCACAACAAACCCTGGTGATCTCTGCTTCCTGGTTTTCATGCTTTTGGGTAGCCCCCTCCCGTCGTGAATTATGGCTACCTAACAGTGTATGACTTCTGAGGCATAGCCATAAAAAACACTAGAGGTTCCACCTTGTGCTTACAAACCATCAACTCTCCATTAACTCTGGGGGAAGACAATGCCACATTTTGAGGATACTCAAGCAGTCTGTGGACTAAGTCAGGCCTTCCACCAATAACTAGCACCAAGTTTCCAGCCAGTAAGTAAAACACTTTAAAAGTAGATTTTCTAGCCCCAATAAAGTCTTCAGATGACTGTAGCCTCAGCCAAAATTTTGACTGTAAAAATCAAAAGGTAGAGTCACCCAAATGATCTACTAATTCTTGGCTCATAGAATCTAAGAAATAACATGTATATTTATCGTTGTTTTGTATCACTGTACTTGGAGTAACTTGTCATATAGTAATAGATAATTAATACATAGTAACGAGAAAGATGTCTAGAGTTATACAGCATGCTATTCCAATGTGAAGTGCTAGATACTGTGTGATACTCAAGTGCTTTTTTATACATTTTATACAAATTTTATACATTTATTGCTTGCAATATGTGGAGCCCTCTGAAGTGCACAGCCCAGAGCAAGTTTTTCTCTTGCGTGGGATTAACTATGGTACTGTTATCAAACACTGAATCCAAGAGAAGTATATTCACCTGGTACACCTGAATATATATGTGGTGTTAATATTTTAGGATATTCATAGATACTATATTTGGTAGAATATTTAAATATCTTTAAGCAAGAGAAAACTTCTTGTTCAGGGTTTGGAGAAAAAAAGTATTTTCTTAGCTCTGCAAAGAAATTACAAAAAATAATTATAAAAATAATTATAAAAATGTGAGGAACAAACTTACCATCAAAAGGTTATAATGACTACATTTACAGAATTTTTAAAAATAAAAGCAGTGCAAATTCTTCTAGATAACATATTTTTTCTGAGGTAAGGTTTAAAAATAACAAATTTAATCTAACAGAGATAAAAGAAAAGCATCACTAAACAGTGATAATAAAAATATATTCAGAACAATATTTTATAAATAAAAATATACTAAACAGACATTACTAATATTAATAGAAACACATCTATTTCCAAGACTAAGCAATGAAAAGAGATCAGATAACTTGTCTACAGTTAGACATTATTTCTATACATTCTACACACAAACACATACTACCAAGAAATACTGGTATTTTGCCAGGACCGACCGTGGTGCACACCTGTAATCTCATTGGCTTGGGAGGCTGAGGCATGAAGAGCACAAGTTTAAAGCCAGCCTCATAATTTAGCAAAACCCTGAGCAATATAGCGAGACTTTGTCTCAAAAAACAAAACAACAAAAAAACTGGTCTGGAGATGTGGCTTAGTAGTTAAGCACCTGTCGGTTCAATCTCTGGTACCAAAACACAAAGAAAAAAAAAGCAACATTGGTATTTTAAAATCCTTCAAAAATGAGACAAGATCACTGCAGAAAAGGGTGGAATGTGAAAGGCTCTGTGATGATCCAAGTCTGAATTCTTTTCCATAGAGCTTGGACAATTTGATCCATACTTCAAAAGTCAAGCCTGTCCTCATGGCTGAGACTAAAACTAAACATCAGTAGAAATTTGAGTGATTATAGCCCAGGTTCAGCTAATCTGAACTCCACTCTCAGACTGAAGTTCCTGGCCTATTCTTGAAGACAGTTCATCACCTGGTACTCAGATCTAAGAACTGGAATCTGCCTTTTTCTTTCTTTTTTTTCCCCCTGTGATAGAATTTCCTTTTTAAAAATTTATATTTATTTATTTATTTATATATGACAGTGGAACCCATTACAATTCTTATTACACATATAGAGCACAATTTTTCATATATCTGGTTGTATATAAAGTATATTCACTGGGCTGGGGATGTGGCTCAAGCGATAGCGCGCTCGCTTGGCATGTGTGTGGCCCGGGTTCAATCCTCAGCACCACATAAAAACAAAGATGTTGAGGAGGGGAAAGATGGCGGCGAGGGGAGTGCATTGCCCCCGTGTGCTGCTTCACTGTGTGGGAGTATGACAAGTCAGGACGGCTAAAGGATATCTTGTTAGGAATTTCCAGCAATAGTGGGGTGCTCCGGAACCTGGAGGAAGGATTTCCATCGCACGAGGATCAGCTACGGGGACTCAAACGCGAGAGGTTTGTTGCACTGCTTATTCAGCAAATCGGCCCGAGGCTAGAATCTGCAGCGTGCGCTGGGATAGAGACGCAGGGTTACAGCGCTGCAGTTTCTGCCAGCCGCGCAAGCACCGTACTCAGGGCTGAATTCTGGGTTCGAGACGGGGGAAGGAAGCGGTCCATCTCGGTTCTCCACACCGGTCAGACCACAGAGGAGGCCAGCAGCCACCATGTTGGTAAACTGACGTCACCACCGCTGTTTTCGACTGACCGCAGCTCATTCAGCCATAGAACAGGTAATTTCAGGCTGCAATTCGCCTGCGGCTTGCAGACAGATTGCTAGGGCTCAGCGCCTGGGTGCTTCTTAGAACCTGATCTTATCGGAGTGAATACCCAGCGCGGAGCGGCTGCTGAGCCCGCGGAGGCTGCTTCTTGGACCCTGCGCCTACCAGAGCATACAACAAGCACTAAGCAGCCGAATTACGGCTCCCAGAACTGAGCCCGCGGGGACTGCTTCTTGGAGCTTACATTTATAGGAGCTTACACCAAGCACGGAGTGGCCGAGTTCCGGCTCCCGGAACTTCCCTGGCCCGGGGCTAGGAGCCCGCGGAAACGGCTTCTCGGTCCGGGTCCTGCTGAGGGCCGGTCAGGACTCACCCGGTGCTTTGGTTGCCCGGCAAGGGGAACGAAATGCTGCCATTCGCATAGGATACCAACATGGCAGAGATCTGATGTCTGCAGAAAGCGGCGGAGGAGGGAACTTCATCAATACCAGTGGTGACATAAGCAGTTGGTCTCCTGGTAGGGGGGGTGAGGCACAGTCACCCGAGTCTCCTCAATTTGTCGTCGAGCCAGAGGGAAGGAGCCGGGCCGCCGCCAGCGCCCGGAGCAGGCCCAGCGGCTCGCCAGCGTGGTGACCGCGTGACCCCAATTGGAGAGGGGGCGGAGCGGAGCCGCCACCCGCAACCGCAAGGTGGGCAGACCCGCGACCCAGTGGTACATGGGCGTGGTAGGAGGGGCAGGGCAGAGCCGCGGTTCGCGCTGTGACGAATGAGCGTGCAAGGTAAACAGACCTGTGACAGCCTGGCGGGTCAGGCCCAGTGGCCTGCCAGTGTGGTACACACGTCACCCCAACTGGAGTAGGGGCAGAGCAGATCCTTCTCCCACGCCCGGATCAGGCCCTGCCGGTGTGGTGGTCACGTGACCCCAATCGGGGGCGGAGCAGAACCGCCACCCGTGCCCGCAGGGTGAGCAGACCAGTGATCAACCTGTAGATCAGGCCCAGGGGTCCGCAGGCGTGGTAGGAGGGGCAGGGCAGATCCGCCGCCCGCGCCTCCAAGGTAGGCAGACCTACAACAGACCTGCGGATCAGGCCCAGGAGCCTGCCGGCATGGTACAAACACCACCCTAATTGGAGTAGTGGCAGAGCAGAGTCGCCGCCCGTGCCAGGAACAGGCCCAGTGTCCTGCAGGCGGGGTAGTCACGACACCCCAATTGGAGTAGGGGCAGAGCAGAGCCTCCACCCGTGCCCGAAAGGTGGGCAGATCTGCGACCGACCAGCGGGACAGGCCCAGTGGCCTGCCGGTACGACAGACACGTCACCCCATTTGCAGTAGGGGCAGAGTAGAGCCGCCGCCCGCGCCTGCAGGGTAGGCAAACCTGCAACCGACCGGCGGATCAGGCCCAGTGGCCTGCCGGCGTGGTACACTCGTCACCCCAATTGGAGTAGGGGCAGAACAGAGCCGCCGCCAGCTCCCAGAACAGGCCCAGTGACCTGCCGGCGTGGTAGCCACGACACCCCAATTGGAATAAGGAGAGAGCAGAGCCGCCGCCCGCACCTGCAGGAAAGATACGCAAGCAGTATGAAAAGACAAGGAAAGAAAGGACCACAAGCAATGCAGGTCAACGCAACTTTAGAAGAGGTAACAGCTGCAGCAGATGGAATGTCAGATAAAGAATTCAGGATATACATGCTTCAGATGATCTGGAGTATCAAGGAAGACATTAAACAGCAAAATCAGACAATGAAAGATCACTTCGACAACGAATTACGCAAACAAATCCAGGAAGCAAAGGATCAACTATACAGGGAGATAGAGGTTATAAAAAACAAACAAACAGAAATCCTAGAAATGCAGGAAGCAATAAACCAACTTAAAAACTCAATGGAGAATACTACCAGCAGAGTAGAACACTTAGAAGATAGAACATCAGACAATGAAGACAAAGTATTTCAACTGGAAAAGAACATAGACAGCTCAGCAAGACTGTTAAGAAACCATGAGCAGAACATCCAAGAAATATGGGATAACATTAAGAGACCAAATTTAAGAGTCATTGGGATACAGGAAGGTACAGAGCTCCAAACCAAAGGAATGAGAAGTCTATTCAATGAAATAATACAAGAAAACTTCCCAGACTTGAAGAATGAGACAGAATCCCAAATCCTAGAAGCCTACAGGACGCCGAATGTGCAAAATCATAAGAGATCCACACCTAGACACATTATAATGAAGATGCCCAACATACAGAATAAGGAGAGAATTTTAAAAGCTACAAGAGAAAGGAAGCAGATTACATTTAGGGGTAAGCCAATCAGGATAACAGCTGATCTGTCAACACAGACTCTGAAAGCTAGACGATCCTGGAATAACATATTTCAAACACTGAAAGAAAATGGGTTCCAACCAAGAATTGTGTATCCAGCGAAATTAAGCTTCAGGATGGAGGATGAAATTAAAACCTTCCACGATAAACAAAAGTTTAAAGAATTCGCAGCTAGAAAACCATCTCTTCAAAACATCCTCGCCAAAGCATTACAGGAAGAGGAAATGGAAAATAACAATGAAAACCAACAGTGGGAGGTAGGACAGTAAATGGGGGGGGGGATAATCAAAGAGGAAAACAAACCATGTTTAGTAACAGAAATAAACAAATATGGCTGGAAGAACAACCCATATCTCAATAATAACCCTAAATGTTAATGGCTTAAACTCACCAATTAAGAGACACAGGCTAGTAGAATGGATCACAAAACAAGACCCAACAATATGCTGCCTACAGGAGACGCATTTGATAGGAAAGGACATACATAGGCTGAAGGTGAAAGGTTGGGAAAAATCATATCACTCATATGGACTTCGGAAACAAGCAGGAGTGTCCATACTCATATCAAATAAAATAGATTTCAAGCCAAAGTTAATCAAAAGAGATAAAGAGGGACACTACATACTGCTTAAGGGAACCATACACCAACAAGACATAACAATCATAAATATTTATGCCCCAAACAATGGTGCAGCTACATTCGTCAAACAAACTCTTCTCAAGTTCAAGAGTCTAATAGACCACCATACCATAATCATGGGAGACTTCAACACACCTCTCTCGCCACTGGACAGATCTTCCAAACAAAAGTTGAATAAGGAAACTATAGAACTCAATAACACTATTAATAACCTAGACCTAATTGACATATATAGAATATACCACCCAACATCAAGCAGTTACACTTTTTTCTCAGCAGCACATGGATCCTTCTCAAAAATAGATCATATATTATGTCACAGGGCAACTCTTAGACAATATAAAGGAGTAGAGATAATACCATGCATCTTATCTGATCATAATGGAATGAAACTGAAAATCAACGATAAAAGAAGGAAGGAAAAAGCATACATCACTTGGAGAATGAACAATAGGTTACTGAACGATCAATGGGTTATAGAAGACATCAAGAAGGAAATCAAAAAATTCTTAGAGATAAATGAAAACACAGACACAACATATCGGAATCTATGGGACACATTGAAAGCAGTTCTAAGAGGAAAATTCATTGCTTGGAGTTCATTCCTTAAAAAAAGAAAAAACCAACAAATAAATGATCTCATACTTCATCTCAAAATCCTGGAAAATGAAGAGCAAAACAACAGCAAAAGAAGTAGAAGGCAAGAAATAATTAAAATCAGAGCTGAAATTAATGAAATCGAAACAAAAGAAACAATTGAAAAAATTGACAAAACTAAAAGTTGGTTCTTTGAAAAAATAAACAAAATCGACAGACCCTTAGCGATGCTAGCGAAGAGAAGAAGAGAGAGAACTCAAATTACTAGCATACGGGATGAAAAAGGCAATATCACAACAGACACTTCAGAAATACAGAAGATAATCAAAAACTATTTTGAATCCTTATACTCCAATAAATTAGAAGATAGTGAAGGCATAGATAAATTTCTTAAGTCATATGATCTGCCCAGATTGAGTCAGGAGGATATAGAAAACCTAAACAGACCAATATCAATTGAGGAAATAGAAGAAACCATAAAAAGACTACCAACTAAGAAAAGCCCGGGTCCAGATGGGAATACAGCAGAATTTTACAAAACCTTTAAAGAAGAACTAATACCAATACTTTTCAAGCTACTTCAGGAAATAGAAAAGGAGGGAGAACTTCCAAATTCATTCTATGAGGCCAACATCACCCTGATACCTAAACCAGACAAAGACACTTCAAAGAAAGAAAACTACAGACCAATATCTCTAATGAACCTAGATGCAAAAATCCTCAATAAAATTCTGGCGAATCGGATACAAAAACATATCAAAAAAATTGTACACCATGATCAAGTAGGATTCATCCCTGGGATGCAAGGCTGGTTCAATATACGGAAATCAATAAATGTTATTCACCACATCAATAGACTTAAAAATAAGAACCATATGATCATCTCGATAGATGCGGAAAAAGCATTTGACAAAGTACAGCATCCCTTTATGTTCAAAACTCTAGAAAAACTAGGGATAACAGGTACATACCTCAATATTGTAAAAGCAATCTATGCTAAGCCTTAGGCTAGCATCATTCTGAATGGAGAAAAACTGAAGGCATTCCCTCTAAAATCTGGAACTAGACAGGGATGCCCTCTCTCTCCACTTCTGTTCAACATAGTTCTCGAAACACTGGCCAGAGCAATTAGACAGACGAAAGAAATTAAAGGCATAAAAATAGGAAAAGAAGAACTTAAATTATCACTATTTGCAGATGATATGATTCTATACCTAGCAGACCCAAAAGGCTCTACAAAGAAACTATTAGAGCTAATAAATGAATTCAGCAAAGTGGCAGGATATAAAATCAACACACATAAATCAAAGGCATTCCTGTATATCAGCGACAAATCCTCTGAATTGGAAATGAGGACAACCACTCCATTCAAAATATCTTCAAAAAAAATAAAATACTTGGGAATCAACCTAACAAAAGAGGTGAAAGACTTATACAATGAAAACTACAGAACCCTAAAGAGAGAAATAGAAGAAGATCTTAGAAGATGGAAAAATATACCCTGTTCATGGATAGGCAGAACTAACATCATCAAAATGGCGATATTACCAAAAGTTCTCTATAGGTTTAATGCAATGCCAATCAAAATCCCAACGGCATTTCTTGTAGAAATAGAGAAAGCAATCATGAAATTCATATGGAAAAATAAAAGACCCAGAATAGCAAAAACAATGCTAAGCAGGAAGTGTGAATCAGGCGGTATAGCGATACCAGACTTCAAACTATACTACAGAGCAATAGTAACAAAAACAGCATGGTACTGGTACCAAAACAGGCGGGTGGACCAATGGTACAGAATAGAGGACACAGAAACCAATCCACAAAACTACAACTATCTTATATTTGATAAAGGGGCTAAAAGCATGCAATGGAGGAAGGATAGCATCTTCAACAAATGGTGCTGGGAAAACTGGAAATCCATATGCAACAAAATGAAACTGAATCCCTTTCTCTCGCCATGCACAAAAGTGAATTCAAAATGGATCAAGGAGCTTGATATCAAATCAGAGACGTGCTGTCTGATAGAAGAAAAAGTTGGCTACGATCTACAGTCGGTGGGGTCGGGCTCCAAATTCCTCAATAGGACACCCATAGCACAAAAGTTAATAACTAGAATCAACAAATGGGACTTACTCAAACTAAAAAGTTTTTTCTCAGCAAAAGAAACAATAAGAGAGGTAAATAGGGAGCCTACACCCTGGGAACAAATCTTTACTCCTCACACTTCAGATAGAGCCCTAATATCCAGAGTATACAAAGAACTCAAAAAATTAGACAATAAGAAAACAAACAACCCAATCAACAAATGGGCCAAGGACCTGAACAGACACTTCTCAGAGGAGGACATACAGTCAATCAACAAGTACATGAAAAAATGCTCAACATCTCTAGCTGTCAGAGAAATGCAAATCAAAACCACCCTAAGATACCATCTCACTCCAGTAAGATTGTCAGCCATTAGGAAGTCAAACAACAACAAGTGCTGGCGAGGATGTGGGGAAAAGGGTACACTTGTACATTGCTGGTGGGACTGCAGATTGGTGCAGCCAATTTGGAAAGCAGTATGGAGATTTCTTGGAAAGCTGGGAATGGAGCCACCATTTGACCCAGCTATTCCCCTTCTTGGTCTATTCCCTAAAGACCTAAAAAGAGCATGCTACAGGGACACTGCTACATCGATGTTCATAGCAGCACAGTTCACAATAGCAAGACGGTGGAACCAACCTAGATGCCCTTCAATAGACGAATGGATAAAAAAAATGTGGCATTTATACACAATGGAGTATTACTCTGCATTTAAAAATGACAAAATCATAGAATTTACAGGGAAATGGATGGCATTAGAGCAGATTATGCTAAGTGAAGCTAGCCAATCCCTAAAAAACAAATGCCAAATGTCTTCTTTGATATAAGGAGAGTAACTAAGAACAGTGTAGGGACGAAGAACAGGAGAAGAAGATTAACATTTAACAGGGATGAGAGGTGGGAGGGAAAGGGAGAGAGAAGGGAAATTGCATGGTAATGGAAGGAGACCCTCAGGGTTATACAGTGGAGGAGGTAGAGAGAGAGGAGGGGAGGGGAGGGGAGAGGTGGGGAGGGGGGAGGGTGGAGGATGGGAAAGGCAGCAGAGCACAACAGACACTAGTATGGCAATTTGTAAATCAATGGATGTGTAACTGATGTGATTCTGCAATCTGTGTATGGGGTGAAGGTGGGAGTTCATAACCCACTTGAATCAAAGTGTGGAATATGATATGTCAAGAAATTTGTAATGTTTTGAACAACCCACAATAAAAAATTAAAAAAAAAAAAAAAAAAAAAAAAATAAAAACAAAGATGTTGTGTCTGCCGAAAACTAAAAAATAAATATTAAAAAAATTCTCTCTCTCTAAAAAAAAAAGAAAAAGAAAAAAATAAAAACATAAAAAGATATTGTGTCCACCTAAAACTAAAAATAAATATTTAAAAAAGAAAATAAAATAAAGCATACTCACACCAATTCATGTCCTCATACATATACTTTAGATAATAATGATCATCACATTCCACCATCATTAGTAACTCCATGCCCCCTCCCTTCCCCTACAACCCCTCTGCTCTATCTAGAGTTCATCTATTCTTCCCATGCTCCCTCTCCCTATCCCACTATGAGTCAGCCTCCTTATATCAAAGGAAACATTTGGCATTTGGTTTTGGGGGACTGGCTAACTTCACTTAGCATTATCTTCTCTAAGTCCCTCCATTTACCTGCGAATGCCATGATTTTATTCTCTTTTATTGATGAGTAATATTCCATTGTGTATATATGCCACATCTCCAAAAATGAGATTGCCATTTTCCCTCAAAGAGAATACAGCCCTAAACCCAAGGTAGGCCTAATTGCCATACTTCTGATTTTGATAATCTATCAGGTTCTCTGAGTTTTCTTATATGTTATGTATACTGAAAATAATTACCCGATTAAATTTCCAACTGATTGTGTCAACATTTCTATGGAATCAAGCTCTAATTGGACTTATTCCAAATTATCACCTATATAGTTCATGGGGTGTTCCACCTCTTAGTGTTTATCCTAACCTTGTAGAGGGTTACCTCAAGGTCCTGGATCTTCCATATATCTTGTCATACTACAGTTAGTCAGATATAGTTACTAGACTACTTCTAGTAAGATAGAATCCAAAAAGTATAGTCTTACTGAAAGAGGCAGAATCACTTAAATATTAGTGACAATTTTCCATGATACTCTACTAGATAGTAGTACTCTCTTTATAATTTAATTAACTGCAAATTTTCCCTGAAACAAAGAAAGCACTGTCTCTAAATTCTCTATAAAATGTATGTATTTGAAACACTTCTGAGCAATAGGTATCTAAAATAGTCTGGGTCTAAGTATAGACACTAATAACAGATGTCAAACAGAAGGATCTTATATTCTGAAATTCTAACACTGGAGTAAGAAGCCAAAATACAGTTTACTTCAAATAGACTCTTCCAACAGAAAGATATATGAGAAAAGAGGAGAGGCTCCTTTCAATAGTTAGAAAAGTAGAAAGATATATGAGAAAAGAGGAGAGGCTCCTTTTTATAGTTAGAAAAGTAAACACTGCTGAAGTCTGGGTGCCTTAAGGGTATTATTTTGTCCACTATTCTAAGGCTGTGGTATTTTTGTCTTCATAGAAAGGAAACTCAGTATAGTTTTGCTCTCTGTCAAACTTAAAATGTAGTAAGATTTGATTACTTATAATTTATTCTGTTAGGTCTGAAAAATCTATATTTTTACAACAGTTTTCTAGGTGGTGTTGAGAGTAAAT
The DNA here is from genome assembly GCF_047511675.1 of Marmota flaviventris. NCBI lineage: Eukaryota > Metazoa > Chordata > Mammalia > Rodentia > Sciuridae > Marmota > Marmota flaviventris. The sequence continues at coordinate 72,366,947 of NC_092507.1, forward strand.
CCCATTTCCAATTTCATGTTTATCTTCAATCCTGTCAAACCAGTTTTGACATAAATTTTTCAGATCTTTGGAGACACAAAAATTTGCATGGCCAATGAAGTACAAGAAAGAGACTACTGATTAAATCAAGCAGAGTCCTGCACATGATTTTTTAATGCAACTACAGAATTTCCTGTCTGTGGCACTACAGAATGAAGTTCAGAATCTTTGCACTAAAGAGGAAGCTACTTGCAATTAGAAAAAGAATATGAAATTTGAAGTTATCGAATACATGCAAATACTCTCTCCCAACTTCCACATTTTTCTTAAACACTATTCTTTTCTATTATGAATTAATGATAGCTTGATGCTTTTAAAGAAGCTGGATCATATCAGATATGTTCCAAGAAGTTTTTAAAATAATAACAGTAAAGATATAAAATAGAACAGTAGCATTATGATATTTAAAGAGCTGTGACCAGTAAAGATTGTTTGCTACCTCGTTTTATTCAAGATCTCTGGAGAATGAACTTTAGTTGAACTCAAATATCCAGATGGAAGAGGATGAGTTAATAGTAGCCTCTTGGGTTCTCCATTTTCAAAGGCTGGTTTATTGAAGGTCCCTATAGTCCTATAGTTGTCCTCTAATATTAATTTGTAATATGGGTTTTGATCCATATAAATGAGTGAAGAGGAGGGAAGTAAGAACTACACCACTTCAATATTCAAAAGCACGCATACACACATGAATGGTCTAAAATGTAACTGTGATCACAAGAGGTCTTCAAGAATAACTGTAGAGATTACTAAGTACATTAGTAAAGATCCTGAAATCAAGAATAAGGAAGAAAAAATATATTCCTCTATACAAGAAAGAAAAAAGAATCTCAGCCAATAACCTAAGGCCAAGGAAATAATTTCATTAATATATATATTTTAACATGCTTTGATTCTAAAATATACCAAATTCCTAACAAAAAGTTATTTTAATCCAAACTAATGGTACTGGTTTAAAAAAAACACACAAAGAAACGTGTTACAAATAGCAACTATATCTGTAAACAGTGAATAAATACAATACTTTATTTTGGGAAAAAAGAGTTTTCTTGGAAGTAAGATTTAAATAGAAATAAATTTTAAGACAAATGTTAAATTTGAAAAGCCAACATGATTCTAAATAATAAATAATTACCTCTTTTTCTAAAAAAATAATTATCTATTGAATGGCCAAAACAATATGTTATTTTGGAATGTGTCCATTTCAATATGTATTTATACTGTCTAGGAGAGGACACTTCTTATTTGTAAGAAAAAAATAGACATCACTAAGTTCACAGTGACTTAATTCCATGCTTAGTGTTTATTCAGGGAAGTAAGTGATCATTTGGCCAGAAGTGTAAGCGTGATATACAGTAACATCTTCCCAAATCTAAGCTTAGAAATGTTCCTAAATCACTGGAAAATACTGGAAAGAATTTTACTTCTCTATGTTACTGGGCTATTTTCATATATGAGATGATGCTAATTAATATTTTTTATAAACTAGTAATACCAAACATGGAACTTAGTACATAGTTGAAAACCGAATTCTGTAGTCCAAAGGACCTTGTCCTGATTAATATTTAGAAAGACCTGAACTCAGATTTTATAGTTCTCATTCCTATTACTGTCAGTATATTGACTGTAAAGAGTGCCATTATCATATTTAATACATAAAATGAATTATTTTTATCAATTCCTAGCCTTAGTTTCACTGACTTTAAAAATTTAAGTGTAAAATTTTACATAAAGCTATGAGTTATTACTGTTTTTAAAATTTTATATTACAATAATTATTTACAACCAAATCATGTTCAACTCCATGTGCATAAGACTGAACACTACTACCATCTACCTAAAATATGAAGGAATAAGCTCTCTTTAAAATCTATAAATAAGTTCAGGGTATACCTTTAGGGGGACAGGACTTGACATGCAAGGACACGAGTTCAGTATTTAACACCATAAAATAATAAGAGCAATAATAATAAAAGTTACAAACAAAAAACAATATGTTATTTTGGACTGGGAAATGTCCATCAATAGGTTTTAAGTTATAGTTAGAAGAAAGAGGATCTGGTGTGTTACTGTACAGTAATGCACAGGTGTCTGCCATCTTCATTATGGTGATTTTAGTTCCATTTCTATATTTAAATATCTACTTCACATATAACATCAAATAGCACATATAATTTAATTAATTACCAAGAGAAAATGCATATGCATATTTCACAAATCTAGTATTCTCCACTTCAAATATTATCAAATGATCTTTTCCTTTTATGCTTAAAATACTAGTGACTATGTTTCTCATGGTGTTTTAGTAATCTAAATTTAAATAGAACATATAATATTTAACTATCCAATGATAAATGGCTAATATGTTTGCCCTTAATGAAAAAATTGAAGACAATTTTGTTTATAATAAGAGAAAATTTAAGTGGGAGACAAGAGCAGTGGTGCATGCTCTTAATCCCTGCAACTTGAAATCCCAGCAACTGAGGCAGGCACTCTGCAAATTTGGGGCCAGCCTGGGCAAGTTATTGAAATCATGTCTCAAAAAATATAAAGGGAGGAGGATTAAAGATGGCGGCGAGGGGAGTGCATTGCCCCCGTGTGCTGCTTCACTGTGTGGGAGTATGACAAGTCAGGACGGCTAAAGGATATCTTGTTAGGAATTTCCAGCAATAGTGGGGTGCTCCGGAACCTGGAGGAAGGATTTCCATCGCACGAGGATCAGCTACGGGGACTCAAACGCGAGAGGTTTGTCACACTGCTTATTCAGCAAATCGGCCCGAGGCTAGAATCTGCAGCGTGCGCTGGGATAGAGACGCAGGGTTACAGCGCTGCAGTTTCTGCCAGCCGCGCAAGCACCGTACTCAGGGCTGAATTCTGGGTTCGAGACGGGGGAAGGAAGCGGTCCATCTCGGTTCTCCACACCGGTCAGACCACAGAGGAGGCCAGCAGCCACCATGTTGGTAAACTGACGTCACCACCCCTGTTTTTGACTGACCGCAGCTCATTCAGCCATAGAACAGGTAATTTCAGGCTGCAATTCGCCTGCGGCTTGCAGACAGATTGCTAGGGCTCAGCGCCTGGGTGCTTCTTAGAACCTGATCTTATCAGAGTGAATACCGAGCGCGGGGCGGCCGAGTTCCGGCTCCCGGAACTGAGCCCGCGGGGACTGCTTCTTGGAGCTTACATTTATAGGAGCTTACACCGAGCACGGAGTGGCCGAGTTCCGGCTCCCGGAACTTCCCTGGCCCGGGGCTAGGAGCCCGCGGAAACTGCTTCTCGGTCCGGGTCCTGCTGAGGGCCGGTCAGGACTCACCCGGTGCTTTGGTTGCCCAGCAAGGGGAACGAAATGCTGCCATTCGCATAGGATACCAACATGGCAGAGATCTGATGTCTTCAGAAAGCGGCGGAGGAGGGAACTTCATCAATACCAGTGGTGACATAAGCAGTTGGTCTCCTGGTAGGGGGGGTGAGGCACAGTCACCCGAGTCTCCTCAATTTGTCGACGAGCCAGAGGGAAGGAGCCGAGCCGCCGCCAGCGCCCGGAGCAGGCCCAGCGGCTCGCCAGCGTGGTGACCGCGTGACCCCAATTGGAGAGGGGGTGGAGCGGAGCCGCCACCCGCAACCGCAAGGTGGGCAGACCCGCGACCCAGTGGTACATGGGCGTGGTAGGAGGGGCAGGGCAGAGCCGCGGTTCTCGCTGTGACGAATGAGCGTGCAAGGTAAACAGACCTGTGACAGCCTGGCGGGTCAGGCCCAGTGGCCTGCCAGTGTGGTACACACGTCACCCCAACTGGAGTAGGGGCAGAGCAGATCCTTCTCCCACGCCCGGATCAGGCCCTGCCGGTGTGGTGGTCACGTGACCCCAATCGGGGGCGGAGCAGAACCGCCACCCGTGCCCGCAGGGTGAGCAGACCAGTGATCAACCTGTAGATCAGGCCCAGGGGTCCGCAGGCGTGGTAGGAGGGGCAGGGCAGATCCGCCGCGCGCGCCTCCAAGGTAGGCAGACCTACAACAGACCTGCGGATCAGGCCCAGGAGCCTGCCGGCGTGGTACAAACACCACCCTAATTGGAGTAGTGGCAGAGCAGAGTCGCCGCCCGTGCCAGGAACAGGCCCAGTGTCCTGCAGGCGGGGTAGTCACGACACCCCAATTGGAGTAGGGGCAGAGCAGAGCCTCCACCCGTGCCCGAAAGGTGGGCAGATCTGCGACCGACCAGCGGGACAGGCCCAGTGGCCTGCCGGTACGACAGACACGTCACCCCATTTGCATTAGGGGCAGAGTAGAGCCGCCGCCCGCGCCTGCAGGGTAGGCAAACCTGCAACCGACCGGTGGATCAGGCCCAGTGGCCTGCCGGCGTGGTACACTCGTCACCCCAATTGGAGTATGGGCAGAACAGAGCCGCCGCCAGCTCCCAGAACAGGCCCAGTGACCTGCCGGCGTGGTAGCCACGACACCCCAATTGGAATAAGAAGAGAGCAGAGCCGCCGCCCGCACCTGCAGGAAAGATACGCAAGCAGTATGAAAAGACAAGGAAAGAAAGGACCACAAGCAATGCAGGTCAACGCAACTTTAGAAGAGGTAACAGCTGCAGCAGATGGAATGTCAGATAAAGAATTCAGGATATACATGCTTCAGATGATCTGGAGTATCAAGGAAGACATTAAACAGCAAAATCAGACAATGAAAGATCACTTCGACAACGAATTACGCAAACAAATCCAGGAAGCAAAGGATCAACTATACAGGGAGATAGAGGTTATAAAAAACAAACAAACAGAAATCCTAGAAATGCAGGAAGCAATAAACCAACTTAAAAACTCAATGGAGAATACTACCAGCAGAGTAGAACACTTAGAAGATAGAACATCAGACAATGAAGACAAAGTATTTCAACTGGAAAAGAACATAGACAGCTCAGCAAGACTGTTAAGAAACCATGAGCAGAACATCCAAGAAATATGGGATAACATTAAGAGACCAAATTTAAGAGTCATTGGGATACAGGAAGGTACAGAGCTCCAAACCAAAGGAATGAGAAGTCTATTCAATGAAATAATACAAGAAAACTTCCCAGACTTGAAGAATGAGACAGAATCCCAAATCCTAGAAGCCTACAGGACGCCGAATGTGCAAAATCATAAGAGATCCACACCTAGACACATTATAATGAAGATGCCCAACATACAGAATAAGGAGAGAATTTTAAAAGCTACAAGAGAAAGGAAGCAGATTACATTTAGGGGTAAGCCAATCAGGATAACAGCTGATCTGTCAACACAGACTCTGAAAGCTAGAAGATCCTGGAATAACATATTTCAAACACTGAAAGAAAATGGGTTCCAACCAAGAATTGTGTATCCAGCGAAATTAAGCTTCAGGATGGAGGATGAAATTAAAACCTTCCACGATAAACAAAAGTTTAAAGAATTCGCAGCTAGAAAACCATCTCTTCAAAACATCCTCGCCAAAGCATTACAGGAAGAGGAAATAGAAAATAACAATGAAAACCAACAGTGGGAGGTAGGACAGTAAAGGGGGGGGGATAATCAAAGAGGAAAACAAACCATGTTTAGTAACAGAAATAAACAAATATGGCTGGAAGAACAACCCATATCTCAATAATAACCCTAAATGTTAATGGCTTAAACTCACCAATTAAGAGACACAGGCTAGTAGAATGGATCACAAAACAAGACCCAACAATATGCTGCCTACAGGAGACGCATTTGATAGGAAAGGACATACATAGGCTGAAGGTGAAAGGTTGGGAAAAATCATATCACTCATATGGACTTCGGAAACAAGCAGGAGTGTCCATACTCATATCAAATAAAATAGATTTCAAGCCAAAGTTAATCAAAAGAGATAAAGAGGGACACTACATACTGCTTAAGGGAACCATACACCAACAAGACATAACAATCATAAATATTTATGCCCCAAACAATGGTGCAGCTATATTCGTCAAACAAACTCTTCTCATGTTCAAGAGTCTAATAGACCACCATACCATAATCATGGGAGACTTCAACACACCTCTCTCGCCACTGGACAGATCTTCCAAACAAAAGTTGAATAAGGAAACTATAGAACTCAATAACACTATTAATAACCTAGACCTAATTGACATATATAGAATATACCACCCAACATCAAGCAGTTACACTTTTTTCTCAGCAGCACATGGATCCTTCTCAAAAATAGATCATATATTATGTCACAGGGCAACTCTTAGACAATATAAAGGAGTAGAGATAATACCATGCATCTTATCTGATCATAATGGAATGAAACTGAAAATCAACGATAAAAGAAGGAAGGAAAAAGCATACATCACTTGGAGAATGAACAATAGGTTACTGAACGATCAATGGGTTATAGAAGACATCAAGAAGGAAATCAAAAAATTCTTAGAGATAAATGAAAACACAGACACAACATATCGGAATCTATGGGACACATTGAAAGCAGTTCTAAGAGGAAAATTCATTGCTTGGAGTTCATTCCTTAAAAAAAGAAAAAACCAACAAATAAATGATCTCATACTTCATCTCAAAATCCTGGAAAATGAAGAGCAAAACAACAGCAAAAGAAGTAGAAGGCAAGAAATAATTAAAATCAGAGCTGAAATTAATGAAATCGAAACAAAAGAAACAATTGAAAAAATTGACAAAACTAAAAGTTGGTTCTTTGAAAAAATAAACAAAATCGACAGACCCTTAGCGATGCTAGCGAAGAGAAGAAGAGAGAGAACTCAAATTACTAGCATACGGGATGAAAAAGGCAATATCACAACAGACACTTCAGAAATACAGAAGATAATCAAAAACTATTTTGAATCCTTATACTCCAATAAATTAGAAGATAGTGAAGGCATAGATAAATTTCTTCAGTCATATGATCTGCCCAGATTGAGTCAGGAGGATATAGAAAACCTAAACAGACCAATATCAATTGAGGAAATAGAAGAAACCATAAAAAGACTACCAACTAAGAAAAGCCCAGGTCCAGATGGGTATACAGCAGAATTTTACAAAACCTTTAAAGAAGAACTAATACCAATACTTTTCAAGCTACTTCAGGAAATAGAAAAGGAGGGAGAACTTCCAAATTCATTCTATGAGGCCAACATCACCCTGATACCTAAACCAGACAAAGACACTTCAAAGAAAGAAAACTACAGACCAATATCTCTAATGAACCTAGATGCAAAAATCCTCAATAAAATTCTGGCGAATCGGATACAAAAACATATCAAAAAAATTGTGCACCATGATCAAGTAGGATTCATCCCTGGGATGCAAGGCTGGTTCAATATACGGAAATCAATAAATGTTATTCACCACATCAATAGACTTAAAAATAAGAACCATATGATCATCTCGATAGATGCGGAAAAAGCATTTGACAAAGTACAGCATCCCTTTATGTTCAAAACTCTAGAAAAACTAGGGATAACAGGAACATACCTCAATATTGTAAAAGCAATCTATGCTAAGCCTCAGGCTAGCATCATTCTGAATGGAGAAAAACTGAAGGCATTCCCTCTAAAATCTGGAACTAGACAGGGATGCCCTCTCTCTCCACTTCTGTTCAACATAGTTCTCGAAACACTGGCCAGAGCAATTAGACAGACGAAAGAAATTAAAGGCATAAAAATAGGAAAAGAAGAACTTAAATTATCACTATTTGCAGATGATATGATTCTATACCTAGCAGACCCAAAAGGCTCTACAAAGAAACTATTAGAGCTAATAAATGAATTCAGCAAAGTGGCAGGATATAAAATCAACACACATAAATCAAAGGCATTCCTGTATATCAGCGACAAATCCTCTGAATTGGAAATGAGGACAACCACTCCATTCAAAATATCTTCAAAAAAAATAAAATACTTGGGAATCAACCTAACAAAAGAGGTGAAAGACTTATACAATGAAAACTACAGAACCCTAAAGAGAGAAATAGAAGAAGATCTTAGAAGATGGAAAAACATACCCTGTTCATGGATAGGCAGAACTAACATCATCAAAATGGCGATATTACCAAAAGTTCTCTATAGGTTTAATGCAATGCCAATCAAAATCCCATCGGCATTTCTTGTAGAAATAGAGAAAGCAATCATGAAATTCATATGGAAAAATAAAAGACCCAGAATAGCAAAAACAATGCTAAGCAGGAAGTGTGAATCAGGCGGTATAGCGATACCAGACTTCAAACTATACTACAGAGCAATAGTAACAAAAACAGCATGGTACTGGTACCAAAACAGGCGGGTGGACCAATGGTACAGAATAGAGGACACAGAAACCAATCCACAAAACTACAACTATCTTATATTTGATAAAGGGGCTAAAAGCATGCAATGGAGGAAGGATAGCATCTTCAACAAATGGTGCTGGGAAAACTGGAAATCCATATGCAACAAAATGAAACTGAATCCCTTTCTCTCGCCATGCACAAAAGTGAATTCAAAATGGATCAAGGAGCTTGATATCAAATCAGAGACGTGCTGTCTGATAGAAGAAAAAGTTGGCTACGATCTACAGTCGGTGGGGTCGGGCTCCAAATTCCTCAATAGGACACCCATAGCACAAAAGTTAATAACTAGAATCAACAAATGGGACTTACTCAAACTAAAAAGTTTTTTCTCAGCAAAAGAAACAATAAGAGAGGTAAATAGGGAGCCTACACCCTGGGAACAAATCTTTACTCCTCACACTTCAGATAGAGCCCTAATATCCAGAGTATACAAAGAACTCAAAAAATTAGACAATAAGAAAACAAACAACCCAATCAACAAATGGGCCAAGGACCTGAACAGACACTTCTCAGAGGAGGACATACAGTCAATCAACAAGTACATGAAAAAATGCTCAACATCTCTAGCTGTCAGAGAAATGCAAATCAAAACCACCCTAAGATACCATCTCACTCCAGTAAGATTGTCAGCCATTAGGAAGTCAAACAACAACAAGTGCTGGCGAGGATGTGGGGAAAAGGGTACACTTGTACATTGCTGGTGGGACTGCAGATTGGTGCAGCCAATTTGGAAAGCAGTATGGAGATTTCTTGGAAAGCTGGGAATGGAGCCACCATTTGACCCAGCTATTCCCCTTCTTGGTCTATTCCCTAAAGACCTAAAAAGAGCATGCTACAGGGACACTGCTACATCGATGTTCATAGCAGCACAGTTCACAATAGCAAGACTGTGGAACCAACCTAGATGCCCTTCAATAGACGAATGGATAAAAAAAAATGTGGCATTTATACACAATGGAGTATTACTCTGCATTAAAAAATGACAAAATCATAGAATTTACAGGGAAATGGATGGCATTAGAGCAGATTATGCTAAGTGAAGCTAGCCAATCCCTAAAAAACAAATGCCAAATGTCTTCTTTGATATAAGGAGAGTAACTAAGAACAGTGTAGGGACGAAGAACAGGAGAAGAAGATTAACATTTAACAGGGATGAGAGGTGGGAGGGAAAGGGAGAGAGAAGGGAAATTGCATGGTAATGGAAGGAGACCCTCAGGGTTATACAGTGGAGGAGGTAGAGAGAGAGGAGGGGAGGGGAGGGGAGAGGTGGGGAGGGGGGAGGGTGGAGGATGGGAAAGGCAGTGGAGCAGAACAGACACTAGTATGGCAATTTGTAAATCAATGGATGTTTAACTGATGTGATTCTGCAATCTGTGTATGGGGTGAAGGTGGGAGTTCATAACCCACTTGAATCAAAGTGTGGAATATGATATGTCAAGAAATTTGTAATGTTTTGAACAACCCACAATAAAAAATTAAAAAAAAAATATATAAAGGGAATTGTCCATGGAGAACTGAGGCAGGGCCCACATTGAGCTGAACACACTGACACAGCTGGCAGATACAAGAACCGAGAACTTGATTTGGGGAAAACAGGGCTAGCTCAAATACACAGCACAAGCAGGCAGGCACCAGCCACGTGAAATAATTGGAGCCTAGCAAAATTTGAGGAAAATTAGGTATGAGAGTATTTTGCTCTGGGGAATACAAGTCAGGGAGGTTGGGTGTCTCTGTGCTCAGAAGAGGCTGGAAAAGAGGCAGATTGAGAATACGAATGGACAGGTTCATCCACGCTGGGAGAACCTGAGAGACAGGAAAGAACACAGAACCATCTGCAGTGAGCCGAAAAGCCAGGAACAGTGGTGCACACCTGTAATTCCTGTGACTTGGGAGGCTGAGGCAGGAGGATCATGAGTTCAAAGCCAGCCTCAGCAATTTAGCAAGGAACTACACAACTTAGTGAGATCCTTTCTTTAAATAAAATGGAAAAAAAGGGCTGGGGATTTGCTCTAGGTTCAATCTTCAGTACCAAAACAAACAAACAAACAAACAAACAAAACCGAAACCTGAATTGGCGGGTTTGAGGTGTGATTGTACTTGGGAATGCACCCCAAGAGGCTGAGAAGATACCTGTGAGCAATGGAAGTGGCAAGCGGGAGGGAACTCACTTATCCTAGGAGTGGATTCTTGAGGAAGCTCCTGGGTTATGGTCTCCCAGCACAGTTTGGCATCTGATGGGCTTTAAGGGTGTGTTGATTTAAATTCTTCAGAGAATTAGCTTCTCAATAAAGCACTTGGGGCCTCAGTAGACCTAAGCTCCACCCTGAGAGTTCCTCATACACTAACACTTCACAGAACCCAGCTGCGGCTTCACCTTGGAGAGGAGCTGAGAGCATTTCCCATCTGAAACTTCATCTTACTACCCAGAAGGGAAGCAAAGGTTTTTGAAGTCCAACAGGCTTCTTGGTAAGCAACACAATAGAAAGAAAGGAGTTGACAATCCATGCTCCCTAATCTTGCACCAGTACATACCTCAAGAAGAAACAGAAATGGAAAGAAAACTAGTTGGGCAAAGACAGTGAACATATATTCTCATAGACTTTTGTGTTCACCACAACAAAAATGACTCCTTAAGCTTGATATCAAATCAGAGACACGCCGTCTGATAGAAGAAAAAGTTGGCTACGATCTACATACTGTGGGGTCGGGCTCCAAATTCCTCAATAGGACACCCATAGCACAAAAGTTAATAACTAGAATCAACAAATGGGACTTACTCAAACTAAAAAGTTTTTTCTCAGCAAAAGATACAATAAGAGAGGTAAATAGAGAGCCTACATCCTGGGAACAAATCTTTACTCCTCACACTTCAGATAGAGCCCTAATATCCAGAGTATACAAAGAACTCAAAAAATTAGACAATAAGAGAACAAACAACCCAATCAACAAATGGGCCAAGGACCTGAACAGACACTTCTCAGAGGAGGACATACAATCAATCAACAAGTACATGAAAAAATGCTCACCATCTCTAGCAGTCAGAGAAATGCAAATCAAAACCACCCTAAGATACCATCTCACTCCAGTTAGATTGGCAGCCATTATGAAGTCAAACAACAACAAGTGCTGGCGAGGATGTGGGGAAAAGGGTACACTTGTACATTGCTGGTGGGACTGCAAATTGGTGCAGCCAATTTGGAAAGCAGTATGGAGATTTCTTGGAAAGCTGGGAATGGAGCCACCATTTGACCCAGCTATTCCCCTTCTCGGTCTATTCCCTAAAGACCTAAAAAGAGCATGCTACAGGGACACTGCTACATCGATGTTCATAGCAGCACAATTCACAATAGCTAGACTGTGGAACCAACCTAGATGCCCTTCAATGGATGAATGGATAAAAAAAATGTGGCATTTATACACAATGGAGTATTACTCTGCATTAAAAAATGACAAAATCATAGAATTTACAGGGAAATGGATGGCATTAGAGCAGATTATGCTAAGTGAAGCTAGCCAATCCCTAAAAAACAAATGCCAAATGTCTTCTTTGATATAAGGAGAGTAACTAAGAACAGAGTAGGGTCGACGAGCATGAGAAGAAGATTAACATTAAACAGGGATGAGAGGTGGGAGGGAAAGGGAGAGAGAAGGGAAAATGCATGGAAATGGAAGGAGACCCTCAGAGTTATACAAAAGTACATACAAGAGGAAGTGAGGGGAAGGGGAAAAATAATACAAGGGGGACAAACGAATGTCAGTAGAGGGGGCAGAGAGAGAAGAGGGGAGGGGAGGGGAGGGGAGGGGGGATAGTAGAGGATAGGAAAGGCAGCAGAATACAACAGACACTAGTATGGCAATATGTAAATCAATGGATGTGTAACTGATGTGATTCTGCAATCTGTATATGGGGTAAAAATGGGAGCTCATAACCCACTTGAATCAAATTGTGAAATATGATATATCAAGTACTATGTAATGTTTTGAACAGCCAACAATAAAAAATTAAAAAAAAATGACTCCTTAGTTTTTCATCAAGATTCTTTTATTTTTCCTAGCATGCTGAATGAGTCATTGACATATATATATATATTTGTTTCTATTTTCTTATTTCTAGCATTTTCTGAAGGTAGTTATTTTTCTTTGCTCTGTCTGTTGAGAGTTAAAGTTTTTGGTTATTTCGATTTTTTTTTGTATTGTCTTCTGTACTATTCTGTTCCCCTTGTTTCTCTTTATCCCTTTTCTCTTGCTAAAAGACAAATTCTATTGTTCTTTCACTCTTATTTTAATTTTTTACTTCTATTTTTTCTCCTTGCTCCTCTATCACATCCTACTCACTTTTGCACCTCCCACATTCACCTATTGAAACTGTGAACCCTTTCCAGCTCTTTCTCTTCATCTTTCCTCTTAATTAACTCTACTCTTGAAATCTTTCAGCATTAATTGATTTATATAATGCCAGAGCACCCCACTAATGCTATAATAATAATTAATACTGTGGAAATCAAATATAATTTAAATAAAATGTTTGATTTTATGCCAGACACAATACATGATCACTTACTGTTATTACTGACAGAAATTGCTGATTCTACCAATTCTATTTATTGTGTCAATTAACATTATATATGTCATAATAGGAATCAAGTACTTAGTTTATTGTTATATATTATTTACATAGGTCATCGCTATTATTTGGCTTCCTCTAATTTATGAGGTACTAGAGACCAACAGGTCACTACAGGTTTGTAGGGTAAAAGCTCTGCTCCTTCAGATCCATTCAGATAGATGGGTAGACACACAAACAATATAGAAAAGCATCCCTAACCATACCAGTATGCCTCAAGAACAGACTCCACTGACATCACAGTGAAGGAAATGTTAGAGAATGAGTTTATAAAGTTCATAGGTAAGCCTATCCATGAGGTAAAATATGATGTAAGTATAAAATCAAAGATAAAATACAAGAAATGAAAGATTACTTCAATATAGAGACAGAGATCCTGAAGAGGAATCAATCAGAAATCCTCAAAATGAAGAAATCAATAATCCAAATTAAAAATTCAATAGAAAATATCACCAATAGACTATATTACTTGGAAGACAGAGTTTTTGGCATTGAAGACAAAGCATATAATCTTGAAAATAAAGTAGATCATGAAGAAAAGATGTAAAGAGACCATGAACAGAATTTTCAAGAAATATAGGATAACCTGAAAATGCCAAATTTAAGTTTCATAGGGATAGATGAAGGTTCTGAAGTAAAAACTAAAGGAATGTACAATCTTTTCAATGAAATAATACCAGAAAATTTCCCAAACCTTAAGAATGAAATTGAAAATCAAATACTGGAGGCATGCAGGGCTCCCATTATATAAAATTACAACAGACCCACACCAACATGTATTATTATGAAAATGCCTAATATAGAGAAGGAGGACAGAATTTTAAAAGCTCCTAGAGAAAAATGACAGGTCACATTCAGAGGTTAACCCCTGAATTTCAGCTGATTTCTCAAACCAGACCCTAAAAACTAAGAGGTCTTGGAATAATATAAACCAGCTCTGGAAAAAAATGGATGCCAAGCAAGAATGTTATATCCAAAAAAATTAAGCTTCAGAATTAAAGATAAAACAAAAATCTTCCACCATGATAATAAGAGTTAGAAGAATTCACAACTAAAAAGTTTGTACTACAAAATAAACTCAACTAGCTGCACAAAACTCAACTCAATGTGAATCAAAACTTAGGCCCAGAACAGAGACCCCTGTACCTAACAGAAGAAAAAGTAGGCTCAAATCTTTACCATGTCAACTTCGGAACTGAATTCCTTAACAAGACTCCTAAAGTGCAAGAAGTAAAATCAACAATCAATATATGGGATGGAGTCAAACTACAAAGCTTCCTCTCAGCAAAGGAAACAATCAAGAACATACAGAATGGGAGAAAATCTTTACCACATGCACCTCAAACACAGCACTAATCTCCAGGATATATAAAGGACTCAAAAACCTTAACATTGAAAAAACAAATAACCTAATCAATAAATGGGCCAAGGACCTGAACAGATTTCACATACAATCGATGAAAAAATATATTAAAAAAAGTTCAACATCTCTAGCAATTAGAGAAATGCAAATCAAAACTACTCTAAGATTTCCTCTCACTCCAGTCAGAATGGCAATTATCAATACAAGTAAAATAAATGTTGCTGAGGATGTGGGAAAAAGGTCCACTCATACATTCCTGGTGGGACTGAAAATTGATGCAACCATTATGGAAAGCAGTATAGAAATTCCTTAGAAAACTTGGAATAAAACCACCATTTGACCCAGCTATTCCATTCCTCAGTTTATACCTACAGGATGCTAATAATTGCATACTATAGTAACATGGCCACATGAATGTTTACAGCAGCTCAACTCATAATAACCAAACTATGGAACCAACCTAGATGCTATTCAATAGATGAATGAATGGATAAAGAAATTGTAGTATATATAAACAATGGAATATTACTCATCCTTAAAGAAGAATGAAATGATGGTATTTGCCAGCAAATAGTTGGAGATGGATAATATCTTTCTAGGCAAAATGAGCCAATCCCCAAAACCAAAGGCCTAATGTTTTCTCTGATATGCAGATGAAGAACAGAGGTACTTTGGATTAGGCAGAGGGGAGTGAAGGGAGGGGAGCGGGTATGTAGGTAGGAAGGATGGTAGAATTAATCGGACATTATTACCCTATGTACATACATGATTACATGATCAGTGTGATTCTACATCATGTACAACTAGAAGAATGAGAAGTTATTCTCCATTTATATATGATGTGTCAAAATTCATTCTACTGTCATGTATAACTAGTTAGAATTAAAAAATTTAAAAAAATATTTCATGAAGAAGAAATGGAAATTAAAAATGAAAACCACAAGAAGGAGAAAGTACACTGAAAAAAAATAGTCAACTAAAGGGAAATCTAATTAAACTTAAAAACAAGAAATAAATCAAAATGATAGGAAATAAATATCATCTTATAATAATAACACTGAATATTAATGGACTCAATTCATCAATAAAAAAACAAAGGCTGGCAGACTGGATTAAAAAACAAGACCCAACCATACACTGTCTCCAGGTGACTTATCTCATAAGCAAAGAAATCCACAGACTGAAGGTGAAAGGATAGGAAAAAACATATCACTCATGGATCTTGTAACAAGCAGGAGTTTCTAATCTCATATCAGATAAAAGTTGACTTCAAGCGGAAATTAATTGGAAGAAACTTAGAAGACCACTTCATATTGCTTAAGGGAACCATACAACAACAGGAAATAATAATCCTGAATGTTAATGAAGCATCCAAACAATAAAGCATCTACATACATCAAACAAATCTTTCTCAATATCAAGAATCAAACAGACCACAGCACAATAATACTGAGTGACTTTATCACACCTCTCTCATCAATGGGCAGATCTTCCAAACAAAAGCTTAATATGGAAGCTGCAGAACTAAAAAAAATACAATTAATAATTTAGACTTAACAGACATATATAGAGTATTTCATCCATCAATGACTGAATACATTTTCTTCTCAGCAGCACATAGAATATTTTCTAAAATAGACCAGATAGTAGGCCACAAGCAACTCTTAGCAAATACACACACACACACACACACACACACATAACACCAAGCATTCTATCAGATCATAATGGAATGAAATTAGAAATCAATAATAAGATAAAAAATAGGTATTACACTAATACCTGGAGGCTAAATGATTCACTACAGAATGATGAATGGAGAGCAGAAGTTATCAGGAGTAAAATAAAAAAAAATATTTAGAAGCAAATGAGAAGAGATGTATACAAGATATCAAAATTTCTGGGACACTATGAAGGTGGTTCTAAGAGGAAAGTTAACAGCATTGAGCTCATTCATTAAAAGAATAGAAAGATACCAAATAAATAATCTAACATTACACTTCAAGGCCTAGAAAAAGAAGAACAACCAACATCCAATCAGTAGAAGACAGGAAATAATTAATATCAGAGCCAAAATCAATGAAATTGAAGTTGAAAAAAATTTTAAATCAACAAAACAAAAAGTTGGTTCTTTTACAGAATTAACAAAATTGATAAACCCTTAGCCAAGCTAACTAAAATAAAGAAAGAAAAAACTCGAATTGTTAAAACCTGTGATGAAAAAAGAAATATCACCACAGAGACTACTGAAATACAGAGGATAATCAGAAACTGTTTTGAAAAATTATATTCCAATATGCTTGAAAGTACTACTAAATCCTAGAAAGTTTCAACCCACCCAAATTGAAACAGTAGGGCATAGAAATTTTAAACAAAAATTTCACATAAGGAAAGTGAAGCAGCTATCAAAAACTTATCAACAAAGAAAAGCCCAGGACTAGAAGGATTCTCAGAATAATTCTACTAGACCTTTAAAGAACTAACACCAATCCTCCTCAAAGTATTCCATGAAATAAAAAGAAGGGAACCCTTCCAAACATATTCTATGAAGCTTGTATCACCCTGACCAAAATCAGACAAAGACGCATCAAAGAAAGAAAAATTCAGATCAATATCCTTGATGAAGATGCAAAACGTCTTCATAAAATACTGGCAAATTGCATACAAAAACACATTAAGAATAGTGCACCATGATCAACTGGGTTTCATCCCAGGAATGTGAAGTTGGTTCAATATAAGAAAACCAATAAACATAATTCATCACATAAACAGACAAGAATTGCATGATTATCTCAATAGATGCAGAAAAAGCATTTCACAAAATATAGCAACCATTCATGTTTTAAACACTAGAAAACACAGAGATTGAAGGAACATACCTCAACCTTGTAAAAAACTATATACAACAAACCCAAGGAAAACATCATTCTAAATGGAAAAAGACTGAAAGCGTTCCTTCTAAAAACAGAAACAAGATAGGGATGGCCTCTTTCACTGCTTCTATTCAATATTGTCTTTGAAATTCTAGTCAGAGTAATTAGGCAAAAGAATGAAATTAAAGGACTATGAATAGGAAAAGAAGAGTTCAAACTATTTCTGTTTGCTGAGAACATGATTCTATATTTAGAAGATCGAAAAACTCCACTAGAAAACTTCTAGAACATGAAATGAATTCAGCAAAGTAGTAGGATACAAAATTAATACAAATAAATCAATTGTGCTCCTATACACCAATGATGAATCAGCTGAAAGAGAAATTAGGAAAAACATCCCATTCACAAAAGCCTCAAAACAAAACAAACAAACAAAAACCTTGGGAATCAATTTAACAAAAGAGGTGAAGGACCTTACAATAAAAATTACAGAACACTAAATAAAGAAATTGAGGAAGACCTTAAAAGATAGAAAGACCCTTGCCCCATGTTCCTGGATAGGAAGAATTAATATTGTCAAAAGGAAACAATTAAGAGCATGAAGAGACAGCCTACAGAATGGGAGAAAATCTTTGCCACCTGTACCTCAAATAAATACAGCATTAATCTCTAGGATTTATAAAGAACTCAAACAACTTAATGCCAAAAACCACAAATAACTCAAGCAATAAACAGATAAAGGAACTGAACAGGCATTTCACAGAAGAAAGACAAATGATTAACAAGCAAATATATGAAAAAATGTTAAATGTCTCTAGCAATTAGATAAATTTGCAAACCAAAACTACAGTGAGATTTCATCTCACTCCGATAAGAATGGCAGTGATCAAGAATACAAGTAACAATAAATGTTGGCAAGGATGCAGGAAAAAGGTTCATTCATATATTTTGGGTAGGACTGGAAATTGGTGCAACTGCTATAGAAAACAGTATGGAGATTCCTCAAAAAATTGGAATAAAGCCACCTTTTGACCCAGCTATCCCACTCCTTAATATACATCCAAAGGAGTTAAAATCAGCATACTACAGTGACACAGCTATATTGATGTTTACAGCAGCACAATTCACAATAGCTAGCTATGGGATCAACCTAGATGCCCATCAACAGATGAATGGATAACAACAATGATATATATATATATATATATATATATATATATATATATATATATATACACACACACACACACACACAATTGAGCATTATTCAGCCATAAAGAAGAATAACTTTATGACAGTTGCAAGTAAATGGATGGATCTGGAGATGATCATACTAAGTGAAATAAGCCAGAGCCCAAAGCCAGATAGAATGTTTTTGCTGATATGTGGATGCTAACCTTACAATAAGCGGGGAGAAGGGAAGAATAAATATTGTGTAGACTAGACAAAGGGCAATGAAGAGAAGGGAGGAAAATAGGAAAAGGAAAGACAGTAGAATGAATTTGAAATGATTTTCCTATGTACTTTCATGAGTACACCATAGTGAATCCCACCATTGTGTACATGTATAAGAATGAAGACCTAATTAGAATAGGATATATTCCATGCTTGTATAATCATATCAAAACGAATTCTACTGTTATGCATAACTAAAAAGAATCAATAAAATAAAATTAAAAGGTGTGGGAATGTAGCTCAGTGATAGAGCATCCCTGTATTCAATCTCAGTATCAAAAACATTTATAAGGGGGAATATTAATACATAGGATAGTATTCTGCAATAGTTTTTGAGATCATATTTGCCATAATTAACTTGTGGCTATGTGGCTGTAACTGTATCTTACTCTTAAGTTCTCAAAATTTCCTTATAAATATGGCCAAATCATTTGTGATAAAAATAAGATAAAAGTACATATAGCACACATGTACATGTACATATAGCATATAGTACCAGATTCTCTATATAAACATTAGTTAGGAAAAATGGGATACATGTGTTTTTCTAAGAATCTTAATCAATTACAAATACATGTATCTTAATTCAAAAAAAATTTTGCAAATTTTGCAACATAGGTTCTATTTTGCGGGTGTGATGCCAGGGATTGAACTCAGGGGCACTTGATCATTGAGCCACATCCCTAGCCCTATTTTGTATTTTCTTTAGAGACAGGGCCTCACTGAGCTGCTTAGTGCCTTGCTTTTGCTAAGGCTGGTTTTGAACTCATAATCCTCCTGTCTCAGCCTCCGGAGCTGCTGGTATTACAGGCATGTGCTATGGTGCCAGGTTACATAAGATACTATTGAAGAAAGAGACCAGCAATCATTTCATTCGCTATTTTCCCATCGCTTTCTGGAGCTCTCTTTTTGAATTCAATAGAGTCCTACTGGATAATTTTATAATTCCCTATGAAGTAAGAAACCTGAAGTTATCTATACATTTTCTTGGAAGATTTTATAATTCATTATGTAATAGGAAACTAGAGTTGCCTATACATTGCTGATCAAGTTAATATATACATAAGACCAAGTCATTAGTAAATTAAATTGGTGACTACCTAAGTGATATATAACTGGGGCTTTGCAAAAATATTTGATTTACTCAAATGTCTACAATTCCCTATTGCAGATTGGTTCATCTTAAGATTGTATATACTTTAATTACAATAAGGAAGGTAGGATTTAAGTACTAGAAGTAATTTAAAATTATTATAAATGATTTTCTTAGTTTTTTTTTTTAATTAATGGCATGATTTGATAGGAAGAGGATGGAAAAACTTAGAAGACACAGAATGGATAGAAAAAGAATAAAAAAGGTAAGATTGATCTAATGTCAATTTGAAAAGGCCCAGATCTTCTTATTTATATTAGGAATTTTATATGTAATATGAAGAGAGGTATTTCTGTCGAGGAAGATTTTATATGTAATATAAATTTATATATCATACATAGACTAAATTGTAAAGAACATACCAACATATTTGAGTGTAATTTTTAAAAGATAGCATATAAAATATTTAGAATAGTGCTTGTGAATAAAAACAGTGGTGATGATGCTAATGATGACAATACTTTCATAATTGTTACAAGACCAACTTTTAAGTTGATTGCATAAGCAGGAAAACAAAATGTTTGACTTGTTTTGTATTCTTGATAATTTGGTTAAGTTTATCTCTAACATATTAAAATCCTCAAAGTGAAATTTTAAAATAGTTGTATCATATTTTGTCCAAATACCATAAAAAATAATTCATGACTCTTCTAAATAGTATGAGCAGAGGACAGAAAGCAAAAATATCTAAGCAGTTAGGGGAAGGATTCTGGATTAACATTCAGAGGAGCTATGCTCAATTCTTGATTGAACATTTTTAACTATGTGAATGTGAGAAAATCTTTTAATATCTCTGAACCTCATTTTCCCACATACTCTATCTTTAAGGAATATTACAAAGCTCCAAGGATAACATGTAAAATGATTTAAATATTATAGATTATTATAGATAGGTTATACATAGCTGCCATTTTTTATACCTGTTTCTTACTATGACAAAATACCTGAGAAAAACATCTAAGGGGAAGAAAGATTTTATTTTGGCTCATGGTTTCAATCATGATCATCTTTCTGCATTGCTATGGGCCTGTGGTGAGGCAGAGCATTCTGGTAGAGAGGATATGGTGAAGCTGCTCACATCATGGCAGCTAGAAAGTGGAAAGAGAATGACAGAGAGAAAGAAAGAGGTCAGAAATAAGATATACCCTTCAAGGGCATGCCCTCTAACCTACTTCCTCTAACTGAGCCCCACCTCCTACAATTTCCACTACCACCCAATAATCTATTTAATTATGAACCCACAAATGAATTAACCTATTGATGAGATCATAGCCATTATGATCCAATCATTTCCAAAAGCCCCACTTCTGAACATGGCTGCATTTGGGGGACCAAGTCGTCAACATATGAAACTTTGGGAGACAGTTCAAATTCAAATTATAACAAGGAATTATAAAATTATCTAATAGGATTCAAAAACAGAATCCAAGAAAACTGTGGAAAAATAGCAAATGAAATTATTACTAGGCCTTTTATTGGTACTTTTCTTTAAAGTTTTCAATGTGTCATTGCTTTAAAATATGCATTTGTAATAGATTTGGATCCTTAAAAGTTATATTTGAAAACACTTATATCCATTTTTATAACCATTAAAATTTTATTCAGGTGTATACCAAAGTTCTAAAAATATGGTTATAAAAACTTGATTTTTATCCTCATAAACTACAGAAAACAATGCAGCCTTTGACAGCTTACCCTAGAAAATGCATTCAAGTGGCAATAAAAACTGCACAGTGGAAAGCAGGTGGATAATTATCTATACTAACTTAGCCAGGACAACCTGAGCCAGGACAACTAACTTAGCTAGGACAACTTGTCTGGAACACTTTTCTCATCTTTTAAATAGCACAGTCCTCAAGTATGTCAAAATTTTCTCCCATTTCTGAAAGTATTATATTACCTAGTAAATTCACTCTCCTTTAATTTTTTTTAATCTGGAAATATAAAAAGCTGTTGCAACCCGGTCTCTAAACTAACAGCTGAAACAGGCATTTTAGAAACCTCTAGAACATGAAGTGAAGTTTCTAAGACATCTCTTTGTGTAGGAATAGGTTGAATAGTGCTACCACTGGTGTTCCAAGCTGTTCACGCATTTTCTGTGACATTTTAGCTCCTTCAAAGGAGACAAAGGGGCTGGGTGCAATGGCACACACCTGTAATCCCCATGGCTTGGGAGGCTGAGGCAGGAGGATGGCAAATTCAAAGCCAGCCTCAGCAAAAGCCAGGTGCTAAGGAGCTCAGTGGGATCCTATCTCTAAATAAAATACAAAATGGGGCTAAGGATGTGGCTCAGTGGTCAAATGACCCTGAGTTCAATCCCTGGACACCCCCCATCACCGACAAAAAAAAAAAGAGAGAGAGACAAGGGTTTCTCCACTGATATAGTAAATGGGTTTAGAAGTATTAAATTTAGAGTTATTTTTAAATCTAAATTTTCTTCTACATTCTTAAGTACCCCCATGATATACAAAGTAGCAAAAAAATTAAACTTTTTGAATGAGATGGATTATGCATGACAACAACGAAAGCAAAATGTATCCATATTTTAATGAGAACAAAAACACAAAATTAGATTATATTGCTCTATACTGAACTTCAAGAAAAAGGAATCAAGTTACCTGTCTTCCTTTAACACCCTTCTTTCCACGGATCCCAGGAATGCCCTATAATATAGAAAAGTCAAAATTTATATTTGCTGAATGAAATAAATACTACATATTTTTTGTCAAATATCAATTAATGAAGTATGCCAAAGATAGAAATAAATTGTCAAGTAAACTAGTGTGAAAAGCTTCAATATATTCATTTAACTGAAGCAGCCCCTTTCCTTCTTCAAAATAGACCTGATTGCATTTAGGAATTTACCCCATCCATACCTCCAAATGAGATCTTGACATACCCTGATGATAGTTATTTATTCAGAAGTAGGCACACTACCAATAATGGTACAACCAGACAAACAGGAAGATCTTATTTTCCTACCCAAAAAAGATGTACTCCTCTGTCTCCCTATTTTTATATGGATATAAACAAAGGTAAATTAACCCTTACACTGGCAATATTGCAATTAAATGGGAAACTGGTCCTAGTGTAATGACAACAACAGGAAAGGCAAGGCAGAGAAGGCATCAATATGTTTGAGATCATCTTGCACCTATATCCCACTTAACCTATGGAATTCTTGTCATG
Organism: Marmota flaviventris; assembly: GCF_047511675.1. Taxonomy (NCBI): domain Eukaryota; kingdom Metazoa; phylum Chordata; class Mammalia; order Rodentia; family Sciuridae; genus Marmota; species Marmota flaviventris. The sequence goes on from NC_092507.1 coordinate 72,389,962, forward strand.
TGAGAGGCAGTGGAGTATACTCCTTAGGCAGTCAGGTTTTAGAGCCAGAACATATAATACAAATCCTGGCTTTGCTCTTACTACCTTGAATATATTTTAAGACAATTTACTTTCTCTGTATGTCTCATTTTCTTCATCTATAATGAGAGTAATAACAATATTCATCTTAGGATTTGTGGGAATTAAAGGAATTACTTCATGTAAAGTATTTGCATTGTGTTTTATGTTATAGGCTGATCTGAAAATCAGCCCAGACTTACCACATTTTGTTCAGATACCTCTGTATGAAGTTGGCCTCCTTTCCACATGAGCCCACTTGCATAGAAGCAAACACCTCCATCCCTACCTACTTACACCCTGACCACAATATCTTTGCTCTATGGGACTAATGCAAAATTGTTTTTCTGAGAATGTAATTTCTGAGAATATGACTATATGACTCTATTTTTGTAATTTTCCATTTGTATGAAATGTACTTTGTGATTATGATTGCTTCTCCTGCCACCCTTTCTTTGTGATTTTAGGCCTTATAAGTATATTCCTACATTCAGCTGGGGTTGAGGGTTGCAGAACTGCTTGGTTCTCTGCACTCTGAGCCCCAGTATGAAATAAAGCTTTTATCTTTACCTTCAAAGCTTTTATCTTTACCTGGAGAATTGTTTGCAAATTTGGGAATAGTGCCTTAACATTTACATCTACTGTTGTCACTTATTAGAATTTCCCTATTTTTAAGCCAGTTTTTGTTGGAGTTATCTATTACATGCTGTCTAAAGCATCCTACCTGATATAATCACTGAGTCATGTAGTCACCTATAAGCCTCATACTAAGAAATCTATTAAAGCCAGGCAACGCAGCACATGCCTATAGTTCCAGCTATTCCCAAGGCTGACACAAGAGGATTGCTCCAGCCTAGGAGTTCTAGACTACTTTGGGAAACAGAGCAAGACCCTTTCTCAAAGGAGAGGAAAGGATAAGAAAAGAAAATTTATACCATAACCATGTCCTTGGGTTTGATCGTACATACAGATATGTTGGAAGATATCATTGGCTTAAATAATTCATTCACTTTCAAGTCAAGTGTTTCCTGAATACTCATGTCTCATTGATTACCAAAAAAGAGTTTATAGGTGAACAAGAAGACTCATTTTGTTAGAACTTTATGTATCTTTACAAAACACATTGAGTTTTTTTTTTTTTTAAGGAAAAAAATGGATATTATCGTTTTCAAAGGTTGATTTTCCTAAATTATAGCAGGAAGGCTAACAACAATGCAGACAAAATCAAACAAGCATTTTCCACACATATGTTTATATGTATTTCACATACCATATGCATGGGGGTGTGCATGTGTGTGCACATGTGTGTTTATAATACCAATTTCCAAAAAGGGATATTTCTTTCTGTTTTCAGAGAAGACTATTTTTTTCTGCTTTTCCGTACTTAAGTGTTTTACTTAATAAAAACACCCAGTTTGCTCTATCATTTATGTCTTACTGAGTTCTGATGTAACCAAATAATATTAGGACATGGTATATGATAGACAGAATATGATGAAATGTCTTTATGTGTGTTGAGACATGTCTTCATACAAAACGAGGGAGTGTGATGACAGTATTGTGCCTGGTGATGGCCTGTGTCAACACTGGGCTTAAGATCCTTCAATACAAGATAACAACATTTTGCAAGAACATACAATTTTTGTTCATTAAATCATTTATTAGAAATACATTCTTGCAAAAAGATCAGAAAAGGACTATATCATAAGCAAAAGAATTATTAAAAATGTAAACTGAATATACTCCTTTGGGTGGAGAAGCAGTAGTTCAATTCTTTGCATAATGAACGGAAGATACCTTCTATTAGTGTGTCGTATCACATAAAGTTTAAGTGTCTTAGCTGCAATATTATGCTGAAGATATTTTTCGCCATTGAAAGAAATGACTTGTCATGTTCATCAAGGGAAAATTGTCATTTCATCTCACCAAAGACTGGACAAATTATCTTTACAGAATATTTAAACTCTTAAAATTATTATTTCTATGCAGGGCATGCACATGTAATTACCAGAAAATGTGAGGTAATTCACTCACTCAAAAACAATATATTTGAAAATATATTTAGCTAAGAATAACTTGTATTACTTTCAGTTGCAAAAAAAACTTTCTAGAAATAAAAATTCTGTTCTGAACTGCATTCTTACCATGATAGAGTTAAAAGCTAATTACTGAATATGATTCTGTAGTTTAAAATTTTGTAACAATATTCTAATATCATTTAATTTTATTTTTTCAATCCACAGAGTAAAAATGAAGGAATACAAATAATTGGACTGAATATAACCCTGAAAACTAGATATGAAGAAGTTTCAGTGTCAAAACTCACTATCTTGATTGGTTTTAGTATAACAGACCAGTTTACAAATATTCTATCTTTATTCATGAGCAACTCTAATTGCTCTTTCTTGGAGCAATCCTCCAATGATTAAATTAAACATAAATATGTCTCCTAAGACTTAATTCTTTACTACATATTATACTACAAAATATACTTGTTAACAACTTATATTCAAATTAAAGACTAACAAATTATAAAAATTTCATAATTAGATATTTTAATATGTATTTTTAAAAAATCATATTTAAAATATCTACATATGTTCATATAATGTTACTTCCTTATAAAAATCAATAAGGTTTAAGAAAATGTAATTATATTCTTGCAGGTGATGGTGGGTTTTCTTAAATCTGAATGCTCTCTCAGTAAGATTATCATATATATATATATATATATATATATATATATATATATATATATATATATATAATCTGTTGTACACCATCATTACTAAATAGCATTAGAAATAAAATTTGAAAACTTACTCTTTCTCCTTCAGGTCCAACTTGTCCTGCTTCTCCAGGAGAGCCAATGAAACCCTTAAAACATGAAAATAATATTTGTATTATTTCATCTCAATATTTACTCCATTAAGATTTCTAAACAGAAGTACTTTCAATTTTACTTATAGTAGTATAGAAGTATAAGATTTAAAGGTATTAAAGTATAAATAATTTTCTCTCAGTTGCTTTTCTTCCAAAAATTACAGGTCAATCTTTACATTAAAATAATGTAGAAAACTGAAGACACGGCAGTTAATAAAAATAAAAAGACCAAATTCTTTCCTCCACTGAATTTTATGGTGGGCAGGGAGAAAAAAAAAATATATATATATATACACACTAAAATGTAAAGTAGAAGGTAGGTATCAAAAGACTGTAAGAAGAGGCAGAAGAGATCCATTATAATATGAAAGGAGGTAAGGCAATCAAGGAAGGATTCAAAGGAGGCTGGCACTTGAGATTGGTCTACAATATAAGTAAAATCTTGATAAGTACAGGATGATGACAGCAGAGGATTGCTCCAAGAAAGAGCAATTAGAATAAGCAGGGACATATCAGAGGGTCTGTGTTAATGGTAATAAACACAGTGTTTATAAATGATAACTGATTGAATTTTTTGTGTGTAATGCTTCAAAAAAGACAAGGACCCATTCTGACCTCATGAAGTTTTTAATGTGGTTTGAGAAACAAAGGATACATATAAATAACAACACAAGATACTATTTTCTAACATACCTTAGTTATGCCTGTAGCAGATAGTCTATTTCATCAATTTTATAATGTATACTGTAGGTAGTTTGCAGCTAGATTAAAGAGTATTAAATGTCAAGATAAAAATTTATGACTTTATATTTTAGATAAATGGAAGCTAGGGACTTTGTGAGAGTTGTGCACTAATGTCAAAAAGTATTTCTAAAATATTAATCTGTTAATTAACACAGAATGTATCCAGAAAAATAAACACTTATTGTAGGAAAACCTGTTAGAATGCTCTTGCTCTCTCTATGGTCCATGTTTGAAGAATTAAGTGTTTAGATTACTGATTCAACTAGCATTATTTTAACATCTATTGTGTGCCAGGTGCTGGGATTTTAAATAAGAATGTGAGGCCTGGGGTTGTGGCTCAGTGGCAGAGTGCTTCCCTTGCACATGTGAGGTACTGGGTTCGATCCTCAGCACCACATAAAAATAAAAATTAAAAAATAAAGATATTTTTAAAAAGAATGTGAAAATCATTACCCTCAAAAAAGAGTATCATACAAATAAATAATTATAATATCATAATTGTGACATGATTATGTAACAGGTGATATGATAAATGCAAGACACAATGAAAACTATGGAAGCAGAATGGCCAGCTTTGCCTAAAGAGAAAATTAAGGTTGTTTTATTAAGGAGGCAACATTTGAGCTGAGTCTTGAAGAAATGGAAAGGTATGGCTAATATAATATGCTATCAGTCAATATACTGGAATGAAATGACACAGCATGTATAATGACTTGCAACTAGTTAGTTTATGTGGTTAGTGGACAAGAGGTTAGATTGGAAAAGGTAACAATTGTCCATCAGGAAAGGTCTTTTATACATGACAGAGAATTTGAAATTTATACTGTGAGTAATTAAAAAATAGATATGGTTTGTGTCTAAACAAAATGCAGTTTTTAAAACTCACTTGGATTTCAGTGGTCAACAGATCTTATCTCTTTTTAAGGATCAAGGCAAAGATGACTTTAAGGTTTATGGCTGGATTAATCCCCAAATGGTAAGCACTGAAGAAACACAAAAAGCAAACAAGGAAGGTGGTTTTGTAGAAAAGATGAGTTTTGTTAGTCACTTTGAGTTTGTGGTCATGCTGGAACATAAGTGTAATTATCTTAACAGAAAATTAGAGACATGGGACTCATAAAAAGAGTCCATAGAGATATAAAAGATTTGAAGGACAAATATGTCTGAAGCCTAGAAGGTAGATTAGAGCTCTGAGGAGAAAACAAAGAGAATAATCATCACTGACTTGAGAGAGGATGAAATGTAGATAGGAGAATAGTTTTAGGATACAGAGGAAAGACAAGTTACAAAAGAACTTGAAGCAGAAACAGGAGACCATTTTTCCTAGGTTATACATAAAGCCTACTTATTCTGAACTAGAGAATGGATGACTTTTCAGAGTAAATGTTCTGCAATGAGGATTAAATAAGTAAATGTCATTTGTACACTCATACATTATTCACACAGTTAGCATTATTCACAATAGTCAAAAGGCAGAAGCTGCCCAAATGTTCATCAACAGATGAGCAGATAAACAAAATGTGATATATACATACAATGGAATAAATACTGTGTTTAAGCCTTAAAAAGGAAGCAATTCTGAGACATGCCATAACACAGATGAACCTTGATGACCATTATGCTAAGTGAAACAAGACAGTCAAAAGGACAGATATTATTTAGGCACCTGTTTCCATTAGGTATGTAAAGTAATAAAATGTTTAGAGAGAATAAGTAGAAGACCAGGGTTGGGGTTGAGGTGGGGGTAGTTATTAATGGGTTCAGAATTTCAATTTGGGAAGTATAACAGTTCTGAGATGGATAGTGGTGGTGGCTGCACAACAATGTGAATGAATTTTATGCCTTTGACTGTTCACTTAAAAATGGTTAAAATGGCAAATTTTATGTTGTGTTATTTTACCATAATTTTAAAAATTAAAACAGAAAATGTCTTAGGAATCATTTCTAAGTAGCTTGGAATAAAAATTTTACCACGGATTTAGTTCCTGAGGAACAGAACTAGCTGAGTGTTGTCAAAGGAGGAGGGATATTTTTAAAAAATAAGGCAAAAACACACATAAAATTATCTCATGTACTACAGATTGTATGAAGAAGCAAAAAATAAGAAAAAATTAGTTCTTTTCTATTTTACTTTAATAAAATAAAACATCTATAATTTGCTTACTTGACAGCCAAGCAGCTGGAGAATGGGAATGTTTCTTTTAAAATAAGAACACAAAAGCACTTGGTATTATCATGACAAAATCTGTAAGCTTTAATTATCAGTTACAGTTGACTGATTGTAAACAGATAAATTTTATTTTAATGTACTTTTGTTTTGGTTATAAATAAATTAAATAGACATCCTAATGGATGCATCTATCATAAACTTTTAAATAACTAACTGAGAACATAGATTTGAAAAGTCAGACTTCAGTTCAACATAGCCTATGCAGGCTATAAAAATGATATAAAAAACTGATATATAAAACTGATAATTAAATATTTTAAAGGGAATAATGCTATGAGTACCTGCCAAAGAAATCACACAAAGTTGTGGTCATTCTCAAAATACCACCACTAAACTAGAGGTGTGTAATGCAACAAATAATATCTATTTTAAAAACCTGGTATAGTTTTGATCTTAAATGTCCCTGAAAGTCCATGTGTTAAGGCTTGGTCCCTTGGGTGATATTATTAGGAGGTAGTGGAACTTTTCAGAGGTAGAGCCTAGTGAGAGGACCCCCAAGTCACTGAGGGCATGAGGATTGTTGGACCTTGGTCCCTTTCTCTCTATTTTGCTTCTTGGCTCATGATGTAGTTTTATTCCATTATATATTGCCATGATATATAGACTCACCATAGGCCCAAAGTGATGAGGCCAACTGATCATGGACTAAAATATCCACAAAATAAACTGTTTTCCTCTTCATATGTTGCTTATCTCAGGTATTTTATTATAATAACAGAAAGTTGACTAAAACAATAAGAATATGTATTTTTTGCTTTTAGATTAAAGGCAGTAGATTCAGAGAGTGAGAATTTTGTGTCACCAGCAGGACCAATAAGAGGGTCAGTTGAAGTCATACATACTTTTACTATTTGAGGCACTTTGCATATTATAACCCCCAAAAAATGCCAAAGGAGAGTTTAAAATTTTATGGTCTGTTTTAAATGTTTACATTTAATATAGTAATTCTCTTAAAAACAAAAATGCAGTCAAACAACTACCAGTAAAAAGATAGTATATTATGTGACTCACAAAAATGTTCATTCACAATGAATAACATGTAGTATTATTATCCAGCAACAGGAAACAAATTAAAAGAAAAAAATATTATAATCCTATAAGTACATTACTGTGATTTTTGTCTTTTTAACCAGATTTGAAGTTTGTGTCAAAAGTCTACATTTGAGACCTTTTGTAAATAAATGTGAAATCCCTTCCAGATTTCATCAGCATTCTCATAGAGCAAATTTTCAAGATAAAATAAAATATAAATTGTGGAAATGTCTTCATAATGTGTAAATTTCTATATAAATGATACTTGGTCATTATTTTATTACAATTTCCTAAAATGACTAATTACATACTTAAATCAATAATAAAAAAGAGTAGATATGATTTGAAAAATATTTCTATGAAGCTGATTGTCAAAACCTAAAAGTACAATTTAAAGTATTACAGCTTACACAAGAATTTTCAATACAAATGAGAAAAAAATCACTAAGAAAAAAATGTATAATGCAGTATAAAAAAGAATTTATAAAGTTATATGAATCACTAAAGCAAGATGAGAAAATGCAGTAACAATAAGCAGTACAGTATATACTCCAAATGTGTACAAGACACACATTAGCTCATGCACAAAAGAAACTCTCAAATTCAAATAATCAATATAGAGAAGAAGCTGAGTTTTGGAACATGGCAGTGGGCGCGGAGAGATCAAGTCTCTGACCTCTTCAGCTGCGCGGGCATAGGGAGTTGTAAACCATCTAAATGCTGTTTGCTCAGGATCATTAGGCAATGCTGAGCTGACGTGGATCTGGGGCGAACAGTCTGGAACTCTCAGAACACACACGGAGCCCGGATCAGCTGAATTCAAGCTCCCGTTTGCCTGTGTCCCGCAGACAAACCGCTGTGACTCAGCACTAAACGATCCCGCTGAAAAAACTGGTCGGCCCTTCTGAACCTGCGGAGGTTAATACCAACCGAGCCTTCATAGGCAGTGGCCACAGGATTGAGACGGGGCTTGGGAGAGCCAGTCAGGACCCACCCGTTGCATTGGTCACCCAGTAAAGGGAACGAACTGTCGCCATTTGCATGGGATACCACCATGGCAGAGAACTGATGACATCAGAATGCGGCGGAGGAGATAACTTCATTGAAACCGGCGGCGACAGCATCAAATAAATTTATAGGAGTAAACAGTAACTCAGCAGTCAAACAGAACAAGAAGTAACATGAGCAGCATGAAAAAGCAAGGAAGAAAAGGAGTACAAACAATGCAGGACAGCCTAAATATTCAGGAGGACCTAGAGGCATCAGAAAAATGGCCAAATAAAGAACTCAAAGAATACCTTAGACAGATGGAATGGAATCTTAAAGAGGATATGAGACAGCAAATTCAAACAGTGAAAGAACACATTGAAAATGAATTACATAAACAGATAAAAGAAGCAAATAAGCATCTTTATCAGGAGACAGAGATTATAAAAAAAGTCAAACAATAATTCTAGAAATGCAGGAAACTATAAACCAAATTAAAAACTCAAATGAGAGTATCACTAACAGAGTGGAGCAAGTAGAAGCCAGAATGTCAGATAATGAAGACAAAATATATCATCTTGAAAGAGTCTAGCCAACTCAGAAAGGCTGGTAAAAAATCACGAGTAAAACATCCAAGAGATATGGGATAACGTAAAAAAACCAAACTTAAGAGTCATCGGGATAGAGGAAGGTATAGAGGTTCAAACCAAGGGAATGAGCAATCTGCTGAATAAAATAATTATAGAAAACTTTCCAGAACAAAAAAAGGATACGGATATACAAATTGTCAATGCATACAGGACACCGAGCATACAAAATCACAGTAGACCAATGCCAAGACACATTGTTATGAAGATATCCAATATACAGAACAAAGAGAAAATACTAAAAGCTACAAGAGAAAGGAGGCAGATTACATTCAGGGGTAAACCAATAAGGTTAACAACGGATTTTTCATCACAGACCCTGAAAGCGAGAAGATCCTGGAACAACGATTTTCAAACACTGAAGACAATGGATGCCAACCAAGAATTTTGTATCCAGCAAAATTAAGCTATAGGTACGACAACAAAATAAAAATCTTTCATGATAAACAAAAGTTAAAAGAATTTGCAGCCAGAAAACCAGCACTGCAAAGCATCTTGAGCAAAACACTACACGAGGAAGAAATGAAAAACAATAACCAAAACCAACGATGGGAAGTACCTCAGTAAAGACGGAGGGCGGGGGAAAAGCTAATCATGGAGAAACAAACTAAATTAAAAAAAAAAGATAAATAATCAAACATGGCTGGAAGTACAAACTATATATCAATAGTAACTCTAAATGTTAATGGCTTAAACTCTCCAATAAAGCAACATAGGCTGGTAACATGGATTAAAAAAACAAATCCAACAATATGCTGCCTCCAGGAGACACATCTGATTGGAAAAGACATACACAGGCTGAAGGTGAAAGGTTGGGAAAAAATATACCACGCACACAGTCCTCATAAGCAAGCAGGGGTGGCCATCCTCATATCAAATAAAATCGACTTCAAGACTAAGTTAATCAAAAGGGATAAGGAAGGACATTATATACTGTTAAAAGGAACAATTCACCAACAAGACATAACAATTATCAATATTTATGCACCAAATAAGGGTGCTGCGACGTTCATAAAACAAACTCTCCTAAAGTTCAAGAATCAAATAGACCACAACACAATAATTATGGGTGATTTCAACACACCTCTCTCACCATTGGACAGATCCTCCAAACAAAAGTTGAATAAAGAAACTATAGAACTCAATATCACAATCAATAACCTAGACTTAACTGACATATATAGAATATATCAACCATCATCAAGTGGATATACTTTTTTCTCAGTAGCACATGGATCCTTTTCAAAAATAGACCATATATTATGCCATAGGGCAACCCTCAGTAAATATAAAGGGGTAGAGATAATACCATGCATTTTATCTGATCATAATGGAATGAAACTGGAAATCAATGATAAAAGAAGGAAGGAAAAACCCTAAATCACATGGAAAATGAACAATATGTTACTGAATGATCAATGGGTTACAGAAGACATAAAGGAGGAAATCAAAAAATTCTTAGAGATAAATGAAAATACAGACACAACATATCGGAATCTATGGGACACAATGAAAACAGTTTTAAGAGGGAAATTCATCGCCTGGAGGTCATTCCTCAAAAAAAGAAAAAACCAACAAATAAATGAGCTCACACTTCATCTCAAAGCCCTAGAAAAGGAAGAGCAAAACAACAGCAAATGTAGCAGAAGGCAAGAAATAATTAAAATCAGAGCGGAAATCAACGAAATTGAAACAAAAGAAACTATTGAAAAAATTGACAAAACTAAAAGTTGGCACTTCGAAAAAATAAATAAGATCAACAGACTCTTAGCCATGCTAATGAAGAGAAGAAGAGAGAGAACTCAAATTGCTAACATACGGGATGAAAAAGGCAATATCACAACAGATGCTACAGAAATACAGAAGACAATTAGAAATTATTTTGAAAACCTATATTCCAATAAAATAGAAGATAGTGAAGACATCGATAAATTTCTTAAGTCATATGATTTGCCCAAACTCAGTCAGGAGGATACACACAATTTGAACAGACCTATATCAATGGATGAAATAGAAGAAGCAATCAAAAGACTACCAACCAAGAAAAGCCCAGGACCGGATGGGTATACAGCGGAGTTTTACAAAACCTTTAAAGAAGAATTAATACCAATACTTTTCAAGTTATTTCAGGAAATAGAAAAAGAGGGAGCTCTTCCAAATTCATTCTATGAGGCCAACATCACCCTGATTCTGAAACCAGACAAAGATATCTCAAAGAAAGGAAACTACAGACTAATATCTCTAATGAACCTAGATGCAAAAATCCTCAATAAAATTTTGGTGAATCGGATACAAAAACACATCAAAAAAATTGTGCACCATGATCAAGTAGGATTCAACCCTGGGATGCAAGGATGGTTCAATATACAGAAATCAATAAATGTTATTCACCACATCAATAGACTCAAAGATAAGAACCATATGATCATCTCGATAGACGCAGAAAAAGCATTCGACAAAGTACAGCATCCCTTTATGTTCAAAACATAAGAAAAACTAGGGATAACAGGAACTTAACATTGTAAAAGCTATCTATGCTAAAACTCAGGCTAGCATCATTCTGAATGGAGAAAAATTGAAGGCATTCCCTCTAAAATCTGGAACATGACAGGGATGCCCTCTATCAACACTTCTATTCAATTTAGTTCTCGAAACACTGGCCAGAGCAATTAGACAGACAAAAGAAATTAAAGGCATAAAAATAGGAAAAGAAGAAATTAAATTATCACTATTTGCAAATCACATGATTCTATACCTAGAAGACCCAAAAGGGTCTACAAAGAAACTACTAGAACTAATAAATGAATTCAGCAATGTGGCAGGATATAAAATCAACACGCATAAATCAAAGGCATTCCTGTATATCAGCGGCAAATCCTCTGAAATGGAAATGAGGACAACCACTCCATTCACAAAATCCTCAAAAAAAATAAAATATTTGGGAATCAACCTAACAAAAGAGGTGAAAGATTTATACAATGAAAACTACAGAACCCTAAAGAGAGAAATAGAAGAAGATCTTAGAAGATGGAAAAATATACCCTGTTCATGGATAGGCAGAACTAACATCATCAAAATGGCGATATTACCAAAAGTTCTCTATAGGTTTAATGCAATGCCAATCAAAATCCCAATGGCATTTATTGTAGAAATAGATAAAGCAATCATGAAATTCATATGGAAAAATAAAAGACCCAGAATAGCAAAAGCAACTCTAAGCAGGAAGTGTGAATCAGGCAGTATAGCGATACCAGATTTCAAACTATACTACAGAGCAATAGTAACAAAAACAGCATGGTACTGGTACCAAAACAGGCGGGTGGACCAATGGTACAGAATAGAGGACACAGAGACTAATCCACAAAGTTACAACTATCTTATATTTGATAAAGGGGCTAAAAGCATGCAATGGAGGAAGGATAGCATCTTCAACAAATGGTGCTGGGAAAACTGGAAATCCATATGTAACAAAATGAAACTGAATCCTCTTCTCTCAACATGCACAAAAGTTAACTCAAAATGGATCAAGGAGCTTGATATCAAATCAGAGACTCTGCGCCTGATAGAAGAAAAAGTTGGTTCCAATCTACATATTGTGGGGTCGGGCTCCAAATTCCTTAATAGGACACCCATAGCACAAGAGTTAATAACAAGAATCAACAAATGGGACTTAATTAAACTACAAAGTTTTTTCTCAGCAAGAGAAACAATAAGAGAGGTAAATAGGGAGCCTACATCATGGGAACAAATTTTTACTCCTCACACTTCAGATAGAGCCCTAATATCCAGAGTATACAAAGAACTCAAAAAATTAAACAATAAGATAACAAATAACCCAATCAACAAATGGGCCAAGGACCTGAACAGACACTTCTCAGAGGAGGACATACAATCAATCAACAAGTACATGAAAAAATGCTCACCATCTCTAGCAGTCAGAGAAAGGCAAATCAAAACCACCCTAAGATACCATCTCACTCCAGTAAGATTGGCAGCCATTATGAAGTCAAACAACAACAAGTGCTGGCGAGGATGTGGGGAAAAGGGTACTCTTGTACATTGCTGGTGGGACTGCAAATTGGTGCAGCCAATTTGGAAAGCAGTATGGAGATTCCTGCGAAAGCTGGGAATGGAACCACCATTTGACCCAGCTATTGCCCTTCTCGGACTATTCCCTGAAGACCTTAAAAGAGTGTACTACAGGGATACTGCCACATCGATGTTCATAGCAGCACAATTCACAATAGCTAGACTGTGGAACCAACCCAGATGCCCTTCAATAGATGAATGGATAAAAAAAATGTGGCAGTTATACACAATGCAGTATTATGCAGCACCAAAAAATGACAAAATCATGGAATTTGCAGGGAAATGGATGGCATTAGAGCAGATTATGCTAAATGAAGCTAGCCAATCCCTAAAAATCAAATGCCAAATGTCTTCTTTGATATAATGAGAGCAACTAAGAACAGAGCAGGGAGGAAGAGCAAGAGGAAAAGATTAACATTAAACAGAGACATGAGGTAGGAGGGAAAGGGAGAGAGAAGGGAAATTGCATGGAAATGGAAGGAGACCCTCATTGTTACACAAAATTACATATAAGAGGTTGTGAAGGGAATGGGAAAAAAACAAGGAGAGAAATGAATTACAGTAGATGGGGTAGAGAGAGAAGATGGGAGGGGAGGGGAGGGGAGGGGGGATATTAGAGGATAGGAAAGGTAGCAGAATACAACAGTTGCTAATATGGCATTATGTAAAAATGTGGATGTGTAACCGATGTGATTCTGCAATCTGTATTTGGGGTAAAAATGGGAGTTCATAACCCACTTGAATCTAATGTATGAAATATGATATGTCAAGAGCTTTGTAATGTTTTGAACAACCAATAAAAAAAATAAAAGAGGACCAAAAAAAACCAAAAAACAAATAATCAATATAGAATGTACATAGGAAGTGCATGCCCTGTGCTAGGCACTGGGCTTTATTTAAGAATGCTAATCTTATTTAATTCTTACAACTAAGTTTCATTATTATAAATTCCTAAGAAAAATGAAGCACAGAAGGGCTGAATGACATCTGAAAACACAAAGCTAGTAGAAAAAGGATTATCAAAAAAACACGTAGCCTAACTCTACAGCCCATGTTCTTAATCACAAATCCCTTCTTGCTTCCCAAATCCAACTAGCCATGTGATTTCAGTTCAATTTTTACTAAAAAATACATAAATTTCCCCATTATATTTTTATATATTGCAAGAATAAATAAATTGGTATAGTGGAAACAACAGAGATAAAGGTAGCTTGGCTCCAGGTCTAGTAAGCAATAACTGCCAAAGTTAAGCTCCTTAGCAAGCTATTTTTCCCTTGTAAAATATGGATGGTAGTTCTGTTCTCCTACTTTGCAGGGCTGATAGAAAAATAAAGATTAAAACACATATAAAAGTATTTGAAAAAGTTTAATATTTTTGTAGATGTAAAACATCATTATTTAAAGGCTTTATGCTTATTTCTAAAATGCAGTATTGATAATAAAAGAAAAATAAGTAGGCTTAGGAAAATACCTGGCTATTTAAAATAAAGAATTTTTAAAGACAAAAATTTAATTTATTTTTTAATTATCATAGAACCATCTTTGATTTTAAGTTGTAGCACCCAACATATATCATAATAACATGTACTCTCTTAATGATTAAACGTGGCTAACATTTCATTTAATGGTTTGGAAGTAGATGGGATGTTCAAAATATAATAAGCTTATTTCCTTCTTTATAGATGTTTCCTTACCCCTTACAATTTTTTCAAGGTAAACTTACTTTCACCTTGAACTACTAAGATTCTCTCCAACTTTTCAATTTTTTTCATGATGACTTTTAGTTTTGTGTATGTTCATGTATACACAATAGTACAAATGTTTATAAAGCACATTCTAACATGTCAGACATTAGGATAAGAACTGGAAATTAATAGAAAATAACACTGCAAAACCTAGTACTATCAGACTCTTTTCTGTGGCATAAAAGCGAAACAGTAAGCATATTCTTTTCAGACTAAGCTTGTATTAAATTCAGATCTCCTAAAATAAGGCAGAAAAATGGTAAATACTTGGTGTATTTCGTTTTACATTTAGTTAAACACACTTAACAAAATGATGAAAATGCTTACTTACTCGTATACCTTTAGGACCTGGATTACCTTCTGGTCCAGCTAAACCCTAGTGTGAACAAAAGACATTGTCATCATACTATAATGCTTTTAAAAACTTATTAACAAAAAGATTAATAAAAATATAAACAGCTATCATTTAAATATTATCAAATTCAAACTTTCTATTTAGAAAACTCTAATGAAAATTACAAATGTGCAAGGAATGTCAGTACCAAAAGATTCTTTGAATATAATGTATACACAAATATATTTTAGTTATCTAAATATAATACATTAATATATATTATCAGATAAAAATTTTTTCACTGAAATATTTCTCATTTCTATATTGTTTTAAAACACTTCAAGTTAACTTACTCTAAAAGATATCCCCATACATTTTAAAAGATAAATACATTTTAAATTTTAAATCAATGTCCATATGCTGAAGTATTCATATTTTATATTTCTCAGACAACATATATCATCTCTTAATCATAGCAGTATAATGTATAATACCTCTAGTTATTTTTGAAGGCATAACAATGGACTTTGTTAAAATAGATTGTTTTTTAGATTTATTATTCCCTTCATTCCTAAGAATACAAAAAAGATAACAAATGCAGACTTCAACATTTAATTAATTAATTTTAGAAATAATCAGTTCTTGAAAGCCTAGGAAGGAAAACTTGCTCTATTATTAGTCACATTAAGAAGTTAGGGAAAGTTATGAAATTAGAGGAAAATACATATGAAATGATTAAATAAATTTTCAAAGCAGTATAACAAAAGAACTGAATTCAATTTAGATAAAAGTATTTGATAGTGGCAACTATTTCCCAGGTTTTTGTAAGTGTGTTATTAAAAAATAATGCTTATAATGGACAGTCTTAAAACTAAAAACTCTTTCTTTTACTTCATTTTGGTCAATGGCATGAAGCTGTTTTAAGAACTTATTAGACTCTTGGGCATTTTAATTTTGAAGGTTCCACTGCATAATCACATTAAACATGTTTAAAAGCCCCACTCCCATTTCAAACAAAACTTTCAAAGTAAAATTTTTGAAAAAAATTTACAACTTTGATTTTTAAATTATTTCTCTTTCATTATTTAATAAAAGTAAACCTACTGTTATTTGAACATTAACTCTCAAAATCAGAACATACAATGTATTCACCAAGAGAAATATAAAAGGAGGAATGTAAATATAGTTACTGCACCTGCCTGCCAGGGTAACCAGGTGAACCAATATTACCAGTCCCTCCTGGAATTCCCTGAAATGAGAAATAAAATAAATAAAACAATATAACCAAGCCAATGGAGTCCAAAAGAAACAAATTTGGTGCATTTATAATTGCTAAGTTTGGAAAGAACTTTTCCACATTAAATTATTGAATCTTGAATATTTCTTATCTGACTGAAATCAACTGTTTGAAAGAAAATGAACCAAAATTGCTAAATAAAAATAGGAGACAGTTTAGTTTAGGGTCCTGAATGAGATGCTGATAATTAATAATGATAAATTTGGAATGGAAAAATCTAGTGCTACATTTATTTGAGATAAGGAGCTGGTGTATTTTTAATAATCAGTATCATTTTGGATTAAATTCCTTCAGGTTTCCAACACACTGCAAGACTCCTTAACAGTCTGAACATGAGTCCCAGAAGACTAAGAGAGGCAGTGAACCTCAAAAACCAATCTCTTCTTTCCTAAGATAAAAATAATCTTACAGCATGTCTAAGTAAATAGGTGTTAAATAATAAACACCTTTATTATGATATAGGTCTACCTGAAATTCACAGAATGAACTTGAATGGTGCTATGGACTGAATGTTTGTGTGCCTCCAAATTTACATGTGAAAATCCTAATCCTAATGATCATGACTAATACATGTATACTAAGGATACATAGCATATTAAGAGGTGGGTCTTTGGGGTGGTAAGTAGGTCATGTGGGTAAAGCCCTCATTAAAAGTTTTAATGCCCTTATAAAAGACCAAATAATTATCCTTTCTACCTTGTAAGGATACAGAAAGTTAGTAATCTGTAACCTGGAAGAAAGCCCTCTCCTAAATCCGACCATGAAAGCATGCTGACCTCAGACATTCAGCCTCCAGAACTATATGGCATTCTATTTTAGCAGCCCAAACTTATTTAGATACAAAGCAAATTAATTTGGAATGTACAACATTGTATTCTTAATTTAAAACAAGATTTGCTCAAGGAAAGCTGATAGAGACTTCAAGGGATAAAAAAGGAAACCCGGTGTAGAACTAGGTAGAAAAAGTGAGACAAAGTTCCTCTTTTTTTCCTTTGCATTTTCTTTTATTGATAGATCATTCATTCATTCATCAGCCTATTCAGAATTTAAGTCTATCAAATGATTCTTGAGCTGAGGAAATGCTAGGAGAATGTATGTTGAGTTGCCTTTATGTTGAGTTGATGACAACAATGGTAAGTTTTCTATATTCCTTATTTATGATGTAAAATTCATTTATGAAAGAAGTGTTCTTCATACCAGCACTTTTACTAGCACTTTGTCCCCCTGTTCTTAGGTAGACAGAAGAGAGACCTTCAGTTTAAATACTGACACATTAAAACTTCTAAAAACTTAGAAAATCTAAAGAAAGAACAAACTAAGGAAAAGGCAATGGGAAATCATAATTTCAAGTATTATTTTTCTCAGAATACTTCTTTCAAATTTTTTTTCTCATTTTCTTCTTCATGTCCCCTTCCCTTCTCTTAACCAAACAATTACAATTTACTAATTCCTTTTTATTTGCCAAGCAACTTACACCTGCTTTACATCTATGAGATGAGATACTATTTTTCCCATTCCACATCTAATGAAACTGAGCACTTATGACAATGGCCAATTTCCTGGCCTATGAATAAACACTTTCTGGGGATTACAGAATAAAGTGATTTTTATTTTATAATGTTCAAAACTCTATAGGGTTGAAATTATAATTCCTACAATAAAGTAGAGAAAAAGTGAGACACAAAGTGTTAAAGTCACTAGTGGAAGGACACACAGCTAGTTAGTGGGAAATCAGAATCTAAATCAACAATTCTGATTCCAGAGACCACCATGCAAGGCTGCCTCCCTAGTTTGAGTGTGAAATGCAAATAATTTCTAATACTAGTCTAAAGAAAATCTTCTAATTATGAGAGATTTGTTCCACCATCTTTATAACTACCTTCCTTTATGCTCTATACAATTAGGAAATATACAGGCCTATATCTAGACATTCACAAAACCTTATATTTGGGTACGCCAATAGAAAAGAGTCAAACAAATTTAAAAGACTGCTTTTATTTTGTAGATCACTATTGATCCAGCTAAGGCCAATCATCAGCCCCCTTTCCCATTCCTTTCCTAGCCAAATTAGGTCAATTGACATTGATAAAAGGCTAATTGGTAATGGGACATAAATGAAATCTGATTTTGAATGAATTTTCACATGTAAGCTCTAATACATTCCAGTCACATGGAGAAAAAATACAAAAGAATTCTACATCATGTTTATGTTCTCCTATGCTATAATAGCATTAAACAGAAAACAAGGAAATTTTCAGCAGTCTTTATAAGGTATAAACATATTCCAAGCTAATCACACCCTAAAATCACTGCAACAACCATAGAAACTCAAAAGATTACCATGACTCAGTTTACTCTGCACTCAAAAAGAGATTTTTTAAAAAGTTGCCTTACTCATATCTGTAGATTGGATGGAAGAACAGAAATACAGTAGTATTACTAGTCCCTTGAGAAATTAGGATTAGGAAATTAGGAAACCCACCCATTAATGCTAAGAGCCAAGTATATGATGCATGGCATTTTTGGTTGAAAGGTGATGCCAGCTAGCCATTGAGATGATATGATTATGTTAGGATTTGCATTCATATGGATATTGGACTCCTGCTGTTCACCTTGGCCTGCTACAGGACTCCTGGAGAGTTCCCATTGGTTGGGGAAGTACAGTAGGAGGGAGTTCCGGGGGAGGAACTTCCTCTGGCGGTACTGGGAGAACGCAGCCTGTGTGGATCCGCCATCTTCCCGGACCCGTACAGAACATTGGCGGCAGTTTCAAAAAATAAAGTTTGTTCCTGCTTGAGTGGCTCGTGATTTTGTGCCCAGCCACACTGCGACATCACTCTAAGCATTAAAATACCTGTGTTGAGTTGGTCAGATTTCATTCAAAATTTCAGCACTGCTATGTCTATATCTCAATTTCCTCATTAATAAAATAGAATAACCAGAGAATACCACGGGAGCTCAGGCCTGGCCCAGATCTGCCCACACTGACCTGTGAGGGACCCAGGCTCACAGTAGTCACTGGTCCATCCTGCCATCAGAGACACCTGCCTGAGCTCCTCCGACACAGTACTACCTCTTCAGACCAGCAGACCACCGCAGGAGCTCAAGCCCAGCCTAGATCCACCCACACCAATATATGTGGGATCCAGGCCCAGGGTAGGTCTTAGTTCACCACCGCCTCCCTCACACACCTGGCAGCCCAAGCCTAACCCACTTCCATCTTGGGACACTGCAGGCATCACCATAGCTTTCCCCACGCAGTAGCCCCTATCTTTTTTAACAGTAGACAGGGACTATAGAGGCAGCTGCATCTTAGAGCAGGCATGCCAAAGACAGTGTAAAGCCCACCCTTTCAGCCCCATCTCTGTAAGACACTGCATCCTCCTTGGGGCACCTTCACTATTATATCAAGTTACCTCAGCTATTGCCACCACCACCTTTAGTTGCAGTAGCATATATTGAGGGGCACCAGCAGGATCTGGAAGCTCAACATCATGGTAAGGTACAGATAATCTGCAGGGAAACTACAAGAATGTAGGGTAGAAACTATAATATATGAGATCCACACTGCAAGAAAGGAAGACACAGAGACAACATAAAAAACAAGGGAGAAAAGTACCCCAAACAAACCAGGACACCACAATAACAGAACCCATGGATAGCAATGTTGATGAAATGTCAGAGAAGGACTTCAGAAGGTTCATAATTAAAATGATCTGTGAATTAAAGAATGACCTGAATGAGCAAATACAGGCAAAAATTGATCACTCCAACAAAGAGATAGGAGAGCATACATAGGTAGCAAAAGATCACTTCAAGAATGAGACAGAGACTCTGAAAAAAAAAACAGTCAGAAATCCTTGAAATTAAGAAAACAATAAACCAAATAAAAACTCAATAGAAAGCATAACCAACAGACTAAATCATTGGAAGAAAAAGTGTCAGATAATGAAGATAAAGTATACGGTCTGGAAAATAAAGTTGACCACACAGTGAAGATAGTAAGAAAGCATGAACAGAACATCCAAGAATTATGGGATAGCATCAAAAGACCAAATATAAGAGTTATTGGGATAGAGGGAGGCACAGTGTTTCAAGCCTAAGGAATGCATAATCTCTTCAATGAGATAATAAATTCCCAAGAATGAAGCATGAATTGGAAAACCGAATACAAGAGGCTTACAGGACACCAAATGTACAAAATTACAACAGATCTACATCAAGGCACATTATAATGAAAATGCCTAGCATACAGAATAAAGAAAGAATCTTAAAAGGTGCAAGAGAGAGGAATCACATATAGGGGGAGACCAATTTGTACCTCAGCAAATGTTTCAACCCAGACAGGAGAACATGGAACAACATATACCAAGCTCTGAAAGAAAATGGATGCCAACCAAGAATCTTATATCCAGCAAAATTAAGCTTTAGATTTGAGGATGAAATAAACCTTCCATGATAAACAAAAGTTAAAAGAATTTACAACTGGAAAGCCTGCACTACAGGACATCTTCGGTAAAATATTCCATGAATAGGAAATGAAAAACAATGATGAAAATCAGCAGAGGGAGGTATTACACTAAAGTAAAAACTAATCAGAGAAGATACCAAGTCAAGTTAAATACCAAAAATAAACAAAAATGACTGGGAATACAAATCATGTCTCAATAATAACCATGAATGTTAGTGACTAAACTCAGCAATCAAAAGATATACACTAGCATATTGGATAAAAAAAAAAAAAAAGACCCAACAGTATGCTGCCTCCAAGAGACTCATCTCATAGGAAAAGACAACTACTGACTGAAGGTGAAATGTTGGGTAAAATCATACCACTCACATGAACTGCGGAAGCAAGGAGGGGTTTCCATCCTCATATCAAATAAAATAGACTTCAACCTAAAGTTAATCAAAAGGGTTAAAGAAGGACACTACATACTACTCAAAAAAACCGTATGCCAACAGACATGACAATTATAAATATATATGCCCCAAACTATGGAGCATCTACATTCATTAAACAAATTCTTCTCAAGTTCAAGAGTCAAATAGACCAAAATAAATAATTAATTTTGGGTGACTTTAACTAACCTCTTTCACCACTTGATAGATCTTTCAAATAATAGCTGAACAAAGAAAGAATATAACTCAATAATACAATAAATATCTTAAGACTTAACCGACACATATAGAATATTTCATTCTTCGACAAGCAAATACACTTTCTTCTCAGCAGGACATGGATCCTTCTCTAATATAGACCATATATTACATCACAAAGCAGCTCATAGCAAATATAAAAAAGTAGAGATACTACCATGTATTCTATCAGATCATAATGGAATGAAATTAGAAATCTATGATAAAATAAGAAATAAAAGCTACTCCAACACCTGGAGACTAAATAATATGCTACTGAATGAACAATAGGTTGCATACGACATCAAGGAGGAGATTAAAAAATTTTTAGAGGTGAATGAGAATACAGATAGAACATATCAAAAATCTCTGGGACTCTATGAAGGCAGTTCTAAGAGGAAAGTTCCTTGCATGGAGTTCATTCCTTAAAAGATGAAAAAGTCAACAAATAAATGACTTAACATTATATATAAAAGCCCTAGAAAAAGAAGAACAAATCAACACCAAAAGCAGTAGAAGACAGGAAATAATTAAAACGAGAGATGAAATTGAAACCAAGGAAATAATTGAAAAATTGACAAAACAAAAAGTTGGTTCTTTGAAAAAAGAAAAAATTGACTGATCCTTAGCCATGCTAATGAATAGGAAAAGAGAGAAAACTCGAATTACTAACATACATATTAAAAAAGGAAATATCACAATAGACACTACAGAAATACAGAAGATAATTAGAAATTATTTTGAATACATGTACTCCAATAAAATAGAAAATATCAAAGGCATCAGCAAATTTCTACAGTCATCTGATTTGCTAAATTGAATCATGATGATATACACAATTTAAACAGATCAATTTTAAGTTATGAAATAGAAGACTCCATCAGAAGCTTACCAACCAAGAAAAGCCCAGGACTGGGTGGGTACACAGCCACGTTCTACAAGACCTTTAAAGAACGAATTCCAATCTCCAATTCACTTCACGAAATAGAAAAAGAGGGAGCACTTTCAAACTCATTGTATGAGGTCAATATCACCCTGATTCCAAAACCAGTCACAGACACGTTAAAAAAAGAAAACTTCAGACTGATATCTCTAATGAACATAGATGCAAAAATTCTCAATAAAATTCTGGCAAATGAAATATAAAAACATATCAAAAAGATCGTACACCACAATCAAGTGGGTTCATCCCAGGGATGCAAGGTTGGTTCAACATATGGGATCAATAAATGTAATTCATCACATCAATAGACTTACAGATAAAAACCATATGATCATCTTTAATAGATGCAGAAAAAGCTTTTGACAAAATACAGCACCGCTTCATGTTCAAAACACTAAGAAAAACAACGGATAATAGAAACATATCTCAACATCATAAAAGCTATCTATGCTAAGCCCTCAAGGCAAACATCATACTATATGGAGAAAAACTGGAAGCATTCCCTCTAAAAACTGGTACAAGACAGAGATGCACTCCTTCACCACTTCTATTTAACATAGTTCTTGAAACAGTGGCCAGAGCAATTAGATGAAAGAAATTAAAGGGATATGGATAGGTAAAGAAGAATTCAAATTAGCACTATTTGCCAACAATATGATTCTCTAACTAGAAGGCCCAAAAAAAAATCCACCAGAAAACTTCTAGAACTAGCAAATTAATTCAGTAAAGTAGGATACAAAATCAACACCCATAAATCAAAGGTATTTCTGTACATCAGTGACAAATCCTCAGAAAGAGAAACTAGGAAAACCACCTATTTACAATAGAACAAAAAAAAGAAAGAAATTTGGGAATCAATGAAAGATGTGAAAGACCTCTACAGAATAAATAAAAACTACAAAATACTACAGAAAGAAATTAAATAAGATCTTAGAAGATGGAAAGATCTACCTTGTTCTTGGATAGGCAAGAACAGGCACAATTAATATTGTCAAAATGACCATACTACCAAAAAGCATTATACAGATTTAATGCAGTTTCAATTAAAATACCGACAACATTCCTCATAGAAATAGAAAAAGCAGTCATGAAATTCATCTGGAAAAATAAGAGACCCAGAATAGCTAAAGCAATCCTTAGCTAGAAGAGTAAAGCAGGTGTCATCAATATACCAGACCTTAAACTATACTATAGAGCAACAGTAAAAGAAACAGCATGGGACTGGCACCAAAATAGACTTGTAGACCAATGGTACAGAATAGAGGACACAGAGACTAACCCACATAACTATAGTTATATTAGACAAAGGCGCCAAAAACATACATTGGAGAAAAGATACCCTCTTCAACAAATGGTGCTGGGAAAATTAGAAATCCACGTGCAACAAAATGAAATTAAACCCCTATCTTTCACCATGCACAAAACTCAACTCAAAGTAGATCGAAGACCTAGGAATTAAACCAGAGATCTTGCACCTAATAGAAGAAAAAGTAGGCCCAAATCTCCATCATGTTGGATTAGTCCCCTACTTCCTTAATAAGACTCCTATAGCACAA
Source organism: Marmota flaviventris (assembly GCF_047511675.1). Classification (NCBI taxonomy): domain Eukaryota; kingdom Metazoa; phylum Chordata; class Mammalia; order Rodentia; family Sciuridae; genus Marmota; species Marmota flaviventris. The sequence goes on from NC_092507.1 coordinate 72,413,645, forward strand.
GAATTAAAACCAAGAATCAATAAATGAGATGGATTCAAACTAAAAAGCTTCTTCTCAGCAAAAGAAACAATCAGTGACATGAGTAGAGAACCTACAGAGTGGGAGCAAATCTTTATGACAAGCACATCAGTTAGGTACTAATCTCTAGAATATAAGCACTCAAAAGTCTTCAACACCAAAAATAATTTTAAAAAATAATCCAGTCAATAAATGGGCAAGAACCTGAACAGACACTTCTCAGAAGAGGATATACCATCAATCAACAAATATATAAAAAAAATGTTCAACATCTCTAGCAATTAGAGAAATGCAAATCCAAACTACTCTAATATTTCATCTCACTACAGTCAGAATGGCAGCTATCAAGAATACAAACAACAATAAGTTTTGGCGAGGATTTCAGGAAAAAGGCACACTCATACATTGCTGGTGGGACTGCAAGTTGGTACAGTCAATCTGAAAAGTAATATGTAGATTCCTTAGAAAACTTGGAATGGAACCACCATTTGACCCAACTATCCCACTCTTCAGTTTATACCCAAAGGACTTAAAAACAACATACCGCAGGGACACAGCCACATCAATATTTATAGCAGCACAATTCATAATAAAATAGCTAAACTGTGTAACCAACCCAGATGCCCTTCAGTAGATGAATGGATAAAGAAAATATGGTATATATACACAATGTAATATTATTCAGCATTAAAAGAGAATAAAATCATGGCATTTGCAGGTAAATGGATTCAGTTGGAGAATATAATGCTACATGAAATTAGACAATCCCAAAAAAGCAAATGCTGAATGATTTCTATGATTTAAGAATGCTGATACATAATATGCTGCAGGTGTGGGTGGTGGGGGGATTAAATGAACTCTAGATAGAGAAAAGGGGAAAAAGGGAGGGAGGGGAAGGGAGGGGACATAGGGGTAGGACAGACAGCGGAATACGATGGTCATCATTACCCTAAGTATGTGTATGAAGATATGAAGGATGTGACTCTACTTTGTATACAACCACAGATATAAAAAATTGTGCTCTATATGCATAATATGAATTGTAATGCATCCTCTTGTCATATGTAACAAATTAAAATTAAAAATAAAAAAATGAAAAAATAGAATAACAACTAAGTCATGAAATTATTATATAGAAAAAAATCGTATAGAAACATCTTTAAAAGTGGAAGTAACTGCAATAACAAGTGTTGTTGAGTATTAAATTAATTAATGTATGTAAAATATTTTTTGGTGGTACTGGGGATCTAAAATATTGAATAAATAATTATACTACTATAAGTTGTCATTGGTGGAAGTACCACCTGGCAAATAATAGGGGCTTAAAGAGCTCTTATTACTACAACTCATACAGATGATATAATTGCTTTACCAAATGTTTACTGACCAATTTATTTACAAATTTTTCAGAAATGAATGTCTTCTAGCAAATAAGTTATGCTTCTCTTATAGTCAATGATATGTTCACAGTTAAAAATGCAAAATCATTTCAGTTGTTCCTCAAAGTTAACTCAAATTTTGGCTCTTCTCTTTAGAAACAAATAGAAAAAAAAAACTGATTCCAAAATATATTTTACAACATTTAAAACTGATTTCAGACTCTTCTAGAAAACATCTACCCTAAGAGTAATAACATGTACATGATAAGAACTAGGTATTAGAGCAATTGTGAGAGAATAGGTCGATACTGACACATGGCCAATTTTTCACTGACTTGTGAAATATCAGGTTTCCTTCATTGAAATCCATACTTTTCTGCCAAAACAGTATTCTAAGGATTTTCTTTTTTTCCCTAGGGACTAATTCTTACCAGTTCTCATATTTTTTTCCACATTAATATTCAAATGCTTTTTGGCACTTGTTTGATCTTCAAGAAACTGAGATTGCACCTTTTACAGATACACATATTGGTTTGGTTGCCAAGTCTAGTAATTGCCATGTCTAGTAATCTTGTAAAATTGTGTTTCAAGGACTGGACCGTACACTGTCCCACTTAAATGAGTGAATGAAAAACTTGGCTTTGTTTTTTCATTTGGATCTTTTCCTCAGGGACCAATCATCACTTCTTCCTGGACTTCCCTTTAGGGCTTCCTGAAGCTCTTTGTTGAATCTTGATAATTCTATCCATCATCTTAATTAGCTTATAAATTCTATTTTTGTCCCCTTTTTATTCATATGGCTTAGTATATTCTATGTTGAAAATGAGAGATAGGACTCTGTTTTATTCTATGACATGATGGTATATTATTTTCCTGTGATAGTGAGAAGCAAAAACATGATCAAAAACTAAACAGTTCCAAAATTATTTTGGCTTTTAAATAGGGTGCACGTATATTATGGACAATAATATAGGTACCATTCTAAACTGAATAATTATTAAAATTTACTTGATTCTCTTATGCAAGTGTCAGGGAATTAACAGTCATTAATTAGGTTTAGTGAACAGAAAAGCCCCTGAAATTGTATAAAAAATCAGGGATATGTGTATTTCCTGGAAAGGGTTTACAGCATTTATAAGGTTCTCAAAGGGGCCTGTGAATGACATAAGTTTAAGAACTAGTGTTCTGAAAAACACTCTCTCTCTCTCTCTCTCTCTCTCACACTCTCTCTCTCACACACACACACACACACACACACACACACACACATATATATATATATATATATATATATATATATATATATAGTAAAATTGAATAATAGTAAAATATTATGTTTTAAATGTTTTTGGAAAAAATCTACAACTAATCAATTAAAAGGATGTCTTGTATTAAATAGAGCCAAAATCACTGAGAATAAAAATGAAAAGGTAGAGAGAAATTATCTCTCAAAAGAGTACATTAAAATGTAACTTATACTGGAGAAGATATAAGTCTTATAAAGAAAATACTTACTTGTTCACCACGGTGCCCTGGGAGCCCTGGATATCCTTTAAGACCCTATAAGAAAAAAGATAAAAATATAATATGAAAAGTAAACTTATATAAGTCAAATGACTAAATGTAAGTTCTATGTTTCTCTTTACTGCAACTTTTCAATTCTCTTATCAATACAAATTTAATTCTTACTAATTTATTTCTTATTAAATTTAACTTTTTATTTAATAATAACTTATATTATTAAATAGTAAATTAATTCTTATTACAATTGTTGATTCATTTTGAGTGTTGTTTGAATGATTTTTTAATCAACTAAAATCGTAGCTTAATATTTAATACAAAATAAAACACAGTATCTTTTAGAAAACATTTATACCTAGCAATGAAATTGTTAAGTTTTCTGAGGTTTTTTGTTCAGTAATGCTGAGACAAAATGCCCTAAGACATAATTTCTTATTATTGAAAAACTGGATCATATCCAGGCAGTTTCTCTAATCCACTAAATCAGTGTCATAACACTTTATCAATGAGCTAACTCAAATGAAAAAAGGCTGCTCAAAGGTTTATCAAAAACCTATACAGCCATCTAAAAAATTAGAAACAAAAAAGCAAAGTCAAATGGATAATATCTTTCTTCCTCCAGAAAGAGAAAGAAAAATGGAAAAGACAGGAAGAAGGAAATAAAAGATAACTTTAAAGCTTATCTATATGGTTTTAATCAATCATCAGAGAATTTCCCTACTGTCTCCCAGATTTTGGCTCACATAAAAGAGAAAAAAAATTCTTTTCTTTTTTTTAAATTTTTTTAGTTGTATATAAACACAATACTTTAATTTATTTATCTATCTATCTATTTATTTATTTATTTATTTTTGTGGTGCTAAGGCTTGAATCCAGTGCCTCACACATGCTGGACAAGCACTCTACCACCAAGCCACAACCCTAGGCCCAAGAAGTTCCTTTTCTTAAGCCCCTCATAGATGCACTGATGAAAAAAAAATTTTTAAAATACCATAGAATATTTAAAAGATGTAACTCAAAAGCCTGAAATAAATCATGGTTTACAAATGTCAAAAGTGTTCCATTAGCATGCAGCAGACAAGTTTTTAGAGTCACAGAATATATGGTTAAATGGAGTGAAAGAATTATTCAGGATTAATCAATGATATTTTTATTTATTTATTTATTTTAGTTGTAGATGTACACAATACCTTTATTTTATTTTATTTTATTTTAGTGGTACTGAGGATCGAACCCAGTGCCTTCTACATGTGAGGCAAGCTACAACCCCAGCCCTAATCAATGATGTTTTGTTAGAAAATATGAGCTTGAATTAATGGGTTAGAGAAGGAAAAGATGCTTTGATTAGACCATGGGTAAATGAGTAAATGAACTTATCTGAAAATTAAGGGAATGATTTCAGAAGATTTGAGATGTTAAACTTCACACTACAGTAAAATATTTAAGTAGAGAAGTCTCTTGGGAACTGTTATGGTTTCAATGTGGTTTGTCCCTGTCAAAACTCATGCTGAAAATTGATTCCCACTGTAACAGTGCTGAGAGGTGATGGGGCCTTTAAGACATGATTAGATTCTTGAGAAGGATTAATGCCTTTCTCCCAGGAGTGATTTCTCCCCCTCAAGGGACTGCAAAAACATATTCTTTTCTAACAGTATGCTTTGCCTCTTTCGCCTGCCTTTTTGCATCTCTACTTTCTACCATGAGTTGAATCAGCATGTGGCAAGCAGACACTAGCATCATGTTCTTGAACTTTCCAGCCTCCAGAATCATGAGCCAAAATAAACCTCTCTTCCTTATAAATTACTCAGTCTCAGGCATTGTTATAGCAACAAAGTGGACTAAGACAGAAACCCAAGAAAAGTAAGAAAGAGTTTGAAGGGAAAAAAGCTTATTATCTATATAGTATGAAAGTAAAAAGGAAGTAAATGAAGGAAAAAATAGAGGGAATAGGAAAAAGTATGTTCTTTGGTAGTCAGTTCCTTTGTGATTAGGCTATTAGAAAGAGATCAACAAAGTAGTAGTCATGAGAAAGAACAGAAAAAAGGAAAGGAGCTAATGAATGAACTTCACTGAGCTACTATGTGCAAGGCATTGTGTCATTTCCAAACATCTCAGTTCATCATTACAACAATACTATAAAATGAGTATTGTTCCCATTTTTACCGACAAGGAAACTGAGCTTGAAGAAATTAAATGAACTGAACAAACTCTGATAGAATAATAACATTTTTATATATTTATCAAGAATCAAGTAACCTACTTTTCGAGTTAGTTGCTTTATATGCTTCTAACAGTCTCATAATCAGATGGAACCTGTTCTTATTCTCATCAACAAGTTCAACCTCATCCACAAAAAGAAGTATACCCCATGAAATTGAAAGGAAAGGAACATTCCCCCAAAACATTCCATAAAGCCAGTATAACCCTGATGCCAAGACCAGACAAAGACTCATCTAGGAAAGAAAACTATAGATGAATATCACTGATGAACACAGATGCAAAAATTCCTAATAGAATGTTAGCAAACCACACTCAAAAACATATTAAGAAGATAATACACTGTGATTAAGTGGGCTTCATCTCAGGGATCCAAGGTTGGTTCAACATGGAAATCGATAAATGTAATTCACCAGTTCAATAGAATTAAGGACAAGAATCATATGATCAGCTGGGTGCAGTGGGGCATGCCTATAATCCCAGTGGCTTGGGAGGCTGAGGCAGGAGGATTCCAAGTTCAAAGCCAGCCTTAGCAAGAGCAAGGCACTAAGCAACTCAGTGAGACCCTGTTTCTAAATAAAATACAAAATAGGGCTGAAGATGTGGCTCAGTGGTTGAGTGCCCCTGAGTTCAATCACCAGTACCAAAAAAAAAAAAAAGGAATCATGATAATCTCAATAGATGCAGAAAAGGCCTTTGATAAAATATAGCAACCACTGAGGCTATATACAGCAAACACATAACCAACATCATATTGAGTGAAGAAAAACTGAAGGATTTTCCTCTAAAATCAGGAATAAGACAAGAATGTACATTCTAATCACTTCTATTCAAAATTGTTTTCAAAACTCTAGCAAGAGCAGTCAAACAAAAAAGTAAATTAAAGTATAGAAATCAGAAAAGAAGTCAAACTATCACTGTTGATGACCTAATCCTACATCTAGAACACCCCAAAAATTCTACCACAAGACTTCTAGAGCTGACAAATAATTTAGCAAAGTAGCAGAATACAATATCAATGCTTGCAAATCAATAGCTTTTGTATACTCCAAAATTGATACAGCTGAGAAAGAAATCAGAAAAAATAATCCCCTTCACTCTCAAAAAGAAAAAACAATTGGGAATTAAAGCTAACCAAGGAGGTGAAAGATCTCTACTATGAAAACTATAGAACACTAAGGAAAGAAATTGAAGAGGGCCTCAGAAGGTGAAATGATCTCCTGTGTCCTTGAATAGGTAGAATTAATAAAGCCAAAATGGCCATAATACCAAAAGGACATATATATTCAATACAATCCCCATCAAAATACCAATGCATTCTTCCCAAAACTAGAAAAAAACAAAACCAGTCCTAAAAATCATTTAGAGGAATATGAGACCCAGTACAGCAAAAGCAACTCTAAATAAGAAAAGTGATGCAGGAGGCAATTACAAAACAAAAACAAAGGATTTAGGGTTGTGGTAGAGTGTTTATCTAGCATGTGTGAGGCACTGGGTTCAATCCTCCACATTAAAAATCCACCACATTAAAAAAATAAATAAATGAAATAAAGGTATAACTAAAAATATTTTTTAAAAAACAGCATGGTATTGGCATCAAAATAGACATGAAGACCAATGGAATAGACTAGAAGACACAGAGACAATTCAAATTTTACAGCCTTCTCATATTAGACAAAGGTGTCAAAATATATATGTTGGAGAAAAGACAGCCTTTTTAATAAATATTGCAGGGAAAACTGCCTATCCATATGTAGAAGAATGAATTTAGATCCATATCTTTCACGCTTAACAAAAGTCAAATCAAAACGAATTGAAATTGACAAAACTAAAAGTTGGTTCTTCGAAAAAATAAATAAGATCGACAGACTCTTAGCCATGCTAATGAAGAGAAGAAGAGAGAGAACTCAAATTACTAGCATACGGGATGAAAAAGGCAATATCAAAACAGACACTTCAGAAATACAGAAGATAATTAGAAATTATTTTGAATCCTTATACTCCAACAAAATAGAAGATAGTGAAGGCATCGATAAATTTCTTAAGTCATATGATCTGCCCAGATTGAGTCAGGAGGATAGACACAACCTAAACAGACCAATATCAATTGAGGAAATAGAAGAAGCCATCAAAAGACTACCAACTAAGAAAAGCCCAGGACCGGATGGGTATACAGCAGAGTTTTACAAAACCTTTAAAGAAGAACTAATACCAATACTTTTCAAGCTATTTCAGGAAATAGAAAAAGAGGGAGAACTTCCAAACTCATTCTACGAGGCCAACATCACCCTGATTTCTAAACCAGACAAAGACACTTCAAAGAAAGAAAACTACAGACCAATATTTCTTATGAACATAGATACAAAAGTCCTCAATAAAATTCTGGCAAATCGGATACAGAAACATATCAAAAAGATCATGCATCATGATCAAGTAGGATTCATCCCTGGGATGCAAGGATGGTTCAATATACAGAAATCAATAAATGTTATTCACCACATCAATAGACTTAAAGATAAGAACCACATGATCATCTCGATAGATGCAGAAAAAGCATTCGAGAAAGTACAGCATTCCTTTATGTTCAAAACTCTAGAAAAACTAGGGATAACAGGAACATACCTCAATATTGTAAAAGCTATCTATGCTAAGCCTCAGGCTAGCATCATTCTGAACGGAGAAAAATTGAAGGCATTCCCTCTAAAATTCCCTCTAAAATCTGGAACAAGACAGGGATGCCCTCTCTCACCACTTCTGTTCAACATAGTTCTCGAAACACTGGCCAGAGCAATTAGACAGACAAAAGAAATTAAAGGCATAAAAATAGGAAAAGAAGAACTTGAATTATCACTATTTGCAAAGACATGATTCTATACCTGGCAGACCCAAAAGGGTCTACAAAGAAACTACTAGAGCTAATAAATGAATTCAGCAAAGTGGCAGGATATAAAATCAACACACATAAATCAAAGGCATTCCTGTATATCAGCAAAAAATCTTCTGAAATGGAAATGAGGACAACCACTCCATTCACAATATCCTAAAAAAAAAAAAAATACTTGGGAATCAATTTAACAAAAGAGGTGAAAGACTTATACAATGAAAACTACAGAACCCTAAAGAGAGAAATGGAAGATGGAAAAATATACCCTGTTCATGGATAGGCAGAACTAACATCATCAAAATGGCGATATTACCAAAAATTCTCTATAGGTTTAATGCAATGCCAATCAAAATCCCAACGGCATTTCTTGTAGAAATAGATAAAGCAATCATGAAATTCATATGGAAAAATAAAAGACCCAGAATAGCAAAAGCAACTCTAAGCAGGAAGTGTGAATCAGGCAGTATAGCAATACCAGACTTCAAACTATACTACAGAGCAATAGTAACAAAAACAGCATGGTACTGGTACCAAAACAGGCGGGTGGACCAAAGGTACAGAATAGAGGACACAGAGACCAATCCACAAAACTACAATTATCTTATATTTGATAAAGGGGCTAAAAGCATGCAATGGAGGAAGGATAGCATCTTCAACAAATGGTGCTGGGAAAACTGGAAATCCATATGCAACAAATGAAACTGAATCTCTTTCTCTCGCCATGCACAAAAGTTAACTCAAAATGGATCAAAGAGCTTGATATCAAATCAGAGACTGCGTCTGATAGAAGAAAAAGTTGGCTCCAATCTACATATTGTGGGGTTGGGCTCCAAATTCCTTAATAGGACACCCATAGCACAAGAGTTAATAACTAGAATCAACAAATGGGACTTACTCAAACTAAAAAGTTTTTTCTCAGCAAGAGAAACAATAAGAGAGGTAAATAGGGAGCCTACACCCTGGGAACAAATCTTTACTCCTCACACTTCATATAGAGCCCTAATATCCAGAGTATACAAAGAACTCAAAAAATTAAACAATAAGAAAACAAATAACCCAATCAACAATTGGGCCAAGGACCTGAACAGACACTTCTCAGAGGAGGACATACAATCAATCAACAAGTACATGAAAAAATGCTCACCATCTCTAGCAGTCAGAGAAATGCAAATCAAAACCACCCTAAGATACCATCTCACTCCAGTAAGATTGGCAGCCATTATGAAATCAAACAACAACAAGTGCTGGCGAGGATGTGGGGAAAAGGGTACACTTGTATATTGCTGGTGGGACTGCAAATTGGTGCAGCCAATTTGGAAAGCAGTATGGAGATTTCTTGGAAAGCTGGGAATGGAACCACCATTTGACCCAGCTATTCCCCTTCTCAGTCTATTCCCTAAAGACCTAAAAAGAGCATACTACAGGGATACTGCTACATCGATGTTCACAGCAACACAATTCACAATAGCTAGACTGTGGAACCAACCCAGATGCCCTTCAATAGATGAATGGATTAAAAAATGTGGCATTTATACACAATGGAGTATTACTCTGCACTAAAAAATGTCAAAATCATGGAATTAGAGCAGATTATGCTAAGTGAAGCTAGCCAATCCCCAAAAAACAAATGCCAAATGTCTTCTTTGATATAAGGAGAGCAACTAAGAACAGAGTAGGGTTGAAGAGCATGAGAAGAAGATTAACATTAAACAGGGACGAGAGGTGGGAGGGAAAGGGAGAGAGAAGGGAAATTGCATGGAAATGGAAGGAGACCCTCAGGGTTATACAAAATTACATACAAGAGGAAGTAAGGGGAAAGGGAAAAAAACAAGGGGGAGAAATGAATTACAGTAGGTGGGGTAGACAGAGAAGATGGAAGGGGAGGGGGGATAGTAGAGGATAGGAAAGGCAGCATAATACAACATACACTTGTATGACAATGTGTAAAACAGTGGATGTGTAACCGATGAGATTCTGCAATCTGTATATGGGGTAAAAATGGGAGTTCATAACCCACTTGAATCAAATGTGTGAAATATGATATGTCAAGAACTATCTAATGTTTTGAACAACCAATAACAAAAATTTTAAAAATAAATAAATAAATGATATTTATATCCTAAAAAAATATGAATTGAAGATTAGACCAGAAACCTTGCAACTGCTAGAAGAAAACAAAGGGTGAACACTTTATCCTACAGGTAGAGGCACTGATTTCCTCAACAAGATCCCTAAATCTCAAGAAATAAATCTCAGAATCAATAAGGGAGTGTGCCATCAAATTTAAAAGCTCTGCACAGAAAAGGAAACGAGAGTGGAGAGACATTCTACAGAATCGGAGAAATTTTTGGCTAGCTACTACTCTGACAGGGGATTGATATCTAAAATATATTAAAAAACTCAATGCCAAAAAAGTAAATAGTACAACCAATAACTGGGAAAGAGAATAAACAAACTTCTTAAAAGAAAAAAACACAAATGACCAACAAATATATGAAAAAATGTTCAGGATCTCTAGCAATTAGGGAAATGGAAATGAAAGCTACACTAATTTTAAGTCACTCCAGTTAGAATGGCACTTATTAGAAACACAAGTAATAATAAATGCTGGTGAAGATATGGGAGAAAAGATATTCTCCTATATTGTTGGTGGGAGTACAAATTAGTATAATAACTCTGGAAAGCAGTGTGGAGAGTCCTCAAAAAACTAGGAATGCAACTACCATATGACCCAGTTATTCTACTCCTTGGTATTAATTCAAAAGATCTAAAATCAGCATATTATAGCAATACAGCCACCTCAATGTTCATAGCAGCACAATTCACGATTGACAAATTATGGAATCAAAACAGATGCTTGTCAATAGATGAATGAATGAAGAAAAAAAATGGTATATAAACAAAATGAAGTTTTACTTAGCCATAAATAAGAATGAAAAAATGGCATTTGCCAGTAAATGTGTGAAAATTGAGAAAATAATGCTAAGTGAAATAGGCCAAATTTAGAAATTCAAGGATCAATGTTTTCTCTCCTATGTGGAAGCAAGAGTAAAACAAAGGACAGTAGGCAGTTGGTATGGGAATCGGATAACATAAAGACACAGGAAAGATTAACGGAGTAGAAGGAGAATGAGACTGATGAAGGAAGGGAAAGGGGAAGATAAATGGATTGAATTTAACAAAATAATATTACATTTATATACAGAGGTACCAAAGGGAATTTAACCTTCATGTATATGTAGGAGAAAGGAAGAACAGTAGGGTAGAGGAGGAAGAATGGGGGATGGAGAAGGGGAAGAAAAGTGGAAGAAGTGGGGATTAAAATCAAATTCCTTGCATGTATGATTTTGTCTAAACAAACCTAATTACTATGTACAATTATGTTATATTAATAAAAATAAAAAGAATGAAGGGAAGATGGCAGAATAGAAGAGGTTGCTTTCTAAGCTGTTCTAAGGCAAGAGACCAAGAAAGCAGATAAATAGTTTCTCAGTTACATGGATAAAAGAGGGATTTTACTGGTTTTTAATACTGTACTCTTAGAATAGCTTGGGAACTGAGAAGGTTGGATACAATAAAATAAAAAAGAAAGACTATCACCAGTGTAGGCAGCTGCTGGAGCTGATCCACCATGGGCAAAGTGGGGAGAGGGACTTTGCATTTTTGGTGGCACCATGGCAATGTCTTGGTATGGAGACACCAGAGATAAAGGACATTGAAGGACTCATCCAAAGGGTATGCTACATTATATCTTCATGCAGTAAAGTTTTCATGGAGAGCCCAGGCAGGAATGATCTTGCTGCCTGGGAATGGTGGCTGATAGCTGTGGGAGCATGTCTAGGAACCTACACATAGAAATCCAAGCTAGGTCCAAAAAATAGACATGGCAGATGCCTGCCACATGACCCAGAGTGTGCTTAGGAAACCAGAAGAAAATCATGCCAACAGTGTGTTACCTAAGGGACTATGGGTCATAAAGACCCAAGAGATCCTGGTTCTCTCCTCCACTTTGACTTTGGCAACTCATAGGATCACCTGGGGCAAGCCAGAAATTTGATTGAGCTGGCAGGTGTGACTTTGTACTTGGGGACTGAGCTCAGGAAGACAGGAAGGGCAGGTTCTGTGGATGGTGTTGGCTCCTCTACTGCATGATTCACCCAGGGAAGAATCCTGGGGTGCAGTTTCCCAGTGTGGATGAGCAGCTGCCAAGCCCTGGAGGTTCACTGATTTAAAATCATCAGACCAATCACCATTCAATGAAGCACCTGGGGCCTACCTAAACCTAAATCCCACCTTCAGTGGAGAAGACAACACTCTTCAATCCACTCTACCTTATACTGCCAAGAAAGGAAGTCAAGGATTTTTTAACACCAACAGGTAACTTGACACAAAAATAAGAAGGATTTGATAGCCTGCTGTTACCACTCTTGGTTGCAGTACATACAAGAAGAAACACAAAAAAAGACAATTGAGAACAAACAGCAAACATATATTCTTATTGGCAATTTTTCAGCACAGCAATGGAAACATATCCTAAATTTTTATCAAGAAACTTTTTTTCTTTACCTTTTATTGTTTGCTTGTGTGCTGAATGGTTCACAGACAAGTATACATATACATATTTGTCTGTCTTTCTTATTTCTATCATTTTTTGAAGGTAGTTATTTTTCCTTTCTCTGTGAAGGGTTAGTTTTTGATTAGTACATTTAGATTTTGTTTTTTGTATTATCTTCTTCTGTTCCCTTTGTTTCTATTTCTCCCTTTTCTCTTCCTAACAGCCAAATTCTATTGTAATTTCACTTGCTAATAGCACCAATTCTATTTACTGTGCCAATTACCATTGTAGATACCATATTAGGAACTAAGTATTTAGTTTAATGCTGTATATTGTTTGAATTGGTTGGAATTATCATTTCTATCCCTCCAAACTGTGATGTACTAGAAACCTTTAAGGACACTATTAGTTTATAGGTAAAAACTCTGCTAACTCAGATCCATTTGGAAAGACAGGTAGACACACAGCATGAAAAAGAAAGGGAAAAAACCATACCAAATAACCAAAATACCTCAATAAGAGAATCCACTGACACCATAATGGAGTAAATGTCAGAGAAGGAATTTATAAAGTTCATAGTTCAACTGATCCACAAGGTAAAAGATGATGTAAGGAGTAAAACCAGAGAAAAAAATACAAGTGAATGATCATTTCAATGAGGAAATAGAAATTCTGAAAAAGAAGCAATCATAAATCCTCAAAATGAAGGAATCAATAATTCAAACTAAAAATTCAATGGAAAGAATCACCAAAAGACTAGACAACTCTAAAGATAGAGTTTAAGGCAATTAAGACAAAATATGTAATCTTGAATACAAAGTTGATCATGAAAAAAAGATGTTAACAGACCAAGAACAGAATTTTCAAGAAATATGAGAAAACATGAAAAGGCCAAATATAAGATTCATAGAGATAGGAAAAGGCTCTGAAATATAAAATAAAGGAATGCACAATTGTTCAGTGCAATATATCAGAAAATTTCTCAAGCTTTAAGAATGAAATGGAAAATCAAATCAAGAGGCATACATGGCTCCAAACATAAAAATTTACAACAGACCTACAGCAACACATATTGGGACGAAAATGCCAAATACAGAGAATAAGGATAGAATTTTTAAAGCTGCAAAAGAAAAATGACAGGTCACATTTACAAGTACACCAATCTAGATTTCTGCCAATTTTTTAACCCAGACCCTAAAAGTTAGGTGGTCTTGGAAAAATACACAAAGCTCTGAAAGAAAATGGATGACAACCAAGTATATGCAGCAAAATTAGGCTTTAGAATTGAAGATAAAATAAAAATGTTCCACAATAAACAGCAGTTCATAGAATTCACAACTAGAAAGCCTACTCTAGAAAACATACTCAATAAAATATCTAATTAAGAAGATATAAAAATAAATATGAAAACTAGAAGAAATAGGAATTACACTACAATAATAGTCAAAGGAGAAATTAATACAAATTTAAAACTAGAAATAAATCAAAATGACAACAAATAAAAAAACTCTCAATAATAATATTGAATGCAAATGGTCTGAGCTCATTCATCAAAAGACAGATGAAAGAAATTAAAGGAATATGGATAGGAAAAGAAGAACTCAAATTAGCACTATTTGCCAATGATATGATTCTATAACTAGAAGACCCTAAAAGTTCTACCAGAAAACTTCTAGAACTAGCAAATGAATTCAGCAAAGTAGCAGGATACAAAATCAACACCCATAAATCAAAGGCATTTCTGGACATCAGTGACAAATCCTCAGAAAGAAAAACTAGGAAAACCACCCTATTTACAATAGCACAAAAAAAAAAAGAAAAGAAACTTGGGAATCAACGAAAGATGTAAAAAACCTCTACAGAATAAATAAAAACTACAAAATACTACAGAAAGAAATTAAATAAGATCTTAGAAGATGGAAAGATCTACCTTGTTCTTGGATAGGCAAAAATAGGCACAATTAATATTGTCAAAACGACCATACTACCAAAAAGCATTATACAGATTTAATGCAGTTCCAATTAAAATACCGACAACATTCCTCATAGAAATAGAAAAAGCAGTCATGAAATTCATCTGGAAAAATAAGAGACCCAGAATAGCTAAAGCAATCCTTAGCTAGAAGAGTAAAGCAGGTGTCATCACTATACCAGACCTTAAACTATACTATAGAGCAACAGTAAAAGAAACAGCATGGGACTGGCACCAAAATAGACTTGTAGACCAATGGTACAGAATAGAGGACACAGAGACTAACCCACATAACTACAGTTATATTAGACAAAGGCGCCAAAAACATACATTGGAAAAAAGATACCCTCTTCAACAAATGGTGCTGGGAAAATTAGAAATCCATATGCAACAAAATGAAATTAAACCCTTATCTTTCATCATAAACAAAACTCAACTCAAAGTAGATCAAAGACCTAGGAATTAAACCAGAGACCTTGCACCTAATAGAAGAAAAAATAGTCCCAAATCTCCATCATGTTGGATTAGTCCCCTACTTCCTTAATAAGACTCCTATAGCACAAGAATTAAAACCAAGAATCAATAAATGAGATGGATTCAAACTAAAAAGCTTCTTCTCAGCAAAAGAAACAATCAGTGACATGAGTAGAGAACCTACAGAATGGGAGCAAATCTTTATGACAAGCACATCAGATATATCTAGAATATAAGCACTCAAAAATCTTCAACACCAAAATTTTTAAAAAAAACAAACAAACAAATAACCCAGTTAATAAATGGGCAAGGACCTGAACAGACACTTCTCAGAAGAAGATATACAATCAATCAACAAATATATGAAAAAATGTTCAACATCTCTAGCAATTAGAGAAATGCAAATCCAAACTACTCTAAGATTTCATCTCACTACAGTCAAAATGGCAGCTATCAAGAATACAAACAACAATAAGTTTTGGCGAGGATTTCGGGAAAAAGGCACACTCATACATTGCTGGTGGGACTGCAAGTTGGTACAGTCAATCTGAAAAGCAATATGTAGATTCCTTAGAAAACTTAGGATGGAACCACCATTTGACCCAGCTATCCCACTCTTCAGTTTATACCCAAAGGACTTAAAAACAGCATACTATAGGGACACAGTTACATCAATGTTTATAGCAGCACAATTATTCACAATAGCTAAATTATGGAACCAACCCAGATGCCCTTCAATAGATGAATGAATAGGGAAATTTTGGTACACACACACACACACATACACACACTCACACACTCACACAATGGAATATTACTCAGCATTAAAAGAGAATAAAATCTTGGCATTTTTCAGGTAAATGGATGGAATTAAAGAATATAATGCTAAGTGAAGTAAGCCAATCCCAAAAAACAAAAGGCTGAGTGATTTCTTTCATATGAGGATGCTGACTCATAATGGTGATGGGGGATGGTGGGAGGAATGAAGGATAAAGGGGAGGGAGGGAGAAGGAAGAGGCACCTGGGTAGGAAAGGCGGTGGAATGCAATGGTCATCATTACCCTAAGTACATGTATGAAGAAACAAAAAAAAATTTGTGCTCTATATGTGTAATATGAAATGAATTACATTCTGCCATCATATATAACAAATTAGAACAAATAAATAATATAATTTAAAAAGACAGAGGGTGGCAGATTGGATTAGAAAACAAGACCCAACAATATGCTGTCCCAAAAAATTTTGCCTCATTAGAAATGAAATACCTAGACTGAACATGGGAGCATGGAAAAAAAAAATCACTTATTTGGATCTAATAAAGAAGATCCAAGGGGTGTCTATGACTTTCAGCCAAAATTAACCAGAAGAGACAAAGCAGGTCATTTCATACTGCTTAAGGAAATCACATTTCTAAAATAGACTATAGCTTAGGCCACAAGTAACTTCCGCAAATCACAAAAAGAAATGGAGATAATTCCTTACATCCTATCAGATCATAATAGAATGCAACTGGAAATCAATGATAAGATAAATAATAGAAGCTACTTTAACACTTAAAAACTAAATAATATGCTACTGAATGATGAATGGATAGCAGAAGAAATCAGGGGTGAAATAAAAAAAATGCTTAGAGGTAAATAAGAATAGTGACAGAACATATCAAAATCTCTGAAGCACTATGAATGCATTCCAAGAAAATAGTTCATTGCATTGACCTCATTCACTAAAAAAATAGAAAGACATCAAATAAATATTTTAACATTACATCTCAAGGCCCTAGAAAAAGAACAAATCAAAATAAAAATGAATAGAAAACGGACATAATTAAAATCAGAGCCAAAATCAATGAAATTATAATTTAATTTTTTTTTAAAAATCAACAAAACAGAAAGATGTTTACTTAAGAAAATTAACAAAACTGATAAAACCCTTAACCAAGCTAACCAAAAAGAGGAGAAAAAACTGAAACTATTAAAATACAAGATGAAAAAGGAAATATCACCAGACACCACTATAAAGGTTAATCAGAAACTTTTGAAAATTTATATTCCAATAAGGCAGAAAATCCTGAAGACATTGACACATTTGTAGAGTCATATGACTTACCAAAGTTGAACCAGGAGGATACAGAAATTTTAAGGGGCCAATTTCAAGTAAGGAAATTGAAGATGCAAGTAAAAGCCAACAAACAAAGAATGCCCAGGACTGAATGGATTCTCAGTAGAGCTCTACCAGAAATTGAAAGAAGAGCTAGTGCCAATACTCCTCAAATTATTCCATGAAGCAGAAAATGGTGTTACCCTCCCAAATACAACCTATGAAGCTAGTATTACTCTGACATAAAAACGAAAACAAGACACATCAAGGAAAGAAAACTTCAGACCAATATCCTTGATGAACACTGATGTAATATTCTTAATATTGCAATACTGGAAAATTACATAGAAAAACACATTAAAAAGATAACACACCATGAGGGTGGGTTGCATCCCAGGGATGTAAGGTTGGATCAACATACGGAAATCAATAAATGTAATTCATTCCATAAACAGACTTAAAGGCAAGAATCACATGATTATCTCAATAGATACAGAAAAATCATTTCACAAAATACAGCAACAATTCATGTTTTTAATACTAGAAAAAATAGAGATTGAAGGAACATACTCAAAATTGTAAAAAGTTATATATATGACAAACCCAAGGGCAACATCATTCCAAATGGAGGAAAACTGAAAGCATTCCCTCTGACAACAGGAACAAGACAAGGATGCCATCTTTGACCACTTCTATTCAACATAGTCTTTGAAACTCTAGCCAGAGCAATTAGGCAAAAGAGATAAATTAAAGAAATACAAATGGAAACAGAAGAGCTGTACATCTGTTTGCTGATGACATGATCCTATATTTAAAAGACTCCGAAAATTTCTAGAACTCATAAATGAATTCACCAAGCAGTAGGTTACAAAATTAACCCACGTAAATCAATTACATTCCTATATACCAATGATGAATCAGCTGTAACAGAAATCAGGAAAACTATCCCATTCATCATAGCCCCCCTGCAAAATGAAATGCCTAGGAATCAATCTAACACAAGAGGTGAAAGATCTCTACAATTAAAACTATAAAACACTAAAGAAAAAACTTGAAGATGACCACAGAAAATGAAAAGATCTTCCATATTCTTGTGTAGTCAAAATTAATATTGTCAAAATGGCTGTATTCCAAAAGCACTATGCAGATTTAATATCAATTTAATTCAATTTTGATGTCTCATCAAAATTCTAATGTTGTTATTCATGGAAATTAAAAAATCAGTCCTTATTTTCCTTTTAAAAAATAATAGGCCCAGAACAGCCAAAGTAATCATCAGTGAGAAAAGTAGAAGGCATCACAATGCCAGACCTTAAATTATACTTCAGAGCAACAGTAATAAAAACAGCATGGTATTGGCACCAAAACAGGCAAGAAGACCAAAGGTAAAGAATAGAAGACACAGAGATTAATCCACACAAATACAATTATCTCATACTAGATAAAGGTACCAAAAACATTGGAAATAATATATCTTCAACAAATGGTACTGAGAAAACTGGAAGTCCATATGTAGTAAAATAAAATTTAGCCCCTTCTCTCACCCTGCACAAAAATAAAATCAAAGTGGATCAAAGTCCTAGAAATTAGATCAAAAACATTGGCCCAACACTCCAACATGTCAGCTTATGAACTGACTACCTTAATAAGACTCTCCAGTACAAGAAGTAAAATAAATAATCAATAAATAAGATGGCATCAAACTAAAAAGCTTTCTCACATCAAAGGAAACAATAAAAACAAAGTATGTGAAGTGAGAGCCTACAGAATGTAAGAAAAATCTTTGCCGCCTATACGTCAGATAAGACATTAATTTCAAGGATATACAAAGAACTCGAAAAACTTAACACTATTAATAACAATGATAATAACAACAATAATAATAATAACCCAATCAATAAATGGGCAAATGAAGTAAACAGATACTTCTCAGAAGATGAAATACGAATGGTTAACAAATATATGGAAAAATGTTCAACATCTCTAACAAATTAACACTGAAATCATCTCACTCCAGTCAGAATAGCAATTATGAAGAATACATATAACAAAAATACTGAAGAGGACGTCGTAGGTAAAAGAGCATGGTTGTACATTGATGGTGGGACTAAAAACAAGTGCATCCAACCTGGAAAGCAGTATGGAGTTTCCTCAAAAAACTAAAAATGGAATCACCATTTGACCCAATTACCCTACTCCTTCATACATATTTAAAGGATTTGAAATCAGCTTACTATAGTGATGCAGCCATATCAATGTTTATAGCAGTACAAGTCACAATAGCTAAGCTATGTAACCAATAGCTAAGCTATGTAACCTATCTAGAAGCCCATCAATAGATGAACGGATAAAGAAATTGTAGTATATATACACAATGGAATATACTGAGCCATAAAGAAAAATGACTTTATGACATTAACCACTAAGTGGATGGATCTGAAGACTATCATACTAAGTAAAATAAGCCAATCCCCCCCAAAAAACAAAAGTCAAATAAATAAATAAATATATAAATAAATGGAAGACCAGTAGAGAAGAGAAAGGTGTATAGGGGGAAGGAGAAGGGAAGAGAAACAGGAGGCACCAAGGACTGAAACGGAGCAAATTAAATTCCATGAATGTATTATTATGTCAAAATGAATTTTATTCAGACAAAAAGAACCCAATTATTATGTGTAACTATAATGAACTAACAAAAGCATAAAAATAAGAACTATAGTTGCAGTATTCCCTGGAGACAGCATATAATCATTAACCCGATTTAACTGGAAGTTCACATGGGTTAGAAGACATGATATAGGCATTGTATTCCATTGGTGGAAGCCTTATACCTGAAAACACTTATAATTCTTATATTATTTTTCTCCTCATAAAATGAAATTCCAGATATAAAACAATGAAAAGCAACATGTGAACAAATATTCGACACAATAAAATCAGTGAAGCTTTTATAGAAAAAAAAATATAGTAGGTTCTCATTAACTAAGTGCAGGAACTATATGAATAAATGAATTGATGAAAAGACAGATGGAAAATTAATTGGGTGGAAACAGATTCTGATAGCAAATATTTAATAGGTATTTCAATTCTCTTAATGTTGAGATGAAAGATAAGAAAGAGAATAAAGACTTCCTTTTTTAAAAATGTGATATTCTTTTATCTGTAACATATGGAAATTATCACTACTATTTTATAAAGACCTTCATTTATTCCCTAAATTTTTGACTATACACCTACTTTATTTTCTATTTAAATATCAGTCCATGAAATTCTAAAGAGCATAAGTTCCTGGGAAAACTGCCTACATTCAAGCTTTGTCATTGTTCCAATCTAGGTAGATGGCATTTCATTTTCAAAAATTAGTTTGTATTATAATTTTTAAAAAATATTACTGAATCATTGTTTTCTATATCCACATAGCAAGAATACTAAAAATTTCATTAATAATATATAATTTTCTCTGAAGATTTTAATATACTTTAATTTTAATATTTTTGAACAAAAATTTGATCCCTAGCAAATACCATAAATAGGTGACCAAATGGGAGAGTATACACTACTGAATAAAAATCAGAATTATTAAGAGATAGAAAAGAAACAAATTTCTAATTTCCCCTAGTACCAAAGGTGTTTATCCATAAGGAAAACTGGACATTATTCATATACATGCCTTCCTTGCTTTACAGAATAGTATAAGATCATAAAACTGACTGTGCAAGCAGAAACCATACAAAGAAATCTTTTTTTAAAAGAGAGAGGAGAGAGAGAGAGAGAAAGAGAGAGAGAGAGAGAGAGAGAGAGAGAGAGAGAATTTTAATATTTATTTATTTTTTTCATTTTCAGCGGATACAACATCTTTTTTTGTATGTGGTGCTGAGGATGGAACCTGGGCCGCATGAATGCCAGGCGAGCGTGCTACCGCTTGAGCCACATCCCCAGCCCAAGAAATCTTTTTTTTTGTAGCATATTTATTTTTTTATTATTATTGGTTGTTCAAAATATTACAAAGCTCTTGACATATCATATTTCATACATTTGATTCAAGTGGGTTATGAACTCCCATTTTTACCCCATAATAATCAATGGAAAGGGGTTAGGGTTGTGGCTCAGTGGTAGAGCACTTGCCTGGCATGTGTGAGGCACTAGGTTCTATCCTCAGCACCACATAAAAACAAATAAAGATATTGTGTCCATCTACAACTAAAACAAAAGAATTTTTTTAAAAAAGAATTAGTTGCTTAAAAAAATAATCAATGGAAAAAATAGAATTATCCATGATCTTTAAAAATTTTTGTAGGCCCAGCGGCCTGCTGGCATGGTAGACACATTGCCCCAATTGGAGGAGGTGCGGAGCAGAGCCGCCTCCCACGCCTGCAAGGTGGGACCTCCAAACGACCGGCGGAGCAGGCTCAGCGGCCCACACTTTGCCCCAATTGGAGGAGGGGCGAGGCAGAGCCGCCTCCCGCACCTGCAAGGTGGGCAGACCTGCGACCGACCAGCAGAGCAGGCCCAGAGGCCCGCCGGCGTGGTAGACACATCGCCCCAGTTGGAGGAGGGGCAGAGCAGACCCGCCTCCCGCGCCTGCAAGGTGGGCAGACTTGTGACCGACCAGCGGAGCAGGCCCAGCGGCCTGCCGGCATGGTAGACATATTGCCCCAATTGAAGGAAGGTCCCAGCTGCCACCCACAAGGTAGGCAGACTGCGCGTCCCGGAGAAGGGGCCCGGCGGCATGCTGGCCTAGTTGAAAGATCACCCCAATTGGAGGAGGGGCACAGCCGCCGCCTGCGCATGCAATGTAGGCAGACCTGCAACCTGGAGAACAGGCCCAGCAGCCTGCCAGCGTCGTAGACAGATCATCCCTATGGGAGGAGGGGCCCAGCCATTGCCCACAAGGTAGGCAGACCGCGCGACCTGGAGAAGGGGCCCAGCGGCCCACCGGCGAGATAGACAGATCACCCCAATTGGAGGAGGAGCACAGCCGCCGCCCGCCCCTGCAAGGGAGACTTTGCAACTATACAAGAGCAATATAAATATATAGGGGGAAAATTCAATAACAACAGTTTCACCAAGCAGAAACAAACGCGAGCAGTATGAAAAGACAAGGAAAGAAAGGACCACAAGCAATGCAGGTCAACGCAACTTTAGAAGAGGTAATAGCTGCAGCAGATGGAATGTCAGATAAAGAATTCAGGATTTACATGCTTCAGATGATCTGGAGTCTCAAGGAAGACATTAGACAGCAAAATCAGACAATGAAAGATCACTTCGACAATGAGTTACATAAACAAATCCAAGAAGCAAAAGATCAACTATATAGGGAGATAGAGGTTATAAAAAACAAACAAACAGAAATCCTAGAAAAGCAGGAAGCAACAAACCAACTGAAAAACTCAAATGAGAATACTACAAGCAGAGTAGAACACGTAGAAGATAGAACATCAGACAATGAAGACAAAGTATTTCAACTGGAAAATAACATAGACAGCTCAGCAAGACTGTTAAGAAACCATGAGCAGAACATCCAAGAAATTTGGGATAACATAAAGAGACCAAACTTAAGAGTCATTGGGATACAGGAAGGTATAGAGGTCCAAACCAAAGGAATGAGCAATCTGTTCAATGAAATAATACGAGAAAACTTCCCAGACTTGAAGAATGAGACAGAATCCCAAATCCTAGAAGCCTAAAGGACACCGAATGTGCAAAATCATAAGAGATCCACACCTAGACACATTATAATGAAGATGCCCAACATACAGAATAAGGAGAGAATTTTAAAAGCTACAAGAGAAAGGAAGCAGATTACATTTAGGGGTAAAC
The DNA here is from genome assembly GCF_047511675.1 of Marmota flaviventris. NCBI lineage: Eukaryota > Metazoa > Chordata > Mammalia > Rodentia > Sciuridae > Marmota > Marmota flaviventris. The sequence continues at coordinate 72,436,582 of NC_092507.1, forward strand.
CAATCAGGATAACAGCTGATCTTTCAACACAGACTCTGAAAGCTAGAAGATCCTGGAATAACATATTTCAAACATTGAAAGAAAAGGGGTTCCAACCAAGAATTGTGTATCCAGCGAAATTAAGCTTCAGGATGGAAGATGAAATTAAAACCTTCCACGATAAACAAAAGTTAAAAGAATTTGCAGCTAGAAAACCATCTCTCCAAAAAGTCCTCGGCAAAACATTACAGGAAGAGGAAATGGAAAATAACAATGAAAACCAACAGTGGGAGGTAGTACAGTAAAGGGGGGAAAATAATCAAAGAGGAAAACAAACCATGTTTAGTAACATAAATAAACAAATATGGCTGGAAGAACAACCCATATCTCAATAATAACCCTAAATGTAAATGGCTTAAACTCACCAATTAAGAGACACAGGCTAGTAGAATGGATCACAAAACATGACCCAACAATATGCTGCCTACAGGAGACGCATTTGATAGGAAAAGACATACATAGACTGAAGGTGAAAGGTTGGGAAAAATCATATCACTTATATGGACTTCGGAAACAAGCAGGAGTGTCCATACTCATATCAAATAAAATAGATTTCAAGCCAAAGTTAATCAAAAGGGATAAAGAGGGACACTACATAATGCTCAAGGGAACCATACACCAACAAGACATAACAATCATAAATATATATGCTCCAAACAATGGTGCAGCTATGTTCATCAAACAAATTCTTCTCAAGTTCAAGAGTCTAATAGACCACCATACAATAATTATGGGAGAGTTTAACACACCTCTCTCACCACTGGACAGATCTTCCAAACAAAAGTTGAATAAAGAAACTATAGAACTCAATAATACAATTAATAACCTAGACTTAATTGACATATATAGAATATACCACCCAACATCAAGCAGTTAACTTTTTTCTCAGCAGCACATGGATCCTTCTCAAAAATAGATCATATATTATGTCACAGGGCAACTCTTAGACATTATAAAGGAGTAGAGATAATACCATGCATCTTATCTGATCATAATGGAATGAAACTGGAAATCAACGATAAAAGAAGGAAGGAAAAATCATGCATCACTTGGAGAATGAACAATAGGTTACTGAATGATCAATGGGTTATAGAAGACATCAAGGAGGAAATTAAAAAATTCTTAGAGATAAATGAAAACACAGACACAACATATCGGAATCTATGGGACACAATGAAAGCAGTTCTAAGAGGAAAATTCATTGCCTGGAGTTCATTCCTTTAAAAAAGAAAAAAAACAACAAATAAATGATCTCACACTTCATCTCAAAATCCTAGAAAAAGAAGAGCAAAACAACAGCAAAAGAAGTAGAAGGAAAGAAATAATTAAAATCAGGGGGAGAAATGAATTACAGTAGATGGGATAGAGAGAGAAGAGGGGAGGGGACGGGAGGGAAGGGGGGATAGTAGAGGATAGGAAAGGCAGCAGAATACAACAGACACTAGTATGGCAATATGTAAATCAGTGGATGTGTAACTGATGTGATTCTGCAATCTGTATACGGGGTAAAATGGGAGTTCATAACCCACTTGAATCAAAGTGTGAAATATGATATGTCAAGAACTATGTAATGTTTTGAACAACCAACAATAAAAATTTAAAAAAAATTTTTTTCAATAACTTTCTAACATTATATAGGGAAATGTAAAAATATAAAACTAATATTTAGTATAGTATAAGTAAAAATATCAGAAACATTGAGAATTAGAATGTCATTTCTTTGAAAAGTTGTTTACTCACTGCTTCTCTTTTTGTTCTTGTCTAAATTATCATAGTGAGCAAGTAATTTTCTGTGCATTGGCAAATTGTCATACTCCTTTCTAATTCTGGATCATGTCCCACATTTTATCCTTTGTACTTTCAATGTCATAAATAACTCCAAGATTTTTTTTGCCAATGTCACATCCTTTGGAACATCTTTATCCTATTCATCAAGATTACTTTCCTCATTTATGTCAAAAAGTTCACCTTCACTAAGTTCTGGCTGCACATATTAGGTTTCTTGAATGTTAGCCATAGTCAGCTATTTCTTGTATAACTCCACTTGCATTTGATTTCTAATTTTAATTCCTGTAGTATAAATCTTCCTTTACTTTGCTATACTTTCACCTTTGTTAACTAACTGCTTCTTCTTATGATCCATTGGGTAAAATGTCACCTAGGTTTATCACGGAGAGAATAGGAAGCTGCACAACTGCATACTTTGCTTGTCTGTGCATGAATTGAACAACTGCTATCCAGTGAGCATTCACTAACATACTTGAACAAAATGATCTGACTTGTTACCGATCATTATGTACAACTGTTACTTATGTAGTAATTTTTGTACTAAACAGCCAGTAGCAAAGTTTATACTTTATGTAATTAATCACATTTAAATATTATTGTTTAAATGGGCTAAGGAACTGAATAGACACTTCACAGAAAAAGAAATACAATTGATCTACAAACATGAAAAAGTATTCATCACCTCTAGCAATTAGAGAAATGCAAATAGAAACTACTCTAAAATTTCATCTCACTCCAGTCAGAATGGCAATTACCAAGAATACAAGCAATAATAAGTGTTAGTGAGGATGTGGGGGAAATATGCACTCAAACATTTCTGGTGGGACTGTAAATTGGTTCCACTACTCTGGAAAGCAGTAATTCCTCAGAAAACTTGAAATGGAACCATCATTTGACCATTATGCCACTCCTTGATTTATTCCCAAAGGACTTAAAATCAGTATACTACAGTGACACAGCCACATCAATGTTTATAGCAGCTCAATTCACAATAACTAAACTATGGAACCAACTAGATGCCCTTCAACAGATGAATGGATAAAGAAAATGTGGAACATATACAAAATGGAATAGTACTCATCCTTAAAAAAAGAATGAAATTATGGAATTTGCTGGTAAAAGGATGGAGTTGGAAAATATCACGCTAAGTGAAATAAGCCAAAACCCCCCAAAACAAAGACCAAATATTTCCTCTGATAAGCAGATGTTGATCCATAATGGAGGGTTGATAGGGAAGAATTAAGAACTTTGGATTGTGCAGAGGAGAGTGAGGGTAGGCGTGGGAGTATAGGAATGGGAAGGACAGTGGAATGAGATGGACATTATTTATATATGTTTATATATATATAAAATAATCATGCTACTGGTGTGACTCTGCACCATGTACAGTCAGAAGAAGGAGAAGTTATGCTCCATTTGTGCACAATGCGTCAAAATGTATTCTACTGTCATGTATAACTAATTAGAACAAATTAAAAAGAGAGAGAGAAAGAAAAATAAAATATTATGGTAATGTTCTAGGGACCTGGTACTATTTAATTAAACTTTGGTAACTAAAATCTGAATATACTGAAATCATGCAAAGTGAGAATTATTTGTATATACAAATATATTGGGAATGTCCTTATCATATCCATGCTGTGAAATTTATACACTAATGGTTTACACTTTTTAACAATCTTATTTCTCCCCTACTAAATTGAAATTATTTATATTCATAAAGACATTTTCTACATATGTGAAAGCATTCTCAACAGCACAAGATAACCTCTGCATTATCATCCTTCCTTTTTGTCATGGGCTTCCTTCTTCTAACTTTCAAGTTTCAAAGTTTTAGAAAGGTAAAAGCATCACAAAAGATGGGAGGAAAAACAGGAAGAGAAAGGTAATAGCATTCCTCCCTAGAATCCACAAAAATGTCCAAGAAATTCTGGGGAGTAGAGAATTTACCCCTAGCACTCCCTTCTTAAAACTCTTAGCATCTCTCAACTACATGATAAATGTTTTAATATAGCATACAAGTTCCTTTATAATTTGGTCCTTGAATATTCCTCAAGCCTTACCATGTGACCCTTTCTGCCTTACAATGTGTCATTTAGGAACAAGGAACTGCTTTTTGCCTCCAGCCCTTTACTTAGGAGCCATTTATGTGCAAATATCGTTATTATCTCCTACACAGAGTATCATCAGAATGACTTCCACACATCCTCAAGATTCATTTTAAATATCTCCTCCTTTCCAGCTCCCTCCACTTACCTACCCCCATCCCCAAGAAATTTCTATAACTCTCAGCTATATACTATAATATCCTTTTCATATCTTCATCATTGCATTTGCCATAGCATAATATACTTTTGTGATTTACTTTTGTATGTTTTATTTCTAAGACAGTAAGCTAATTAAAGGCAAGAAGTATGTCTTATTAATATAACACTGATTTACTATGTGAACTACAAGACAACAGGATACCATAAGACACCTGCAGCATTCTAGGGCTAGTGACAAAATTTAACAGAGGAAGACTGCTCTTTTTTTTTTTTTAAGTAACTTCCCTGGAACTTTTGCTTCTGTCTATGAAGGGAAGGCAAAGGTAGGCTAATCATTATGCATAATCAGATGAAAGATAATATCACTGAGAGATTAATAACAGGTTAATCAGTTATACTCAGCTGACTTGAAATAAAATCATGGGTGAGTGGAGTCAGAGGACTGTGGGAAAATGAAAGAGAGAGAGGAAATAATCCTTTGAGAAGCAGTCTACAATGTGAAAATATGCAGTAGAACTGAGGGAAGGGGAACAGTCAAATCAAATTAAAGAACATCAAAGTCCATGCACTAATAATATGTTCTTGCCATGTACCAGACACTGGACTGAGATAGCACAGTGAATGCACTACAGTCCTTGAACTTAACAACTTAGAGTGTATCTCCTACATCAGATAGATTTCTCTTTAGCCACTGCTAATGCACTGTTGTCTGAAAGTCAACATTACAGGTTCTTTCTCTGTAATGGAATAACTTAGTTTACAGATTAGGTAATTACAAGTCTTTAGCAAAGTTTGTCAAATATTAGTGTACTCATGTCAGCAGGCCTCAAGGAATAAAACAAAGGTCTGTGAGTTTTGACCAAAATTATCAGACAAACCTAAAATTGAGAAATAGTAACAAGACAGGAAGATCACAGTTGATCAAAATATTCTTAAGCAAGAATCAGAATGGGATCAAAATCAATAACCATGAGAATGTAAGCATTTCTTGGGTTAAGTATATTTCCTAAAGTCCTAAGGATATGGATTTTAATTATTTTCAAAACATTAAATAAAAGAATGATCCTAGATAGGTGGAAAACCTGAAGAAACTTAAATTGCAGGATGAATACAAAACAAACATCTTTCTGCCAACATCTTTTTCTTAAAATATACTTCCTTCAAGCACACAACAGACTTTTTTCCAACCTTTGTCCCCAAATCCTAACAACATTGACCAATAACTTCTTTTAAGTGGTATTCAACTTTAACTAGCTATTGTATAGAAAAATAGTATGCTATTGGGCTGGGGCTTTAGCCCAGTGGTAAAGCACTTGCCTCGCATGTGTGAGGCACTGGGTTCAATCCTCAGCACCGCATAAAAAAAATAAAGATACTATGTGTTCATCTACAACTCAATAAATATTAAAAAAAAGAAAAATAGTATGCTAGATAAATTCTCAAAATGATGCTCAATGACAGATCACAGTTTATTCTGGAGTTTTTAAAAGACTTCTGGAAACCAAAATACTTTCAGCCAAATGAATTTATTGCTAATGTTGGAATTTCAATCACATGAGCCAGACTGAGGGAAATATCTTTGGGCACAGGAACATTTTCAAAGTCCCACAAATACACCACTTTGGAAATCATTGGCTTGCCTGGTGGCGAAGCCAGTACTGTGTTGTCTTGTTCTCAGCTTCCCCTGCCATTAGTGGGAATGGCAGATTGCAGAGGAGATGGGAATAGTAGAAACAAAGCCCCTAAGCAGCTTTTGTATTACTCCTTCAGTACAACAGTTGGACTGGGAACCAAGCCAAAATAAAACATAGCTCTGCAGATTTTTACAAGAAAAATGGGCCAGTGAGACATGATCTATAGAGTTAGCAATGGAACAGCAAAAATTTCCATACTTTTCTCTTCATGCACTGATTTTATGCCAACTCTGATTTTTTTCTGTTATTGTTCTCATTGACATGCAGTATTGTTACAGCTTGTTAGTACTGCTCTTGCTTTAAATAATGTATAAAAAGCTGCATATTTTTTGCATAACTGATAAATCACAATGTATTCTACTTCATGCATTCAGGGGTTTTCTTTTCCAACTTTATACAGATATTTTCTGTGTACTTTCTATAATGGAAATACTTTTTAAAAAAATAACTGAATTCATTCTATCAAAATAAAATAAGAATTCACAATGATTTTTAATTATCATTAAATAATAGGGCTTTTGATATTCAGAAAAAAATTATACATTTATAGAAATCTGCTTTCATCATATTTCACAATTGCTCTGAGTTAGACCTTAATGCTAAGATGTGCTTAACTGCTTATACTTGGCTCATCTTCTTGAATATAAAAAACTGTTTCAGTTGATTACATCGCTAATGTTCTTAAAGTTTGAAATAGTAGGCTTCCAATTTTAGCAATTGATTGGATAAAAATGAATTTAAAAAATCATCTTGAATCCAAGTTCAAAATTATAATTCTTGTCTTCTATCCAACCCAGCATGTACTCTGGATCCAATTTGTCTGCCTTTTGGCAAAAACTTAAGACACTTAGTGGGAAGTGAAAATATACTTTAGTTCCTAGGAAAATAAGTGTTATATGAATATGGCTAATTTGAGGCAATGAAACCAGAGGCAAACATTTAGATTGTTAAAGATGTTAATACTGGTTTTAAAAAATGGGATTGGGAGGGTGGGTTAAAAGAAGGAAAAGAAAAAAGCAAGTCAAAAGAATCTACTGAAGAGTGAAGAAAATACTGCTGCTGAAACCTCAACAGTACTTGTATTTTTCAAAACTATTTTTACATTACAATCTGTTTATCTCAACAGGTTTTATGACTTGTTGGTGTGATATACACAACATTCTTACATTTTAGCTTTAAAGATTACTTGAGTTTTGTCTATATTAGAAGAATTTTAATATTTCCAGAGGGAAAAAATAGTGAAGTCATAACTATCTATCATCCAAAACTATATTTATTCCCTTGGCTTTCGAGCAAAACAGTATTTTGCTTCCTCTTGCATATATGCTAGAAATAGAAATACTGAAAAACCAATATATAATAAAAATTGACTTTAATGAATTAATAGAAAACAATATTCAAAACTATTAAAAGCACAGTCATTATGAGTCTATCAGGCCTGGATTTGCATTCTAGAACTGCCAATGAATAGTTGTGTCGCCTTTTAACCCATGTACATGTCAAGTAACTGCTTTATGACATATTGAACACAGTATCTGTTTCAGTGGGTTGTTTTAAACATTAAAACAGTACTCAGCAAACCAGAACATCAGATATAATTTAAACAGCCACTTTTAGTATTAGTAGTAATACTTAACCATAATTCCATAAAATAATTTAACACATAAAAATATATAATTACCTCATATTTATCAAAACCCAAATACCTATTTATTTCTCATATTATACCCCAAATACATAGCTAAAAACACAGATCAGTATCAATGTTTTCTCTCATGATCCTGCTGTAAACTCTCTAAATGACCCTGAGCAATTCTCTTAACCTTTCTGGACTTATCTCAGTTTTTTAAATTACAAAATAAAGAACTTAAGTTCTTGATCTCAAGAACATCTAGCACTTTGGGGGAAGAACTGCAAGGATTAAGTAATAGGAGTATCTAGGGTAAAGGTAGAATGAGCCATTATTCTAGCATGGATCCCATTTACAGGAAATAACTCTACGTATAAATTAAGTGTTATAAAAATGCAACAAATTAGTTTACTAAATTTAAAAAAAGCTTATAATTTTCATAAACATTCTACCCAACAATGTCTTTCTCCTTTCACACAAACCACAAGAACAATATAAAAGATCCTTTTGAATGCATTTCTACTGTACACTCAAAGTAACATATACAAGCCTGCTAGGTAAAGATGTAGTCTTTTCCTAGCAATATTTGTTTTCCAAAAAAAATTATGTAGGTATACTTTCCATTATCAGATGTAAAGAAGGAAAACATTCTCAGAAACATTATAAAATCATTTCAAATATTTCAATACCACTCTGAACAACTTTTAAACCATAGTACACTATGGATATTTCATTTATCAATAAGTAATTTAGTTTATAATACTTTGTACAAAGCCTTCTCTAAAGAAAATTCTATAACAGATGCTAACTGATAATTTATCAAGATCTCTGGCTTCTACAGGGCCTTTTTCTATTTATTAACAACAAAAAAAGTCAGATTTGAAAGGTTTAAAAAGTAATAAAAGAGAAAAATAAATTTGTTAAATATATTAAATTCATGGCCTTTTGTTTAAAATAATGCTGTTAATTGACTTGAAACAGTACAAAATAATATATTCTTTTTTAACATTTTAAAACACCAATGGGTCATGTTAATATGCACATAGGTCTTCGAAAGGAAACCTTCAAATTCAAATTATGGTTAAGTATTACTACAGCTTTAAGTAAGTATATCATCAAAGTTAAAATGATTACCTTTTTTTTTCTTGTGCCTATCAATAATATTTCTTCCCAGAGGTAGCATGTTGTTTACTCCTCTACACTAAAACTGTTCAACATTTACTTAGTTTTTTTCCTTTCTGAATTGCTAATTTCATGAGCCACAGATATCATTAAATTGCAGAATTTAAAGATTTGTATATTCTTATATATAATATCACTATGCAGGATGCAATAACTATATATTTAATATTAAGTAAAACAATTGAGATCATTGTATATTACAAGATCTTTGTTTGATTCAATATGGCAGTACAGTTCCTAACAGATACATTAGTAGTCAGAGGTACACTGAGGAGCATTAAATGAACAGATTAATGATGAAATATTAAGACAAATTATGTTATAAATGATCACTCTGTAGTTTCATGTCTCCATGGGGGCAACTAACAACACTATCTGAAATGAAGACTATGATAAAGGCCATAAAAATAACAGTTCAGTCACTGAAGAGAAAATATTCCTGTGAGATCAAAACCTTTTCATCATTTTACAATTTAGTCCTTTCACAGATGTTATAAAGAAAAGCAAGAGGTCAAGATTCTTTACAAAACTAGATAAATTTACATTTACTAAGGACTGATTCTTTGACCCTTTGTCATCTAAGTTATTATCTCATTCCTTCTTCCCCAAAACTCACAATAAAGTGGGTAATATTACACCAACGTTTTACAGATGAGAAAAACAAGGTGTAGGGAGGATAAACAAACCTTCCCATGGCTAAGGGACCTCGAAAATGGCAGATGGGATTTGAATAGAGCAATCATAACCTGAATACTGCCTGCAATCTAAATCTCCCAAGTAGAAAATTTAATACATTAATATAACAACCCTACTATTATACCTATTTAGATATCCACAGCAAGGCAAATACTGCTCTACAACATTTTGGGGCCCTTAATACCTTAGGAAGAAATTTTTGTCTTCTTCATTCCCTACTGAAAACTAATAATTCTGTCTCTGGGAAAATAATGCAGCACAGATGAAGGAAAATTTACACTTGTATTACTCCAGTAAACTCCATAACACCTTTGATAAAATAATTATAGCAGTTGTGTTAATATTCCTTTCTGTCTCAGAGAAAGCCAAGTCATATGCATATGACTACTCTTTTTTCCCTAGCTATTTCTAGTACTCACTTCCATTCTACCCTTCAAGCTTCACATTTGCATATATATCATGGCAAAGATTATTATTTCTCACTGAAATGAGAACTCTTAAACATCCATATGTAATACAGATAAGCAACTAAACCTCAACCACAGTTTGGTTATGTAAAAATTATAAGGTGACTTCAAAGTTTCAAAAGTAGTCATTGCCCTAATATACTGGGGGGGGGGGGTTAATATTCTAATATTCAGAAATTTTTTACTTTCCCTTGCATGTGAATTTTATATCCATAATTAGCTGAAGGGTCTTTTATAGCCTAAGATCTTGTTTTTTTGTGTTTTTTTTTTTTGTGTGTGTGTGTGTGGGCATCATTTTCCTAAATAAGTACAGCAATTTTAAGGCATTTCCTTAAAACATCTGTAATCCCCACAGCTTGAGAGGCTGAGGCAGGAGGATTGTGAGTTCAAAGACAGCCTCACTAATTTAGCAAAGCATTAAGCAGCTTAGTGAAAACCTGTGTCTATAAAATATAGATAAGGGGTGGGAATGTGGCTCCATTGTTGAGTGCTTCTGAGTTCAATCCCCAGTACCAAGGGGGAAAAAAAGAGTTTGGGAGAAAGCAGAGATAAAAACATGGATAATCTTGAGCTAGTTTATTTAAGTAAATAAATTTTATAAATTTTTTTATACAATTTATAAAAACAAACAAAAAAAAACACCCACTTTCTCTTTCACACTGCTAACATTGGTTTTAAGCTTAACTTCAAAATAAGATTGTTGGGAGTTTCCCTGAGGATTCCTTGGGTTTTTCTAATAATGGGTCCATGAATGTAACATGGCAGCGGACAAATTGCCAATGGGCGGATAACAGGTTGCTTTAAAAATTTTTCAGTTGATTCACCCATCTGGGCTTGTGAACAGCTCGTGACCCCCGTGAATCCCATGCACCTCAGATGAGGACCTGACTGTTACTATGATTGGTCCCAGGGGGTTCCTGTTTTAGGATAACTGACTTTCATTTCCCTATATAAGCTGGCAGCAGCTTGCAATAAAGTGCTTCATCTTTGTCACTGCTATCTGTGTGTGTGCATTTTAATCTCTGACTACGAGCCTTGACTTTTCAAAGACAGTAGTAGTTGAAAAGCTCCAGGATCCATCTGACGTCCAATTATGTCAAAGTAAAACTACCTCTTACCTTTTCACCTTGCAAACCAGGGGGTCCTATTAATCCAGAAAGGCCTTTATCACCCTATAAACAAAACATGGGGGTTTAATGACATGAAAGAAAACAGGAAATTAAAACTCTCTTTAATCTTGTACATCAAGGCCTTATGACATTCACTTCTGATCTTCACCATCATGCTCAAGTTTCACCTCATTTCTCAATCCTTTTCCGAGGTTCCCTTACCTCTTGAGCTCAGAACAACTGGATTGTATTTTCCCACCTCTATGCCTTTGCTCCTTTTTCTCTGTTGTTCCTTTCTCTAGAAATGCCCTCACTCCTAAAATTTCCATCATTAAAAAAAAAAATCTGTAGGCATTTCCTTAAAACTTCCAGGAGACTTTGTAAACCAATTTCTTTTTTTATTAGATGAAGACCTCAGGCTTCCTCACCTCTCAAACACACCTAGAGGTGTGTGGAAAGCCAACTGGGTTCACAGCAGGCACCTAAGAAGGCTTACTTCCGCTTCCGGGTCTACTGTAGCGTGGGCTCTTCAGATCTGCCCCTGGGAAATCACTACCGAGAATGTTTATTGGGAGGCCGCTCTGTTTGGCTGTGACAGACACAACTTGACCAGAATAAACTTCACCAATAAGACCCACCTTCCTAGCACTTGGAGAAGGACCTGCCAGCTTATCTTGAGGGAGAAAGGAGACAAGAATGCTTGTGGTGAGGGTACTTACTGTCTTTCACAGGAAGCTGTGCGCCAAAAGAGTTTGGGAGAGGCCCAGGTGGTGGCCCACGTCTGTAATCTCAGCAGCTTGGGAGGCTGAGGCAGGAGGATGGCGAGTTCAAAGACAACCTCAGCAATTTATTGAAACACTAAGGAACTTAGTGAGGTTCTGTGTCTATAAAATACAAAAAAGGGCTGGGGATGTGGCTCGGTGGTTGAGGACTTCTGAGTCCAATCCCCGGTACCACCAAAAAAAAAGAAAAGAAAAGTTTGGGATAATGCAGAGATAAAAAGCGTGGATAATCTTGAGCTAGTTTGTTTAAGGTACACTTTATAAAAACAAACAAACAAACAAAAACCCACCCACTTTCTCTTTTCACACTGCAACGGATTTATTGCGGGTAGAAAGAAAATGTATTTGAAGTGGGAAAAATAGGGCCTGGAGTGCTGAGGGTGAGCCCCAGGTGCTTAACATGTGTGAGGCCCTGAGTTCAAACCCAACCACCAAATAAATAAATGAGTATTTAGAGAATAATCTTAAGGAAACCCCAAAACAACTGTATGTTCTGTTCAGTCTGTTTATTATGTCATAAAATTAAACAATCAAAAAAGAAAAGAATGTTTCTTATTAACAACAGGGTGCTTTCCCATGTTAATGCTGCTTCTCACTTGTCTTATGGAAAAGGAACAACCACACCACCTAAAAACTATGTATACATGCCCTTGAGGTCTCAAAGAGCTTAAAAACTTGTGTATAATTTATTATAGATGTTACTTAGAGGAGTTAAACGGTAAAGGATGAGCCTGATCCTTACTTCTATTGTTCGATTGTTCACAATACCTTTATTGCAAAAATGGACAAATAATTAAAATATAATTATCCAATACCCCTTTATTTCCACCAATATAAGTTTGATTTTATTTATATTCAGGTTGATGGGTATTACTAATCTTTTTCCTCAATATATATGAACCCAATTTCATATAAATACAATTCCTAAGAGACTGCATTAAAATTTTACCATTTTAGAAATACATTTCTCAGTTATAAAGGTTGGATTTTACTTAGAGCTTAATGACAAACTGCTATTAAATTTTATATCTAATTACATTTATTTTATGTAGAATTAACTCCAACTTGTGTATAACTCAAAAGGTTAAAAAAATTCTCAATTTCCATACTGAACCACCTTATATTTTGTACAGAGAAACCACAAAGAAAGATAAAATCAAATATTTGATAGAAATGTTTACATTTAATCTGGAGGCTTTATTTAAAGCAGTCACCAAAATACAGTGGGCCTTTAATTTCTAAATTTTAAAAAAGAAAGCAAATGCACTATATTTAGATATTTTAAAAAGTAGACATTTATATTTCTTTCTCAGATTGCAAGATGTTTTTCCTTGTAGTAATGAAGAGATCAATGAAAATACCATTGCTAGTAATAAACTTTCAGTCCCTTTCTGTTACTTAGACTTAATAAACTCAGTTCCATCATAGTAATAAAATTCCTAAAATTTTAGATTTAAAAGTTTTTGAGGATTTACTTGTAGAGGATTAGATTATTTATCTTTAGAGTCCACTATTAAGATGTGATTTATTTTTAAAGTTGACAACAGTTTCTGAAGGCCAATTGAAGATCAAATTTCAGCCCAGAATTACTTAGGGATTTTTAAAGTTTGTGAATATATGCCACATAAACAAAAACATCCTACAATTATATCACATGTACCAAGTACTAGTCTAAATAAAACTTCCCAAATGTTCTCCTAAAGACTCCACTTGTATTTACTCTAACTGCAAAACAGCATCCTTTTCCCAATAAAGATTGTGTTGCTGTTTACTTTAGAACATTACTGTTTGTATTTCATGAGTATTATGGTAATATGAAAAGCAGCCTGGATAAGAAATCAGAAAATTTGGACATATCATTAACTGTTGCTTGCTATCCATGTGATGAGCCACTTAAAATCTATTAATTCTGTTTTCTCAAATAGAAAATAAGATAATGATGACTGTTTATTACACAGGGAGTTACTGTGGTACTTACAGAATAAAGTATGTGAAAATATTCTTAAAAATATAAAATGGCATTGGAATTATGTATCATCATGTTCATGTGTAATAATTGCAAAATCTTTTGAGGTTAAGACCACATCCTACTCTAATTCTTTTATCCCATGCACCCCTAATTGGTAGGTAGCACAATGGTAGCCCCAGAGGGCATTAAATAAAATTAATGGTAAGATTTAAATTGGTAAGTTAAACTGATGGGACATAATTTACTTAATTCTTCAAATATTTCTTCCTTCATTGAAATCCAATGGTTTTATGCTGTCTTCTCTGATACAATAAAATCTACATCTTAAGAAGATAAATATGATTTTTAAATAACCAAAACATTTTACTATGATTCTATTTCATGGACAAATAATTACCTTTTCTCCAGAAACAGCTTGACCTGGGGAAAATCCAGGATCTCCTTTGGGGCCCTAGATAAAACAGTTACAAAACACTTGGAGAAATCTGAATAATATATAGTATAATACATATCTTCACTTACCTATCATCAGATTCTATATACATCATATGGTGTTAAATGAAATTATTTCAAATTGAGATAGTCACGGATTATTTACTTTTTTTTGGCAGTACTAGGGGTTGGAACCCAGGATCTTGCACATCTAGGCAAGTGCTCTACCATTGAACTACACTACCAGTCCTTTTCTAAATTTGTTTTTATTTTGAGACAGGTTCTCACTAAGTTGAGGCTGGCCTCAAGCTTGAAATCCTCCTGCCTCAGCCTGTTGAGTAATGTGATTACAGGTGTATACTAATGTGTCTGGCTACCTTTTTAATGTATAGTTTTATTAATCTTATTTTTAAATGCTGAGAGCTGAGAAGATTGCTAAAAATCCTCTAGAGAGAGTTGATTTTAAAAATATAAAAAATATAAATTAATATTACTATTGAAACATTTTTCTTCAGAAAAATCTAGGTAAAGGTTGTATTATCTCTTTCATTTTTGTGACCCATTGAGTTATCATTCCTATTTTAGCATTGGGAGACTGGTTACTTTAGAAAAGGAAAATTTCTTATAATAATCCTAAAATTTGTTTGAGTATTTGCCAAAATTTTGCAATGAAAATGCATCCATCACCTTCATAATAAAGAAAATATAACTGAGAAATTCTTTCATTCTGTTCCAAAAAATAGATACTTTACATAGTCTGGAAATCTTAATCTTTTACATTTCAAAGAAACATGACATTAAGTTTCAGCCAAAGTTTTTTGACACAATATTAAAAACAATCTTTCTTATGATGCTGCCATGGTTTGAATATGGTTTGTCTCCACCAAAATTCATGGTGAGGCTTAATCATAAATGCAACAGATTTGGGAAGTGGGGCCTACTGGGAGGTATTTGGGGAATGGGGGTGAAGACCTCATGAATAGAACAGTGCCATCTCTCTGGAGTGAGCTCTCTTGCTCTCAGCATAACTATATTAATTATTATAATCAAGATGTTATAAAGTAGTTTTCCTTTGTCTCCTAATCCCTTTCACATGTACTTACCCTTCTGCCAAAATTCCCTCACCAGAAGTCAAGCAGATGCTAATGCTGAGAGCTTGGACTTCCCAGCCTCTAGAATCATTTACTATAATAAACTTGTTTTCTTCATAAATTATCCAGTCTAAGATATTCTGATATTGCAACCCAAAACAAAGACAGATGCATAGTAGCAAAGAAAGTTTAACTATTTATCACACCTCACAAAATAAAGGGATAGTAGAGATTCTTCACAATTCAAATTCTGATATCCTTATCAACTGAGAATAAATAATTCTACATTCCTAGATAGTTCTAAAAATTATTTACTTTAAAGGAAATAGAAAAGGTATCTTCTTTCACATATTCAAAGATGCTTTTAAATGTCATTTAAGCTGGTGAATGATAGAAGAAAGATCAAAAGAAAAGTTTTGAATATTTCACATTTTTTTCATTGTACAGATTATAAATTTATAAACAAAGCAGAAATTTGTCAAAGAGCCCTGTGTTATATAATCAAAGAAAAAAATTTTAAAACAAAGGTTGTCTTTGAGGTTGATCTCTTTCCTTCCATAGCTATTACCACTTCTACCACTAAAGGCTACTATTTTAGATCATTGATTCCAAGATTATTGACCTCAGAAATTATTTTGGTTATATTTTAATGTTACAAATTCAATTCTTCATCAAAAATATTTTTTAAAAGGTAGTAACATAGGCATTGCAGTGAGAGCACCTGTAGTTCTAGCAGTCAGGAGGCTAAAGCAGAAGTTCAAGACCAGCCTAGGCAACATGATGAGAATCCATCTCAAAAAAAGTAGCAAGTTTAAAATTTATAAGATATCAGAGCTTATTTAATAAATTCCCTTTTGCAGATAAAGAGAATGAAGTCTAAAAAGGTTAAATCTTGTTTATTGGTTGTAATATATTATAATCTTTATTACAGAATTAAGTGAGTTAATTTGAGGCAATAATTGCCAAATACTTTTTAAAGGATTTAAGAAATTATAGTCCTTGAGAAGTTTAACTATAATAAAATCCTTTGTGACCAAAGTTTTTACTTATAAATACCATGTTAATTTTTTTATAATTGATTCTTTTTACATAGTTTTAATTTGCTGATTTATATCTGCTCACTCATTATGACCATCTTTTCCTTGAAAATATTTATAATAGTTAATATAAAATATTCAACTGCTAATTTTAACATTTGGGTTCTCTTGAGATATGTTTGTATTGGCCATTTTTTAAACCTCAAATCAGATTTCTCTTTTCTTTTTATGGCTAGAAATTTTTGATTGTATACTATGTATCAGATGTGATATGTTGAAGAAATTTTAGATTTTCTTATCTCCTTTGGATTTTTTCTGTTTTTTAGGCAGTTAAATCCTGAAATATCACCTTTGAAAAATAGGTTTTGTAATTTTTTTAGGAGGGGCTTCTTTCAGTTTTGCTCTTAGTGTGAGTCCATTAGTCCAAGGATAAGGAATTTAGATAACATGTGGCCCTTCCTGAATGTCAGTGAGAAGGTTTACCAAGGCATTTGTCATGTCTCTAAAATGTTTTCCTTGTTGTGATTAGTGGCTAAAGTTAGTTTAATTCTTTCAAACTTTCCATCACTTGTTGCTTTCTGTGAAGATTCTTGGGGTATCCCTCATGCCGGTACATGTCAGATCATCCAAGAATTAAAGGGAGTCTAATCTAGGTTTTAGGGGAGCTCTTCTATTTTTCTCCTTAGATTTTATAATTTTATTCCTCAATTTACAATTATTCTGGCAGTCTGATTCTCTGACTTATCACACCATTTACCAAATGTGTGTGTGTATTTTCTGCCTGAAAAAATCATATGAACATCATTTATCATCATTAATAATCACTCACCTTTGGACCTGGTAATCCAGGTAACCCAGGATTTCCATGTGGTCCTGGCATGCCCTGCAAATGTGAAAAGGTCTGTTTATTCTTAGAAATAAATACAGATATAAATTTCAGTGCTTATTCAAATAAACATTAAATAATACAATCTAATCAAATTAATAATCTTTTTTTCAAAAATTTTTAACATTATATGAGTAAATTTTTAAAATATGTTTTATCTCCTTTATTTGCCACCCCTAAATCCAGCCACAGCATATTGCTTAGCACTTTTAAAGGCTATGGAAAGTAAGAAGTCTAACAAAGTGCAGTTGTTTAGTTACTCCTCTCAATATGTGCTATCCCTTTCTGAATTTGAGAAATTCAGAATTCGTACCCCAACCTAAATCATTCTTCATGTCTCAATTGATATCCTACCTCATTTAAAAATTCTAGCCACACTAGAATAAAATTATTTATCCTACTAACTTCTATAAAAATTATTGAATGTATAATTCATTTATCAATTAACTATATATTGCCCTGGTACGTCTCTTTTACTTCTCTAATCTGTTCTTTAAATATTTTATTGTATTTTGACTGTTTAATGACATGGTATTTAGTTATAGGATTATAAATATTTTAAAAAGAGACTCATTTTTATTACTAGTATATTGTTTATGTTAGGTACTAGATGAATATTTGTCAATTTGATTATACTTTAATGATAAAATATATGATCTGAACTTAAAAATTGATTTTATTTACTGAGTACCTATATGTGCCAGGAGCTATGTTCATGATTTATATTTCTCATTACTAATCCCTGTAACAATCCTGCAAGATAGTCATTTTTATTCCCATTTACAAATGAGGACACTTACATAACCAATAAGTAGAGAAACTGAGAATTATCTCCTGAAAGCCTCCAAATCTCCAGGTTCCCATACTTACTTGGGTTTTGTACTTCACCTCTGTTCTCTTTAGCCAAACTTATAGTTAATAGTATGTTTAGTAGCCTCTTCAATTCTATATTAATAAAACTATTTCAGAAAGAGGTATCAGCAGTGTAAATATTGACAATATGTCTAACAAAATGAAAACTGAAGAAATAGATTTGATTTCATGATGTTTCATTGATAACCTTTGAAAATTAAATTTTAATGAAGTACATGGGGGAAAAGTATGGGGAGTAATGAATGAATTGTTGATGTAGAAGTACGTGTAACAGGTATAAACTATTATTTCACAAAGCTCAGTAATGCAACTGTTAGCAAGGCCAATATTTTAGGAAAAAATAATTTCAATGAAAGTTTAGGATTTTCAAAAGAGGGATAATGTATTAGTTATTGCCAAATAGGAAAAAACTTAGAGAAAAAAAAAGTGAAGTTTCAACCTTCAAGTTAGGTAATTGATCGAAGGGGATGAAATTAAGAACACAATTGAAATAACTAGCCTTTTGAAAAAGCATACATTTTTTTAAGTAAATGACTGGACAAAAGGGATAAAAAAGGAATTTGGGGAAGCAAAGTAGTGTATCGTTAAAATAGATGGAGATCCAGAACCTGAAGTTCATCCTCTTGGGAGCATAACAGTCTTAGTAGTGGAGAGGGAATAAAATTAGTACAAAGAAGGTCCCAGGTCCTCAGAAAAGTAAGATCCAAAGTCTCCTCACAGAGTGGTAGGACGGTGGGAATTGTTCCAGTGCTAAAGGAGAATAAGTAAGGTTTAGAGGGACATTGGATGAATGTGATAGGTCATTAACTATGGAGAAATTGAGAAAATGCTGTACAGCAGCTAGAGTCCAGTGAGAATTTATCTTAGGCACAGAGTTTGGTATGAACATGCAAAACTTAAAGTAATATTTTAAGATTATTTTTCTTTATAATTATTTATGTAATAAATAATCAGGATAAAAATGAAAGTAGATTATATAAAAGACATTTGCATTTGTCTTTACAACACAATTATTTTTCTAGATCATTGAAAAAATATTATTTAGTAAAAAATCCACATTTATTTTGTTAGCTTGAAGAAACTAATTCTAACATAGCAATAAATCTTTTGTTGAACCTGTGTAATGTGAGAAACTACTGCTGATCTGCAAGGCAGCTTTTTTACTGAAGGCGGTTTTTTTCTAGTCAATAGCCCCAGTATTTTCCACTGTGTAATCCAGGAATGCACTATTTTAAGGCAGCACAAATCTCTTCATTTGCTAAATGAACCTCATCTTAGACTACTGAGATCACTATATAACTAAGAATAAATGTTACAAATAGCAACAGAATGGTCACCAGTCTACAAATTTTAAGATCTTTCTTGGATATCTTCACAGAAAATTCTTTGCCTGGCTATTTACACTCAAATAAACAATGCTGCATGTGTTCTTAAACTTCTTTTGAATTGGCAAAGGTAGAGCTAAGTTGGAAAATCCAGGCGAGTTTCCAGAGCAAGTACATATTGTACAATACTAGAAAAAACATATGGGTAAATTACTAATCCTAACAGCAGTGGGAAATGAAGCTCATCTACTCACCCGTGGACCTCTCTTTCCTGAGGGACCTGGAATACCTGCTGGACCAGGTGGACCCTTGGAAAACAAATATCAAGGCATTAGACATAACTAGTAGACACATCTGTTTCCACTTCAGAATAACTCTTTTTTTTTTTCTCTGTCCCTAGTTCCCTGATTCTGATGATTTTAAAGTAACATTAATGCCCTTACCCAAATCAGCAAGGGTGAATTGAAATTCAAGTGTCCTCTTTAATCTGGCCAGAAATGACAGCAGGAAGTCCATGACTTCTGGTTATAGCCACTATATCTGGTTTTTACTGAGACCATAAGTAGTAGTTTTGTGGGTAATTTTTACCTAAATTTACTTTTATTACGGAAGGAGAAATTCAATTTAGTATTTGAAGACCAATAACTACAGGTTTTTTCAAGCACATTTCAAAAGAGGATTTGCATTGAAAAATGAAAGCACTGGCCATTTTATGTTCTTTTAAAAGAACTGCATTAAGGACCTATATAATGTGTTAACCTGTTATAATGAGATCCTTCCTGCATATGCAGTTATAAATCTGCCTTATACTAAATGTAGCACACCAAGGAGTCTCTAATAAAGTTAAATGACTTATAAAACAAAGCATGGAAGCAAAACCTGATAAGCTGTTAAAAGTGTTTTGAGTTCTTTAAATGTTACTTTTGAAATAAGAAATAAGAAATAGGAAACTATTCCTTAACTTTCTCAAATGGCACTCTGTGTTGTCTTTTATATTTAGCAATCAACTATAGAAGAATACATGATCATTTGTGATACAATTGAACATGAATTCATTTATCTATTCATTCATTTAATTGTTATCAAGCACTGCTTGATGTGACATTGTTTTTGGTGTTTTTAGAGCATACACATATTTCATTTATTGCAGTAAAAATAGTAAAGGTTTTAAATTAGATGCATCAAAGATGAAAAACTAACCTCATCACTAATAAGCAGTGTAACCTAATGCACCTCATTTCAAACATCTATGTTTCTATTCTAATTCTCATAAAATTAAGAGATGACTCCAGCTTAAGTCATATGTAATTGCCAACATATGACATTTTTAACCTATAAAATTTAATTTCATATAGTTTGTGTCTGTATCAAGGACAGGTACACTCAAGATTAGATTGAGTTTGAAAAGAGAACAGAGAAGACAGATTGATGGGAGTCATTTTGACTAAAAAATCAAGGGAGGAATGAGTGAGTTATGCTGAAAAAAAATAGCTATATAGCATTTTTTTCATTTCTTTTTCTTCTTGATATTAACTATTCCTCAAAACTTCATTTTGTCTTCTGATATTCATTATATATTTCAAATTGCCCATTTTTTCTTTTATTTTTTCTTCTCCTACCACCTAACAATAAAATGTTTCATGTATTTCCTGATATTGAGAGAGAAGTACTATTTCTATTCAAA
Source organism: Marmota flaviventris (assembly GCF_047511675.1). Classification (NCBI taxonomy): domain Eukaryota; kingdom Metazoa; phylum Chordata; class Mammalia; order Rodentia; family Sciuridae; genus Marmota; species Marmota flaviventris. The sequence goes on from NC_092507.1 coordinate 72,457,533, forward strand.
CCTAATCTGAGGGCATTCTTCCTGAGCTATTCAAATATTTTCATAGCCATTATTGTATCACTAGCTTCCATTAAAAAATGTTTTCATATACTATCAAGAAAAAAAAATTTTTTCAAATTAGTTCTGGTTTTGGTGTTATAATAAAAAATTAGCAGCTGTTGATCTGAATTTTAATTCTTCCCAAATATTTGACTAAGATGGAGATATTGGAACTAAAAATGAAGATAATATATTTTTAAAAATTTCTAGTTTGATTTAGCACCCTGTCATACTGCTTTGTGACAAAAGAAAATACTATTCCGTTCACGTTGAGAAGATAGTTAATATTACAATACACTATGACTTGAGTGTTTGGGTCTACTCAAAATTCATATATTGAAATCCTAACCAAAAACTTATGGTATCTGAAGGAGCTTAGGAAGATGACTAAGTAATATGGGTGGGGCCTTCATGAATGAACTAAATACTACATTTAGTGTAAGGCAGATTTATAACTGCATATACAGGAAGTATCTCATTATAAAGGCCCAGTGGGGTTCATTTGTTCCTTCCACCATTTGAGGACACAGTGAAAAGATGCTATCTGTGAACCAAAAAGCAGACCCTCACCAGATATCAAATCTGCCAACACCTGCATCTTGGACTTCATAGTCACTAGAACTATAAGGGATAAATTTTTGTTGTTTACAAGTCCCCAAGTTTATAGTATTTTGTTGCAGAGGCCAAATGAACTAAGATGTATTTAATTTAAGTACTGAGGGGAAAATAAGGTATATTTTATGTCATAATTAAAATATTTGAATTGTTTAATAAACACTAAATAAAAACCAATTTTCACAACTTTATAATTTTGTATTTACAAGTCTTTGATAATAGATTATTAATAGGCATTTGGTAGAAATTAACAATATAATTTTATAGATTTTTAAAAAATTTTTCTATAAAATCTTTCACAGTGTTTGTTAGAGAAAGCTGTGACTGAAAAGGAAAAGGAATGGCTTTTCATCATCCAATCTAAATTTAAATCATGTTTCAAAAATTTACTAGCTGAATGACCTTGAATAGGTCAATTACCCTTTATAACCCTAAGTTTCTCATTTTTAACATATTGATTATAAAAATCTACTTTTTAGGATTATTGTGAGTTTTAAAGGTGTTGATTATAAAATAACTGTCACTGTGTCTGGGTATATAGGAGGTAACCAGTAAACTGTAATGCAGTTAACTTTTTTAAAGGTGGGCATGGAGCAAGCACTCAATAAATGTTACTTGTATATTAAAACATGTGGTAGGGTAAATGTAGTCAATAGAACAGCACTTTTAAGAGTGAGTAATCCCTGGTCAGGTAATTTTCAAAGTTCTGCATCTATTATTTCTTTTGAAATTCATTCTTTCATTCAGTAAATATTATAAAGGTCCAAGCCCTCCTGAAGTTACAGTCTAGATTAAAAGACACACATTATCAGATAAACATATTACTACAGATTTTACTCCATTATATGAAGGAAAAGAACAGGCAACCAAGATGGAGATGAACATAGTGGACCTAATTTATACTGTAATGTCAGAGAAGGCTTCTCTGAGGAAATGTTTAGATAAACCTAAAAGATGAATAGGAATTAGAAACAGGGAGAAAATAAAATTCCAGAAAATAAGAATAAATGAAAGAGAGCATAAATAAAATAAAAATATCATTCTTTTACTGAAGAACTAGAAGAAAACTAATAGGGAAAGGGGGAAAGTAGAACACAATGATGTTGCAGAGATAAGGAGGAACCATATCATATTTGCCTGTGTGGGTCAAGTACTGAGTTTTTAGTTCATTGTAAATACTTCAGTTCTCTGCATCTGAAAACTGAAGTAGATAAATTAGGTGATGTTAACTGTGTTTTTAAAAGATCACTAGAGAATTTGGGTAAATGATGGAAGAGTATGAACATTCTTCAAACTATACTCCTTTCCTCAAAATCAACTGAAAATAAAAAGCACCAAAGAAAGAAAACAGCATCTCAAATGAAACAGAAAGGACCACAACCATGATCCACAAAATACAAGGATTATTTGTCAAATACTAAGAAACTTTGTATTATGAACGACGTGGAAAGATTATTAAAAAAAAAAAAACCCTCCTCAGACTCTATACCTTGTACAGACTACAGATAGTCCTAAAAGTTTATCAGAATTAAAAATCCATTGCAACAATCCTTTGATTATAATGATGACATTTAAGGGAATGGGCAAGCCATGGGAGAAATAATTCATTATCCAGTAAAGATTTAGTTCCAAAGAATCAAGACCAGGGAAGATATAACTGAAGAAGAAGAACCTATCAATTTTATGATCTACAACCAAATCCAACCTAAGGGATTTCTGGTCTTGAAAGGTGGTAAAAGACAAGAAAAGCATAAATCATAATATCTCTTCTCAGAGAGTCTGTGGTACATAGGGTACAAAACAAATGATACATGGAAAATGAGAAGATACTTGCCCTGAGAAGAAGACATAAAAAATACAGTACAATGGTGTTTAAGGCAGTAAAATCTGTTTGATTCTGTGTATTATTCTACTTGCCTTGGTCTCTCTCTGTACTATTCTGAAAGAACCCAGATTATAGTTACCTTTATTTGAAAAAATGTAATAACCATAAATTAATCACTGTGGGACCTAAACATAGATATTATGAGAAGGGGAGAAATAGAAGGATATGAACATAAATTTAAAATAGAAGAAAACCATTCACCAGCAGAGAAATTATTTCATGTAACAGAAAGAATTCAATCATATAGTTCATTATATTTTAAAAGAATTTCAGTGTGATATTCCTCTACAAAAAGATAGTTCAAAGATGAGTTACAAAATATTTTAAAAGTTCACCTTCAAAAAAGGATAAAAAGAACAAATAATTATGAAAGTGAACCAGACATACTTAAGAAAGCTATGAAAGAGCAAAAGACAAACCATTGTAGATGAAAATTATATCAAAAACTGGTTAAATAAAATTGAAAATCAGTAAAGGAATATGGATATAGTCTAAATGAATTCACATAGAATGAAATGAAAAAGAGCAATAATGATGGTATGATTATACAGATGATAATAAATATAACCACAAATATGCAAATTGCATGACAAATATAGAAAAAATGTTTGAGGATATAATATAAAAATAATTTTCAGATGAAAAAAGTCCAAGGAAAAAAATAGATACATAACTTAATAGGTTTAATCAACCTCAAAGATAATGAAACAATAGGAAAAATTATAACTGATGCCACAGAAATACAAAGGATTATTAGGGACTATTATGATAGTCCCACATAAACAAATTGGAAAACCTAGAAGGTATTGATGTATGTGTGGACACACATAATCTAACAAAATTGGACCACGAAGACAAAAAACAAACACCTCAATAATGAGTAACAATATTTAATGTGTAATTTCAAGGGAAAAAAGAACTCTTCTAAACTGAGATCAGCATTATTCTAATATCAAAATGAAAGAACAAAAAGCAAAACCACAGACCAACATCCTGAAGAACATAAATGCAAAAATTGTCAACAAAGCACTAACAAAATGAATCCAATCACATATCAAAATACACCATGATTAATGAGACTTATCCCAAGGATACAAGGATGATTCAACATATAATGTAATATGTCACATCAACAGAATGAAGGATGAAAACCATACAGGCATCTCAAAAGATTCAGAAAAAGCTTGCAATAAAACGCAGCATCCCTTCATGATAAAAACTAATAACATATTAGGTACAGAAAGAACACACTTCCACATAATAAAGCCTATAGAAGGCAAACTGATGGCCAAAATTATATTGAATGAGATAAAGATGAAAGTATTTCTTCTAAGGTCAGTAAGAACAATTCATTTTCATCACTCTTATTCAACATAGTATGAATACATGGTGTGTAACCAGAGCAATTTGGCAAAAGAGAAAAATAAAAGGCATCCAAATAGGAGAGAAGGAAGCCAAATTGTCCATATTTTCATATGACATGATTCTTCAAAGAGAAAAACCTAAAGACTTTATCAAAAGGCTATTAGAATGAATTCAGTGAAGTTACAGTATACAAAATCAACATACAAAAATTAGGAGCATTTTTATAGCCCAGTAATGAACTTGCTGAAAATGAGAGAAAGCAGTCCCATTAGTAAAAGCTATAAAAATAGCTTGCAATAAATTTAACATGGAAAGCAAATTAACTCTATAATGAAAATACAAAAATATTGATGAAAGAAATTGAAGAAGACACTAAAAACTGGAAAGACCAAACAAGAAGAGCAATGATGGAGGTGTCACAATACATTATCTGAAATTATACTACAAAATTATAGTAAGAAAAATAACACGGTACTGGAAATCAAAATAAATATGAAGACCAATGGAACAGAATAGTAGACACAGAGACAACCGAATAGATATAGTCACTGATGCTTGACAAAGATGCTAAAAACATACACTGGAGAAAAGACAGTCTTTAAAAAAATGGTGCTGAACCTCAGAGCATTAATCTCCAAGATATATAAAGAACTCAAAAAACTTAACACCAAAAAATCACAAATAACCCAATCAATGGGCAAAGGAACTGAATAGATGATTCACAGAAGAAATACAATCAGTCAACAAATACATGAAAAAATGTTCAACATCTCTAGCAATCAGAGAAATGCAAATCAAAACTACACTGAGATTTCATCTCACTGCAGTCAGAATGGCAATTATCAAGAATACAAGCAACAATAAATGTTGGTGAGGATGTGGGGGAAAAGTACACTTATACATTGCTGGTAGGACTGCAAATTGATGCAACCACTATGGAAAGCAGTGTGGAGATTCCTCAGAAAACTTGGAATGGAACCACCATTTATTTGACCCAGTTATTTTACTCTTGGTTGTATACCCAAAAGACTTAAAATCAGCACACTACAGTGAACGAGCCACATCAATGTTTATAGCAGCTCAATTCACAAGAGCTAAACTATGGAACCGGCCTAGGTACCCTTCAACAGATGAATGGGGATAAAAAAAATATGGTATATATACACAATGAATACTATTCAGCCATAAAGAAAAATGAACTTATGTAACTCCAGTATATAGATGGAACTGGAGACTATCAACATAAGTGAAATAAGCCAATCCCAAAAAACCAAGGCAAATATTCTCTCTGATATGTGGATGCATAAATTACAATAGTGGGGTGGGTAGGGAAGAACAGAAGTACTTTGGATTAGACAAAGGGGAATGAAAGGAAGGGAGGGGGAATGGGAATAGGAATGATAGTAGAATGAATTGGAAATTACTTTCCTATATGCATATATGAATACATGACCAATGTGTAATTCCACATAAGGTACAACTAGAGAATGGGAAGTTATACTCCATATATGTATAATATGTCAAAATGCATTCTATTATCATAGAATATCAATAACAAATTTTAAAATGGTTCTGGGAAAACTGAATATCCATATGTAGAAGAATGAAATTTGATCCCTTTTCTCACCCTGCACAAAAGTCAACTCTTAAGTGGACTAAAAACCTAGGAATTAAACTAGAAAGTTTGCAACTGATAGAAGAAAACATAGGCTCAACACCCCTAACATATTGGTGCAGGCACTTACTTCCTTAACAAAATTCTTAAAGTTCAAGAAATAAAACCAAGGTAAATAAGTGGGACAGCATCAAATTATAAAGTTTCTGCACAGCAAAGGTAACAAGAGCATGAAGAGAAAGACTAAAGAATTGGAGAAAATCGTTGCCAGCTATTCTTCCTGCAGGGGATTAATCTAGAACATAAAAAGAACTAAAAAAAAAAACTTAACACTTAAAAAAAAAGACCCAATCAATAAATGGGCAAATTAACTAAAGAGATACTTCTCAAAAGAAGAAATACAGATGGCTAACAAATATATGGAAAAATGTTAAACACCCCTAGGTACAAATTTGATTTCATTTGAATGCAAATCAAAACTACACTGAGATTTCTGGTTAGAATGGCAAGCATCAAAAAATAGCTGGGCACAGTGGTTCATGCCTGTAATTCCAGTGACTCTTAGAAGGCTCACGCAGGAGAATAGCAAGTTCAAAGCCAGCTTCAGCAAATTAGCAAAGCCCTAAGCAATTTAGGGAGACCCTGTCTCAAAACAAAAATATAAAAAGGGCCAGGGATGTTGCTCAGGGGTTGAACACCCATGAGTTCAATTCCTGGTACCAAAACAAAATAATAAAAATAACAATAATAATTTCTTTAAAAAGGAGGAGGAGAAAATGCCATCAGGGAAATGGGGAAAAAGTACACTCAGACACTGTTGGTAGGACTGAACTTGTATAACTACCTTGGAAAACAGTATGAACACTCCTCAAAAGACTAGGAATGGAACCACCATATGACCCAGGTATCCCACTCCTTGATATTTATTCAAAAGAATTAAATTCAACATACTATAGTGATACAGACACATCAACGTTAATAGCAACACAATTCAAAAAGCCAAGCTAGGGAACCAACTTAGGTGCCCTTCAACAGATTAATGGATAAAGAAAATACGATATATGTATGCACAGTGTAGTTTTACTCAACTGTAAAGGAGAATGAAATTCTGACATTTTTTGGTAAATTGATGGAACTGTAAAACATTATGCCAAGTGAAATAAACCAGACCCAAAAAATTAAAGATCAATTTTTTCTCTCAGATATGGACACTAGAGTGAAATAAGGTAGGGGAAAGAATGGTGGTGTACCCCTGAAAACAGAAGAGAGATCAGTGGAGTAGAAGAAAGGGATTGAGGGAGAAAAAGGAAGGACAGGAAAAGGGAAGAATGACAGAATGAAATTGAATTATGCTATGTACATATAAGAATGTATCACAGTGAACTCTACCTAAAAAACATCAGTTTAAAAAACAATAAATAGAAGGCAGACAAGTAGAATAGAGGAAGGGGAACAGTGGGAGGGAGAAGAGGAAAGAAAGTGGAAATACTGGAGATTAAAATGGAGCAAATTATTTTCCATGCATGAATGCATATGTCAAAGTGACATAATGTAAAACTAAAATGTACTAATAAAAATTGTTTTTTTTTAATGTGGAAAAACCTCCCACACTTAAGGATGGAAGAATTAATATTTCTATACTACCTAAAGCAAATTGCATATTTAATATAATCCCCATTGAAATACCAATGGTATTTTTCACATAAATAGAAAAAGAAACAATACCCCAATTCATATGAAACTATAGCTAAAGCAGTCTGGAGGAAAAAACAAAGCTAGAAGCATCATGATACCTCATCTCAATACATACTACAGGAATGCAATAACCAAGACAGCATGGTACTGATAGAAAAATCAATGCATATACCAATAGAACAGAATAGTGAATCCAGAAATAATCTTCAGTCAATGATTTTTTACAGAGGCACCACAAATATACATGGGAGAAAGAATAGCCTCTCCATTAAATGGCACTAGGAAAGGTGGATTTACACATGCAGAAGAACAAAATAACCCCCTACCTCTTACCATATACAAATATCAACTAAAAATGAATCAAACACCTAAATGTAGGACTGGAGCTGGGAAATTCCTAGAAAAAAATATAGGAAAACACTTTAAGACATCAATGTAGACAATGATTTTTTTAAAAATAAGATCTCAAAAGCACAGGCAACAAAAGCAAAAATAGATAGATGGGATTATATTAAACTAAAACCCTTGTACATAACACAGCAAAGGAAACAATCAACAGAGTAAAGAGAGAATATATGGAAAGGCAGTAATATTTATATGCTATTCATCTGACAAAGGATTAATACCCAGAATATATAAAGGGCTCAAAAGTACAACATAAAAATATGTAATCTGACTTTAAGATGGGCAAATTATCTAAATACATATTTCTTTTTAAAAGATATCCACTGGGGCTCGGTGGTGCACACCTGAAATCCCAGCAGTTTGGGAGACTGAGACAGGAGAATCATAAGTTCAAGTCCAGCCTCAGCAAATTAGTGAGACCCTGTGTCAAAATAAAAAAGGTGTGGAGATGAAGCTCAGTGGTAGAGCACCTCTGGGTTAAATCCCCAGTAACAAACAAAAAAAGATATATAAACATCCAACAAGTATATAAAGAATGCTCAATCTCAGTAATCATCAGGGAAATGGGAATCATAACTACAATGAGATATAATCTCATCCTAGTTGTATCAAAAAAAGCAAAAAATAACAAATGCTGGTGAGGATGTAGAAAAAGGGAAACTCATAAACTCCTATTAGAATGTAAATTACTACAGCAATTATGGAGAACAGTACGGAGAGTCTTCACAAAACTAAAAATAGATCTATAATATGATCCAGTTATCATGCTACTACATTTACAAAGGTAATGAAATCAGTATACCAAAAAGATGCCTGCACTCTCATGCTTGTTGTAGCACTATTCACATTAACCAAAATATGGAATCAACCAAGGTGTCCATTAGCAGATGAATGGATAAAGAATATATGGAAGATGTGTATCATGCAGCCATAAAAAGAATGAAATCCTGTCATTTGCAGTAACAAGGATGTAACTATAGGACATATGTTAAATGAAATAAGCCAGACACAGTAAAATACTATATATTCTTAATCATATACAGAAGTCAAAAACATTGGTCTCAAAGAAGAGAATAAAAGCTGGGTATAGTGGCTCATGCTTGTAATTCTAGCAACTTAAGAGGCTCCCAGACAGGAGGATTGTATGTGTGAGGCAATTCTCAGAAACTTAGTGAGACTCTATCTCAAGTAATAAAAAAGACTAATGATATAGCTCAATGGTAAAGCAACCCTGGGTTCAGTCCCAAGTACCAAAACAAAACAAATCAAAGAAGAGAGTAGAACAATGATTACTAGATGCTGAGAGGGATGGTGGGGAGGGTAGATGAAGGGAGAAGGATAATAAGTAACAAAATACACTTAAAAATAATAAGTTCTTGTGTTCTACAGTACACAGTAGGGTGACTAGTTTATAACAACCTATTAAATATTTTATGAAGAACTGGAAAAGAGGAGCTCGAAGTTTCTAAACACAAAGAAATGATAAGGGTATGTATATATGTGCTGAAGTATCCCACTGTACCCCATAAATATATATAATCAGTATGTTTGAACTAAAAAGAAAGATTAAAATTATAAAGATATAATGAAAAAAAACTGCATGGGAAAATGGGTAGAAAAAAATTGACACCTAGAGGTGAGAGAAATCAGCCTGGCCTCCAGCTTTTCAAGGTAAGATCCACTTCAAGAAATAGTAGGAAAACAAATTCATAATTTTATCACAATTCAATCTCTCATTAGTTCTTTAAAATTTATCTATTCCTTTACACTAGGCTGAAACTGGATTCTCAAAGTTCAGCATGAGTCTTCCATCAGAAGAGCCAAGGGATTTCCTAATATTGTTTTTATTACAGAGAAGTCAATGTCCTGCCCTTTGACTTTTCTGTAGCTTTTGGCAACACTGATCAATTTCTTCTCAAAGCTCTTCTTTAGCTTCTGTGTTAAGTACACTACTCTTCTCTCCCATGTTTCTGACTATTCTATCAAATTTATGCTCTTTTCTTCTATAACCAAAAAGAAATCTTTCCCCATAATTTGGTTCTTGACTCTGTGTCAACCTCCTTTCTTTGAAAATATCCAACCTATAGTTTCAACTGTGATCTTATTGATGGGAAGACTCCCAAATTTATATTCCCAGCTTTTACCTCTCTTCACTTCAACTCTTTGAACTTTTCCAACTGATGGCACTAGTGAAGTTTCTTTTGTGTTTTCACTTATTCTGCTAAAATTAATTTTCTCTCTTAATTACTGTTTTTAGGAATGGCTTCATCATTCTCTCAATCGATAGCTTAAAATAAGATACTCATCTTTGATTCTTTTCATTTTTACTTGCTCCCTTGTGCCAAGTAATCTCCTAGTTCTACCAAATTACCCTTCAAAATATCTCTCGAATCCCACCTTTCCCTTGCATTTTCACTTCTGCCAATCTAAATAATGTCCTAGTCATATTACACTAAGTAATAAAAATATCTTGTCTGATCTGGGCACTGCTAACACACTGACTTAAAAGAGCAATACTCATGCTTACAAGCCTACAAAATGCCATACTGAGGATAAAACGTAGAACAATCAGTTTGACAAGATTCTCTTCAATCTGACACTACATTGCTTAGGTCTTTGTTTGTCTAGCATTATTCAACCTAAGATAAAAGAGTTTGGGTGATAGAGGTAGAAAATCTGGTTCAAATCCTACGTCTATCATTTACCAACAGTGTTGTTGTGGGCAAGAAAATTAACTTCTCTGGACTTCACCTGATATAGGATAATAATAATAACCTTACAAAACTCTTGAAACAAGGTATATAAGTCGCATGGTAGAGCATTTTACACAAGAAAATCAACAAATGATAGCTACTATGCTGTTTTTCGCATGTAAAAAACATGCCTAGTCCTATCATCTGTCAAAATCTTATTTGTTCTTTGAGCCTAGGTCATAATTATCTTTGTACATAAGAACCTATCCTGAACAGCTTAGCTTTGAGAGATTATTCATAGAAAGCCCTTCAAAAAATATTATTTTTCTTACCTTTGAACATCTCTACCTCATACACTTAGTTTATATCTATCATTAACATTTATCGTACTTGAGGACACAAGACAGTTATAAATGCCCTTCCTTTATCCCCTTTATTGAAATATAATAGCTTCTAAGCAATGACTGTTTTATATACTCTTTGTGTTCCTGTCTTGCAAAGAGCAGAAAGTAAGTAAACATCTGCAGAATATATTATTGCTACCAAAGCTGAATGCCTATTACGGAATTTACATAAGAGATTAATATCCATTTCATCATACTGACTTTTCTCAGGAAAGTAAATGGCTTCTGTAACTGTTTAATATGTCCTGCCCAATGATTTGATTTTATTGTTAATATGTTGAAAATTAACTATAATAGTTGAAAGAGTTTATTATCATGTTTTATTTTAACCTCTAACCATTCACTCAAAGAGTTGCTCAATATCTATACAATTGCTTCAAGTAATAACCATAAAGGAAACACAAGCTAAAAAAGTGGTGTCTTGTTATCCCATTCTGTGGTTTCTGGAACTAAACTAATGACTCAATTCTATTTTTATTAAATAAAGAAATGCTTTAAGATATATTTTAGTATACTCACAATTTGAAAAAAAGTAATTTCTAAAGATTATAGGTAAATTACTTAAGGTATACTAATACAAAACACAACAATAGTTTGCAATATTGATTTTAAATTGTTTCAGATGACTCTAGACATTTTCAAATGTTGATCTCTAATTATACCTGCACAATAAAAGGAATTCCTAGCTGAAAATTCAGTCTATTATCTCAAGTACTGCATATAAATTATTATAAAAGCAGCTTATCTGAATTTTTTCTTCATTTAATAGGCTGATTCTTTTTCTCAAAAGTAGGCTGTCTTTGTGTGAGGTTGTTGAAAGTTTTTAATCCCTTACTGTATATTGACTGTATCATTAAAGACAATGAAATATGTTACTGTTCATGGAAATGAAAATATTTGATTTAGAATGATAATGTCAGAATTTGTTTTCCCAATGACTGACTATGAAATAATCTCTATCTAAAATAATTTTTTATTGGTGCATTATAATTATACATAATAGTGGGGTTCATTGTGTCATATTGGTAAACGTGCAACACATAATTTCATCAATCTTGTTCCCTAGTACCTTCTCTTTCCCTTCATTCCTTGTTCCCACTGATCTGCTTATTCTACTTTACTGATCTTCCATCTATTATTATTTCAATTAGTGCTTCCTAATTATACATATGAACAGGATTCATGTGTTATGTTCGTTCATGGATGGGGAATGAAATGTACAAAATTAAAATAAATTTTATACTCTGTTAATCCATTTGATGATATTTTGCTTGAAAGAATATTTACTTTGTGCATTTAGTATATTTTTCTTTATCACAGCTTTTATATATATATCCCTCTTTTAACATGACAGTGTGTTTAACCTATGCTTTTTATATACATACATATATATATAAAGAATGCCAGTCTATATTTAGCAGTTAAATTCCTGGTTGGATTTCAGCTGAACAAGAAAAACATAGGTTGCTCATCACTTTACCCAGAATGAGGTAACCTTTTCAATCTGCCAATTTTTTTAAAAAATGGTACAATATTTGAACCAGGGTTGTATTTCCATAAATGGTTATAACAACCATTATGCCAGGACACATTTCTGTGACAAATCTAATCTGTTCTGTATTGTACGGTCCAGAGAACTCTCTTGAAATGTATGATAAGTTAGTGCATTAAGACATATTAAAAAACAACAACTTACGGGAGGTCCAGTGTCCCCTTTTGGCCCTCTTAGATACTTCATTTCAAGCATTGTATTAAGATCCTCATAATAATAATAATCATAAAGCTCAGTTTCATAGCTATTTTCGATGGGATAAGTAGCATCAGGATAAAATTCACCTTCCTTCCTTAGATCAAGGTGATTATCCACAGATGGCTTTTCTGTCACTCTGTATAAAGTTGTGTTTAAAATCTGTTCCATTTCCATGAGTTCATTAGTGTGTAGATTTGCTGTGATCGCCTTCTTGAGATTAGCATTTATATCTTGTCTTTTATGTGGAAGAATAGATGACATCTTCTTAAACAGTGACATACCAGTTATGGTATCATCCTCATGTTGTGTTATATTTTCAGATACTTTTGGCAGATAACTAAATTTCTCCTTGGTATTCATTCTTGTCTCACTGAGGCCATGATGGGTCATTGACAGGCTTAAATTTGTTTGAATATGTTCCTCCGGGATGGTTTCTTTGGCTTGAATCCCATAGTTTGTGAGATCCATAGCAGAGACATTTGCTGAATGAAGAGAAGTTAACTGAGCTTTTGATACCTGGTGTTCTGGTCTTTTATGCACTGTTGCAGAATCATTATTTATGGCATTTGTAATGCTTCTGCCTTCATAAAATGTTTTCTCTAACAGCATTTTTTCATCAGATCCTTCGGGCAAGGGAGTGTGTTCCAGTCTCTTAGTAGGTGTGATAGTTGTATGAGGAAGGCTTGTTTTAGTTTGGTATTTGTCCGCATGGCGACACTGCTGTTTCACATATCTACAGTAGTCTGCAGATACTTCTACAGAAGGAATAATATCCAACTGACATATTATTCCTTCAAAATGTACAGAGTTATTATTCATACTTCCTAAGGTAAACACACTATTAGAATCAAAAGTCTGAACTTCTGAAATAGTCTCTGTGCTAAAATATTTCTTTCCACATTCAACAAACATTGAGACAACTCGGTTTCTGATAGTAATGGCAAATGAGTGCCATAGCTCATCATGAACACTGTAGTTGAAAAATACAGACTGCTTTCCTCCAATATATACTATTAATTTTTTTGGTAGTAATTGTACTCCTAATTGCAGTCTATTTTTATTTCTAATGCTGAAGAGAAATGCATTATTCACTTTATGTGACTGTAACCCAATTAATATTGTAAATGGCTGTCCTAAGTTTTCTGGTAAAATTTTCATGAGAGGTGACTCAATATAAGCATCATTTTTAAAAATGACACCTGATTCTATTAAATGGACCCCCTGAGGTAATGGTGTAGATGATGATGGTACAGCAGTCATTGATGATGAGTGTCTTACATCTTTGCCTCCAAGGCCTAGTTGATGAAGAATATCTATGCCTGGAAATTAAAGAAAGAGAGAGAGAGAGAAAGAGAGAAAGAATCTTACTCTTATGCATTCATGTGTTCATATAAATATTTGAGTATAAGGAAATCTTCCTTGTATCAACAGTAATTTCTAAAATAAGCATGCTCTATCAATAACTAGTTTCTGGGTAATGAGACAGGGAGAGGGAGAATAAGGTGTTATATTTAATTATTTTGAATAAAGTTTGTGTGTATGCACACATACATCCACACATCAATATTTGTTTTTTCTTTTAGTTGTAGATGGACACAATATCTTTATTTTATTTATTTATTTTTATGTGGTACTGGGGATCAAACCCAGAGCCTCACAAGTGCTAAACAAACACTCTACTACTGAGCTACAACCCCATCCCCCACACATCAATATTTCTTAACCCCAAATTTAAAAATTAGGTTAGTCTCTCATTTTTTACATTTGGCTAGAATTCTTATCTATTACTCCAATGGATACCCATGTTCAAAGATTCCCAGATGTTATTCACTTCAGTTCATAGCTTAAAATTTAATGACATCTATATTAAGGAGAAACTGGGATCACACTTAAAAAAAATTTGTGATTTGGAAGATATTTTCTAAATTAAGTTCACATAATCCATTACACTCTATTTTCCCTACTAAACTTCTAGGAATTTACAAATCACATAGAAACTCTCTATGCTTAGGCTCTTAAGTGTGTACTGCATTTAAAGTACTTTGGTCATCACAATCCTTGGGTAATGCCTGTACAAGAAAATTTAAGTGTTTTTTATTGTTGGTAAACACCATACTTTTTCTGAAAAATTTAAATTTCTCTATTTCCCTTTTTTTGTCAATCCTTTTCTGCATTTTTATACAATTGATAGACTTCTTTTCAACATTTATTTTATAATATGCATTTATATAATATGTATCTGATATAATTATGAGTATTTAAAATTTATTTTTCATTATAGTATTACCAATAGTATACTACTTGTATCCCTTACTCATTATAAGATTCTGGAAGATGGGTTCTAATTGGTTCATTATTGCATCTCTATAGTACCTACCTTGAAAATAGTTTTAAAATTTCTGAATGAATGAGTTCGCCCCACCACAACTTGAACAGATTTCATATTCACCTTCAGAGTCACAAAATTAAATGCTATTCACAAAGGATGATGAATCCTCTCTTAAAAATACAGAATAGCTTAGTCAATTGTATGATATTTATTATTATTTGGGTTATAAGTCACCATCTGTATCTTTGTATGTGTGTATGTGTGTGTGTGTTATTCCAATGAACATATATGTGCATGTACATATATGTGTGTATATATGTATATGTATATATGTGTGTGTATATATACACATATAGTATATAGTACATATGTAATATGTATATAAAATCTCTAGCCAGAAATGTTAAACAAGTGAGCTTAGTGAAAAAAAGAAGTTTTTGAAGATTATCCAGGAATATCTGATATCACCTTAATTTTCCTTTTGCAGGAAATTAGCAGATATCTGACAATTTATGTTCATTTATGTTCATTACAAAGAACAAACATAATGGAGAATCTCAGTCTCAAGTCTGATAATTGTGTACAATAATTAAATAATTATTGGATATCATTTATGCATAATCTAGCAATACAATTAAAATTTCTCAGAGATATTCATAAAACTCAAATGTTCTGTTTTAGATTTAGAACAACCATCATTTTATTCATAAAATAGTTGTAATTTTACAACAATATTAAAGAATATTTGATCTAAAATATTGCATGATAATGTGTCTCAAACTTTTCATCAAAACATTCCCAATAGCAGTTTAGAACTATATGCACCTCCAGAGTTATGGTGGCATAAAGGGACTCCATTTAATCATGAAAATACCCCTTGATTTCTTGAATTATAAGATTATAATTCACACAAAATTTTAATTGTTTTCCATTTTATGGTTACTTAATATAACATCTAAATTACTTACCAGCTAAATCAGTTAGCCTAAAGATTTGTTCTTTATCTTTGAAAACCAGTTATTTTATTAGAATATGGCATCTTATTGGTCATTCTGGATACCTGTTTCTAGGTGCATAAAAATCCTATTCATTGTATAGCTTCAAAACATTTTTTAACTTCAGCAAGTTTTTCATGAATTTGAAAATTTCATAGTCTTGGTTATCTTCTTCATAAATCCTATTATGAGTATGTTGAGTCATACTGTCTTCTATATGAATAATTTCTCTATAATTATTTTTAATATATTTTTATCTTCAGATCCATTTATTTTTCTTATTTCTATCTTTATTGCTTCTCCTGTAATATCTAATTTTACCTCAATATATAAGACTCTTTTCCTGTGACTTCTGAATTCTCTAAGTTCACAGTTTATATCTTTGCAAATGTCTTGTCATCTCTTACTTTTCCCTGAGTTCTCATGTTTCTGCTTTATCATCCTCTTTCATATAGGTGATCAGGAGTTTCTTTGTTTTAAAAGTATTTGTTCAGAATTTTTATCTAATAGCAATATATTTTGTGTATATTCTTGGTTTTGCTGCTTTTTCCTACATTTTTGCTTGTTATATCTTTCTATTTATGCTATGTCAGCTTCTTATTATTACCATTATTTCCAAGCCCAGCAATTTATAGAAGGATGCTGTGAGAAGTAGTCCAGGCCTTCCAAATCTCAAAACTGCTACACTATTATCAGAGTTTCCTTTTAAAATTAAAACGAAAGCCCCACCTTTTCTCTGAACTCTAGGCAGTTCAGGAGGACTTCAATAGCCAGTTCTGCCTACAACCTCTCATTCTCTTTCCTCTGTATCCAGTCCCCTTGGGTGCATGCTTCAGAACAAATCCTTTACCTCTGAGGTTTGTTCCCACTTAGCCACTTAATTGTTATCTGTGCTTTCTTGTACTTACTGTCCCTTGGGCAGCTTCTGTCCCCCTCAGATCCTATAGCACTTCTTGTTTTTAAGGATTAGACATTAATTATGTTAATCTTTGCTTCTCATCCTCAAGAAGTTTGATTTTTTTCCTATTGATTGTATGTGGCATCTGGTTTTCTTGGCATAGTTTTGGGAGTTTGCAGATTATATTAATACCACAGTTTTGCTCAATATAAAATTTTAAGTTTGTTTATTAGTTCATTTACCTTTGTTTCTATGTATAATATATGGGAAAGAAAGTGGGAAGACAAATTCTCATGGTTTATACTTAAATTCTATGCCTCTTTCATAGATGGAGAATCTGAATCACAGAAAATTTAAATAACTTGATCAACATCACACAGCTGATAAATTGTAGAGCTATATTTGTGCCCCATCATTCTTATTTCTAAGGTTGTACTCTGACTATTCTACCGCCTGACAATCATTGTATTTCCCCATACAATTCCACATCTCCTTTGGACAAACCTCACTAATTAATCATGGTAGTATTACATTGTCCCCACAGAAATATCACATTGGAGATTACTCTTTATGTACTAGAGTTTGAATGCAGCTAGAGTTTGTACTTGAGGTGAAAGTGAGTTGTCATAAGTATTTACACCTAGGTGTGAATACACTTAGCAAATGTTTTGAACAGATGTTGAGAGAAAATAGAGAACTCTTAGAAGGTATATATGAGGAGGGTTGAGGAGAAAAGGAAGATGGAAGGAAAGAAGGAAGAAGAGGAAAGAAAAGGAAGGAGAAAAATAAAAGAATGAAACATCTACCCAGAGGACAAACATTTTAACATTTAATTTAGTCCTGGCCTAAATTACAATTTGGAGTTAAATTTAGATATTGGGTATCAACATATACATTAGTAAATAAATAGTCTACAATAAATTATTTCTTTCATGTTGACCCTACCCCAAAATCAATCCAGTTCATGTCACTTAAGAAATCAGTAGCCATTTAAATATTAATTCTCAACCAGACGCTATATTATGTGCTTTACATTTTTTTAAAGAATAAGAATAATGGCAGTGTTTATTAGGTTCTTTCATGTACCAACAACTATTTTAAGAACTTTACTGTAGAAAATCACATAATTCTTACAACAACCCTATGAGGCAGATGCCATTGTCTGACTGTTATGAAAAGTCAGAAAACTAAATTATTTGCCCAAAGTCACCCAAATAGGAAGCACTGAGACAGAATTTGAATGCAGGTAGTCTCTAAGAGTGAATCTCAATCTGGTGACTTTTAGCAGTGCATGTGTCACCCAACCGCAGAACTGACTGTATCTCTTTTCTCTATTTGCTTCTTAAATGTAGAATAAGTTCTGGTGTCACCAAGACAACGCCTTGCTCTTTTTACTGTAAACACAAGACCTTATGACTTCATCCAAACCATAGCTTCAACAACCACATATGCTGACTCGCAAACCTCTCTCCTGGAGTTGCATATCCAATTACCTATTGAATTTACCCATAGGGATCATATGTCTCCAAAGCACTTCTAACTCAATATATTTTCCCCAACCTCATTTTTCTTACTTCAGACTTCTGTCAGTGAAAAGCCTCACAACCACATAAGCATCCGGAATAATCTTTTTGTAATAAAAATTAGATATTGCCACTCCCTGATCAAAATCCTCCAGTGGCTTTACATGGTATATTAAACCTACATCATCTATCCCTTTCTTATCTCTCTGGTTTGATCTACTATCATTTCATCTCACCTTACTTTACTCCAAACTAGTCTTTTCTTATTCTTTTTTAAAACCAGCCAAACTCATTTTTAACTCATACTGTGTGCACTTATTGTTTTCTATGTTTGGGATCCTCTAAACACTGAAGTTCATTTCCTGGACAAATTTTAATCCATACCCTTTTGTTACAATAACCCATAACTGTGAATATAATGGATTTAAGTGAGTTTTCTGAGTCTTAATAAAGTTTTTGAAACTGAGGGTTTTCCTAGAAACCCCAGAATTTGAAGTTGGTGTCAGAACTAAGGGTGATTTTGGGAACTGCCTCTACCTTTACACTACCACTTACTTATTTTTCTCTTCAGAGATATGAATTCTGTTTGGTTTTTATTCTTCCTGGAATTTTTTGCCATATCAAAGTGAATCAAAATTTTTACCCCATTTCTTCAAGAGTCCTGCTAAAAGTATCCCTCCATGCAAAGCATTACTTACCCTACAATACTGACCAAGTACTGTTTCTTTTTTTTTATTTTTATTTATTTATTTATTTATTGTAGAGACAGGGTCTTACTGTGTTGCTCATGCTGGCTTCTTAACTCCTAGGCTCCAGCAAACCTCTTGCCTCAGACTTCCAAGTTGCTGAGACCACAGGTGCATGCCACCACACCCTGCTAAGTGGTACTTTTTGAAGCCTTCAGTATAATTTTTGTTTGTTGTTGTTTTGTTATACACTAATGAGAAATGAATCCTTTCTTGGTATGCTAATAAAATCAGTCTTCTAAAGCTGACACATTTAGAAGAGTGACATAGACAACCAAACTTAGTTGTCTTTCATTCAAAACTTATATACTAAGCAGCACTGATATGCTTATCAAAAGTGAGAACCAAAGAAAAAGGAAGAAAGGGAAATGGGAGGGGGAGAGGATAAAGTGGAGGAAGGGAACAAAGGATGAAACCATGAGACAAAAATCAATCTTTTCTCCTTTAAATTGTTATTCTCAGGTATTTGTCACAGCAACAAAAAGCTAACACAGTACTTAATTTTGGTGAATTCTTACTCTTTTAAATTTTCATGCCTTCATTAGTCAAGGTCCCAAAGTTATATTCTTTCTAGTTTGTAGGGAACAAAATCACCAAAGTGTATAAAAAGAAATGTTAGATAGACCTCAACTTAGTTTCCTTTTCCCTGCTATTTTACCCAAACTGACCAGATTAACTAGATAATTTCCTCCTGTTCATTTTGTATAATCTCAGCCAAATGGTCTGTGTCAAAATCAAGACTCCAATGCAGGCTTTCTGGCTGCAGTTCACTGAGTTAAGGAACTAAAGGAAATTGTTGAAAATCAACTGTTTTGCTTTATTTTACTTTTGTCAACATTATGAGGATATGGAAAAAGAAAAGGCTCTGGAATATTCTCTTTTCTTTTACTAAAATGTATTATACTCTCTTTATGTAATAGGCACTGTGTTAAACACTTTACATGGTTATCTCATTTTGTCCACCCAACAGACATTTGTAGTAAGCATTGGTATTATCTTCACTTTCAAATTGTTGAAAGTGAGGCTCAGGGTATCTCAGGAATTTGCTAAAAGTCACATAGGTACTAAGTAGTGGAACCTGGACCTTAACCCAGGTTTCTGGCTCCTGAATACGCATGCTTAAGTGCAACTTGCACACTGGGTATGTTAAAAGTGACAATTGTTTCTTTAAAGTTTTCTTAATGTAAATAGCACATTTATTCTGTATAAAGAGATACATGCAAACTTATTTGTGAGAAATGAAGCTTTAAGCTATGTGTAAAATTTTTGGTTAAGTGCCCAGTAGAGATCTTTGGCAGAAAATACTTGGAGTTACTGCAGCTAGAATGAGCTGCTTCTCTGTTAACAGTAAACACATTTTGGATTAATTTGTATACGAAATTCTCTTCTTGGAGATAAGTATTCTACACATAGATCCCTACACATGTGGTTTTCACACTTTGGGATCATGAATCTGAGAATACTGTGAATGGTAAGAATTAGTCATGCATTTTGCATAGTGTCATTCATCATGGAGTGATGTTGCAGCTATGCCAATATCTCACTGGCAGCCAGCCCACCAATATAGTCAGAGTAATAATGAAGGTATGCTGTATCAGATGAGAAAAGGTATATGTATCTGTCAAATCCTCAGAAAACTCAGCCTTATATAATTATTTTTTTCTTGAAATATGAGCATTTATTCACTAGGCTATGCCTAAAACTTTGTTATATGACAAATATAAAATTTGTATCTATTAATAAGATACTTCTGAATTAAAATTTAAAGGAATAACTAAAATCATAGCAAATCACATATCTGTTTGTTTCTTTTCAGTCAGAGAGAGACAAGGGATTTCATATTGGGGAGTAGGTGGAAGTAGGGGCTGAAGTTTGTATAAAAAACTTTGAGCCAGGTGGCGGGTGCATGGCATGCCTGTGATCCCAATGACTCCAGAGCTGAGTCAGGAAAATCTCAAGTTCAAAGATAGCCTTAGCAACTTACAAGTTAGTGAGACCCTAAGAAACTTAGAAAGATCCTGCCTCAAAATAAAAATGGGTTGGGGATATAGCTCAGTGGTCAAGTGCCCCTGGGTTGGATCACTGGTACCAAAAAGAAAAAAAAAAAAGAAAGAAACTTTGAGACCATAATAGGAGGTTGAAAGTTGATTATGTAGAAACATTGAAATATTTAACCAATTATAGCAGAATTTGGAAGAGAAGTATCATAACGAGAATTAAGGATTCAGCTAATATATACATACTAAATTGAGAGACAGTCCCCCAAACAAGAACTTTTTTATATCACTCCAATAAAAGTGGCAATTAGGATTTTATTCTATAAGTAAGACATTGGAGGATCCTTCTCTAAAGCAATTCTATAGCCTCAGACATTTGTGGTTCAACTAGATGGTCAGCCAGGTTCCTACTCAGTCATCCTCTATATGAAATATCTCTGGTGACAAGTCTACCCATGCAAATAGTTTCCAAGCCTATTTTTAGTATCTTGCTTTTAAATGATATCAGAGGTACTTCAGACTTATAAAGAATTTCTGCAACATAAAAAAATCAAAACAAACAAAAAGTTTGGAAGGAACAGAGTTCAGGTAACAGAAGAAAAATTCAAAAGTATGATTCCTATCCTTAGAGAGGTAAGAATTGACATTGCATCAAAGAAACAAAAAGAGGATACAATTTTTAAAAAGAAGAAGAGGAGTAATCTAGCTATTAAAACATTTTAAATAGCAAAAATTTAAAAATGAAAATCATTAGAATAGTAAATCATAAAATCTCATGTAAAATAGAACCATAAAGATGAGAAATGCGATTGTAAGGTGAAAAAAAATAAGGAGTTCGATTCCAAAATGCAAAATATAATAAATTATAGAAAGAAAAAATAAATATGTCAGAAAGAAAAAAAATAACAGAAAAATTCCCAGAAAATGAAGGCTAACTTTCCACATTAAAAAAGCTTATTGAGTACCAATACAATAAATTGAAAGAAATTGTATGTAACAAAGCACATTATTGTGAAATTTCAAAACATCAGAGATAAATAGATGATCTTAAAGGACTTTTAAAAAGTCATGCACAAAGAATCAAGAATTAACATAGCATAAGTTTTCTTAACAACAGATCTGCAAGCTAAAAGATGAAAGCCTTTCAAGTTCTGAGAATAAAGTATTTACAGCCTAAAATTTTGTATTCACCTTTAACTACCCTTAAGTACAATGATGAAATAAACACATTCTCAGAAATGCATCATTGCAAATCTGAACCACCTAAATATATATTCACAGGCTACAACTAGAGGATATAATACAACCAAATAAGGAAATAGATTGTGAAAAAGGAAGATATGAGTTCCAAGAAAGTGGTTCTTACATGAGCAAGAAATATCAACTCTACAGAAAGTGTACAGAACTAATAGTCCACAGTAGAACAGGAGAATTTTAGCTCCAGAAGGAAAATCTCCAAGGAAAAATTCAAATTGTTGGAGTTGTACATTTTGGGGGGAAAATATTTTTCAAAGAATTTTTAGAAATTTTTTTGTAGAATCTGAGAAAATTATTAATAATAACAGAACACAATATGAGCAAAACAAGGAGCCATCTTGCAATACTGTACAGGAAAGAAAATATAAACATACAGGGCTCAGTGACAAAAAATATGTACATGGTCATAATAAGGTAAATTATAAATAGTAATTTAATCAAAAACATTAATAGAATTATATTGAGATGATAGGAGGAGAGGAAAAAGGAGCATAGGTTAGTATAAAAATGTCAAATGTTCATCATCAATAATAGGAATTCAATAAAAATGTAGATACTATTAAGAAGATTAAAACCAAAAGATTTTGGGCAGAGGGTCGCAGAAACAGTTAAAGGCAAGGGATTCTAGTTTTTGTTCATATGTTTTATTGTTTGATTTGAACTTTAAATTATATAATTGAATTACTTTGATACTTTTTAAGATTTGAAAAACCTTGTAACCACATAAATGTTTCTGAGAAGTCCAACTGAAAATAAGCACTAGCTAAAATACATATATAGCAATATTAAGGTCACAAATGATATTTGTTATCAGCATAAAAACACAATTTCTCTGATAATGTTTCTTCTCATATCCTGATTAGATGCTACACTGTATCATGCTAATTTAATAAAAAATATTTTAGGAAAAAAGTACTTCTAGGTTTCTGATAACATACTATTTCCATTTGTTTTTTGTACTCAAAAAGTATTCTATTTTCTACAGTCAAGAGTTTTTTTCAAAAAGATTTTCTTTTTGTTAAGAACTGGAAAAAAATTTGTCATTATAATAAGACTGAAAATTATTATGTCTCTCCTAAAATAAAAGAATACATTTTTATTATGTAAATAAAATATACTATTCAGAAACATTCCGTTTTCTTATGTCTTTCTTCATCTGAGTTTCTAATATTTTGATAAGGATACGTTTTGTAAATTATTAAACTCATAATGCCAGTGAGTGGGAATTTTGAAGCAAGGGATATTTAGGACAGGAGTTTTCTCCTGAGAGATGGTGAGACCTAGATTCAAGTCTACTATTTGAGCTGGGTAAGCCACTTTTTGGATCCTCAATTGTTCATCTATAATACCCACTTTGTAGGTTCATTATGAAGATAAGAATAATATATATAAAGTACTGGAAAAGGACATGACACAAAATGTATATAGAATTAGTAATGGCTATTCTCTTCTCTGTGGCTCCAAGGAATGTAGTATTAAAGAATTTAAGATTTTGTAGTCAAACTGCTGAGTTCAAATCTTGGCTCTTCCATTTATGAAGTTATGACCCTTGCTGTAGTGACCTAAGTCTCCTTTATCTTGGTTTCAGCAATTCTATCATAGGCATAATTATTAAAATTCTGTGATAAAGCAAGTGGTGAAGAAAATGTATATTCTACTAGTAAAGTGGTACATAATAAGAAATATTAATACTAATAATGATAATAAAGGATGTAGTTTTTTTTTCTTCATTTCCAAGTAAAGCAAAATAAGGTAACAGAAATACATTGGTCAAGAATGGCATTTCATGAGGTTACATATGACATGTGGCCTAATTTAACCATTTCCCCATAAAAGTGAATTAGAAAATGCTTTTCAAGAAATACTTTCATACATCTACATGATATTTGAGAGGATACAGTTGCTCCTCAGTATCTTTGGGGTTGATTTTCCAGACCCCTGTGGATACCAAAATCTGTAGGGATTTAAGTTCCTATGTAGAATGTAGTATTTGTATGTAACTTATACACATCCTTCTGTCCATGATAAATAACCTCCAGATTACTTACAATTCATAATACAATACAATGTAAATGCTATGTAAGTAATTATACTATATCATTTAGGTAATAATATCAAAGAAAAATATCTGTACATGTTCAATACAGATGAAATTTTTTTCAGAATATTTTTAATCTTTAGTGGAATCTATAGTTATAGTGGGCTGACCATACTTTTCTTATCTGTCCACTTATCAATTGGGTAAATCAGGTAAAATTCCATTCTTCCCTTTGCACCCCTTTTTACTCTCTTCACATAGTTCATTTATAATTTAGCTTTTTCAGGTTATTACTTAAACAAACTGACACATGGTTCGTTGAATTATCATTGAATTCTCTCAGAATGAATAATTTGGCAGTCACATATAACCCTACTACATATAGGACAAACAAAAAAATTAGGACCACAATGATAATGTTTAAGTCCAGCATAGTTCAGGAATTTTTCTTTGACTTTGCTATTTTTTTAACCTTTACCAAAGCCACTTTTTTCACTTTGAGACCAGAGATGTTATTATATTTATATTTCAATCATTAGCAATTATGTTTTTAATCAGAAAACAGATATTTCAAAAGTTGTTTAATAAGTGAATGAATTAGGACATACATAAATTCCTGAAACCCTGTCATCATTTTACCAGAGCAACAAGCTAGCAGGCAAAAACAAAACAAAACACAAAACTATTTTGTAAATCTCCATTTGAGTTAAATAAAACTCTAAGCCCACTAATATGTAAATTTCATTGTTTCTCAATGATGCTAATCTAGAGGGAACATTTATTATATGCTTGTGTTGTTTCAAGAAGTGCAAAGGTAATTCAGTCACAGTTTGCCACCCCCAAGAACTCCCACTTAAAATGAAGTCACAAGCAAAGCCTTTTTACTGTACAAAACTTCTCTTTTATGGAGTTTGCTTAAAAATGTAAGCAATTTCACAGATGGAAGGTCGGAGTAATTTCTTAAAGGTCATATTTCTCCCCAAAATTGATTTCTTTACCCTTACATTCTCATTATACTGGGCAAAGACATTTTTATTGTTTAATATTGACCTTAAGGTTATGATAACTTAAAAGTCATGTGCTTTTGCTGTCTGGAAGCAAAATTTTTGCAAACAAATAATTAATAGGGCAATTTTCTTACCTTGCTCGTGAGCATGAACAGTAATCCAAGCTACACATAGCCCAATAAAATGAAGAAGTAGTTTCCTATGAAAATGGAAAAAACAATTGTTGGACATCTACAACTTATAAACCATATAAAATCCAAAATGAACTCTAATGAAAGATTAATAATTAAACTTTATTTTAATTAGCATGGTTAAGAGTAAATTCTCTGAATTAAAATTGCAGTTTTACCATTTATTATGTAACTTGGGAAAATTTTTTTTATCATTCTATGCCTTAGATTTTTCATATGTTAAACCTAATTCATGAGGTTTATTAAAAGAACTAGTTGAGGGCTGGGGCTTTAGCTCAGCGGCAGAGCGCTTGCCTAGCATGCATGAGGCACTGGGTTCGATTCTCAGCATTACATAAAAATAAACAAATAAAATAAAGTCATTCTGTCCATCTACAAAAAAAATTAGGAAAAAAATGACTAATTGAAAAAGTTCATGTAAAGCACATAAAACAGTATCTGGCACCAGTACAAAGTACTGAATAAATGTGAATTAGTAAGGTGACATGATTGTTATTATTAACATGTCAAATTACTACACATGTAATTTCATACAAAGAAACAGAAATTTATACACTTAATCATCATGATTGTAAGTTGATGGAAAGAGCTATTTATCTGTATAAAAGATTGTTCAGATGTGAAAGCCATTTGGATATCATTTAATTCTTGGTTCTTTGGTTTTGAAAATAGCAATGGCCTATAGATGTCAATGTTGAGCATTTTGATGAGTAATCGTGAGTGGAATATCCACCAATTACTACAAATAAAAATGTTTATTCATATTGATTAGCTATTTAAGCAAAAAATGCTTTGTGATTTTTTAGTATAATAAAACTTTGGATAGATTTTGTTGAATATTCTTCACAACTGCCCAAATCTACCTCCCAAATAAAAACCACAGAGATAATTTTGGAAAATGATGATAAGCATGCTGAAGACAATACTTCATTAACTAAGTCTTGCTAATACAGACTTTGATTATTTCTTGTATTCTAATTCAATGACTCTTCAAATGACATTTGTGTAATGTTACTCTTCAAGAATCAATTGCAGAGTCCCAGGGAAATTGTATGTCTTTTGTATTAAGGTCTGGGGTATTTGTCTGTTTATTGTCAATAAAGTTTTTTTTTTTTATCTTTGTCAATTAGTATAAGTGTATGCCTTTATCTTACTGTAGGAAAGATAATCGTTTTACAAAGTTTAGCTAACAATATAAAATTATATTCTTTAGATTATAGAACCCAATTTCATCTGTATTAAAATGGTACTTTCCATTTTTGTATTTTAAAGTGAACATATAAGTCGAGATTTTGAAAGAGCATTCAACAGCTATCACTAACTCTATAAATTAATCAATTGAATCATTACAGAAATTTCAACTGATATGGGCAAATAGTTAGACTCTATATCTTAAAAAATCCCACATATGGTAGCATTCCATCTAAATCAATAGTTCCCAAATGTTAGTCCACCTGAGGTGCTTGGGAGAAATGCAGATTCTGCCCTGATGAAAATAGTTGACTCAAAAGTTGGGGGTGAGTCTTCAGGATGCATATATTCTAACTACATGATTCTACAGATTCTAACAATCTTTTGTTACAGATTATGTAACAAAAATTTAGAACATTAACTGTTTATTTTCCAATTAGTATACATTTAAATATACATTAGTTTGCTTAGATCACATATATCTGATTTTATGACATGACACAAATATTATTTGATCCTTTCAAATCCTTTTCTACTGTATTAGAATAGCAGTTTCATACTTGTACATCAGAATCACCTCAAGAACTTTCAAAAATTGCTGGACCTCGCCCCCAGAGTTTCTGGCTCAGTAGGTTTTGGTGAGGCTCAAGAGTCTGCATTTATAACAAGTTCCCAGGTGATGCTGCTGCTGCTGTTTGGAGAGCCACATTCTGAAGATGATAAATTTAAGAGATGATAAAAGGCTCCCCTGTTTTGGACCTTTTTTTGACATTGGCTGCACACTGGAATTCTGTAAAATTTTAAGAACTACTTATACTTGAGTCCTTCTCTCCCCTTCACAGAGATATTAGTTTTAATATGTCTATGGTACACTCATTTTAAATACCAGATGATTCCAATGTACAGACAAGGTTGAAGACCATTGCACAAAATTGAAATGACTTCTGTACATAACAGATATAAATATACTTGGACATAGAACAAGATGGGACAAGTCTAAAAGAAGTCAGCAACATGGTAATAAGTCTTTAAGTTTCAAAAAATATAAGCGATGATATTGATATCTGAGGATACCTAACAAATAGAAACACTTTGCATCATCTGACTGCTAGCCACATTTTCAGTTTGATATCAGCCACTTTCCAAACATAACCAGAAAAATAATGGTGAAGGCCTAAAAGAGATCAGGCAGGGATATATATATATATATATATATATATATATATATATATATATATATATAATAGATAGATAGATAGATATCACACTTAAAACATTAAAGTGACAAAATATCATTCCCAAGCATCTTCTCTAGATGACTCTCAAAGAGCTATTCAATTTGCTTTTTATCCAAAGGGTCCCAGTTACTTTAGAGGAATGCCAAGCATCTTCTAGTTTAGGGTACCCATGAGATTCTTAAGAATTATGAGTAGAGTACAGATACTCGTTCCTATATAGATTCAATTTATAATAAGAAGAAAGACTTGTAAAATCTTGTGTATAGGGAACTTTTAAAGTATTTTTTTTTGTTGTCCTTGGACCTTTATTTTATTTATCTATTTATTTATTTATGTGCTGTGCTGAAAATCAAACCCAATGCCTCACACATGCTATGCAAGCACTCTACCACTGAGTCACAACCCCAGTCCTAGAGAACTTTTTAAATGAATTGATGGTTTTAAATAAATTGAAAAGGGTGAACTAATCTGAGAAACATACATATGTGACATGCAATGATAATTTCAACAATTTCTATCACACTAGGTTTTACATGCCAAAAACTTTTCAAATCTGTGACAACTTTACAGACTCTGGTTTTTACTAACAACTAAGACCCAGGTCCCAATATAACCAGGAAGAAAGTTCTCATCATAGCAATAGGGATAAACTTGAATGATTCAGGATTTTAAGCATTGTCACTAACATCATACACAATGAATTTCTCAGACTATCAATTCAACTCAATAGGTAGTACTTACATAACTAATCCTGTGTGAAGCATAATAGAGCTTTTGGTTAAATTCCAAGTGTTTAAGCAATTCATGAAGTATAAAGAAGATAAATGATTAAGGACTTCAAGTAATCATAGAGCCTAGAGTCCACTCAATAGGAGGGAAGAAAAATACAACTAGTCTGTTGTAGTAACACCACAGAGATTATTAAACTGATCCTTGCCTATTCTAGCAAAGTTTCTGGCAGATGCTAGTGTTATATTAAAAAATTAATTAGATGAATGAGAGAAACAATCAACCTTCAGTCAATAAGACTATCAAGTGGTCTTGAGTCTTGACAAATATATAACTTCTCTAACATCTATATATTGATCCTAGGATCAAGAAAAGCCAGTTCTTCTACCATTTATTTGTTTAGCTAAGAAAGTTCATAATTTAAAGACCTTTTGCTCTCTGGTCTCTTTTTGTAGTCCAGGTCAAGCCACTTCTTCCTTAGATGTATGCTTTAAACAAGTTTATTTCTTTCAGGCCCTCAAGTGCACTGTCCTCTCACCAATGAGCCTTTTAATGTTCCAGAACCTGTTTGGAAAATTCCATGTCCTTTCTAATTAGGTTTCCGTCTAGACTTTGTTTCCTTTGGTTCACTTTTCTTCCATCATTATCCTTCTAGCCCTTCATACATGCCAGGACTGTTAGATAACAACCCAGTATATACCCTTATCTCATTTGTTATACTTGGTTGTTTCATTTACTATGACCTGTATTAGACTGGGCACATTGGAAGGGCAGCAATTATGTCACTATCTTGCTCGATCATTATATCCCTGTTGCTTAGAACCATACTGGGAACATCATTGGAGCTCAGTAAACATTTGTTGAATGAATAAATGAGAATTATGTTAGGCTTTTAAAAGAATGAAAATGAAATGGTCCTTATTTCAGCTCTCAGAGTTACGATTTCTGAAATAAGTCATAGTTGCAAGCCATGCAAGGAAACTAGCACAGCTATTCTAATTCCTCTAATAAAATTTATTTTTCTCTTGCAACTTCACAGATTACCAAGCAGAATGTCTAAATAACACTCAAACTTACTTTCCATAAATTATATTTTCTCTCCTTGATATTGGCTACACACTGGAATCCTGTAAAATTTTAAGAACTACTTATACTTGAGTCCTTCTAAGCAACTTAAAAAAATAGAATTTAATGCCAAATTGCAAGACCTTTACAACCAAACATTTTTTGCTATTTTTGTTTTGTTTTGTTTTTTGTTTTCCTTTTTGGTTATAGAAACCCTTAATTACCCTAATAGTCTGCCTGGAAGATTTAATATGTTAAATCAGTATATCAAACACTTTGAGGTTTTAGCTTTCTTTTATTAATTCCACAAAGTCACATCTAAAAGCAGCCCTGTGAAAGAAAATGTCTGAAAGGATCCAGTTTTAAAACTATAAATGTTTTTGGGTGACTAATCAGAACTATGATTTAAAAAAGCTGCTCCTGCTTTTCCAAAATGTCACCACAAAAAGATGGTGGAAAATGAAAACCTCAGGGGTTTCATTAGGGACTCCAAGGTTTTATTCAGTGGCCTAACATTATCATCAGCTAATCAGCTGCTTCTACCAAGTCCCTCCTCCTTTCCCAAGGATTGGTGGCCTTTTTTCAAATTCAAGAACTCCAAATTCTGTATGAAAATGGGATTTTTTTTTCCTTTAGAAACAATTTCTTGGTCCAACCATTAACTACCCTCTCCATGCTTTGCATGTGTGTGGTTGCAGCTGTGAGGTTCTGCAATCTGATGTCGTTTTGAATTGCCCTTAATTCTCTGCAGCCCATCCCCACTGGCTCCTATAATGGAACAAGTTGGATGTCAGCAGATATCCAAGAGTTGCAAGACCCTGGCCAGAAGATCTTCCAAGAAATCAGTGAAATCAGCACCTTTGCCCAGGAGCTGCTACCCATGCTGACACTACTCCACAAGTTCTTTTCCCATCCACGTGGTGTAATTTTTCCTCAGAGGCTCCTCCAGTATTATCCATTCTTTGGTTTCTCTACTTCCCGCTAACTCCCCCCCCCCCCCCCCAACCCACTCCTCAATCATCTGGACCCAATTTAAAACCCCAAACTGCCCAAGAATTTATGCAGGGCCTTTTCTGGGAGCGTCTGGAAGGGAAGTGTAAACCAGACAAGACAGAGGCCAGGAGCAGAAGATCTGCTGTAATCCATGAAGTCTGTCACAACTACCAAAGGGAGTTTTAGTCAGCAACGTGGGCCTGAAGCAGAGGAACAGGGAAAGCCCTCACCGCTGGAGAGGTCAGTGGGAGAAGCACGTGGAAGCTGCTGCTGGACAGGAGGTGAAGGGCCATACCAGCTTTTCCTGGTGGCTGAGCTTTCTAGCCTCTTTGTACCCGCTAGGGATCCGCGGAAAGATGTGCCCAGAATCTCAGGATGAGCTGAGCATCCTTCTCATCCCTATTCCTGTCTCCCTCTCCCAGACTGTCCACACTGAGCGACGTTTATCTAGAAAAGTAGTTCTTCTGCCTAGGAATTCCAAGCAGCCTGTGTAAGCCCCTCTGGAAAGAGGGCCCGCTGAGCTTCTGGCACCCGGGTCTTCCAGGCCCCCAGCACCGCTCCGCACACCTAGTGTTTCAAAAGTTGCGAGCTTTCCTCTGTTTCCTCCAGATAGGGGTGCGCAGGAAGGTGCCTCTTAGTCAGCATCAGGGAAGCTTCCCAAGGATCTTAGCAGAAAAGCTCGCAAGCCCCAGCCATGCTGGGCTGCACGCGGCTGGGAAGCACATGTGCATACAAACACTGCCACAAGGCGGTCTTTCTCCACACCCCGCCTCCGCCTGCCCTCAGCTGACTCGGGCAGTTCTGCCCCCTGTTCTCCCACCTACTCTCCCGAGGGGCAATCTCTCCACAGAAAATCATCACAGCTGTGTTCGTGCCTTTTGCTTCTGGAGGCCAGAAGCAAATGTGTGTAACCCACTGCCCTCCTCCAGGGAGCAGGGCAGTCAAAAGACCGAATAACCCCATCCTCCCTCTTTTCCCAGTGAGGGGGTGTGAACAGGTACTGCGCCCAAAGAGGACGTGGGTGTGGGTCAAGACCCGCCCAAACCCTCCGCGGTAAGATCAGCTCCGCCCCCGCGTCCTGCCCACCCCCCTGGTCCCAGTGGGGAGAAGCACTTCCCCACTGACAAGCCAATGATCAGGGCACAGCCTCAGCTCCAAATGGGCAGCACTTTTGTTGGCCTTCTAACAAGAGGCGATTGCCTTTGAACCCGTGGGAAGAACAGCGTCCGGATGCCCAAGGTTCTGCAGGCACACCCCCACACCTCCACCTGGTAACCCTACCACGCAACTGCAGGCGCTCGGCCCAGTGGTCCAGGCTGCGTGCATCGAGCTCAGGGGACTGCTGGTGTCCTAGCAATGCCATCCTGGACACCCTGAGAAGCACCGCGGACTTCAGCCAGGGCCCTGCAGGAGGGGAAGGGAAGGAGGGAGAGGGCGGTGGAAGCAAGAGCCCAGGCGGGCGTCGGAGCCCAGCTCTGAGCGGCGGGAGAAGCTGCTGAAGACATCGGGACGCATGCCAGTTAGTTTTTCCTCCCGAGCCACAGGATAACTTTAAGCATAAACTGCCTGAGACCCGCTGGCACGAGGCTTCCTTTCAAACACGGTATTTTACAAATTGAGAAGACAAGGGGAGGATGCCACGGCTGCTCGCCCGCTCCCAGTGCCAGAAAGTGCCAAGGATTGGGGCCACAGATCTCCAGCCCTCGTGGTAGATCCAGGGGGGTGGAGTGAAGGGTTGGTCTAACCCCTACCCGGGCGGGTGGGCTACTTACGTTTTTGCGGTGGGGGAGACTTTTCCACGCCTTGTCCTGTGGGCTCCTAAATGCATTTGTATGCATTTGTCCGTGCAGCAAAACGCTAACGGAAAACAGAAGCCAACTCCGAACTGCTAAGGGTGCAGGTACTGTCCATGAAAAAGGGGGGGAAATCACGTGAAAACCATGCTCCTAACCCGTAACGAGGGGGTAAAAAGAAAGAGAGGAGATGAGGTGGTGTGGGGGTAGGAAATAGCACCCGAAGGGGGAGGACAGATAGGCTTCCTGCTGCCTAGCTCAGTGTGGGACGAGCCAGGGTTGTGTTCCCCTGGGAGGGCGGGCGAGGAGGGAGACTTCAACAGGGAGGCAGCGGGGCGCCGGCGGCAGCAGGAGTTCAGCTGCGAGTGCAGCCCTCGAGTTCACTTGCGGTTCAAAGGCGACTCTGTGACTCCAGTGGAGTCCTCTGCTTTGGGCCTGGGAGGAGAAAGAGGAGGGGGAGGAAAGGAGATGAGGGGTGGGGGTGGGGGGAAGTCCTTGGAAACAGCCCGCGCCCGAACATTTGTCAAACAAGCACACACACCCACTTCGGAAATCAAGTCGGTGCGAGGGGGCCGGTGGCAACTGCAGGCGCTCGGCGTTGACTGCCGCCGGCTGCTTCGCCTGGAAGAAGAGGAACCAGGCAAATCCGGCTGGTGTTAAATTTCACCGCTCTCTGACTTGCAATGACATCACCAAACACAGCGCACACCTCCCCCTCTGTCCCGCAACCTTCCCCCACCCAGCGCCGGGCTCCAGCGCCCCTGTCAGCCAGTCCTGCGGGGTCTGGCTGGGCCTGCCGCACCCTGGGCGCGCACGCCGCCCCCTGGGCACCGCCCGCACGTTCTCCCTTCCCACTTACAAGTGACTAGGATCCTTCCTTCTTTGCAGTGTCCATGTACCATTCCCATTCACTGCAATCCTGATTTCATGTTTTGCTCTTGAACCTCTACCATCTCTAGTCTTCTTACTATCTTCACTCATCTTCTGAAATCCTTCTTAGTTGAGCAGAGTCCTCACTGACCTTGCTTTCTTTGCAGGAGTCTTTTTACCTAATTGTAATGGTCTCATAGCTACCTTCCTTCCCCTTCACTCTTTCCTTTAAGTCTGTTCCACTACTTCTAATGACTTTTCTCTCTTGCAAGCCACCTTTCCGCCTTCTCCCTACCTTTTACAGGCTTCTGTAGGTGTAGCTTAAAGCTCCGCAGTTATGCAAGAGCATGCTAACACACAGTCTTACCTATTTGAATAACTTCTCCAATTTTTGTCACAATTTCTTTAACACAAGTCTCTATCATACTGGAAAGTTCACATTCTTATTTTTCCAAAAACAAACAAACACAAAACCCTGAAAGTTCTAATTTTATCTTCCTTATGAACAAGACTGGAAACTGCAAGAAGTCTGGTATCTATTCCTATACTCTTTGTTATATTTTTAGCACGTAAAATATGATGTGATGCCTCCGTTGAACGTGTGATTGCTGTATATTAGTATCGTTCCTCTGTTTTTCTTGTTATCCTGTGTATGTACACAATAGCCCTCCCATATACAAAAAGAGTTCCCAGATTACAAACATACTATGAAAATAAGTGACCATATTGATGAATGAAAATGATTGATGTGATTCTAAAGTTTGTTAATATTTTCACTCCAAAACTATAGAATTTATCTTCCCCTCCCTCAATTTTTCAACTTTTTGTCTTGAAGTAAGTTTACATTTAAAAAGTTGTAAAAATAGTATAGAGTTCCTGTATACCCTTTACCCAGCCTATGCTAATTAACATCCTATATAACCAAACAACCATGATCATATTCAAGGCAGTTCACACCAGTACAATACTAGTAACTATTTATAGATCTTATTCAAATGTTGTCGGTTTTTACAGGAATGTCCTTTGGCCCAGGATCCTACACTCTTTAATTAGCAAGATGATTAATTAAATTGTTATTTCTCCTCAATCTCCTCCCAACTGGGATAGTCCTGTTTTCTTTTGTCTTTTTATGACTTTGACTTTTGAAGGGCACACTTCAGTTATTTTGTAGATGGTTCCTCAATTTGTATTTATATGACGTAATCGTGTGTTACATTCAGTTTATGTATTTGGGGTATTCATATCACTGAAGTGATGTTGTACCCTTCTCAGGACATTATCTTGGGTGTATATGATGTTGATGTCTTGCTACTAGTGCTGTTAACTTGGTTCACTTAATTACAACAGTACCTCCTAGGTCTTGCCACTATAAAAATTTCTCCTCAATTTGTTTTTCTTCTTGTATACTAGTCCAACTAACTTAGCTGGATGGAAAGAACAACAGATGAGAATTTAGGAGATTTAAAGTAACTCATCCAA
This sequence comes from Marmota flaviventris, assembly GCF_047511675.1. NCBI lineage: Eukaryota > Metazoa > Chordata > Mammalia > Rodentia > Sciuridae > Marmota > Marmota flaviventris. The sequence continues at coordinate 72,492,338 of NC_092507.1, forward strand.
ACTGTGTCTCCACCCCTTATCAGTTACGTAAGGTTCAAAAATATTTTTCTCTAATCACAGTATTGATTCTGAGAAATGGAATACTACATAAGAGAGGTGATTATTAAAATGTATCTCAGGTTCTTCAAGTATAAGAGAATATCTGCTAGTTAGAGTTAATGAAACCCTTATGATACAGAGATGTCAAAGGGCACACATACCACCAGACAGAGGACATTTATTTGGGGAGAAGAGGTATTTGCCCAGAAAAAGACAAGCAATGTAAGGAGCAGGTTGTAGTCCATGCTTTTGTCAGGGTGTATCCTGGTGCTGTATATAACTAAAAAATAAATTTTAAAAATTATGTGCATGTATGAAGATAGCATAATTATCTTGCTACTATGTATAATTATAATGCACCCATAAAATTCATTTAATAAAAAAGACATAGATGATGATGGCGATTAGCATAGATCAAATTGATCAAAACAGATGAACAAGAGACTTTAGAATTCAGTATGGTATGAAAAGTAAAGAGGATTTACAAAGTTGGACATGAGAAAAAGAGCATCCTCAGAAAAACAGGAGATATGGTCCAAGAAGAAGACATGTGAGTTATATTTGAGGGCAAAAGAGCAGATTCATCAAGCTAGTTTAGAGATTTGTGAACTGGAAGAGAGGTTGAGAGCAATCTGTGGAAGTCCATGAATGCCAAGATAAAGCTTCATTCATTCATCCAATAAATATTTATCTTGTTTCCTACTATGTGCCAAGAACTCTTTTGGGCACTGAGTTAAATCAGTAGACAAAATTCATTGAAAATTCTTCCTTCTGTATATATGCTGCTGTTTAAGATTTACTCCTATAGGCAATAGGAAATAAAGACTTTAAAACTGACAAATGATTATGTTCCAAAATTACATTTTAAGAAGACTTATTAGTATCAAATACCAAGACTTACGTTTTTAAATATAAGTTAGGTGTGTTTTGAGCTGTGGAAGAAACAGGTAAAAAGCAGAATAAGAGATGGTTATTAAAATGAATCAAGAAAATCTGATAACTAGTTAGATTGGAAAGGGAGGAAACAGATGAAATAGCAAGCTTGAATGACAACAAAATTATGGCATTAGCCAATGTCCAAGGGAAAGACAACTAATTCATATTGAGACAAATTATGTTTGAGATCATGACAGAAAATTCTTTTGGAACTGTCCAAAGAGCTGTTGAAGTAGGAAGCTAGAGTTCAGGACAGAGGATAGAGCTAGCATTTTGTATTTCTTCATCATACTCAACTGGTAAAGCCTTGATAGTGGACAGTATTGTCAAGGAAGAAATTATCAAAACAGAAAATAGAGTCAGGACATAAATTTAAGCTACAGAAAGTGAGCAGAAACGGTGCTGAACTAAAGGGGGTAAAACAAGAAACATGTAGTATTATTAAGTAATTATACAGCTACTCAAAATAATATAGGAAAAACTTCATAATGCTTTCTGTGCATCAGCATTTTTCTGCATACTAATTTTATCTCTTAATGAATCCTATGTGTAACCAATGTGATTCTGCAATCTGTACATGTGGTAAAAATGGGAGTTCATAACCCACTTGAATCAAATGTATGAAATATGATATGTCAAAGAGCATTGTAATGTTTTGAACAACCAATAAAAAAAGAATGTGTTATTTGTTATCTTCATTATACACAAAAGGAAATTAAGGCATAAAAAGTTAATTTCCCAAGATTGCAAAAACTAGTAAATTAAGATTTAAATCACTTCAGACTGGCTCTGGATGAAGTTTACATTCTCAATAATTAATTCCCTCCTTTCTTCCTTCCTTCCTTCCTTCCTGTTCCCACTCTTCTTCTCTGAAGAAAAAAGTTCCAACATAAAAGCTACTGAAATAGAATACAATAGTATGTTATAGATCATTATGAGGATGTCAAGTTTCAGTATCTAATAAAGGTAGCATTTCAAAATTCTGGAAAATAGAGACCTGATTTAGAGATAGTGCTGAAACCATTTATCCTAAGGGGAAAATAAAGTAGTTATTAACGTCATTCTGAATGCTAAATCACCAGTACATTAATGAGCTATAAAAATATTAAATTCTCTGAAGGTTTAGAGATAGATAATGTAAAAATGTATCTTTAAAGAAGCCCCTTTTAAGAACTAAAACAAAGGACAAAACAAAAAGATTGTATTTACTAATTTTCAAGTTATTTATGGGATACTGTGCTAGGAACAAAAAATAAAATAATTTAACTATGCCTGCTGTTGAGGACATTCATCTCTCAGAGAGATAAACTTTAAAGAAGTATGATTTAAAATTTTCAAGCAATAAAAGAAACAAACAAAAAATCTTACACAATATAAACAAATGAAGTCACAAAGGATAAAACAGGGGAAATATTTGTAGTGCATAACAATTAATATCCTTTAATAAAATATTTATATTGAGTGCTGATAGTGTTGCTCAATGGCAAAGGAACTTGGGGTCATGTATGAGGCCCAAGATTCAATCCCCACCATCAAACAAATACCACTCCTCAACACACACACACACACACACACACACACACACACCCCAAAAATGGTATAAATAATTTCAAACTTACAAAAAGTTGCAAAACATGTTAAAAATATTTTTTACCTGCCTTTTCTCCATATTTACCAACTGTTGACATTTTATCATGTTGATTTTATGGTATTTTCCCTCCCTCAATATTTGAGAGTAAATTGCAGATAGTATGTCAATTTACCCCATCATTACACCCCTTCTCTTGTATATTCTAAAAACAAGATATTCTCTCACACAGCCACAGTTCAATTATTTAAAAAATCACAAAATTAATATTGGTATGATACTACATATTCTTTATAGACCTATTCAGGTTTTACTAGTTATCTCTGTATATTATTGTACACACCCTTTGTATCCTGCTTCAGTTAAGATACAAACTGGAAACATTCCTCAGTTAGGGTAATGAACCTATCACTTGTTGCCTAACTTTCCTGTTTAGCATGAAAAATCTCATATCCAAGGAACTCTGCTCAGTCCCAGGCAAACTGAGACAGTTGGTCACTTCATGACCCTGACTATTTTCAAAGAATTGAGGTCATTTTTTTTAATATATAGACTGTCATGATCTTTTATATGTGAAGATTTCTTATAAATCAATAAAAAATTGACGAATAGAAATGTAGAAAAATAGGCAAAAGGAAAATTCAACTTACATAGAAAGAAAAAAAAGATTGACCCCAAACATTAAAAATATTAAACTACTTCAATTCAGGAAATACAGATTAACAGAATAAAATACCACATTTTAAAAATAAGCAAATAACAACAGTTTTTTAAAATTTTAATACCCAGTGTTGGTGAGAGCAAAACAGGTACTACTACTATAAAGCAGGTACTACTATAAATAGGTACAACTAGAAGGAAAATTGCCAATATGAATTGAGTCTTAAAAAAGTTTTACTTTTTGTTCAGTGAGTTTGGCTCTAGAAATATATCTTAAGGAAATAATCAGATTTTCACATGAAAACATATGTATAAGGATGATCATCACAGTATTATATTTCTAAATAAACAAATTATAGTACATTTATATTATGCAACAATAAAAGACAATATTTTGAAGGATATTTTCTACTATGGGAAAATTCTTAAAATATTTTGAGTATAAAATATGACCTGAGAATTTATATACAATCATATATATATATATATATATATATATATATATATATATATATACACACACACACACACACACACACAACATATATACCTACATATTGCATATATATATATATATATATATATATATATATATATATGTATATTCTATACCCTATAATAAAGATTGAAGGAAAATATACCAAAATATTAACAACAGCATAGAAATAATTTCTGAGTAGTAAAATTAATGATGATAATTTAAATTTTATCCATTATCTTATTTTACTTTGCCATTAATTTTCCTCAATAAACAGGTATTATTTATATAAGTCTGAAAAGGAAATAATATGAATTTCACAATTAAGAGAAAGTGTTGGATTGGGCTCCTCAAGAGTATATGGATTGTTTGGGATAACTAACATGGAGAATATTGCAGGAAAGAAGAAAAAATATGTATTAATAAACTGATTAAAATGTGTCTGTATAGCTAAAGAAAGGCAGATCCATAAATAGATTGGGATTTAAGACAACCAAACAGGTAGATAGATACATACACACTTGCATAATCGTGCCAAGGGAAAAACCTTTACATTTTACATATTATGTTGAAAATTGACCTTCAACAATCTTCCTTGATTTTTCCCTCCATATTGTGTTAAAGCAAGTTGGAGCCCTCTACTGGAATAGTCTTCTAGGAAGGGTAGAATTTATATTTTAAAATTATAAAATTACAGCATTACTTGCCTCCACATAGAGATTGAGGTTTTTATACTCAGTGCTTCAAAGCCTGATGTGCTATATAAATTACTAATTTTCACAATGTTATATGGTATAAAAGGAGAGAATCTTTTATTAACGAATTACCTGAATGAACATGGAGTGCGGAGAACTCACCAATAACACAAAATAGTTGCACAGCAGCTGGCAGATGTTTGCTTGTACATCTATGGAATCTTATTTAGAAGGTAAGAGGGTGATTAGGCTGAAGTAAGAATATAGAAGGGGAAAAATATCAAGATTTTGAATTTCAAATGTAAGATAGGACAAAATATAATCTTTTTCTTTAGAGAACATTTTATTATGTATTGCCATTTGGAATTAATAAAGAGCTAAAAAATTATCTTGCTCCTCTTCTGTTTTCTTATAGCTTTGGTTATTTCATAATAAGTTTATGCTTCCTATCTATGATTGGCTCTACAATTTTTCAACAGTTTATAGCAAGTATTTTAGTATATTTTATATGAATACTCATAGAATGCTACCAACTTTAATGCAGAACCTAATTTAAATTGGTGATATAATTATATCATCAAACATCAGATAAGAAATGATTGTGGACAATCTATCAACACCTTTAGTTAAAATTCCTCTCACCTTACTAAGTACATTAGAAAATTTCTATTTGATCTTTTCTAACAATTTTGAAGTGAACAACAAAGATGTACTTTTTCAAAAAAAAGAAAACAGACTAATAGTGTTTTTTAAGGTGTAGAAGTAGAAGAAACTTCCCACATTTTGGAATAAGATTCTTGCAACAATAGTGTCAATATTATGAAAGATCATAAAAATATCTGGTTTTCTATGAAAGAAGAGAAAAAGTTAACTTGCACCAAGCCAGACTCTGAAATTAATAAGGAGGCAACAAATGCCCACAGATCTTGTCACATGATATCAAGTCTTGGTGTAAATGAGAAAGAGGATATCTATTTCTGCCAAAGTAAAATATCAATATAACATATATAAAAACCTGATTAGTCCCCATAAGGAGATTTTTTTTAAATATGAGTATTTTAACATATGTAGATTTCAAATAACCATATGCAAAACTATTATTACTATGCCAAAATTGCTTGAATTCTGTACAAAAAGGTCAAAGGGACAAATGAGGTGCTTATTTTTTTGGGGGGGTGGCGTACTGGGGGTTGAACTAAGGGGCACTCAACCACTGAGCCACATTCCCAGTCCTATTTTGTAGTTTTATTTAGAGACAAGGTCTCACTGAGTTGCTTAGCCCTTTGCTTCTGCTGAGGCTGGCTCTGAACTCAAGATCATCCTGCCTTAGCCTCTCCAGCTTCTGGGATTACAGGCATGCACCACTATGCCCAGTGAGGTGCTTGTTTTTGAAGATAATTTGAAGAACAAACTATAGCAAGAGTAGGAAAATAAAATAAGGAGAGATATTATCAAACATTTCTGTATAATAGGAACAGTTCTAGGTACTTTACCTTATTATATGGAAACTTCTCAAACATCCAGTGAAGAGAGATAATTTCATATATGTTACAGGACAACGGAGACTCTTAGAGATTAATCTATTACCAAAATTAATAAATGGTAGAGTTGGAACTCTAGCTCAGATCCATCCAATTCTGAAATCCATATTCTTTAGAATCCAAGGATTCTTAATTTCATGTGCATATAAGTCATAAGTTGCATTTTACAATTAAAGATTTCTGAGTCATATGCCTAGAAATTTCAATTGGGTATGTCTGAGGTGAGGCTCAGAAATCTGTATTTTAAACAAATACTAAAAGTATTTGTTGTGTTGCCAATAGACTAGTGATCATATATAAACATGTTAAGCCTTTTCTGACTTAGTTACCAACATAATACTTCTTGATTGCCTGTGAAATCTCTTAATGAATAAGTAATCTTGTTTATATATATCTGGGAAAAATAACTGTGGCTTAATTGAAATTTCATGCTGAAATATTTATAGAATAAGGGAATGAAAGAATAATTAGATAAAGTTACATGTCTACTATGCACCAAGCCAATGTTCAAAACCAGAGGTTATGAAGAGATAGGTATACTTTTTACTCTTGCTAAAGAGTAAACCTGTTAGGAACAAACTCTAAGAAGAAAGACCAACAAGAATGGATAATAGAAAAAAGAATAATACCTATCTGGGGTATAGGGTACTTGGAGCATAAAGGAACATACCCAATTCTATTGTGATTAAATGAGAACATTTAAGCTCAGGGCTTTAAGACTGGGTCACATTTTCCAAGTAAAGAAGAATGATCAAAGGCTCAAAGCCAGCCTTGGCAACTTAACAAGGCCCTAAGCAACTTAACAAGACCTGTCTGAAAATAAGAAAATAAATTAGTAAAAAGGACTGGAGATATGGCTCAGTAGTTGAGGGTCCCTCAGTTCAAACCCCAGTACCAAAACAAGACAAAACAAAACAAAAGAAAGAAGGAAGAGTGGTCAAGCTAGTCGGGCAGAGGTGGCAGTGTGGGCTATAGCATGGAGGTAAAATGGAGGTGTGAAATGCCCTAGTAGCACTATTGGAATAGCTAAAATAGAGAAGAGGCTGAAAAGATCAAAAGAGGGTCTTTTGGGAGTCTGGACTTACCCTAATTTTCCTTTCTATCAAACTAGAACAACTTGAAGGATTCTTTTATATTACTGTAAATGACCTTGATACCTCAGAAAGTGATGGAATATTTAAGAGAAGTATGCTTACTCAGTCTAAAATATAGGTTCTGGAAGTTAAGATTTCTTTCTGGTTTAGAACACACACACCTTAGTTAGAGACACAGACTTTGTTAAAATAAAAGGGGGTTCTTACTTTGACTGTAAAAGACTGGTGGGGACCTAGGCTAATGGCTGAAAGGATGCTTTAGCTGGGGACTTTGAGAAGATGATGAAAATATTCATAAAAAATGACTTGATATTCACTTTGAAAAGAGAACTATATATATTTTGTTATATAAAGAAACTATGCAACTATACACGTTTTGTTGCATACTAACCCACATTTATATACAGAATATTGCAAATGATTAATTCTCTCCTCACCAGGGAAACTGATGAAAACCCTTTGCTTGGGTGATGAGGAATTTTTCAGTTCTAATTCAGCCTAGATGTCCTGTCTTTTATAATTCAAATTGTGTAGATGTTCTTTGCTTCTACTGATATTTCTTCCTTTTTATGGGCCTTTATTTCACTCTTCTATGAATGTACTTAAATGTGTATCTAAACCAGCTGGCAGAATGACCTTCCTTTCTTAGTTTGCCTGGTCAGGGACTTAGCAAGCTTCACACAATGTGTGTTTCTATTTTTCCCTTGTGTATGCCCAAGGTCTTGGTGGTGCTTTGGACCATGTGGTGCTGGAAGGGTATTTGATTCTGAGTTTTGGTGGGAAGCAAAGTATATTGACTAGAACTAGACCTGAAAACTATTCCCTTTAGACAGAAACAGTCCTGACATGTTTTGCATAATACTAAGAATTTACCATATCAATCCCACCCAACCACATTACCTTTGAGTAGAACCCCAAGTTATCCAGTTCAATCATTTCACACCTACGGGAGCCAAACTTGTCTGGTGAAATAAAAGATAAACTAAGCAGGATGAGATGAGCCCACAATCTATCAATGTCTCACCTCTTGCCTTCCCAGTTTCCTGATCCTCATTCTTTCTCTACAGTTCTAACCATCTAGCACAGATTTCATATAGTGCATTTGTGAAATGAACTAAATGGAGGCTACTAATCAGTTTGAAAGCAACTCATTCTTCTCTGAGAACCTTAATCAGTTTTAAAGTCAGATCCAAGACCTAGAATAATCTAAATACAAACTCCAAACAAGATAAAAGGGAAGCATGAGTAAAGTAGATTGTCCCACTAGCTACTCTGATATTTTGTTTTTGTCTGCCCTTCAAATAAGTGTGTGTGTGTGTGTGTGTGTGTGTGTGTGTGTAAGGTTTAAAAAACATTAAAATATGGCCATGAGGATGTTTGTTACACTGGGCCTCATGCCTGTGTAGTGAAGTGTTACAGAGGCACCATTCATGCCATTGAAGTTCATAGTCTGTCAGCATTTCCATTTTAAACCCCTTCGGAATGAATTCCAAAAGCTACAGCACTACCAAGAGCCCATGAATTTTCGTGTGTGTGTGTCTGTGTGTGTGGTGTGAAATTAAAACTGGTACTTTGGAGTTTCCCTTTGAAATTTTGGGGATTTCTCCCTTGACTCCCTTTTTCCATTAAAAAACAACCACTACAATATGCTCCTGACAGCAGAGGTTATAGCCTGCCAGAAATAGGAGAGAGACTGAGTGGGTCGAACTCTCTAGAGAGATATATTTTTTAAGAAACCTTTTAGTGTATTTCCACACCAATTCCTTTACAGAATTATTATAAAGGACTACTATAAAGCCATTTTTATGTGAATAATAGATATTTCAGGAATGCAAGGAAAGTATATGCTCAAATTTACTTTTCTTCAGTCTCATTTGGAAATTTCCCTTATTTTTCATAGGACAAAGTTCTATTCCAAAAGTTTCTAAAAAAAAGTTTAATGTTACATCTTATAATTAGAGTGCAATCATGTTCTATATGTGCCTAAATTGAGTAATTTTTAAATAGTAGTTGGAAGGTATGCCAAAAGATAATTGAGGTATTCAGAATCACTGTAGTACACAAAATGTTATCTCCTAATGTTAAAATGTTTGCATTAATCTACAGGATATATAAAGAACTCAAAAAATTCAACACTCAAATAAATAAATAAATAACCCAATCAATAAATGGGCAAAGGAACTGAACAGACACTTCACAGAAAAAGAAATACAATCAATTAACAAATACATGAAAATATGTTCAACAACTCTAGCAATCAGAGAAATGCAAATCAAAACTACATTGAGATTTCATCTCACTCCAGTCAGAATGGCAATTTTCAAGAATACAAGCAACAATAAATGTTGGTGGATGTGGGGGAAAAGGTACACTTATACATTGCTGGTGGGACAGCAAATTGGTGCCACTATTATGAAAAGCAGTATGGAGATTCCTAGGAAATTTGCAATGGAACCCACCATTTGACCCACCTATCCCATGCCTCAGTTTATACCTCCAGGACTTAAAATCATCACACTATAGTGACACAGCCACATAAATTTTGATAGCAGCTCAATTCACAATAGCCAAACTATGGAACCAACCTAGGTGCCCTTCAACAGATGCATGGATAAAGAATATGTGGTATATATACACAATGGTATATTACTCAGCCTTAAAAAAGAATGAAATTATGGGATTTTCCAGTAAATGGATGGAGCTTGAGAATATCATGCTAAGCAAAATAAGCCAAATCCAATAAATCAAAGGCCAAATGTTTTCTCTGATATTCGGATGCTAATTCACAATAAGGGGAGGGGCCTTGGGAAGAATAGAGGTACTTTGGATTAGACAGGGGAGGGAAGGAGAGGGGAAGGGATATGGGGATAAAAAGGATAGTAGAATGAATTGGACATGACCAATGTGGGTCTACATCATGTACAACCAGAAGAATCAGAAATTATATTCCATTTATGTATGATATATAAAAATGCATTCTACTCTCATGTATAGCTAATTAGAACAAATTTTAAAATCTTAAAATAATTTTTCATCAAGAAATGTATCATTGAAAGAAGTATATAATGTGTGTATGTAAAATTTAAAGGATTTTTAAAGTATCATATAAGAAACCTGATATTATTAGTATCTTTGAAACTTCTGTGTGCCTCACTATCCCCCAATCCTCATGCTAAGTACAGCTTCCAACATCCAAAAAGAATGTTAAAACAAGGTTTAAAGGAAAATAAGTTTGCTTTTCAGTATATGAAGAATTTATATTTATCTTAAAGGTTCTTGTGAAAGAGTATAGTAAGGATTATAATGTTTCATTTTTCACTAAAATAAATTATTTGGTTTTAGCTTCAAAGATTTTACATTTTTTCTGGTCAAACTGTCCATGATTCCTTCTCTAAGACTCACCTAGGTCTTTGCTTGGGAGGAGCACTCCTATTTCTGATCTCTCTGTGCCAGCATGATCTGTCTGCCACAGTTGTTTCCTGGAAGACCTGAAAATAACAAGGGTGTGTAATTAATAGCAGAACTCAGCAAAATTGCTCGATTCAATTGGCTTTCATCCAATAAGGAAAATGAATCCAAATGACTATATTTGACCCTCTTATGTTCTAAAATAAGATTTCCTATACAGTCAAAATTCTTATTCAAATATCTCAAAGGTTTCAGATTGGCAAAAATCCCATGACGAAGTTTTCTAAATTTGCTCTTTGAATTTCACCTTCTAAAATTATTTTTCCTGATATACAATTCTTAAGTCTTCAATATTTACTATGAAATGATACACCTTCTTTTCTTTGTTCAAGCAAAACATGATGCTGTACTTACACATATAAGCTGATCACATTTAGGTATTTGCCTGCCTTTTGTTTTGTGTTCATACACAGCTTATTAAATCAAGATTCGTTCCCTGTGGACCCTATGTGTATGTATGGGTGTGTGAAGAGAGAGACACATCATGTTCCAAAACCAATTTCTTTCTCTTTCCTTGCTGCTCTTTTTTTTTCAATTCTATCTATTCAGCTCATGTTTCCATATTTTAATTTAGGAAGTAAATTGACTGAAAAGCATTGGTTAGACAACATATTACTTCTCTCCTCAGAATATTTAGTCCTGTTTAAAGGCTCCATAGTACTTTCTTAAGTTAATGAAATTCAATTATTATATTAATGGAATAATTTGTGTCAATATTTACTAAAACTAAAAGAAATGAAAACATCTTGTTGTTTAAACTGACCCCAAATTAGGGGCTTATGGTGGTTGGCTGCCCACAGTAATCATTGATCAGTTTCTTTTGAGGGTGTTTTGTTTTTTTAAAATTTTCCCATCCTTATAACCACAGAGTTTATGTTGTAGTCCTGTAGCCTAGGACTACAACAACATACTATTAAATACATATTCAAGGGGAAAGTATTTAGAATTTTATTAGTGCCAGCCCAGAAGTATGGAGCATTAGTTTGCTTAAAGAAACACTAAATGTGGGTACAAAATATTTAGAAAATACAAGAAATGGAAAGAATTACAGTGTTCTTTCAAGAATAACCAAATTAATTCTAGGAGAGATGGATGTTCTTCCTAAAAATCTTCGGTTTAGACTTTGGTTTGAATGAAATGCAAGAGAAACATTGTTGGACAATAGCAGCTAAGATGAATTTTTCCCCCAGTCAGCATTTTAAAAGAAGGCATGTGAAAACAAGAATTTTTAAGCTCACAAACCATACTGAATAAAGAATTGTTTCCATTTTATGAAAGTTAGGTAGGACTTGAACATCATGAATAAATATCTGCTTTGTGGAATGCTTCTTCTAAATGCAATGTGATGTTAACACTTAATAATTCAATATTATGTAAATATCACCTTTGTTATGTGATACTACCGAAAAATTCTACTACCACCCCTCCCCTTAACTTCTGTGAAATCATGTAAGCTTTTTAGGAAATCCATAGAAATAAATAACACCCCTAGGCACACATTCTGGATGCTCTTTTCATGTACCTACATTTTTTTTTGCTTCAATTTTTTTTGTACTTTTATTAGTGTATAGTGAATTGAAATGCATTCTGCTGTCATGTATAACTAATTAGAACAAAATATAAAAATATAAATAAATGTACCTATAGCTATGGAAAAAGTCTATGCACATTTATATTCAATGTAGTCAAGTGGACTTAGCTCAACATGGAATCAAATCCTATCTCTGCCACTTAGAAGCCATGGGATCTCAGGCATATTAATTAATCTCTCAGCTTAAGTTTTCTTATTTGAGAAATAAAGATAATTCTACCATGTTCATAGGGTGCTGTGAAAATTAAATGAAATTCTCCATATAAGATGCCATACAGTCCTTAGCATATAGCACCTATTTAATAAATGTTACTGTCCCCAATCATCTTTTGTGGTCTTCAGTCTAGGTGATGAAATAGTAAAGACAAAATTAACATCACAAAGCTAATGAATACAGAGTCACATTAGGAATACAGGTCTTTCTGATGATAATGATAATATCAACGTTATAAGTACTTTTACTATTGTTAGGTACTGAATTTCATGCTGGTTGGTCATGATACTTTACTCTTTAATACTTAAACATACTTCAGGAATAATATCAAGATTAGGAAGATTGGATAATTTCATTGGGCCACAATAAAGAAATTGTTATAATATTTTGCATTAAATAATAAAATCCTTTTCTTCCTTCTCTTTTAAATTTACTTCTTATTTGCAACTCTTATGGAGCTTACATTGCAGTCCAGAGAACAAACTATACTCAGAAGGGGAAAAGGCACTCTTCGACCTAGCTGCATTGTCCAAACCTAGGACAACCAAAAAGAGTTCTGTTTTCATTTGGAAAAAATACAAAACAAGTGCTGCAATTACTTAAGCTATCAGTTTAAAACCAGATGCATCTGCCTCCAAACTCCTCCAAATGGTAACAATTATTGGTTTTAATGTTGTACATGTAAATGCCTTGCCACTAATCAAGACCTGTATTTATATCCTTATAAATGAATGTGTATTCACATAGCTAGTTTACATAAACATGTCCATGAATCCTAAAGTTTGTGTTTGCCTCAGGCTCAGCCATTTCACCAGGTATTGGCAAGGAGAGGCGTTGTATGATGGGAGAGACTATTTCAGTAACATTGATTGTACTAAATACTGGTGACTGAATCTAATATGGTCAGAAGAAGAAAATCCTTTATTCCCTTTATTGACTTCAATATTTTAGGAAACCTATGAAATTTCTGGTAGTGTCAGTATCGGGTAGAATATATCTTTATGAATGAATCAATGTTTGTCCATTGTAAAGTTCTGGAGTGTTAATTAAATTGGTTGCTTACACATTCTCTCCCCCACCCCCAGCTCTGAAGCCAGTTATTTTTAAAAAATATTTTTATTTGTTTTAAAAAATATTTTATTAATTAGTTATACATGATAGTAGAATGTATTTATGCACTTTGATATGCCATACATAAATGGGGTATAATTTCTCATTTTTCTGATTGTACATATGTTTACAAAAGACAAGCTGTGAGAAAGTAACTTCCTTTTTGGACAGGTTGAAAAAACTGGTTAATCAAAGGACTGCATTTCAATACAGTGTATCTGGATTTCAGCAAGACATTTGACTAGTTTTTGCTATTATTGTTTTTGTTTTGTTTTGTGGTGTTGGGGATTGAACCCAGGGCCTTATGCATATGAGGCAAGCACTCTACCAATTGAGCTATGTCCTCAGTCCCTGACTAGATTTTTATGATACTGTTATGGAGAAAAAAAAATGTTTTAAATGATAACACAAGTCAAAGAATATATAATTCCTCTAGGGATGTTAACAAATGAGTAGATATGAACCTGTGTGAATATCTTTCAGTATATCATAGAGCTCTGATGTTTGCTCTTTCCAAGAAGTTTTAAAATTCTTAGATGAGAACATTGAGGACTTCTGAGAATATTGATCAAATTTGGAAATGATATAATGTTAAGATTGGAGTGATTAACTTGTTCCAATTTGCCAGAGATACTCCCAGTTTGAACATTGAAAGTCCTGAGCTCTGGGAAAACCATCAGTTCCAGACAAATTAGGACAGAAGTCACCACAGGTTTGAGCAGCAACGAAAAGAGTAAGAAATTACCAGGCAACACACAGGAAAGCACTGATTTATGAGAGAGCCTAGTATAGTTGAGGAGCCAATCAGTTTTGATGGGCCATATGTTAATAGGCAAAAGCATATGGTTAAGAATCAGATTCCATAGAATCTTTTAAAAAATTAGGATGAAATATTGACCAGTACATGTAAAATTCAGTGGCTTTAAGTATATTCGCATGTCACACAGTTGTCACCACCATCTAATCCAGAAGCTTTTTCATTTTCCCAAACTAAAACACTGTACTCGTTAAACATCAGCTTCCCCCCAACTCGTGGCATCCACTATTTCACTTTCTCCCTATGAACTCCATGGATCTGCCTCCTGCAGGTAAGTCATATGAGTAGAATCATATAGTATTTGTTATTTTGAAACTAGATAATATCACTTAGTGCAACGTTTTCAAGGTTGATCCATGTTACAGCATATGTCAGATTTTCCTTCCTTTTTTAAGGCTGAATAATTTTATGTATGTACCACATTTTCTTTATCCATTCTTTCCATTCATCTCATTTTGTTGATTATAGACACTTGAGTCGCTTCTACTTTTTGGCAATTATAAATAATGCTGCTATCAACCTGGGTGTACAAATATGTTTGGGCCCCTTAGTTTCAATTCTTTGGGATGAGTACCCAAAAATGAAATTGCTGAATCATATGGTTATTCTACTTATAATTTTTTGAGAACTACCATATTACCATAGCAACTGTATCATTTTACACTTCTACCATCAGTGCACAATGGTTCCAATTTACCACATTCTCAATGATATTTATTTTCTTTTTTTGGGGGGGGGATTTATTTATATATTTTTGGATAATATCCATCCTAATGGGTGTGAAGTGGTATCTTACTGTGGCTTGGTTTTGTTTTTCCTAATGATTGGTGATGTTGAACACCTTTTCAAGTGCTTAGTAGCCATTTGTATGTTTTCTTTGAGGAAATGTTTATTCAAGAACTTTGCCCATTTTTATATAGAGTTGCTTGGGGGGTTTTGTAGTTGATGTAACTCAACCACAGTTTTTAAATATACTATTGCCATTAGAATAAATGTGTCTCTAGACTCCTAAGTGCCATCAGATGCACTAATGTAATCCTTTTAAAAGATGAAACCATTTGAGAATTTTGAACATTGATGTTAAAGATTGTATCAAGAGATTTAAATTTTAGGTGATTTGTGGTAGAGAAGCTAAGGATAAAGATTAAAGGGCAATCAGGTCAAAAGCAAGCAGTACTGTCTGCCCTTCTTGACCTTTTATAATTGTTAGTCAAGAAACAATGAAGAGCCAGGTGCGGTGGCACATGCCTATAATCCCAGTAATTTGGGAGGCTAAGGCAGGAGGATCTGAGTTCAAATCAAGCCTCAGCAACTTAGTGAGGTCCTGAGCAACTCAGCAAGACCCATCTCTAATAAACTATAAAAAAAAAGGGGGCTGGGGATGTGGCTCAGTGGTTAAGCCCCCTTGGTACAATCCCTGGTACCAAAAAAAAAAAAAAAAAAAAAATGAAGACCCTTGATAGTGGAGTTAGAAAGGAAGAGATATATGTGATTTTTTTTTTAAAAAGCTCAGTATAAAAAAGAAAAAAGGCAGGATGACTTATGGAAGAAATCCAAGATGATTTCCTGTTTTCTGATTTAAAAGACTGAGTGGATGTCACATCATTGACCAAATTCAGGAGTCTAAGAAAGGTAAAACCAGTTTCAGATAAGATGAATATGAAATGCCTTTGAGGCAACCAGGTGTCAAATATTGACCTGGAGCTCAGCATTATAGGCTGGACTTGAGATATACTTTTCAGTGTAGAAGGGAACCCTGAACAACCTGTGGTAACCCTGAACAACATGTGTGTAAGAAACACCTAAATCTTTGGACCTTGCAGAGGAAAAGGAATACACAAAGAAGAGTAAGAAAAAAATATGAACAGAGATCAAATTTGCAGTGATATAATTTCAGCTCACTATAAGAAGAACTTTATAAAAATTAGAGTTGTGCAAATGCAAGAGGGAAATTCTTTTCTTGAGCATCCCCCAGGCCCTGGAGCTAGTGTTGGAAATGGGATAATGAATGGTCTGGATGTCTCAGGAGGGGTACCAATCCCTGGTGAGGATTTGTTTTCCAGGCAGAGAGTACACTTTTTAATGACTATGAAAACTTACTGTCTCAACAGAAAACAAGGTGAATTCCCAAGACTCTGGGAGTTTTCACTTAATACTTGAGGTTTCCACGACTGATTGAATTCATTAAGGAGAAATATATGAGCCTTTTTTTTTAGTTTAGTTTTCCAAGTCAAGGGCCAGGCATATCTCACTGAGAAATTACTGCAAATATTTTGGAAATATAAACCAAAATAATAACTGTGATTCTCTTATAAATAATGTTTGCTGAAAGACTCAGACTTAATGACCAAAACACTTTGGTTCTAGTAAGATGAGTAAGAGAACCTGCCAGCACTTTGGAAAGCAACTCCCCCTGTGTCCAAGGAAGGCTCTGTGTGTGTTACAGTTTTATTTAGAATTAATAAATATGAATATGTGAACATAGTGAATAAAGGAAAGATGAGTAAGAACACAAACCAGAATTGTTCTTGTTCTCAGTCCCAAATCACAAGGTTTACAGAATTCCAGGGAAATGAAAAGCATCACAGTAAAATCTCTCCAAAGAGCCAGTTGATAAATATTCTGTTCTCTGGCTGGAAGGAGAGAGCAACCTTTGCCTTTGAGTGCTTTATTTGAATCTGTAACTTATAACAAGGCCACCTGCCTCAATATGCTGACTGACAGCACAGCTGCATTCCCTCAGACAAGGTCCGCTCCCGAGACCCACCAGACCTGGATGAAGTTCAGATCACCAGTTAACGTAATCTTATTGCTGGTCTCCAAGGAATGGTTACAGCCTTTCCAAACAAAAGTGAACGGTCTGGGAACCATCTCTACAATCTACACATAGGCAAGTTGTTTGGGAATGAAGGCAGTAAGTCCTTGTTGTCTGAAAGTAGGAATTATTTGTTTTTATACTCCCACCAACCCCATGGGGAAGGAGAAAGTGAAGTTTGTGTAAAAACTGTACCATTCTAATATTCTTCTTTTGGTGAGACAATGAGGATTTGAATCCTGCTTCTATCATTTATTAGCTGTATAAACCTGGATATCTTTGCTTCAGTTTTCAAAAAATATGTTCAATTGTTGTGAGGATTAAATGAATTTATAATTCAAAAAGAGCTTAGAACAGTATAGGTACATAGTGCTGGAAGGCATCAATCCAACTCTTGTTTGACACATGTATGAGGAATCTGAGACACAGAGAGGCTAAGTCATTTGTTCTATATTTCTGTACAGATTAATCATAGAGGACTAAAATTCCCTCTTGATCCAGTTCTCTTATCCCTACTTTCATCCAACAAATATTTCTTAGACTCTTATGATGTGGAAGACATTGAAAGTTAAGTGGTGAATACAGTATAGTCTGATCTCTCAACAACCATACAGTCTAGAGGAGAATGCTACTGAAAAACTGATAGTTATCATACAGTGTGATAAATACTTAATATTACAAATTGGGTGGGAAAATGTGAGAGGGGTTTGGTGTATTATACTGATAAAGTGTTCTCATTGCTGAGGAAAACTTATTATATCTCAGCACTGCTCCACACTCTTAGAAATATGTATGTGGAAAGGTTATTACCCATACCCTCCAAATGTTGTAAAACTCATCACAAATAAACTATCACATTCCTTGTTGTATGAGCGTAGCAGACTGTATTGTGTGGAGTTTAGAAAATAAAGTGTTCACCAAGAGATGGGACAATTGGAGGAGAGGAAAATAGCATTGGACTTTGAAGGAAACAACAATCAAAACAGGGCATTTTGTGCTTAGAATTTATGCCATGAAGGCAGAAATGTCATGACTCCTTAGGCCTTTTCTAAACACGATTTCTTCCTCCAGTGCAATGGCAGTTCATATTACAGTCTTTTTCAGAATTTATAAGGAAGAACTTTAGTGGAATAGACTTAGAACTACTATTTGTCTTCTTTTCACTATACTTCCTAGTTTATTCTTTCTCAAGGATTCTTTTTATATTTAAATGAATTTTCAAGTTCATTCATCTATTTCATTCTCAGCCCTCATTCTAGTTGTCCCGTGACAAATTCTTTTCCTAACTCAGCCTTTTAAGAAATAGTTCAGAATAGGTCTTATTTTTCCTATTTAATTATTTTCCAAAATATCTCAATCTGTAGCTTTAAAGTAAAAAGATTTTCAAGCAACCAAATTGTCACAATGTTATTTTAAAAATATTTCCCAGCATGTATGACTGTGTGTATGTGAATTTTAAAATAAGTCTACTTGAGTAAGTGAATAAGAAAACAGATTAATACTAGATGCCTAGACATTATTATCTAAACTTGGATGAATTTTTCCAAATTAAATATGCAATCATAGACACAAAATGATTAGGATAAAAATGATGTAATAAAATCAACTTTAAAATAGATATAGCATGTCGGATTTCCTAGAAGTCTTCAAATGCTTGTTTAAGAATGGCCAAAACAATTGAAATAAAAGATAAAAAAGTTCCCAAACAATTCTTTGAAATCATATTTCTAAATATTTATAAATTCCCCCATTCTTTACTTTAGGGAAAAAAATTATTTTCTCAGGAAGGAAACTTCACTATAACAAACCACTCGGTATTTCCCTTGCTAGGAAATAAGCCAGATGATTCCAACACAGAGAATTTTATTTGGTAAAAAATTCAGAAATATAGGAAAACTTTATTAACTCTTCTGGTACTATCTACTATTGTTAGTTCTCAGAAGTTTCCTTCTTGTTTAAAGAAGACAATAATCAATGTCTGTTGTACCTCAGATAGAGCATTAATCTCCAGGATATATAAAAAACTTTAAAAAATCAACACCAAAAAAATAAATAACCTAATCAATAAATAGGTAAGGAACTGAAAAGACACTTCACATAAGAAATACAATTGATCAACAAATATATGAAAAAAATGTTCAACAATTCTAGCAATCAGAGAAATGCAAATCAAAACTACATTGAGATTTCATCTCACTCCAGTCAGAATGGCAATTTTCAAGAATACAAGGCAACAATAAATGTTGGCAAGGATGTGGGAGAAAAGGTACACTCATACATTGCTGGTAAGACCACAAATTTGTGCAACTATTCTGGAAAGCATTATGGAGATATCTCAGAAAACTTGGAATGGAACCACCATTTGACCCAGCTATCCCATGCCTCAGTTTATACCTCCAGGACTTAAAATCAGCATACTACAGTGACACAGCCACATCAATGTTAACAGCAGCTCAATTAATAATAGTCAAACTATGAAACCAATCTAGTTGCCCTTCAACAGATGCATGGATAAAGAAAATGTGGTATATACACAATGGTATATTACTCAGCCTTAAAGAAGAGTGAAATTATGAAATTTTCCAGTAAATGGATGGAGCTGGAGACTATCATGCTAAGCAAAATAAGCCAAACCCAAAGAACCAAATGCCGAATCTATTCTCTGATATGTAAATGCTAATTCACAATCGTGGGGGCTAGGGAAGAATAGAGGTACTTTGGGTTATACAGAGGAGAGTGAATGGAGGGGGTGTAGGGGTAAGAAGCTTAGTAGAATGAATCAGACATTATTACCCTATGTCCATATATGATTACATGACCAGTATAACTCTATATCATGTATAACCAGAAGAATGAATAGTTATACTCCATTCATGTAGGATGTGTCAAAATGCATTCTACTGTCATGTAGAAATAATTAGAAATAATGAAAAAATAATCAATGTCTATTACAAAATAAAATAAACCAAAAAATCTAGTAACCAGCAGCAAGTAGTTGTGTGAGATCAGTATGACATTCTAGAGCCTGGACTGGGATCAAGAGGCATGGATTTACTCCTAATGAAGAAGAAGAGAATGAATTCCATAGATGTTTTTTAAGTGTTTCACTTTTTAAAATATTTTCACTAAAAGTATAGCATTTGACAATTTTGACAAATGTATATACCATGAAATCATCACCAGAAACAAAACACTGGAACATTTCCATTCACCCCAGAAAATTTTCTCATGCCTATTTGCAGTCAATCCCCAGTGGCCTCACAAACCCATATCATTACTATTCCACAAGGCTATTGATTTTATTTCTTGTGCTAGAAGATTATCTTCTCTAGAACTTCATACAAATGGAACCATATATTAGGTACTCTCTTTTGTCTGGCTTCTTTTGGCTCAGCTGTTTTTGAGATTCATCTATGTTGTTGTGTGCATTAATGTTTTCTTTTGCTACAAAGATTATCCCATTGTTTAAATACAACACAATTCATTTCTTCATCCACTTGTTGGACATTTGGGTTGTTTCTGGTTTGAGACTGTTATAAATAGAGTTGCCGTGGATGATCTATCAGCTTGTTCTTTGTTTTCCACCTGTTCCTTCTAATTATTTATGCTTCTTTTTCTCCTTCCCTGCTTTTATTTTGGGTTAGTAAACCATGCTTTCATGTTCTTTTTATTCCCTTTACTGATTTTCTTTGGTTTTGCAGTGGTAGGAATCAAACCCAGGGTGTGGAGCATGCTTGCCAAGTGCTAACCAGTGAGTTACACCTGACCCCAGTCTGGGTTCTTAACTGCATTTCTTCATTATTATTTATAAGTGGTGGAGTTAGCTCTAACAATATGTATGTTTAATTTATCAAAGATTTTCTAGAATTCATTATTTTACCATCTCAGTTTATACCTGCCACTTCATATTTCCATTTGCCACTTTTCATGTGATGAATATAATAATCTTACAATAAGTGTTGGCAAGGATGTGGGCCTGCAAATTGGTGCAGCCAATATGGAAAGCAGTATGGAGATTCCTTGGAAAGCTAGGAATGGAACCACCATTTGACCCAGCTCTCTCTCTCCTCGGCCTATACACAAAGGACTTAAAAACAGCATATTACAGGGACAGAGCCACATCAATGTTTACAGCAGCACAATTCACAATAGCTAAACTGTGGAGCTAACCTAGATGCCCTTCAGTAGATGAATGGATAAAAATAATGTGGCATATATACACGATTGAATTTTACTCAACATTAAAAGAGAATAAAATCATTTGCAGGTAAATGGATGGTGTTGGAGAAGAAAATGCTAAGTGAAATTAGCCAATCCCCCAAAACCAAATGCTGAATGCTTTCTCTGATATAAGAAGGCTGACTCATAGTGGGGTAGGGAGGGGGAGTATGGGAGGAATAGATGAATTCTAGATAGGGCAGAGGAGTGGGAGGGAAAGGGAGGAGGCTCTGGATTAGCAAGGATGGTGGAATGTGATGGACATCATTATCCAAAGTACATGTATGAAGACTCGAATTGGGTGTCAACATACTTTATATACAAACAGAGATATGAAAAATTGTGGTATATATGTGTAATAAGAATTGTAATGCAAAAAAACAACAAAGTACATGTATAAAGGCATGAATTGGAGTGAACATACTTATATACAAAGATATGAAAAATTGTGCTCTATATGTGTAATAAGAATTGTAATGTTGGGCTGGGAATGGGGCTCAAGCAGTAACGCGCTCGCCTGGCATGTGTGGGGCGCTGGGTTTGATCTTCAGCACCAAATAAAAATAAAATAAAGATGTTGTGTCCACTGAAAACTAAAAAAAATAAATAAATAAAAATTAAAAATTCTCTTTAAAAAAAAGAATTGTAATGCATTCCACTGTCGTATATTTAAAAAATTAAAATAAATAATCTTACAAAAGTATAACTCTACCTGCCTTACCTTTGTTATTATCCTACTTATTACTTATATACTTATATATCTCACTTTACAATGTTGTTATTTGCAGCAGTCCGGCGGGGTGACAAGGAACTTGCGTAGATTGATACAGCAGGAGTGGGAGCTGTTTATTGTAGGACAGGAGCGGTATTTATACATTCCACACAGCTTATCTTAATTAGCATAAACTAGATACATCAGTCAACCAATAAGAAATCTCCACACTTAATGGCTCGCTGGCGTTACTTCACAAACCACTCCCTCTGGCAAAATGCCAGGCGCCATCCTGACTTGTTTACAGACTCTAACAGTTATTTTTCTTTTAAATGGCAACTTTTATACTTACTCATTCATTACTATAGATTAAAATTCCTCATGGTATCCTTTCTCTTTAGTCTCAAGAATATCTTCAAGCATATCTTATCATGCAGGTCTTTACTTTAAACAATTTAAAAAGATCGTTCCCACAGCCTTAGAAAATTGGCTTGACACATTTCTTTCAGTACTTTAAAAATTTCATTTGTCTCCTGGACTCCATTGATTCTGATAAGTTCACCATTATTTGTATCATTGGTCTTCTGTATTTAACGTGTCTTTCTGCTTCTACTTTCTAAGTTTTCTTTTTGGCTTTCAATGTTTCATTATGATGTGCTTTTACTAGTTTTTCTCTTTATGTTAATTGTGCTTGAATCTTAGATATAAGTGGGTGTTTTTAATCCAATTTAGGATAATTTTAGCCATGATGTCTTCAAATACATGTGTTTTATATATGTGTTTATATACATGTGTGTGCATATACACACAAACACATATGTCATATATATATTGAGTATATATAATTTTTTGCTCTACTTTTCAGTCCTCTGTTACATGTACATCAGACGGTTGACTTTGTCCCACAGGCACCCAGGCTCTGGTCATCTTCATTTTTTTTCTCTCTTCTTCAAATTGGAAAGTTTCTCTTCAATTCTTTACCTCTGTTCTTTAGATTGGAAGATGTCTTTCTTTGGGATCACTGATATTCTTCAAGATCACTGACTCTCCTTTGCCATCTAAAATTTGATGTTAATCCCATATAGTTAATTTTTTTATTTTAATTTTAATTTTTCATTCTAGAATTTCCCTTTTTTGTTGTTTTTTAGTTCTCTGCAAAGATATCCTACCTGTTCCCTCTGTAAGATCTTATTCTCTGTCACTTATGTGAACACATATTCCTTTGATTCTTTCAGCTTATTGATAATGGTAATTGCCAAGTCTTTATTTGCTAAAACTAATGTGGGTACTATTGGGGTTAATTCATAATAATTGCTTTTATTGAGTATGAAATTTCTTTGCACGTCTAATTATTTTGTTTATATAGAAAACTTTGTTAACAATTCATTGTAGAGACACTAGATTCTATTTTCTTCTTTAGAAGATAGTTGATTTTTGTTCTAGAAGTAGTTCAGTTGCTGGACTATCATTGTATAACAATGATATAACAACTATCATTGTATAACTCTGAGCCATCACTTTTCCACTAGAATTTTCAATTTTACCAGTTGTAGAATTAAGGGCAATTGAGGATTAGATTGTAAAACTCTTTCAGCAGTAGTTTAGGAGTAGCCACTGGTAAATAAAAATAAGCCTATT
The DNA here is from genome assembly GCF_047511675.1 of Marmota flaviventris. Lineage (NCBI taxonomy): Eukaryota > Metazoa > Chordata > Mammalia > Rodentia > Sciuridae > Marmota > Marmota flaviventris. Next base: position 72,515,952 of record NC_092507.1, read on the forward strand.
TTTGCATAACTGCAGAGTAGTTTCTTACTTGAACTTACTATTTTCTTACTAGAACTTAGGTGTGCTTGGTCTTGTGCTTATTTATTTATTTATTTTTTCGTTCTTTCCACAGCATGATCTGTGGAAAGTTCAAATAGTTTCCAGATCCCTGTTACTTGGCCATATTTCTCTCTTCAGGAGATAGAGTATGTAGAGGTTGAAGCTTTGTTATAGTGGATCTCAAGTAGGTCTTATTCTAAAGTGTGGTCCTTATTGAGTATGGCCTTAATACTAGTATTTTAGTTGAATGGCTCAGTCACTCTATTTCAATCGTGCTGGCATGCCAAAGTTCTACAGCAGTGTTTGGGCTTCAGCTCAATGTGCTTGGGTCTAGAAATTGACCCTGATAGAAAGTAAGGGTGAGGCTCACCTTATGAGTTTTCCTTCTTTCAGAGATTATGGTTTTGTGTTGCCATTTATCCAGTGTCTGGAAACAGTTGTCTTATATATTTTGTTCAGTGTACAGTGGTTTATGGCAGATTTCACTGCTGTTCCAGTTATCTACCCAGAAGCAGAAGTCTTTGACAGGTACAAAATGACTTTGATTTTTGGTTTTCATGACCTGGTGATAATGGCTCCATTAACTGACAAAGAAAATCAAAGATCAAGAGCAAATTTGAGAGAAATGATGAATCGGGTTTTGTTCATGTTACATGGGAGGTATTAAAAAGGCTGATAATAAAAGATATGGTTAATTTTATTCATTAGCTTACTTAAAATCGATCAACATGTATTTATGCATAGACTATTCTTCCCTCTTATCTTTAAATATCCTATGTAAGTTGCAAAAAGTAAATACAAATAGCACTGATTTTGACCCTTCCTTGAATTATTTTATAATAAAAACCAAGATATAGGGAAAAAATGTTTATTTTCAAAGTGACTTGTCAAAAACTTGAGTATTTTCTTTTGTTTTTTTTTTTTTTAAATGAATGAATGAGAATTATTTAATCTGGTGGGAAAACTGTTTCCTCCGTTTTTCCACCCTCCACGGGTATTACATATTGGCTACAGTAAACCAGATATAACTGTGCCACACACAGTGTTCTTAGTGAAATACAACTCCTTCAATGTACCAACCACAAATATGACAGACTTGGAAGAACATGAGCAATAATGATGAATATATTTGGGTGTTCTGTGGGTTAAGGCATCAAAGCGAAAAACTATCATTGTATAACTCTGAGCCATCACTTTTCCACTAGAATTTTCAATTTTACCAGTTGTAGAATTAAGGGCAATTGAGGATTAGATTGTAAAACTCTTTCAGCAGTAGTTTAGGAGTAGCCACTGGCAAATAAAAATAAGTCTATTTTTGCATAACTGCAGAGTAGTTTCTTGCTTGTACCCAGTACATGATTTCTTACAGGTAGCTGACAGCTCATGGGACTGCAACCTTAAGCCAACAGTACACAGTGATTTGCATTCTCTGTCTTCCTGGCTATAGGCTATATAGATGAATATTAATTTGTACTAATCTTGGTTACATGAAGACAAACAGTGAAGTCCTATGCCTTTCTTTGAAGGTTAGAAAAGGTGAAATAATTTATAATTTTTAATGCCTTTTAGTTAGCTTCAGAATGGTTATTAGATGACAGGATGCTCTAAATCCTATATTTTACTTATTTAGTTATTTAAATTCCTGGTGCTTAATTCAGTGCCTGATCCATGAAAATTGAGTTTGAAAAGTCTTTGCTACTGAATGAACACCAGGAAAACCCACCTACTCTGGTTAATTTGGCACAGGGGACTCCAGGTAAAGGTAACATACTCGTATTCTAACACCTTGAGTTCAAACTGACCATAAAGTGGTTTCATACCTCAGTGGAATGAAATAGGCATTCTTTACCACAAAAATGGATATTGGTAAACCTTCAATCTAAACCTTGGCCTCATAATTTATTTCTTAGCTGTGTGATAAATAACCTATGAAATATCTCTCAATTTTCTCATTTGTAAAATGGGGGTAATAACTATATTGACTTCATAGAATTATTTTAAGTATTAAAAGATAAACAGCATTAATACATGCCGGACATAGTAAAATCTTATCATATAGTTATTTCTGCTCTATAGCTGATATTGAGTAATTTTAAGAGGATACATTAATATGAACAATACATATTTACAAATGCCAACCAGAAGTAAATAGACATACTTTGATTACTAACCAACAAAATGACTATACACCAAGTTGTTTTCCAAAACATAATAAATTAGTTCTTATATAAGCAAAGATTTTTAAATACTTTTGACCTATTCTCATGACTAAATAATATATAGATATATATTTATTTCATAACTATAAAACTATAGTTTCTTGAATGGTATCCCCCAAAGAGCTCTGTTGAAGTCCTAACACCCCAGTATCTGTGCATATGACCTTATTTGAAAACAGGGAGTTTGCAAATGTAATAAAATTAGGATGAAGTCAGATTAGATTTGGGTAGGCCCTAAATCCAGTGGTTTCTTTATGTAGGAATGGAGAGGGAGATTCAGAGGCACAAACACTCAGAGAAGCAATGTGTGCGTTTGCAGCCAAGGAATGAATACTAAAAACCAGTAGAAGCTCAGCAGAGACAAGGAGGGATTCCTCTCTGGATGCTTCACACAGAGGATGGCCCTGCCAACACCATAAGTCCGGAATCTAAGTTTCCAAAACTGCGAAGGATAAAAATTCTGTTGTTTGAAGCCACAGTGCCTATAGTACTTTGTTATGGCATTCTGAGGAAACTAATACAATAACTTAAAAAGAAGTCGGCATTTTTCTCCATGTTTCTAAGTTATTGTGAAACAAAGCTTTAAAAATATCTTTAGTTGGATTTGTTTAAAATACATGGTTTGTAGGCAGGAACTTCACACTTCATTTTCCGTTTAAACTTTTTTGGAGGAGAATGATATTTATAAACTATGGAACGACAACTACAGGAAGAGGTGTTTTAAACATGGGGCTATGTTTAAGTAATGTTACTGATCTTGAAGGGGTGTGAGTTGCATTCTAGTACAGTGGAAGTTCTTTATAATGTTTTCCAGGAGGCTAGGTCTCTGAATTCTATGTGCAGAAAACCATTACATGGGGGAAAATATTGCTTTATGGGTTCTGGCTGGGTTACAAGTGTCATGTATGAGAAAACATTGAAATTGGGGGAAGGGAGGAACATTATTACAAAGCAATTATGCAATATGTTCCAAAATTATGAGAATGGTTAATTTGAATTTATTCTTATTCAATTGATTTTGTTCACATTTCTGAAGTTGATTTTACTCACATTAAAAAATATATTTTTTCATTGGAAATAAAATCAAAATTTAAATAGAAAGTCTTTTAACCAAACGCACACATTGCTTCTTGAAGTATTCTTCCTGGAAGACACAGGGCATAGGATCAGCCTTCTAAATCGTGGACACACACGAAGGGCATTAAGAGGTAAGGGGCATCTAGAATTTAGGCAGCAGGCAGTATGGGAAAGAAGAAAGAACTTTGAATTTAGAGTTCAGGTAGTTTTAAGACACATAAAAATTCATTTACATGTATTTTACCATTTAGTTTTTTTTCACCTATATAATAGGACAATACTTATCTCATTGGATCTTTTTAAATTTTATTTATTTTTTATTATTCACTTATTTTTTGAGACATGGTCTCCCTATGTTGCCCAGTCTGGTATTGAAATCACGGGGCTGTCTCAAAATCATAGGGCTCAAGTGTTTGTCTTGCCTCAGCTTCGGGAATGGCTGTGACTATGTGTGCTACCATACCCAGTTCCTCATTGGTTCTTGAAAGGATTGTTTGAGTTAACATACACAGAGTTGAGAAAATAATTTCTGGCATTAATAGATACTCACTAAATGTGTTTTCTTATTTTCTGTTGAATCTTTAACACACGTTTGTGATCACTTCTCTCCCTTTAGATCCTGGAACTGAGAGAAGACTGAATGAAGTGCAAGCACTTGTGTTCATAGACCCAAGTTATGGTTCAATGGCTAGGATATTCCAGTATTGCCTGAGCAGTGTGAAAACTGTTTGGTTTCCCTTGGATGAGTAGAGGCTTCCCATCATGCCAGACAGTGCCTTGAATTGCCTGTTTAAGTATGACCACTTTTTCTCCTTGCACTCAAGGGAGGTTTCTGTTCACTTTGCAATTCCAGTATGGTGTAAAGGAAAGATTATTGAACTGCAAGTAGTGAGAATTAGACTGAGGAAAATCTCTCTGGTCCCTAATTACTTTAACTGGAAAATCAGGAAAGGGAGAATATTGACCTCCAACATTATTTTTGAGCTAAGTTAGCTAACATAGTTTGGAATCAAGCAGCCTTTATTTAAATGTCAGCTCCACTGCTTAGAGTTATTCAATCTTTGATAAATCACTTAGTCTAAGTTTTAGCAACACTAGTTATAAAATAGGGAAAGTATCTAATTGAAAGAATTATAAAGATTCAATGAGAACAAATGCTGGAACCACATGATTCAAAGCAAATACTCCCATTCATTAGATCAGTGGTATTTTGGCATCAACCAGAATTACCCAGATGGCTTGCTAAAACTCAGAAGAGAGGTAAAGGGATCATAAGTTCTAACCTAGTCATGACAAAGCCCCAAACCTTACATCTCTAACAAATGCTCTGGTGATGCTGTTGGGCCAAAGATCACTAATCTGAAAAACACTGCTTCGGACCAGGAGTTAGCAAAGTGCCACACTTAAGCCAGACTTGGCCCATTCCCTATTTTTGTAAAAAAAAAAAAAAAAAAAATTATTGGAACATAGCCATATCCATTGTCTACAGCTGGCAAGACTGAGTAGTTATGACAGAGATTGTATGGCTTTCACAGCCTAAAATATTGACTATTTTGTCCTTTACAGAAAAGTAAACAGTTCTGCTCTAGGCTCTCATCTTCCCAAGGAGTTTGGGGACTTGATCATTTATTTAAAATTTCTTTCCTGTCAAGAGACCTAGATATTTTCTCAAATATTAGAAACATGAACTTTTCTAAGCCTGAAGACAAACTGAATCTGGAGAGACCTAAAGGTACTCTCACAGACCATAGTTGTTAAGAGGTCTTTTGTATTTGAACCCCAGCTGTACCACTTACTTCCCTGTAGCCTTGGATGAATTATTTCCTGTACATGTTAAATTGGGATTAAAGGAGTTAATATATTTGAGACAGTTAAAAAGGTCCCCAGCACATAGGAAGTACTCAAAAAGTGTTGGTTGGCACCATTATTATTATTACTAGAAATAGGAATGTTAAGGGTACTCTGTTCTCAGAACCATATTTTCCCTTTCTGAGCTTTTCAAACTTTTTAATTAGTACATGACATTAAATGTATTCATTGTGTGTTTATGATAGCAATGCAGCCACTTATTCTAATTTAAAATATTTGATCACAAATCTGACTATCTCTAATGATCATCAAAAGCAAAGACAATTTCATTTTTATGGGGGTGATTCATTAGAATTAACAACAAAATTAATAAGACCTAACCCAAAGCCCTTCTTTTTCAGCAGTCCTCTGTGGAGCCACAAAGACTTTTCAGAAGTGGGAAGGAGATCAAAGGTTCTTTAAATCAGAAAATCCAGCATATCATACTGAGGAATCTCTGTGGTCAAGCTTAAAAATTTCTACACTGAGTTGTTTGTTTGGAGTCTGAGGCTCTCCAGAAGAGTCTTGGCGAATGATAGGTTCTTTTTGGGTTCTGTCTTAGAGCTGTTTTGCTTGTAGAAATTTGTCTTCTAATAATATTTAAACTTGAGGCAACAAGTCTGAAAGGGCTCCCTGGGTGACATTCAGCTTCATTCTTTCTCATCTTGTCCAGATTGCAATCATCTTGCGCGCGCGAGCGCGCGCGCTCTCTCTCTCTCTCTCTCTCTCTCTCAACATTCTGTCACTACTCTTTTCTTTCACTTCCTGGAAGCCTGATGATCATAGTATCAGGCAGATCTAGATTCAAGTCTTAGTTTTTCCCTCATAGAATGTCTGAGCCTGGACTTCCATTTCCTCTTTTCTGAAATGGGCTAATACAACAGGTATACAGGTATGGTGAATGTTTTTTTTTTTTTATTGCTTTTATTTTTTGAATACATGAAAGCAGAATGCATCATAATTCTTATTACACATATAGAACACAATTTTTCCTCTCTCTGTATATGAAGTATGTTCATACCAATTCATATCTTCACACATGTACTTTGGATAATGATGTCCATCACATTCCATCCCTGCCCCCTGCCTTCCCCTCCCACCCCTCTGCCATCTCTAGAGTTAGTCTATTCCTCCCATGCTCCCTCTCCCTACCCCACTAGGAGTCAGCCACCATATATCAGAGAAAACATTCAACATTTGTGTTTTGCGGGGACTGGCTAATTTCACTTGGCATTATCTTTTCCAGCTGCATCAGTATACCTGCAACTTAGATGCCCTTCAACAGATGAATGGATTAAAAAAATGTGGCATTTATACACAATGGAGTATTACTCAGCACTAAAAAATGACAAAATCATGGAATTTGCAGGGAAATGGATGGCATTAGAGCAGATTATGCTAAGTGAAGCCAGCCAATCCCTAAAAAACAAATGCCAAATGTCTTCTTTGATATAAAGAACAGGGTATGGTGAATGTTTAACAAGTATTTAAGCATATGAAAAGTGTCTTGCAGAGTACCTTGTGCATGTAAAACTCCATAAAAGTTAGAGCTTTGTTTTCTAACCTGTTACATGCACCATTTTTGAATGTAATAAGACTTTATAATCTGTCTTTAGCCCTTTAAAAATGGATTTCTACATAATAAGAATCTGAGTTCTCTAAGTTGAATTGTAACCCTCACTCAGAGGGCTCCTTGAAAGTATTAAAAGCAGCTGGGGATAGTCACAGTCTTTCCTTTAAGAAGGCAGTTTGGCTAGCCAGAGGAATCACTTTGGTCAGGATAAAAGAATTGCCCTGGGAGAAGCCTTGTGGTGTTAATGAGGCAATTAACGCTTGGTTTAAAAATAGTAGCTAGATTCCAGTTGAAACAGATGGAGTTGGATGGCAATGGCCTGGAGTGGTTACAGGTGGAAACAAGGCAGAAATAACAAGTATTTAAAGAAAATGAACTGCTAAATTAGTGCAGGTACATACAAGACTTGAAAAAAGAAATGTTCTCTAACTCTGGTATTGCATAGGTAAGTGAATATTATGTACAAGTATTATTAAAAAAATTGGTTTCTATTTAAAAACAGGAGTGGATGGAGAGTTTATTTCTACACCTGTACAATTCCACTCTAGATGTAAGGCAAACTATCTTATCGATATTTCCCCAATTCTGTATTTTCCATCGACAGCCTCAAAATTGCTGATGAAACTTCCTTGGACTTATCCATTATCGCAATGGACACAAAGTTGCAGAATAAAACCATGATTTGCACCTTTCTCTGAATCAAAACCAAACCTTGAAACTTAAAAATTGAAGGTAAACTTCTACAATTCAACCTTCATGTCCCTCTTCCTCTCTACTCTCAATCATATAAAACTGTCTTCCCATCCCCAGTGGTAACTCTGTTTCTTGGTTCCTGATTACAGAAATTGGATTCATCACTGGGCATGATGACACATGTCTGTAATTTCAGTGACTCAGGAGGCTGAGGCAGGGGGATAGCAAGTTCCAGACCAGTCTCAGCAATTTAGAAAGGCCCTAAGCAACTTAGCAAAATCCTGTGTCAAAATAAAAAAAATAAAAGGGCTGGGATATGTCTTAGTGATAAAGCACCCTGGATTCAAAACCCAGTAACCCCTCCCAAAAGAAAAAAACTGGATTCATCTGTCCATCACAAACACTGTGCCCCATTCCAAGTACTCTTTTTGAGCAGCAGGGATAAACTTGCCTTTCAGCATTTCTATTCCTCATGGTAGATGATTGAGAGGTAACCTGCAGAAGACCTAGTACAAAGTTGTGTCATGTTCTGCATACCAATCTAGTCCCAATCACACCTCAATAATGCCTGCTAGAAACTTTATAAATACTTATTGATTTAAAAAATAACTAAATGATTAAGACCAGAAATAACTAACTTTTCTCCCAAAAACTATGTTTTAAAATCTGAAGTCAGGGATACTTGAATCCAATCCTAAATTTATAGCATATTTTTTCATATGCTTTTATAGACAATACCTTTCAAAGTATACAACCTTCAAGTACACAACCAGGACTTTTTAAAGGCACTAGAAAGCTGGATTAGGGATAAAGGTTTCAAATATGCTTTGTCTGCTAAATAATGTGGTATTTATACAAATTCATCTGGTTTGGAGTTTAAATTTCCACCCTAGCTTTAATTAATCACGAATTTAAACTTCAGAGAGCAAGGAAAATTTGACTAGGTTGGTCTGACCAAGGTTGGTCTGACCAAGATTTTTTTTTAAACTCAATTATTCCTAATTTATTCCAGAATCTTTCTTCCTGAAAGAGCTGATGTTCAATTGGCCATGAACAATAATCAATGAAGTTCACTATAAGTAAGTTGAATAATTTCGTGTTTAGATAGTTGCAGAAACATTTTAGAAACATTTGTGGAGCCTCAACAATGACAATAACAAACAATTCCAAATATAACATTCTCAGGAATTGAGCTATGGTGTCAGGGTATAGCTGATATGATACAGGGATACCTCTGCTTGAAGGAAGAACTGGGGGGGAAAAGACACCACAGAGAAGGGGAAGTTATATATATCCAGGTAGAAATACTTGATGAACATAATAAACAAGTTTTTCAAAAAGAAAAAGAAATCACTGAGCAGGACTGATGGAGAAGTACTCCTTCCACCACCAGTGACTTGCATGGCCATTAATTTGTAATAGAGATTAATTCGTGTTTGTTTAATTTCTCAAAAGAACTGGCTCATTGGTGGAGAAGAATGTATCAAGAGAGTTAGACAATTACACAATGATCTCAGGACAATGTGTAAAAGGCATCCTGACGATTACAATGATGTCTTTGTTCTGTGCCAAAACATCTTAATTTTATTTGGCCTCCTTGATGCTGGCATTGAAAATCACAAACAGCTGTTTTACATCAATGCTAATTTGGTACATTGCACACAGTCCATCAGTTGTAAAGTGCCATCAATCAATTCTCCAATTTTTTTTTTTTTAACAAGCATAAGGCCAGATAAGATAGGCTTTAAGACAAACCAGCTTCAACTCTGGAAAGCAGTATTTTAACTGGTCATGTACCTTCCTCTTCCCACTCGTATATTTTTTTTTTCATAGTCCTTAGCACCCGTGACTAATAATACCATGTGCTTAATTTCAGGCTGTGCCCTGTCCTCATCTCAACTTTATTAGTTCACCCAAATCCTGCTTCCTTGAGTGAACATCACAGATGGCATGTTTTATAATTAGCACGTTGGTCATACAGATTTAGTACTGTTTAGTGCATGGGAGGGCAAGCTCTTTTATAGTGTTTCAAATCTAATCCCTCCTCCCCCATCCTCTTTGGTACCTTCTCTTACCAAAACTTCGTGTTTCTATTGTTGAAGAAGCTGAAAAATATTTTCTGTCATCCGTAGGGGAAAACTGACTACATAAATCCATATCAATATTTTCACAGTGCATTATAGGTTAAAAAAACTGTAAGAGACTATCACTAACTTTTTAGAAAAAAAAACTATTATAGTTGATGTTAGGAAGTAAAATGTCTAAGATATATTTGTTATCAAATACTATTTAAGTTTCAGTGAATAAGATCTCCTTTAATGCAAACTAAGTTCAATGAAAAAATAAGAATTATAAAATATTTTGGATATTCTTCCAAATACTGGTTAAATTGACATGAAATAAGTAATTTATTCCTGTAACAGGAATTAATGGTATTCTAAATAAATTTATGATCTACGAGCTTGGCAATAGGGAGGGAACAAAGCTAAGATTGAGAAAAATAGCATAAATTAAGGCACATGGTGAGACGAAGGGATCTTCCAACATTGCAGAAATTATGTGCAAGCTTTATATCAAATAAATTAAGTGTGCCTCTTAGTGTCAGATTTGTAAGGCGGAGAATGCTGACATTGCTACTGGAGAACTCCACAGCTAAGGACCTCTGTCTGATGGGAGTAAAAAACTATTTAGTATTAAGCTATTAATAGTGATATTGTAAACATGACATCTTTGTTCTATCACTTATTACCAGCAAAATGAGACTATTCTAAACCAGTTCTTCAATAATAATGTAGTGCCTGGTGTTTCCCTTAATCCAGTCACCACAAAATTGACTTTTACCCTGTGTTCTTGGAGCAATACTACCTCTTATCCGGGTGATTTTAGAAGTTTTCCTTTGATTGAAATCTCCCCTTCCCACTAATTGGGCTATAATCTGGGTCCTAAGACCCAAAGTTCTAGTCAAGTTTATAGCTGTCTGGTACCTTTTCCCCAGAGACCAGATTTCTGTCTTGATGCTGGTCATCTGCTCATGGGGCCTAAAAGAGTTCTATCCTCTTGCCTGCATGCCCATTCTTATAAGAAAGAGATTTCACTCATTTATTTTAGCTGTGGTCTATGTTGTTCAGGCTGGACTTAAACTTCTGAGTTCCAGTGATTATACCACCTCAGCCTCCCATTTTGCTGGTACTACAGGTGTGCATTACTGTGCCCAGAGCAAGAATTTATTATCTTAATTGCTAAATCTAAAGATGATTTTAATTGCTTCTCTGATTGCTAGTGAGTAAAGAAAAGATAATGAACTTAGTTATATAGTCTGAACTTCAGCCAATTCTGAGATAGATTTGTATAATCAAATCAACTGCTTTAATTTCAATGAATTAAATGCATGGAAAGAGAGATTAACATATAATGAAAGGAATAGAGGAGTTTAGAAGAGAAAAAGTACATTCCCCCAGCCTTTTCCCTAACATGTCTTTTTAAGGATATTTTTGAAGTTGGATTCAAGACTACTTCCCTGGTTTCAAAGACTCTATCATTGAGGCAAAGAGCACAGTATTTCCCATTCTAAGAGATTATATTAGCAAATGCCAAGCTTTGATCTTGTGTATGCAGTGTATGTACTAAGCAGTTTGAAATTAGCTATGGATTCTCCAATGCTGTCAGTGACTAAACTTCTCTTCCCTGAACTCCAGCATCAACTTTTGAAAACTAATTTTTTTTTTCTGAAATCTTTGATTGATTCCTAGACTTTTCCACATGATTGTCCTACCTGTTTGGATGAAAAGTCTGATTTGGGCCTGTGTTGGGACCTTATATTTTCCCACTTCAACCCATCAGCTGCCATCCTAACTCCTCAAACCACAAGAACCTACCTACTTCTTCCTGGAATGACTGACTGACCCTCCTCTGAACAAGTTGACTTTCTGTGGCTCCCAATCCAGATTCCCTCCTAGCTTTGGACTGCCCATCGCTGCCTGACCCATTACCACGAGTTATGAAAATATGCCAAGATCTGCAACAGCTTCACCTGTAAACAATCCTGCTTCAGGACCGAATGAGCCATGCTGATTATCTTACCAAGTGATAGATGTTTCCATGGCTTCTGTCTCTAAAGGAAAAACAAATACCACCTTCTTTTAGAACTAATAGCATCAGCGAAATGAAAAGGTTGGAACAGATAACTTCTAAATTATCTTTCCAATCTAATGCTGAGGCTCATATTTTTATAGACAAGAAAATTGAGACTAATTCTCCAACATAAAGAGAAAAGATGAAGTTGCTTATTGATAAATGTGTGCATACATGCTCATACCCACACAGGTTGTGCTAATAAATGTTTAACAACTAGATCTCTGGGGGAACAAGTCTCAATTTGCAGCATTTCTGTAGTGCTAATTCCTTTGGTATAAATACTCCCATGATAGCTAATTTCGAACTACAGGCCAGGGGCAAAATTCCTTAAAATTTAACAATCTCCTTTTTAAAGTTTAATTTCCAGCATATCCCCAACATAGTTCTGGTTTTATAGTGATAATGCCAGGATCACTTACTTAGTCCCACTGTCCAGAATTTCTCTAAATTTTACCATTTCAAATTTTGATACTAATCTTATCCCAAGATCTGGGAAACCTAAGGTCCCAATGCCAGTGATTTATTGAATCAGTTTTGAGTTCTTCAGGCTTCCACATACCCTTGTTCCCTGTCTTGTTTCTTAGTTCTCTGTAAGAATATCCAGTCTCCTTAGGGACTGGCTTACTGCCAAAGAACTCTATGTACCTTCAAAGGTAGGCTTTCTTTTTGGGGATGTGGGGAGGTACTGGGGATTGAACTCAGGGGCACTCAACCACTGAGTCACATCCCAAGCACTATTTTGTATTTTATGTAGAGACAGGGTCTCACAGAGTTGCCTAGTGCCTTGCCTTTGCTGAGGCTGGCTTTGAACTCACGATCCTCCTGCCTCAGCCTCCTAAGTTGCTGGGGTTACAGGTGTGAGCCACCATGCCTGGCCAAATGTGGGCTTTCATAGATGGTAACTAAAATCTATCCCAAGACACATTTATGAGTTTTTTACTCTACTTTAAGGTTTTATCCAGATGCATAGGTGAGAAATGAAACACTGAGAGAGCAGCTGCAGCTGATTGGTAAAAGTTCTTTGTTCTGAACATTGAGATAGAACTCTCACTCAGTGGGACCCTGTTGCTCTCTTGCAAGCCTGTGGCAGACCTCATAATATCTGTGAGAAATGCCCATGATGAATAAGTCTTCTAGATCTGTAGCGACTGTGGAAATGTATTATTTCTAAAGACATTGAGCTTCTTTATCTTCTTTCACTTCTGACTTATAAAAGACCAAAAATGCATAAAAGCATTTTCTTTGATGCTGAGTCAAAGAAATTTCAGATAGAGTCGTGTGCCTCCCTCTTGAACAAAAGACATTCCACTATGAGGTCACCAATGATATATTGAATTCCAAATGTAGCCTAGGAAACTTTTCATGAACAGCCATGATTTTGATACTAGAATTTAAAAAATACTGACTCTGGCACAAGTATGAATGAATAGTCACACATAGTCATAGCTACAAATCATAGTTCACTAAACAACTTATTAACAATTGAGAAAATCAGCCCAACAATAGAGAAATAAATTATAATGCATCCAATAAATATACTATTATGCAAATTTTAAATTTATAGTTATGAAGACCATAAAGCCACATAAAGAATGTTTCTAATTTGTTAGGTGAAAGGATATAAAGTTGTATATCACTATGAGTAGAGAAGTATTTCAAATGTACATAGAAAAAAAAATGCCAAACCCTAGCAGGAGAACCATCCAAATTGTCACATTAGAGTAGATAGAACTATTAATTTTTTTCCTCTTTTTTCATTTTCCAAAATTTTACCAACATGGTTACATTGTTTTTATGGTGAAATAATATCCCAGTTATAAACAAACAATAAAATAAAAATAATTGCAAGCATATGACCCTCTAGTCAGGCCCCTGACCACTATTCTGAATACTGAGAATGCCTTTTCCTGAACAGAACCTTCATTGCCCTCTTGCAAGCCTATTGCAGATCTCATACCGTCTGTGAGGCCAGAAATACTAAATACCAAAGGGACTTGTGACAAAGTTAGAACATTTGAAGTGAGTGGCTGCCTTTTGTTATTTTTTTCTCAGCCTACTAACAAAAGGCCAGTTGCCCTCTTTCTATGTTCTCACTGCCCCGCAATGCCTCACTTCAGGTGCCATCTTTCCTGACTACTCCTCCTTTTATTCTGGTCTCTAGATGCTTTATTCCATTGCTAACTAACTTCCTTACTAACTTCCTTACACCTCCAACATTTTCAAACCCTTGAGTTAAGAGAAGGCATTAGGCTTCTGGCTTCCTTTGGTTGTTTCTAAATCACTGATCATCCCCACTCTAGTAAAAGCTTAAGTTATTCCACTGTTCCACTTCTAGCCCTTCTTGGTAATGTCATTTAGTGTCATCTGGAGACTTCCTCTTTTTCACTGAAGCTTTGGGCATACAACTATTTGCTCCAAAATAAGTAAAACCCAACTAGGGTTCAAATTAGTGGTCCAGGATGTTTAAAACTTTTGTATTTTATTATTTGTGTTTATTTATTTATTTGTTTTTAAAATACACAACAGTGGAATGCATTATAATCCTTATTAACATATAGAGCACAATTTTTCATATCTCTGTATATAAAGTATGTTCATGCCAATTTATGCCATTATACATGTACTATTTTTTTGCATTACAATTCTTAATACACATATATACCACAATTTTTCATATCTCTGTTTGTATATAAGGTATGTTGGCATCAAATTCAAATCTTCATACATGTATTTTGTATAATGATGACCATCACATTCCACCATCCTTGCTAATCCCCTTCCCCCTCCCTTTCCCTCCCACCCCTCTTCCCGATCTAGAATTAATCTAATCCTCCCATGCTCTCCCTCCTTACCCCACTGTGAGTCACTCCTTATATCAGAGAAGACATTCAGCATTTGTTTTTTTTGGGATTGGCTAACTTCACTTAGCATTATCTTCTCCAATGCCATCCATTTACCTGCAAATGCCAACTGGGATATTATTTTACTATAAGGACAATATAACCATGCTGTAAATATTTTTGAAAGTGAGAAAAGAGGGAAAACATAATACTTCTACATAGCATTAGGGTTAATACTATGTCTGCATTCTCCATTCTTATACTTAAGTGGATAAAAATTGCTGAAAAATGAAACCACTCTGAAAAGTGGAGCTTCTACATATTTATGAGCTCTCAACTCAATTGCTTTGTTAATCCTACCTCATTAATCTTCACCAGTGATGTAAAATCTCTAGTAAACAAAATAGTAAGTTGCATGGAATCTGTGCCTGTTTCAATTGATTGTCTCCCAGCTCCAAATTCACCTTTTAATATATGCTATGTGATGATGAATGGAATTCCTTTAAGCCTTTCTCTGTTAAAATGAACAGGATGCTATGCTTTCTCCGCAGTGAGCATAGGAAGGAAGTAAAAGAGCTCTCCTGAGGTTTCTGACTATAGCATGGTGTGTCAGCAGTGGGTGTGAGGACATCTGGTGGTGCTTGGCCTCAGCCATTCATCCAAATCAAACCCCTCAGGTGCTTTGAAGCCCCACATGCCTAGTGATCATCTTCCTGCTGCCTCTTCATACAGACATACAGTCTCCAGGTCCCTGCTGAGCACTTACTTCCTCATCAGGTGTGTCTCTGAGTCCCCCTGTTACTAAGGTCTTTTCCCATAGGACACTAGATCTCCTGGAATACTGGAATCCCACTCCTATTATACACCCATGCACTGGCCACCCACTATGACTTGCCAGCCCTGCCTGAACTCCAAAGTATTCTTTCCCACTGATCCTGTGACTGCAAACCAGCTCAGGCTAGCAAATCTGCAAACTTCTCTACTACTCATTGGCGTTCAGTTACACACTCTTCAGTGAGATTTTAATTGCAGCCTTGGAGAACGGTTGTCCTTCCTTCCAGGTTTACTCCTCTTCCTCTGCCCTAAGTACCACAAGGAGCTTAGTTATTCTACTATGATAGTTAAATAATTCTAATTATTTATATTAAACTTCCCAATTTAAATAACTGTGTGCTCTCAATCTCCATATTATATCCAGACTGACAGAGTCCAAGAACTAATCTGTTCATTTACACAGTGATGGATGAAAAATTTGTCTATAGTTGCTGCTTCTACTTCTTCATTCTACTGTATTCTAGCTTCCACCTGGACCATTTCACTGAAATATTCTCCCCAAAGTCACTGATAACCTGGTTGTCAACTCTAATGAACAACATTTTGGACTTCATCTTATTCGACTACTCCCTCTGATACTGTTTGCCTTCATTTTGTGATTGTATGTTCTTGATTTTACCTTTCACTTCTTGACAATTCTTTCTCAATCTCCTTCAAAGGTCTGAAAAACATCCATCTTCAATGCGGATGTTTTTCCAGGATTTAGACCATGGACTCCTCACTTTGTATAATTTCCTGGGTATCTTCTTCTATTCCCATGGTTTCAATTCTGATTTACATGTGAACATGTCTCAGATCTGTAATGTTCAGAGGTCTATGGTTTGGTTTTTATCTTGAGACCCATCTTTTCTCTATACATCTTCACCTTGATGACTCCTAGGCTACTCAATGCATTCAAATGATATCCTTCTCTGCCAAAACCATTTTCTCTTCCTTTTCTGCATCAGGGAATGGCACCACATATCACCTAATGCAAGGAAGAAATAGGAATTAGCTCATCTTTTCTTCTCCTATTCCATTTGCTTTTTGTCATTGTGACAAATACTTAAGAAAAAACAACATAAGGAAAAAAGATGTATTTGGGCTCATCATTTCAGAGATTTAGTCCTCTGGGCCTGAGGTAAATTAGAGCATCATGGCAGAAGAAAGTTGTTTAGCTTATGATAGCTGAGAAGCAAAAAGAGAGCACAGAAGGGACCAGGACAAGAAATACCCTTTCAGGGCACACTCCCAGTGACCTACTGCCTCCAACTAGGCCCCACCCCCTAGAATTTCCACAATTTCCTCATAATGTCATCAAATTATTAATCCATTGGTGAATTAATCTACAGATGAGGTCAGAGCTCTCATGATCTACTGACTTCCTACAAGCCCCACCTCTGAACCCTGCTGCCTTAGGGACCAAGCCTTCAACACACGAACCTTTAAGGGACATTCCAGATTCAAATTATAACACCCATTTTCCAAATACATCAGTCACCACATCCTATTGAGTCTTCTCCTGAATAGGTCTTGAATTTACCAATTTCTTTCTATCTCCAAAGTTCATACTATAGTAATGGGGTAAAACCTGAAAAAGTAGGAAACTTGTTCAGGGAATAAGGGACAACATAAAGGAGGGCATTGCATATGGTGATCACACCTTATACAAAGGCACAGAGGCATAAAACAATAACCTGCTATGATGGCTAATTTTATGTGTCAACTTGACTAGAATATCCAGTTTTTAATAAAACACTAATGGAAGTATTGCTAAGAACATATTTTATAGATATGGTTAATAACTATAATCAGTTGACTTGAAGTAAGAGTCTACCCTCAATAATGTGACCAATAATGTATCAAGACCACAAATATGAACTTCTGAGTTTCCAGTATGCTTTCAAATTTCCAGCTTTCCAGTCTTTCTGTCTTTGTCTCTCTGTCTCAGCATATGAACCTTTGTGTAGATGTGTGTGTATGTGAGAAAAAGAGAGAGAGAGAGTCAGCCCTTCATATTTATGAGTCAGCCTTTCATATTTATGGATTCCACATTCACAGACTCAACCATGATCAAAAATTATCGTTTTAAATCACATCTGTCCTGAGCATGTATAGAATTTTTCTTCTCATCATTTGCTAAACAATATAGTATAACTATTTACATGGCATTTATATTGTATTAAGTATTATAAATAATCTACATATGATTTAATGTATATAAGAATGTGCATAGGTTATATGCAAATGCCATGCCATTTTATGTAAGAGAACTGGATCTTGAGTTTTAGAATCTATAGGGCATAGTGGAATGAATTCTCTATGGATACCAAGGGATTACCCCTCCCCCCCCCCCACACACACATACACACACTTCCCTGAAGAACCCTGACTGATACACTTGCAAAATTTCTGCAGACTGATAGTGAATCCCATAAGTGGGTTTAACAGAATCCGATGTTACTCTGCACTTAAGTTTTTCTATAATACTCAGCCGATATGAAAAGAAAATATCCATTTTCATATTCCATGTGTAAAAAATCATGTTATTAGCAGTAAGAACCGTACTTCTTAACAGATGGTACTAGACTTTGTTGAAAGGTTTATAAGAGAAGAGAAAACAAAATATCAAGAGAAAATCAGTGTGGTTATCAGGCAATTGATTGACCTGAAAGTTTTACCAAACATTAGCAATTAATTACTCCCCTAAAAAGAGAAGAAATAATTAAATTAGTTCAGCACATGATGGGAAGAAATCAAGAACTTAATTCCATTGTTTGGTTGCTGTTTCAATACTTGTCTAAACAAAGAAAAGCTGTGAGATTGAGGAGACAGTGAGAAGCATAGCCTTTCTTATACATTTATTTCCCTTATTTTCTGCTGTTAAGAACTAGTAGAAAGAGGGCTGGGGACATACCTCAGTTGGTAGAGTGCTTGCCTCACATGCACAAGGCCCTGGGTTCAATCCCCAGCAACACACACACACACACACACAAAAGAACTAGTAGAAAGAAAAAAAATCTTGTCAAGTTAACATCTGTAATGCTCAGGAGAACACATTTATACTGTCTGAATATCTAATGATTTGAAGGGGTTTAAACATTCTTGAATCAAATTTGCTTTGAGATCATCTTGATTAGTTCCTAAATATTCCCGAGACATCCTATCTATTAAGGGAGCACCACCAAGCATATGATTTTACTCAAGAAAAGCCCAACAGAACCAGTGGCCCAAGATATGGTGCTGTGACTCATGCTAACCCCACAGTTCCTGCATAAAATAAGAGGATTCATTCCTTTGTTCATTAGTCACACAAATATTTTAAAGACTTGGGGTTTTTTTACCCCCTACTTTCAGGAAAGAAATGAGAGGGGAAAAGGCACAGGAATTCTTTTAAAAATTTTTAATTTTTAGTAGAGAGAAGCTAGTTTTGAAATAAATGACTAAAAACTTCAAGTTAAAAGTCTAATATCATATGGCAGATTTTTAGTTTATCAGTTCCTTGCACCTTAGAGAGTACATTTAAATAATTACAGAATGCATTGCCTGAAATGTAATCTGATTATCAATTCAATTGCATTGAGAAATTATCAAGTAAGCTCCAGAAAACCTTAATAATAGTATGATAATGGAAGAAGTGAAAATTGAGATGAGATTTAAAAGCATTAGTAACTGTGTCAAAAAGTATCTTCCAAATTTAGTTTTCTTGTCTGATGTTCTCAAGAAAAATCTGATTTGACCTTTTTCTTGAAGATCAAAATTTGCTAAGCAACCAAGTTTGTAGGTCCCCTGCCGGTCTTTATGACAAATTTTAGTGGTATATGATTATAAGAGTCAGAAACTAAACAAAAGCCAGGAATTTTTCTAGTTTCTATTGTGGAAAGTTCCATTTCTCAGTCTCATCTTAACCTTCTCAGCATCATACCACCATTTGAATGCTACAATCATTATGGAAGGCACAAAGAGTCAGCAAAACAAGGTGTCAAGCACTTTCATAGAACGCAAATGTTTTGTTAAGCTGAAAGAGTATCCCAAGAAATTTGGGTGATGAGAAAAATGCAAAACTTTTTTGTAAGAGCACTAGATCATTACCCTAACCCCAAATGCAGTTACCATGAAGGCTATCGTGCCCCATAGAAATAACAGGCTGACCCCCAGGCTCCACTGACAGAATCTTACTCCACTCCAGACAAAGGCATGCGTGCTTTCTGCCTCAGTTTTGACCTTTGTGAAAATTCAGTAATACTGTGAGAAACAACAACAACAAAGCAATGACATAGACTTAGTTGCCTTGTAAATATCACAAATATTCTTACTTAATGGAATAAGACATATTAAGTCCCTAAAAATAGAATCTGGCACACAATAGACACTCGAATGTTTGCTAAAAAATATTAAACAAGTAAGTGATTGTTTTTATGTAATAGGGACACTTTCTGAGATTCTTTCATTATTTAGAAGCTGTTGGTCACATTAGGCAAAAAAAAAAAAAAAAAAACATTCTGCTATTTTAATTCAATTCCAATTGAAGTAACTATTTTGTATTGGAGGTAAAGCCATGCACTGGTTTTGCATTAGTTACACATTAATTGTTTGGCAATGGATGTCAATTCTGGAACCCAAAGGAATTCATACAGAATCACTCTATCCACTGCTGAATTAAAAATGTTATAGGTGGATTTGCAACAGACCTCTCACTTTGTTCTTAGGACTCCCCTCACTTCCAGAAACTAGGGAAACTCAGGCACAAGATTTGCTTCTTGGTAGCAGCTGAGACCTTGCCAAGAGTTGGTCTCAGGAGTGGCTGCTGTGAGGACTAGTCATCGCCACTATTTGGGAAGGGGTGGAGTGGTGGCTAAGCATCTCTCAGCTTGGCTTGTGTCCCAGGAGGAGGGAATATACTGGAAGTGCAAAGAAAAGATGGGTGAGAATGAGGCAGACTAGCAAGTAACTAACTGTGCCTGTCAGCTCCCAAAAGGTGGGGCTTAGCTCAAATGTCACCAAAGGAGAACCAAAGGCAAGGTCTGTGAACAACCACAGAGATAATGGGAGGCTGGGAAACAAGCTCAGCCAAAAGCTTTAAGGAACTGGAATTGATGCATTCTAAAGAAGGAAAGGCCTAACTACAGATATTAGGGGCTACTTACGAGTCAGTAGCAAGAGATAATTCTGCAGCCTTCTGGGTTCTCACACAACGAACCTGGCACTTTCACACACTTAGTCATCATTTTATCCTAATAGTAATCCTATGAAGGATCACTTCACAGATGAGGAAACTGAGGCTCTCAAAATTTAGCAACTTACTTAAATCACATGGGGAACAGAGATGGAGCAGGGATTCTCTTCCAGGTCAACAGTGGCTGGTCTTATTCTATTCAAATGGATTTGCTCACAATGCCACAGCTGGGGACCTAGAAGGGTGGGAGGATGGTATGTCTAAACATTTCAGGTCTCTAGTTGCCTCATATCTGCTAACAGAAACAAGAATTTCCATTTTCTTCATCTCCCTACCCAACAGAGGCCAAAGAAGGACTCTCAATGCAAATCTCTAAGTGACTCCAAGCATAAGGGCAATTTCTACACCCACTCCCTCAAAGCTTTTGGAATGAGCTCATATATTGTAATAAAACAGCCTACCTTTTAAAGTGTAGGAATCTGATTTGGTCAATGTTTCCTGGAGAGTCAGACAAGAATATAAAATAAAATAGTCACTACTATAAAGATGCTTCAAGCAGAGACGAATACTGGTAACTCAGTAATAGTGCCCCTTATTCTGGGGCCATGGGTGATATATTTGCAGAATGATGGTAGCTTATTTCTGACATTTCTGAAACCAGAGAAAGGCAGAGATAGACCTGGGATCACCTAGTCCAGTTTCTTCATCATTCCCGAAGAATCTGCCCCCAAATATTCTTGGTTTAGACAATATCTGAACTAGAATCTCTATTTCCCAATTATTCCAAGAGTCTTGCACATGGCTCTGATGCAATATAAGTGCATCCTAGGTCTCCCAAATGTTAAAACCCACTCCCATTTACTATTCAACTTCTTCAGGCCAAGTACACAGGTTCCACTTTTAATCACCCTCCCTTTCCACTTCATCTCCTAGTTCTGGTTCCATGTGTCCTGTGCTTCAACCCTGTCCTACTTTGTGCTGTTTCCTGAACACTCCATGCATTCTTGAACCTTTTGAATTTTGCTCATGCACTTCCCTGGGTATGGAATTTCTCTACTGCTTAAACTGGCAAACTCCTATTCATCCTTTGAAGCCCAACTTTAAGTAGTCCTACATGTGAAAACTTCCAAACTTTATGCTGAATGGAAATTAATGTGTTGCTATAATGTGGTGTTTTTCCTGATACACTACATTTTTCTACTTCCAAAGAAATAAATATATATATATTTGTATGAAATATATATATATATATATATATTTCATACACTAACGCAAACATCTATGCCATTTTCCATCTTTTTGCTCCACTTCTTCCTCTGTTGTTTGGCCTCTGGGGAATTTTTTCCCTTAGGAAGTAAGTACCTGTGATTTTGGAGATGTAAGAGGGGTCAGGTGAAGTCTAGGGAATGGGAAACATGAGGCTGATCTCTTGGGATTTGTTCTGAATTTAAGACCTTGCGGTCATATTCCTCACCACCAGACTTGGAAAAGAGATAGCAGTGGAGTACAGAAACCCTTTCCAGAAATGAATCCTATATTTGTTTGAACTGTTCTTAGAGTCCAACTGGAGCTTGCATCAGAGTGAAACTTCAACATTTGCCACATATTCACACATAATAAATATTTGCTCCATTGGCTTGAACAGAAGAAAAATTCTAGCAGATGTAAGTTAAGTTCTTCATGTAGACCTGGTCTTAAATATAGCTTATGCAAACCCCTAAACCTCCTCTAATCTTGTTCCATTCAATTATTGGCGCTAAGTGCCTGGAGGGTCTCTGTCATATGAAAAGGGATCAGGCTATTACCAACCCTATGGCCCTGATGAGTTTCTCTAATTGATCAATTAGGTAGCCAGTAGCTGGGGAATGGTGACAGTTAAGTTCAGATGCTTAGTGAATATATTTGAAAATGCTTAAAAGTTCCATCACTATCTAGAAAAAGAAAACACCATGTGAAAATGTGCTAATTAGAAACTTCTGCAGTGGACATTACAGAATTAGGCATCTGGAGATGACCAGGAAGGAAGTGAGACAAGAAAAGATAAATGAAAACTAAGGAAGCACCTAGATTGACTTCCCTTGGTTTCTCACATTTTCTCTGGGTGCAGCTCTGCTTGTCATGGTCTATGCCTCTAAACTGCTGATCACCAGTCAGAGACTATAGGGTGCTTATATAAAAGCCTGTAAACATCTACTCTTTTGTGAGAGTCCATTATATTCTTCTTCCCAAAGTTGATCAGGGATCTCAGAACCTGGGGAATCAGAGCTACTTGGGCTAGGGCTGTCAGATGGTCTACTTCTTTGGGGGAAAGATAGAAGAGTCAAGTCTCAAAGAACACAAAGAATTTATTCAAGTTCACACTGAAGTTCTAATTCTTGTTCTGAGCTTTTTATACATTTTGTTATCTCTTAATATTAAAAAAACTAAGAGGTTTAATAACATTTTTCTCTATATTGCCATCTTTTCAAAGATAGTACTTTCTCTTAACTCATGAACATCTCTGTATAGGTCATAATCACTCTCCTGCTTCTAACAAAACACCACATCCTAAAAGGCCCCTAAGGAACATATTTTGTTGATTAAATCTATGGGTTTTATAATGGGCTTGGGAATATGTTTTAGTATATTCACATGTAGCATCATATGGTGGCCTGAGTTCAACTCTTGGTTAAGGTCTGTGGTAGCCACAACCTCTCACTGTTCTCTTCTGTAAAGTGAGAGATATTAAATTTACTTCATGGAACTTAAATGTGAAGATTCATTGGGAAATGTAGAAAAAATATTTAGTACAGGCATTAATCCTCATTAAAGCAAATATAATTTTTGCCCTTTCTTTTGTTTAAACTCCTTAAAATTTTCATGTTTTATTTCTATTATATTAAGTACTTAATCTCTAGTTACTTTCTAGCAATATCTAGTCTGGATCACTCTAGAGATGTCATTCATTTAGTCAACAATAAGTCATGAAGGCCAATTATGTGATTGGCATAATGATAAGGATGCACTGAAAAAAATTCTATGCTCTGGAATCATCTTCCAGGTGACTGTTTTCGCTGAAGGGGGCTCTCTGATCACTCTGCTACAACAATCCTGCTTTCAATACATCTCTTGTTGACATGAAGTAGACATCATATTTACATCTCACTACCCAAAAGTACTTGGAACATTGTATGATATGGAGTATTGAAGAGGGTTTCTTTAACAAAACCAAAAATGACAGTAGTTTCAGCATAGTTTATTTCTCTTATGTAGAAATCTAAGCTGTTAGGAGTTTGGAGGTGTGTGTATTGGGCAGTGGGTTATGACTCTGCTACATGGGTGGTCAGTTTTATTGCTTCTCATCCCTTAGTATATGGCATTCATCTACTGGTTAAAATGGGCTCTTGTAACCACATCTACTCCAGAAGCATTGGAGGCAAAAGTTTCTTTTTAAGAGCATGCCTGCCTTGGAAGTTGCATACACACCTTTCACTTGCATTACATGGATAGAAATGTGGTCATATTGCCATATTTTGCTGCAAGTGAAGCTGGGAAATGCAGTCTAATGGGCAGCTACACACCCAGATACAATTCAAAGGAAAAAGTATATACTGCAGTGCAACTCTTGGTAACTACTACAAACAGAAAGGTGGTTGTGTCATGAAGAAAACTAGTTAACTAGCTAGGACCCCATGAGTACATCAGCTGCAATAGGTCGTGCATGAGGATGGTACCATGATTACATGTAACACACTTCCAGATTATTTATATGAATGTTCTTTTCATAAAGCCTGTAATAGGGCATGTATAGGGTATTTTCAGCTTTTATTAAGGAAAAGTTGTTTGTGTTTTGAGGATATTGAACAGATCATTGCCAAATATTTGTTCAGAACAAATAACAGATAGGATAGCTGCATTATATCTAAAATGCACAACATTACTTCATTGCAAGGATAAATTAGTGCAATCTGTTTAATAAATCAAAATCCTTGATCTATTGATTCCTAGATTCATTGGACCACAAGTGATTTCCAAATCCTTGTCACAGAGTTATTAGTTTACTCCATCTCTTAGAACAAAACCATAGTAAATAGGTTATATAGCATTTTATGTGACACACACACACACACACACACACACACACACACACCACATTCATTGACAAAATGAATTAACCAATTGTCAAGATATGACCCTTACAAATACACTCCCTGGTGAAGAGATGAAAACAGAACACTTGACTTTATTTATATAAAAACACAAATTCATATGACTTTGAACAAATACATTAGTACTCACTTATCTGCAAGAAATATATTCCAAGACTGACAGTCAAAGCCTAAAATGGCAGATAGTAAGCATCCCTGTAAATATTATGCTTTTTCCTTAACATAGGCACCTATGATAATGATTAATTTATAAATTAGGCAAAGTAACAGATTAACAACAATATTATTATAAACTTGTCAACATCACTACTCTTGTGCTTTGGGAGCATTATTAAGTAAAATAAAAGATACTTGAACACAAGCACCGCGATACCAAGACAGTTAATATGATAATCAAGACAGCTACTAAGTAATTAATGGGTAGGTAGTATATACAAGATGGATATGCTGGGTAAAGGGATGATTCACTTCCTGGGTGGATGGAGTGGGACAGTGAGAGAATTCATCATGCTATTAAGATTGGCACACAATTTAAAACTTATGAATTGTTGGCCAGGAATGGTGGCACACGTCTGTAATCCCAGCAGCTTGGGAGCTGGAGGCAAGAGGGTCATGAGTTCAAAGCCAGCCTCAGCAATTCAGCAAGGTGCTAAGCAACTCAGTGAGACCCTATCTCTAATAAAATACAAAATAGGGCTAGGGATGTGGCTCAGTGATCAAGTGCCCCTGAGTTCAATCCCAGGTGGCCCCCTCCCCCCGCAAAAAACTTCATGAATTGTTTATTTTTGAAATTTTCCATTTAATATTTTTGGATCATGACTAGCTTCAGGTAACTGAAACTGCAGAAAATGAAACCATGGGTAAGGGTGATACTCTTTAATGTGGTTACAAGTATAGTATTCTCTTAGGGCTATGCTAGCCCCAGAACTGCCTATTTGGACAGTACTATTTAGATGGACTTGAACTTGAAACTGTATAGATGCCACAGGGACATTAAATTTCTTATCATGACATACTAAGACTGGATGACATAATCAATGGTGAACATTTTTTTTAATTCAGCTATGGTCTGAATGTCCCTCCAAGTTCCTGTGTTGAAACTTCAATCACCAATGTGATAGCATTAAGCTGCAGGGCCTTTAGGTGATTTCATAATGAGGGTAGAACCCTCATGAATGGACTGGTGCCTTTATAAGAGGGCCTGAGGTAATGAGCTAGCTCCTTTTGCCTTCTTGTCTCTTTTACCAGGTGAAGACACAGTGTTCATCCTCTCTAGCTGTCATAGCCCCAAGGCACCATTTTAGAAGCAGATAGTAACCCTCATTGGATACTGAATCTACTGTCACCTAGATCTTGGACCTCCCAATTTCCAGAAGTGTGAGAAGTAAACTTCTGTTTTTTATAAACTACTCCATTTCAGGTATTTTATTATTACAGCATGTGTCTTAACAAACTCTTATTCTTCCTTCAAAGAAAGAATTTTTATGGATCATTTCAGGGAATCATTGCAATAACACCATAAGTTATAGACTGTTTTCCAATTTTATGGGTAAGGAACTTGAACCACAGAGCAGTTAGATAACTATTCCTGAGTCAACTGACAGGTGTCATAGTTTGGATTCACAGACCACATTCAACTACTGTGTGACATTGCCTCTTAAACAACAGATAGCATCTTCTTGCCCCCTTTATCTCACTGCTTGTCACTTTTAGCTCTGCAACTTTCTGTTTTCGGCTATTTAAATTCCCAACATATATCCTGGTTTTCTTTGTTTCTTCTTGAAATGCCCTTCTTCTAGGCTCATCACCTGAATAGTTCCTATTACCTTTCAGCTCTTATCTCAGATGGTGTCTCCAACTAGCAACAAGTCTTCTGTGCTATTGCCCAAGACAACACAAAACCTGGAATAGGTCTGCCTTTTATAACTCCCACTACCCTTGTGCTTATTTCTGTCTTAAGCCCTTTACTGCTTTCAGTGCTCCTTGGGACTGGGAAACACTTAACTGAAAGAATCTGTCATAATGTGCTTGAGTTACATGTGTCTCATGTCATGACTGGCAAAACGAAATAGAACAGGAATGAAGCAGGAGACCTGGTACTTAAAGGTGCTATTTCCCATCACAGTTTCCATTTTTCTAATACAGATTGTCACTGAAGGAATATAAGTTGTCTGAGTGTAGGAACACTTGTCAGTTCCATCTGCTTATGTACCCCTGAGAACCTAGTATTGTGCCTGCCATACATAAAGCACTCAATAGTATTTGTTGAATGATATAGCAAAACAAAATTCATCTATATTTTTAAAAAACATTTATTTTTTAGTTGTAGTTGGACACAATACCTTTATTTTATTTATTTATTTTTATGTGATGCTGAGGATCGAACCCAGGGCCTTGCATGTGCTAGTCAAGTATTCTTACGCTGAGCCACAACTCCAGCCCTCATCTATATTTTTAACAATGTTATTAATTAGAAAAATGTTACAACAAAAAGCATTTTTTACATTATTGTTTTTCTAAAAGTTTTCCAAATCCCATCTTCCTATTAGAACTATATTTTAATGTTAACTAATGATTTTATTTTTTATGGCTATTTACAAAGGTGCATGTATGCAGACAGACTTTGCAAAATATACATTGATTTACATGTATGAAGAATTTCCTAGAGTATATTATGTTTATTTCAAAATAATACATGCATATAGAAAAATATGGGGCAAATAAAAGCTATCCATAATCACCTGGTCAGAGTGCTAATTACTTTGAACATTTTGAATTCTCACATTATTTTAATTTCTCTCTCAATGTGTATTACATATATGTGTGTGTGTGTGTGTGTATCTCATACAGGTACACAGTATATATGTAGTATATGTACCAAATCTACATGTATATATTGAAAGAGAAAATGTGTACATATGTGTGTATATGTATGCATAAATATAAATATAAATCTATACATGTATGGTTTTATGAGTCTATTATATACATACTGTTTTATAAATTTTTTCATTCACTTAACAATTTATTATGAACATATTTATATATCAGTAAATACATCCCACATGGTCATTTAACCTATTTTATGGATTGATCACTTATCAGACACTAAGCAACTTGCTATATATGGATTAATGGACTATGGCAAGTGGGTCTAACTTGGTAGCCATTAACAAATACCTGCTGAATGGATGAGTGTGGTATCTAAATCTCTAAGCAAATCTTTGGAGATTCCACTGGATATATTTTTGGGGTATTTTTGTTTTGAGCTAATGTCTCAGGAAGGCTGCATTCCCCTCTGAGAGGTAGCTAGCTACCTGAGCCACCTTAGCCATACAAGGAGAATAATGACAAGCAAACAGGAGACCAGAGACAGAGGTAGACCACATGAAGCACTGGAGTCAGAAAGCCCAATCTCTGGAACTTACTTGTATTCTATGCTTGCTGTTCAATTTGTGCCTGTTTTGTTCTGACTTCCCACAGCAGAACAATTTGCTCTGCTATGTGTTGACAAGCAGAGCTATTAAAAAACATAACTCTCAACCCCTATGTTTTTGTTCTAACAATGAACAGAGTGTAACCAGCATCTCTGATTTCCATTTCCATCCCAGTAGATCTACCCAGCTGGGGTCAGAAGTCCACACTGGATTCAGTCTGCTCATCGTAGGGAGGTAGAACAGGTAGTTACAGCTCTGTCAGTGGGAAGGGCAAGTATCAGAGAAGGGGGATCATGAGCCAGTTATGCTAGAGGTAATTCAGCATAATTAGTCCCAGGTGTATGTATTGGAGAAAAGTAGAAATGAATAAGAGTGTCAATACTACCAGAAGTCAGACATACAATTTTCCACAAGCATTTCCAACAATAACTTATCCAATAGTTCTGCATCTTCAAGAGCCACTCTCTACAGAACCATAAAATAGGTCAAGTTTGTCATCTGTCTATGCCAGCATTAGCATCAAATCCCTCTCCATGTGGCTGGCCTTCTAGCTCCCTGCTTATGCACAAGCCCAAACTGTTGTCTGCATCCCTGGAGAAGGGAAGCCTCTCATGAAACAATGTTCCATTCCCTCAGCACACTGTTTCTCTCTCTGTGAATCTACTGAATAAGGCCTTTACAAAGTTAGGAACTGTGGTGACTTATTTTTATATACTCTTCTCATTCCAGAAAGGATTAAGGGCAGCTTATGAGAATACCTAAAATAAAACAAGATAGCTTCAGTAGGAAAGAAAAGCAAAGGCAGAACATAAAAAGAAAGCAGGGATAAGATTAATTTTAAAAATGTTTCTTTCTATCCAGAAAGACCTATGAATTTTCTATGGGTAGAAAACGTCCTCATTGAGTTTATTAAGGTCTCAGTAGATAATATCTCAACTAGAAGTGAAGTAGGTGCTAGTTTAGAAGTCAAGGAAAAAATTAAAATAGACTAGCATGATTTGAGCATTTAAAAAATTCAAAGTGATATAATAAAAGTAATGGACTACAGAAAACCTGGAAGTCCAGAAATTGAGCTTCACAGCCTCACTAGTAAAATTATGCTGATAGGAAAGAATGAACTATTTCTGGATTAGGAGTAACTTCCCCAAATTTAGCCAACTTGTTCTAGTTTTTACATAAAAGAATAAAAATAATTGTATTTTTAAAAAACTATTTGGTATCAAAATACTGCAATCTTCACCCCTGAAAGGGTTTTAGGGCCCCTAAAATCTTAAAAGTAC
This sequence comes from Marmota flaviventris, assembly GCF_047511675.1. Lineage (NCBI taxonomy): Eukaryota > Metazoa > Chordata > Mammalia > Rodentia > Sciuridae > Marmota > Marmota flaviventris. The sequence continues at coordinate 72,545,229 of NC_092507.1, forward strand.
TGTGACTTTCTGAGAATTGCTACCTGCAATAACATGCCCTGTGTTTTCACACACCAAATGCCGAGAAGAAAAACAAAAACACATGTGGCCGGGATTTCTTTTTTTACAAAAAGAAAACCATATTTAAGGTTTCCTGTCCAGATGTATCAGTGAGACGTGTCTTGCTTGTCTGCCTGTATCTCATCCGCTCATGGTGCACATTTTATGTCAACTGACAGATTCCTACAACAGGAAGAGGCTGAAACCTCCTGAATTATGAGTTAACTCATGCCACAAAGTCTATAAAGGTAGATTTAGAATGGTGATTTTTTTCCCCCACTTATGTCTTATAATTTAATTTAATTTAAAATCTATCAGTGTGTTTGGATAATAGGAAGAAATAAATGGAAGCATTTGGGACCCAAACCTGAGTGCTATTTTTGGCCCCATCTCAGTGTCTAAAAAGACTGAAAACCAAGACTGTCCCTAAAGGGTGCTTAATTTCTAGGCTGTGAAAATTAATGGTGGGAAACAGCACAGCTCAGAGTTTTAACATGGGGCTGTGGAGTCAGATAGACCTGAGTTGACCTCTGCTTACTGCTGTGTGACCTTGGGGAAGCTACTGAATCTCATTAAACTTTGGATTCTCATCCTTGAAATGAGTAAATAATGGTACCAATCTCCTAAGGTAGTTGTTAAAATTAAACGAGATTAAGCATAGAAAGTGCATAAGTGGCACTAAGAACACATAACTACGTGTTAGTTTTAAAATAAGAAACTAAAATAAATAAATAAAATAGAGAAACTACCCATAAGAGATTTTCATCCAGTAATACAAGACTTGGTAACTTAGGTCAACATGCCTAATAATAATTATGAGAACTGAACAAAATACACTTTAAATATTTGCTTGAATTCATCAGGAAGCTAATGAGGTGGTGAAGAACTATGGGGCTAATACCTGGGAGAAGAAGTAAATTCAGAGAGCTGAGCCTGGCTTTGGAGGCCTTGTTTCTCTCAGCAGTTTCTTCCAATTCTAAAAGTAGCTGTAAAGCTGAGAAAAAAAAAATTTGTCAGACTTATGGGGTTAGGGGAACAAAGATTGGTGTCCAAGTTCTTCCAGAGACTTTGAATTACAAACTAGGAGTAAGGGTTCACTTGAAACACAGTCGTGCATTGCTTAAGAACAGGGGTACATTATAAGAAATGCAACATCAGGTGATTGTGTCATTTGTTCAAATATCATGAAGTATACTTACACAAATCTTTAAGACTGTAACTATGATGAAAGGGGACATTCCTGACTAGAGAGCAATAACTGTCACTGATTTTCCATCTTTATAGTCCTTACTCACAGGTCAATTACTCAACATGGTCTTTTACTGGCAACATTAACAGTGGATTTTGTTTGTACGACTTTGGGGCCGTTATGAACAAAATAACATGAGACTAAATCAAACACAAGAGAAAATGATGCATCAAGAGATGTGGAAAACAGGAGGTTCGCGGGGCTGTTGCCTGGGTGGTGTATCTACCATTACAGTAAAGTTTTCTTTTTATAAGTAGTAGCACACTTCAAAATAACAATAAAAATATAATATGGTAAATACACAGATAAGTAGTATAGTTACTTATTATCATTATCAATGATATGTGCACATACAAGTATTTTGTATTGTGCCTAATTGTGTGTACTATACCTTCTGTCATTTGTAAAAAAAATTTGGTGCTGGGGTTGGAACCTAGGGCCTTGCCTAGGCTGAGGATTTGCTTTATCACTGAGCTACACTTCCATTCCCTTGTTCTATACTTTTATTAGACTGAAACAATACTTGGTTTATTTACACCAGCATCACCACAGACACATGGGTAATACTTTGTGCTATAATGTTACAATGGCTGCCACATAGATGGGTGATAGAAATTTGGGGGGTCCATTATAATATTGTGAAATAACTGCATATATAAGGTTCATCATTGACCAAAAAGTCATTATGCAGTGCATGACTGTTGGCCCTTGTAGTGATGGAAGCCCAGTTTCAAATCATCAACAATTAAGGTGAACTGGCATTGTTAGGCACCCTAGATGCCTTCAACAATGTAGATGTTCTCTGGGGGGATAGGACAGGATTCTGGACTTCTCATTATTGCTCCATTTCTTTTTATACACAATGTGTCCAATCAGATCCTTTTTCTTTCTTTCTTTCTTTTTTCTTTTTTTTTTTTTTTTTTTTTGGTCCTATACCAGGGGCACTTAAACCACTGAGCAACATTCCCAACCCTTTTTATGTTTTATTTTCAGACAGGGTCTCACTAAGTTGCTTAGGGCCTCACCTGTTGCTGAGGCTGGTTTTAAACTTGTGATCCTCCTGCCTCAGCCCCCTGAGCTGCTGGGGTTACAGCTGTGCACCACCATGCCAAGCTCCTCCTTCCTTCTTGATAATTCAGTTCATCATCCATTAGACAGGGCCTAGCAAGGTAGATGCTTTGGAGGCTGGGGGTACTGGTGAAACACACAAGTAGCATAAGGAGAGCATTTATGAGGCAGTAAAAGATGACAAAGATGATGAGAGATTGGCATATACAGAAAGAATTTATCCAATGAGGAAATATATTGAGGATGTTAGGAACTAGTTTTCTATCAGAGTAAGGAGCTACAAAAACTAGAATAAATCCCATGATATTGGGTTAGAATGGGGGTTTTCAGTGTGAATCTATTTTTCAGCATTATGTGTGTGTGCGTTCAATCTAGATATAATATATAGATAATTGATACAAAATAAATACAGATGTAAGTGTGAGTGCACATACATTCCCTAGTTCTATCTAATGAGAAGTCCTTAGAACAAGACAGCCTAATAGTTATTGACACATCCAGTACCCAGTTCTTATTTTCTAAATTTAATTCTCCACTGAAAGGCATCAAAGTTCCTTGGAAAAATTATTAATTCTACATTTATTTAGAAAAAGTGCTCATATATTAGTGGGACATGTTTAAAAATACAGCAAGTGCATTAATTTTCTATTGCTACTTAACAAATTACTAAAAACACAGATCTTAAAATAATATATGCTTATTACCTCATCATTTCTGATATAGTAGTCCAGGGACAATTTATTTGGGTCCTTTGCTTAGGGCTTACAATGCTGCAATCAACATCTCATCTTGATGCTTGACTGGGGAAAGATCCACCTCCAAGCTCCTGCAGATTATGGGAAAACTAATATTTCTGTAGCTGCTAGAATGAGGCTTCAGCTTTCTACGGGTGGCTACCCTTGGTTCCTGAAGCCACCTATGGTTCCTTTCTGTGTGACCACTTCTTGCTAGCCTACTTTTTGAAGGCCAGAAAGAGCATTAAAATTATTTGCTTTGAGGCCATAAAAACTTGTCACTAAACTTGGTAGTGACATTGCACAAAAGAAAAATCATATCCCATTTTTACTCTTGTCTCAGAGACCAAAATACTAAACAACATATTGGCAAAAAGAATTCAAAAGTTTATGAAAATAATAATACATTGCATCAACTTAGATTTATAGAATTATGAGATTTATATGAAGCTCAAAAATCTATGTATCAAAAATCTATCATCACGTAAATAGAATAAAAGGCAGAAGCCCCCTATGATTATCTTCACACTATGTATAAACACTTTTGATAATATTTGACATCTACTCATGATAAATACTCCTAGAAACTAGAAATAGAAAGGAACTTCCTTTTTCAGGCTAATTTATAAGAAATCCTGTTTCAAACATCACACCTCATGGTGAGATGCTGAGCATTTCCTCTAAGATGAGGAGACAGGTATACTCTTTACTACCACTACTAACCATTATCTATGAATTATCATATAGATTAACTGTTATGGTAATGAAACATCATGAATAAGATTTTCACTGTTCAGATAGAAAACTCTAAAACAATTTCCTTTCTCTTCCAATCATCTTTCTCATTTCTTCCAAATGATCTGCTTGGGATAACACCTATATCAAATTCTAAAAATATTCTGTCACTTGTGTACATTACTCAGTGCTTGCTAGTGTCCTTGTGCTATAATAGTCTCTGTTTTCATTAGAAACTTAACTCTTTCCACACGTGCTCACTCTGTTATACTCAGATCTTTCAGCAGACACCAAGAGTTAAGTTCAACACACACATATTGACCATCTACTGAATTCTAGGGAATCCACTTCATCCACTCTCAGAAGGCTGTGTCTTATTCACAGGCACAGATATTAGACTTTGTTCCATAGGAATTTCCTTGTAACTACACTGCCAGTTTATTTTGGGATTTTGCCTCATAAGTGACTGTTTTCACTTAAGAATTCATACAAATTGGAACGATGTTATATTCTACATGTTTGCATTTTGACTTCCATCTCTCAAATGCTGGGGAATAAAGTCAATGGTAAATGTGAAAAACAAAAGGGAAACATCATGACTTTAGTACATTCAGTGAGAAAGTATAATAGAAACCAAAATAATGAATACATCAGGTTATATGAAAGAGACATCTGTCATTGCACAATGACTGGTAAATGCATAAAAAGGCATAAAAGAAGTGACTGTATAATTTAACAGGATATGAGTTAATTGGACATGGATGTCTCTTCAGATAAATAACCTCCTTGAGTGACATAAACATACTTCTGGAAATTTCTATAACTAATGGATGTAAAAAGGAGACAGGCAAATAGACATTTTTTATTCATTCAAGAAAACATTTTAGCATAATTAAAATTGTATAACATTGTCAGCACCGAATAATGTAAGCCAGTGACCAAATATTTTTATTATCATAATTTGAACATTATCATAATTTGATATAGGTTATGAATTTCTACAAATGACTCACAAATATCCTGCTATGACATGACAAATATCAGTGATCAGATTAGAGTTTTTGAACATAGAGCCCCTTGAGGTAATCAGACCCAACAATACATACTGAATAGTAAAATGCCACTACAGACTGCTACAAGTCTAATGGCAAAAAAATGACTTTTCCATTTCATTTCCTGATCTAACAATCTTGAGTTATATAACATGTTTAAAATGAATGAATTTGTCTACTTGATGAGTTTCCCAGTCTTCAGTTTTAAAGAGGAAATGGAAAAGACTGTGGTTCCTGCATAAAAAAAAAAAAAGAGTGTGTATGTAAGGTTCTCACATGCCTCATCTTAATTCCATCCAAAATAAACTCTGACCTTCTGATACTGTAGGTGGCTTGTTATGGGAGGACTGCTGGACCACACCAGTATATAATCGTGGCATGTAAATGAAGGCTCTTGGTCTTGGTCAGGCCTTTTCAAAAACCCACAGCATCTCATCCTTTCTGCAAAGTACAGGTCAAAAATCCCTATCAGAAGATTCAAAATTCTTCCAATTTGTTTGGCTCTCTTAATTAGGAAACACGAGGCAAAATATCTTATCCAGTCCTTATTCACAAGTAATTGCTTTTTAAAGGCTTGCAGCATTTTGATACTTGAGTTACACAGTCCAAAAATAATTTCAGAGGGAAATTAATTTGGGTCTTTTCCCATCTAGCTTTGTCTCACTCCTTCTTCCTTTAGGATGCATGCATGAGGCTCATCAGACTATAGATTCCGTGGAAGTCTACGAATTGTGTTCAATTTCCGTCACTGGAACTGGAGCTTAAACTTCAATACTTAAGGCAGTGAGGGAGTGGCAGTGGATGTCCTGGGAGATCAGGAACTATAGTGAGGTTAAACTTCTGGCCCAGCTCCTGACAGTCCTATCAGATCACACCTCCCAACTCTGTAGCCTCTACTCAGCACCACATTTATAGGAAGGTACCCATTTTCTTGTCCAGAGAGAGCGCCCAAACATGTCTTTGTGCTGAGACATCATAATAGATAATAGCATCCTCAAAAGCAAATTAACATGGTGTTAATTTCCTTTTTCTTTGCTTACTTCTACCTTCCTCTTCTTTCCCAAATTCCTCAAAAACAACACCTTCTGGAAAAATGCCTTTCCAAAGCAAAAGGACCCTGGACAGACCCTGGGTGAGAAATCCAGAGAGGATTTCTCAGGGAGGCTATCAAAGTGGCTAGAGTTGCTGAAGATGTATTTTGTCAGTTCTAGTATAATTTTGATTATAATGATAGCAATAGTTACAGCTAATATTTGTTGGGTTTTTACTATGTATGAAATAGGTACCAATATTATTCCCATTTGATGGGTTAAGAAATAGGAATTTGGTCGATTTAGCACCTTGCCTAAAAGAGCATTCTTGGCCACCAAGTTATATTATCTCACATTTTTTCCTTCTTTCCTTTTAATTTTATCTCTTTCCTCAGAGTAGAGATGACATTTTCAGTGTATCTGTCAGTAGCAAGTTGATTAAAGTAGTGTCTTCCTCTAAGTATCTATAATCAGCACCACATGTGAGAATATTATAAATGGTTTGGATGACCACTACCACATTATTGGGTTTGAATAAATTGCAAAGAGAAAACCAGAGGAAGAATTGTCAGAACCTTAGTTCTAACTCACTCTGTCACTTCTTTCCTTACTGCCTGACTTTGGTTACCTGAGCCATACAATCTACCTGAGAAGGTGTTTTAGGCCCTTGAAGACTAAGAAAGCCTAAATCATCCTCCTGTTGATATTTGTATATTTTCTAAATAAATTTATTGAAATGATTTGAAACTAAAGGAAATCTATGGTTATAAATATGAATATACCTTACATTCCTAGAGGTAGCATGCATTAATGTTGTGTTAATTGACAGCTAACAGTAGACTAAACATGCTATAGAATAAATATGTTTGAGAGAGATAGGTGTTTGTTTTTTCTGTTTATCCACTCTGTTTGAATTTTTCTATTTCCCAGAGATATTGAATGTGGGACATGCACTTGGCAGAGAGAGCTTAATGACATTTGGACTCTATTAAACTCCCTATCCTGGATAGGATTTTCTGAATTCTAACCAAATATCAAACATGAGATAAGTGCTTTATCAGACACTGAGGGTCCTTTCACCTCTCCCTCTCTCTCACCCCACCTTATCCCACCACACCAACTAACCCAAGCGAAAAAGGGAAACTTGAGATGAATAGAGATGAATCTGGTCTTGGGAGGTCCAGAGGACTGTTCTAAGATCACCTTTCTGAAATACTTCCTAGTCCATTCAGAAAGCACTGAAGGTATTAGGTGAAAATTTCAAACCCCTTTGTGGGGTAGAGATGAACCCCCTCAAGAGACTGAACTGAGCCAATCCCACCCTGAATTATTCTATATTAAACTATACCACAAAGCCCTGTTGCCAAAGGACTTTGCCTCCACTGGGGCCTTCTAAGACTGTTCAACCTACCTCTTTCTGCCCTGTCTGGCCTGTGATTTCAGTCCTTGTGCTCAAAGCACAAGTGCCTTTTGTATAGAAAGTTGTAAAAAGGCAGCTCTGGTGTCACCTGACATTATTTTCATAAGGAGAGTTCTGGCTCTCATAGAAGCTGTGGGTTTGACACTTTCCCAGGATTTCTCACAATCACTTTTTCTTCCACATCTTAACACTCTGCTCTCTTTTCTGCCTCTCTGTTACTTTCATTAGGAACCATGTTGCCACAGTTGCTTTTTCTATTTTTGATATTTTCTTAAGCTAAAACATCATACTGGTTCTGGCATGGAACTGGCCCAAATTAGACAGAAAGGCAACAGAGTGGTCAAGCATAGAAGCCCAGATCTTCCAGACTCTGTAACTCTGCCAAGTTTAACATTTCTGTAGGAGTGAATGAACAAACTCGCCATTAGTGAGTTTGGGACAAAAGTTAATTTCCTTCTCTAGATACAATATTTCATTATTCTAGTGTTTTTGACTTAGCTGACCACTAGCTAGTGCCGACTATATGCCAAGTACCACGCCAGACTGCTGTTGGCACCAGATGAACAAGGCATCATCCCTGTCCCCAGAGGCCAACTCATATATCCATTGATAGCATGCCAAATTCAATCAGGAAAAATCACAATCCACACCCTGTGTTCATGTTATTTGATAGGCTGCCCTGAGCATATGAAATATGGAATATGCCTCCAACCTCCAGAGTGATTCACTGGCCCTTCCAAAGCAGAAGCAAGGTTGTCTGCAATTTCCCAGTGTCTAGGACCCTCTGCGTGGTGATCATTCCATAGGATCCCTGTGTTGCACTATAGAGTTTGAAAAATATTTATAAAATCACTAACTCCTGCAATATAGTCAGGAGGGGTACTTTTTACTAAGAACAAATTGAAGCTCAGGTAGATTGTATGGCTCAGGTAACTAAAGTCAGGCAGTAAGGAAAGAAGTGACAGAGTGAGTTAGAACTAAGGTTCTGACAATTCTTCCTCTGGTTTTCTCTTTGCAATTTATTCAAACCCAATATTCTGGTAGTGTCATCAAACCTTTTATAATATTCTCACATGTGGTGCTGATTATAGATACTTAGAGGAAGACACTACTTTAATCAACTTGCTACTGATAGATACACTGAAAATGTCATCTCTACTCTGAGGAAAGAGATAAAATTAAAAGAAAAGAAGGGAAAAAAATGTGAGATAATATAACTTGGTGGCCAAGAATGCTCTTTTAGGCAAGGTGCTAAATTGACCAAATTTCTATTTCTTAACCCATCAAATGGGAATAATATTGGTACCTATTTCATACATAGTAAAAACCCAACAAATATTAGCTGTAACTATTGCTATCATTATAATCAAAATTATACTAGAACCGACAAAAATACATCTTCAGCAACTCTAGCCACTTTGATAGCCTCCCTGAGAAATCCTCTCTGGATTTCTCACCCAGGGTCTGTCCAGGGTCCTTTTGCTTTGGAAAGGCATTTTTCCAGAAGGTGTTGTTTTTGAGGAATTTGGGAAAGAAGAGGAGGGTGGAAGTAAGCAAACAAAAAGGAAATTAACACCATGTTAATTTGCTTTTGAGGATGCTATTATCCATTATGATGTCTCAGCACAAAGACATGTTTGGGCGCTCTCTCTGGACAAGAAAATGGGTACCTTCCTATAAATGTGGTGCTGAGGTAGAGGCTACAGAGTTGGGAGGTGTGATCTGATAGGACTGTCAGGAGCTGGGCCAGAAGTTTAACCTCACTATAGTTCCTGATCTCCCAGGACATCCACTGCCACTCCCTCACTGCCTTAAGTATTGAAGTTTAAGCTCCAGTTCCAGTGACGGAAATTGAACACAATTCGTAGACTTCCACAGAATCTATAGCCTGATGAGCCTCATACATGTATCCTAAAGGAAGATGAAGTGAGACAAAGCTAGATGGAAAAAGACCCAAATGAATTTTCCTCTGAAATTATTTTTGGACTGTGTAACTCAAGCATTAAAATGCTGCAAGCCTTTAAAAAGCAATTACTTATGAATAAGGACAGGATAAGATATTCTGCCTAGTGTTTCCTAATTAAGAGATCCAAACAAATTGGAAGAATTTTGAATCTTCTGAAAGGGATTTTTGACCTGTACTGTGCAGAAGGGGTGGGATGCTGTGGTTTTGAAAAGGCCTGACCAAGACCAAGAGCTTTCATTACATACCACGATTATATACTGGTTTGGACCACATGCACCTCATATCGTGCACTAATCTCTGGGATATATAAAGAACTCAAAACACACATACACAAACCCATCAATAAATGGACTAAGAATTAAACAGACACTTCACAGAAAAAGAAATAAAAATATTCATCATCTCTAGCAATTAGAGAAATTCAAACCAACACTACTCTAAGATTTCATCTCACTTCAGCCTAATGGCAATTTTCAAGAATTCAAGTAATAATAAGTATTAGCAAGGATGTGGGGGAAAAGGCACACTCGCACATTGCTGGTGGGGCTTTGGTGTAACCACTATGGAAGCAGTATGGAGATTCCTCAGAAAACTTTGAATGGAACCACCATTTGACCCAGTTATCCCACTCCTTGAGCTATACCCAAAGGACTTAAAATCAGCATAGTACAGTGACACAGCCACATCAATGTTTATGGTAGCTCAATTCACAGTATCTAAACCATGGAACCAACCTAGATACCCTCTAGAAAATGAGTAGATAAAGAAAATGTGGTACATATACACAATGGAATATTATTCAGCCTTGCAGGTAAATGGATGGAAATAGAGAATATCATGCTGGTAAAATAACCCAGTCCCCAAAATCCAAAGCTGAATGTTTTCTCTGATAAGTCATGCTTATCCATAGTTGGGTGGAGGGGTAGGGGAGAATGAAAGAATGTTGGTTTGTCTAGAGGAGAGTGAGGGGAGGCATGGGTCTGTTTAGATGGGAAGGACGGTAGAATGAGACAGACATTATTACCATCTAAACATATATGATTACACTATTGGTGTGACTCTGTACCACATATAGCCAGAGGAATAAGAAGCTGTGCTCCATTTGTGTATAATAGGTCAAAATGCATTCTACTATAAAATAAATTTAAAAATAAAATATATACTGGCTTGGTCTTCAATCCTAAGATAGATCCTATTATCTCTCATTTTAGAGATGAAGGAACAAATTTAGTGATTAAGGGCTTTGAATTCAGAACCGTGAGCTTCAAGGGCACATTGTTCCAATAACTGAGTCTGTGGCACAGTTGTTAATGCCAACAACCTTGCCATCACATTTTACATATGTGGAAACTGAGACTTAGGGCGTTGTCCAAAGTTGAAAAGCAAGAGTTCAAGGGTTTCGAATCTAATCCTTTTTACTCTCAAACCTGTGCTTTTTCCACTGCATGCTGCTGAACTGCCAAACTTCACAGTGGAAATGATAGTTTTAACTTCTAAAACTGTCTTGGAACAGCTGACATAATTTAGGTGGATCTATGCAAAGTAAGCACTACTGTTATGTAAATGTTCTCCTTTGGTGCTCCTAGCAATTTTATTCACAGCTATTGCCCAGGAGGAAATCCTGGTTAAGAGCAGTACTATAAATGGGGTGTTTGTTCCTCATCTTAAACTTCAAGCATTTGCCATGCTGAGGAAGCTCTGGGAATGGACACTTTTTTTTCTAAAACCTACTGGTCTTTTTTTTCCAGACAACCAGGAAAAAAAAATAAATGTCTGGCAGTTTCTTTCTCTCCCATCGTTCTTTCTAATAACCTCAGAACCCTAGTTAACTGGCTGGTATGGGAAGTGTAAATGGCTTGTATCACTGGGAGACATGACCTTGGCAAGTGAATTGGAAAGGCAGATTTAAAAAAACGACAAACACTTTCTCGTTTCCACTGTTGGGTTCATTCAGAAAAATAGTAGATTTTCATCCAGAAACCCGAGTGCCTGGAAGTGGTAGCAAACATGAAACCCAGGTGAATGGTCAGTAAATCCTTATAAATATTAATAAAAAAAACTTTCAGTCCAGAAAATCTGCACTGTCACCATTGGGTGGTATAAGTTTCTTTTGCACATGATTAAATGGAAAGTCTCAATTGTGGGGAAAAAGGAAGCAGAGAGGGAATAAGATCTATTCCATGCAACCACCCGTATCTACTCCAGTAGGTCATCTGTAATGTGGCACCAGGTTCTGTCACTAAGGAATAATTTTCTTCTTCTCATCTCTGGAGTGGGTATGTAGTTGCCCACTCCAAGTTACCAAGACTCATATAAGCAGATGCCACACTAAGTTATGGGCATTATTATGGGTTGAAGTGTGTCCCCCGCAAAGAAGATATGTTGAAGTCCTTCCCCAGTGCTTCAGAATGTGACGTCATTGGGAAATGGAGTGGTTCTGGATGTCAGTAGTTAAAATGAGGTCATACTGGAGTCAGGTGGCCCTCTAATCAAATATGACACATGTTCTTATTAGAAGATGACCATGTGAAGAGAGAGACACACAGGCAGAATGCCATGTGATGATAAAGGCAGTGAGAAGTTCTACAGCTACAAGCCAAGGAACACTAAGGATACTCACAAATTTCCAGAAACTGAAAGTGGCAAGGAAGGAGTCCTCTACCTTTTTCACAGGGAGCATGACCCTGCCAACAATATGATTTCAAAATTCTTGCCTCCAGAATTGTAAAACTTTAAATTTCTATTGTTTTAAGTCAACTAATGTATGGTATTTTGTGCAGTAACCCTAAGAAATGAATACAAGTTTCTTTAGGTTTGGTTTAGGCCCATCCTTATTGTGGTTTTCTGAAAATAAATCTTTTCTTCTAAAGACAAATGTCCAATATATAGCTATGATATAAGCCCCAAAGTGTTAGCATCACAAAATGAGGGGGGTCATCCAGGACTGGGTGCTCCCTGGGCTTCAACCAGGAACCTCCCCCTCAATAGCTCCTTTCCTTACTCCTCCCCACTCTCCAAGGACCCCAGGAAAACACAGCTCCATATGATTAGTCTCACTATTAGTACTACTAAATTCCTATGGAACACAGCTGAAATTCAAAATCTGTCAATTCTAGGCTACTCACAGATATTTGTCCTCCTGTTTATAATATTTAACCTTTGAGTAACAAGTTCTACAAAGAGCTAGAAAGTTTTACCCTGGATTTTAAGATCATTTTGCATGTATATGTTAGTAATCATACTAGACTTTACTAAAAACATCAATGAAGCAGACAGAGGACAGACATCCTCAGTGGGAGTCATGCATTCCATCAAGGCATCTCACTGTCCTTACCTATATTAGTAATTCTGACTTTCTGAAACAACCTGGAAAATCCCGGAATTGACAAGTAACATGCCCTAAAAAAGGATATAAAACATATGAGGCTAATACAAGGCTCAGATCCCTGGAGAAAAATATACTATCTTTTTTTATTTTCCTTAGGTCAATTTTAATTCAAGTCACAAGACCTATATTAAGAAAGCAGAATGCTTTTCTGTCTCCCCTTAATCTCTTTAAACTCCAAGATCCTGACAGCAAGTTGTTTTGTTTTGCTTTGTTTTGTTTTGAATGTTTCATCTGGCTTTGATTTGAGTTCACACTTTAGCAAATTCAAATGCTAGGCCAGATGGTTCCTCTAATTTGCAATTTTTCTAACTCTAAAACTGCCAATCATGGTTGTTGGCATTTTCTGGCTCTTCTTAGCTAAAGTCATTTTATTGCAAGGTCTCCCTGAGATCACTGATCCTAGGAGTGAAGTGTTTAACACAGACACATGTATTTTATGGCATTACCAAAATCCATCCTTCATAGTCCATTGACTTCACTTTCCATTTAAAGCCAATTCAATTAGATAAATACTTCAAAGCTTAGACAGATGCCATATAAACAGATGCCACACTAAGTTATTTGTTTTTAAATCTGGAAAGCTTGTTATTAATAAGCTACTGTCATCTTTTCATTTCTCCACACTGTCACTGTTTGCATTCTTTATGCCCATTTGTCCTTAAAAAGGAGTATTTCTTTGTAATAGTCTTATGTTAATGTTTATACTATGGATTATTGAATTTAACTGACTGTATTCCTGATGTTGTTGCAGATTACATGGTGAAAGCAGGAAAAAGGTAGAGAAGTCCCTGGGGTTTGCAGCCCACACAAATTTTTGTAAGTTGTTAAATCTAAATGCAAATGGCAAACCACTAGCTGTAGTTCTCAATCTTGGCTAACTTTAGAATCACCTAGGGAGCTTTAAAAGAATCCTAGTGCCAGGGCCTCTGGTACCAGGAATGATGAGTATTTTGAATTTGAGTAATCTTTCCATTGGAAATAACTTTCAAAGCTAAACAAAGTATACAAAACAACTCTTTGAAGGTATTGGAGAGCAACCAACTCTGATAGGACTTGAGGAATACGACTCCTGAGAGAAGTGAAAGACAACATCATGTTCATCTTGAATTTTTTTCTTGAGCAAAATCCCGGAGAAGTGGGAATTGCAGGAAAATGAACCCACAAGTTTTGTGTAATTCCCCTCAAATTATTGCATGACTTCTAAGTTGTATATGTACAGGGCAAGGCTCCAAGAAATTCTGAAGGGAATAGCAGCCAAAGTCTAAATTGCTAAGCAGACTTCAGCAACCACATTGTACTGGGGAGATGGAGATTGGAGTTCAAGCTCCACTAAGGTCCTGCCCAAGTAGAGAACATCTGCACAAGAGAGTTTAGAGAAAAGATATACTTTAGATTTATGTTTTATTTAATCTCTGACTACTATAAGGTAAGGGAATTGAAGAAAATAGGAGGGTGATTTAGCAGCCTATTGATATGATCCAGACAAGAGATGGTGTTGGCTCACTTGTGGTAGAGGATATATCTCAAGGCATATCTCATGGCACAAAATAAAATTTAAGGTAAGCAAAGGCCAGATAATATAGGGCTTGCTATGATGGATCACTGGGAGGTGAGACTAAAAGAAGAGGATTTCTTATTTAACTAAGGGATTCTAGTGCAGGAGCAACTTGGCCTCCCAGGAGACACATAGTGATATCTGGAGACATGTTGGCAAACATTCTACAATGTGTTATCAACCAAGAATTATCTGTTTCAAAATAAGACTATTGCTATTGAAAAGCTCTGGCTTAACCTCCACAAACTTAGCTCTTCTTTTATGCATATCTGTTTTCAATTAAAAATGTAAAACTTTAGAGAGTAGAGATCATATTTTTCATTTATCTTCACCTGTACTGTACTGCCTTGTATATTTTTAAAAAACATTAATGGATTTATTTTAGGGTGGTTTTAGGTTTATAGAAAAACTGAGTGGAAAGTACAGAGTGTTCCCTTTACTCCCCCATCCCCCCACCCCAGAGTCTCTCATTAGCATCTTATATCAGTTGTACATTTATTACAACTGGCAAACCAATATTAGTACATTATTATTAACCAAAGACCATATGTTACTTATTTTATTGCCTAAATAATAGTTGTCAATAAACACCTTGATTACTAATGTAATCATTTGCTGAGGAATATAATGAGAAAAGAGAGGAAGAGAAATGCCCACAATTGAACATCTGTTATGTACAAGGCACTTAACCAGTCAATCCATGTGTGAATATATTTATATGTCTATGTTATTATATGTAATCATGTCAATCATATCAATAAATGTGAGATCAGTATTATAATATCAATATTATAATCTCAATCTTATAAGGAAATTTAGGCTCAGAATTTTTAAGTGATTTGCTCAATCACACAGCTAGCAACAGAAAAGTTTGAACAAGGCTTATGTTCACACAGTTACATCTAATACTCCTCTCTTTCTTTTTTTCCTCACATTAGGGATGGTATTGACTAATTTTTCCTTTTTTAAAATGTTTTCACCTGCTTCTGGAGCACAGTCCCAATGAGTGAGCAGTCCTGTGTCTTTTCCAGTCTCGTCTCTCAGCTCCACCATTGGAGGTCCATGTGGTTCCCATCTGTGCCAAGAGGCTGCTCCACCCCTGATACTTTTAAGCCAGGCTAACACACCCATACAAACCCATAAAATCCAGCTGCAAATGCTAGCAGATGTTCAAGTCTCTCAGCGCCCACTCTCACCTCCCTTTTGATCCTCATCTGACTGCTTTCTCTTACCAAGTTAGTTCTGAACTCGACCTTTTCGGTACCTGCTCTGCACCCCAGATTTGTATCCCTACATTTCCATAGAGTCTTTCTCTTTTGAGTTCCCCTGTATGTTTTCTGCCTTAGTTTAAATCTTCAACTTGCATATTTGCCCTTGTCTCAGCTGTATCAAAGACAGACATCTTTATTTCCCTTCAGCCTTAGGTCAGCCCTGGAATCTCAACCCAGGGTGAGCTTTGACTCTCAAAATGTTATGTATGTTGAGATTACATATGGTGGACTTATTAGGTAAAATGTGGGAGGAGGCTGGGAGGCCTGCTCTAGATCACAAATAGTTCGTGAACATCCTCTCTGCCCTCAGCAGGAGTCAGGAGGGTAGACTATCAGCAATCATATGCTAGAATTTAGAAACAGCTCATACCAGAATGCCATTGCTCAAACTTGAACATACTGCCTAGGTAGTTGCGTAGTCCCACCTACCTCCTCTAAGTCTTTGCTTATATATGTATTTATCTTCTTCCTTTAAATTATAAATTCCTTAGGAATCATTTTTATTCCTAACTATGGTTTTTTTCCCTTAATATTTAAAAATCTGTCCAAATATTTTGAACTTACACAAAGCACATAGTTCTCTTCTTTAAGCCAGTCTAACCATTCCTTTATTTAAATGACTCTTTAATTCTTTGCCTCTCTCTACATTTCCCTACAAATGGACTCACCACCACCATCAAGAGTGCTTGCTATGCATGACCCTACAGAAATGTGAATGTGGGGTCCCAGGAATGGATCTTGTTTGTTTTCCTTTTCCTACGTTTTTTGCTTGTCCTTTTAGCAAAGGTGGGAGATAAATAATTGTTCTAGCAGAAAACTTCTTCTCATTGATTATAAATATTATTTTGATGTCATCTTAACTCAGTCAGCAGTCCTTTAAGTTTTCCCTTTTTCCTTCTCTCCTCCTTTCCATCTCCACCCCTGTTCTTTTCTTAACTTTATATTTCTTCCCCACCTTTCCTAGTGCTAGCTGGTGTCCCCTCAAGGAGCAGGGGAGACTAGTTGTAGGGAAATGGTGAGTGAAGGAGTAACAATTTTCTTAAGATATTACTCTTCTTTAATCTTCAGTTTCCATTTATTCTAGACATTTTGCTACTTCTCCCAAAACAGTGTGGTCATTTTCTACCATTTCTGGAAGCTCATATTCCTGGGGAAGAAAATGCAGTGGGATGAAGGGAAGATAGGATTTTATATTTAATAAAATGGGGGAAGGAAATAAAATTTGGTTAGGCTGTGAAAAACAACCAACCAACAAACAAAATCCAGACCTAGCATAGAACAAGTTCTGTTTTTAAAAAATTGCCAACTATACTAGACATAAACTGTATAATATGTAGTTTAAAAACAATGTGTAACCACAAAGTTATTCTTCTCAAATGATGCTCAGGCCCCAAGCCTTACAGTCATCCTTTGTTTCTTTTCCTCTCACACCTACTTCCAATCAATTTATCAATAAGCCCAGTCACTTCTACTTTCAAAAGCAGAGTGGTTATTTTTCATTTAAATTCCTCTGTGATCACATCCCTACCAACCTTCCTCCTGCATAAATACTATTTGGATATTTTGTTAATAATTCCTCTGCTTTTCTTGATGGTTGGACCAAAGTTATATCCCTACAAAATAAATGTTTAGTACAGACAGCTTCTTAACTCAATATAAATTGAATAATGCTTGTATATATCCTTCTGGGGTGTCCATTCTTTCCTCAATATTATTTGTAACATTCATCTATATTGATGCATCTAGTTATAATATACTAATTTTCAGTGCTGGATGATAGGATTACAGTGTCTGAATATACCATTATTCATCTATCTCTTCTATTGTACCTATATATATTTAGGTGTTTTACTTTGCCATAAGCTACAAGGTCAGGAGTATTTTTATATACATCTTCTACATAGGGATAAGGTTTGCTCTAGGGTTCATACCTATAAGTGTTTTGGGGTTATAAGGACAAGCATATTCATCTTTACTGGGTAATGCCAAACTGTTTTCCATTGGGTTACACAAATATATACTTATACTGGTGTCTGTCTGTCCAAACTCAGAAACTGCAAAAGTTAAAAAAAAAAGGAGTTTGCTTGGGGCTTTAGGAATTGTAATTTAAGAGACACAGTTTTGGATAGCTCTCAATCAGTGTTCCAAGGAAGGAGAAAAAGGGGTGGGGGTTGTCTATTGACCTGCGAATACATGGCTGACAGAAGATAAAGAAAAGAATGTATAAACAGAATGTAAATGTCCATAAAACAAGAGTCCAAGTGACCTCTTGATATGAATCTTGAGCCTCTGGGCACAATGTAATTGTCGGGTCAGCCAGTCTTTCTAGTGGTTCCAGATGCCTGTGGTCAGAGGGTAGATAGAGGTGACCAAATTTCACCTTTCCAGCAGCAGCTAGAATAGTGCAAAGCCCTGTCTGCAGTGGGCCCCTGACTTCATTTTGAAATGCTCTTCCAGTGTTGCTTTCATTGTCATTTTCCTTTTATTTTCATACTAGCAGAGTAAAAGAGTAGTTCCATATCTCCCTAATACTTGGCTTGGTTAGGACTCCTTACAGTGATGGTATATCATGGTAATTTGTTTTGATTTTAATTTGTGTTTCTCTGCTCGCTAAGAGATTGAGAATCTTTTCCTATGTATAAGTCATTTAGTATTCCTTTTCTGTAAATGTGTGTTCATTTTCCCCCCATTGAATTGTTTTGCTTTTCCTTACTGATAGGAGCTTCTCAAAAAGCATAATTTTCTAAGAGCATCGATGAGAGTCAATTGCACTGTACAATTTCATGAGCCCCAAAGGCACAAGTGTCTTTAAGTTTAACATAAGCATTAATGTAGAGGATCCTGACTCAACAAGAAAAATTTATAAAATATTTACTAAGACAATGAAGGAATAAATACATTTTCAGCAGAATCTTTTCAAAAGTATGATCCTGGTTTAAATTTGTCAAACCGATATCTTAGAGGAAAATTTTAATTAAAAATAGACAAAATAGAAAGAAGATGGTCTTCACAAATTTCCTTGTGGAACTGATACTTTACTGAAAAATGTCTGGTGAGGTTGAGACTTCATAGAACAATTGACTTCATGAGCATAACTAGAATATATGCTAGGTCTACTAATCTTAAACTTTAGCCTTTTCCATTTCATTAGAAAAACTTTTTTTAACGACTCCAGTTAGAAACAATGATGAAAAACTGACCTTAATAAATTATTTGTAAATATCAACATTTCCCCAAGGGTTATATAACTGCACACTCCAGCCTAATTGAATTTGATTTAATTCCAAATACAAACCTGATCATTCTTCTATTTTAGAGTGAATGGTGCCTACTCATTACTACTATGATATAATGCACCAAGAAACTGAGAAATAAATCTGTAACTGGACATAAATTGTCCTCACTTGGGAAACGTAAGATACTCATGAATGTCCTCCATTTTGTTCAACTGAAAAAGGATTTCTGAATACATACATTAGAAAATTGGATGAGCCTTGCTTGTCACACAACCTAAAACAGAACAGCCCTTCCTTGCTTTTTCACAGGTTAAGGAAACTTAACCTGGAAGTGACTTTTTGACTTGGGACTTTAGAATGTATTAGAAATATTATTTAGAGAAAATTATTTTAATAATAGAAATATGTGTTTCCAGCTTCAAAGGGTTCACTGAGAAATTGGCACAGTAAATGAAAAGGAGATTTACATTAATCAAAACATGTGTAACTGTGAACTTTCAAAACACTGAAGTTTTAAGGATACATTCATTAAAACTAAACTAAACACAGTTCACCTAAGACGTATTAAAAGTCAGAACAACACTTGACTTTTTAATAGCAACAGTGGAAGCTGGAAAACAATGAGGTAATGCTTTAAAATATGGGGGAAATATTTCTGGGCTGTAATTTTACATCAAGTTAAACTATTAATCAAATATAAAGGTAGACTAAAGACATTTTTTTTGATATACAAATTCTCAAAAACCAAAACCATTATTCTTTTTTTTAAGAAAACACTACTGGAGAATGTGATTTTCCAAAATGAGGGGGAAAAACAAGTAAAATGAAAACATGGAATCCAGGAAACAAAGGATTCATTACAAGGGCGAAGAACATGACTGGAGAATAGAGAAAAGAGATGTACTCTCAGGAATTCAGTTACATGGTAGAGTTAGAGAGCAGCAAGTCCACTTCAGAATAACAGGGTAGAGGACTCCAAGAGAATCATATTATTATATTTTATTATATTTCATATATATTATATTTTACATATATTATATATTTTATTAATTATAGGGAAAGGATATTATTCAGGTATGTGGAGGTAAGTAACTATTTCCAAAAGAAATAGTTGGAAGTGTCGAAAATGGTTGGCTAAAATTGTGAATTGAGGAGGGAAAAGGGGGAGCCCGACATGTCTACTGGAAGGCTCGTAGCATTAATGGTCTTTCAAACTTTTGTGTTCAACTTAGATAAAAATAAAAATTATCCTAAATGAGAATAAACTAAGATAAAAGAAATATTGCATTATGACAAGTATGTGGTATTTTAACAGGAGAGTTGCTGAACCTAGAAAGATATCAAAGTCCAGGGTAGAAGATAAATAATAGACTGCAAGAGGCTTTGCCCAAGGCTAAGTTGCCCACCAGAGACAGAGATGCAATTGGGACCCAGCATTTCAATCTGGGCTTAGTAAGCTCTTCTTATTCTACATAAAGGAATTTTTATGATATGATCAAATATGTATCCATATAATTTGATTACTTCTGGACAATATTATATAAACATTAATAAGTCATGTGAATATAACCCTGGAACTAGCATTTCTTACATGCCTACTACATGACATCCACTTAACATATCATAAAACAGTTTTCATTACAATATGATAACATAGTAGTCATTCCCATTTTTCAGATAAGGAAACTGACAATTTGAAAAATTACTTTGCTGAAGGGCACATAGGTAGCAAGTATGGATTTGGGATTAGAACCTTGACTTAGTTTACTCCAAAGCGTATGTCCTTTCATCTTCTTTTCCTTCCATGATTTTAGAAGGGCATGAAGGTGGCAATGATCAAAGATCAGGCACCCCATTGTTTTTAGTAGTGAGGATTGAGCCCAGGAGTGCTCTGCCACTGAGCTACATTCTCAGTCTTTTTTATTTTTTACTTTAGACAGCGTCTCACTAAATTGCCAGGACTGGCTTCTAACTTGATAGAACAGGTCTTTTATAAAGAGGTCCGGTGCATGTGTGGCAGCATCTGGCCTAGGTGGTGCTGGATAGTAAGGATCCCTTGTCCTCACATAGTCTCTATCATAGGGTTTATCTCATTTTGTCACAGTTTTTGCCTATCTTGTCTCTGCAGCTCGAATTGCTTCACCAGCACTGGCAGGGCATCACATTCTCCCGTGCAGGTCTGACCCCTAGCACAGTAATTGCCACAGAGTAAGTGCTCAAGAAATAGTAGGTGAATGAACCTGCGTTGCTCACAGGTTAAAGCATTAAGGGAATTCCATAATATTTCTGGGCAACTTGGTGATACCTCCTCTCCCTCCTAAATTAAACCAGTCAGCTGATGGTTTAATTAGAAGGCATTGGAAGGGCCTTATTAATCAAACATCAATGCTCATAAGTCCTCTAAGTAGACATTTTTATAATTTTAGTGCACAAAAATCAGCTTCTTTTATTGTTACCTGAAGTCGGAGTTTCCCCAATCTGCTCTAACTCCTCAGTTTTAAATAACTTTACTTCACACTTGATAACACCCTTCCCTTTCTCTCCTCAATCCACTTGGATGTGAAATCTCATTAACCCTTTCTCCTGAAGACCTCCATTACCATGGTCTTAGCTCAGATGAACATATTTCATCCAGAGTGTGATGTTTTAGTGCCTCCATCCCCTCATATCCTTTTCTCCAGGTTTTCCCTATTTCAAACATTTTACCAAAGCAGGCAGTGGGTAATGGAAGAATGATATAGAGCAATTAGCACAGATCAGGGGTGTTTTCAATGAAAAATCTCAGAGTAATATCTGGCATACAGTAAGTATGCTTGAAACAATTTTTTTTTTTTAACTTTTTAAACGTGGGGATCAGGGAGTTAAATCAGATCAGATGATGGTTAAGTGGGCCTTGAAAGAGATTTATTTTTTATTTTATAATAAAATAGGTGCTATTTGCCAAAGGTGGAACTTTGCTTTTCTGCAAAATGAAATAAGTTAACTCCTCACAAAATTGAACTGCCATGGCCAATGCATTATGTCACTTATAAAAAATGTGTTTTTATGCAGAACAAAGCCTTCTCATGCATAATATTCATAAATCGTGGAGCAAGGATATGTTTCAAAAGCAAAGTGACAGCTTACAATTCAAAGGAAATGACATCCAGTTGAATGGAGTGAGTACAGCAAAAGGGAAAGTTTCTATGTGGGAGGTTGTTGTTGTTGGCACTTCTTTCCTGCTAAACATCAATGCTTTGTTTGGCCATTCACAACCTCTTCCTGAGTATACATGTTCTATCGGTCCTTTAGATAGTCCTCATAGTACCAGAGTAATGCTTGTGGCAAGAGATGACACTGAAACCAACATTTCTTTCTGGTTGTTACAAGGGAACTGAAAGTAAGTTCTTTCTCTCTCATTCCTATTGATCTCCCCCCCACAAAAATGATCATATAAACGTTTCTGTACTGGGAAGCATGTTACTCTATTTTATTTCAAGCCATAAAAGAGTATGGAAACACTTGAAGAGTAAAGTTGAAGTTATTAGCCAGAACTAGATAAAATACAAGAAAATATGTGCTGTTGTAGAAGTGTGGCATTATGGTTTAGATATAAGGTGTCCCCCAAAACTCATGTGTCAGACAATGCAAGAAAGATTGGAGTGAAATAATTGGGTTACGAGAGCCTTAACCTAATTAGTATATTAATCCTGATAGGGTTTATTGGATGGTAACTATACGCAGGTAGAGTGTGGTTGGAGGAGGTGGGTCACTGGGGGCATGCCTTGGGGTATATATTTTGTCCCTTGTCTGCACTATGTCATTCTGCTTCCTGGTGCTATATCCCCAGCTACTTTCCTCAACAACACACTTCTGCCATCATGTTCTGCCTCACCTTGGACCCAGAGCAATAGAGCCAGCCATCTAAGGACTGAGACCTCTGAAACCATGAGCCCCCCCAAAGAAACTTTTCCTCCTCTAATTATTCTTGTCAGGTCTTTTTGTCCCAGCAGTGAAAAAGATGACTAAAATATGTGGGTATTTCTAGGTCTTGGGGTACCATTGGGTTGAAATACTGTTAGCCAACCTTGAACCCTGCCTGGATTATCTGTCCCCTTCCTTCTGAATGTCTCAATTTAGGGACATGTATGCTCAGCATTCTTAGAACATGCAGTTATTATCATTATTAATAACTAGTAGTAACAGCTGTAGTAATGCTATTGAGTGTCCAATATGTGCCAGGTATTGTGATTATATCTTTTTATGGCATCTTTAATTCTTACAGCAATCTTATGAAGTATGTACAACTATTGTGTATCCATTGACACTGAGAAAACAGGCTACAAATGATAAATTGGTTGCTCAGGTTGATAAAAATCATTATAGAGCCAGAAGTTGAATCCCTAGGATATTCGTTCCCCAATCCACATGTTACTTAAGCGAAGTGAATGAAGTTGCTGAATATCAGACTTGGAAGGGAATTGTTGCCACTGTTCCTGAGGACCAGACTCTGACATTTGGGAAAAGATAAATTTAGATTTCAAAAAACCATGGCTGCTGAAACACTATATAGTCTTATATAAAATCAGGCATGACTGAATGGAATGACACTCAAGCTGGTGGGGTGGGACTAAGAAGAAACAGGTTCTAGAAATGAGGTTAAGCTGGAATTCAGAAGTGCTTTAGTTAAATACTGGCCTGGGGAGGTGCCCCAGTCCGGTTGCAGCAAAATAACCAGGGGGTGACGAACAACTTGTGTACATTGATACAGCAGGAGTGGGAGCCGTTTATTGTAGGACAGGAGGGGTATATATACATTCCACACAGCTTATCTTAATTAACATAAACTAGATACAGCAGTCAACCAATAAGGAATCTCCACACTTAATGGCTCGCTGGCATTACTTCACAAACCACTCCCTCTGGCAATATGCCAGGCGCCATCTTGACTTGTTTACAGACTCTTAACAGGGAGGTGTGGCATTGGGGCAGGTTCTGGGATGATTTTAAGGATGAAATTGGCTGATAGGATTAGGAGAGTAGAAAGCATATACAAAAGTCAGGGCACCAAGGCTGAGTGAAAAAAACAGAAGCATTAATTATCTATAAATATCTCTATTGTCTATAAATAATAAAGATACTTTAATTTTAAAGCAGCAATACTCCATTTTGTTCTTACTTTGTGATCACATTTACAGCTCACCCATCTAGGGAGTTAAAAAACAAAACAAAACAAAACAAAACACCAGAGGTCTGGGTCCAGTGCTAATTCCAGGTTTCACACACTCACGGGTGATGAAATGATGGAGTACTTATACCACGGATATTGACCAGGGCTACAAGTTGGGATTTTATTTTTTTTTTCTGGAAGAGTTGGATGCTAAATATTTATTAGCATACCATTACCTGAATCCTATTCTCAAAGATTATTATTTAACTGGTCTGGGGTATGGCCTTGGATTTTTAAAATTCTCCTAAGTTATTAAAATGTACAAATAAATACAGCTGATCAAGCATAAAGCCTAGGACCAAGTTGCAGAGTCCTGGCATCATCCAGGATCTTGAATTAAGATTGATGAAGTTATGTGAAATACATATAAAAAATAGCATAATTAATCCCACTATTATGTATCATCATAATGCACCAATAAAGAAAAAAATAGAAAATTATAAATGCTTCACAGTTTAAGTTGTCCTCTCCTCAAAATCTACTTTTCAAACATAAATTTTCTGAACTTTACAAGCAAGCAAGCAGTATCTCCTTTCCCTCCCCTCTCATCCCTGGGCTACTGAATCAGAATCTGAACTTCAACAATGTATACAACACATCTACATTAAAGTTTGAGAAGCACTGGATTAAAGCATTTGTAGCAGACCAGTACTTACCATTCTCTATCTAAAGATACAAAGATGAAAAGAAAGAAAAGAGTAGCATGAAAGAGGGAAAGGCACCTGGTGAAGATGAACAGGCAAAGCCAATCCACAGAACAGATCTATTTGGAATTATCTGCAAGCTTGGACTGTGATTTCCACATTTTATTTCTGTGCTCTCATCTCTACAAATACCTTGTTCGTGTGACTTTTACCATATTCTGTGTCGATCATTATTTTTGTTTCTTCTTTAAAGAACTTTGAGAAGGTGCAGAAGAAAAATCCATGGCTTAATTAATCCTTTATATCTTATAGTAATTACATCTTAAAGCATTTCCTGCTGCTTATGAAATGGGACAACACTGAAATCCCAGTGAATAAAACTTTAGGGATAAGGCCACACGGGGTGGCGATGCACAAAGACTTCATGGGACACAATGTAAATTATCTTTACATAAGTTATAGAGTTCAGGTTTTTAGCAGGAATCATATCCTATTCAAACAAGACTTATTTGGGGTTCTGACAGTTGGGCTCTACTAAAGCTGAGCTGATAAAAGCCAAACATGAGAGAAGCCACTCTGTAACTTTCTGGGTTTTTCTCAAAAGTGGCTTAGTATTGAAATCAAGAAGTCTTTTCCAGTGAAAATGCTTAAGTTTATTCTAACTTAGACCCAAAGAAATGTTGAAGATTCAGTGTTAAGATTCAATGTTGAAAAGAATTATGAAATCTTAAAAATCCAACTTACTCGTCATTGAATCTCAATAAAGTCTGTTTCTTCCAAGGATGTTTTTTCTTTTTCTTTTCTTTCTTTCTCACTCTCCCGCCCCCCCCACCCCGCCATTATCTTCCTTTTACATAAAACAAACCTTTATTGAGAACTTTTATGCCAATTACTGAACTGGGAACCCCAAATTTAAAAAATAATGAGCTATTTCTCAGTTTATTAACTTACGGGGATCCAAAGTTCACACTATTACCACCATCTACTTCCTAAAGTAAAATGTTCACAGAAGCTTCCAAAACAAGAAAAAATCAGGCATCTGAAACTCTCACTGGGAAAAGAATGTGTGAATAGACCAGAATATCTATGGGCTACTTATTTAAAGATGTATCCTTTTAGTAGAAGAGAAAAATTATTTTCAAAAATAGTGGAATTAAGGAATGAAGAGAGAGTAACTCTAGGTTATTTCAACAGAAATAGTTGGTTGGCCCACTGTGTGGCAGTTCTGACCTCTTCATTTGCATATTGGCACTTCCTGGTTGGAAAATGTCATTAAGCTTGCCTGACATTTTGGTCTTGAAACAAATTCTACTTAATTTAAGACAGTTTGTAGGACCAGAGGTAAATGAGTGGCAGGAATTCATTTTATGGGTGGGCTCTTCTGTCAGACAGGATTAGAAACTAAAGAGAAAACCAAACAACAAAGAAGAGGTTTTCATTTCCAAAATGGAAAAACAAATAACATTCTAGTTTGTCATTCCAGCCCTTCCAGAGGACTGGAATTCAGAATTTCAGCAACTTTCTACAGGAACATATTGAAAACACTACATAGATTTGTGCCATCAGCTGTGCTATTTGATTTGAGAACACGCCTTTAAAATTTAGAAAGTAATCAGTCCTCTAAGACTGCTTTATTTGTTTACTTTTTATAAAGTTCATAATTATTTTCTTGCTCTAGTGACTCCAACCCCGTGTCTTGGGCCATTTAGAAGCAAAAGCCTGAGATCCCTTTGTTGAAAATTGGAAAGTCAGCATTCCTGCATAGAGGGAAAGGAGTGGGCCAATTAACTCCCTCCTCTTATTTGCACAGTTCATTCCACAACAACAATAAAAGAACAACATACACACATTTTTCCATATGTAACCTCAGACATGACTGCAGATTTCCAAACTGTTTACAATAAAAATGTGAAATCGTCTGTGAGCCAACCCAAATGCACAGCGCCTGGATCATGTCAAATCATATTCTTTCCCCCTTGGAGCAGAGGCCTTAACGTGGCCTGAAGTTTGATTTGGCAAGCACAGTTGACTTTTTGCTCCAACTATGTCTGATAAGCAGATGACAAGATAAAAAAAAAATCACTTCATGTGAGTTCTTCAATCACTAGCAAAAAAATTAGTTTCATTGAACTGGGCCTTGTATCTGAAATCTTGATTTAGGCAATAAAAAGAATTATTCTTCACTTGTTTTAATCAGCTTTTTCTTTGCTGTAACCAAAAGACCTGATGAGCAGTTTTTTAGAGGAGGAAAAGTTTTTCTGGCACTCACAGTTTCAGAAGTCTTGACTCCATTGCTCTGCCCAAGATGAGGCAGAATATCATGGCAAAAGAGTGTGGAGGAGGAAAGCACCTCATAATATGACAATCAGGAAGCATAGAGAGATCTCTGTTCACCAGGGAAAAAAAATGTATACCCCAAAGACACACCCAACTGGATCTAACTCTTCCAGAGACACCCTACCTGCCTATAATTAACATCCAGTTAATCCATTCAAGTAGATTCATGCAATTATTACTCTCATAACTTGATCATTTTATTTCTAAACTTTCTTGCATTGTCTCACACATGAGCTTTTGGGGGACACTTCATCTTAGCAAATCTTTGAATAAACTTTCAACTCTTCTTGTTTATAACCCATGATGAGGTATAAACATATTAAATAACAATGTGTATCAAAGTCCTTTCTTTCAGAAATTGTGAACAATGATTTTTCTCTTGCTTTAGTGGTCTATATATAGAAATAGTCAGAAATGTGATTAATTTTCTGATAAATTACTATTTACCAAGTTTTGCAGATTTTCCCTAAATTTTACATTTGATGAGGCATTTTTTTTTGCATCAATTATATATTAGTCAAGATTCTTCAAAGAAATAGGACCAAGAGGATATGTATAGATATATAAAAAGATATTTTTATAAGGAATTGGTTCACACAATTCTGGAGGCCAAGAAGACCATGATCCTCTGCTTGCTGGCTAGAGGCCAAGCAAGCTGGTGATGTAATTCCAGTCCAAGCCCTAATGCTTGACAGCAGGAGAATACTTATTTTCCAACTTGAATCAGGGAGAAGTTTTACCTTTCCTATATCTCTTTGTTCCATTTGGGCCCTCAAAGGAATTGAGTTATGCTCACCCACATCAATGAGAGATATGTTCTTTTTGCCATCTACTGATTCAAAGGCTAATCTCTTCTGAAACACCCTGGTAGAAACATTCAGAAATAATTTCACCAGCTGTTATGATTTGGATCTGAAACGTCTCCCAAAAGCTCACATATTGGTGCTGCAGTGTTCAGGGGCCTTTGGGAAGTGAATCATGAGGGTTCTGACCTCATCAGTGGATTAAACCATTTATGCATTCTAGCTTAAAGGACTACTGGGAAGTGATAGAAACTTAAAAAGGTGGGACCTCATTGGAAAAGTAGGTCACAGGGGTCATGACCTTGAAGTGTGCATTTAGTCACGGTGTGGCTCCTTCCTCTCACAATCTCTTTCTGCTTCCTGGATACCATGAGCTGAGGGAGCAGCTTTCCTTTTCCTTGTGTTCCTGCCGTATGTACTGCCTTGCTGCAGGCCTAAAAGCATCCAGGCCAAGTGACCATGGACGTAAACCTCTGAGACCATGAGCCCAAATAAATCCTTCCTCCTTTAAATCTTTCCTTTCAGATAATTTGTCACAGTATCCTTAAGTATACTCAAACTGTACCCATGGAGCTTTTCTATATGCCAATGGAACTACAGTAGATACAAAAAGAGATGAAAAAAAAATGTTTAAAACTTCCTCTTCAAAGCAAGATGAAGTCACAGGAAACAGTCTTACTCTCCTTCCTTAAATAAACAAAATAATAAAAATTAGTTTTCAAGATATTAGACAAGAGGCAACAAAGGACAGTGGTCTCTGAAAGATGGAAAACAAAGTGAGCCCTACCAGTATCCCAGCTTTCTGCAAGTTTCCAGCATGTAGTACAGGGAGAGAAAATACAAGAAGCATCAAAGGGTTGAAAGGAGAGGGAGAGATAGCAGCAAGAGTTCATAGGAAAGAATGCCAGAGACAAGAGAGCTTCTCAAAGAACCCTTGAATTCTGCAGAGGGCTCACTGATTACTGATCACTGTGTGTACTTAAGATAGCTGGAAAATCCCCAAATCTTCATAACAACAACAACAAAAAAACCACATTTACAAATAACCTGTTGGCTAAAGAAGAACTAAAAAGTGAATTAAAAGTGTTTTGAGCTGAATGACAATGGAAACACAACATATAGAAATTTGTAGGATTCTGTTAAAGCAATAGTAAAGTATAACATCATAACATTAAACATCTACATTAGAAAAGAAGGAAAGTCTCAAATCAATGACCTCAGCTTCTAACTATATAAACAAGAAAAAGAAAGGCAAATTAAATCGAAAATGAGTAGATGAAAGAAATTAATAAATACTAGTGTATAAATCAATAAAATAGAAAACAAAAAATAAAGCTAATTTTTAGTTTAAACCTTTCCCCAAATAATAAACTTCACGCTTAGATGGCTTCACTGGTGAGTTCTACAAAACATTTAAGGATAAAATAATACCATTTCTACACAAACAGTTTCAGAAAGTACAAATGGAGAGAATAATATACCAATACATTCAATGAGGTCAGCATTATTCTGATACAAAAATGAGAAAGATGTTAAAAGGAAAGAAGATTATATAAGTCAACAGCTCTCATAAATAATAAAATTTTTAGCAAATTGGATTCAACAATATATACAAAGGATAATATATATACCCCAGGAATACAAGGTTGGTTTAATATTTTTTAAAAAATCATTATAATTTATTATATTAAAAAACTTTGAAATACATATAATAATCTCAATACTTGGGGAATGCATTCCAGAAAATTCAGCATCAATTATTGGTCAAAATTTTCAAAGATCTAGAAATAGAACATCTTGACTAGATAAAGGACATCTGCAAAAATCAAAGCTTTAAGTAAATATCTATACATAAATCAGATAAAGCCAAAACTGCTCTGACTAGAGAAAACTCAATCTCTCTTCCAAACCCCAATCTTCATGTGGAGATTAAGATGCTGCCACTAAAGGCCTCTGAGTTTCCAGGGGTCACAATCTGAAAATCACGCTTTGTGGTGTGGGGAATCAGAAACCAGGTCATCAATTCAGTGAACAGTTACTGAATCCTCATTGAATAATACCATGAATATGGCAAATAATCAGCCTCAGGATCATGGTGGCATATAGCACCCTGATCTAAGATCAGAGTCTAACCATATACTTGCATACGGTATTTGTTCTGCCAATGTTGGCTGGATGATAATGAATGGCTATAGAAAGACTCATGGAATTTAACCTGAGCAATATTACTCTGCACCAGGGGCACATAAAGTCATTGAGTAAACAAACAGGTACAGCTTACTTGAATTTTAATTTGAAAATTGGAACAAACGTCCTTTTGCTATACAACTTGTGAATATGTAACAAAATACATTGGAAATTTACCTGCATTTTTAAGAAAAATGGAATTTAAAATAAAATTCAGGATTGTAACAGGAAGATTCAAGCTCAGAGAGTAGATATTCAATTTCTTCTTTCATTAAGAGTTCCTGCCTGAAGAGGTTTGAGAAGACATATGCCCACTTGGTGTATGAGGAAACAGGCCCAGATAGTTGATAAGATTTGTTTTAAGATGAGAGCCAGCTAGTGTAACTCTTCCTGAAGTATCTTAGAGCCTATCCTTTCAAAAGTGTCTGGAAAAACTTATGATCTCTACAAATGAATAAAAATTTAGAAAACTTTCCATATACAAATTGGGCAAATTGGGGAGGAGGGACCAATGCCACCAGAGTTGATATACTTATATTTCCAAATAAATTAGGAGGATCATGTATGTGCCATAATAAGAGAAATGTCAGATTAGTATTTAATACACCAAGTATAAGAAATATATAGCAGAAAGAAAAAGAGCACTTTCAGCAGCAATGAGAACTTACAGTTTGATAGCTTCTCAATGAAAAGAAGAGCAGAAATTTACATTTTTCTTAGAACATGCATAGTTGATTTGAAACACCTCAAATCCCAAGAAGCCTATTTTCACTATTTATTTAAGCCAAAGGTGTTCTGCCATGGGGTTGTCATGGTGATTACATGATCTACCAGATCCCTTTCAGTTCCTGATAGGAACTTTCACCATAATAGAAAACTTCATCCGTTTGCTAGGTGGCAAATTTATGAAGTTCATTTTGCCTAGTGCTTACCTTGTGAACATTTGCTATTTGCTCAGTTTCAAATGAGACTTTTAGCAAGCAGTTTAAAGAGAGAAAGGCTGAGAAGCAATATACCTACCTGTCTCGCGTACCTGCATGAGAATGTAAAAGACAAAAGGCACAATAGCTCACAGAGGAAGGAACATACAGACATGCGACAGACACAACACAGAACCACCTGGAATAACACAACAGGGATGGAAGGAAATGCCTTTTGGAATTCCCACACCAAGGCAGTTCTTAAGTTATCTTTAATGAAAGAGAGCTATTGGCATATAGCTGAGTCTCTCACTACAAACAAAATGAACTCCTTGTTGATCCAGATTTGTTTTTTAGAGGGACAAAAACACTTTCAATTAACAGTATTCCCCTGAAGGCTTCCACTGAGCATCTTGTTCAGTCTTCTGTCATGCAGATGTTCACTTGGTTAGCACTCAAGAAAGAAGCAGACAGATTCATTAAGAGACATTCAGACACACAAATTCCTCTTTGGAAAATTCACCACAAGATTTTTCTTAAGGGCTTGCCTTTTATGATAGCTGTCATGGACATTTCCCTTCAGATTTCAGCCATGCCTCTTTCATTTTGAAGGCTACTGAAGGACTCCATCACATGCCAGGCTTCCACAAATAAAGCACTGGCCAGGGAAGGGCTGAAGAGCAGCAGGGAGGGTAGGCAGTCTGGTGCCTGATGCTCTGTCCCTACACTGTATTCCATTCTTCCTGGCATTACCCCTTTACTCATGAGTTGTCATTAATTCCTTCCAGCTTCTACTCCAAGCAAATCCTACCTCCCTGATTACATTCTGGGATTAGTTTGCTGGGCCAGTGCCTAGCTTGGTTACACATGTGTAGCTACTATTGAAACCTAATCTTGCACAGTAGAAGGCTGTATTCTAAACTAACTTTCTCATCTGTGGGCTGATTAGGTGTAGTAGAAGATTACTACCTCTCAAGTAAAAGTGAATGTTCTCTATTACAGCTTGAAGGACTTCCCTGACTTGCTTTTAAAGCCCACAGGAGAAAACAGTCCATTCACTTTCCTAAACATCAGCATATTCACCCCACAGAGTTGGCAGACCTCTGCTTTACAGCTCCTTAAAACTGTCTCTGGTTATAGTCAGAATTTGTGTGGCTTTAGTGAACAGTCCCATACTAAATTGTGGGATAATAGGGAAATGGAAGTAAAAATTGATATGGGAGAGTGTGTGTGTTGTCATCTACATCACAAAGTGGTCCACCATCTGATTTCATTGGCAGAGATGAGACTCATCTTCAGGTTCATGACAGGTCTTGGCTCTAAGCAGTGTGTCCCAATTGGAGTAAAGAACTTGAGTCAATTCCCACGGGACAGGATCTAAGAGGAATAAAGCAGTTAGGATGTGCGGGGAGAAAATCAAAAAGTTGATCAGAAACCCAAGAATACCTAGATTGTGGAGACAAATCAGTATTTCCTCAGGTACCTATAGACTCAAGGCAGGATTCTGGTTCTAGAATCCTCTTTCAGGTTCAGAATTTGGTCTTAATACCCTGCTAGATTTGGCTCGTAGCATGCAGATCTTTTATCATCATTATGAAACAGGATTGGGGTAGGCAGGTTAAGAGAGTCATTTTTTTAAAAATTGGTCAAATTGCAAAATACATCAAGATCATTAAGAAATTCTTCCTGGGGCAAACAAAGAGAGGAGAAATTAGCCAGAGTGGTCATAAAACATTTAACTATCTGGACTTGCCGCAGTCCGGCTGGCTGCAGCAAAATAACCGGGGGGTGACGAATAACTTGTGTACGTTGATACAGCAGGAGTAGGAGCCGTTTATTGCAGGACAGGAGCAGTATTTATACATTCCACACAGCTTATCTAATTAGCATAAACTCGATACATCAGTCAACCAATCAGGAATCTTTACACTTAATGGCTTGTTTTTGTTACTTCTCAAACCACTCCCTCTGGCATTTTGCCAGGCACCATCCAGACTTGTTTACGAACTCTAACATTCCCCTGGCTAAATGCCAGGTGTTATTTTGACTTGTTTACAGACTCTAACATTTCCCCCTTTTGTTTAATTTAAATAACGACCATAGTGGTTTTTACAGAAACACCATAAATAACCTGCTACAAACAGAAGGGAAGGATACAAAATGCCACAATACCAAGCCACTTAATGGCTCCATGCAAGAAGCCCTTGGAAAAATTATACCAGCAATGACACCTTTAGCAAAGATACCAAGTTACAATTTGTTATAGATTACAGTTTGTTGTCTCAGTCCAGGTAAAGCAGTGTCTCAATAGATTAACTCACAGTCCAGGTAAATCACAGTCCAGGTAAGTTCTGCAGGCAGCTAGCTTAAATCACAGTCCAGGTAAGTTCTGCAGGCAGCTAGCTTAATCCGAAGTCTCCTCCGGTTCTCAGCCGAAGTCTTGTCCGGTTTTCAGCAACACTGGAAATTCTTCCACCCCTGTTTTCACCGGCACTGGGACGAAGGCAGGAACTCCGGCAATGATGGCTAAAGAAAATCCTGTAGCATTCCACTAAGAAAACAACCTTCTGAACAATTTAGTACATTATCTCAAGGTTTTTTTGCATTTGAAATAAGCATTAATAGTGCTCATTACTCATCAGCTTCCAGGTGTGGGAGAACCATTGTAGCTTAGTTACTGGCATTGAAAATGACCAAACATCAGGGACACCAGTAGCATCTTCTGCTGGCTGTAGTGCCTGGGCAGCCCCAGATGGCCCTGGGGAGTGTCCCCAACTCAAACTGCTACTGGGCACAGGGAGCAAGAGCCTGCGAGACTGTGCCTCCAGGTCAGGTCTAGATTTGGGCTTGCGGCAGTGGAACAGCCAGCTCCCCGGCCAGGAGGCGGGGAAGGGCCAGTCGCCGCAGCCTCTTGGAAAATCCTTGCTGCGCTGTGACCGGCTTGCACACTCGGCAGCCGCCTCTCCGCTTCACGCACCCTCCGGTAACGAAAAGTATTTAGTAATAGCCTTTTGCTGCAACTTTTTTCCTGATAATCCTTCCTCCTCTGATAATCTTTCTTCTTCTGAACTTTCTGTTTCTTTCTGACTAGAGTTCCTGGGCTTCTATCAACACATGCCCTAACTATTCTTGGTTCCATTGGGGTGCCTTCTTCCCTTAGTAATTTACTTCTCACCCCTTCCATATTTTCATCACAAAGACAATACAATACACTGAGACAAAACAAGACACAAACATACTGTATCAATCTTCTCCATTTTCTGGAAATGGTCATTTTTCCTCTCGTCCTATCTGTCTAGGGACGAGCAGATTGCTCCCGTCCTATCTATGGACGGGCAGCTTTTTTTCGTCACTTACCCCCCGAGTGTCCCGGGGCTCCCCGTACGGGCCACCATCTGCCGCAGTCCGGCTGGCTGCAGCAAAATAACCGGGGGGTGACGAATAACTTGTGTACGTTGATACAGCAGGAGTAGGAGCCGTTTATTGCAGGACAGGAGCAGTATTTATACATTCCACACAGCTTATCTAATTAGCATAAACTCGATACATCAGTCAACCAATCAGGAATCTTTACACTTAATGGCTTGTTTTTGTTACTTCTCAAACCACTCCCTCTGGCATTTTGCCAGGCACCATCCAGACTTGTTTACGAACTCTAACATTCCCCTGGCTAAATGCCAGGTGTTATTTTGACTTGTTTACAGACTCTAACATGGACTAAATTTTTTTTTTTATTTATAAGGAGCCATTTTTTCCAGAGAGAAGTTTAAGTCTGTGATTTTGAAATTTTACTAAGTAGTCTTGGTTGGGTTCCTTTCTTTGATGTTTTTATTAGGAAAACATTGGCCATTTGGAGGGCTTTCTAAAAATAATCTGTGCTCACAACCTGCATCTCAAACATGTTATCACTCTGTCTTGCCATATTTCTGGTGCCAGTTGTCAAGTTATTATGTTTTTTAAAGTACCAGTTCCTTAAATAAATGAATAAAATTAAAAAAAAGAAAGTACTCATTTCTGTATATCTTCTTCAGTCTGAAGCAGAAGCACTTGATAGAAATTGACCTCATAAGTAGCTCTCAGACACTCAGAATGACAGACAAGCATATAAGAAAATATGGGTTCCCCTTAGGAGTTTGTATACTTAGTAATTGTTCTTTACTTATTATTTTTCAGTTTTGATGGATTTATGGGGAAGGGAGAAAAGGGATCTGAACATAAAGATGTTTAATTTTGTAGATTACATATACTGCTTACTTTTGCTGGATGTTCTCACCCCTCAAAAAAATTGCAAAAAAAAAGAACTTCTCCAAAATAGAAGTATAAGAGGACACATGTATGGGATGCTTATGTAAAATAGATTTGGGGGAGGCTGTCTGAATAATCAGATTGGGTGTAAAGATTCTTTGAAAGCTTCGTACTTGTAAGGAGAATAATATGGAAGGTCGTGAGTTTTAAAAGCCCTTTGGAGAATGTTTAAAGTCACTTTTATATCCCCAAAGACACTACTATATTTCAGGACTCTCTTTCATTTAATTTCACTAATTATTTGGAAGTTTAAAAGTCAGCTGAGCTAGTCAGATTAACAGATGGTAAGAGAAAGGGAAAGGTGAGACTTCCGTAATAGTGGGTTAGATTCTGAGTGATTTGAGAAGAAATTAATGTAATGAAAAAGAAAAACAACAGAGACAATCAGTAAAATCAGAAATTGGTTCCTTGAAAAGGTCAACAAAATTTATACATCTTTAGCTGTTTGACCTAGATGGTGGTAGGGGGGAGGATTGAAATTAACAAAATCAAGGATGAAAGAGTCTGAGACAACACTATTGACCTTATAGAAATGAAAAGGAGTGATTTTATGCCAACAAATTAGACAATCTAGATGAAGTGTAAAAGCTTGTTAGAAAGACACAAACTACCAAACTGACTCAAGAAAAATAGAGAATGTGAATAGATTGAGAGTTGGAGGTACAGTTTAATTGAAGAAAGCTTCCCTGAGGCCCTGAGTTCAATACCCACACACACAAAAGTAAAAAAAAAAATTTAAAGGAAAATATGAATAGATTGATAGTAAGTAAGTAGTTGAACTAGTAATTAAAAATCCTTCATAAAGAAAAGCCCTTGTATTTATGTCTTTATTGGTGAATTCTACCAAGTAGTTAAGAAGACAGAATACTTATCCTTCACAAACTCAAATAATAGAGAAAAGACTACTTCACAATTCCATGAGATCAGTATTTCTTCGGTTTCAAAGCTAGAAAAGTTCCTATCTAAAAGAAAACTACAGACCAATATCTTACATGAATGTGAGTATAAAACTTATTGAACTGAATCCAGCAATATATGAAAAGGATTATAGACTGTGACCAAATGGGATTCATGCCATAAACACAAGATTGGCTTAACAAATGAAAATCAATCAGTGCAATATCCCACACTGACACAATAAAAGACAAAAACACATGACAATTTTAGAAAATGCAGGAAAAGTATTTGAAAAAAATCTGACACCATCTGATGATTAAAAACAACAAAAAAACTCTCTACAAATTCAGAATACAAGAATATATCCTCAGCTTAATAAAAGGTAACTACAAAAAATTCTATATCTACATCACTCTTATATGGAAAAATAAAATATTTTCATACTAAGAATGGAAACAAGGCAAAGATGTCTACTATTACCACTTCCAAGGTACTATATTACCAGTAAATTGCATTGTATTGAAGGTTGTAGGGATTTAAATAAACTGGCCATAGTGGGGCATACCTATAATCCGAGTGATTTGGGAAGCTGAGGCAGGAGGATCACAAATATGAGACCAACATCAGCAATTTAATGAGGCCCTCAGGACTTAGGGAGCCCCTATCTCAAAATAAAACATTAAATAAGGGCTACAGATGTGGCTCATTGGTTAAACATCCCAAGGTTTAATTCCCAGTATTAAAAAAAAAAGCATTCATATTAGAAAGGAGGAAATAGAACTGTAATTGTTTGGAGGAAACATGATCCTATGTGTAGAAAATACCAAGGAACACATTAAAAAGCCCATTTAAATTAATTAATAAGTTTGTAATTTCATAGAATGCAAGATTAATACACAAAAATTTATTGTATTTCTATAGGAACAACACACACTCTAGAAATAAAATTGGGAGAATAATTTCATCTACAATAGCATTAAAAAACATAAAATATTGTTGTCCTTTGGTATCCAGAAGAGATTGGCTCCAGTACCTATGGATACCAAAATTTGTGAATGTATAGAACCTATATACATCCTCTGTATACTTCAATTATCTCTAGATTACTCATAATACCTAATACAATGTACTATGATGTGTAAATAATTACTATACAGCATTTGGGGAATAATGATTAGCAGCTGGATAAATCTGAGGATGTGTAACTCACAGATATGGAGGGCTGACTGTACTTTGAACAAGATTTCAACAA
Source organism: Marmota flaviventris (assembly GCF_047511675.1). Lineage (NCBI taxonomy): Eukaryota > Metazoa > Chordata > Mammalia > Rodentia > Sciuridae > Marmota > Marmota flaviventris. The sequence goes on from NC_092507.1 coordinate 72,582,527, forward strand.
ATGCAACATTTGTGCCCTGAAAATTACAAAATGCTGCTGGGAAAATTTTAAAAGATCTAAATAAACAGAGATATCACATGTCCAGCAATTATAAGACTCCATATTGTCAACAGAACTATTCTCTCCAAATTAATCAATGGATTCAAAGTAATGCCTATCAAAATCTAACTTGATATTCCAATATAAAGGAATAACACTGCAAAGGAATAACATTGACTAAAACAATTTTGAAAAAAAAAACAAAGAAAAAAATTGGAAGATTTATACTTCCTCACCACTTAACGTAAAAACTTACTTTAATAATTTGTGTCCTATAATTTCAGTTACCTAAGAGACTAAGGCAGGGGGATTTCTTGAGCCCAGGAGTCAGAAACTAACCTGGGAAACATAGAGAGGTCCTGTCTCAGAAAAAGAAAAGGAAAAGAAAAGAAAATATAAGTTATTTTTATTCTCTGATGACAGGAGAGAAACCTATGAAACTGTTTCAGACTATACTTTGTATTAAAAATAAGAGTGGAATAAAGTGGAAGGTATCCAAAAAAGCTTACTTTAAATTCACAACATAAAAGATGCTGTGATATTGATCAAAGAGGAGAATCTGCACATTAATCAAGATCCTTTCAAGGATAGGCATATGAATCAATGGGTCAGAATTAAAAGTCTAGAAATAAACCTAACATTTCACATCATTTAATTTTCATCAAAGTTACCATGATGTATCAGAGGGTAGAAGGATTATTTTTCAATAAAATAAAGCAGGGACAATTGGAAATCTACATGCAAAATATGTTCTTATGTTCCTACCTCAAACCATCTACAAAAATTCACTCAAAATATACCATAACTCTACATTTAAGAACTAGAACTATATAAGCAGAAAAAATAATAGGATAAAATTTTGAGGCCTTGGAATAGGCAAAAGTTCTTTTATGTGACAGAAAAAGTACAACCTATTAGGTTCATTACATATTGATACAAGTTAAAATTTTCATTTCAGAATGCAAAACTATCCATTTTCTTATGGTGTCTTTTAACTGCAAAAAATAATTGACCTACTGGGAGAAAACATCAGCAAATCACATCTTTGGCAAATGATATATATCTGTAATATACACAGAACTCTTACCTCAGAGGTAGAGTGCTTGCCTAGTATATGTGAGATCCTGAGTTCAGTCCCAGCACTGCAGAAATAAACCAGCCAGCCAGAACTCTTACAACTTGATAATACAAACAGCCCAATTAGGCAAAAGATAGATATTTCAACAATAAAGATATACAGGCTGCTAATAAGCACATGAAAATATAGTCTACATGATTCTCATTAGGGGAATATAAATTAAATTAAAAACAGGATGTGAAACCACTACATATCCAAGAATATAATCAGCAAGTCAGACAATACAAAGTAGTGATAATGATACAGAGAAACTGGAATGTTCATGTAGCTGGTAGAAATATAAAATGTTGCAGAAACATGAAAAATAATTTGGCAGCTTGTTAAAATGTTAAGTATAAACTTATCATACAACCCAGTAATTCAATTTCTAAGAGCTAAAAGAACATACATGCCCATAAATGGCATGTATATGAATGTATGTATGATCATTTTCCATAATAGCTACAAATGGGAAATAATCCAAATGCCTATTGATTTTCAAAATATGGCATGTTCATATGCTGAATTCTATTCAGCAAAATAAGGAAATTAGAAACTGATACATAGTACAACATGGATAAATCTCAAAAACATGCTCAGTTAAAAAAAAATCCTGATGGATAGAGCCCTAATATCCAGAGTATACAAAGAACTCAAAAAATTAGACAATAAGATAACAAATAACCCAATCAACAAATGGGCCAAGGACCTGAACAGATACTTCTCAGAGGAGGACATACAATCAATCAACAAGTACATGAAAAAATGCTCACCATCTCTAGCAGTCAGAGAAATGCAAATCAAAACCACCCTAAGATACCATCTCACTCCAGTAAGATTGGCAGCCATTATGAAGTCAAACAACAACAAGTGCTGGCGAGGATGTGGGGAAAAGGGTACTCTTGTACATTGCTGGTGGGACTGCAAATTGATGCGGCCAATTTGGAAAGCAGTATGGAGATTCCTGGGAAATCTGGGAATGGAACCACCATTTGACCCAGCTATTGCCCTTCTCGGATTATTCCCTGAAGACCTTAAAAGAGCGTACTACAGGGATACTGCCACATCGATGTTCATAGCAGCACAATTCACAATAGCTAGACTGTGGAACCAACCCAGATGCCCTTCAATAGATGAATGGATAAAAAAAATGTGGCATTTATACACCATGGAGTATTATGCAGCACTAAAAAATGACAAAATCATGGAATTTGCAGGGAAATGGATGGCACTAGAGCAGATTATGCTAAGTGAAGCTAGCCAATCCCTAAAAAACAAATGCCAAATGTCTTCTTTGATATAATGAGAGCAACTAAGAACAGAGCAGGGAGGAAGAGCAGGAGGAAATGATTAACATTAAACAGAGACATGAGGTGGGAGGGAAAGGGAGAGAAAAGGGAAATTGCATGGAAATGGAAGGAGACCCTCATTGTTATACAAAATTACATATAAGAGGTTGTGAGGGGAATGGGAAAATAAACAAGGAGAGAAATGAATTACAGTAGATGGGGTAGAGAGAGAAGATGGGAGGGGAGGGGAGGGGGATAGTAGAGGATAGGAAAGGTAGCAGAATAAAACAGTTACTAATATGGCATTATGTAAAAATGTGGATGTGTAACCGATGTGATTCTGCAATCTGTATTTGGGGTAAAAATGGGAGTTCATAACCCACTTGAATCTAATGTATGAAATATGATATGTCAGGAGCTTTGTAATGTTCTGAACAACCAATAAAAAAAAGATATAATGCCTGTTTGCATTTATATAAAATGTTTAGCAAAATTAAAATATAACACAGACCTTGGGGAGGTCACACTGAAGCTTGCTGCTATTGGAATCTGGGAAATCATAGCAAACTTTGCCACACACAGAAGGCCCCTGATTAGCAGCTACCATGTGGCCTAGGGCCCACCTGGCATAACAAAATTGAAACAGGTACAGATCAGATTTTAGCCAAGGAGTTTCAGGTATGGATGAGAGATATGAAAGGCCATGCAACTCAGTTTCCCATTAAGTCTGGTAACTCAAGCAACTAGCTGAATAGAGTTGGGAAACCTAATAGGTGAGCATAATCACATGCGGGTACTGAATCTTGAAAGGTCATACTCATGGGCTGTGGACTGTGTGAGACTTGCCATTCTCCCTCCACCCAGGGTAGTTCATTACGCATCTCATGAGTTGAATTCTCAGAGGCCCCTGAGGTGCAGACACCAAGCAAGATTGGCATAGGCCTGGCCCTTGGGGTGTGTTGATAAAATCTCTCCAGAGCAGATGCCACCTGAAGGGTTCCAAAGTTCTAATTAGAGCTAGATCTGAGTCACCAGACATTCCCCTTTAGAACTCTGCATCAGGACCCACCCTGGGAGGGGATCTGTCTAGTCTCTCTTGACAATAGATGGTACTTTACAATCCATTCTACCTTATACTGGTGTTGTGATTTACATATGCAATATCCCCGCAAATCTCCTGTGTTGATGAAGGAATGTTCAGAGGTTAAATGATTGGACTATAAGAGCTGAAACCTAATTAGAAAATCCTAATTTAAATGAACTGGGTGGTAACTGTAGTCAGGGACAATTGATATCTACATGCAAAAATATAGAGACACAGCTGGAGGAGGTAGGTCACTGGGAGCATGTCCTGGAAGGGTGCATCTTCTTTGTGGTCCCTTTCCCTCCTCTGATTCATGACACCCACCATGAGCTGAGCAGCTTTCTTCTGCTGGACCCTTCCCCCATTATGTTCTGCCCAGAGCAATGGAGTTGGCCCTCTAAGAGCTGAGACCTCTGAAATCATGAGCACCCCAAACAACCTTTTTCTCCTCTAAATTGTGCCTCCCAGGTATTTTGGTCATAGTGACAAAAACTAACTAAAGCAGGTGCACAGGGAAGTTGAGAGCCATTTTAATCAGCTTCCATCCCAAACTACTCCAGTTGGCAGTTTGGCAAACAACACAAAAAGAGGAAGAGTTTAATAACCTCTTATCCTTGCTCTTTCTAAAGTATACGTAGCTCAAGAAGAAATGTAAAGAGTAGTCTGGCATAAGAACTTGTCCACAGTTTCAATTACCTGAGTAGAGACAATTCTTTCACTTTTTATTAAGATTTTTTTTGTTTTCTTGTTGTATTTGCTGATTTGTTTGTGTATAAACATATATACATCTTTTCTTTTTTAAAATCATTTTTCTTTATTATCCCTTTTTTATTTTTTTGTTCTATTTTGAGCAACATTTTAATATAAAGAACAGGGGAGAAAAAAATTGATGCTCAGGACCCAAGTAGAAATGACTAAGGAGGGGCCGCAAGCCCCACTCAGGGACAGCTACTCTGACTGCAACAGCAGAGAAAAATAACATGAAGACCATGGACACCACACATATAAGGAACCTCAACCCATATCACTCTCCTATCCTTTTAGAAGACGATAGTTGTTAAGTATAGAAGAGCAATCACAAAGAGTATACCCCATACACCCTCCTGTATACAACACAACTGTCTGACCTAAAAGAACAACCCCATGCTTATGAGACCTACAGAGAAAGTGGCATCTTCAAGCTCCAACACAATACACATTGTATCGAAGCACACTAATCATCACCAAAAAATTACCATGGAAACTATACTATGAAACACATTTAGAAATATATCAACTATTCACAACAACCTGATATCCTAGAACACTTTGCCAAGATAAGGCTGTGGCCTGAAAAGGCTCTTATATAAAAGAGAAATACATCCCAACAGATACATAATCTATATATAGGATTATAATATATATGAGACAACAAGGTCATATTGCATCTTTAAGGTTTAGAATTTACCAGCAACTGACTCCAAAGATATTGAAATGGATGAAATACCAGATAAAAATTCAAAATGATGTTTATTAAAAAAAGATCAATGAATTCTAAGCAAACACAGAATAATAATTCAACAAACTGAGAAAGTCAGTACAGGATATGAAAGAGATAATGAAAAAGAAGCAAACAGAAATCTTAAAAATGAGAGATACAATAAAGCCAATAAAAAATACAGCTGAAATTCTCTCTAATAGAGTAGACCAAGTAGAAGATAGACTCTCAGAGCTGGAAGACAAGGTAGCCTACCTTAACAATTTGGAAAGTATTAAAGATAAGAGAATAAAGAACCATGATCAAATATATAAAAATTCTGGGACAACATTGAGACCAAATTTAAGTCTCATTGAAATTGAAAAGGAATCTGAGATACAGGTTAAAGGCCTAGATAACTTTTTCAGAGAAATAATGACAGAAAATTGTCCACAACTTGGGAATAGAGGAATATCCAGATTCAAGAGGCATGTAGAATACCAAATAGACAAGATTAAAAAGAACCTCCCAGTGATATAATGCTATTAAAGTGCTTAACATGAAGATTAAGGATAGAATTTTAAAGTTTTAAGAGGAAAAAACAGTACTTACATTAGAGGTGAGCTAGTCAGAATTACTTCTGATTGCCCAGCACAAACTATAATATCCAGGGAAATAACCAAGATTGCTATATGTAGTAAAGCTATCTTTCAATATTGAGGAAGAAATAAAAACCTTTCAAGATAAGCAGAAAGTAAAAGAATTTCTCACAACTAAGCCAGCATTACAGAAAATACTTAAAGAAATACTACACATGAAAGCAATTAAAAAGAAAAACAAAAATCTAGACCTTGTGAATAAACAAATCTTATTACAAGATAGCTAAGCAAATGAGATACAAGACTCAATTAAACATTAGAAGTAAATTAAAATTGCAGAAATCTCTCTATAATAATACAAAGGAAACTGAGAAGACACTGGGAGATGGAATAACCTCCCATGTTCATGGATAAGCATAATTAGTGTTGTTAAAATGGCCATATTACCAAATGTAATCTATGGACTCAGTGCAATCCCTATCAAAATACTAATAAGACTTTTTACAAACTAGAAAAGAAAAAGCTCTTGAAATTCATATAAAAGAATAAAAGATCCATAACTGTCGAAGCAACTCTAAACAAAAGGAGCAATGCTAGAGACATCATATAATATAATTTCAAAGTATATTATAGAGCTATAGTAAAAAAAAAACAGTATGTACGGATGAAAAAATAGACATGAAGACCAATGGAATAGAATAGAAGACACAAAGACAAACTTACACAGATAGTCATCTAATGCTTGACAAAGGTGCCCAAAACATGTTGAAGAAAAGACAGTCTTTTAAACAAATGGTGTTGGTATTGATCCAAAAGAATTAAAGTCAGTATATTATAGTGATATATACATACCCATGTTTATAGCAGTAGAATTCACAAAGGCCAAGTTATAAAACTAGCCTAAGAGCCCATGAACAGATGAATGGATAAAGAAAACGTGTTGCACATGATGGAATTTTAATCAGTCATTGAAAAAATTAAGTTATGTCATATGCAGTAAAATGGGTGTATCATTTTCCTGAGAACATCAGGCCAAGTGAAATAAGCCAGACTCAGAAAATCAAGGGTCATATGTTTTCTCTCATATGTGGAAACTTGAAAGAAAAAAGGGAAAAAATGGTGGGGGGGCGTCTCATGAAATTAGAAGACAGACCTCTAGAATAGAGGAAGGGGATGAGGGGGAGGAAGAAAGGGAGTAAATGGGGAAGTACTAGGGAATGAAATTGGTCAAATTATGATATGTGCATTTGTGAATATACTACAATGATTTTACTGGTGCATTATAATTATAATTTGTATAATTATAATACACCAATAAAATTAATTAAGATGTTTAGATAAAGCAAATGTACAGGGACAAGAAGCAGATCAGTAATTGCTTAGACAGAGGTCAACTTCTGACAGACAAGAAGAAATTTTTTTGTGGAGATTCCAGATGGATCTGGATTGCAGAGATCCATCTCTGGTAAACACTACACGTTTACCAAAAAATTCATTGAATTATATACTTACAGTTGTGGATTTTACATTGGTTGAAACTTATGAATTTATATCTCATATATATGGCAGTTATAGCTCATTAACATTGTGTTTTAAAAATAGAGTAAAGTGTAAGTCATTCTATAGTTCTTAGTTAAAAGAAAGCTGAAATTTTCTGGACTTTTAAAAAATTCTATTCTAATTAGTTACACATGACAGTAGAATGCATTTTGACACATTGTACACAAATGAAGAACATTTTCTCCTTCCTCTGGCTGAACATGGTGCAGAGTTACACCAGTAGTGTAATTATACATGTATATTGGGTAATAATGTCCATATCATTCCACTGTCCTTCCCATCCCATACCCTCTCCCCTCCCCTCACTACTCTCTGCACAATCCAAAGTTTCTTTATTCTAACCCTGTTACCCATTATGGATCAGCATCCATTTATCTGAGAAAACATTTGGCCTTTGTTTTGGGGGGTTTGGCTTATATCACTTAGCATATCATTCTCCAGCTCCATCCATTTACCTGCAAATGTCATAATTTCATTCTTTTAAAAGACTGAGTAATAGTCCATTGTGTATATATACCACAGTTTCTTTATCCATTTATCTGTTGAAGGGCATCTAGGTTGGTTCCATAGTTCAGCTTTTATGAATTGAGCTGCTATAAATATTGGTGTGGTTGTATCACTGTAGTAGGCTGATTTTAAGTTCTTTAGGTACAAACAAAGGAGGGGGATAGGTGGGTCAAATGGTGGTATCATTACAAGTTTTCTGAAGAATCTCATTACTGCTTTCCAGAGTGGTTGCACCAATTTGCAGTGCCACCAGAAATGTATGAGTGTACCTTTTCCCTCACATCCTTGCCAGCATTTATTATTTGTGTTTTTGATAATTGCCATTCTGACTGGAGCGAGATGAAATCTTAGTTTTGATTTGAATTTCTCTAATTGCTAGAGATGATGAAAATTTTTTCATATGTTTGTTGATCAATTGTATTTCTTCTTTTATGAAGTGTCTGGTCAGTTCCTGAGCCCATTTATTCTTTGGGCTATTTGTTTTATTGGTGTTAAGTTTTTTGAGTTTTTATATATTATATATTCATGATCTATCTGAGGTGTGTGTGGTAAAGATTTTCTCCCATTCTGTAGGCTCTCTCTTAATATTATTGTTTCCTTTGCTGAGAAGAAGCTTTTTAGTTTGAGTCCATCCCATCTATTGATTATTGATTTAACTTTTTGTGCTTCAGGAGTCTTGTTAAGGAAGTTGTTTCCTAAGCTGACATGGTGGAGATTTGGTCCTACTTTTTCTTCTAGTAGGTGCAGGGTCTCTGGTCTTATTCCTAGGTACTTGATTCACTTTGAGTTTGTTTTGTGCAGGGTGAGAGGTAAAGGTTTCATTTCATTTTGCTGCATATGGATCTTCAGTTTTCCCAGCATCGTTTGTTGAAGAGGCTATCTTTTCTCCAATGTATGTTTTTGACACCTTTGTCTAGTATGAGATAACTGTACTTACGTGGGTTTGTCTCTGTGTCTTCTATTCTATACCATTGGTCTACATGTCTATTTTGCTACTAATACCATGTCATTTTTGTTACTATTGCCCTGTAGTATAGTTTAAGATCTGGTATAGTGATGCCTCCTGCTTCACTCTTCTTGCTAATGAGTGTTTTGTCTATTCTGGGCCTCTTATTTTTCCAAATGAATTTAATGATTGCTTTTTCTAGTTCTATGAAGAATTTCATTGGGATTTTAATAGTAGTTGAATTAAATCTGTATAACAGTTTTGGTAGTATGGCCCTTTGTACAATATTAATTCTGCCTCTCCAAGAACATGGTAGATCTTTCCATCTCCTAAGGTCTTCTTCAATTTCTTTCTTTAGTGTTCTGTAGTTTTCATTATAGAGGTCTTTTACCTCTTTTGTTAGGTTGATTGCCAAGTTAGTTTTTTTTTTTTTTTGAGACTATTGTGAATGGGATAGTTTTACTAATTTCTCTTGCAGTGGATTGATTCACCACTAATGTATAGAAATACATTTTATTTATGGGTATTGATTTTATGCCCTGCTACTTTGATGAATTCATTTTTTAGTTCTAGAAGTTTTCTGGATCTTCTAAATATAGAATCATGTTGTCAGCAAATAGTGATGATTTGAGTTCTTTTCCTATTCATATTCCTTTAATTCCTTTTGTCTTATTGCTCTGGCTAGAGTTTCAATGACTATGTTGAATAAAAGTGGTGAAAGAGGGCACCCCTGGTCTTATTCCAGTTTTTAGAGAGAATGCTTTCAATTTTTCTCCATTTAGAATGATGTTGGCCTGGGGCTTAGCATAGATAGCTTTTACAATGTTGAGGTATGTTCCTATTATCCCTAGTTTTTCTAGTGTTTTGAACATGAAGAGGTGCTGTATTTTGTCAAATGCTTTTTCTGCATCCTGGACTTTTGTCTATTTATTGAGCACTAAATAATTGTCAGGTATTGATAAAAGCTTTATGATAATTGTTTTTTATTTAATTATCACAATAAGTCTTTGCAGTAGGAAGTACTTCACATCTTTACGTATGAAGAAATGGCCACAGAGAAAATAAGCCAAAATCTAGGACTAGTAATCTGAAGAAAAGGAAGATCTTTGTAGATGTGTGGAGTTTATTTCATTCTTCATGCCTGGGCTGTTCACTATTCATCATTTTCTGTGCTCAGTGTTTCTTAGTCTTCAGCTGTTTCAAGTGTGAAAATGAAAACTTCACTTTCATCAGGTAACTGTAGCAGTCCTTGACATCTTGGATCAACAAAGCAGAAGACTACAGGCTATAAAGGAAACTTTATGTTTATTTTCCATAGTCTAAAATTTGCATTCACAGTAGGCCTTACTGAGTCTATTGGATATGACAACTTAGAGAAATGTATATTGATCATACGGTGCATATTATAGAAACCCGTTTGTCTCTAAGTGGGTTCACACGAGACATAGTTTATTCCACAGGTTGGCTTTCAAAATTAAATCCCCCTAGAAAGTCAAAACTAAGAAGAACCAGACTTCATAAATGAATAATGATTTTTTTCATTAATAACAAAAACAGCTTAAAGTTGAAAGGTCCACTGGGCAGATCTGAAATGTGGGAACAATTCATAATTGAGGTTCTAATGTTCCATTTAAGAAAAAAAAATCTCTTTGAGGTATCATCAGACAAACTTTAAAATTCTCCACTACTGGCCATTTCCAAGTAAAGATGCCAGTTTGACCACACATTTTAAACATGTGTCTGGAGAATTTTATGTAGCTCCTTTTACAAACTTAAAGAGAAATATATTCTCTGTTACCAAAGAAAATTGGTCTTTGGGGAGAATTTAGAAATGGAAAAAATGTAGACAATGATCCACAAGTAAATACTGAAACAGTTTCTATTTGTACCTATGCTTGCACTGGTAATAAGTTAGGCTCTTTTAAAGACTACACACACATGTTATGCATAAATGCAAAAAGAAAAGCAAGAAGAAGGAACTGACCAGCGGGTGGTATAACATGGAATCTGTTGTTTTCCTGAGCACTTGTTGCCAAAGCCTGTCTTCATCTAAGCCCACCGGTGTGGTAAACCAGGTTCCATGAAAGACCACATTGACAGCCCCTTACTGGGGCAGTAAACAACAATGGTGGTATTGTAGCAACTCTAACCAGAGGTTGACATCTCTATTCAGATACAGGAGGAGCTTGGTAATTTTTACTTGAATTATCAGATAATTTCTTTGTTTCCATTTACTTAAAACTTATCGTAACCAATTTATTTTTTATTAGGGCATTATAGCCATACATAAGAGTTGGTTATATTTTGACAAAACTATACATGCAAGGAATTTAATTTCAATCCCCAGTCTCCCCTTTGCCTTTCCTCCTCCCTCTCCCTATTTTCCTTCCTCTACTCTAGTTTCCTTTTACTTGTCTATTTCTTTATTTTTGATTGGGTACTTTGTGCTTGATTGGTATGTTCTATGTATCCGTAAATTCTCTTTGGTACATTTAACATGATTTTGTTAAATTCATTCCATATTTCCTCCCATTTCCCATTCTTCCTCTCTCCTCTTGTTCTTTTCCTTCTACTCCACTGATCCTCCCTATATCTTTATAATAACCAACCATCCAACACCCACCCCTACAACACCTTCTTTACCTTATTTGCTCTAGCTTCTATATACCCACTTTTTTTTTTGCACTTGGGATTGAATCTGGGGGTACTTTACCACTGAGCTACATCCCTGGTCCTTTTTATTTTTTAATTTGAGACAGAATCTTGCTAAATTGGTTAGGGCCTCGCTAAATTGCTGAGGCTAGACTTGAATTTGTGATTCTCCTACCTTGTCTTCCCTAGCCACTGGGATTACAGGTTTGTGCCACCATGCCTGGCCCTACTTTTGAATTCACATATTTGTCTGGGAATTTGCATCAATTTCTCCCTTTTAGAGAATTGGGAGTTCCAAAAGAACAATCTCAGCTGCTGTTGAAAAAGTGACCACTGGGACTATAAACTAGAATTATAGGATGTGGTTCAAGGCCACAACCACAGGTTGGCAATTGGCAAAGGGCCTTCACCCTTCAGGCCAAAGGTCTAGCCCCTAGCACCACTGCTCTTGGAATGGAGGGATGGGAACTGGGCAGTGACCGATTTTTTTTCCTTCTTTCTGGTACCATTTGAAGAAGTAACTGTTCTTGGTGCTATCTAGACCATCTGAAGGCAGGCGTTGTGGGCAGAGACCACCAGAGAGAAATTAAGTTGTCATCCACATTGTGAGAGAGTTCTCCCTTACTCTGGACTAGTGAAAGCAATCAGGCCTGACTCAAGAGAAAGAGAAATGAAGGATGGATCATAATGTGGGCTTCAGGACAATTGTGTTCCCTCCTTACCAGAACTCAAGTCTGAGAATTGGGAGGGGCTAGCCCGGGTCTCTCCTTTTTGTGAAATATTGAAATAATACTATGTACATTTCAGTGTGGTGTTTTTGTTTTTCACCATGACCTATGAAGTTGGTGTAGCTGTACATATGTACAGTTTATGCTTCTGAGTCTCAGAGAGGGCAAAATGTTCAGGGCATTTATGATGGAGCCAGGATAGAGCTCTGTTCCCTGATTCCCCACTCTGAGGTATTCTATATTTAAGCACACTAACTCTCTAATGTCAATATTGTGAGGTTCACTACTGATTCTCTTAAATCCAATTATGGGATGATGATGATGATGATGATGATGATGATGATGATGATGATTATTGCCTTCTTATTAAGATAACAAGGAGGACCCTGTTGTACCAGCAGTATAGAAAACCCAACTCTGTACAGATGGTTTTAGCATTTCCCCTTCTATTCCTTCCCTGTTCTTTTTCTTGGTTGGTGTCCCACTGTGTGTGTCCTTGGAGACCAAGGTAGAACTGCCAATTGCCACTCTGGCTAAGGGGCTCCATGGTTTCCATTCAGAGGTAGGGGTTATAATTTCACATTTGAAATTTGGTTTGGACTGAATTTTGAGCCACAATTTTCATATCCAAAAGGAAAAAAAAATTCTCCACAAAGACTTTTTTAAAGTTTTCAAGTTTCAAGGAGACAGAAGGAAAAAGTCTAAATTACCAATTACTATTATTTTTTTATAAACCTAGCTTTTCAAAGATCATTGTTCTGAACAGCACCGGTCATGCCTGTGCAACATAATCAGGAACTGCTATTCGGAAAACTGTTGAAAATGTGATATGGACAGAGGAGGAGCTCACACTTGAAGATCATCTGCATTGTAAAACTTTCCCCAAACATTTTCTAAAGACAAATCTGTCCTCTATCATCTCTTCAGTGGGGTTTTGTTTAAAAAAGAGGCTCTTAAGAAAGCAAATAGTGATAAATAGCCAAAAAGGATTTTAAATATAAATTATCATTTATGTAAATTTTAAAGTTTGAAAAATGCTATATACACATTTAAATGGCTTTTGTTATCCTGGTTATATGGGGGAATACTGAGCCTCAGTAAAGCACAGCAACTTTTTCACCTTCTCACACAGCTCCTAAGGGATGGAATTAACTCAGAAGCACAAACTATATTTATAACAACTCAATGCTTATTTAAAAAATTATTTAGAAAAGAAAAAGCCTCTTACTAGTTAGGTGTCTCTATGTGAATATGCAGAGCCAAAGGTGCATATTTTGATATGGAACAAAAGTTTTGGAACTTGCCCAATGCCAGAGGTGGTAACACCTGTAAGGTAGAATGCACATACGATACTTCTCATTATGCCACAATACCTGGGCTGGACTCTGCCACTCCCAACACACCATTCACTAAAACTCAAATGGGTAAAAACACCTACTCTGATATTGAGAATAAGAAATTGTGAAGCAAATTTGTTTAGCTCCTGCTTCCCTGTAACCTGTTGTTGGATGAATAACTTGACAGGCTACTCTTCTCTAACCTGTTTTCTTCCCCTAACCTGTTTTCTAGAGTTAGAGGGCAGTTATAGGACCCCATTTCCTGCATCACCTTACAGCTTCATTCACATTTTTCTCATAGTCTATTTTTTTTGGTTTATATTATGTTATTATGACTCCTTCTAGAACATGGACTATATGTCAGCTAAACAGAGAATAAGCTTAATGAACATTCATTGAATGTATACAATGTAGGAAGATGTGCCATGTGCATGAACTCAGAGACTCCCATGGAATATCTGCGCTAAGGTATCCCCATGTGGCAGGAATCTGTCAGGCTGAGAGGTATGCTGCCTTGATGAATTGCCTCATCCATTTTTGACCAGGAGCAAATTCCGTTCTGGGGTTAGATAAATGATATTCCTCTTCATTTAAAATTTCCTTTCAGTGTCACAGAGAGTCTTTGTTTATAGATCTTACCATTAACTGAAGCATAGTAACATTATCGCTGTTTTTTGCCAATAGTGGGAATGTGCTGGATCAAATAATTTATGCTTGCTTACCCTGATTCTACCTGAACAATATTGTTGACAGTCTGGGAAGCAGTGGTGGGAGTATAATCTGGAACCAGCATGAAAAAAACAAAAAAAAAGAAAAAAGAAATGCTTATGAGGAAGGCACTCTAACCAAATCAGATCAGGGGAAGTGGAACACTTAATAGAGACAACTTTGAAAGAAGAGACTCTCACCATGATGACCAGAGATTGGCTGGTTTTTGGTCTCCAGTGTGAACCTCCAATATTGTGAGTAAAAAGACTGGGGTAATATCTTGCTGCCAAAACTAAAATTCGGTTATTAAAAAGTGGAAGGGGTCTGGTTTTCTGGCTTCAGAGATCATCACTAGAACTTCTATAGCATTTGCCGTTTCCAAACAAACTTTTACACACATTTTTCTCATAAATCTCATGGATGAGGCATAACATGGCTGTTAAGAGTTTGTTGAGTCAGACTAAACTGGGTTAGAATCCTGGCTTCCATGTACTTGCTATGTGACCTTGGGCAAAGTTTAACTTCTTTGAGTCCCCGTTTTCATCTTTAATGAAGACATGATAATAGTAGCAGCTCCATGGGTTGTTAAGATTAAATAAGATAAAATACATAAAATATTTGACCAAGTCATTGGCACAGAATAAGTGCTTCATAAAACTCAACTGTGAATGATGTAGATACTATTTTTATCATTTAAGAAAATTCTACTGTACTCCAAGAAAACTATGCTGATAGACAAATAGAGGAAGACCTTCTGAATAGAATCTTAGCTCTGCACTAGGTCTCCAGGATGTTGGCTGTGATCCCTGACAGTCCATTTAGTCATAGTTCCCCCTGACTTGAGTCAGCCTCCTACCTATGTCAGAACCACGTCCGCAGCTTCTCCCCATCCCATGACTCTCCTCTCTCCCCTTCTCATCTATCTCATGCTGCTGGCCTCAGCCCCAGGCAAGATGTGACACAGGCCACTGGAACAAGATGTTTCATGAAGTCAGCCAGGAAGGCAGCTTTTCTTAGAGAGACTTTTTTTGGAAAAAAAAAATATTCCTCCTTTCAAGTAAAATAATACTGACTAAAATCACGGGGTATGCCAACGACATCAGGGCATCATTAAAAGAAAAGCTTTGACTAAGCAATGTTTATAATTTCAGAGTTGTTTAGAGTTTACGGTATAATTTATGCCATGTGTTCTATCATTAACAGTTTTAAGACAAACCTATTTTCTTTTTTTTTTAATTCAACCGAGTACAAAACACCCACTTACGACTGGCATCTCCCACAGTAAAGAAGACACACTCTTTCATTGGACTGGGAGGTTTCCTTTGGACACCATTATTTGCTGGTTAGCATTTCCCTTCAACCTTCTAACTGGCTGGAAAAAAAAAAACTTAAAGAGAAAAGAGCTCAATTTCAGTCTCTTCTTGACCAGAATTTGTATTGCAAGCTGTCTGTTGTAAGGTAGTCTGGTTTGCTGGTAGAAGCCTGTTTTGATTTATATTTAAGAACCCAGAACATGATCCAAGTAGACACTTTTCAAAAGGAGACAAATAAATGCCAAAAAGTATTTTAAAAATGCTTAATATCACTATATTTCAGAGAAATACAAATCAAAACCATAATGAGGTATCATTCTCTTTCCAGTTAGAATGACTATTATCAAAAAGACAAAAAAAATAACAAATGCAAATAAAAACAAATAAAAAATAACAAATATTCAGAGAAAGGAAGATTCTTATGTCCTGATAGTGGGAATGTAAATTGGTAGAGCCACTATGGAAAACAGCAGTAAGCTTCCTTAAAAAACTAGAACTAGAACTACCATAAGATATAGCAATCTCATTACTGAGTATATGTTCAGAGGAGATGAAATCATTGTATCATAGAATTACCTGAACTAATAGCCAAGATATAGAATAAACCAAGGCATCCATCAATGGGTGAATAAAGAAAATGTGCTATATATATACACATACATATATACAGTGGAATAATATTAGCAATAAAAATAATAAAATCCTATAATTTGTATCAGTGGATGGCCTTGGAATATACCATGTTAAGTGAAATAAGCAAGTCTCCGAGAAACAAATACCACATGTTCTCACACATTTGTGGAAATCAAACATTGATCTCATAGAAGAAGAGAGTGAAACAGTGATCCCTATTGACCAGGAAGGGTGGGGGAAGGGGATTGGAGGAGGTTAGGTAAAGTACATCTAAACAGTTAGACAGGAGAAAGTCATCTGTGTTCTACAGCACAAAAGGGCAATCCTAATCTATAACAGCGTATTGTGTATTACAAAATAACTAGAAAAGCCCAGAGTTTCCCAACAGAAGTGATTAGTGTTTGAGATGAAAACGCTATTACTCTGATATGATCCTTATACACTGTGTACATGCATCATTATTGTACTGTACTTCATAAATATGTACAGACATTATGTGTTAATAAAAAAGGAAAACAAAAAAGAACCTGAAACAACTCTAGGACTGAGAAAAACCTCAGAAGTAACTTCTAAGAAAGCCTCAGGGACAACAGGGTAGGGTTCCTTTATGAGGTAGGGCTTGGTTGTGAGGAACTGAACCCTGACTCCTGCCCACAGGCTCTCCACAGCACATTGCTGAGCCACCACAACACAGACTGAAAAGGTTCACTTTCTTCCCAGAGGTGTGACTGAAATATGAGCTTTGTAGAATAAGTACTTAAGGGACAGTAAACTAGTTGAACATGTAATGCAGTTTTCTAAAAATTCTACCAACAAAGCACTTTGAACATAAACAACACATACACACACCAAAACCCTAACCTCTGCCTTGATCTCACTGAAGAGAAATAAAACTTGAAATGTTCCTTCTGCAGTGATAACATGATAATGTGGTTGTAATGCAACTGCATGTACAGGGTGAAATGGTGGTGGAAGGAAGCTCTTTGTCCATGATTTATTTGCATTCATGTTTCACACACAGGATGCAGCATGATCCCAGTAATTACACTCGACATGAACACCTGTGTGCTGACTCTCAGGCCTTCATGGGTCACATAGGAACTGCAGAGATGAGGAACTTGGCTTTGGGGGATCCTATGAAAAATACCAGGATTGGGAGTATAGGATGGGTACAAGATAACAGAGAGCTAAACCACATGGCCATTCTGTGAGTCATCCTCCGTATCTCTCTTCCTTTTACTCCCACAACTTGTGCCTCCTAGGAAACCCTTTACATTCCACCTCTCTTGGCTCTAGTTGGTGCTGTCACCATGATTTCTTGCTGGGAGTGTATTAAAGACCTTGTTACTGAGCTCCTGACTTTTCTTTTGTCCTTTTCTACTCTATCTCTCTACCAACCCCATAATGGTTTCCCTAAAACACAAATCAGTACAGATCTGCTCTCATTACTCCCTTGCCTAACAATCTCCAAACTCCTGACATTTCCACAGGATAGAGTTCAAGCTCCTTCCAAGAGGCATTCCAGGGGCCTGGAGTCCATGTGTCTGGGTTCTGTCACTGACCAGTGTTTGCCCTTAGCCTTTCTGAGTTGTGGCTTCCACATCCATAAAGTGGGGATAATAATGGCACTGATGTCATGAGGTTTCCATGGGGGTTCAATGACATGAGTAAGTAAAAATCAGCGTAACCAGATATGCAGACGTGCTAAGTGATTGCTGTAATTATTGCTTTAGCATATAAACAATTGCAGTTCCTGGAATATGCCATGATGCTTCTTTCTTATCTCAGAGACTTTGTACCTACCATTATTGTTTTATTGATTGATCATTCATTCATCAGATATTTATTGAATACCTATAAATATCTGTGGCCAGTGCCAAAGTAAGTGCCAAAGATACAGCCATGAACAAGATAGGATATATATATATATGTATAAGCTCTTGTGAATTTGATATTTAGAAGTGATAATTCAGACAAAAAAGTAATTTTTGTAAATAATTCAATGATATAATGCATTTAATATTTAATACCAAGTAAATGAACATGAAAAATCAACTCTGGTTTTGTGCTTAAAGATTGGAGAAAAGATAGCCTCTTCAACAAATGGTGCTGAGAAAATGGGAAATCCATATGCAACAAAATGAAATTAAAACTCTCTCTCTCACCATGCACAAAACTCAACTCAAAGTGGATCAAGGACCTAGAAATTAAAACAGAGACTCTGCATATAATAGAAGAAAAAGTAGGCTCAAATCTCCATTATGTCAGATTAGGCCCCAACTTCCTTGATAAGATTGCTATAGTGCAAGACTTAAAATTAATAAACAATAAATGGAATGGATTCAAACTGAAAAGCTTCTTCTTAGCAAAAGAAATAATCAGTGAGGTGAATAGAGAGCCTACATCTTGGGTGCAAGTTTTTACCACTTGCACATCAGATATAGCACTAATCTCTAGGTTATATAAAGAATTCAAAAACTGAACACCATAAAAAGCAAATAACCCCAATCAATAAATGGTCCAAGGAACTGAACAGACACCTCTCAGAAGATGATATACAATTAATCAATAAATATATGAAAAAATATTCAACATCTCTAGCAATTAGAGAAATGTAAATCAAAACTACTCTAAGATTCCATCTCACTCTAGTCAGAATGGCAGCTATTAAGAACACAAACAACAGTAAGTGTTGGTGAGAATGTGGGGAAAAAGGCACACTCATACATTGCACGTGGGACTGTGAATTGGTGCAGACAATATGGAATGCAGTATAATGATTCTTTGGAAAACTTGCAATGGAACCATCATTTGACCCAGCATTTGGAATTTTTCTTTGGATTAGCATAGGTTTTTTACTCAGATGTTAAATTTGCCATTTCACATCTTTAATTGTAGATATGAGTACCAGTAAAATAATTATAATAGTTGCTATCACTTATTAAGCTTCTCCCATTAGGCACTGTGCATGAGCTTCATGGTTACTATTTTTACATCATAAAATAGTCCTAGGTATAGGTAATATTAGCTACTGGTTTCCTAAAGCCAGTTTATAGAGGGAAAGATATGGAAAATATTTGTAGTGATGGATATATTCTATATCTTGATTGGAGTGATAACCATGTTCATTTTTGCACTTATAAGCAGTGAAGTTTGGGGAGGCAAATTATACTTAAGTTGATCTTTTTAAAAAAAAAACAAACTTCAAAACATTTAATACTTAACCAAGATTAAATATAAAGAAATCCACTACTTATATGAAGAGATATATCAGCCAATTCAGTCATAAAAGTAAAAATGATTATATACATTGAGTATTTTCATGTTTGAATTTAAATTGAACATAACCCAGGTTTGGGACATTATTCAGCATTCCTGCAATGTCAACATCCTTTAATGACATCATCTGTGACAGGCAATGTGCTAGGCCTTTGGGCAACATGGTAACAATCTTCACGAGGAAGAGATAATAAGAGACAAATACAATTTCGGGTGACAAGTACTTGAAGAGAGTTATTCACAATGGGGGACAAAGGAAAAGCCATAAGATTTCGGCTTAAGCAAATGGGTGGCAGATGAGCAGGTTTGAAGGAGATTATGACTTCTGTTTTGTACATGTAAGCTTCGGGTGCTCGTGATCTACCAAGACATTGTAAAAAAAAACAATGTTGACTAAGAGTTTGTCTGTAAAAATTGCAAGTTCTTTTAAGGAAACAGGCTTGTAAATTGTCAGTGGGTAGTTGAAATCATGAAATGGACGCTATTGCTGACAGAGTGTCAAACGAGGGGGGAACTGAGGGCAGACCTTTACTGGTCAAGAGGAGCAGGGGGGACCTTGAGAGGATTCTGGAAGGAGTAACTGATGCTGTCATGGAAAACAATATAGATTTTCCAGTTGGAGGAGCATTCCCAGTGCCAAGTGCTGCAAAGCGATCCAAGAAGATAAGGATTCGACAACTAATTAGATACAGGCAAGGGCAGTGAAAGTGGGAGGATCAGAGTCCAGACTGAGGGGTGAGGAAGTAGAAATAATGAACTGTGGAATGCAGATGGAGCAAAAATCAGAGAGGACCACAGGGCAGAGGGTTTCAGGAAATATTGAAGAGACTGAAGCACAGACAGGTGAGTAGCTGACATTTCTGATAGATTTGGCTGTAAAGTCTTAGGCAAGTGTGTAGATTTCATCTCTGCCCTTGAGAATTCAGTTAGCAAAATTAATTCTAGCATGAAATGGAAAATCTTAGTTTGGCACCCAGTCTGAAACACCCGCCTCTACAGCTGCCCTTTTCTCCCATAATATAATTGCTACCATCATTGAGCACATCCATGTACCTGGCACTGAGCTCGTGCCTTCTGTTGATTGGACTTTGTGGCTTGTCTACCTCTGGAAACTGTGTTAAATATGAATTCCAGACACATTTTTAAAAAGCGATTTCTTTGAAGTGAAAGAAATCAGAGGCCAAACACCCATTAGAATAATGCTGTTCTTGGAAGGCATTTTAATATAAATTATTTTCACGCAGAAACTCAGCTCTTTTTTGATGCATTTGAGAAATCAGACCAGCCCTGTGGTTCCCAGTGCCAAACCAATAGCTGCATCAAATTGACCCTGGCCAGCACTAAATTACTATTGTGTGTTGGTTTCCTCCTGAAAGTGGCCACTGTAGTTGCTTTTTGCTTTTTTTTTTCTTCCTTCCTTCCTTCCTTCCTTTCTTTTTTCTTTCTTTCTTCCTCTCTTTTCTTTTCTTTCTTTCTTTCTTTCTTCCTCTCTTTTCTTTCTTTCTTTTTTCTTCCTCTCCTTCCTCTCCTTCCTTCCTTTCTTTCTTTTTTGTGATAAAACATGCAATCGCAAGAGTGAGCATTAATCCAGAGAGTGAAGCATAGCTTAATTTTATTGAATTTGAAATCCTAAATAGAAGATCAAGTGTTGTACATGCTCTGCTATCAAGACCCTTATTCCAAAATGGCCCACTCCTATAAGGACTCCATCTTCAACTGACAAATGAAAAGGCATTGTGTATTACCCTGTGTTTGTGAGCATTTGTGAGTACACGCCATCAAAATTCTATTTATACTTTATAATCACATACTTTGCTCAGTGTAATTCATACACAGATATTATTTGCTTTGAAAAAGGAAGCTAAGGATTTTGGTCTAACTAAATTGTGCAGTTGAGGAAAATTTCCAAGAGTCAGTAATCCAGCACAATTTTAATTTAATCTAATATTACCTTAATTTACATTTGTTCTTTCTTTTTTTTTTTTTTTTTCTGGCAAGTAATTTTATTTTATTTTTTTATTTTTTTTTTTTTATTTTTTTTTTTTTATTGGTTGTTAAAAACATTATAAAGCTCTTGACATATCATATTTCATACATTAGATTCAAGTTGGTTATGAACTCCCAATTTTACCCCAAATACAGATTGCAGAATCACATCAGTTACACACCCACGTTTTTACATATTGCCATACTAGTGACTGTTGCATTCTGCTACCTATCCTATCCTCTACCATCCCCCCTCCCTCCCCTCCCATCTTCTCTCTCTACCCCATCCACTGTAATTCGTATCTCTCCTTGTTTATTTTCCCATTCCCCTCACAACCTCTTATATGTAATTTTGTATAACAATGAGGGTCTCCCTCCATTACCATGCAATTTCCCTTTTCTCTCCCTTTCCATCCCACCTCATCTATCTGTTTAATGTTAATCTTTTCTTCCTGCTCTTCCTCCCTGCTCTGTTCTTAGTTGCTCTCATTATATCAAAGAAGACATTTGGTATTTGTTTTTTAGGGATTGGCTAGCTTCACTAAGCATAATCTGCTCTAGTGCCATCCATTTCCCTGCAAATTCTATGATTTTGTCATTTTTTAGTGCTGCGTAATACTCCATGGTGTATAAATGCCACATTTTTTTTATCCATTCATCTATTGAAGGGCATCTGGGTTGGTTCCACAGTCTAGCAATTGTGAATTGTGCTGCTATGAACATCGATGTAGCAGTATCCCTGTAGTACGCTCTTTTAAGGTCTTCGGGGAAAAGTCCAAGAAGGGCAATAGCTGGGTCAAATGGTGGTTCCATTCCCAGCTTTCCCAGGAATCTCCATACTGATTTCCAGATTGGCCGCACCAGTTTGCAGTCCCACCAGCAATGTACAAGAGTACCCTTTTCCCCACATCCTCTCCAGCACTTGTTGTTGTTTGACTTCATAGTGGCTGCCAATCTTACTGGAGTGAGATGGTATCTTAGGGTGGTTTTGATTTGCATTTCTCTGACTGCTAGAGATGGTGAGCATTTTTTCATGTACTTGTTGATTGATTGTATGTCCTCCTCTGAGAAGTGTCTGTTCAGGTCTTTGGCCCATTTGTTGATTGGGTTATTTGTTTTCTTATTGTCTAATTTTTTGAGTTCTTTGTATACTCTGGATATTAGGGCTCTATCTGAAGTGTGAGGAGTAAAAATTTGTTCCCATGATGTAGGCTCCCTATTTACCTCTTTTATTGTTTCTCTTGCTGAGAGAAAACTTTTCAGTTTAAGTAAGTCCCATTTGTTGATTTTTGTTATCAACTTTTGTGCTATGGGTGTCCTATTAAGGAATTTGGAGCCCGACCCTACAATATGTAGATCGTAGCCAACTTTTTCTTCTATCAGACTCAGAGTCTCTGATTTGATATCTAGCTCCTTGATCCACTTTGAGTTAACTTTTGTGCATGGCGAGAGGAGGGGATTCAGTTTCATTTTGTTGCATATGGATTTCCAGTTTTCCCAGCACCATTTGTTGAAGATGCTATCCTCCCTCCATTGCATGCTTTTAGCTCCTTTATCAAATATAAGATAGTTGTAGCTTTGTGGATTAGTCTCTGTGTCCTCTATTCTGTACCATTGGTCCACCCTCCTGTTTTGGTACCAGTACCATGCTGTTTTTGTTACTATTGCTCTGTAATATAGTTTTAAGTCTGGTATCGCTATACCGCCTGATTCGCACTTCCTACTTAGAATTGCTTTTGCTATTCTGGGTCTTTTATTATACATTTGTTCTTTCAATGTTGGAAGTTAGAATTAAAATACAACTTTTATCTAAGATAATAACTTCAATTTAAAGTCTCATTAATTCCAAGAAATCAAAATAAAACAAAATGAACAGGAGCAGCAACAACAAAAACATCCCTCAACAATAAATCATTCAACATTTAAAATATATTATAGATTAGAAAAAGTCCATTAAAAAATTAAAAAATGAAAATAAAAAAGTCTCTATTTTACTGAAGGGATTGTATAGGCTGGTTAGCAGATAATCCTATTTTATCTAATATTTATAAATGCAGATAATTCCAAAGCCAAGCTTCTGTTGTTTTAGGTAATATTCCTATCATTAAACAATGCTGCTTGATAGGATAATTCCTGGGGAATGATTTTTAGGAATTGAAGTTCTGAGAGAAAAAAAGAAAAAAATTATTCTCATTTTAACAAATGGCACAGATATGCTCTTTATTTCTTTATTTTCAAAGAATCTATAGTAGGACCTAGACACCAATTGGATAGAAAATAAAGTGAATGAATTAGAAGCCAGTTTACAAGGAAATCCAAGAATAGTTGATGTTCTGCCTCTTCAATGAGTTTATAAAATAATTCAAGCATGTCTGAGGTCTGAAGGAATTGTCAGATGTGCCAGAATCAGGAGCCAGTGAAATAAATCCAACTCAAAAGAAAAAAGGAGAGTTACATGGAGGTTTACTTATGAAATCTCAAATGCTGAGTAAATATTAATCTTTATGAAATAAGTAACTCATGTAATATAGTCTGACACTACTAGCAGTATCCCCTTGGCTGATTGGGTGTAGGCTTCTGAAATACATGGTAATTGCAATATTTTGTTCCCTTTAAAGCCACTTTATACCTTGGATGAGTATTAGGGTGATGGCACCTTAATGAACCTATACCACTGTTCTGTGATATGTTTGTTGACCACTGAGACTTCTGAAAACCCACTGTACCCAGAAACAGAAATTTTCCCAAGGACTGGAGAGGAAACAGTGAATGCACACTACTCTCTAGGTACTGTCTGATGTACAGTCTTACCTAATCCACAAATCAATCTTCTGAATAAATATCTACATTTTTCAGATGAGAGACCTAAATTTCAGAGACATCAATTAGCTCAATGAGGATCACACAGGTAGTTAAATTAGTGGAAAGATCTCAATAGGAATAGTTTGACACCTTATAAAACACCCTGGGAACTCTCAGGATAAAACCTTTATTTGATTTGGTATATATTTTATCATATACATAAGCTTCCCTCCAAAAAGAAGATCTGAAATGTGAATCTTTTTAAACATTCAGGAAGACACTGATCTTGGCATATATCTCCTGACCCTCTAGAATCTCAGAACATGCTGACAATTCCTGGAGAGTAAGTCTGAGATTTTTCATTCTCTGGATATGTCTGGGGAACAAGCTGCCTTAGTCATTCCCTGTGGCTTCAGGAGAGAGAACAAGGACCAGTCACAAGGAAAACTTGCCCTTACGTGGAACCTGGGACAGAGAACCAGAGCTGCTATACCTAGTGCAAAATACTAGGTCAGTGGTTCCCACCAGAGTGGTACATCTATCTGTTCCCTGACTGCTCAGTGTTTTTAATAAGAATCACACCTAAAATGATAGACAAAGAAAGGGCAAATAACAGACATTGAACACATACCAAAAATATACATGCAAAAAGGAAATAAAAACACAGTATTGATGTTGGCCTAAGTAAGAATTCAAGGAAAAAAAGAAGTTTATTATGAAATGACAAAAAGTACAATTCACAAAGAAGATCTGTGTGTATACCAAGCAACCTGAGCACTAAAGAAACTCTTAGAAAATAAGGACAACTTTAGAAACACAATATCTATGTATCTTCTTATCTAGACCATAGAAATATACATGTAGAAATATGTATCCTGTAGAAAGAGAATAAATGTTGTTCCCCTAATTATATTTGTTTGCATATTTGGCTACCAAAAAAACCCTAAATATATTCCAGAAAGCAGGAATTTCTCCAGGTGTGGTTTTCTGATTATTATTACCTAATAAAACTAAAAATCAACAATTCAAAAAGGAATAAAAACTACTGAAAATTGAGAAATATTTAAAATAATCTTAGACCAAAGTAAGAAATAAACTACTTAGAAAATAATAAAAAAATAACTTTATGTTAAAATATATGAGATATATGAGGTATAACAAAGAGCTAAATTCAGGGAAAAATATTTCTTCAATACTTATATTATCAAAAATAAAACCTAAAATGATTTGCTTTTAAAAAATAGAAAAAAAGAACACCAAATAAACCAGAAGAAAATAGGATGCATGAATTGATAAAGATAAAAGACTAAAAAAACAAAAGAAACTAATAAAAAGGAAAAAAAGTTAAAAGCTAAAAATCCCAATATATCGTATTAAAAAGAAAATAAAAATGTGAGATTACAGTGAGAAAGATGCCACAGATACTTACTATTTTAAAAGAACTAAATTATGTTTCTATGTTATAATCAATGTGAAAATCTGGAAGGACTATATGAACCCCTATAAAATATGAAGTGCCAAAATTAATACAAGACAAGGTTAAAAAATAAAGACTCAACTATAGACTAGATTGGAAAGATGATTAGAGATTTATCATTTAAAAAGGAAAGACATGCCACATAAACATGTATCAGAACAAGATATTAACTGGGGTATATTTTACCCTTAACACAGGTAAGTAATACCTACATTGTTTGTGTTATTCCAACATTCAGGAAAAGATGGCAAACTCCCTGATTCATTTTAGGATGTTAGTGTCTATACAATATTAAAACGTGAAAGATACAGTACAAATCATAGGCACAGTTATTGAAAAAACATGAGTTTAAAACCATAAAAAAAGGATCAATGGGAACTGTATTTGCAACAAATGATAAGAATAATATCAAGATTCCCAGTTATCTAATTTTTCCCATGGAGTTGAGACAAGCTGGTGGGAATACTCTACTGTGTCCAGGTAGCAAATCCTGGGTCAAGTCTGGAGACCACTGCCTGGGTGAATACCAGAGTGGGTTGCTGACATGGCCTGAAGAAGGCAAGTTTTATTCAGAATATGGCACTTCAGATTATCACTAGGAAAGATACATTCACATAACGGTCTCTGATGAATTTTTATCTTAGCTAAAATAACTGAAATATGATGTGTATCAGGCATTGGATTAAAAAAATTTGCATTGTTTTCTGGCTTAATCTCCACAATATCCCAATTGATATGGTTTGAGTGTGTTTCTCAAGGATTCCCAAGTTATGAGCTTGGACTCTCAAGTGGCAGTGAGAAGAAGAGGTGGGACCTCCAAGAGGTGGGACCTAGAGGATGCTCTTTAGATCATTGGCGGAAGCTTCTCACCAAAGGGATAAAGGTAATTCTTGTGGGGCTCCTGAGAGCAAGTTGTTTCAAGAGTGAGCCCAACCCTTGAAGCTCTGGCTTTCTATTTGGTAATGTGATCTCTTCTTCCCAAGCCTTGCTCTTGTTGGGATACCAGCCATCATAAGGTCCTTACCCAGAGCCAAGGCATCACCTTGAATTTCCCCAACTGTGAGCTAAATGAAACTCTTAATGTTATAAAGTTAGCCTGCCTTGTTATTTCATTATAGTAATGAAAGATGAAGTAGGTACTGGTGCTCTCATCATCCTCATTTTTAAAATGAGAAAACAGACTTTGAAGTATCCTACAACAACGAAGGGATAGAGTCAGGGTTCGAATCCTGATGTGAATCTAGTCCTGAACCATTTTAGGTATTTTTTCTCTGACCTTCTTACCTACACTACCTTTGTATATGCTATACCTTTTGCCTGGAATATCTGACCAAAATAATAAGTTCTTGTAACAATAATAAAGGTCATGGCTGCTATCTACTGAATAATTAATATGATCCAGGTGCTGTACTAAGCATGTTATATGCATTATCTCATTAAATCCTCATAAGAACTTTACGAGAGAATTATTATAAGTCCATTGTTCAACAAAGCATGATGGACTATGTGTTCCCAAGTCTAGTGGAAGGATTTGTGAAGGGGTTGCTGGTGAAAGATTGATTCAAATTAGTGTTCTAAAAGAAAATAGCTTGGCAGTAAGAAATACATTTCATCAGCCTAATATATTTCCTAAGGACAGTTTAAAAAGAAAAGAACCTTATTTTCTAAGATTACATTTTTACATGTGGTTTTACTACTATTAAAAGGTTTCTTGGTTTGGCATTTAGCTCAGTGGTAGAATGCTTGCCTAGTATACATGAGGCCCTGGGTTTACTCTTCATCATCACTCTTCTCATTCTGCCCCAAATCAGTGTGTCATAGCATTAAAAATGTTTCCCATGTAGAGGGTTTTCAAGATGGCAGAATAGTAAAGGTTGCTTTCCTGGCTGCTCCATAATGTCAAATCAAGAAAGCAGATAGACAGCTTCTCAGTAAGGGGGGTGAATAAAAAAAATGGGAGGACTTTACTGGAACTTAATACTGGACAATCAAAGCAGACTGGGGTCTCAGGAGGTTGTATATAATAAAATATGGAAGAAATCCCCAGTGTCATAGCAACTGTTGCAGCTGGAAGCACCAGCCAGAGAGGCCCCAGTCAAAATGGCAATTATCAAGAATTCAAGTAAAAATAAATGTTGGCAAGGATGTGGGGAAACCAGTATACTCATACATTGCTGGTGGAACTGAAAATTGGTAGAGCCATTTTGGAAAGCAGTTTGGAGATTCTCCAAAATTCTTAGAATAGAACCACCATTTGACTCAGTTATCCCACTCCTTGGCATATACCCAAAGACTTAAAATCAGCATACTGTAGTGATATGGCCACATCAATGTTTATAGCAGCTCAATTCACAATAACTAAGCTATGAAACCAACCTAGGTGTCCTTCAACAGATGAATAGATAAAGAAACTGTAGTATATATACACAAAGGAATATTTACTCAGCCAAAGAAGAATGAAATTATGGCATGGAACTGTAAACTATCATGCTAAGTGAAATAAGCCAATCCCAAAACCAAAAAATCAAAGGCCAAATGTTCTCTCTGATATACAGATGCTAACACACAATAAGGTCAAGGTGGTGAGGGAGAATAGAAGTTCATTGGATTAGACAAAGGGGAATGAAGGAAAGGGAGGGGGATGGTAATAGGAAAGACAGTAGAATGATTCGGATATAACTTTTCTATGTTCACATATGAATACATAACTAGTGTAACTCTACCTCATGTACAACCACAAGAATGGGAAGTTATACTCCATGAACATACAACATGTCAGATATAACTAAAGAGAACAAATAAAAAATTTAAAAACTTAAAAAAAAATAAATATTTCACATATAGTTAATATACCTGAATCAATTCACCATAAAATAAAATATAAAAAAGAAAGATATCCATTCTATCTGACCTTTTTTCAGAATATAAAAGTTTGACATCTTCAGGTAAACTTTGAAGCCACTAACACAGATGTCCATACTGCATCTTAACTACTCAGTATTACAAATATGTAATTATCTGTCTTCCATGAAACTGATAGATTGGCCCCAAACAAGTAATTTCTAAATACATACTACTTGATCCAGGACAATGTTACTGTATTTCCCAACTATAGTATTATTTTTGAAAAATTTTGGAAATAGTATGTATTTAGAATTTATCTGAGTTTTCCACATTGGCCCAACATATCTATTTATGACAATCTCTTCCTGGCACATTATACGCCTCACTTAATGTTAGGGATGACACTCATCTCACATCTATTAGCTGGGACATAGGTAAAAAGAACACTTATGTCACTTGTATGTTGGCTAGTAAGATGCAAGACATAGTGGAAGATCATTTTCTATAATTACATTTCTTGCTTTATATTTCTATTTTGAAAAATTAAAATCCTTAAGAAAAGTTAGAAAATTAATACAATAGAATCTATATACCTTTCACCCATATTCACTACTTTTAAATATTTTGCTATATTTTCTTTCATTGTTGTTGAACCAGCAAAGGAAATAGACATCATTGCACTTGACCCAAAACACTTCACCATGTGTCATCGAAGAACAAAGACATTCTCCTAAATAACTATAATGTTATCATGATCAAGAATTTAAGCCATACTAACCTTATTGAAATCCAAATGCCTTTTATAATTGTCTGTTAATCTCTTGACCTAGCTTTTCAAAAGAGGCTCCTGTTTAGTTAAAAGATTAGCTTTCTTCATTTAAACTAGTTAAATATAAATAAACTATATAAAGTTAATGATAATCTTAAAGTGCTCTCTTTCTTCCATTTGCTGTATGGAGCAAAAGTCATGGTTACTCCTGAAAGCATGTTAGGAACTGAGACTCTTAGGTCATAGACTAGACTCACTGAATCATAATTTGCTTTCTAACAATTTGAGTACAATCAATGCATGCAATGATCCAAGAGGGAGGGGCGGATCCAATACTCTGATGATGTTTTACATTCTTATCTACAGTTAGCCTACGGTAAAATACAGCTTTGTTCCCAAAGAACTCAGTCTTGAACTTCTAGAATCCTATTCTTTCAACTATAAGTTGAACCCATATAGGACAAGGATCTTTCCTAGTTTCTCCTGGTAATTACAGCATCTGACATGTTGCCTCATAGCTAATGTCTCCTGATTGTGCCAGTCAAATTGAAATTAGGAACCATGCTTCATCAAAGGACTAAAGATCTCCTGGTACTAAATATAATACACATGGGGCCTTCCTTGAAAGTTTAGGTAATATCAAACAACAGAATAATTATATTGGCTTCCTGATAAACTCTTGGCAATATATACATTTTAGCAAACTTAACAGTCAGAAACATGCTTTGTATTTCCCCAGATTGTCATTATCACTTGGGTACTGACGATCCAATTATTTCTTTTATGTAAATACATTAAGGAAACCTGTGTATTTTTACTGCTTTTTTTCCTCTTTTTGGTTTTAGAGTATAAACTGAACTTTAAAGAGAGAAGGCAATGAAAAGTGAGATAAATTGTGACAAATTTATTGATAATGAGCAAGTGCTTTTCTCCTCTCAGCATAGATGATCCATCCATTCAAATATGTTGAAGATATGCCACATGAGTAAAAACTTTCCAAGAATGATTATGGATATGATGAAATTTTGTGCATTTTGTTTCTTTAGGATACCGGGGATTGAACTCAGAGGTACTTGACCACCGAGCCACATCCCCAGACCTATTTCGTATTTTGTTTAGAGACAGGGTCTCACTGAGTTGCTCAGCACCTTGCTATTGCTGAGGCTGACTTTGAACTCACAATTCTCCTACCTAGGCCTCCTGAGCTGCTGGGATTACAAGACTGCACCCGTGTGCCAGGCCCTTTCTAATTTTTTTAAATTTTCAGAATTCCTTATATCTCCAAATTTCATTATAAAGTTAAGATGACCCATGGGCTGGGCTTGTGGCTCAGTGGCAGAGTGCTTGCTTCATATGTGTGAGGCACTGGGTTCAATCCTTAGCACCACATCAAAATAAATAAATAAATAATTTTTTTTTTTTTTAAAAAAGATGACCTATCAAATGGAAAACAAAAGAATTTATTTATCACAAATACCATAGAAAGGGCTATTTTAGTCAGCTTTTGCATCTCTGTGACAAATATGCCTGACAAGAACAACATAGAGGAGGAAAAGTTAATTTTGGTTCATTCCACAGTCAGCAGACTTCTTATCTCTCAGCCCAAAATGAGGCAGCACTTCATGGTGGAAAGATATAGCAGAGGAAAGCAGTACAGGACATAACAAATAGGAAGCAAGAGTTAGTTCCATTCACCTTGGACAAAATATAAATCCTAAAGGCATGCCCCCAGTGACTTACTTCCTCCAGCAGACCCTACCCGCCCATAGCTACCCTCCAGTTAATCCATATCAGTGGATTAATCTACCAATTAGGTTACAATTATTATAATATAATCATTTTATCTTTGAAAATTCTTCTATTATTTCACACATGAGTTTTTAAAGAACATCATATGCCTAAACCATAACAAGGATACATTGAAGTATAATAATTTTGTAACAATTACAGAAACCTGTGACCCCCATGTCTGGATAGGTCATATGAGCCTCACATTTAACATGTATGTTAATAAAACACAGAATTCCTCTCATATCCACTTTTAGAGAGAAATCATTTGAGCTAATGCTGGAAATTTGTTGAGCCCTGTCTCCTATATGTTCAAGTTTAGGCAACAATACATCTGCATATACCCATGAGACTAATGAACTTTAAAAGATGTCTCTGTTGAAATAGAACATACTTTATATACAGAGTTACAAAAAAAATTGTGCTGTGAATGGATAATTAGGAATGTAATGCACTCCACTATTGTCATGTATGTAAGAAATAAATAAAAAAATTAAAAAAAGAATCCATCTAAATCAAATCAAATTAAATACCTAAGGGAAATTTTATTTAAAGTCAAGAAGATTACACATAGGAATATAAAAACTCTGTAGGATTAAAAATTCATGAAAAAGTTATTATTAATTTATGTTCCTTTCAAATAAAAAAAATCAGTAAAATCACATTGGTTTTTAAACTCAAGATATACCACACATCGATGTTCATAGCAGCACAGTTCACAATAGCAAGACTGTGGAACCAACCTAGATGCCCTTCAATAGACGAATGGATAAAAAAAATGTGGCATTTATACACAATGGAGTATTACTCTGCATTAAAAAATGACAAAATCATAGAATTTACAGGGAAATGGATGGCATTAGAGCAGATTATTCTAAGTGAAGCTAGCCAATCCCTAAAAAACAAATGCCAAATGTCTTCTTTGATATAAGGAGAGTAACTAAGAACAGTGTAGGGACGAAGAACAGGAGAAGAAGATTAACATTTAACAGGGATGAGAGGTGGGAGGGAAAGGGAGAGAGAAGGGAAATTGCATGGTAATGGAAGGAGACCCTCAGGGTTATACAGTGGAGGAGGTAGAGAGAGAGGAGGGGAGGGGATGGGAGAGGTGGGGAGGGGGGAGGGGGGAGGATGGGAAAGGCAGCGGAGCACAACAGACACTAGTATGGCAATTTGTAAATCAATGGATGTGTAACTGATGTGATTCTGCAATCTGTGTATGTGGTGAAGGTGGGAGTTCATAACCCACTTGAATCAAAGTGTGGAATATGATATGTCAAGAAATTTGTAATGTTTTGAACAACCCACAATAAAAATTAAAAAAAAAAAAAAAAAAAAAAAAAGATATACCACAATTGAAAATGGCTAACCTCATCCAGAGACTGAAACAACCACCACTGAATAAATATGATCCCCTGACTGCTGATGTTCAAATACAGGTTTTTGAAATTATCTTCACCTAAAGGATCAATCACATTTCCAGGAGGAATGAGTCTGGTTTGAGGGAATGACAATAAATTGTCTTGAATGAGCCCAAACTCGGGGTGGGGGGGCGGTTCTTCTTCCATATATTTTTTGTGTTAGATTCTATCCTGAGTTCAGCATGTCTATGTGTGAAATAGATGTTTGTGAAATATCATCATCCACTGGACATGAGAAGAGTTCAGCTTTGGCCTAATGCCAGTGTCAGTGGAAAAATATGTATGCGCGTGTGTGTGTGTGTGTGTGTGTGCGCGCGCTCATGTGTATGTGGACATGCATATATATCAGAAGAATTCCTCAAGTAAAATACCAACAAAAAGTCTGAAAATCAACATTTGTTCTCCAAATGTCCACATTGTCCATATGTATTTACTTAAATCTTTATTGTTCTTAAATTTTTGAAAGAAACATGATGAAGTTCTGCCATGCTACAATATTACAAAGCCAAAATTAATAAGATAGATAGCATGCACAGATGAAAGAATTAGAGGGAATCATGATTAAGAACATAAGCTTTTTTGGATAGACCTCAACAGTTCCTTGAGCTTTCTACCCATGGGTTACCTGATCAGTGAAATAGAATAATTTTACTTACTTCATAGAATTGTTATTATAAGATTACATAAGATAATGTATACTAAGTATTTAGTACATGGATTGACTTGTCATAATAAATACAATGTTATAAAGGTATTCTTAGCAATGATTTAATTGTAGAGTATGTATGAATGACTGAATACCCAGTCTATCTGTCCCCTTCATTGGTTCAAAGGAATTTCTGGGTACTGCTAGTTTGAGGCCTTAAGATCCTGGGAGACTAGAGGACTTCTTGTCCTCCCCTCATTCCATCTGAATGATCTGAAGAGAAACGTAAAAGTTCAGGATTCTGAAAGATTCCCAGGTTCTCTTTGCAATCTCCAGTTCAAATTTTGTGACATACTTTGTGTACCTTAAGCTCATTTCTAAAACATGGGTTCAGAGTAACTTTAATGGGGAGCAGAGGGTTGTCCACTAGAGGGCATTGTCTCAGAAACATGGTGGGTGTTCAAAGCCCAAACATTATCCACTAAATCCAACGCAACAGAAAGATTTCATGCCACTGTTAAACTGTTTGAATAACAATCTAGTTGGTTTTGAAAATTAGAATAAAGTTTTCAAACATACATTGATTAGCCTCACACTATCAAAATTCACATTAAGAAAAAACTATTTCCAAGCTTTTGAACACCACTGTATTTAAAGATTTGTTCAAAAGTTCATCTTGCTAAACAAATGTCCCGTTTGGTAATAGCTTTGTTTGGCCCAGTAAAATCCCTATTCACTTAGTTTTAAAGCATTTAAATATGGCTTCTTTGAATGTTTTTGCAGCCACAGCTGGTGTCAGTGTGTTGATAAAAATGTCATCCAGGAAAGCTAGTCCAAGAATATGGTTGATGTTGTTATTCTCTCCTGGCCAGGTGTATAGACCAAATGTCTAACTACACTTGCCAGCTCTGATACACAATTAATGGGAATTTGGACATTTAGCACTTCACAGTATGGAGCTGAATAAAGAAAATGAAATGGAGTTTATGAAACTAGCAATGAAAAGATTATTATTCATATTTTGAGAGCTAAGAAAGGCTAAGTGACTTATACAAAAATAGGTAAACAATAAACGCATAACTTCTTTTGAAATGCCCCAATTATCAGAGCATTAAAAGAATTAAGACTACCACTCTAGAATTCACCCAATAAATATATAGAGAACTTCAGTTCACAATCCTGAAGGGCATAGTAACTTCAGAAGTACCAAGAAACAAGAAGTGGGTATGAATGAGCTCTTGATATCTGAAGGGAGGAAAGGATCTCAACTCTTGGGTGTTGTGCTCAGTTATAGTGGTAAATGCTGATGAGTGGAACTGAAAATACTTCTAATATCATCCAGCAGAGTTAATAATCCTGATACTGTCAACTAAAAAAAAACAATAAGTTAAGCATCTGCCTTTGCTTATATATGGCTAGATCTCAAATATTTCCAAACCATATGTGGATTTAACATGGATTTGATGACTGTATAGCTGCTTTTTGATTTCTTGGTTGATTTTTTTTTTAATGTTGGAAAGAGAAGAGGAAAGGCCAAATGAAAAGGATTATTGCCAGAAAAATGCTTTAGTCCATCTTTCTTTTCAAGTCATCGGATTTAAGAGTTCAATTTTGTTTTATTGTTTATAATTTCCTGACTTTTTGCTTAATTTTACTTAAGTCAGATATATATCTATCTACAAATTATTCTCATAAGTTCATCCATAAATGACTTAGCATATGATACAAATGCATGTTTGCATGCAAAATGTAGAACTAAGACAAAAATGTAGAAATTAGAGTGGCATAAAAGCATATAAATATTATATGCCCTAACAAGGTAGAAATTATGCCATCAAAAATTTGCAAAAGAAGTGGGGAAAAAGTGGAAGAAAAATATGCTGGTTCCTTCACATGCAGTATCTAGAATAAAAGGAAATTATTTAAAAAGATAAATTTAATAATATTGTATTAATAGTTCATAGTACAAAGATAAATTTAAATTTATGAGATGAGAGATGAGGTAGAGAAAGGAGGAAAAATCCCTGATTTTATCATTGCTCATATAAGGAAACCAAAATTGTCTAAAGATATGAATAACTAAGAATATTAAATAAAGGTATAATTATAAAGTAGCAGTAAATTTACAAATCTTTCTTAACATCTGTAGAATCATATATAGAAAATAAAATGAAGAAAACAGAAGACATTTCCTTCTTTTTTCCAGCCTGCACCTGTGGCCTCATGGGGAGTTCTCTATGATCAGCTGACAGAGGAAGCAGAGAGTCAGGCCAGGTTTATAGATGTTTCATACAATATTGACAACCCCCCCCCCCCAAAAAAAAGTAGGCAGTTGTAACACTACAGCCTCTTTCTTGGATACCCTTAAAGAACAATGATGAAGAGAAATCCTACTGGGAAGAACTTTGAGCCGAGCATCTGGTTGTGTACTTTGCTTTGAAAGAGAAGTAGCCAGATGCATGATTATATGCTGATTCATAGCCTGTGGCCATGATTTAGCCAGATGGTCAGAGCCTTGGAAGGAACATGATTGAAAAATTGGTGACAAGGAAATGTGGGACAGAGGTATGTAGACAGACCTCTCTGGATAGGCAAAACAAGCATATAAACAATAAATAAATAAATAAGCAACCATGAAGACATCTGATTCCCATGTGAAAGCTCACTGAAGGGTGACCTCATCAGAGAAGAATTTTAATAAAGTAGATTGGATGACCCATTCTGTGAATACCAGTTAATGCCTTTTTTTCTTTCTTTTTTAAAATTTTTATTTGTTCTTGTCATGCTTTTCCCCAGCCACCCCTGCCATTGCCCAATGGAATCATGAACAAATTGGCCATAATATTAATGATGGAGGTATGAATGGGCACAACAGCAATGACTCATTCATGAAGGTTGTTCCTGTGTCCATCACTACTGAGCCGCTTGATCTACTAGCAGCAGAGCTTCCTGGTGGCAGGTTTATAATGTTAAATTTCATCCATCACGGAAGGGGAATTTTTACTCTTACTGGAATGGACACTTATTTGTTTTCCATGCCTGCAATGCTTCTGCCAAAACTCCCATTCATGAACTCACAGAATGCCTCACTCACCAACATGGTATTCCACACAGCACTGCTTCTAATCAAGGAACTCACTGCATAGCCAAAGAAGTGAAGCAGTAGTCCTATACTTCTAGAAGTCAGTGTTCTTACCATGCCCTTTACCGTCCTAAAGCAGCTGGTTTGATAGTACAGGACTTTTAAGACTCAGTAACAGCATCGAGGTGGCAATACCTTGGCAGAGCTGAGTAATGTTCTCCAGAAGGCCATATATGCTCTAATCATGAGTCCGGTAGTTAAGAGGTAGAAATGGGAGTGGTAACACTATATTTCTCCTAGGGACCCACTCGAAAAATTCTTGTTTCCATCCTGCCATGATGGTCTAGTGGTCATAGTATCAGAAGGAGAAAAGTTTCTAGCAGGAGACACAATGATTAAATTGAACTGGAAGTTAAGCCTGCTGCCTGGCAACTTTGAGCTTCTCAATCTGAATCAACAGGCAGAGAAGGGTGTTACTATGTAGGCTGGGGTTATTGGTCCCGACTATCAAAGGGAAATTTTACTGCATTTCCATAGTGGAGATAAGGAAAATTATCTGAAATACAGGAAACCCCTTAGGGTATCTTTTAGTATTACTGTGCCCTGTAATTAAGGTCAAAATAAAATTGTGGACTGGGGTTGTGGCTCAGTGGTAGAGCACTGGCCTAGTATGTGCAAGGCCCTGGGTTCGATCCTCAGCACCACATAAAAATAAATAAATAAAATAAAGGTATTTGTGTCCAACTACAACTAAAACGAAAAGAAAAGAAAAGAAAGAAAGAAAATTGCATCAACTCAATCCAGGCAGGACTAATAAGGTCTGAAACCCTTTAAGAATGAATACTTGAATCACTTCATCAGGTCAAGAACCTTAATCAGTGAGCTGCTTGCTGAAGACAAAGGGAATACCAAATAGGTAGTGGGAAAGGTAGTCATAAATACCTACCAGTAGTAGAAACAAGCACTCTAGTTGTCAGAGTATTTTCTCCTTATTTTGTTATATATGAAATACCAACATTTTCCAAAACACACTGTTTGTGTAAAGTACAAGTATATTCATAACAAAAAAGAAGGGATACACACATGCACGCACACACACATACAATCAACTATCTTTTTTTTCTCCCCCCTGTTTTTCTGTTATCATGTAAAATAAGTGTTGATTTTATAACATATTATATAAAGGAGACATGTAAACATCACTCAAGGAGTTGACTTCTTCTTTTGATGCTTTTTTGGTTCTACATGTTCTATACAGTATAGTTGTATCATGTTGGAAAGAATTATAACCTTGCTGTTGTTTTTATTTGGAGATTGAGTAGGGTTTAAGGAAATGTGCCTGACAACAGTTAGACTTGTAATGGTTAATTTTATGTGTTAACTTGACTGGGCCATGGAGTGTTCCCATATTTGATTAGACATTATGCTAGGTGTTTCTACAGGGTGTTTCTGGGTGAGATTAACCTTTGATTCAGTATACAGAGCAAAGGAGATTGCCTCCCAATGGGGATGGGCCTCATTTGCCGCAGTCTGGCTGGGCACAAAATCACGAGCCACTCACAGCCTTGTAGATTCAAACAGCAATTCTTTATTCCCGAAACTCTCACGGGCACTCTACACGCACATTCTGGGGAAAATCCACACCTCCACGGGGCTCTGCATCCCAAATACTCTCTGAATCCCGCGAGAACTCAACGGGAACTCAAGGGCGGGCGCCTGAGGCAGCAGGACACGCCCTATTCCCAGCAGGGTCCACCTTAAACCTGGAACCGCCCTAAACCCAAGGAGGGGCACCTGAGGCAGCAGGATACTCCCTATTCCCAGCAGGATACACCCTAAACCTGGAACCGCCCTAAACCCGGATCTGCCTTGGTCCTTGAGCAGGGTCACCTTTTTCAAACATTCATGCAATGTCACTGCAAATGACCTGGGTCCAAGGCAAGCCCATTTCCACAATGGGGAGTCCTCCCTCTAAGCAACACTGGGTAGGCTGACAAAGAAATTGCCATGCGTCATTCCTACTTGGCTATGGCTCTCAGCACTCATTCAATCTTTTGTAGGCCTAAATGGAACAAATAGGAAAAATAAGGAATATTTTACTCTCTGCCTGACTGCTTTCAAGACAGAACATTGGTCTCTTTCTACCTTCAGATTAGACACAAAGTGGACCTTATACTATTGGTTCTAAGGATTCTGAAGCCAATATACTCAAACCGGAACTAACACAATTGGCTCTCCTGGATCTCTGGCCTTTGTACTTAGACTAGAACTGTCTTTGGCTTTCCACCTTGCCAAATGAAGATCTCAAGACATTTTAGCATCTATAATCATGTAGTCCAGTTCCTTATGATAAATCCATCTACCTACCTACTTATCTGTCTATCAATCCATCTATCCTATTGGTTGTATTCATTGGAGAATCCTTGCTAATATAGATTTATTAGGAACTAAGGATATTAAACATATAAAAGCAATGAGAACAAAATTACAAACATTTCTTAGTATCAGTAGACTCACACAGAAAGCAAAACAGATAAAACAGAAAACAAGGTTTATTGTCAAAGACTTAAAAACAATCTATAAATTTAGAAAATACGCATTAAGTAATAAAACTAATATCAAACATTTCTGTCATACTGATAAGTGTAAATGGGTTTAAGCCAAATATAAAGGGATTTCAGATTAAACCTACTCTACACTGCCTTCAAGAGATGTAACCTAAAATAAAGTATTTCAGAGTGGTCAAAATAGAGAATGATATACCAGGTAAATGAAAAAGCAAAAAAAAGAATAAAAGATAAGAATTCAAAGGCTACAATCTAAGAGAAAGCAGAACTCAGGTTAAGTGAGGCTAAGAAAGGAACTTTATAATATCAAGGGTAATTCACAGTTAAGATATAACAACCATGATTATTTGTGCTGGACCACATAAGCAAAAGAAATACAAGTAGAAATAAAAACCTACTAATGGAAGGAAACTTTATTTACCTATTCCAGATCTTGAGAGATCAAGAGATGAGCAAGTAAGTAAAGGTGTACTTTCCATTAAATGCCCATGAAATATTCACAGAAACTTCTTTGGGTACTAAGACCCAAAGAAGACCTCAAAACAAAGTAGAAATGATTTGGACAGCATTCTCTGATCACCATGCAATACTAAAAGTTAATAAAATCAGAAACAAAAAGTTAATATCTCTTGGTGTTATCAATCTCAAACAATATTTTAATCAAAGAGAAAAATACAAAACTAAAATCATAAAACATTCAAAAAGCAG
This sequence comes from Marmota flaviventris, assembly GCF_047511675.1. Classification (NCBI taxonomy): domain Eukaryota; kingdom Metazoa; phylum Chordata; class Mammalia; order Rodentia; family Sciuridae; genus Marmota; species Marmota flaviventris. The sequence continues at coordinate 72,621,864 of NC_092507.1, forward strand.
TTATATGAAAACTACAGACTGCTAAAGCAAACTAAGCACACTAATCATAGCCTTAAATTCTTCTATTATAAACACGAAAAGCTGAAATAAATGAGTTTGACATTTAGCTTAAGAAGTTTGAAGATAAAACAAAAATGAACAAGAACCAAAGATAAAATCAGAAGATAAAAAGAAGTTGGAAAATAAAAACTGAAAGTTGGTACTTTGAAAAAACATCAATAAAGCAGATAAAAATGTTAGCTTAACTTGGTCAAGAAAAAAACTTAAAAATATGCTAATAAAATGAGAAATGATAAGGGAGAATTAACACAAAAATGAAAAGAGAAAAAAATATTAATAAAATGGATGATTTTCTAGGGAATAATAATACCAAAACTGACTCTAGAAAAGACATAAAATCAAAACAGCATAATTTCTATAGGAGAAAGAAAGAAAGTTATAGAGTGACTGCTTCCTCTTGCCCCCTTTTCCCAGTCAATTCAACAGGACAGTTTTTGGAGAATTCTGTACAATTTTCAAAAAAGAGCTATTTTTCATGCCATATAAGCTGTTCTAGAGTATAGAAAATTAATTCTAGATTCTTTTTATGAAGCAAGCAGGATATTGATAAATATTCAATATTCATTCTTAATGAAATTCTCAAGAAAGTATTTATAATGAATATATATTTAAATATTAAAATATATTTATTTCAATTTCCAAATTATTATGTTTCACGGGAAGTGCTAGAGCACCCCCACTCAGGAACAGAGCATAAATGATCCTATCACCAATACTATTTAACACTTTACCAGAAGTACTAGCCTATGTAATTACACATGAGAAAGAAATTAGAGATGTGAAAATTAAGTAGGCAATAAAACTATTACTATAAGCAGATCGAATGATAACAAATCTAGAAAACTCAGGAAAATCAACTAAAAAACTACCACAAATAAAAATGCAATAAATTAGCAAGATGCAAAATAAATATATAAGATTTTTCTTATATGCAATTTATATTTGCTGAATATATAAAATGGAAGAAGAGACTTCATTCCTAGGTAAAGAGGCTTGGGACATTCTTGACAAAGTCCAGTATTCTAAAGGAAAAAGAAGTCATTACTTTAAAGACAAAAGTCAGTCTTAAATGGCAAGGCATTTTGGATAGAATGACTTCATGTAATAAAGATCTTAATCCTTTTTAGTTTGAGAATTTAGTGGGATTTAAATAATAATAAATTTTGTTGTTTTTTCCCAAGTACTAGATTAAGTGATTTTAAAGCTTATATAGAAATCAAAAGAAAAAAATTCAAGAAATCTCTGCAAAAGGAGAACACTACAGGGAGAGTCTGTCAGATAAACTTCAGTACCTAATATAGAACTGGCACATAAAAAGTCAAATAGACAAACATAACAGAACATATCGTCAGAAATAGAACATTAGTATATGATAAATGTGATATGTCAGATCAGTGAGGCAAAGAAGTACTATTAATGAATCATCTGGAAATAACCAGGAAGGCCTGTGGAGAAAAAATATGGCTTGATATATATACCTCAAGCTTAGACAAATCCCAAATGGGCTAAGAATTCACTCTTTGGATCCAAGCACATAAGAATGAAATGACATTTGAATATTATTTATTAAGCACTGTCTCTTTATCATAGCAACATACTGGAAACAACTTAAGTGCTCAACTTAAACAAGGGACTGGCTAAATACATGATTATATCTAAAAAATGAAATACCTATGGTTTTATAGAATAATAGAAGACATTTTTAACAAAATATTAGATCGGCATGTCTCCAAGTTAGAAAGTAAAGGGAATTAAAATGTGTACAGTATGTTAATATCTATCATTTAAAAGGAAAAAAAATCATATAAATTTCTATTAACTTTTCTATAAATACAAATTCTTATTAAAGATAAATAAGAGGGCTGGGGATGTGTCTCAAGCGGTAGCACGCTCACCTGGCATGTGTGCAGCCCGGGTTCGATCCTCAGCACCACATACAAACAAAGATGTTGTGTCCGCCAAAAAACTAAAAAATAAATATTAAAAAATTCTCTCTCTCTCTCTCTCTCTCTCTCTAAAAAAAAAAAAAAAGATAAATAAGAAACCGACAACAGTGGTAACAGTGAGGACCCATGAATGTTAAGAATGTGAGGGATAATTTTGGCTGTATACACTGTCATACTTTGTAATGTTTAAACCAGGTCAATGAATTCCTATTCAAAAAGTTAATATATATTTTTAAATGGCAAAAGTCCTAATCTAATAATAATTAAAGAGTAAAATAGGAAGATCCATAAACAATCTGTCAACCAGCAGAGATAAATTTACTTTGTTAGTAAAAGTCTGTCCATAATTTTTTTTAGACTTACATATTACATTAAAAAGAAAAATACATTCCTGATCTTTGCAGCCTAGGTCAGACTTTTTGTTGTACACATGCTTATATCCACTCTGTACTTCCTTGGAATGGCTTATCAAATTAAACAATCAACTCTGAATAAATTGTTCAGTGTCCATCCTCTATCCTGAAATGCAAGTGTCACAAGGGCAGCAGCGGCCAGGCGTATCTTGTTTACCTAGGTGACTTTGTGGAACATAGTCTGGATACTCATCTTTGAACTGTTATATGAGAGAGAAATAAGCTCCTAAAGCATTTCAACCCTTGAACTTAAAATTGCTATTTTTTTTTTAAACAATGGCTTAGCTTCTTTCTCAATAATGGCAACAAATACTAGTGGTGTTCTTAGCTGCAGGATCTATTTGCAGGGAACAAAATCTACTCTAGCTGGTTTAAGAAAGGGATTTATTGCAGTCCATTAGGTAGCTTATGGAACTCTTTGGAAGGCCAAGGATACAATTTTAGATTTTACACTGTCAAAAGAATGTAGCCAGAAGAAACATGCAGCTCACTACAGATTTATTCCAGAGAAAACCCCAGTTGGCAGTACCCTCTCTAGAGCACCCAACCCATCTCCCTGGGTTATGTGCTACTTTTCAGACCATGAGAGAAGTATGGGAGCCGCCCATAGAGCTCAACTGGCTCTTGCCTCCCTGGGTCAAGCCAGTGTGGTTGTGGACCTTGTCAGGTCAGGCTGCAGGTGTGCTGGGTGGGCCTGGGTTATGCCAGGGTGGGCTTTGACTGTCATGTAGTGATCTTAGTTATCTTTCCTTCCTGGGATTAATGTCTCCTATAGAGATGCTTTTGTTTCAGTCTTTTGGAGCATTCAGTGCTTTCATTTGCTCTCCACGGTATTACTGAATGGCCTATTTCTTTTATGAGTTCCTAGAAATGTGATCTTCAAAAAAATTTCCTACAGCTTTAGCATAATAAAATGCTTTTAACAGTGGATGTCACTTTTAGTAACAGAAAAGTCTTACTATCACAATCCTATGCCTGATTTCAGAAGTGTCACCGAAAGGGTGAGATTTATGGTCAAAGAATGCATTTAAGTAATAAAATTGGAAAGGAATCAAAATAGATCGACTTTTTCATTATTAACATTCTGAGCCACATGTCAAATGACTGGAAACTAGATTTTGAAGCCATAAGGCATTAAGGCTTGTTCTTTGCTTCCTGGCAATTTAAACACCGAAAGCACTTTAGGAAACCAAAGGAACATGCACATTTGTAAAGGAAAAAAGATTGGGCTGAATTTGTCTATTTTGCTTCTAATGCTGGAATATTCTTTTACATTCTTTCCAGTATTTTACTTAGTTTGAATCCAATTGTTTTTTGTAATTTTCTTTGATATTGAAAACTGTTTTCACCTTATTTTTTTGTCAGAAATATTTATAGTTTATCATATTTTTACCTGCCTTATTAACAGAAATATGGTCCTCATTTACCTCAATGCATACTTATTGGTAGATTATGCTTTACAGGGTGAAATTCTAACTGCTTTTCAAAGTTCTTTTCTCTTCCCATGGGATTGATAATTACTTTTCACTGGGACTTCATCAAATATGTTTATGTCATCTATCTTCAAATGTATTGTTTATAGCTCATCAAATTTAATTGAAGTCTTATGTTAAGTAAAACCAAGCAGTTTTACTTAACACAAGACTTCATTTAAGACTTGAATTAGGGATTGAAGTATGACCTAGAAAGTAAGGAGTGTAGCTAGAGGGCTGCAGCCTTATCAAAGTCATTCACCATGCTTTAAAATAACTTTTGGGCTGCATATATCTATGAATCAGAAGGTTGAGGATTATAGAAATCTGACCTTCAAAAGAGAGTGGTTTTACTGTGCTCTTAGTTACATTCTTTTATGAAAAGCATTTTAATGGAAGTATAATTGACATATAATAATCTACCTATATTTAAAGCATACAGTAGATAAGTTTTGACATATGTACACCTCCAAGAAACCACCATCACAATAAAGATAGTGAACATACCTATCAGCCCCCAAAGTTTCCTTTATCCTCTCTATAATCTTAATATCCAGATCCCCAGGAAGCTGCTGATCTCTATTATACCACTCTGAATTAGTTTGCATTTTCTAGAATTTTAAATAAATGAAATGTATTTTTGACCCTTTAACTTAGTATAATTATATTGAGATTCATTTATACTATAGCATAATTCAATAATTTTGATTATTACTGAGAATTATATTGTATGAATATACCAGAGTTTCTCTATTCACCTGTTTGTCAACATCTGATTTGCTTTCAGATTTTAGCTATAACAAATAAAGCTGCTGTGAACTTCTATATATAAATGTTTGTGTAGTGCAAAACACTGAATTGTTTTCCCCAAATTCAAATGTTAAAGTCCTAACCCGAAATACCTCAGAATATGACTATATTTGGAGATAAGGCCTTTACAGAAGTGATTAACTTAAAATGAGGTCATGAGGGTATATCCTAATCCAATCCCACTGGTATCTTTATAAAAAGAGGAAATTTGCACACAAGTAGAGCCATCAGAGTCTCACAAAGAGGAAAGACCATATAAAAACTCAGCAAAAAAAAAAAAAGAACCAGCCATCTATCCGCCAAGGAGGAAGGCCTCAAAGGAAATTAACTTTTCTAGCACTTTGATCTTGGGCCATCTTCCAGAACTGTGAGAAAATAAATTTGTTATTTAAGCCACCTAGTCTGTGGCATTTTGTTATGGCAGCTCTAGGAAATGAGCATGTATGGGCATACACTTTCATTTTTCTTGGGAAAATGCCTAAAAGTGGAATGATAGATTATGTAGTAGGTATAACTTAATTTTAATATGAAAAGTAGGAAAAAAACATTATAGGCAATAAATATAAATATGTATATATATATATATATATATATATATATATATATATATATATATATACATATATATACACATACACACACATATATATACATATATATATATATATATATATACACACATATATATACATATATACTTACTTAATGACTAATGATATTAAATATCTTTTTATGTACTTATAATGTGAATGAAAAGTCACATTATCTTCTCTGATAAAGTCTTTGATCATTGATTATATATATTATATATATTATATATATTATATATATTATATATATTATATATATATATAAATGGTGGTTCATAACAATAGTAACTTTTCCTTGATGAGGCATGATGGCTATTGTGGGGGGAAAATCTATAAAGTCAAGAATGCTTGAACTATGAAAGGAACCCACAGGGCTTCTGCAAGACAAGAAACAAACTCTTGTAGAGGTGAAATGGATCACCAGACTTGCTTATCTGCTTGGTGTCTTCAATATTGTTATAGATAATAATACTTTCACGCAAGGAAGGAAAGCAGCATTTTCTTCAATGGTATTAAGATCAAAGAACAAACACAAAACGTAGGAGCAGAAAATTCCAGAATTTCTACATTTTGTGATGACAATAGCTGTCAATGAGATAGATGATGAATTTAATATAGTACAAATGAGAAAAGTTATTGCCAACATCTTGTGCATTTTATGAAATGTTTTGGATTTTTTCATAAAAAGAAAACTCATACATAGGCAACTCATGGACACAGAATCCATTTTTAATTGAAATATGATTTAAATATTCCATTGTAATGAAGAATATATAAGAAGTTTCATTTTAAATTGTATTTTATTATTATTTAATATTTGGAGTATCAGTAGGAGGTGTACATGATCCTGAAATAAATATACATATATTAAGGGCAAAAAATAAAATAACATAAAATAAAATTAAAAGTAAAAAGATGGCAAGAAACTATTTTCCATAGTGGTCATACCATTTTATATTCTCACCAGCATTGCATGCGAATCCCAGTTCTTTTATACTGGTATGATTACTCTTTAACTTTACTGATTCTGATGTGTAGTATTATTGTATTATAATTTTAATTATCTCATTGTGATTTTAATTTACTTAATGACTAATGATGTTAAATATATTTTTATGTGCTTATAATGTGAATGGAAAGTCACATTACCTTCTCTGATAAAGTCTTTGATCAAATCTTTCGCCTATTTTAAACTGGTTCATTTGTTTTCTTTATATTGAGTTTTCAAAGTTATTTATAAATTGTGGATAGAAACTTATCCAAATATATCAGATATGTGATAAACCAGATATATGACTTGCAAGTACTTTATACTTTGCATTTTTTTGTTTGGAAGAACAGAGTTTCTTAGACAAAGTCTGATATATCTTTTTTTTCCTTTATAGATCATGTTTTTGTGTCTAAGAAATTTTTTTCTAACCTAAAGAACAAAGATTTTTCTTCCTATTTTCTTTTGTAAGCTCTAAAGTTTTAATTTTTAACAATTACGCCTATGATCCATTTTGAGTGAATTTTTCTAAGTGGTGTTGAGGTACAAAATGAGGTTTTCTCTCCTTTTTTATTTTTAACCACTTGCTAAAAAGACTATTGAAAAATCAGTTGTCCATCAATTGGTAGGTGTACTTCTGACTTGATGTTTTCTTCCACTGGTCCATTTCTCTATTTTTATACACTACACACTGTCTTGATTACTATAGCCCTATAATAAGCCTTAAAATCAAGTAGTGTTAGTCCTCAAACTTTGCTCCTTTCTCAAAGTTATTTTGGCTATTCAAGGTCCCTTACATTTCAATACAAATTTTATGATTATTTAATCACTATCCACAAAAGAGCCTCCTGGGATTATATCTGGGATCACATTGAACCTATAAGTCAATGAGGAGGGGTGCTGAATCTTCTGTCCCATAAACAAGGTATATTTATTTATTTAGGTTTTATTTAATTTTTTCTCAACAGTGTCATAGTTTTCAACATGCAGGCCTGTTAAAGACTTTGCTAGATTCAACCTTAACTACTTCACATTTTGGAGTAGAAATATAACATTATGTATATATTGATCTTTATTCTGTGACCTTGCTAAATTTATTAGTTCTAATAAGTTTGTTTTTGGATGTATATTTCAATGGATTGATAGTGCTGTTTATAGAATGATACAGATGATATAGATGATAGTGCTGTTTGTAAATAAATGTACTTCTACTGATTCATTTTCAGTCTGTTTTCCTGTTATTCTTTTTTGGCCTTATTTAGGGGTCCAGACTGTCCAACACAATGTTGAACAGAAGAAGAGTAGACACTTTGTCTTGCTCCTGAGGTCAGAAGGATGGCAAGTTCTCCCTGCAGAGGCAGGATACCTGGAGCTTCCCCCAGCCTTTCCAGACCTCCAGCTGAGTGTCAGCCTGAGCATCAGTCCTTGACTGATAGACATCCTTCAATGCTACTACCAGGATGCGTCCTTTGCCATATAGTCACCATTTACCTTTTGCCTGAAAACTTAAAACTTATTGTAGTGCAGATGGTCTTCTGGTGATGAATTCTTTTTAGTTTTTTATGCCTAAGAAAGTCTATTTCATCTTTGGTTTTGAAAGATTTTTTTTTCCCCCGGAAACTGAAATCAAGGGCACGCGACCCAACCACTGAGCCACATCTCCAGCCCTATATAGTTTGTATTTTTTAAATTTTTTTATTTGTTTTAATTAGTTATACATGACAGTAGAATGCACTTATATACTTTGATATATCATACATATATGGGATATAATTTCTCATTTTTCTGATTATATATATTGTAGAATCACATTGATCATACAGTCACATACAAACATAAAGTAATAATGTCTGTTTCATTCTACTATCTTTCTTATCCCCATATATCCTGCCTTCCCCTCCTTTCACTTCCCTCTACCTAATCTAAGGAAACGCTATTTTTTTTTTTTGCATTACAATTCTTAATACACATATATACCACAATTTTTGTATCACTGTTTGTATATAAAGTATGTATTTTATTTAGAAACAGGGACTCACTGAGTTGCTTGGCACTTTGCCATTGCTGAGGCTGGCTTTGAACTTGCAATCCTCCTGCCTCAGCCTCCCAAGCCTCTGGGATGACAGATGTGTGCCACCACATGGGGGTGGAGGAATTAAAATTATAGGCATAGAAATCTAGTTTTACAGTTTTTTTCTTCCAGTAATTTAAAGATGGTTCTTGAGTGTAGATTCACTTACATTGTTGCCAGTGAGAAATGTGCTGTCATCTTGTCTTTGTTACTTAAACGGCATGTCATCCAAACACAAGGCTGCTTTCATGATTTCCTCTTTGTCGTTAGTTTTGGCCAATTTGATCATGATGTACTTTGGTGTAGTTTTCTTCATGTTTCTTGTGTTTGGAGCTTATTGAGGTTCTTGATTCTGTGGGCTTTTCGTTTTCATTAAATTTGGAAAATTTCAAGACTATCACTTTCTCCCTTCTCATGTTAGAGATATCTTTGGGTTTGGAGAGTTGTCTCGCAGCTTACCAATGCTTTGTTCATCTTTTTAATTTTATTCACACTCTGTTTTATTTGGGATAGATTGTATTGCTCTACTTTAGAATTTACTGTTCTTTACTTCTTCAATGTCTAATCTGCTGTTAATCCTATGCAATGTATTTCTTATCTCACACATTGTAACTTCAATCTCTAAAGTTCAATTTGGGTCTTGTTTTGTTTTTGTTTTTAAATATCTTCCATATTTCTCTTTAACTTTATAAGCATATGAAATGTAATTATAATAACTATTTTAGTGGCCTCATCTGAAAATTCTGACTCTGTGTCTGTTCTAAGTTGGTTTCCATCAAATTAGTTTTCCAAACATGGCTCATATTTTTCTTTTTCACATGACTTATAACTCTTTATTGATTACCAGTCATTGTAAAATTTATGTAATTGAGTGCTGGATATTTTTATGTTCCTATAAATATTTTTTAACTTTTTTCTAACATGGAATTATTGGGAAAAAATTCATTCTTCTTGTTAGAATGGTCCAGAGCAATGCTTAGACTAGAGCTACTTATTCCCCATTATGGAGACCAGACCATCCTGTGTCCTAAATCCGATGTTCTGTGAATCATGTGTTTTCCCGTCCAGATGGTGGGGGCCTTCTGTGAACCCTGGGCACTGCCACATCTAATATGCTTAGGCATTTCTTGCCCCAGCTGCAGGTAGCTTGGTAATAGGCAAGTGCTAATCAGTACTCAGCTGAATACTTGAGAGGACCTCTGCAAATCTCTGAAGTTCCCTCTCTGCAGCTCTCTGCTCCTTTAGTCCTGTGACTCCAACCATCTTAGCTTCCCTGGACTCAGTTCAGTTCCCTCAACTCATGGAGTCCACTGAATTTCCCCTCCCAGCATTTCCTCGAGCGTATGGAGAGGAACTTCTCTCAAGATAGTAAACTAGGACAATCACAGGACTCACTTCAATGCTTCTTAGTGATCACAGTCCTGTTGCATAATATCTAAAACCATTGTTTCCTGTATCTTGTCCATATTTTTGGTAGTTGCAGGTGGGAAGGAGAATCAGTTTCCTTTTACTCCATCTTGATCAGAATTTGAAGGTCCCACAATCTTTGATGATCATTGTTTCATACTCAAGATAGTATAGATCATTTATTTTTTTAAAAATGATACCACTGATCAAACCTTTTTAGTTAAAAATTTACCATTCAAATTCACTTATTTTCTTATGTTATTCATGAAGTATATCTTTCAATTCTAGCCCAGCAGTGTTCTTTCTCCATGTGTATCAACATTAATAATAAAAGGAAACACTTGGATTAACACTGGACAATAAGTATCCCCTTCTCTTCTGCTTCTTGGAGAGTGCTTTAGCACTCTCTCACCTAAGTTTAAAACTCTTTACTCATTCATAGTTTTTGGTGAAGTGGTAGCAAATAGATTTCTATTTATGTGCTAACTCTGATTATTTTTAGATACTTGATAGTAGTCTTTCCTATATATCTTTAGTGCTATTTCTATGTTTAACCTTAATTTTTAAAAAATTCTGTGTTATCTTTTTTTCTGGTATGAAATAAAATAGTTATTTCTTAACAAACTGCCAAATGTCCAGCAATAACCATTAAATGTCACTTTTGTCATATAATAACATTTCATAGACATGGCTATTTTGATTTTAAATCTTCTTCTGCTCTTTGTTTTTATCTAGACAACAGTGATTATTAAAACAGCTTTGGAGGAGACTATCTAAGAATTCTATTTTCATCATTTGCTAGATGTTTAATTTTATACAAATATATACTTTTTTGAGTCACAGTTTATATTCCTAAGTATTGGATATTTCATAGAATTTTGGAGACAGTTAAATGAAATGAAGTCAAAGCACAATGTCTTCAATAAATATTATTTTAAAATAATAATAGTAATAAAGCTTTGTACTATGCTTTCATACCTAGTAGGTAAGTCTTATCATGTAACCCATTTTTCTCCCATATTTCCTTTGCTTCTCTCACTGTTGCTTCTGTGTTCCAAGTGACTCTCCGAGCCTCAACATGAGATTGGATATCTTTCTTTGAAGGACACTTTATTACTGACATTACCAACTACATAGTGAAGGAGAATGCAAAAGGCAACATGGTCTTTATGTGACCAGTATTAGCAACACAACCTGCAGTTTTTAGCAAATATGACATTCAACTCATCTCCCAGAAAACACTTTTTTTTTTCTCTCCCCCAATGTTGCAGTTAAATAATTACATTCTTCAGAACACTTTGCTTCTTATCATCCCTTTATTCTATACGCACCATGTTTAACTAGCCACTGCCCATCCTGTGGTTGCAGAATTCCACACAATACAGTACTGAGTGATTAAGGGAGAACTTTACTCCACCAGATCTTCTTATCAGAGAATATGGTACATTTTTCCATTTATTTATTTTGCTTCTTAGCAAAGTTTTAATATTTCTTACTTTCTTCTTTCTTTCACTCTTCCCATGTCAGATAAAGTCTAAACATTCATTATTTTATTTATTCCTAAGTATTTTCTATTTTTTATTACTGTGAATAAGATATTTTTCTCATATTCTAACTTCTTATCACTGGTGTAAAAACTATTGACTTTTATTTATTTTGTGTCTGGCCATTTAACTCTATTACTGGTTACAATTTTTTTTTGTCTTGTTTCTTAATCTGCTATGGATTGAATTCTGATGTCTCCCTAAAATTCATGTTGAAACAATACCTACCCCATCCTATGTTGGTATCAGCAGGTAGGGGCTTTGGAAGATAACCAGATTTAAATGAGGTCATGGAAGTAGAGCCTTCATGAATAAGAATCACAAAAGAGCTTGCTTCCCCTCTCTGTTCTCTTCCATGTGAGGATACAATGAGAATTGACAATCTGTAATAAGTACTTACCCATGCTGGCACCTGATTTTGGACTTCCAGCTCCAGAATTCTGAGAAATCAATATTTGTTTATAAACCACCTGGGCTATGGTTTTTTTGTTACAGTAGCCTGAACTAGCTTAACTTAAAAAATTTTAAGTGGATAAAAATCTGACAAATAATGAGAAAGTTTTATCTCCTTTCCCAATATTTGTATTCATTTTTTGTCTCATTACATTGCTGATTATCCTAGAATATTACCAATTACCAGGAGTGACACACCCTTCTCAGCCAGAAAGGCTAAGTTGTGCTGTGGTAACACCAACATCCTCAGTACAATACTGAGTACTAAGTATGGTTTTTTGCTATTGTGGTTTCAGTTACCTGCAGCTATCTATGATCTGAAAATATTAAATGGAAAATTCCAGAAATAAGCAGTTTGTTATTTTTAAATAACTTTTAGCATAGTATATTGTTACAATTATCTTATTTTATTATTAGTTATTATTGTTGATCTCTTATTGTGCCTGATTTGTAAATTAAACTTTATCATAGGAATGTATGTAGGTGAAAAAACAAACATACAGGGCTGGGGTTGTGACTCAGTGGTAGAGGGCTTTCCTAGCATACATGAGGCACTGGGTTCGATCCTCAGCACCACATAAAAATAAAATAGAGATATTCTGTCCACCTAAAACTAAAAAACAAAAACAAACAAACAAAAAAACTTAAAAACCAACCAAACAAACACACAGAGCCCGGTACTATCTGCAGTTTCAGGAATCTGCAGAACATCTTAGAGTGTACCCCTCTCAGATGCGGGGGAAAGTAGGCACCATATTTTAACATGTTGATGCAAAAAAAAAAAAAGTGCATTTCTCTCTCACATACAAGATGGGCACTCTGCTCATCATGTTCCTTTAGGATGAGGCTACAGGAAACTCCACTTCAATATATGCTCCTGACAGTCACCACAATGGTGAGGAGCAGGGGTCCAGCCAGATATAATTACTCTGGTCTTGAAGGAGCCACACATGTCACTTCTGGCTGCATCAAGTGTTAATGTCAAAGGGTGGAGAAGAGTGCCATCCTCTCAGATGCCTGGAAAGAAGAGATATAAAACATCTCAATAATCTCACTGTTGCTTTGTTTTATTCCTCACTTTAATAAAAATGCCTCTAAATTTCTGTAACAGGCATTTTTTAAAAGTTGCTGACCTTTACAAAAGTATTTTTATGATATTAAGTTATTTTTATTACTATAAATTTTTATTAGGAAAGAATGGTAAATATCATCTTTCCCATTTCTCTAGACATAGAAATAATCACTTATTTTTTTCTTTCACCTACTACTATAGTTTATTTTATTAAAATTAACTATCTTATATTTGATAAAGGGGCTAAAAGCATGCAATGGAGGAAGGATAGCATCTTCAACAAATGGTGCTGGGAAAACTGGAAATCCATATGCAACAAAATGAAACTGAATCCCTTTCTCTCGCCATGCACAAAAGTTAATTCAAAATGGATCAAGGAGCTTGATATCAAATCAGAGACACAGCGTCTGATAGAAGAAAAAGTTGGCTACGATCTACATACTGTGGGGTTGGGCTCCAAATTCCTCAATAGGACACCCATAGCACAAAAGTTAATAACTAGAATCAACAAATGGGACTTACTCAAACTAAAAAGTTTTTTCTCAGCAAAAGAAACAATAAGAGAGGTAAATAGGGAGCCTACATCCTGGGAACAAATCTTTACTCCTCACACTTTAGATAGAGCCCTAATATCTAGAGTATGCATTTCTGTTCTTTATCTTTCTTTTTTGTGTGTGTGGAGGAGGTGGTAGTAGTTTGAAGTTGCCAAAGACTGCTGTATTTCACTGGACTTTTATTAGAACTGGCTCTTTATATCATTTACTGTTTTTTTGTTTACTTTCTCATTCTGTAATTTCTGCTTTTATATACTCATAATTTTGTTCAACTTCTTGGGTCTTTTCTAGCTTCTTCAGACAAATAGTTTGTTCAGTTTCAATTATTATCTTTCTATGTTTTTTTTTCCTCTCACTATCATCATTTATATCTACCATCTCTGGAAGGTGTGTGTGTGTGTGTGTGTGTGTGTGTGTGTTTAAACCAAAACCAAAAATTTCAGACATTTATACAAAAAAGATCAGCATAAACTTCATGTGAACTAGTGTGTTCTAGACGACTCACTTTATGGGAGCAGGATCTGTGCTCTAACACATTTGGTGAAGGGATAAATATGCTTCTTCCTGCTAAATCTATTTCTCTTTTTTTAGTCTCTATACCTGAGATGCATTTTCCCATTTTTTTTTGCTATGCAAATGTGTATTAATTCTTCAATTCTAGTTTTGGGTCAATTCACCAAAATCAACTACAGAGAGCCAACTTTCCACAAGGCAAATTTGCCAAATTTTCTCGTTCCTTTGAACTATTTATAAAGTTTACAGCCATTCACATTGGATGGGATAGTTTTAATTGCTTTTAAAGATTTATGTAAACTTTCAGTAGACCAGTTTTCATTTTGTTTTCATAACAGTATTCTAAGGAATGTTCAATTCGCCTCGACCCAGCTTCCTGCTGTTGCAGCTGGACACAACTGAAGCAGACAGAGGAGACCTCTTCTATGTGAAAGATGAAGAGGAGGGCCAGCCCATGTTGCTGATTCGAGAGAGAGGAAAAAACGTGAGTCATAGGAGGAGGGTGCCTTCGTGGAATATATATTTGCAAAGAATATATTCTCAGATATAATGACTCTTTGTAAATACATTTTTCTTAGAAATAAGAGGCTGTCCTCAACTTTCCTCTTTTTGTCCCCTTGTGTCCCTTCTTCTAAGTCTTTTTCCCTGCTGTGTGCTGGCTGCTCACTGCCTCTCCCCACATGGCCACCCCATCTATGTTCCTTTCCACCCAAGCAGTAAGAAGCTGGGACAGAGACAAACCCAACATTCTTTCTACTATTATGGAGACCAAATGAAAACCAGTCCATCAAAACTGAATAGTAGAAAGAAACAAGTAAATTCAGAGTAGTGGTTAATGGTGAATTGGACTCTCTTCCTCTAGGAGTTTGTTCCCATGACTATTTCTGCAAAGCCTTTTCTAACCCTCTTTGGCCAAGTTGGTGGCTCCCTTCTCCAGGGTCCCCAAGTACCCTGTTCACACCTCCACTGTATCACTTACAAGAGATTTGAAGATAACATTCTATCTTAGTTATCTGAGTTATAAAAAGCTCAATCTCTATAATGTTCTTTTAACAACTACTTAATAAACAAAACCTTCTTCGTCAAATGAATGTCTACTTAATGAAGAAATGTGAACTGACTGTGACTTGGCACTGTGAGCTGAATATGTGTTAAAGAGCAGAACAGATGCTGGAGATTAAAGTTAAATTAGACCCAGCCCCAGTCCAGAGGGGACAAGGACTAAGACTTGGATATCTTTATATCTTCCCTGTCCGCCCCCCCTCCACCAATCACAGCTCAGTAGAAGTGCTAGGTGAATTGCAGGCATGTTGCCACTAAAAGAACTAGAACTACAAGTCCCAAGTATAGTCACAGGTGTCTATTATTAACATTTAAAACAGCTACAGAAAATAGACCAAGTTCAAGAGAGTTTATGAGTTCTGAAAGCTTCATTTTCTAATTCACCAAAATATTTAGCAGAAAAAGGACAAATTTTAAATTGTTTAGTGTGACACATGGTATTCAGAATGTTGCAACAGGGAAAAAGCTGGGATAATTCGTGTATTGAAATAAGCTACCTACCTTTCCATTGGAACTTCAACAGTTGTAGCTCACTAATTGTACTGGAGAGTAGTTAGGATATGTTTAAGGATTTGTTGAGGGTAAATCATCAAAAAGTATCAATATAGCCACAATCTGGCTCAAAGAAGAGCCTATCAGTCCCAGGGTGATAAAAATTAAACAATGTTGAATCAGTCCAGTTTCAAAGTCTTATGGCTTCCGCATGACTGATCAAAAACATGTAGAATCACACAATAATATATCAAATTCAGTAAAATACACAAAATAACCACCATAAATTTAATTCAAATCCTACCCTTAGGATTTTGGAAAACTTTTAAATTAGTCTAGATAGTGACTCGGGAGGTCAAGGCAGGAGGACCATGAGTTCAAAGCTAGCCTCAGCAACTTAGTAAGACCCTGCCTTTAAATAAAAAATGAAAAGGGTTGGGGATGTGACTCAGTGGTTAAGCACCCCTGGGTTCAACCCCCTTAGCAAAAAAAAAAAAAAAAAAGTCAATATATGTTGGCAGCAGGTCCACCCTGGCCCCTGGAGCCCTACCTCCACTAGTTTGTTCTGCATGCCAGTGTGGCCAGCTCACAAGGCCATGGCGAACTTGCGGTTTTTCTGTTCCTGCTTATCCGTCTGAGACATATGTATCCCACGGGAATGCCTTGACCTTTTCTGGTCTGATGGACTTATTGTTAAGGGAGGTTTCGGTACCTGACAATAATAGATGTTGAAACTAAATTTCTCCCCCCTCCCTCCTGCTTTTGGGTAGTTTTCCACTTCTGCTGCTTGGGGTATAAAAAAAAGGTGTGTTAGCAATAAAGAGTAGTGACTCCTGGATGAAGAACCTTGGTGTCCTGTGTGTCTTTTAACCTCGCCGTCCCTCGCCGGACTCGGCTCCCTTGGCCGGACTCGGCAAATATACTTAAAAATAGAAATTATATCATCAGAAGTTCCTTCAAACAATTCTCCTTTACAATAAACTTCCTTAAAAACCTGGTATTGAACATATCACTCTAGTTTAAAAGAAAATGGGTGGTAATTAGGTTTGGTTTTTAGTGCATTCTCAGATGACATTATTTGCTAGGCTGAATAATCCCTTTGTCCTTGGAATTTGTGAATATTACCTTATATGGAAAATAAAAGGACTTTGTAGATATAATTAATTGGATTTTGAGATGGAGAGATTACTCTAGATTATTGGGGTGGATAACCTTTATCATAGTTATATTTTATAAATATAACTATTTAATTCAGAGACAAAATGGATTAGAGTAAATCCTGAAGTTTAATTGACATACAAGACAAGATTACCTAGAAAATGAAAGTCAACATTCACTGTTCCCTATTTCCTGAATGAACTCAGAATTCCCTCATTCTCTACTTTGGCTTCAGGGCCAGAATGTGCCTTCAGGCTATCACAACTATTAAAGCACACAATTGGCTCATTGATTCCCACTGAGTAACTCATATGCTCTGAGTTATAACTGGACCTACCTCAGGACCTGTGGACTGTCAGGCCAGGTTTCCACTTGGCAGCCCCTGAGCAGACCTTGAAGGATGAAGGTGTCAAGCCCTCTTTTATCTATTAAACTGAATGAATTTTTAATTGAGTCTTCCACCCCCAATATTCTTGCTTAGTTGGGAAATCCTGAAAGTGTCAATTTAACTTCCTGAATTGGTTTAGTTGATCAGATCATTCAACAAATTCCTAAGTGCCCTCACCACCATCCAATCCACAGCTACACAATTTGGGTGTTAATTAAATCTCAGGTCAAAGCTTTACCTTCATAACTTTGTAATTAAGAGAATTTTTTAAAATAAATATACACATATTCCAAAAGCATTTTCAGTTAAAACAGTTTGGAGGAAATATTTTCCATTTTAGAGATGGTGAGAAGTATATATTTGATTCTGCTTGGAGTATTAGTTTTAAATCAAATTAATCTTTCCATAGAATATTCTGTAACTTTTTCACTCTTAATATACCTCTGCCAGACATATTTCCTTTGAAATTAATTCCAGTTTGCAAAATTGAAAGGCGAAGACTAGAAGGAATGTATTTCATATTGGTGGTTTCTGTGAGCTGAATAAACATTATTAATATTCTCATTCTGGCCTAGCAAGTGACCTAATTCACTAAGCACAGAAGACATATGGTACCATGTTTGTATTAGCCATGCCCAGTACATGAAAAAAAAAAAAACCCATGAAGTAGAATTTATAAACTTACTTTCTTCCCCAACCACTGTATCTTATATATGAATTTACCACTGTAAAGATTTCCAGATATTATGAACTACAGAATGGGAGTATATCATTAAATTTATAGGTTAATAACTACAAAATTTTAAAAATGGGTAACTAGCAATTCTAGTCTGCAAGCATTATGAGCACACTATATGACAAGCCCTGTATCCTGGGCAGGGGATAGAGGAGTGAATGAGCCAGATCCAGTCCTGCTCCATGAACTTGTAGAGCCATTCTTGCCAGAGGCATGATGGACGTGATCATGGCAGATTAATATTCATTCCAACTTCCTTCCTGTGCTGCTGAGGTCAAAAGCTAGAAACTACATTTCCTCTGCTCCCTTAAAGTCAGTCTAGGATGAGCTTCAGATTCCATTCAATTGCACTTAAAACTAAATTCTAACTAAATTAAGACTTAGCTCCCCTAACTGAATTAAGAAGAGACCATGGGGCCCAGTTACAAAACAAAAATGTGAGGCCTCCCGTAGAAAAGAACAGTGGGGGAAAACTCCTGTTTTTCTTCCTCCTTTAGTCTTCTGGTCTCTCACAAAATCAGGATGTTTTATTTCATTTTGTTGGAATTTAGTATTGCATTCCCAGGAAGACAGAGATCTGCATACTTGAGTGCAAGCTCTCTCCAGTGCTCAGGACTCAGTGCCCAGGCAGCTCATTGGCTATGGGTTTTCCCACCAGCTATAGCCCCAAACCTTAAAGAAGCTCAGTCCAGTACTTCTCCCACCTCCCATCACCTACCACCCCAATCCATGTGGAAGGACAACCTGTTTGGCTACCTCCACAACTCAGATATACTAGGCACTCCAATGTAGGTAAGATGCTCTGCCCTGCCAAGTTATCCACCACTTCATCAGCCTGGATAAGGACAGCCACTGCCATTCCCTTTCTGGGGTTCCCCCAGTATACACTATTGAATTCTAGCCAACCCCAGTCCTCTTCGCACCCATGCCCAGGCCTCCACCAGGGTAGAGGGAGACAGTGGTCACTGAGCAGGAGAGGGCTGGAAGGGCTGGGATGCCAAGGGAAAGGACAGCTGCTGACTGAGAATCTGTCACAAGGAGTGGCAAGAGGAAAGTGTCAAAATCCTAAACTTCAGTACATATTTCATTGTCCCAAAGGACATCACTCCAAAACACAAATTTAATTAAGAATTTTACAATGGTAATCAAAAGAGTATTAAACTCCAAGAGTAGGACCCTTCTGAGCTCCATCCTGAACCGCCTGCTTGTGAAACTGATGCTGAATGGAGAGAAAGTTTGGGAAGCTCAGCTTTATGCCAACCATGATAAGGCATCCAGATTCTCCTGTCATCAGTTTCCTAAACAAATATCAGGAAGAGATTGATATTTCAGTCATGCAAATACTGAGTGATTTCGGAAACTGGGAGATATTCCTAGACTTAGCCTACAACCGGCCTTTTTAGCCCTTCCAATAGTTCTTTAAACATCTAATAATTAGTAATAATTTCCTTCACACTTAGCTCAACTAGAAGGGTTTAGTTGCAAACAACAAAAATTGCAACTGATAATCCTTTCTGTGGAGGATGAAATAGAGGCCAAAATACAATAAATGTGGTGATGGCCATAACCCCAGCACAAAAGAAAACAGTTTATGTTGAAGAAATTCACTCAGTGCTGGAAGAAAAATCATTTCTAATCCAGGAGAGACATTATAGAAATGGAGTAGCAATGTCATTCATAACTTCTTCACATTACAACACTCTACCAGAACGCTTCTAGAACTCATAAACACATTCAAAGTAGCAGGGTATAAAATCAATACCCATAAATCAACTGCATTCCTATACACCAATGATATCTCAGCTAAAAGAGAAATCAAGAAAACTATCCCTTTCACCATAGCCTCAAAAAATAAAATAAAAAGAAAAGAAAAGAAAAGAAAAAGCCTTGGGAATCAATCTAACAAAATAGGCAAAAGACCTCTACAATAAAAACTAAAGAACACTAATGAAAGAAATTGAAAAATATTTCATAAAATGGAAAAATTTCCTTTCCCATGTTTTTGTATAGGCAGAATTAATATTGTCAGAATGACTATACTATCAAAAGCACTATATAGATTTAATGCAATTCCTATTAAAATTCCAATGACTTTCTTCATAGAAATAGAAAAAGCTGTCATGAAATTCATTTGGAAAAATAAGAGGCACAAAATAGTTAAAGCAATTCTCATCAAGAAAAGTGAAGCAGGAGGCATCACAATACCAGACCTTAAATTATACTACAGAGCTATAGTAACAAAACAGCATGGTACTGGCAAAAAAAAAATGAAGACTAAGACAAACCCACATAAACACATAAATACTGTTATCTCATACTAGACAAAGTCACCAAGAAGATACATTGGAGAAAAGATAGCCTCTTCAACAAATGGTGCTGGGCAAACTGGAAATCCATATGTAGCAAAATGAAATTAAATCCTTATCTCTCACCATGCACAAAACTCAATTCAAACTGAATCAAAGAGTAGGCATTTTACCAGAGACTCTGTACTTACTAGAAAAAAAGGTAGGCCCAACTCTCCATCATGTTGGCATAGGAACCGAATTCCTCAATAAGACTCCTAAAGCACAAGAAGCAAATCCAATAAATGGGATGGATCAAACTAAAAATCTTCTTCACAGCAAAGGAAACAATCAAGAACATGAAGGGAGAGTCTACAGAATGGGAGAAATACTTTACCAGCTGCATCTCAGATAGAGCACTAATCCCTATGATATAGGATATACAAAAAAACTTAACACCAAAAAAAAAAAAAAAAGCATAAGTAACCCAATCAATAAATGGGCAAAAAACAAAACAAAACAACAGCAAAAATGAATAGGCACTTCACAGAAGAAGAAATACAAATGGTAAAAAAAAGTATGAAAAAATATCAACATTTCTAGCAATTAGAGAAATGCAAATCAAAATTACACTGAGATTTCATCTCACTCCAATCAGAATGGCAATTCACAAAAATACAAGTAATGGGCTGGGTTGTGGCTCAGAGGTAGAGCACTCACCTAGCATGCATGAAGCACTGGTTTCAATCCTCAGCACCACATAAAAATAAAATAAAGGTATTGTCTACCTACAACTGAAAAATAAATGTTCTTAAAAAAAGAATACAAGTAACAATAAATGTTGGTGAGGATGTAAGGGAAAAGGTTCACTTATACATTGATGGTGGGAATGCAAATTGGTGCAATCACTATGGAAAGCATTATGGAGATTCCTCAGAAAACTTAGAATGGAACCACCATTTGACCCAGCTATCCCACTCCTCAGTCTATATCCAAAGGACTTAAAATCAGCATACTACAGTGATGCAGCCACATCAATGTTTATAGCAGCTCATTTCACAAGAGCCAAGCTATGGAACCAACCTAGGTGTCCTTCAACAGATGAATAGATAAAGAAAATATGATATATATATATATATCATATAATATTACTTAGCCATAAAGAAGAATGAAATTATGGCATTTGCTGGTAAATGAATATTATTCTAAATGAAATAAGCCAATACCAAAAAAAAAAAAAAAAGACCAAATGTTCTCTCAGATATTTGGATACTAACACACAACAAGGGAGGGTGGGGAGGGGAAGAATAGAAGTACTTTAGATTAGACAAAGAGGAATGAAAGGAAGGGAGAAGGGGAGTAGGAAGGACAGTAGACTTAATTGGACATAAGTTTCCTATCCTTGTATTTGAATACATGACCAGGGTAACTCCACATCATGCACAACCACAAGAACAGGATCCTCATTAGAATAAGTTACACTCCATGTATGTACAATATGCCCAAAATACATTCTATTGTCATATATAACTAAAAAGAACAAAAAAAGGAACATAGAATAATGTCTGATGCACAGTGGATATTCAATGACTTTTGCTATTATGATAATCTAGAATTGAAAATCTAGAATTGAAATATGGCATGCAGATGTTCTGCATCTGGGCACATATTTTTCTAGTAAACTGAAATAAAGCAACAATACCCCCAAATCTGGGTTTCTTGACACTGACTTCCCAGCTTCTCACCTATCCATCCATCTATCCAGTCAACTCACATATCCCATTTCATCTACCCATCTATCTTCTCTTCCTTCTAAAACTGGCACTACTGAAAGAGGTAGAATTCAGTAATCAGAAGGCTCAAGATCAAGTAGTAGGTACATCCATCAAATAAAGTGATAAGTTAGAGAAGTTATTTACTCCAAAATAAAATTAGTTTGAAATTCACAAAAATCTTTCCTCGCTGAAAGATGCATCTACTTTATAATCGCAGGGATGCTATAGGCTTTTGTAAATGTGGGGTGGGAGGCAGTGAGAAGTGAGTTCTTTCATGTCAGTTCCATACACTATTTTGACCATTAATCAGAAATCCTTCTTTGCCCTTGAGAGGCTATTTCCTCTACTTGAGCTTTCTCTCCATGGTTGGTCTGATAAATTCAAGGCTCATTGTACATTTCTGCTCTTGTTTCTACTCCAAGAACCGCAGACAGCTAACTCCACCTTCTTCATTGCCAACATAGCACCTTGTGCACAGCTCTGCATAACACCTCCTATAACAAATTATAAGCATTTGTTTGTCTGTGGTTTGTATATCCATCTTGAGATTCTTGCTGGCCAAGATCATATCTTATCTATATTTGTATATCAAATGCCAACTCAATCTACACATAGAGAGGTTTGATCCATACTGAATTAACCTAGAAACTTAAAAGTAAACCTCAGTCCTTGGCTCCCAGTCTCACCCCATGCTGGTCTACTCTGGAATTCCTCTGTTCAGTTATGGTCAGCAGCCCGACCTGTCCCTTCCTCTGCTTATAGAGACCCCTTGGGAAGTATAAGCTCACTGTGTAGAGCAGCAGCATTTCGCCCATCTCATCCACCCATTCCTGTGCTCCTGCTCTTCCTGTACCCTCACAGACACATCTCCTGGCACTTAAGGATATGATAGAAGAAAATAGGAAGGGAAAGAAAGAGAGGATGTCAAGAAAGATGGTACAATCAATAATGACAAATGTCATTTGAGGTAAAGAGGATGGTTGAAAATGGCTGACGTATTCAGCCCTACCAAGCTCTAAGCCCAAACAAGATATAAAGCGTATAGAAACCCACAAAGTAGAGCACCTTGCTCTCCTGGGCCATGCATTCTACCAGGCTACACGTGGTGCACACAGTCAGTGAGTATAACCTGGGCAATCCCAGCTCAGGACAAGCGCCACAAAGGAGAGGATCAGAGAAGTGAGATGGTGACAATGCCAATATCAGCAAGCACGGAGTCCTGTGCTACTCCTGGAGGCCAAGGCTTATGTAAACACTGCCTGCATATCAATCCTTACAACAACCCTAGGAGGTAGGTGCAATTGTTTCTTCCATTGTAGACCAGAAACTAAAGCACAAAAAATGCAAGTAATATTCCCCAGGTCATATTACATGGACTGATCAGTCTCTTTGAGGAAAGGACAGCTGAGCCCGGTTGTGGGGGATACGAATGAGCCAGCTGCATGGGAACTGAGAGAATTCCAGGCTATGCAAAATAAGGACAAAGATGGGGAGATGAGAGGAGTTGAAGATTACCAGAAGACTGGAGGGGATGGGTGACAGGAAGTGAGGAGGGTAGTGCAGAAATGAGGCTGAGAAGGAGCAAGGGCTGGATCACGCAGGGCTGGAAAGGAAATGGCTGGCCAAGCCGGTGTGGCCTGAGCAGGTGCAGTGCAGCCAGGGAGCGCAAGGCTGCCTGTGTGAATGGAGGAGTGAACAGAGGTGCAAGAGGAGCCTGGTGTCCAGAACCACTTAAAGCAGCCTAGCCGTGGAAAGGAGAGAGGATGGTGATCAGAGGCAAGCTGTGGGGTTGAGAAACTCTAAATGTGTGCAGTGCTGCAACAGAAGTAGGACAGAGCAGACAGGAAGGGTATTTACTGAGCCTGGTTAGAGCATGAGCCAGAGGGCTGAGAGTCAGGGCACAGGACAGGGATTAGGTTCAGATGGAGAAGTACAGTGACATCCAGCGTGACAGGAGTGTTGGAAGGAAGGATGGGTTAGGCATAGATGAGCTCACGGATGGAATGGCAGAAAGCTGAACAGTTGTCATCTCATTCTTCTATTTTCCCTGTGAAGTGGGCAGTCCAAGTGCTGTTTCTCACTCACCCCATTGTAGACTCAGAGTCAAACTTCCTGGAAATTAGGACCAGGCGTTCACCCCTCTGAGGCCTTGGCCTGAAGCTGCTTGCCTGCTCCCTATCTCCTGCTTCTTATAATGATCTCATTACTAGTTACTTATTGATTGTATGGACCATGTGCAGCATGGTAGGATGCAAGGCCCCCAAAGAGCAAGGTTAGGGCTGAATACGTTGGTCAGGTGCTTTATATGGGTCACTGCTCCTGCCTCCCTCCCTGCCTGGTTCCTCTGCTGACCAGAAGGTGTTCAATACAACATAACGCTTTGTGCCTGAGTTTCCCTGAGATTTGGAAATGTTCAAATTCTTTAAGTGGATGTACTATGCACTGAAAAATTAAAAATAATAATTTAAGATCAATCTCTTTTCAAAGGATTTTATAACAAACGGCTCATGATCTATGCAAAGCTTACCCTGTGGGATAAAGCCAAGGAATTCCATAGATCTGTTGTTGAGGAAAACACTTTCACAGAGAGCAGAGCAAATCCTTTGAAATCTCCCCTGGTAGCTTTGCTATTGTCAACTTGTATTTCACGTAGACTGAAAGGGATCATGGATTCTGACAGATGTGAAATTCCAGTGGTGCAAGGCATTTAATGAACATATTTAATAAACTTTCGTGATGAAGTAACATGTTCATTCCAAACACCAGCCCACACCCTGAATATTTTTAAATTCCATCCCCTTTGAGGAGCTCTTTGTTTATATTTCTCTTTAATAACAAGAAAGACAATCAAGACAATCTGTATCAAAGAGGTTACCTGCATCACTCAAACCAGTATGAGTTTGACTTAACAATTTACTCCATTTTGAGAAGTAAATTCACTCTTTTTATTTAAAAAAGGGCCTAACTTGTTGACTGAATGTTTTCTATTTAGGCAATTAGAAAACATTCTTAAAAACAAAGTAAACTTTCCTGGTCAAGAAAGACCACATATTTGGCTCAAAGATTTGATGATGTTCAGGAATATTTTAGAATTGAGTATAGTATATTATATTGTCTAAAAATGGAGGCAATTACATTACTTTTTTGATTCTCTAACAACTCACTATTTTAATCTAGATATTTTAGATTTAATCTAGATATTCTGTTAATTAAGCTGTTCTTCAGTGATGACAACAGAGACCTTACATTAATATGGAATATGAACAAACAAAACTGTTTAGTCTGAACTATGTACAAACAAGTCTCCCTGAGAAACAAGGGAAAAAGAAAGCAGTAAGCAGCTTCAGCAAAACGAGACACATTTCTAACAATACCACTGCAGGTTAAGCATCCCTTTTCAGAAATGCTTGGGACTCATAAAAACTGTTGCCTATTTTTTGACTTTTGAATATTTACTATAATATACATAGATCTTGGGTATAGAACCCATGTGTACACATAACATCAATTTCTGTTACAGAGACACCTTATGAATATAACCTGAGAGAATTTTATACAATATTTTAAAGAATTTTTTACATGAAGTATGTTCATGGTGTCAAATTTCCTACTTACATATTTAATACAAAACTCAAAAGTTTTGGGTTTGGGTTTTTGAATTAGGGATATTCAACCTGCATATATTTGATTAATGTTTCTCATGAGAAGACAGAAAAGTTACCTGGGAATTTTACTTTATAAAACATCACAACTGATCATCTTTTCAGATATTTGCACAGCAATTGAATCTAAGAGAAGAAAACTGGTTTCTATTGGATATTAAGTTTTGTAATTTTTGTGTTTTGAGTGCTGAGGATAGAGAGCCTTGGGCATGCTGGGCAAGCAATTCTACCCAGTCCTGGTTTTGTGATGTTTTTTGTTAAAAAGGAAGAAATAGGAGTTGTATCTGGATAGATTCTAGGTATGTATTGCTAGAATTTATCACTCAATTTTGAATAATAATGGAAACTAGCAAATCAGAAAAAGAAAGAAAAAATAATAATAGTAGAAACTTGGATATGGAGACAACAACACACATGACTAACCTGAAAAATAATCTGATCTAAGGCCAGCCTCAGCAACTTAGTGAAGCCCTAAGAGACTGAGCAGACTGAGCGAGACCCTGTTTCAAAATAAAAATATAAAAACAGCTGGGGATGTGACTCAGTGGTTAAGTGCCGCTGGGTTTAATCCCTAGTACCAAATAATAATATGACTGAGAAATTTTGTATAGACTCTCTGTTAGACTTTATTAAATTGATTTAACATTATTTTGATTTCAGAAATTTTGTTTACCAATAGTTTCTCAAAAGCAAGAAATACAATTAGTATTTCCATTTTGAGCAAATGTATCAGTTATGGTCTCCTTCACCTGAAGAAGCAACAGAAAATTCAACCAAGGGTGGGTTTTATAAGGGGCTTTCTTTATGTAATAAAATGTCTGATGCAAGGCTTTGGAGGACTTGTGCATGAGTTCTCTGGTATCGGGTAAACCTAGTGCGTCTTTCTGCTCTACCACTCTTGGCAAACAGGTTTCTCTACATGATCACAAGATGGCTGCCGTACTACCCCAAGACTCCTTTATTCAGGGAAGGAGCAGCTTAATTTACCCCTTTTAACATTTATTTCAAAGTTTCATCTAATGACATCTGCTTACTTCTTACTGGTCAGATTTGGGTCACTTTTTTTTTTCCAGTGGAAAGACTGTTGGAGAGGTGAATAATTTAGTTTTTAAGCCACCATGAAGAAAAAGGTAAGAATCAAGGGTTGTGCCTGCATTTGGAGTAGCTAAGCCACTGTGAGGAAGGGGATGAGGACATTTATAAGAAGTAACAGTAGGCCATCCAAATCATTCTCTACATCACAGGAAGAGAACATTTCCTTAGCAAGTGCTGGCTTCCATGTGTTATTGACTGACACAACACAGTAGAGCTCATTCAATTACTAGGGGAGTCCGCACAAGAGTCACTTACTCACCACTGGGATGCTTGCTCTAATTTGCTACGCTCCTGTCAGGATGTGACCTTCTGCAGAGCTTGCTTGTTCAGATGTCTTCCCTAAGCCCTCGACACAGCTCCACACTCAAGCTTCAGATAACAGACTTTAGTCCCAGAGCTCCCTCTCCAAGTTAAGGCAGGGAAACCAAACAGGTGTCCCAGCTTGTCTCTGCTTCTTGAGAATCAGCTGGGGAAGCAATTCTACATATTAGAATCATCTAGGCAGCTATTAAGAAATATATATATATATATATATATATATATATATATATATATATATATATATACATACACACACACACACATCTCAATCACCACAGGCAGCCAAGAGTTGGAGCTGTGTGAGATGAGAGAGCAAGGTGTGCTTCCTAAAGCTGAAAGTGAGGACAACATCACTCTCTGCCCATTCAGTGACTGGAACTCCACTGTGGCTCTTTTGAGGAAGTAGGGAGTCATTATCTTTGCAAAGACACTAAGCAACAGGAGCCCAAGCCACCAATTAAGACCATTCCCTGGTCTAGAGATGGTGGAGGAAGAAGGGGGGTGGGTGAGAACAACCAAAAACTTGATGGACAAGCTGTGCTAGAGGAGTGGGAGATGGGTACTCCCACATAAGCTGAATCTGCAAATTAAAGTTTCAAAGAAAACAAAGAGAGAATAAACTTAACAACCAGGGTGTTCAGAATAGAAAAGGATGCAGCCATTAACTGTGAAGCATGTCTACATGGAAAGCATATTAAAAGGAAGGAAAACATCTCAAGGGAAGGTAAATATTTTGAAGACCGATTGGCTCATTGGCCCTCAGACCAGTTCCATTTCCATCCTGTCTGCCATTACACTGCTTCCGGGAACCAGAAGTCGGCATTCCTCAGCCTTTCCAGTTCTGTCAGAAGGAAAGCTGCTGATGGTAGGCGGGCAGACACAAACTGAGGAGGATTTCCCTTCTTCTGGAAGTAACTCTGATAAACTGGCAGCAGTAGGAAGGCCTGAGCCCCTGAACATCTGCTGGGGGCAACACAGTTTAGAGAGCAGACATGAGGCCCCAGTCTCAGCAGCACAGTGCTCCGGGCTGCAACAGTGATCGCAGCTGGCAACTCAGGGCCTGGACCCCTGCTGCACCTGCAAAGGCAATGACTCCCTCCTTCCTGAAAAGAGTCACAGTGGAGTTCCAGTAGCCTCAGGAACAGATTGTGGACAGCATTTTTCTGCTTCTTCTGCCCTAGCATGGCGGTCAGGAAGTCACTAATCTCTAGATAAACACACATGTCCGTTTTTGCTCCTCCAACATGTTTGTAGCCGGTTTTCTTTATTTCTCCTGCCTTCCTTCCTTCTTTTCTCTCTCTTTTTTTTTTTCATCATAGTTTTCTGTACGACATGCCCTCTGTTGGTTCTGATCGCCTGAGTGGGCACTGACAGAGTTGGCTACCCCAGCACAATATGGACCATGTTCAGCATTCTCATATATCAAAGAAGTAGTGATACTTAAGAAATTGTAATGCCAGTGGGAACTGATCTACTATGCTAAAAAAATTAAAATTACACATTAAAAATGTATTTTTGTGTCTATAGAAAGGAAGCCAAGAGTCTCACACTAACTAAATTTTTTTTTAAATCACAGTGATTTTTTTTTAAATTTGATTTGTTATATATGACAATAGAATGCATCACAATTCATATTACACATATAGAGCACAATTTTTTCATATCTCTGGTTGTACACAAAGTAGAGTCACATCCTTCGTGTCTTCATACATGTACTTAGGATAATGATGACCATCGCATTCCACCGTCTTTCCTACCCCTATGCTCCCTCCTCTCCTCTCCCTCCCCTTTTCCCCTTTGCCCTATCTAGAGTTCATTTAATCCTCCCATCCCCGCCTCCGCCACAGCATATTATGGATCCACATCCTTAAATCAGAGAAATCACTTGACATTTGGTTTTGGGGGATTGGCTAATTTCACTTAGCAGATTTTTTTTTTTTTTTTTTTTTTTTTTTTGGTGAGAATTTTAGGTGATTTTTACATGGTAAGAGCTTCCCCAGTGCCAGAATTCAGCTTCACTCAGGGACAACATGGTAGCAGGCTTGCTCAAGTAGCTCTATTCAGCATAAAGCTTTCATTCAGTTTGATTTCTTTTTAATTTCTGGATCTATTATTCTCAATTTGTTCAAAAGTCAGGTGGGGAAGAGAAGGGTGTTATCCCGCAAAATGCAGCACGTCAAATGTTAAAATACCTAAGCCTAACATTTTATTTTACCCTTAATTCTATAAGTTCTCACCTAAGGTCCTGAATGTATATGATAGACGCAGATGGGAAAAATAAATTGCATGTGTATTTCACTAACTTTAACTGACATACAGCCTTTCTTTCAATTATGAATGTATGATGAACAGATTAAGTGACATTGTCACCAACAGTAACCACAGATATCTTTATCTCACACAACTGCTATTGCAGATGTCTCTGAATATCATTTACATTTATCACTACTTGGGAACTATAACACTTATTAGTCTTGTCATTAATCTGCAATTGATTACAGTCTTTCTGTGTTAGGTGCCTGTGCAGGGTAGCTGGCCAGCCATCCTCTAACCCTGCATGTGTCAGTGATAAACCACCAGTCACTGAAATCACTTCTCAATTGGCAACCTACACATCTACACTGGCTTCCAGTAAGCAAGTTGCTTTCATTGCTAGAGTTTTGCAAAACTGGGTTACTTTCAAACGAGAATTCTTAAATCTCAGTAAGAGCAAGCAACCTCATATAACTCGGGTAAGTAACAGGACCTGTGTGTAAACATGACAAGTTCAAGTCCATCTGATGTTCAGATCATTGCTAAAGTGCAAAGTAGCTTCTCATTGCCAACAGATACTGATCACAGTGCTCAAAGATCTGAATAGCAGAATCCTTTGTCTTCCTCTCATCCCCTCTTTTACACTGGTATATTAAGCAGTAAAGGTATGCATACAGCATTGTACAAGTGGTATCCCTCTATCATTCTTCCATGAAATAGCACATATTTTAAAAATAACTACAAGAAAACCAGCCTAATTTCAGAAATGTGAACTATTATTTCTAATAGTCACATGACTCAAGCATTCAGCCAAGATTAATTTCTTTGAAGAAAAAAAAAAAAAACTACACACGCCTGAAATTCAGAACCCTTCTAAAGTAACCTCTATTTTGATGGCATCCAAGTTAAAGAAAGCATCATTAAGAATATTGGCATTGGGTTGGGGTTGTGGTTCAGAGGTAGAACACTCATCTAACACATGCAAGGCACTGGGTTCGATCCTCAGCACCACATAAAAATAAATAAAATAAAGGTATTGTGTCCAACTATAATTAAAAAATAAATATTAAAAAATATTGGCATGTGTAGCCCGTTAGCCTTTTTTCTTCTAGATCCAGCCTTCATTCAGTGTCATGATATAAATAACATCTACACATTTTCATCTCAGTTATGATGGTCCCCCTCAGCTTGACAAGGCTTCCTGGACCATTACTTTTGGTTTTGAGAGTCTAAAATAAACTATTCTGCATTATGAATCTGAGAAATTATTGATGGCTCCGCTCCTGCATTTCTCCTGACCTAACTAACCCCTTATAAGCAAAGTAGTCAAATGTCCAGTTGAGCTCTCTGATTATAATCTTTACATGAAAATATCATAGATATACCAAAACCAACAGGAGCTTTTACCTCCCATGTATACTCCCCACAACCATTGCCCAGCTTATAAATGCATATTCATCCACCGTTTCTTAAAACACAATGGTCAGAGCAGTTCTTTCTTGAGTCCTCTCTGTCCCTCACTGCCTTCTTAGATGTACGTGTCCAATCCATTGTCAAGTTGTTTCTATTTCCAAAAAATAGTGTGAGTCTGTCCATATGATATCTCCACTGCCAACGCCCTACCCAAATGACAATCATTTTGACTGGCTCTGACACACTCACTCATGCACTTACTACACATTCATCTAGTTCCTACTGTGTGCCAAGCACAACTGCTCCCTGTTGTAGTCATCTGCTTATTGCCCTATTATCCCTCATAGCCCCAGGGATTGCTGTAAACACACAAATCATGATGCTGTGTTGCTGAAAACTTTCCAGTGGCTTCCAGTTTTACTTCTTAACCACACCCAACAAGGCCTGTTCCCACCTGCTTTGTTTCTTGCAACAGAAAGCTACCTTCAAAGAACCAAGCCCTTCTTATTCTCACTATGTGTCAGACATGAAGGCCTGCCTCTATTACTTAATCAAGCTGAGTTCCCACCTTGTGGCTCTTGTACTCCTCCTTCCTCTGCTTGGAAGGATCTTCACATGTCTGGCTTCTTACAACTGTTCAGATTTCAGTCAAGTGTCCCCTCCTTGGATAAGCCACTCTTAAAAGTCCAGCCACCCTCATCTCAAGTCTGCCACTTAATGGTTTTATTTCCTTCATAATGATTAGAACTATCTGAAACTGTCTTGTTTGCTTGTTCAATTATTGGCCTTCCATACCGGAGTCACAGTTTCATGAAAGATGTTTGTTTTTTCCTGAATTGTATAATGAACTTCTTTGAGTGAAAGTATTCGATGATCTGTAAGTAACACTTAAACATTAAGAAGGTCAAGAATTTCAATAGCAAACATATCAAGCTATGTATTTTAATATGAACAAAAGTATTTACTAGAATATACAGGATATACTCATTTCCTGTGCTAAAAAACCCCACAGAATCAAAAAGCTTTAAAACAAATATTTATTAATTCAATATTTTTAAAGTACATCCTTTCAAACACTGTAATGAATCCATTTATTAGTTCTCTATTGCTACCTAATTAACTATCCCAAAATTCAGCAGCTTAAAATAATAAGACATTTATTATCCCACAGCAAGAGTCAGGAATCTAGGATAGGACCCTGCTGGGTGCTTTGGCTAAGGGTCTCTCTTGAGGTTGCAGCCATGTGAAGGGACCATAGAATCAGCTTCCAAGCTCATTCATGCTGCTGTTGGCTAGAGGATCCAGTTTCTCACCACATGGGTCTCTCCATAGGAGGATGTTCATATAAAATGGCAGCTGGCTTCCCCAAGAATAAACAATGGTGGGGGGAAGACCCAGTCAGAAACTATAGACTTTTATAACCTAATCTTGGAAGTGGCATACCTTCATTTCTGTCATATTCCACTGGGCACATAAACTGACCCTGGTAGAGGACTAGAGAGAAACAACATAGGGTGTGAAGGAAGTGGGGGTCATTTGGGGCCATTTTGGAGACTGGTCATCACAATTTGAAATATAAAAGACCACTGTAATAACTATTGCCAAATTAATTTTTTTTTCTTCACTCAGTAATACGTGTGGCTAAAGTCATTTTAGGACATGTTATTTTGAAATAATATGTGATTTAAAGAAGGAAGAGATTTATGTACTTCCTTCCATAAGCAGCCTCAGAGTGGGCAGTGCTCAGCTGGTCAAGGACCTTCATGGTCCCAAGCTTCTGCTGCTCACTCCAGGCAATGAGAGCATCACTTCCAGACCATGGTGGAAAAAGACCATAAGGCACGAGCTGACTTCTTTTTACATCTCATTCATGCAACTTTAGTTTGTAAAGCAAACTGAGGAATTGAATTCTTAGATAATCCAGCTAACAGATAAAGGCAAGGAAAAACAAGAGAATCGGGTATTGATTGCACTCACAGAATCTGTTACATGTCCTAAGTTCAGATCTTGGATATTACATTTTCCTAGAATGGGATCATGATGCAATCATTTAATGGAGATATGTTTCAAAATAAGAGAAGTCCAGGGTCTTGCACACAGCAGGTTCTTAGTTACTGTTTTCTGAATGAATATGTTATATAGCATTGGGTGATTAGCACCTCATAAGCATTATTCCTATACAAACATGTCCTAAAATGACTTTGAATTGTACATGTTTTTATTGAGAAAAATAGATTTTTTTTCTCCATTACTAAGAAGTGAAAAGAAAAAGACAACATAATAATTCTATGTGGTTTGCTTTTCTCTTAATTTTTGGATTTGGATTCCGGGTTTTGATTTGTGCATCAAACACTGAGCCTACTTACTCTTCAACACTCTGCTTCCCCTATCAACCCCTGAACCCCCAAACCCTTTTCCTCTACCCAACAGCCCTGCCTGACACACAATTTCTCATTGTACTTCTTGGTTCAGATTTGTTTTGTAAAAACGATATAAAAATAAAAATATATTTCCTTTCGGGGGAAAAAAAGGATGTTTTAAGAAGTGTAAAAGAGACAACCCCAAAAACAAACTGCATTCTGAAAATACCATGAAATGCCAACATAGCATTTTTGTACTTTGAAAAAAGTCTTCAACTTTTATGCCAAAATTGACTTCAAAATTGAAGCTGTTAAAAATACACGCTTTATTTAGTAGCTTTTAATTCACAGGGCTTTTTCATGGGTGGGGCTGCTAAGTGGTGAGTTGATTTTTGCCACAGAGGAGTGTACTGCCTCTGTAAAAGTCGGACTTTTTTCTAAGAATAGCCTTGTGGGCTACAGGATAATTAAAAAGTGCTTGGCATAATTGAAGTTCTGGTGAGGAAATGATTAAAGTCATGGACTTGGATGCTGGGTGTATACAAGTTACTTTAAAACTTGCATTTTGGAATGTATGGCCTTAAAAGGATTTCATGAAGATGAAAAACACTTAAAATACCACTGATAAACCATACTTTTCATTTTTAAATAGAACTAGAATTGCTAAAATTATATATTGATTTGATATGAATAGCAAAACTTGCTATACCCATTAGAAATAAAGAAAGTCTTTATTTTAATCTTTTAAAAAAAGTACAATTGATGGTTTTCCTCAAAAGAGACAATGGAAAATAAATTACAGGAAAGTGTGTACTTGGTCATTTTATCAACAGACATTCTGTTTCTAGAGTTAATAGTTTCAAACATTTTCAGTATTATTCAGTATCTCATGATTTGTGAGTTACTAAAAATATAAAGGTACTAAAACTGAGTTCCTGTCACTTGTGAGAGAACTAGATTCTGCCTCTTCTATTGACTAAATGTTTTAAAGTTAAGGAACTGGGCTTTTTCTTTAAGGTTGGCAACCATGAACAGCGGTTAATTTGGGGAATAGAATCTGGGATGAGAAGAAGCTGAAGAAATAACTTTCCACATCTAATTCTTTGCTATTGCTTGAATTTATTTTTAATTAAAATATTATTACTTTCATAATTAAATTGTTAGTGACAAAATGAAGTTGAAAGCCTTGTGAGATCTAAAATCACTGAAAAAATAAAAACTAGTCACAAAAATACGAATTGCCTATATTGAAACTTGAAAAAGTAGCTTCACATATGCTATGAATAAACACATTTCAAAACAATAAAATTCAACCCTAGGATCTTATTAAGTGCAAACAGGAAAACTTTTAAAAACTGCATATTATTTTATGTTGTAGTTATTTTAAAAAACCCTTAAAATCAAGAACCCCAAAACTACTTCTCATTAAATACCAGTTGACTTGGCAATAACAGGAAAAACATCTTTAACTCTCATAATAAATTCTCATTAATGTGCTTTCATTATCAGACTCAGAGTTCCAAGGACAGCATAGGCCCTTCTACAGTTTACAGGGAATGTGTTCAGTTTGTCAAAGCAATTTATGACAAAGAACATAAATTTCAAATTTGACTAATACCTTTTACAACTTCTTAGTTGATTTACAATATTTTGGAATTTTTTGTGTGATTAACTTAGAGCCTCATCTAATTTCAAGGCTTTGACTATTCTTTAATTAGATATTAGCTGGTGCAGTTGTTTAGAACTGTAAAAGCTGCTAATCTTCTCAGTCTGCCCTAAATATATAACTTCTATTAAAAATATAATGACTATGATGAAAAACATAATATTAATAAATATTAATGTAAATATAAAAACATAAGGGTCATATTATATTATTCTGTAAATAATGTTATAAATAAAATAAATTTAATACATAAGCAATAATATAATAACAAAGAACAAATTGGAGAAGTTCTCTGATTTTTTAAACTGACCTCCTTCCCAACAAACATCACACAAATCCACTGGAAAATAAAATAATTTACTTGACAAATCCCATCAGTAAATATAGACAAAACAAAAACAGTGTCCCAAAAGAGTTCAAAATTAAATTGGTCTCTTTCTCTCAACCCCAATTCTTCCTCCTGTACTTTTCTTGAAGGCACTGACCGGTACCTTATCAGCAATCATCCTTCCCCTTGACAAAAGCCAGTGAGTCACCAAATCATTGAATTTTACATTATGGTATTTCAGAGCTTCATCCCCTTGCCTGTTCCTACCGTCTGCTCTAGCATCTACTAGGCTATGACAGAGTTTGCTACCAGGTGTCCCCGCCCCCAGCATCCCTTCTTCCTCCTCACCCTTTCTTACCTTTCCCCACATTGTGGCCACCAGAATGATCTATAAAACATAAAAACTGGACCACATTATACACCTACTTGAACAGAATTCTGGACAAAATAGTGCCAGGAGTGCAGGCATGATATGTCTTCCTTCTAAAATTCCACTCTAACAAGGAAAAAACACTTACAGTGAAACATGAGGATCTCCATTCAAAGGCGAGCACCATCCAGTCAGATGATTTAATGCCAGTGATCTGGAGATGACACTGGGTTAAAGGGGACCCCCCCCCCCCCGCTCCCAGTGGGGTCAGGGGAATCCATCAAAGATGCTTAGGTTACCCACAAAGTAATACATCTTCTCTATGAGCTAAATGTTAGAAGATAGAAAGCAGAATCTATAGAACTTTGGAGAAAATAGTTGTGACCCTGAGATTTTAACCCCCACTCAAGTTTCTGCTAAGGTTTCCATTTATGGATGATGTCTGGATATCAGAATGCTAAATACATACAAAATAGATATAATTACTGAATAAAATGCTTAAAGCATAGCCTAGAAAAATTAATGATTAACCAAAAATGACAATTGGGTATTTAATAGAAGAACAGGTGTTAAGCATAACATTAACTTCCAATAAAAATATAAATTTAGTTATTTTACATATAGCCACAAAACTAACTTTTACAAAAATAAATGATAATTTACAATATCAGACTGGGAAGAGAGGAGAAGAAAAGCAACAAATTTCCTATCTCTGGAAAAGACAATGCAACAAAAAATGAAACAGGCAGAATTTATCAGGAAAAATGAGAAAAATGTGGAAGTGGCAAAATTTATACTATCAAATTACAATTCAAGGTAGAAAAGCATAAAATAAGGTAATAAAGGCTATTTTGAATATGGTATCTTATTATTTGTAATAATGACATATATCATTAAATTTGTGGTTACCCACTGTTAGGGTGTAGATGCGAGGTGTACCCCAAAAGCTCATGTGTGAGACAATATAAGAGGGTTTAAAAGTGAAAGGATTGGGTTATGAGAGCCTTAACCAAATCAGCACGTTAATTCACTAATCCGGATTAATTTGGTGGTAACTGTAGACAGGTAGGGTGTGGCTAGAGGAGACAGGACCCTGAGGTATGTTTTGTCCTTGCTGAACAGAGCTCTTTCTGTTTCCCGGTACCATGTTCCCAGCTGTTTTCCTCTGCCACACACTTCCACCATGATGTTCTCTCTCATCTCAGGTTCTGAGGAATGGAGTAATCTCGTTTTCATGTGGAATGAGACCTCTGAAACTGCGTGCCCCCAAATGAAATTTTTCTCCTCTCAATTGTTCTTGTCAGGTCTTTTTGGTCACAGCACACACACACACACACACACACACACCCACTAAAAACCCACAAAGGATTAAAAATTGAATTGCCCCAGACATCTCTTTGACAAGGGTAGATAATAACCAAATAAGAGTACCAAGTTATGTGAAATAAAAATATTAACTATAGACAGAAAAGTAGACAGAAATACTTTCAGTAGAAGACACCAATGCACATCAGAATTAATTTTATAATAGGCAAAGTAGACAAAATAAGAAGGATGTAAATATAATAGATAATTAAAATTTCCCCAAAACAAAAATTAAGACCATATTTTTAGTACAGTATAAAAAGAAAAGTCCTTAAATATATACATATAAAGTAAGAAAACTACAAACCAAAACCTCAAAAAAATATGCAAACCATACATACACATATAGCATTACGCATATACTCACTTAAGAGAACTAGCTAAAGCTGTATTTCAGATATAAATTAATTTATAGATATGAATTTTCCGATACAAAATAAATTTTAAAATTGCCATATTGAGTTAAAATAGGTGAATATGTGTGTGTGTGTATACACTTATATATTTCCATGTTCTATAAAAATTCACAACAAAATGAAAACAAACCTCATGTCACATTAGAGGTTGTTAGACATTCATTCATTATTCTGCAAATTAAGTCAAGCATTTATCCTACCTTTCCTTTACAGTTTGTATGTCAAAATAACTAATTGATAAGGAACATTCTGATAGAATAATCAAAATATATAAATGTACAACAAGAGAATTGGAAAAATCACCATTTTAAAGTACCTTAAGGAAATAATGAATCTTGGCAATGATCATCAATGGCTGCTTAAAAATATTAGGTAAGAAAGTTTATCTATCTTTTAACGAATGAATCAGTCTGACATCACCTGAATCCACAGATCTATTTTATCTTTAGTGCAAGTGTGACAACCAGACATTACATTGCTCCTTATGTGATATGATTGAAAGTGTATAGTTCCACTGAAATATTTTTTGCCAAGGGGAAAAAATATTAAACCTGAATTCATTCAAGAGTTTGGATCTAACTACTGGTTTACAAGAAACAGAGATGACGAAACATGTTAAATAATACCATGAGGATAAAATCAACAAAATTCAGAGTGTGGGAAATTCTACAGGGCAAATGATCTAACAGATGACTTGAAAGTAAACTAGGGGAACTATTATAGAATACAAGGAACATGCCCACCAAATGCCATGTGTGGATTTTGTTTGGAACTTTTCATGTCAAATCATTTGTAAAGACATTTTATCCATGACTGATACTTAATTACAGTACAATATTAATAATATTGCCAGTTATAACATTAAATTATTTATTTAGAAAAGGCAAGTGAATCAAATTGAAAACTGACAAATATAAATTAGTAATGTACCTAAATTCAAGATAAAAAGCTTTCATATATAATAATAACTACTAGTTAGAAAATAAAAATTTGTGTACAGTGGCACATGCCTTATACGAAACCCCAAAATAATTAGAAATAATTTTACAAAAAAAATTGTGTAAGCATTTGGAGGAAAATTGTAGAAAGTGTATTAGTAGGTACAAATACTTAACACTGTTTTCATATTCTCTCCCCAATTGCCCTAAAAATTATTCAACATCATGATTTTACTCATTTTACAATACACCTAGTTCAATTACTTTCTTACCAATCTATTAATCAATAACATGTTATAGGCAACTTCATTATTTGTTTGTTTGGGTAAAAATCTCTCTTTTTTACTTAGGAGGCTCAAACATACTATATTGAAGTATGTGGTCATAGGATCACTGCATTATAAGAAGTTGGAGAATCACATCTGGGTTCTTTTGTCTCTAATGATTTGGAGATTTGCTAATTCATTTCTGCCTATTTAGGTTGAGGAAGCTGTTGGAGCCTCATAAAGTTTTATCACAGCCTCTACCATTTCCTGTGGTCTTGCCCCATTAAATACCATTCTGCTCAGCCGAACTCTGCTACTAACATGCTTATGGTGGCCCATCATCCAGAAGGCCCCTGCTACCAGCAGCAATCTGATGACTGTAAACCAGATTAGGTAATCTTATTATCTTGGCCATTCCAATTACCCCAACTTGGGTATTTACATGATTATATTGGCCAGTGGTATTTTAATCCTAGAAGGAATAAATTCTATAACCATAATCATGCTGATTTATCTTACCATAAAAGGATGTCATGTTAAAGCAAGTTCTCATAAGTGAGCGTATACTGATAATCTTCCTTAGTTAGGTAACACAGTAATCCTCCCAACTTATTATTGGTTGAACATCTTACAAATTAAACAAAACATTTGTAAGTTAATAAAATTTACATTTTTATAATCCTAGATTTTTTTTTCTGAGAACTGGACAGAGAATTTACATTCATCAACTATAAAGAACTAAAATGTAGCCTGGTACAGTGGCACATGCCTTATAAACCTGGCTACTTGGGAGGTCTAGGCAGGAGGAATGAAACATGAGACAGATGTGGTCAACTTAGCAAGATGCTGTGTCAAAACAAAATAAAATGGGTAATCTATCCCAGTGGTAGGGCACTTTTCTAGTATGTGTGAAGCCCTGGGTTCAAACTCTAGTACCACAAAGGAAAAAAACAAGCAAAACCTAAAAAGTTACCCAGACATAGATAAAAAATTTTAATAGTTTTAAATTAGCATAAATTTGACTATCACATATGACTGTATGAAATGCTTACATAACATTTTGTTACAGTCATTTTCCCATTATAAATAACTGTATCTTACCTATTTCAAAGCCAAACTATTTTGCACTCCACATAATGGAAATCATGTGTTCCTCTGGATAAAGAAAATATGTATTGTGTAGAGAAAGAACAGAGAGAGAGAGAACAGAAAAAGCCTAACAAGACACTAATTTCTGCTTGTATGCACATGTTGTAGTCTAGAAGCACCATCGAATAGGAACTCTTAATGAAAAAGGATTTAGGAAATCTGGCTCATGTATACACCTGGTGTATTGCAAAGCGCCTGGACTGGTATCAGTTTTCCTCTAGGGACATGAAAAGACATTCACAGAGTCTTTTGCAAAAGAAAGCCTAGAGCATAAGAGGAAAGCAATGGGTTTCTTAATACACAAATGGATTACAAATATGGGGAGATCCTGATCTCAACACATGCAGTGAAATGCCCTGGAGAATACCTATGTTGGCTACAACCTAAGCCAGAAATTTCTGGGTATAAGCAACCACCCCCGCCTTTTTTTTTAAACCATAGTTTTACCTAAACATGTTGTGTTTTAAAATTTGTGTCATGGTTTTTGGAAGGCTAGGAAGCACGATTGTAAGAGATGAAAAAAAAAGTCTTTATGTGTTCGGTATCAAGCACAGTATTTGGTACATAATGCATCCTTATAAATGCATTGAATGAGTTTTCTTAAGTCCTTATTCACATTCAAATTAATGGTACAGAAAAGAAAGAAGTCACAAGTTCTAACTGTGGTCTATAGTCCACAACTATAATTTAAAAATGTAATTTAAATAGCAACTCTTCCACATTACCTGCATTTGCCCTGTTTTTAAACATAATCTACCATGTTGATTTCAATAGAATATATGAATACAGGCACAAAATATTTTATTTTAATTCATTATTCATTCTCACTAGAATGACTAAGAACTAAAGACTTTAAGATTTAAGCTATGCACAAATTGATAAGAATTAAAAACTGTCATTCCTTCCTATTGCCTGAGACTACATGCAGTAGGAACAATTCTTCACAATTTTGGGAAGATATTTGTTTCATGCTAACTAAACTCTCAATTCTGAGTAGGAATAAGAAGCTTTGCAGTAGTCCAGCTTTACTGCAAATTTTTAGGCTTACTAATCATTCCTAATACTCCCATCCCCAAGTTGTCTGTTTCAGCACTGGAAGTCCTATATCCCAGGAAGAAAACCCCTCAGTAGCAGGCAAACTTGATGGCTGGTTACTCCAAGAGCACAAAAAGCCCAGATAAAATATAAAAAAAAAAACTTTTAAAAAAGCATCCGAAACTATGGAGCAACAAAGACTAAAGGCACTGAATTTCAGAGGTGAGCTGAGGATTTTTAGCTACACTTTCCCAGAAGAGGTTAGAGGCTAAGAATCTTGGCTTGGCCCAAGCATAGGGATGCAGCTGGGGCTCAGTATATGGACAGAGGCCTTGGAGATCTCTTGTGGCTGGAGTGACAAATTTGGAGGCAGAGGAGAATCAAATGCATGATTGGTTTATCCCTCAACATATTTGACAAATTCTGATGCTAATGCAGAGTGGGAGACTAAAGAGCTAAGCTGGAAACCTCTGAAAGCAAAGAATAATTTCATGAAGATTTAAACAGCAATGAAAGACAAAGACCTTCCAGGGGAGAAGCCCTTAAGCAAACAGGAGGCAAGAGCTGAAAGCTCAAGAGGGAGCGGTGATGACCTGCAGCCACTGCTTTGCTTTTTCAGAGGGAAAAATTCTGGACACAACTAGAAGCTGAGAATTCAGGCTTGGCCCATGTCAGGAGGCCACCCTGGGGGAGTCAAGAGAAGCTGGCAGAGGTTTTTGTGGTTGGTGGGAAGTGGAGAAAAAATGAGGGTCTCAAACAGAGTATGTTTCCTCATCAAGTAATTTCCTGAATTCTGAACAATGTCTGGGACAATTAGCTAAAACCTTAACCTGAAGACCCGAGAATTGCTTGTGGTTTGTCAATGCGAAAGAGAAAAAGATCCATCCGGCTTTCATGTTAAGTCCAAAGTAATAAACAACCATTGGGATAGAGCTGACCAGAGGTAGGCTGAGCTTTATTAAAACAATAATAACATGGCTTCAAATCAGCTGATTGAATATATTATTTGCTAGAGGTGGTTTAACAAAATGTCACAGACTGGATGATTTAAATAACAGAAATTTATTTTCTCACAGTTCTGGAGGTTGAATGTCCAAATTCAAGATTATAGCAAGTTTGGTTTCTCCTGAAGTCTCCTTCCTTACTTAAAGTCAGCCATCTTAGTGATGGCTGCTTTTTCACTGTGACTTTACATGACCGTTTGTTTTCTTCAGTATTTCTCAGTATCTCTCCCTTTTCTTATTCAGACACTGTTCTCTTTCTTTTCCCCCTCTTTTTATTTTTTTAAATTTATATATGACAGCGGATGCATTAAAATTCATATTACACATATCTCTGGTTGTATACAAAGTATATTCACACCAATTCGTGTTTTCATACATGTACTTTGGATAATAACGTCCATCAGACACTGTTCTCTTTCTGTTTCCCCTTTCCTTATATGGATACTAGATTAGATTAGGGTCCATACCCTGATAGCCCATTTAAACTTAACTACCTCTTTAAATGCCCGATTTCCAAATACAGTCATATTCCGAGATACTAGACTTCAGGGCTTCAACATATACATTTTGGGGGTGACACAATTTAGTCCATAACATTGAATTAAGGTGATGATCCCACCTTCACACAACTGCTTAACTAGTACAAGGTATTCTCTTCTCCAAAGACACATAATATCATCAGAAGTGTCTACAGCCTTTTTAAAGAAAAAAATGAAATAGAAAACATTTGACTGATTTAGAAGTGGAATCAAAAGAGAAGAAAAGGAGTATAAAAAGATGGGTCAAATGGGAAAAATAGTAAGATAATAGATAAAAACCCAACTATATTAAAAGTTACATTAGATGTAAATAGACTAACTGTTCTAATTAAAAAGTTAAGGATTGTCAAACTAAAAAAATAAACAAAGAAAAAACAAAAAAGCCCAGACCAACCAAAAAACAACAAAATAAAACCAATTATATATGACATATAAGAGATATGCCTAAAACATACAGTCAATGGAAGGCTAAAATTAAAAGGATAGAAAAAAACTACACCATGCAAACACCAAACCAATAAAAGATGATGTAAGTATATTAATATCAGATAACAGATTTTTGCAGCAAGAAGCATTATTAGAGATTCTTAAACCTTTAATAATGATAAGGAACCAACAGGAAGACATCACAATTCTAGATCTATATGCACAAAATAGCAGATCAAAACAGATATAGAACAACTGACAATAAAAATAAGAAAGAAAATAATACAACCATAGGAGGTTTTTATACTTTTTTATTATTCAGAAATTTGCTATCACTTGAGTGAGGTGCTAGAAATTGCTCTCCTCCTTAAGATTCTGCCCCTCTGTACAGATATACACAGAGATATGGCCGAATATGGTTGCTACAGGTATGGAAGAAGGTAAACAGTGAGAAACCTCTAACTATATAAGGCATAAACCAAAGGACTGCTGAAGACAGGCTGGACTAGCAAAACTGAGATAGCCGTTTGCCCCCATCAAAAATCTAGCACTACCAGCAAATAGCAGTCCACTGCTTGGGGAAGAATAAGAGTGAACGAAGAGCCAGGCATGGTGGTATATTTCTTTAAGCCTAGCTACGAGGGAGGCTGAGGTAGGAGCATCACAAATTCCAGGCAAACATGAGCAATTTAGCGAGACCCTGTTTCAAAATAAAATTTTTAAAAAGTGGCTGAGAATGTAGCTCTTTGGTAGCATGCTTGCCTATGATGGAGGTTTTCAGAGATCACTGAAAGCTGAGAGTAGAGTAGGAGTATTGAGAAAAACTGGTTGACATCCCCAAACCTCACAATAAACCAAGGTAACTACTGGAGAGATCTGAAATTCGTAGGTACTGAAGGTAACTATAGTGATAATAAACCTCAAAGCAAGCTCAGCTCTTGTTTAGATTGTCTACCATGCCAGTGGCTTGAAAGAATATGTGTATCCAATTTGGGGCACAAATATTGTATTGTGTGTATTGTATTGTATTGTATACCCACAGTGTCCATCAAAATAACCAAAAGCCATAAGATGCACAACAAAGAAAGATTCTAAATGCCCCATCTTAAGAGAAAGCAACAGAACCAGACTTACATATATCACTCAGATGTTACATTACCACATATGGACAAAAAAATCTATGATTAATATGTTAAAATAGTAAAAATGTACACAATGTGCATAGACATATTGTGGGAATATAAACAATCAAATGGCAACTACAAAAAAGTTATCTGAAAGTGCTAAAATTAAAAGGCATCATTTTAGAGATAACACCTGCAGTGGGATTATCGATACAGATACAGATGAGGAAAGAATCACTGAACTTGAACATAAGTCAACAGAAATTATCAAGACTGAAACTTAAGTGAGGGAAAGGAAGAAAGGGAGGGAGGACAGGGAAGGGAGAAAAGAGAGAAAACAGATCATCCCCCAAAATGCGGGGCAATAAAAAGGTCTTTCATACATCAAATTAGAATCCCAGAAAGAGGGGAAAAAAGAGAATAGGACAATAGAAATCTCTGAAGAAATAATGGTTGACAATTTCTGAAATTA
This sequence comes from Marmota flaviventris, assembly GCF_047511675.1. NCBI lineage: Eukaryota > Metazoa > Chordata > Mammalia > Rodentia > Sciuridae > Marmota > Marmota flaviventris. The sequence goes on from NC_092507.1 coordinate 72,665,855, forward strand.
GTGAAAGACTAAAAGATCTACAAATCTAAACTCAGAAAAGTGTACATATTTACCTAGGAAAGATAAAACCTAGACATATTCAAACTGCTGAAAACCAAAACTAAAGGGAAAATATTTAAAGTAGTGAAGAGGTGTGTGTGGGGAAAAAGAAACTACACATACAGAGGACAAAGGATTCACATCTTACATCCTGACAGAAGCCGTGCAATCCTGAAGAAAGTAAGAAAGAGGAAAAAAAATCTATCAATCCAGAATTCTATGCTTGATGAAAACATTCAAAAAAGAAATATCAAGTAGTTTTTCAGAAAAAGAAAAGATGAATTTGTTTCCAAAAGACTTGTACCATGAAAATATTAAAGGAAATTTTAAGGTAAAAGGAGTATGAGACAAAATGGAAATATGGGTCTCCAATAAGAAATAGAGTGCTGAAAATGGTAAAAATGAGGTAAATGTGACATTTTTCTTATTTGTAATCACCGAAAAATAAATTATTGAAGCAATAATAATAATGTTTTTGGAGGCTTATGGCATGTATAGAAGTTAAATGTTATGACAACCGCAGGAAAAAAGGATAAGAAGGCAATAAAATTATAGCATTCTAAAGTTTTTACACTATGTAAAATGGTATGAATCTTTCTGCACTGAATGGCTTCATGAACAAATATACTTGTCTGCATCTAATTATTAGGATAAGTGCTTAGATGTAAAATATTAGGTCAAATACCACAAAAAATGTTGAGGCTCATGAAACACAAAGTATTCATGTCATTTTATACAATAATTTCCAACTTAGGTATTTTATCCTAAAGGAATAATTAGATTCTGGTGGACCCATTTCCATCAGGCCACTCCATTTCTTAGCCAATGCCTGTCACCTAGTAAGAAGAATCCAATCTTTTAATTAAACAATCAAATGAATTTTGATTTGGTCAAGTCATATCTCTCACTTTGAATTTTAACTGAAAAGTGGAAATGTGAACATACTTTGAATGCTATAGAGTTCTGACCATGAATCTTTCATACTTGTTCCGATCAATATTTTTTATGACTTTAGAAGCAGAAGGGTGGATTTTCTTTATTTCACATTTAATTGAGAACATTTCAAGTAACACCTGAAAATAATGTTAATTCCTCTATACATCTACTTCTTTGATCTACTTGTTACATCTACATACACACACATAAGGAGATACATAAATATACATATACACACAAATATTTATATATATATATATATATATATTTTTTTTTCTACACCTGTGGTTGTTTTTTTTCACCTTCTTAATTATAATTTTCACTTATCAATTATCAGAACTTATAAATTTGCATATAATTCCTTCATAGATCGCATCTTCGGTATCTACTTTAAGTCTTTATTTACTCCATGCCATTGAAAATTGTCTCCTATGTTTTTTTCTAAAAGATTTAGTTTTACTTTTCATATTAGGTTCTGCAATCCATTTGAATAATTTTGTGTCTGATTTGAACTAGGAGTTAAGATTTTTTCATATGGATATCTGACTAACGTAGTCCCATTATTGAAAATACAATTCATTCTCAACCTACTAGTTTCATCTTTGCCATGACTGAGATCAATCAGATGTCATAAAGCAGAAGGGTAGATTTTCTTTTGAACTCTTTATTCTGTTCCACTGTTCCATTTGTCTACCTTTGCACCCATACTACTGTCTTCATCACTGCAGCTTTATGACAAATCTTGATGTCTAACAGTTTAAGTTCTTTGATTTTGTTCTTCAAGACTGCTTCAGCCAGTAGTAGCATGCACAGGCCCTGAGTTCTACAGCACAGCAGGTAGAAGGGAGAGTAGTTTTTATTGTCACTATAATAATAAAATTTTTACTTTTTTCTTAAGATCATTTATATATGTCTTACTGGTTTGGATTTAGATGCCCTTTCTGTTTAGATCTTTTTTTAAAAAAAAATGTGCTTTTTAATTTTTAATTACAAAAAATTTAACTTCATTACAAAGAAGTTGCAAAGAGTAAATTTTAAGGCTATAGAAAGTGGTCACCAGTGTATAATTACAATGTTTCTAATGAAATACAGTCATATGCCACATGACAGATCCATCAACAAGAAACCACATATGTGATAGTGATCTCATAAATTGTCACCCAGTGATGTCATAGCTGCCTTAATTTGTGTTAAGAATGCTATAACATCTACAGAAGAACAAACTTCCCAATGGTACAATTCTCAGAACAGATCCCTATCATTAAGCAATGCATAACTATACTCATAGGTTTTAGTGTTAACAGTAATCTAACTGCTGTCATTATTACCTTCATCTAATAACAACAACTAGAAATAGAGAACTTCTTATAGTCCTGCATAATCTCAACCCACACCCAAGGAATGCCAAAGTAAGGAGAAAACCAGCAAAATGCTTAAGGTTATTTTTAAAATAAGTCTAAACTTTATAATTTTTTTTTTAATTTTTTATTGTTGGTTGTTCAAAACATTACAAATTTCTTGACATATCATATTCCACACTTTGATTCAAGTGGGTTATGAACTCCCACCTTCACCCCATACACAAATTGCAGAATCACATCAGTTACACATCCATTGATTTACATATTGCCATACTAGTGTCTGTTGTGCTCCGCTGCCTTTCCCATCCTCCAACATCCCCCCTACCCACCTCTCCCCTCCCCTCCCCTCCTCTCTCTCTACCCCCTCCACTGTATAACCCTGAGGGTCTCCTTCCATTTCCATGCAATTTCCCTTCTCTCTCCCTTTCCCTCCCACCTCTCATCCCTGTTAAATGTTAATCTTCTGCTCATGCTCTTCGTCCCTACTCTGTTCTTAGTTACTCTCCTTATATCAAAGAAGACATTTGGCATTTGTTTTTTAGGGATTGGCTAGCTTCACTTAGCATAATCTGCTCTAATGCCAGCCATTTCCCTGCAAATTCTATGATTTTGTCATTTTTTAATGCAGAGTAATACTCCATTGTGTATAAATGCCACATTTTTTTTATCCATTCGTCTATTGAAGGGCATCTAGGTTGGTTCCACAGTCTTGCTATTGTGAATTGTGCTGCTATGAACATCGATGTAGCAGTGTCCCTGTAGCATGCTCCTTTTAGGTCTTTAGGGAATAGACCAAGAAGGGGAATAGCTGGGTCAAATGGTGGCTCCATTCCCAGCTTTCCAAGAAATCTCCATACTGCTTTCCAAATTGGCTGCACCAATTTGCAGTCCCACCAGCAATGTACAAGTGTACCCTTTTCCCCACATCCTCGCCAGCACTTGTTGTTGTTTGACTTCATAATGACTGCCAATCTTACTGGAGTGAGATGGTATCTTAGGGTTTTGATTTGCATTTCTCTGACAGCTAGAGATGGTGAGCATTTTTTCATGTACTTGTTGACTGACTGTATGTCCTCCTCTGAGAAGTGTCTGTTCAGGTCCTTGGCCCATTTGTTGATTGGGTTGTTTGTTCTCTTATTGTCTAATTTTTTGAGTTCTTTGTATACTCTGGATATTAGGGCTCTATCTGAAGTGTGAGGAGTAAAGATTTGTTCCCAGGGTGTAGGCTCCCTATTTACTTCTCTTATTGTTTCTTTTGCTGAGAAAAAACTTTTTAGTTTGAGTAAGTCCCATTTGTTGATTCTAGTTATTAACTTTTGTGCTATGGGTGTCCTATTGAGGAATTTGGAGCCCGACCCCACAGTATGTAGATCGTAGCCAACTTTTTCTTCTATCAGAAGGCGTGTCTCTGATTTGATATCAAGCTCCTTGATCCATTTTGAATTCACTTTTGTGCATGGCGAGAGAAAGGGATTCAGTTTCATTTTGTTGCATATGGATTTCCAGTTCTCCCAGCACCATTTGTTGAATGCTTTTTTCCTCCATTGCATGCTTTTAGCCCCTTTATCAAATATAAGGTAGTTGTAGTTTTGTGGATTGGTTTCTGTGTCCTCTATTCTGTACCATTGGTCCACCCGCCTGTTTTGGTACCAGTACCATGCTGTTTTTGTTACTATTGCTCTGTAGTATAGTTTGAAGTCTGGTATCGCTATACCGCCTGATTCACACTTCCTGCTTAGCATTGTTTTTGCTATTCTGGGTCTTTTATTTTTCCATATGAATTTCATGATTGCTTTCTCTATTTCTACAAGAAATGCTGTTGGGATTTTGATTGGCATTGCATTAAACCTATAGAGAACTTTTGGTAATATCGTCATTTTGATGATGTTAGTTCTGCCTATCCATGAACAGGGTATATTTTTCCATCTTCTAAGATCTTCTTCTATTTCTCTCTTTAGGGTTCTGTAGTTTTCATTGTATAAGTCTTTCACCTCTTTTGTTAGGTTGATTCCCAAGTATTTCATTTTTTTTGAAGATATTGTGAATGGAGTGGTTGTCCTCCTTTCCATTTCAGAGGATTTGTCGCTGATATACAGGAATGCCTTTGATTTATGCGTGTTGATTTTATATCCTGCCACTTTGCTGAATTCATTTATTAGCTCTAATAGTTTCTTTGTAGAGCCTTTTGGGTCTGCTAGGTATAGAATCATATCATCTGCAAATAGTGATAATTTAAGTTCTTCTTTTCCTATTTTTATGCCTTTAATTTCTTTCGTCTGTCTAATTGCTCTGGCCAGTGTTTCGAGAACTATGTTGAACAGAAGTGGAGAGAGAGGGCATCCCTGTCTTGTTCCAGATTTTAGAGGGAATGCCTTCAGTTTTTCTCCATTCAGAATGATGCTAGCCTGAGGCTTAGCATAGATTGCTTTTACAATATTGAGGTATGTTCCTGTTATCCCTAGTTTTTCTAGAGTTTTGAACATAAAGGGATGCTGTACTTTGTCAAATGCTTTTTCCGCATCTATCGAGATGATCATATGGTTCTTATTTTTAAGTCTATTGATGTGGTGAATAACATTTATTGATTTCCGTATATTGAACCAGCCTTGCATCCCAGGGATGAATCCTACTTCATCATGGTGCACAATTTTTTTTGATATGTTTTTGTATCCGATTCGCCAGAATTTTATTGAGGATTTTTGCATCTAGGTTCATTAGAGATATTGGTCTGTAGTTTTCTTTCTTTGAAGTGTCTTTGTCTGGTTTAGGTATCAGGGTGATGTTGGCCTCATAGAATGAATTTGGAAATTCTCCCTCTTTTTCTATCTCCTGAAGTAGCTTGAAAAGTATTGGTATTAGTTCTTCTTTAAAGGTTTTGTAAAACTCTGCTGTATACCCATCCGGTCCTGGGCTTTTCTTAGTTGGTAGTCTTTTGATGGTATCTTCTATTTCCTCAATTGATATTGGTCTGTTTAGGTTGTCTATATCCTCCTGACTCAATCTGGGCAGATCATATGACTTAAGAAATTTATCGATGCCTTCACTATCTTCTAATTTATTGGAGTATAAGAATTCAAAATAGTTTTTGATTATCTTCTGTATTTCTGAAGTGTCTGTTGTGATATTGCCTTTTTCATCCCGTATGCTAGTAATTTGAGTTCTCTCTCTTCTTCTCTTCGCTAGCATGGCTAAGGGTCTGTCGATTTTGTTTATTTTTTCAAAGAACCAACTTTTAGTTTTGTCAATTTTTTCAATTGTTTCTTTTGTTTCGATTTCATTAATTTCAGCTCTGATTTTAATTATTTCTTGCCTTCTACTTCTTTTGCTGTTGTTTTGCTCTTCTTTTTCAAGGATTTTGAGATGGAGTATGAGATCATTTATTTGTTGGATTTTTCTTTTTTTAAGGAATGAACTCCAAGCAATGAATTTTCCTCTTAGAACTGCTTTCAATGTGTCCCATAGATTCCGATATGTTGTGTCTGTGTTTTCATTAATCTCTAAGAATTTTTTAATTTCCTCCTTGATGTCTTCTATAACCCATTGATCATTCAGTAACCTATTGTTCATTCTTCAAGTGATGTATGCTTTTTCCTTCCTTCTTTTATCGTTGATTTTCATTTTCATTCCATTATGATCAGATAAGATGCATGGTATTATCTCTACTCCTTTATATTGTCTAAGAGTTGCCCTGTGACATAATATATGATCTATTTTTGAGAAGGATCCATGTGCTGCTGAGAAAAAAGTGTAACTGCTTGATGTTGGGTGGTATATTCTATATATGTCAATTAAGTCTAGGTTATTAATTGTGTTATTGAGTTCTATAGTTTCCTTATTCAACTTTTGTTTGGAAGATCTGTTCAGTGGCAAGAGAGGTGTGTTGAAGTCTCCCATGATTATTGTATGGTGGTCTATTAGACTCTTGAACTTGAGAAGAGTTTGTTTGACGAACATAGCTGCACCATTGTTTGGGGCATAAATATTTATGATTGTTATGTCTTGTTGGTGTATGGTTCCCTTAAGCAGTATGTAGTGTCCCTCTTTATCCCTTTTGATTAACTTTGGCTTGAAATCTATTTTATTTGATATGAGTATGGACACTCCTGCTTGTTTCCGAAGTCCATATGAGTGATATGATTTTTCCCAACCTTTCACCTTCAGCCTATGTATGTCTTTTCCTATCCAATGCGTCTCCTGTAGGCAGCATATTGTTGGGTCTTGTTTTGTGATCCATTCTACTAGCCTGTGTCTCTTAATTGGTGAGTTTAAGCCATTAACATTTAGGGTTATTATTGAGATATGGGTTGTTCTTCCAGCCATATTTGTTTATTTCTGTTACTAAACATGGTTTGTTTTCCTCTTTGATTATTTTCCCTCCCTTTACTGTCCTACCTCCCACTGTTGGTTTTCATTGTTATTTTCCATTTCCTCTTCCTGTAATGTTTTGGCGAGGATGTTTTGAAGAGATGGTTTTCTAGCTGCAAATTCTTTAAACTTTTGTTTATCGTGGAAGGTTTTAATTTCATCTTCCATCCTGAAGCTTAATTTCGCTGGATACACAATTCTTGGTTGGAACCCATTTTCTTTTAGTGTTTGAAATATGTTATTCCAGGATCTTCTAGCTTTCAGAGTCTGTGTTGAAAGATCAGCTGTTATCCTGATTGGCTTACCCCTAAATGTAATCTGCTTCCTTTCTCTTGTAGCTTTTAAAATTCTCTCCTTATTCTGTATGTTGGGCATCTTCATTATAATGTGTCTAGGTGTGGATCTCTTATGATTTTGCACATTCGGCGTCCTGTAGGCTTCTAGGACTTGGGATTCTGTCTCATTCTTCAAGTCTGGGAAGTTTTCTCGTATTATTTCATTGAATAGATTGCTCATTCCTTTGGTTTGGAGTTCTGTACCTTCCTGTATCCCAATGACTCTTAAGTTTGGTCTCTTAATGTTATCCCATATTTCTTGGATGTTCTGCTCATGGTTTCTTAACAGTCTTGCTGAGCTGTCTATGTTCTTTTCCAGTTGAAATACTTTGTCTTCATTGTCTGATGTTCTATCTTCTAAGTGTTCTACTCTGCTGGTAGTATTCTCAATTGAGTTTTTAAGTTGGTTTATTGCTTCCTGCATTTCTAGGATTTCTGTTTGTTTGTTTTTTATAACCTCTATCTCCCTGTATAGTTGATCCTTTGCTTCCTGGAATTGTTTGCGTAATTCATTGTCGAAGTGATCTTTCATTGTCTGATTTTGCTGTCTAATGTCTTCCTTGATACTCCAGATCATCTGAAGCATGTATATCCTGAATTCTTTATCTGACATTCCATCTGCTGCAGCTGTTACCTCTTCTAAAGTTGCGTTGACCTGCATTGCTTGTGGTCCTTTCTTTCCTTGTCTTTTCATACTGCTTGCGTTTCTTTCCTGCAGGCGCAGGCGGCGGCTCTGCTCTCTCCTTATTCCAATTGGGGTGTTGTGACTACCATGCCGGCAGGTCACTGGGCCTGTTTTGGGCGCTGGCGGCGGCTCTGTTCTGCCCCTACTCCAATTGGGGTGACGAGTGTACCACGCCGGCAGGCCACCGGGCCTGATCCGCCGGTCGGTTGCAGGTTTGCCTACCCTGCAGGCGCTGGCGGCGGCTCTACTCTGCCCCTACTCCCAATGGGGTGACGTGTCTGTCGTACTGGCAGGCCACTGGGCCTGTCCCGCTGGTCGGTCGCAGATCTGCCCACCTTTCGGTCACGGGTGGTGGCTCTGCTCTGCCCCTACTCCAATTGGGGTGTCGTGACTACCCCGCCGGCAGGTCGCTGGGCCTGTTCCTGGCACGGGCGGCGACTCTGCTCTGCCCCTACTCCAGTTAGGGTGATGTGTGTACCACACCGGCAGGCTCCTGGGCCTGATCCGCCGGTCTGTTGCAGGTCTGCCTACCTTGCAGGTGCGGGCGGCGGCTCTGCCCTGCCCCTCCTACCACGCCTGCGGCCCACTGGGCCTGATCTGCAGGTTTGTCACAGGTCTGCTCACCCTGCGGGCACGGGTGGCGGTTTCGCTCCACCCCCACTCCAATTGGGGTCACGTGACCACCACACTGGCAGGGCCTGATCCGGGCGTGGGCGAAGGATCTACTCTGCCCCTACTCCAGTTGGGGTGACGTGTGTACCATGCTGGCAGGCCGCTGGTCCTGACCCGCCAGTCCGTCACAGGTCTGCTTACCTTGCAAGCGTGGGTGGCAGCTCTGCCCTGCCCTTCCTACCACGCCCGTGTACCACTGGGTCGCGGGTCTGCCCACCTTGCAGGCACAGGTGGCGGCTCCGCTCCGCCCCCTCTCCAATTGGGGTCACGCGGTCACCACGCCGGCAAGCCGCTGGGCCTGCTCCGGGCGCTGGTGGCGGCCCGGCTCCTCCCCTCTGGCTCCACGACAAATCGAGAGAGACTCGGGTGTCTGTGCCTCACCCCCCCTACCAGGAGACCAACTGTTTCTGTCGCCGCTGGTATTGATGAAGTTCTCTCCTCCGCCGCTTTCTGATGACATCAGATCTCTGCCATGTTGGTATCCTATGCGAATGGCAGCATTTTGTTCCCCTTGCCGGGCAACCAAAGCAACGGGTGAGTCCTGACCGGCCCTCAGCAGGACCCGGACCGAGAAGCAGTTTCCGCGGGCTCCTAGCCCTGGGCCAGGGCAGTTCCGGGAGCCGGAACTCGGCTGCTCCGTGCTCGGTGTATGCTCTGATAAGAGCAGGCTCCAAGAAGCAGCCTCCACAGGCTCCCCAGCCCTGGGCCAGGGCGGTTCCGGGAGCCGGAACTCGGCCGCCCCGCGCTCGGTGCAAGCACCCAGGCACTGAGCCCAAGCAATCTGTCTGCAAGCCGCAGGCGAATGGCAGCCTGAAATTACCTGTTCTATGGCTGAATGAGCTGCGGTCAGTCGAAAATAGGGATGGTGACGTCAGCTTTCCAACATGGTGGCCGCTGGCCTCCTCTGTGGTCTGACTGGTGTGGAGAACCGAGATGGACCGCTTCCTTCCCCCGTCTCGAACCCAGAATTCAGCCCTGAGTACGGTGCTTGCACGGCTGGCAGAAACTGCAGCGCTGTATCCCTGCATCGCTATCTCCTCGTTTCCCAGCGCGCTGCAGACTCTAGCCGCGGGGCGATTTGCTGAATAAGCAGTGTTACCCTCCGTGCGACAAACCTCTCGCGTTTGAGTCCCCGTAGCCGATCCTCGTGCGATGGAAATCCTTCCTCCAGGTTCCGGAGCACCCCACTATTGCTGGAAATTCCTAACAAGATAGCCTTTAGCCGTCCTGACTTGTCATACTCCCACACAGTGAAGCAGCACACGGGGGCAATGCACTCCCCTCGCCGCCATCTTCCTCGCTCCTAAACTTTATAATTTTAAGCAAATCTTAAGTTATATTTTAAGGAAAAGTGTTAATTTTTTACTACTTATTTTTTCTTCTGTAGAAGTGTTACCTGAAGGTACCACATTAGTTATGATGTCAAATAAACCAAAACCAGTGAGTTATACTTGTGATTTAAGTATCTTTCCAAAGCCAGTCATATAAGAAAATAAGGGAATTTTTATTCTTAGACAAAGACAAGAGGGAGAGGAAGTGTGTTCTGTTAGCCTATCTGAAGCAAGCAGCTATAAGGGATTTCTACCTCTGCCTGAAAGGAAATCCCACTCCTCTTGAAGAAAACTTACAGCTTTGGGAGGAAAAGCTAATCATTCACCCAGATTCCACATAGTTCCCCATCTTTCTTTAGCAAACTCTCTGTAACTGTGCTAGGCAGCCAGGCACTATGTTAGATAAAGGCCAAGAACAGTAAATCCTCCTAGAGGTCAAAATCTAATGAGATAAACATGAAACAAATAACCACAAAATAAATCTTTTCCAAAAGAATAGAAAGTTTATGAGGGAATGAGCAGGATCTAGTAAAGCCATGAGTGGGGGAAAGGGCAGGCCACGAGGAAACCAGAAGAACAAACCTGGTTTTTGAAGAAACTAAACACAACTGGATGTAGTGTGTGGGAAACATGCGATATGGGGACGGAGGGCAGGCCTTGGTGACCATGCTGAAGACTTCAAATTTTACTCTGAATGCAATTAGAAACCTGGAAGGATTTTAAAGATTTCTTCCTTATCAGTCATCTACTCATCTGCTCACATTTAACCATGATACTTATTCTTCTGCTTCACCCTAGAAGACATGGTTCATGCTAGACGACTTTACCATCCAAAGCTTCTCAGCTAATCAACATCCTCAGTTGATGTTGATGGGTGAATGGATGGTTGTTGAAAGAGAAAGAGAGAGTATTCATACTTCTGTTTTAGATATGAAAAGTATAAGCATAGAAGGTTTAACTACCATGGCTGCAGTATAAAACTTAAAACTTTTAAAGTTGGTATTTGAACTCAAAGTCTTTTTACCTGCAAATTGAGGTTCTGAATATAGTGTTCTCTCCCTGTTGTAGGAACAGCAGCAGCCCAGCAACAGCATTGCTGTTCTTTTTAAGCACTTGCTATGTTCTGAAGTTCTAAGTGTAATATACATATATTTATATACAATATATGTATATTAATATACATATATTTTATATATAATATATATATTAACTCATTTATTTTTCAGGAAACAAAGACACTTAAAAGTTAAGTAACTTGCCCCTGGCCACACAGATTGAATGTGGTAGGCATTCAATTCCACATCCAGAGTCTCTGCTCTTAACTATAACCATACTACTTTTGCATCCATTTTATAAATAAAGGTAGTGGTTTCTACCTTATTAACAGTAATGCATTTGACGTATTTATGAATGTTCTTTTTTATATTTTTTAATATTCTTAAAAATGATTTGTGTCTGTATGTCAACATCTGGTAATCCACCTAATAGGCTTTTTTCTTGTTCAAAACTATTCTACCTCTGAAAATCAAATTCCAATATTGCACTCTTGGACCATTATATCTTACCAATCACACACTGACACTTATCGCAGATGCCCTGACCTTAATTTTTTTTATTTATATGATGAGAAAAAAATGACTACAAAAGTAATCAAATCTCACTACAATAAGTGAAACAAAATAAAAGCACACACAGGAAGTTATTACGGTTTTCCCCACCCCTATCAAGGCAAGCAGGATTTTATGCCTTCCTCCGTGCACTTAACAACATATGTGAGCGTATATACACAGAGATGCTTTTTTAATTATGAAAATGAATGATACTCAACAATTTCATGACTTTTTTTTTAACCTAAATATAAAAACCACCAAGAAATCACGAGCCAGCAGAGAGATCAGACTCATTCTTTAAAGTACTGTGCACTTTTTCCAATTGCAGACCATCATTGTTTTTCACCCCCAAAGAAAGACTCGCTGTTTGGTGCACCAGACCTGCTGACCTGAGAAAACCTTGCAGTGGTCTGATTCTCCAGTGAAGTGTTTCCCACCTTTGTAGTTAGGAAAGAACTGCTGCTTGTTACTGAAGAAGTTTGGGAACAAAACAGTTCCTTAATGAAACTCAGTAGATGGAATAGGTCCAGAGGCCCATGAGAACAGAGGCCATCATGTCTTTCACCACTTGGTTTGCTACTGCCCAACAGATGTGCATGACAGGCTACTGGCAGGTGTTGAGGAAACCCAGGGCCATGACTAGACAAGGAAAACTGAAGCTCACTTATGGTGCTTGGAAGGAAAGATGACAAGCAGCACATAAAAAAAGGGGGGGCCTACTAAAGTAGAACCAATGGAAGAGACAGGAAGTCTTTTAATGAAAATATACTGGAATAATAGAACTTAAAAAAAAGAAAACTTTCAGTAAAAACAAAACCCAACAGTTTTTAATTAAAAATTTAACATTTCAACAGAAAAAGAATGCTTGTCCTTAAAAACCACATTAGTGGTCAGAAAAAATCAAGTGGAAGAAATACCTCACAAGAAACCCAGTGACAGATCCCAAGTTGAGAAAGGCCAAGTTAAATGGAGATCAGATCCAAGAAATCAAGTGAGGAGGAAGAATGGATCACGGGAAGAAGTAATAACACAATGGAAGAAACTGTTACATAACAAAGTCCTGAGGCCCTGAATACCACAGGAAAACCATGCAAAACTGTTAGAACTATTGGGAAACAGGATTCCTGGGATGGTAAAAAGCTGGAAGCAGGGGCTGAGGTTGTGGCTCAAGTGGTAGCGCGCTCGCCTAGCATGCATGAGGAACTGGGTTCGATTCTCAGCACCACATAAAAACAAAATGAAGATATTGTGTCCACCTAGAACTAAAAAATAAATATTAAAAAACAAAGCTGGAAGTAGAACACTCCTCATGGACACTTGGGCACTAACTGGGGCTTCACAGAGGAGCATTAAGCACAGAGATTGCCAAAGTTCTTCCAGGATCTAGCAAACTTCTTTTGTTATACTGTGTCAACAGTAGCTAAGTACCAACCTTAGGGTGCAGATACTGATATTTAAATGCCACAGACACAAATTATTTTTAATAATATTAAAATATAAAAAAGAACATTCATAAATATGTCAAATGCATTAATGTTAAAAGAAACCACTACTTTTATATATGAAATGGATGCAAAGGTAGTTTGGTTAGAGTGAAGAGCAGAGACTCTGGATGTGGAATTGAATGCCTACCACATTCAAGCTGTGTGGCCAGGGGCAAGTTACTTAACTTTTAAGTGTCTTTGTTTCCTGAAAAATAAATGAGTTAATATGTATATTACACTTAGAACTTTAGAACATAGCAAGTGCTTAAAAAGAACAGCAATGCTGTTGCTGGACTGCTGCTGCTGCTGTTCCTACAACAGGGAGAGAACACTGTATTCAGAACCTCAATTTGGGGGTAAGAAGACTTTGAGTTCAAATATCAACTTTAAAAGTTTTAAGTTTTATACTGCAGCCATGGTAGTTAAACCTTCTATGCTTACACTTTTCATATCTAAAACATAAGTATGAATACTCTCTTTCAACAACCATCCATTCATCCATCAACATCAACTGAGGACCTAATATATATCCAAGTATTACATCGGGCCTGAGATACAAATATAACTATGTAGTTCTCCCTTGAACTGCAAATCACAGTCTAGTGAGCAATACTTAAGAGCCTTCCTTTTCTTTCATGTGGGCATTTCTTAAGGCTCTGTCTGCCTTAAGGAACCTTGAAGAATAAAGAGCCTCAAGGGTCAAGTATGTTTTTTAGTGTCACAGGTTCTATGATCAAAGGGGTCGAGGAGCAATATTTAATCCTGCTAGTAATTGTTAGGCAAAAAAATATAACCAGCTTCTGACATTCTATATTTTGCTATTTTGAGAAAAATCCTATGAAGCAGTGGAAGTTGGCCCTGTGTATGAAATGGCAGTCATAGGAGTGAGGTGAGGAGTGGAAAACACATCTCTGTTTCTGATCAGAGAAGAAACACCAGGCCTTGGAGAGATGGCTCTGCTCATAGGCTACTACTCCCTTTTTACCCCTCACACCCCTTTTTGGGTGATCTTCAAGCCACTGCTTTGAACAAATAGCTCTGAAGTCATTGTCCAAAAAGAGTTTCTATCATTTGATTCCTTATGAGCCACATCCATCAACTTTTAGAAGATCCTGCCTTGGCACAAAGGGTGTGAAATTACCAGGAGCAAGTTCTTGATTGCTATACTTCATCCCAATAATAAAGAGCTTCTCATAAAGCTATTTGGTATTAAAAGTGCTTATTCTGATCATCCCATGTGGCTTGGCCACTGCAAGGGTGGGACTGGTGGTTCCCCTTTAATCTGACACTTAAAACTCAACTTTAGGATGGCTATAATAATATCTGATAATCACTAGCACAAAATGAATGAAGAAATTATGTAATCACAGGACAGACTGACCACCTATTCTTTATAAAGAAACAATGCATGCCAATTTGCTTTCATCTGTCATCATCAACTGGCATTTAATAACTATGACTTAAAATTTTATATTTAAAATCTAACAAATTATAATGGCAACTCAGCATATACTTAAAGCAATATTAAGTTTAATGAAAATTTGGTATTTTAGGAAGTATATAATTATATCATCATTTTGAATTCTTTATATACCCTAGAGATTAGTGCTCTATCTGATGTGTGAGAGGTAAAAATTTGCTCCCAGGATGTGGGCTCTCTGTTCACCTCACAGATTGTTTCTTTTGCTGAGAAGAAACTTTTTAGCTTCATTCCATCCCATTTATTGATTCTTGGTTTTAATTCTTGCGCTGTAGGAGTTTATTAAGGAAGTTGGGGCCAAATCCCACATAATGAAGATTAGGGCCTACTTTTTCTTCTATTAGACGCAGAGTCTCTGGTTTAATTCCTTAATTCCTTGATCCACCTTGAATTAAGTTTTGCGCATGGTGAGAGATAGGGGTTTAATTTAATTTTGTTACATATGGATTTCCAGTTTTCCCAGCACCATTTGTTGAAGATGCTATCCTTTCTCCAGTGCATGTTTTTGGCACCTTTGTCTAAGATAAGATAGTTGTAATTTTGTGGGTTAGTCTCTGTGTCCTCTATTCTGTACAATTGGTCTACCAGTCTGTTTTGGTGCCAATACCATGCTGTTTTTGTTACTACTGCTCTGTAGTATAGTTTAAGGTCTGGTACAGCAATGCCACCTGCTTTACTCTTCCTGCTAAGGATTGTTTTAGCTATTCTGGGTCTCTTATGTTTCCAAATGAATTTCATGATTGTTTTTTCTATTTCTATGAGGAATGCCATTAGGATTTTTGATCAGAATTGCATTAAATCTGTATAGTGCTTTTGGTAGTACGGTCATTTTGACAATATTAATTCTGCCTATCCAAGAGCAAGGTAGATCTTTCCATCTTCTAAGGTCTTCTTTGATTTCTCTCTTTAGGATTCTGTAGTTTCCATTGTCTAGATCTTTCATAACCCAATCAACAAATGGTCCAACAACCTGAACAAGACACTTCTCAGATGAGGATATACAATCAATTAACAAATATATGAAAAAATGCTCATCATCTCTAGCAATCAGAGAAATGCAAATCAAAACTACTCTAAGATATCATCTCACTCCAGTCAGAATGGCAGCTATTAAGAACACAAACAACAATAAGTGTTGGCGAGGATGTGGGGAAAAAGGTACACTCATACATTGCTGATGGGACTGCAAATTGGTGCAGTCAATATGGAAAGCAGTATTGAGATTCCTTGGAAATCTAGGAATGGAACCACCATTTGACCCAGCTGTCCTCTCCTCGGACTATATCCAAAGGACTTAAAAACAGCACACTATAGGGACACAGCCACATCAATGTTTATAGCAGCACAATTCACAATAGCTAAACTGTGGAGCCAATCTAGATGCCTTCAGTGGATGAATGGATAAAAAAAAAAAATGTGGCATATATACACAATGGAATTTTACTCAGCAATAAAAGAGAATAAAATCATGGCATTTGAGGGTAAATGGATGGTGTTGAAGAAGATAAGGCTAAGTGAGGTTAGCCAATCCCCAAAAAACAAATGCCAAATGTTTTCTCTGATATAAGAAGGCTGACTCATAGTGGGGTAGGGAGGGGGAGCATGGGAGGAATAGATGAATTCTAGATAGGGAAGAGGGGTGAGAGGGAAAGGGAGGGGACAGGGGATTAGCAAGGATGGTGGAATGTGATGGACATCATTATCCAAAGTACATGTATGAAGACATGAACTGGGTATCAACATACTTTATATACAAACAAGAGATATGAAAAATTGTGGTATATATGTGTAATACGAATTGTAATGCAAAAAAAGATTACATAAAAATAATTATATTATCCTCAAAAATTAAAATTCAGAATATTTTATTATATTTATATAACATTACAATATAAAACAACTATATACATTATTTGAAATCATGTATTTGGCTCATAATTGGCCAAGATTTATTACAAATTGTAGCTACAGACATCACAAAAAAAATGATTCTCGTATCTGTGTGTGTCAGGAAAATGTTCTAAAAACTAATATATTAATTAAGTGAGAATTATCTAGAAAAAAGGAAAACTAGTAGCTATCATGTCTTCAAGTTTCAATTAGATAATAAATTATATTTCAAATATCTATTTACAAATCATAACCATTAATATTTTTTTACCTAATCACATTTTAGATTCATAGTGAAAACCTAATGCTGAAAATAAATTCAATGATTTATCCAAACATTGTTACATAAGAAGTTTTAAGAAACTGTAAATAATTCTTAATACTCTCATTCTGATTCTCTGACTTCTCAAGACTATGTTGCATTTCTTTCAAAGATACTTCTTGATGTTGTGCTTTCTAAACAAAAACAAGAGAGAAATACAAGTCACAATAAAAATACCTATATACAATAACTGAATATATTATTTTTAATTTTTTAAAAAAATTCTCTCACCTGATGTGTCCATTATTAAATTATCTTAAAAATTAATGATATGGGTTTGTTGTAATGTTCCCAGTATTTGACTAAAGTTACTAATAAGTAGGTTTACGATCTGCTAATTTTTATACCAGTAAAAAAGTATAAAATTCTAAGCCCAGATTTAGAAATAGCTGAAAAACGAGGTTTTTTTCTGTGATTTTCAGGGACAGTTGAGTGATCAGTCAAGTATTTATCTTACATACATACTTTAGCCCCAGCTGGACTATCAACACCTCTCTCATTGGTAACTGTGTTCCCAGAGTCTTCTGCAGTGCCCTGTTTACCCTACAGGCCTTTCTTATTTTCTACCCAAGTACTCTGGTGGTGAACGCACAAGTTCCAAGATGGGCTCAGCTGCTTAACCCATTGTAACCCTCCTGAAGCCAGAAATGCCTCTCAAGTCTTATGTATGTCCTAAATCCATTGATAATTTTACATTCTACCCTACAATCAAGTGTGTTGTGTTGCTGTTTTTCTCTCCAAATTGTTGAGTCAAGTTGATGCTTCAAAAAGATTTGCTGCATTTTTTTGTGCAGCTCAGTCTATCAGGTTGCACTGTTGTGAAGGACACAGAAGGTCTCTTTAGAGAAATCTTGGAAACTAGATAGTATCTCTAACCTGTTTTATCTAAAGCATTTTTGATAAACTGATCTAATTAAAGAATTTTTTTTAAACAACAAAGTTCATTCTGATGGGATAAAATCTGAATTTTTAGGCAGAAAAATGGCAAAAATTAGTATGAAAATATGTTCAATGTAATGGAAATGTGTTATGATGGTTTTAAATAAAACTCATTTTTTTTTGGGGGGGGGGGTTGGGGGGTGGATACTGGGTATTGAACTCAGGGACACTTAACTACTGAGCCACATTCCCAGCACTATTTTGTATTTTATTTAGAGACAGAATCTCACTGAGTTGTTTGGCGCCTAGCTGTTGCTGAGGCTAGATCTGAACTTTCCATCCTCCTGCCTCAGCCTCCTGATCTGCTGGGATTATAGGTGTGTACCACCATACCAGGCAAAACCTATTTATTAATCTGTTAAACATGAGGCTAAGTGAATGTGTATTACAACAACTAAATCACAGTAGAAATCAACCATATGTGCTTTAATTATTTTAATTTTTCATTTTATACCCCGCCACCCACCAGAGTACTTGGGTAGAAAATAACAAAAGGCACTGCAGAAGACTCTGGGGACACAGTTACCAATGAGAGAGGTTTTCTGGGTGTCTATAGTCCAGCTGGGGCTAAAGTATGCATATAAGATAAATACTTGACTGATCACCCAACTGTTTCTGAAAATCATGGAACAAAACTCATTTTTCAGCTATTTCTAAATCTGTGCTTAGAATTTTATATTTTTTTACTGGTATAAAATTATCAGATAGTAAACCTACTTATTAGTAGCTTTAGTTAAATACTGGAACATTACAACAAAACCCATCTCACCTTAGCTTTATTTTTTCAGAGGCTTTAATTACATAAAGAATATACACATATTTTACAATATCAGAAACTTCTATGGTGAGTTTAAAAAAATTTTGGAATAAACGGAAGGACTGTGCTAAATTAAAAGTGATAAACATTTTATTCTGATTAAATTGTCATAAAACTTGTGAAAGCAATGAAATTAAACAGTGTATGCCATAATCATTTAATTTTTTAACTTTTTAGGTTTTGTACTTTTTAGACACTTTTTAGACACTTGGAATAAAAAAACAGTTTTCGTGAAGTCTCCTGCTTCTGGAAAAATAAAGTTGCATTATTCTCTACGTCATTATCAAGTAGTCGGTTAAGTAATTTAAACACGACTAACGCTGGCTTCAAGAGTATCTTATGCCAATTGAGTATTTCATAAATATTCAAGGAAAAACATCAGAAGACTAATTAAACACAGCCGATTGGTATTCTCATTTCATGGATAAGTGGATCAAAGCATTCATTCATATGCAGATTTAACAATACTGAATATTTACTTAACACCAAATTATACATTTCTAAAATATAATATTCATAGACATAATTATTCAAGACAGATATAAAAATCTAACTTACACTCTAAATTGTGTTTATCTTTAAAAAATGAAAAATTCATACCATGAAGAAAATAAGTAAATGATAACTCTAAGTTTCATTAAGAGCACATGCAGGGGGAGGGCCTGATGAGACCTGGAGCAATGTAATACATGCTGCCAGGAAGGCAGGACAAATTCTTTGGCATAATGCTGACATTTACATTTTATGTTTTATATTATTTATTTTTAATACTATCAGTAAAATAACAGCCTTGATACCCCTCAATTTGTACTTTAACAATTTAACTAAACTGCATGGTATGAATGTGCTAATTTAGTTTTTACAATATATTAAGTCATAATAATACTTACAGTGTTTATTTTGCAAACAAGTTGGTTTTGTTCTTCATTTTTCTTTCTAAGCTCAGTTTCCAGATCTAATATTTTAGTTTGTAAAGCCCTCTCTCTAGAAGTCATTTTCTCTACTTCTTCAGAAACCTGTAATTTTTATTAAGAAAGTAAAACAACTAAATGTGCTTTCTTTAAAATGAGATTTAAAGCTGTGACAAGGTTATACTGTACTTTTTTTATTCCAAAATAGGTATTGGACAATTAAAAAGTGCTTAAAAACAGTCTATCTTGAAGAAGCACATATAAGTATCTATACTTTTTTCATAAGTATTTGAAAAGTTAGCTTGAGATACAAAAGATTTTTTTGTGTACATTTTTACTGCTTTGTAACTAAGGTAGGTGTTTTCTCCAACCACATATTTTTAACAATATAAGAGCGATTTCTATTTTTAATAGAATTTATATGCACCATGGTGTCTACAGCAGCAGTGGAATACATAAAGTTCTCATGAAATCCTTATTATATTTTTGGATGGATAGAATGGAGGGGAATGTCACACACACACAGAAACATGCACGTTACACGACTGGCTTTTCATTCATTCACTTAAGTGGCCTGAATTTGAGTTTTCATATTTCTCTCATTGCTTATTTTATCAGAAGGTCTAGCTTAGCTCATCAAAAATTCAGATATTTGAAAGGCTTTCTGTAGGAATGTTGAGTCGGAGCCACAAAAATGAGAATGAAAGTCAGGTCCAGTCCAGGAACAAGAAGCTAGTAGGAAGAAGTATCCTCTAACCTAAGGCTGTAGACATGGTTCTAAGTTTTGATGAAAGAAATTACAAACATTTCTTCTGCACAAATGCTAAGGAAGATTTTGACTGAGGGATGCTAGCAGGATCTGAAGCTATGGAGGTAAAGGCCCTATCTCCTTGGAGTGGGCTATGGAGATAGGGCAGTGATGGCACTTCACAAGTGTACAGAAACTACAGACAGCCCCACATCCACTGCAGTGGGAGAGAAAGGAGAGGGCAGATACGTCTCTAAGGACTTTAAACACTTTTGGGAAGGAATTTGAGAGTACCTATAATTTTCAAGGTTCACTAAGGCTGAATCCAAAATAAAGCCACCTCTTATTTTCATAACAAAGGTTGGTGGGGCTGAGAAATTTGTATTACACTTCTGCCATTGGCAGTACATTTTGATATCTAGCTTTTATTCAACAATGTGCTCCCAAAATCAATTTAAATTGGTTTCTCAGAGTTTAAAAAAATAGACTATATATGTGATACTTGGAAGAGTCACATTTCAAGAATATTAGATTTTATCTGACTTTTATGAAATGAACATTAATGGAATTGAGGAAGACCACGGGTAGAAGTAAGTTTGGAGGAAATGATTCAGAATTTGGGTTTAGACCTACTAAGCCTGAGATGTCTACATTCAACTGAGATGTCAAGTAAGTAGTAGAATATGTGAGTCTAGATTTCAGTGGGTGGACAGTGCTAGCTGGAGATACACATCTAAGAACCATCAGGATACAGATAATCACTTTTTAGCCTTACTTATGAAGAAATGCATAACCCATTTTACTGGTTAAGAAAATTAAAGTTCAGAGAAGTGAACGATGTCAGTGTACAATGTGTCAGAACCAGCATTTAAACCTAGTTCCTCTTGGAATCCAAAAATTACCATTGTTCTTTCAAGATTCAAACTATTGTTTAAGTGTGAAAAACTCACTTCTCCTTTTGAGACTTTCTGAATCATTCCCTCTCCTTCCAGACTGAGGTAAGCACACCTTCCAGTGTTCCCTGAACATGCCCTGTTACAGTACCTACACATAAGATGGCATTTGAGAGCCAAGTGTTAGTCTCTACAAGTCCTGAGGCTGAAGTGTGCTGAAGCAGAGTGTGCTGAGAACTGAGGTGGGGTTTTTCCACCTTTATCTCTCAAGGACTAGCAGACTGCCTGACACACAGGAAAGCATTAGTTTAGGCGGAATGCTAATCTAACTATAATTTAATTCTTGAATGTATTTATTTATTTATACAACAAATATTTGTCAAAAAGGACTTGAGCTTTACAGCTCACCAGATCCTGACTGGAACAAAATTTTTAATTATGTGCCCTTTAACTTGATTTTATATTTTTAAAAGAGAATGGGGGGCAGAGTTGTACCTTCGAAATACTTCCCATCTCAGCCTGTTGCCTGGCCACACAGCCATTTACCTGGTGGAGTAACCCTGGACCAATGATATATGTTTTTCTTCAAAAGAATCCTTGGGTAAAGAACAAAAATACAATTGTTCCCTTTACCCTGTCATCAGGATAAAGACAAGTCTGGCAACAGGAAATACTAACTATTTAAAAAGAAGACTCTTTGGCAAACTAATTAAAATGATTATAAATAAAGGACATCTGTACCTTATGTCTTCCTTCTTCTAAAACAGCTTCCAGTTGCCTGGCCAGTGCTGTGTATTCTGCAGATTTCTCTTTAAACATCAGATTGCTGTGCTTAAGGCACTCTTCTTGGTTTGCCAGCTTCTTCTCAAGCTCTTTATTCTCTGCATCCATCTGTTCTAATTTTCTTTTTACAGAAAATATATATTTTTAAATTACAGAGTTCAGGAAAAAAATGCAACACCAATTTTAAGTCAATTTAATACCTACTGTTTAAGATTTTCACACTTTAACTGAATTAGATAATTTTCCTCCTCCAGAGAAAGCTTTAGAAGACTGTGATTTTCATCAATCTAAAGAAAAAAAAATATGCTTTCTTGGTTATTTTCTTTATAATCAACTACCAAAGAAATCTAAATATTTTATTGTTAAAACAAAAAAAAACCAAGATATATAAAATTATTATTACTTCTATACAGAAAGATACCAAGAAATGTTACATTTTTAAAATACAAATTCTTAAATTTCTGGTTAAGTTTAAAACAAACAAACAAACAAACAAAAACAGTGTGTATATAATAGGAAAAAAATCAACTGAAAATTTTCTGGTTGATAGCAATTAAAATATGGGAGAATTACACAGTATTAATTTACTTAATTAATTGTTACTTAGTTTCTCTTATGTTTTATATTTCATTTAACGATGCTGATAATTTATTACCTGTGAATTTGTAACTGTAAGTAAAAACCATACTCTTCTGAGAAGCAAAATAAATCAAATATACATATGCCCATGCCAAGACAGAATATCTTCCAAGCTGTGGCTCAGTGGTATACAAGCTTGCCTAGCCATGGGTGAGGCCCTGAGTTCCATGCCCAACACCATAAAAATAAATAAATATTAAAAAATTTAAAAAAATTCTTCCTATTGTTTCAAAGACTGATTTAAGTAGCTTAAAAAGCTTTGAAAATTAAAAAAAAATCTTTTCTCATAATTTCAACTAGTAATTTAGGTTAAATAAATATAATTTAACATTTTCCTAGAAAAATCTCTTCTCAGGAATTTAAGTTCACAAAATATTGTCTGCATGTTTTCATAAACAGGATGCATTTCATTTCAAAATGAAAATATACAGTTGGAAGACAAGAATGAATTCTTCCTATAACTATATTGCAAGGGGAAAAAAAGATTTGCTACCATCCTTGGATGTGCTTCTTTGAAAAAAAAATTAACCCATTCAAAAATACTTGAGTGCTTTTATGTGCGAGGCACTGAGCTAGGAAATGGCTGTGTGATTATAAAAAGGACACACCTGATCCGTGTTTTGATTGGTTAAAAAGTATGGAAAAAATAAAAGAATTGAAAATAATGCCAATAAATGTGATGCACAATTCTACTCAAAAGCATGATAATTTAAAGGTAAATTACAATCATTTAAAGGCAAATTACAATAATTCACCTTATCCTGATACCAAGAAACATTTACATTAGCATAGCTTTGCTCTTGCCTCATGCAATTACCATATCCGCCAATATCTAAATATAGATTTGCACTAATAGCCTAAGTTACTGATTTTTAATTACGAATTTGTTACCATAAAGCACTTAAAGTACAGCATATAACATAATATTATGGTATTTCATGAAAACATTTTATCAACAGAGGCAGATGGAAATGAAAAATCAATCCCTGACATGAGTGCCCTCAACTGGTGAATTCACTCCAAGTGTTCCTTTAACACATCTTGCAAAACTCAGAACAAACGCTGGACACCTGGCCCTGAAGCTCCCTAAGGATGTGTGCCTGGTCTGCACATTTCGCCTTGCAGTGCTGCAGGCTCTCCTGAGACTCCTGAAGCCTCCGTTCAGCCGCCGTCAAGGAATCACGGATATGCTCTACCTCCTTCAGATGAGACTCCATCTGGCCTCTCATCTGAGTGCGGCATTAGGAGAAATAAGTGCAAGATCACACATTTAGCATTAATATTCTTATTATTTTAAATGCTAGATAAATGTTATATAATAAGTATTTTAGGTATAATGGTTTTAAACAACAATATTTAAACAAAATAAGTATGAACAAATATTAATTTAGATATTAATTCTACATAAGAACATAAAACCAAAAAATGGATTGGCCCTTTATTAATTTCCAAAAGGTTTGTTAAGAAAACAAATATGATATTAGCTTGAGAAGAGGGTGTTTAAACTACTTAGGAAAGCAAACTTTTTGACATCTGTCATTTTGTGCATAGATGTTAATATTAGTAAAATTGGTATACTACTTTTCCATTCTCTACTATCAGCCTATCAAGTAATTGTCATTTTCAGTCATTCAATCTTATAACTCAGATATTTAACTAAAAGAGAGCAACCCTGGTTCACTCATTGTGGCTCAAATTGGTGGGTTTACTGTATGTTACTTCAAGACAATATGAGCTTCCACTTGATTTATTTGATCATGGTTACAATGAACATATTTCTTTGATTTCATCTGTATTATATTAACCCCAATCTATATTAAAACCTGCATCCTATAGTTCTTCTCTGAAGCAGTTTTGTGGACAGGTGACTCAAAACAATCTTTAAAATGCTCATACTGGGCTGGGGATGTGGCTTAAGCGGTAGTGCGCTCGCCTGGCATGTGTGCAGCCCGGGTTCGATCCTCAGCACCACATACAAACAAAGATGTTGTGTCCGCCAAAAACTAAAAAATAAATATTAAAATTCTCTCTCTCTCTCTCTCTCTCTGAGGGAGAAGCTTTTTAAAACAAACAAACAAACAAACAAACAAATAAATAAATAAAATGCTCATACTGTTAATTATTTTAAAAAATAGCCAGATTTGGCATTTAGGTGCTCATAAGGAGGAAAACCACGAGTACGACTCTTTCCCTGAGAAAGGGAACACCTATATCCTCTATGCAGCATCTGGCAGCCTTGATTACAAAAGATGAAAACATAAAGAAAGCACACTCTATATCCCCAAAACACCTAAGATCCAAGAGAAAACCAGGAAACTTAGTTGAAAAGGAAAAAGAAGATTTAATTTAAAAACAAAATTACTTTTGTGGTTGTAGATCAGTAACTAAAAAAAAGAAAAAAACAGTAGCTGAAAAAACACAAGTTTCTGCCCTCTGTGCCCTTAAACACAGATTTTTAAAATAGACTTCTTACAATGCTGCCTAGCTAAAGAGGAAACATTTTCATTGGAAATATCTCCTGAGAAGGAGACCAAAAGACATAAATGCTGTCTGCTAAAAATAGATGAAAAATAATTTTAAGAAACTGGTAAGTTGAGCATTGGATGGGTTACTATCCATTACCTCTGTTTAACGCAGTTTGCCTGCTCTGGCTTATTTCTTCTTTCCAGTGGTGTCTCATTTGATTGAGAAACCCAAATTTGGGAGCAACCCAGAGAGAAAAACCTTATTACACCCAGCTGGAATTGACCACTAACTCCACAACTTCTCCAACCAGGAGTTACCATCCGACAACTTTAACAGCTTCCTTACCAAAACAACATGAAACTCCAAAAAGGGATGCAGTTTCATTTAAAACTTAGAAATATTCACAAAAACATGTTCACTTGCCAACACTGGCCTTCCCCTATTCTGTTGCAATAGGGCAAATAAAAGGAAATGACGATTTTTTTAAAAAAGGTATCATTTTTCTTCAAAAAATGCATTTAGCAGAGAGTATTTACTTTGTAATTTTTTAGACACCAAAAAAAAAAAAAATTATAACCAGAAAAAAAAGTGAGATTAGTTTGCATTTTATGGGCTGATAAATCTCAATGGTAATCAGATTTTTAAGTTTAAGTCTGATTCTGTATCAGAAAATAATAAACATCTATGCTATTTCTTAAATCATAAGAAAAAAAGTGAAAAAACATTCACATAAACAAACAACATTTCAAGTCTGGAAGAAACATTACTTCCTCAGGAAAAAAAACTCCTACAGAGACTGAGAACAGACCATTCCTAGGTAAAAACCACAGAAAATGACCAAAATGAAAGAATTTGTATAACATTCACAGAGAAAAAAATATATAAATATTATTTTACAATTCAAATTTTCAAAGTACCTCATCTAATTTTTTATTTTTGTTTTTTGTCATTAGATTATTTTCTTGTAGCAAACTTTCACACCTGCTTTTCACCATTTCAGCCGCTTCTTGCAACTTTTGTACCTAAAAATAAAATGCATTATTAGAGTACCATGTGTTATTTAATTATTAGGACTATAGCATGAATAAAAACTAAAAATCTGGATTTTCATATTAAATAAATCATAATTTTCTTACCAATACCCTCAGTATGTTTATCTATCTAATGTTATTCCTTCTTTAAATATGAAATTGCTCAATGCTCTACTCTAATCCACAATTCTTTTATGGATTTACCTGTCTTCTTCCCTCAATACTTCTAGTCTCTTCATTTGAACTCTGAAAACTACAGAGATTTTCAGGTAAAAGTTACTTTAAGGTATTAGTCTCCAGTCCAAACCAACTTTCAATCCAATAATTTCTCCTACCAAATGAAAATCTGCTCAAAAAATAGGTGAGCACTTCAGTAATTAAATTCTATGGTAACTCAGTCATAGTATTCTTGCTGAGGGATTAAATCTGAACAACCAAGTGGAAGACCCAGATGACATTCTCAATAACAGATCCACTGTCTTCATAGACTCCATTCTTTCCTCCTGCCTACAATATTCTAACTGGATGTTTCAACTCCGTTTTACCATCTGATCCATCCAGATGCATGAAACTCCTTTCCACTTGCATATACTTTGTCCTACCTTAATCTTTTTCCCTTTGATTCATTATCTTCTTTCTGTTCTTTTTATTATTATTTTTTAAGGTGGTACTGAGGACCAAACCTAGGACCTTGTATATGCTAGGCAAGTGCTCTACCAGTGACCTACACCCTCAGCCTGTCATTACTCTTTAACTCAAACTCTTTTTTCCAATAAATTCAGGATCTTTATTGAGCCATGAACAGTGGTACAAACCTGTAATCCCAGCAGCTCAGGAGGCTGAGGCAGGAGTATTGCAATTTCAAAGCTCTACTTGGGAACTTAGTGAGGCCCTACGTAATTTAGCAAGACTCTTGTCTCAAAGAATAAAAAGGATAGGGATGTGGCTCAGTGCTTAAGTGCCCCTGGATTTAATCTCTAATGCCAAAAGAAAAAAAAAAAGAGAGAGAGAACGATCTTTATTGGACCAGTTTGTTATTCATCTTGGAAAAATCTACAAAAGTTTCATTTTTTCCATGAAGCAGAATACTATATTTCCAAAACATAAAGCTTTTCTACAAATTACTATTAAATATGTGCTTTATTTTACATACATTGTCATAAGCTCTTTTCAAGGTCTTTCACATGAATAAATCTGAATTATACTTTTATTAGGAAAGATGAAATGTTGGACATTAATAACCCTAGAAGGGCATCATTATTGTAAGTTGATAACATTAAATATATAAGATGAGAAACCAAATATAATCAAGATTAATAAGATTATACATTAAAATTCACATTATTGGGCTGGGTTGTGGCTCAGAGGTAGAGGTACTGGGTTCGATCCTCAGCACTACATAAAGTAAAATAAAGACATTGTGTTCACTCATAACTAAAAAATAAAAAAAAATTCACATTCTGCCTATGAATTAATTTTATATTTACTTTTAAGAATATCCAATATACCCACAGGCAGTGTTTGAATTAGGTATTAGCAAATCATCTATCTATAAAAGTATTTGGGACCTTAAGAAACATTTGGGGTATATAATATATCACAAAATAATAGCCCCACCTCTTCATTTCTGTTTATTTAGATCACAAATAAAATATAGTGTTCTAAATTGTCTACCAATTTTAACAAATTTGAAACTAGATGCAGTGGTCACCTGAGTTTTATACACTTCAATAAGGGTTTTCTGTTGGTTTTCTAGTTCCTGTAATTCTAAGAGTTCCTCTTCAACAGAAACAACCTTGTCCTCCAAAGCAGCAAGTGTACCCTAGAAGGAATATATAATAGACTTTATAAGCTATTAGAATACATTTATACTCCAGTGTTACAGAATTATTAAAAAATACTTCATTTATCAACAAAATTAATAAAATAATTATTTTTATTATATAGATTACCATCTAAAATTTAGGAATTTTGAAAAGTTAGTGACTAATATTTATGAAAAAATTTAATAAGACTTGCATAGGTCACATGTTTCTTAAAACTTTTTAAAAATTTATTGACAAAAAGACAGGAATAATTTTGACAAGATAGTTCTTTTTAAATTAATGTAACACTTTATAATTTCAAAAGTATAACAGTTGGGGGGGATATGACAAAATTAATTAAAATTTACATGGAAGATAAATGGGAAATAACAGTACAATTTTTAAAAAGTTGTTCCTAGACCTTTATTTTATTTATTTACTTATATGTGGTGCTGAGAATTGAACGCAGTGCCTCACACATGCTAAGCAAGTGCTGTATCACTGAGCCACAACTCCAGCCCACCAGTACAATTTCGACGGGAATACTAAGTGGATAATGTCAATGCTTATTAAATATTAAAATGTGTAAAGAACTAAAATTATTGATATTAATATAAGAATACAAAGGACAGTGAAAAAGAAAAATATATAAAAATTACACTTAAGTATATGATAAATAATGTTGAATTTTTAAATCAATATGATAACATAGGTCCATAAATAAATGAGATAAATGATTATTAGGAATAAAACATGTTAACTACTTGCCTGAGCCCAACACTATAAAGAAGCATCAAGTGAGTTGAAGATTAAGCATATTTTTAAAAACCCAAATTTAAACATTTTCCCCAAGATTCAGGCAAAAATGTATTTGATTTTTAGAATGGTAACAACCCTACTGAACATAAAATCAAAATAAGTTATGAAGAACTGTAAAGATCTGAGATTTTATTCTCCATGAAAGCTTACCTATCATTAGCCTATCACAGTTTCATGGATGCTAGCAGAAGACACAAGACTCCTAATCACAGAGAGAGGACTTTATTATTCACAGCAAAAAAAGTGGCAAGACTGTCAGCATTTTTATCAGTTTATTGAGCCCCAGATCCCACAGGGCAAAACAAAGATGGCCAGATAACAACTGCATATGCTGTGGAATGTATTACTGGACAACAAACCTGAGTTTGGAAAACCCAAATATCATAGTAGGCAGTAAGTATGCCTGCCCTTTGTTCCGAAGAGAAGCACTGTGATCTTTTAAGGATGTGAATTACACAATTATCTTTGAAAACATGAGAGTGGAAGAAGTGGAAGGAGATGGGATTAGAGAGCCAGATGGTGATATCATGTAGTTGCTTGCTCTAGAAACCAAGATACCATTAGGGAAAGTGTCTGAGCACAACAGTGGCATGGTCTGACAACTGCTACATTGAATGCTGCCTGCAAAGCCCAGGGCAGAAGCAGGGAGAATGGTCAGGATGTCATGGTAATGATGATAATGGTGGCTTGACTCAAGGTAAAGACATTGGTGCTAGTGAGAAGTGACCAAATACTGGATATATCTGAAGATTTGCTGATAGACTGGAAGTATGGTATGAGAGAAAAGATGAGATAAAGAAAGAAAGGATTGGGCTGGGGATGTGGCTCAAGCGGTAGCGCGCTAGCCTGGCATGTGTGCGGCCCGGGTTCGATCCTCAGCACCACATACAAACAAAGATGTTGTGTCCGCCGAAAACTAAAAAATAAATATTAAAATTCTCTCTCTCTAAAAAAAAAAAAAAAAAAAAGAAAGAAAGGATTGAGATAAGGAAAACCACAAAATGAATGATATGGGGAAATAGCAAAGATTTTCATTTTGGACATGATAACTTTGAGACATCTATTAAATATCCAAATGGAAATGACAAATAGGCAACAGAATTTATGTGTGGAATTCCAAGGCTAGAGGTATAAATTGGAGAACTCCCAGCATTTGGATGGTATTTAAGGTTACAAGACTGACATTACCTAATAACTACTAAATGAGATTAACAAATTTGGAGAGATTCATTTTAAAATTAGTACTTTTAATTGCCTACAACTGGAAAAAGTATAGGGATTCTTTTGCCAATTGTAGATATATTTATGATACAATTTGGAAATATATAACCAGAGTGGTCTTCTATTTTGACCATATAATTTCATTTCTCAAAATTTATTCTAAGAAAACAGGTGTGCAAAAAAGCCAAAGAAACTACATTTTTATTTATAATAGTGAAAAATTATATTACCAAAAGTAATATATATAAACAATATACAAAATGATATACGCCAAAATATTAACTTCAGTTGTTTTTCACTTGTGAAATCACAAGTGTTTTTAATTTTTTTCCTTTTGTGCCATTCTATTTTTCCAACTATATATAATGAACAAATAAAACTTTATAACCCCTGCAAATAAACTTTGGTTGTTTTTAACAGAGGAGATTGGTAGACCATCGCAGAAATATCAGTAAGCTTCTTGTTTAAAATTTTAAAATCTAAAACTATTCTCAAGTAATTAAGAATAACAATTAAACATCTTATAGATGTAATTAAGAATAACAATTAAACAAATAAAATTAAACATCTAGGCAATTTTCCATTATATGTCAAACATTCCTAGACATTCTCTCTAAACAAAAATCTCAAGAATAATGCCTTAAAAATACATGTTTCTGAATTATTAACAGAATATGCCTAAATAAACTTGAACTCAATAACTACTAACTTAAAATTAATTTCATTATCATGTGATTAAAACAGATTTATAATTAACAAAATTTCCTCCTAGTCCTTTCCCTTGGAAGGATATAATAAACAATAATAAGGATAAAGCAACTTAAGTACATTCAACAAATATTGATTGAGCACTGAAGCTATGCTATACCTTCCTTGAGCACCTGTGCACACAAAAATGGTAGTTTATAAGAACAGATTCATCCTCACTAGGAAGACTTCAGAAGGAAGTGGCATTTGATCTAAGCTTTAAAGGAAAGGGTCATGTATCTAAATAAGTTAAAAAGTCAAGTCATATAAGACTTTCAGAGGTAATTCTTTTTTTTTTTTTTTTTCCTGTCCATCCTGCTGCTTGAAACTTATCAACAAGTTGGAGTTGGTTGGAGTTCTAGAAGCCATTTGAATTATGAAGATAAAAGTCACAGTCCAGGGATGGCACAACAGAGTTAAAAAGAAGTTAAGGTCTCCAATGACATACCAACTCTGAACTGTCAAGTATGGACTTCTTTACTTAACAAACATATACTCCCACTTTATTTAAACCACTTTATTTGGTTTTTTGTTAGAGACAGTGAAGTTGAATCTTAGCAAATATAAGACTTGCTGAAATACAAAAGATTCTTTCCTAGAGGTGTTCATGTATTTTGTTTACTGAAGTTTCCATATATTCTAGCAAAG
Source organism: Marmota flaviventris (assembly GCF_047511675.1). Classification (NCBI taxonomy): domain Eukaryota; kingdom Metazoa; phylum Chordata; class Mammalia; order Rodentia; family Sciuridae; genus Marmota; species Marmota flaviventris. The sequence goes on from NC_092507.1 coordinate 72,696,832, forward strand.
TTCATGTAATTTAGAAGATGAGAGAAATCAAGTTTGTAATTATAAAATATCAGCAAGGTTGTGTGCAGTATTTTCTTCCTTCCTTCATCCAAATTCTAATCCCTAATATTCCACTAAACTAGCTGTGTGATCTTCCTGGGTAAAGATTATTAATGTGCTTTATCAGAGAGTATACCCTAGATTAAATAGAATTAAAAAGTCTTCTTTTAGAGACCACATTTGTTTATTTCCCTTCCTTCCCAAGAAAAAGCTAATATAGAAATAATAATGTTTACAAATCCACTTAAAAAGAATGGACCATGAGCCATGAAACAAAAAAATATTTTTGACGCTTCTGGAAAACTGTTGACAGATTAATGAAGCAGGAAAGAATACAGCTAAGGAGGAAGCTCATGTACCTGTATAATCTAGAGAGGCACAGTGCTGAGGGCAAGAGTGGAATGTGTGTTAAAAGGATTAATTCAAAGTCTCCGAAGAGAATGATAACCACTACTACCACTAATACCCCTCTGCCATACTCAAGGAGGAATGCCTACAACCAGGCCTTTACCTCCGAAGAAATAAAAACAATGAAGGTTCTTCTCTAAAGAAATCGAGTTACCTTTCTGGGGAGAACCAGAACAGAAGAATGGTGTTGGTGACCCAGAGTAAAGATGCCTATGGTTATAGCATTATTTTAGGGCTACCAGGGAAACCGCTAGTTCCTCAACAGCTGAGAAAGTAAAGTAATATCTGTCAAGGAACAAAGACTAACCACATATTCAGATTGGCTTTTAATTGTCTATTTTCTCATTAGTGTTTCTATCATCTCATTTATAAATTCTTAAGTGCCACCAGATATTTGAATAAAGAGAGCAATATGAAAAAAAAGACCCCAATTAAAAAAAGATTCATTCCTTTTTTAAAAAAGTTTCATTTCTTATCTCAATAATTTTTTAGTTAAAAAGAAAAATACATGATCCAGAAGAAAAAATAAATTGGGAAAGTGAAAAAACTATTCTCATAAGTATTTTCAGATATTTGATGATAGGAACACTCAAAGAACACTAAAAAGACATTCTTGAGCGGTGGTACTCACCTACGGTCCTAGATACTAGAAGCTGAGGCACAAGGCATGTTGCCAAAGCCTGGGCAACACGAAAAGACTACCCCATTTGGAAAAAAAAGAAAACTTCGAAATTAAAATTTTGTAAGAAAGATAAAAATCAAGGAAATCTCCTAAAACATTAAACAAAAACCAGAGATGTAGAAACAGTACTGATCCAGTAGGAACAACAAATCATCAGTACTATCAGCAGTACATCTAGTAATAGAGACTCAAAAAGATGGAAAGGAGCAAGGGTATTACCAATTAAATAATACAAGAATTTTCCAAAGCAAAAGGATGTTAATCTTTGTATGTACAAGATCAATAAAGTACTTAGCAATGTGGACAAGAAGACAACATACCTAGAAAATGTGTTTGAAATTCCAAAACATCAAGGATAAAGGGATTTTTTTTAAAAAACTTCAATTAAAAATGTCACTACCAAGGAAAGAATCAGACTGTCAACAGATTTTCTCCACCAGCAACTCTAGAAGATAAAAAAGCAAAGCCATCAAAGCTTTGAGTAAAAATTCATCTCCCTTTAGGATTCTATAGTTGAAATCATTGACCAAAATGAGGACAGAATAAAGGCATTTTTTAGACATGTAAAAACTTTATGTTTACTTCCCTTTTCTTAAAGGAAAGTTTTAAAAAGGTATATTTCTGAAAAAAAAATGAGGAATAACAATAAAGACATCATCAGATCCAGGAAACAGCTGAACCATAAGAGCAGCCAAAGTCCAGCACAGCTTCTGGGCAGCAGGCCTGGAGACCAACCCATGAGCATCAAAACAGGAAGACAGAGGGTCTCAAGTAGAAGAGTCAAGGGAAAACAGGTTTTTCAGAGAACAGAAACATGATGAGAGTTTCAGGAAAAAACAAGGCTATGATAAGGGCAAAGAGCACAACAAGCAGACATTTGGAAATTCCAGGAAAAATTAAAAAGCTGGAAAAGAAAAAAACTTGTAAAGATTATTTGACAGTGTAATTAAAGAACAATTACGTATTCATTGTTGTCTGTGTTTAGAATTAATCCATACAAAGAGAATTTAAGAATACTGGACAAATTGTCAAGATTAACAGTACTGGCAACATAAAAAGAAACCGGGAGGTGAAAAGAGAAAAAAGATGAAGGGAAAAGTAGACATCAGTACCCTTACTAAACAGGAAGTCAATGCATATAATCTGTTTTGTGCTTCACATCTGTCCAGTGAAGCTCCCCCCCTCCGCCCCACTAGAAAGCAGAGGAATGATGCCAGTGTGACAAAAGAAGTCATTTTTGTTCTATTGCATTTTTTTCCAGCTTATAATAGTCTGCAACATCAAAAAAAAACATGAGCTGAATTAAAATGCACAAACGCAATTAAACATGCACACACACCTAGAGATGCACTGTACATAAAGCCAATATGCCCCAGGTTCTTCCTCTTCCTTCTGTGGTTATAAACCCTGTCCTGGAAGTGTTTATTGCATTTTGCCCTTATGTTAAGAATTTTGTGTCCCTAACAATCTTTTTTTAAACAATCTTTTTAAAAACTTCTTCTATCAACCCACCTTTATTAAAAAAAATAATAATAATAAAGTAAAGTAAGTCAATCCCCCCAAACTAAAGGTCAAATGTCCTCTCTGATACATGGATGCTAACACAAAAAAAGGGGTAGGAGAACAGAAGTTCTGTGGATTAGACAAAGGCGAATGACAGTAAGGGAGTGGGGATAGGAATAGGAAAGACAGTGGAATGAATCTAACCTGACTTTCCTAAGTAAGTATTTACTAACTGTTTTTATATGAGGAATTTAACATGTCTTTTTAAGTTGTCTGAGTATTTAGTCATTTTTGTTAGTGCCCTACTAATTAAAAAGTCAATATAAGTGACTAAATTTGATAAGACAAAATATTTATGGTGTATGGTTTAGAGATATACAGATAACCACCAGAAGAGCCCAAAATTGTAACTGTTTAGAGATTTAAAACTAGCTTCTCGAAGAACTGCAAATTAAAACCACTGATATCATTTTTATCTCTCAAATTAGTAAAAGTTATGAACAACAGATTTTATTTCTAGTGCTGATAAAGTATAGAGAATTAATAACATTGTTAGTGATCTAATTTTTTGAGAAAAAAATGTGGCAAAGCTATCTTTACAAATGTTTATATCCCTTGACCCAGTAATACCACATGTGGGAATCTAAGCTAAAGAAAATACAACAACAACAAAACCTTTATATATTAAAAAAAAAAGAATCAGAGCATTGTTTGTAAAAGTTAAAAAATTGAGAATAATGTAAATGTGATTTAGGGGAATACATATCACAAAGGGAATATATATCACAAAGCAATTACAAAGGATGCTTAGTGTTAAGTTTATACTTAATATTAAGTGTAAATATATTACTCTTCTGTAATATATTTTCCATTTTAAATTGAACAAAGCAAGACATATTTAGTGACAACTATGGAATAAAAACAAATTTTACAAAATGTGATTATCTTCAGGATATATGGAATCAATAGTTATTTTGTTCTTTTCCTTCTGTATTTCCATAGTTTCCAAGTTTGCTATAATGAATATGTATTCTTCCCTCAGAAGATAATACTAAATAATGAAGAGTAGAGCTATGCACTAAATAACTGAATTTCTTTTATAAAGAAAATAAGAAATCCATATTACCTAAAACAATGAACTTACAGAATTTTCTGAGAGAAAAGTTCTGTTTAGAGAATTTACTAATTCTGAATGTCACTGCTATTAAAAAAAAGTTAAGTACTTATGTGAGTTATAACTCTGATTTTAAAAAATCTTTCTTTACCAAATGTAGCCAAAATAATGATATTACTAAATAAGCTAAAGGTGAAAAAAGTAGAACCTTGCTACTTCCTGTCACATGTATCAACTAGATTCCTAACACTTCCTCCATTCATTCCCAAAGGACCACAGGCTGTTGCACTGTCAAGTTCAAGTCCTCCTTCAAATAAATTAAATCTCTCTACTTGGAACAAAATGGCCTTGAGCTTTATGAGCCTGACCTTGACCACTGACTTAAAGGAGACTGAAAATCAAGGTGAGGAAATATCAATATTATAAACCAACATAGGGAAAGGATCTTTCTGGCCTGGGTACAGCCACCTTTCTGTCATACACAGTAAGTAACCTTTAATTACTGTATACTACAGTACCTAAAAAATAGATTGGCCCTAGGAAAATATGCCAAAATTTACAATGGATTAAATTCTCTCTCCAGTACATGATGTTTTAGAGATATGAAGAAAGAAAATTTAGAAAGAGTAAAAGATATTTGATTTGTATCCAAATCCCTTCTGGAAATAATCTTTTTAAATAACAATTATGAAACTTAAAGCATGAAATACCATCATTTTATTAAAGCAATTTTCTTTGGTGATAATTTTTAAATCTTCTATATATTTTCTCATAAACAAATTCATAAAATCAGTCAATTGCATTTTTTATGTAATGTTTACATAATTCTAAACAGCCAATCATATATTTTTTTCTAAGAAAAAGAAATGAATACATTTATAATGAAAAAAATCACTTAGCTCTTTAAAAATGTAAGTTTGGCAGGCACCGTGGCACAAACCTGTAATTCCAGTGACTTGAGAGGCTGAGGCAGGAGGAACAAGTTCCAGAAAGACCTGCTCTCAAAATAAAAATAAAAAGGCTGGTGGTAGAGTGCCCCTGGTTTCAATCCCTAGTACCACACACAAAAAAAACGGTCTTAGTACTACTTCTCTTTTAACATTAAAAATCTTTTCCTCTCCAAATACCACACAAATTATAATATACATCTTAATACACAAAATAAATCTATATTGCTATATCTATTAGGTAATCTTAAATGCTATAATAAAATTACACTGTTATAAACACAGAAAAACAAGTCTCTCTAGAATGTACTTGTGTTGGATATTATGCTAATATATTATTTATCCTATACACACAAACTTTATTTCATTGTTCAAAATGATTATTTTCTGTCCTCCAAAAGTAGTATTATGAAACTGAAATTCATAGTGCCAGCATCTGGTTACATGTATCTCTTGGTGACTGAGAACTCAACTTCTTATTTCTCAGGAAAGTACAAAAATTTCTTCCCCTTCTCTTCTCTGGTACAAATACAAATCAATCACCCCTTGGATTTGACTCAGTTGGAAAATTCTTTCTGATTATAAAGCAGCCAAGAACATACTTTCTGGTTTCAAACAGACCAGGCTTGAGATTATATTCTAATGTAACCATGACACTTAGCAATAGTCTTACACATTAACGTAATTTTGGATGATTCACTTTATTGCTAAAACTAGAGAGTAAATAAATTTTCCTAAAGCTGAGGCAAAGAGATAGTTATTCAACTTCATAAGCTTTATGTTACACTGCTGAATACAATTTAAACATGTATCTGGGTATGTAACTATAAACAATTATATATAGATACATATACAAATGTGTGTGGATATAGCATATGCATACACACACACACAGGACAGATTTAGCAGTTGTCTACTGTAATACTCTAAGAGCCAGAGCAACAAACATGCAGAATCTCCAAGTTACTTCGACTAAGTGAAGTTGTCATTACATAATACACAACAGACAGACACACACTTAGTACCTTCAATTCCTTGTTTTCAAGACTCAGAGTTTCACTTTCATGTTCCATTGAGTGAAGTTTTCTAAGAATATCTTCACATGAATTTTTTCCATGGACTTCCATTTTCTTCAGGTCTTCCAAAAGATTAGTGATTTGCCTTTATAAAATCAATAATATATTTTATAAAAGTTATAAAAGTTTTCATTCAAGTAACATATCTTAAGTGTGTTTCTGAAATATATATAAATATACGTGCATATATATTTATATACACATGTATATGCACACACACAGACACCCAGGATGCACTGTTTCAAACAGGAAATACACAAAAAAGTTAACAGAACTCAGCAAGGGAGGAAATCTGGAAGGTTACTAGGTTACCAGAGTTACTTTGATTAGAATCAACTATCCATTGATGATGCCAATAAAAAATTATACAACAATCTCTCTGCTAGTCAATAAAATGTGTAAACTATCATTCACAGTTATACATGTCTGTTTCTCTCATTCGTATATATGTACATAAGCACATACTCTTTTAGGGATAAGTTGAAAGAAAGGATCAGGAAAGACAATGACAACCCATCTTCAGAAGCAAATTATATGTGTTAGTTTTCAATGATAAAAATGAACAGAACACATAGAAAACAAAAATAGTAAAAAAAAAAATTTAAGGGTTTGTTATTGTTAGTTTATCAGTAGTAAATTTCAAAGCATAAAATGTATGACTATTTAGTCATCAATTTTCTGTTATGCATTTAAGTCACTTTAATTAAGGAATAATTTTAGGATTTTCAGAGCATTTGTGTTATAAAGTTTGTTATATATTTTTACACATTCTTATTTGAAAAATATTTCCATTTAAGAAAAAATAGTATTAACATTTACTAAAAATAACATCACATACTCAAATATGAAGTACTAATTAATATGAAGTTAATAAATATGAAGTTCAAAATTATAAAACTGGGACACCAATGCACTTTTTATAATGAGTGATTATTTTTTTATTGTACAGTAAGAAAACTACAGAATTATAACAAAAATAAATCATGTTGCTAACACCTTTACTAAATGAAATACAGAAACATCAAAGAATCAACAACTCAAAAAGAAAGTAAAATGCTTCATACTAAACAGTAAAAAGATTCTAAATTCTTCTCTTACTTTTTCATTGTTTCGATCTGAACTTCCAATTCAGTTTTTTCTATTACAATTTTCTCATAATGATTTTTCCAGGCATTAGAAGCTGAAACCGTTTCAGACAACTTGGCTTCCTAAAAAAATACATAAAATACTCATCTCGCATTTTAAAAGTATTTTGTTAAGAGTCCTATATATATCTTCCAATAAAAGTGTGAAACAATCTTCCAATAAAGTGTGAAACTTTTTTTTTTTTTTTTTTAATTTTTTATTGTGGGTTGTTCAAAACATTACAAATTTCTTGACATATCATATTCCACACTTTGATTCAAGTGGGTTATGAACTCCCACCTTCACCCCATACACAGATTGCAGAATCACATCAGTTACACATCCATTGATTTACAAATTGCCATACTAGTGTCTGTTGTGCTCCGCTGCCTTTCCCATCCTCCACCCTCCCCCCTCCCCACCTCTCCCCTCCCCTCCCCTCCTCTCTCTCTACCTCCTCCACTGTATAACCCTGAGGGTCTCCTTCCATTACCATGCAATTTCCCTTCTCTCTCCCTTTCCCTCCCACCTCTCATCCCTGTTAAATGTTAATCTTCTTCTCCTGTTCTTCGTCCCTACACTGTTCTTAGTTACTCTCCTTATATCAAAGAAGACATTTGGCATTTGTTTTTTAGGGATTGGCTAGCTTCACTTAGCATAATCTGCTCTAATACCATCCATTTCCCTGTAAATTCTATGATTTTGTCATTTTTTAATGCAGAGTAATACTCCATTGTGTATAAATGCCACATTTTTTTTATCCATTCGTCTATTGAAGGGCATCTAGGTTGGTTCCACAGTCTTGCTATTGTGAACTGTGCTGCTATGAACATCGATGTAGCAGTGTCCCAAAATATCTTCAAAAAAAATAAAATACTTGGGAATCAACCTAACAAAAGAGGTGAAAGACTTATACAATGAAAACTACAGAACCCTAAAGAGAGAAATAGAAGAAGATCTTAGAAGATGGAAAAATATACCCTGTTCATGGATAGGCAGAACTAACATCATCAAAATGGCGATATTACCAAAAGTTCTCTATAGGTTTAATGCAATGCCAATCAAAATCCCATCGGCATTTCTTATAGAAATAGAGAAAGCAATCATGAAATTCATATGGAAAAATAAAAGACCCAGAATAGCAAAAACAATGCTAAGCAGGAAGTGTGAATCAGGCGGTATAGCGATACCAGACTTCAAACTATACTACAGAGCAATAGTAACAAAAACAGCATGGTACTGGTACCAAAACAGGCGGGTGGACCAATGGTACAGAATAGAGGACACAGAAACCAATCCACAAAACTACAACTATCTTATATTTGATAAAGGGGCTAAAAGCATGCAATGGAGGAAGGATAGCATCTTCAACAAATGGTGCTGGGAAAACTGGAAATCCATATGCAACAAAATGAAACTGAATCCCTTTCTCTCGCCATGCACAAAAGTGAATTCAAAATGGATCAAGGAGCTTGATATCAAATCAGAGACGCGCCATCTGATAGAAGAAAAAGTTGGCTACGATCTACAGTCGGTGGGGTCGGGCTCCAAATTCCTCAATAGGACACCCATAGCACAAAAGTTAATAACTAGAATCAACAAGTGAAACTTTTATTGTAGAAAATTTTAGTGTATAATTTTGAATACCGTAAAATTTTAAAGTAAACTTTAAAAAAAGTATCTATATTACTATCTTTTATTGATGGCAGTTCCAACTTAACATTTTAAAGGATGTTAATGCAACTATTTTTAACCAATAATTTGTAATTACAAAGGTAATTTCCTTTCTACTTATTATACTTTTCATTTTGCATTCCATATGCATAAGATGCAAACAACTAAATAAGCATCTAGATGGTGTACATAGAAACTATTCCCAATTCTACAACTCCATAGCATTTAATAATACAGCTTATTTATCTTTGTTATAATAATGTCACACTGTTTTTAGACATCATCCCTCTTGGTCATGTTTTAAACCAGTGTTCTGCTACTGTCAGCAAAGGGATGCAAGTGGCAGTGGTGGCTAATCCATTTTGAATATGAGCTTCCTGAGGTAGGGATTTTTGTCTGTTTTGCTCATTGTGGTAGGCCTATGATTTTGAGAGTGCCTGGAACAAAGCAAACACTAAAAAATAACTGTTGAACAGCTCTCACTAATTCACCCAAAGAGCTGAAGCCACTCTACCCTTGTCTACATTCTACAGAAGAACATCATTAGAGTACAAGTGTCAGTAATTATAAATCAGAAGACCCAGAAACAATGATGCCAACAGTTAAAATATGGATGCTTCCTTCTATTCTTTCCTCATTCATCTATTCACTGAAAAAGCACTCTGAACATCTACTATGTGCAAGGTATTGTTTGTCCATATTTTTCATGGTAATATTTCTGGTATGTGGAAAAAAACAGTATTCTATTTTCATATTTTGTGTAAAATGAAATTGAACATAAGTATAAGTTAGGTATAATATACATTATAAAGTGTGATTCCATGTAAGATTATAAATTAGATATTTAAAATTTTAATTATAAAAAGAAATTTATATATTACATATATAATTGTGACCTATAACTTGTGTGTGGTATGATACTTAATTAGTGTGACATTCCTAAACCAGTTAATGATGACGTTATCTTTTTAGAGAACTTTTTGAGATGGCCTACCTTTTTTCTTTGCTTTAAAGAAATGGCACATATCTCAACCACTAGAAACAAGTTAAGTCCTGTGTAATTTTCAAAAAAGGAAATGGGTAATTCTTCTGTATGCAGAATTATAAGACTTTTAATATTCTAGTCTCTAAGTACTAAATGTAGGATCAGTTCTTCCCAGCACTTTCAAAATCCTCCTTTCTTCTTTCATCTGCTCTTATAAACATGCAGACACACAGCAAAAGCCCTTCCACTCCTCCCTCTACTGCATTGAAATTGCTTCTGAACTGGGTAACTAGTGACTTTCTATCAACCATAGACCACAAGCCCTTCCAAATCGTCACTCTCCTTGATTTCTCTGTGCTACCTGTATGAATGTGTGATGACATCTTATTAGGCACTGTATGAATGTGTGATGACATCTTATTAAATGATTATTTAGTTCCTGTTGCTAAACTCTTCATGTTTTGGACTTAAAGGGATACATTTTAAATAACAGTATTCTCAGGGCACTGTGATAAACAAGCTCATACTATCTGGGACTTATATTCTAGTAGACGAAAACAGAAAAAAGAAAGATGAGGTGGGAGAAGAGGAGACAACCACAAAAAAATGAGATGGCAATAAATGCAATGAAAAAAAAAACATAAAGTAATATGAGTAATTATTGTAGGATAACTTATAATAGTCAGGGAAGGTATCTCTGAAGATATAGTAACCTGAATGATTAAAACAAGAACCAAATATAATGAGCTGGCAAAGAACATTAAAGCCTGAGGAAGCAGCAAACAAACAAACTCCAACAACTCCATGCATTAGAGGAAAAGAAAGGAGACAGAAAGGCAAAATGTAGCCTCGACGTATACTGTATGCTGACCTATGTTTTCTCATGTATCTCTCCCTATCATGTAAGATAAACGGTATCATTATACAGATAGAGGAAATTGAAACTTGGAGAGGTTAAGTTCCTTATCTAATGTCACAGAGTTCACAAGTGGAGGAGCATTTCTACACTAAGACATGAGGCTATTTCAATAGGAAAACCTCAAGAATGTTAACGACTCAATTAGTTTTTGCCACTTAAGAATACCTTCAAGCAATCAACTAGATCTACAGCCTTCTGGACTTTAAACCTTGTTTCCAATCCTTCTATCTAGATAAATTCCAATGAATATGGTTTAAACATTAGACTTTAAAATGTTAACACGAACTTATAAAATATTGTTAATTTGAAGAAGCTTTTATATAGGTCTGTTTTCACTTCTAAAAGCCTCTAATAATTCTAACTTAAGTTCTTCAGAGGTGGGATACTAGTGGTGCATTAATAAGAAAAAATAATTAGTTGGTAATTGAATAAATGTAACAATTTGTCAAAAACAACAAAGTGTTAAGGCTACTTTTCTACTCTGTACTATACACAAAGATATCTTTCACATGGTGTGTTTACGTCAGCATATGGTTTTAAATGCATTACAGAGATGAAATGAAGTAAATTACTGAATAAAATCATATGGTCTAATAACATAAATCAGCACTTCCCCAAACTGATATTTCTCAGAACCAGTTCCAAGAGTTGCTTTGTGGCAAAAGAAGAGTTCTGTGGTTATATAAATGTGGGAAACTCTTAGTTCAATAACCACAGTACACTGTGTTTCTGAACGCCTTCTCAAGGCCTTTAATACAGTAATGTTCACTGTAACTTTCCAAAGGGAAACATGTGTGAAGCCTTACCCTGAGTGGGCTACAGAAGCTTTATGTGCATGTATGTAGGATACACTTAACAATTCCTGTAAGTAAAATCCCCAAAGAAATGCTGATATAATCCAATAGGCAAATTTGGATATTTTATGTAATCTTTCAGAATAAAAGATTAAAGCAAGTAGGATAAGTAAAGATTTTCCTATTTATCAATAGTGTTAAAAGAAGAATAAAACAATTACACATCATGGCATTAACAACATAAATTAAGTACATAAATCTATGTAAAAAAAATGTATGCTTACCTGATCTTTGATCTGAGAAGTAAGGTATTCAATATCTCCTGTAAAATGATTAAGCCTTTGTTTGTAAATTTTAGAAGCCTTTTTTAGAGCTATAGTTGTTTGCCTACTTGCTTCTTTCACTGCTGTAGTCTCATCTTTGTTTGTCTTGAGTTGCAAGTTCCATTTAGCTATCTTGATTTCTAAGTCCTAAAAAAGTATTAGCAACAATTAAATTATTTCAGAACTCTAATGTTCATATGAACATTATAAAACACATATATTATCTTCCACATATATTTTATCAAAACAACTAATCATAAGATTTACAAAACAGGAAAACAGTGAAGGAGACTGTACCAATGCTTCTTTATAACCAGTTAAGTAATCCAAATTTTAAATATTTAAGCCTATGGAAAATTAATAACATTATTAAAGAGACTAAACTGTGATTAACTAGGACACTTTTTTAGTTCACATCTAGAACATGACACAAAGTACCAGTTTTAGAAACTAGTTTTAGAAAGCATAATTGAGCTGGAAATGATTTAAATAATAGGTATGCAAAGCTCAAAGGGAAGTGGTAGCTTCCCAAATATAATGATATTCTTCTGTCTGAAAGATAAAAGTGTAAAGAAGATATGATGGAAATCTATGAAGGGTACAGATGAGATAAACATAGACTTATTTACAAAATTTCAATTTGCTGGAATAAGGAGGCATGCCACTAGAAAGAGCTACATTAAGGACAATAAAATTACTGTTTTACTCAAAGAGTTATAAATTTATGAAAGTAATGACTGATTTTAAGACCAGACAAGTTTAGATAAATTACTGACTATCAGATCCATAATGTCAGTAAAGGTAAAAAGGTATTGGAAGGCTGGCTTCTATCCACTGAGTGTTAACAGGCTTGACCATCTCTTTGACATCTTTTGGTAAAATGAGACAGAATAATAGCCTAGGTGGAAGAAAGATCTTATCCAGAGTAACAACTTTTGTTTTTTTATTTCAAAAGTTTTAAGATATTGTATTTAAAGTTTTTGAGTGTTAAGTATATGAGAATGTAAACACTTAGGATTTTAATGCTTTTACAGTTTGAAAGCTAGGTAACATCAAAAACAATGTGGATTTATTAGATAACTTGGATTTTAGTCTCTCCCATTTCTCAATTATTCTAATTAAAAAAATTCAGAGGAGTCACAGTAAAAGATGGGGCTTTTCAACTTAACTTTATGATCAATAAAAACTATGCTTCTTAACTTTCACTTAAAATAGAAATTAAGAAGTACATCTTTAGATTTGACCCCTGTGGAGAGAGATTGGGGAAACTAAAAGATGCGGCAACATGTTGTTGAATTGTTTTCAAAAACATACCTAAAACAACAACAACAACAACAAATCCCGTGAAACATTGTAATAGTTGGGTAAAAACAAGGAAGAGCAGAACAGCAAGTCCATGGAAAGAGAAAGGAACATCCACAGAAAATACAATTGCCATTCCTCTAAAAAGCCACAGGGTGTCAGTCACACACCATGAAGAGTTGCTACACAAGGGAAAAAATGTTTACACATAAAAAGTGAAATTGAAGTGGCTGCAAGCATATTTTCTCACTAGTTTTGCCAAATCTCACACTTAAGCACTATAAAGGAGTATAATAAAACTATTATTTTTACAATTTCAAAATAACAACTCAGTCATTTGCCAAATGGACACATAGTTCAAAAGTTATATACTGATGCCTATTATATAATTATTCTCTATATCTTCTAAAAATATAAAATATAAAAATATCTCAATGGTAGTTGCCAAATTACAAAGATTTAGATGGAAAAAGTGGTTCAAAGCATCTTTGGGAGAGTTCTTGGAGAAATACAACATACACTTAAAGGACCCAATTCAACAAATAGACTCAAGAAGAGTAAAAAACAAGGATTATTCCAACCTAAATTCATTGTATTCTCTTAAAAAGTAAAACAGAACAAAATGTTAAGCCTAAAATCAAAGAACTAAATTCTGGTCACTGATTACTTAATGCTTTAAATTACAAAGAATAAGTATGATAAGCAAGTAGAAAAATCAATATCCTAAGGAAACTTCTTATAATCATTTCTTAACAGTAGTGTTTTTGAAAATGAATGTGAACTCAAAGTATTAGGAGAATGTTATGGCAAAATCTCTGGATTTTAGCCTTATGTTCTTTCTCCAAATTATGGATATAAAAAATGTTTGTTAAGCTTAACTTTAAAAATAATTTAATATTTTATTTTTAAATGAAATATTTTTTTAAAAACTTTCCAACTACCTTTTGAGCATATAATTAAAAATTGTGTGACATAAATTGGCAAAGATAACTACCTGACATACTAACTCACAATTATTCTCTTGTGTTTACCAAACAGAGCACTGCAATACCAAATCCACCTCATCTGCAGTGTCCTAGGATACCAATGCAAAGGACACAAGGATCTCTAGGGAGAAGGTGCTTAAAAAAGCAAGCAAGGGGAAACAAGCAACAAAATTTACATCTTCCATAAACATTCTCAATGTCCTCTTGAAGGGCAAAAGCTTTTTGTCATTAAAGAAAAAACTTTTAAAGGCCAGAGCACAGTTTTGAAATATGTGCTGCACAGTTGCAGACATCTGGTATGAGTCAGGAGTCTAAATGCAATCAGACTTCTAACTAGAAGTACTCATGTTCGGTGGAGTTTGGGTCTGTATACTTCTGCAGAGATGGGACCACTATTCCTTTGCCTTTGTCAAAAATAATGACAATAGATCGAGTTAGGTTGTGATACATGATGACAACTTGAAATAATTATCTCAAAGTGATTGTGATTCAAACAGAACAATTAAAACAAAAATTCCCTTTAATTTTATGGTTACAAGGTTATATAACAAGAAAATTACTCAATTATCTGAATATTAAAGCTAGATTAACTAATTTTAAAATTATTATAATTAATAACAAAAAATGTAATGACTGTTTATTAAATATGTGTGAGAATATGTATGTACACATGTAGAGATATAAAAAAAGACTGGAATAATATACACCAAAAAATTAACATTGGTTTTGGTGGTTTAAAGTTGTTTATATTTTTTCCTTTATCTTTTCCACACTTTACATAATTTCTACAATAAACATAAGTTAACTGTATCTTGAGAAAGATTTTGAAAGTAATTAAATTTCTACAAATCCTTCCTAGACAGGTATTAAAAAGAAATGGCATTTTCATATTGAGATTTGGATCCAAGTCAGAAGGTCTAGGAATCTTATGATCAGGATTTACCTTCAATATGGATTTCCCATGGCAACACTGAAATTGAATTCTTTTATAATCGTTATATTTCATAACTAAGGAATAGATTTTATAGTTCTTATTAATTTTATCTCTTAAATTTAAAAAATAGTTAAGTAATTTATAACCTTCATGTATTCTTTCAACTTATCATTCTCTGCTTCCCTTTTATGAATCTGGAGCTGTAGTCTTTCATGTACTAGTTTCACTGCCTGAGATAAACGGTTTGCTTTCAAAGTATTTTCCTATAACAGAGAAAAAAGAACAAACAAAAACGTTATTTGCTATAATCCCCAATACCTTTAATTTTACCACAAATGAAGACACTCTAAAAAGCTGATAAAAAGCAAAGTCCTGCTTTACATAAACTGCTGCCTCATTATATTTCATGTAAAATCAGGAGTTTTCTTCCCACATTTAATTTGATGTCTCCTAATAATTATCTTTTTAAATATTTCCATCTGTCCTGATAAGTAAAATTATAGGTATATCTAAAATGCTACTATTTATACCAAAATTCCTTAATTTGAATTCCAAAATTCTAAATCATGAGTCCCTAATTTGTAGTGATTTATGCCAAGTAACCTTACTGAAACACAATAAAACCCTAACAAACAAACAAACAAACGAAAACTTAAAATGGTGTACTTGATACGTAAATCTTGTAAAGTATATTAAATAATCTAATAATCTGAACTGTCAAAAAGCACTTCTTGCACAATTTCTGAGAATATGGAATCAGGATGGGAAGAAATAAAAAAATGCGACAATATTAAGAAAATATGATGAATTAAGATAAAAAGCTCAAAATTTGCTTACCTTTTCATTCTGAAACAAACAAGAAAGTTCTTGGATATAGGCCTCCTTTTCAAGTACCTTCTTCTTAAGATTCTTCAGCAAAAATAATGTAAGAGTTAGAAATTTCACAATTTACTATTGCTAATTTTATAAAGTCAAGTAGCAAAAAAGCAAAACAAAAATACAAAATGAAAAAAAACTTACAATATTTTCACTTTCATTATCAGTCAGATTCTGTAATAACATGCTTGGTAAATTGTCTCCTGTCTGTAAAGAAAGCATTTTATCATAAATGCTCACAAAGTATAATTCTCGACATAAAAAAGTAGAAAGAATAAGCATAATTCAAAAAATTCATATGAGCAAATACTATGCACTGTGCAGATTTCTAAGTTAGCCATGGGAAAGACTGTCTTAAGTTTTCCAAATAATTTTTGTCCATAATTTATTAATTTACAAAAATTAATCCCCAAAGAATATCTCAGGAAGTATAGGTCAATAACATATAAAAAAAAACCCATACAGAAAAGCAGTTTAACATAATGCTATCTGTAAACAGGAATAAATTACACTTTAAATTCTAGCAATAAGAAATTTCTTAAGAAATGACAATAAATTAGTAATGGAATTGTACGTAGCCATTTAAAATGAGACCAGAGAAAAATATTTAGAGTCCCTAATTTGTAGTGATTTATTCCAAGTAGCCTTACTGAAATACCATAAAAACCTAAAAAACAAATAAAACATATCACTCTTGAGGATAGGGCTCCTGCTTGAGAAAGTGAAAAAGCTATGAATTTCTTTCATCCCAAAACACATCAACATGTATATATACAATGCAAAATTGTGCACACAATTTCAGAGGGTTCGGTGTTTCATGAAATCTGACCTTGGACTCTGTAAGAGGTCCATGGAATTCAACTTTAGATTTCTTTTTATTCAACCTATATTTAATAAATACTGTTGAGAAAATAGTGGTTGTTATGATTTAGATGTGAGGTGCCTAGCAAAAGCTCATGTGTGAGACAATGCAAGTGGATATAGAGGTGAAGTGATTCGGTTTTGAGAGCCTTAACTTAATCAGTGCATTAATCCCCTGATAGGGATTAAGTAGGTGGTAAAAGTAGACAGGTAGGATGACCGGGGAAGCTGGGCCACAGGGGTATGCTTTTGGGGTTTATATTCTGTACGTGGTGAAGGGAAGTCTCTTTCTGCTTCTTGGTGTAATGTCCTGAGCAGCATTCTTCTGCCATGCCTTTCCACCAAGATGTTCTGCCACATCTTAGACCCAGAACAGAAGAGCCAGCCATCTGTGGTCTGAGACATCTTAATCTTTGAGCCCTAAAATAAACTTTTCCTCCTCTAAAATTGTAGTTTTGGTCACAGAAGTGAAAAAGCTAACTAAAACACTGATGATACAGTGTCAAGTGTAAAAATCAGGTTATAAAACAATGAAATAGTAGGTTCTCAGTTATTTAAAACACAAAAATAACACGTACATAGTAAAATAACAAAAAACTACACATATAAAATTTATTATAAAATAGTTTTAGTAGTGACTTTTAAACAAAATAAAGGTACTGTGTCCATCCACAAATTAAAAATATATATATATTAAAAAAAGTAGTACTTTTTACTGAGGAAATTATTAGTATTTCTTTGAGCATCTAAACTTTCTATAATTAAGCATGTAGCTTTTTTAGTTACAAAAACTGTTACCTAATATTAGGTAACAATATTCAATATATTTTACAATTCTGAGAAAATGTCACCACAGTAAAGAACAAAAGAAAGTCAAGAATTATTTGTTCTATTCATAATGGCCAGGAAATAAAAACCACCTCAGTGTCCATCAACCAGTGTGAATGGATAAAGAAAGTCACACATTGTGTGACTATTCAAACATAAAAAAGAATGAAAGCCTATCATTCATAATAGCATTGATGACAAGGGAGACCAGAATGTTAAAATGAAAGAAGTCAGGCACAGAAAGACATATACCACGTGACCTCACTCATTTGTGAAAGGTAAGGGTTGATATTTCATAGTAGTTGAGAGTAGAATGGTGGTTAACAAGACATGGTAGAGAGCAGCCAGGATGTAAGGATGGGGGAAAGTTGATCAATGGGTACTAAGTTACAGTTAGATAGGAGTAATAAGCTCTGGTATGCTACTGCACAGTAGGGTGACTATAGATAACAATATTGAACTGTACAATTCAAAAAGCTAAAAGAAAGGATTTTGAAAGTTTTTACCATAAAGAAATGGCAAATGTTTAAGGAAATGTATAGGTTTAAATGTTACGCAAAGTATAAATATAACAAAACATTACATTGTCCCCCATTAATACATAAAATTTGTTTTATGTATCTATATTTAAAAATTTTTTATTTTAAAAGAAAATTACATAAATATAATGTATATGAGATTAAACTCCAAGAATGTATATTTTATTGTAATCAAATAAATTATAAGATTCTGAATATAGAAAAAATATATTTTCTATATAACATACTATTTTCATGCTTATAAAACATTAAAATAGGAGTTAGTTTAATTATTGCTATTTCAAACAAAAATTCAAAGAATTATTTTCACTTCAAATATATCAATATTTTAGTTTTTAGATAAATAACATTCACGTGAGGAATATCATTACTAAGTGGATGTTTAGTGTTGATGCCTTACTTGTTTGTAGTTGGTCTTTCTAAGAAGATGCTCTAAGGCTAGTTTTACCCGTTTAAACGTATCTAATTCTTTTGTTAATATTTCCCTCTGTTTAGAAATCTTCAAACTGGAGACAGAAAGATTAGCCTGATAAAATATAAGAACCAGACATATTATAAGTACCAGGTATACATTTTAAGATATGGCATTAAAGTAAAATACCCTAAAATATTAAGATTATTATCAAAGAACATTTTTCCTAGTAACAAGATCATTCTAATGCACATAATAATAGTAAAATTTGTTAACAGTAGGTAGGATCTGTTACAAAGTACATTACATTAAAATAAAAAGTAAAGGCTTAAACTCTAGAAGTATTTCAGTACTTATTCTAACAAAACTTATAGCATACACTCTATTTTTCTCCCTAACTCAAACCTCAGCATGTTGAAATTTTAAAATAGTTTTCTATTCCAAATAGCACTATAGAAATACAGATACATTTCATCTCTCTGAAGATTCTGGTTTTAAATTCAGTCTTTTTAGCTTTTTTTTTAAAGGTAATGAGGATTAAATCTAAGGCCTTGCCCATGTTAGGCAAACACTCCAGTGCTGAGCTACATACATCTCAGCTCTATAAACTAACTTTTGAGAAAAAGCTGAATCTCTAGTTCAAGGCAAGGTAAGTTGAATACCAAGATATACAGTTCACAGCCTGGCCTCTTATCTAGCGCATTCCTGAGAGAGAGAGAGAGAGAGGGAGAGATTTTCTTTTTTAAAGAAAAGTACTTAATGACACCGGAATAAAGAACACCGATAAATCCCATTGTGGGTATTAAATACCCACAAATGACCATACCTATTCAAGATATGAGAAATCAGTTAATGCATTGAATACTGCACTAGTTTTTCATTTTGTTAAATGTTCATAAATCAAATACTCACATTTTCAAAACTCATCTCTTCAATGGCATTTTTAAATAATGGCAAAAGTAATTCTATAGAACAGGTTGCCAACTCAGCTTCTTTAAGTGTTGCCCCCAATTCAATCTTTTCATCATTTCGGATGTCCTGGTCCAGGCTAATTACAAATGCATAAATAAAATTTAAGTTAAATCTATCACATTAACTGGTTATATTTTTTATATAAACATAGCATGGACTAAATATTACAGTCCTATAAATTTTTCTACAATATTCAATATTAACTTGTCATTTAAAAACGTGTGCATTTTTCTATATATTTCTATACTTTTTCTACACGATGTATACATAGAAAGATAATTTTTAGAATATTTAGACATGTAAAACACAAAGATGACTAATAGCAGCATTTAACTGTGCTGTTTGATAATTATTCAAAATCCCCTTTCTGGTTTACAAAATAAAAAGTATTAATATCTTTTTTTCTTCTCCAACTTCTTCCTTACTCCAAATTAAGAGACTTGTCTTTCTAGACCTTATTGCCAAATCTTTCCATGAAATTCATTGTCCTTCATAAAACTGTCCTTCATCAATGAATGAAAAAGCTAAACAAATGAAACACAAACTAAAGTTCTGCAGGTCTCCAAAAATCCTCCACATTTGGCTTTAGTATATATATTTATTACCACTTGAAAGTGAAATATTTGATTGTTTTTGTAAGATTTTTTTTTCTTTTGGCCATGCTGAATTCAGGATGCTTCTCACAACCTTCATCAGCCACAAGATAGCCTTGACCTGTTCTTATCTGTACACACTCAAAATTTATAAAATGGGTATACACAACTTTGAAGAATAGCCCAGAGTTAAAGGATACAACACTTTTGGAACTCCTAGAAATAAAGGGTCATAAAGAGGGGTTAAGAGAATTGGTTAAGTACAAAAGTTCCAAAACCATTCTATGAAATTTCGGCGTGTACAGATAAAGACAAATCAAGACTGTCTCCTGGCTACCAAGGATTTCATTTAAAGATGCTCCTAAGAAATGCTATATCACCATTACTCTTTAACAGGAAGGAAAATTTTGAGTCAAAAAGTCTAAAAGTTAGACTTTCAAGAAATGCCAATAAAATTTAAAAAGTGCTTTCATATCACCTGATTCAAATGTATGATATATCAAGATCATTGTACTGTCACGTGCACCTAATTAAAACAAATTAAAAATTTTTTTTTAAAAATAAAAAAAAAAAGAAACTTTGAGAAACTATTTCACTTACATTTTACTTTTATGTAACAGAATTTATTTGGATAAAAAAATCTGTGTAACCACGTTTAAGGGAGTTTTTTCAACATTTATATATAAAATTCCAGGTGATAGGAAAGCACTTTTTAAATTTTATTGATAACATTTTCTTTTCTTCACAGAACATAATATAGTGACTTGTTAAAAACTTATGGCAGCTTACAGGCTATGTCACAAGGTAGATTTTCTTCTTAAGGTTTCAAGGGCCTAAGAAAATCATGGCTATAAAAGATATCTGTCCCTTATTAAAATGACAGAAAGTCAAGAATTATTATATATATAACAAAACAATGTTATTTTCAAACAAATTAAATTAGAAACTCAACTATCCTATCCATAATGAGAATAATGGTTATTTTAAGACTGCTGTTTTGGGGAATAATGATTCCTATAAATAACAAGTGCATTTCCCATTCTAAATCAGTAAAATATGATAAATATTTGTTACGGAGCTATATATTAAATGATAATGAATCAGTACTTATGAACTACATTTCCAGTCCCATCCTATTTACATTTATATTTTCATTTGCTTTAGTTAAGATTTACTTTACAAATTTCTAATAGGTTAGATTTTCATTTTTAATTGTGTTGTAATTTTAAAAAGCATAGCTAAGTCCTGCTTAATGAATACATCTATATTCAGATTAAATATATTTTAAACAATGAATAATAAATTTGAAGATAAATATTTTTGAAATAATATTGCATTTGGCTTAAATGATTTACATTGTGGACAAAAGATGAAACCCTGAAATCAGAATATTAGAGTTCCTCTCATAATGATGAGAATACCAGCTGAGACGACTTTCACTAGTATGTCGTGATAAATGTTCTTTCTCTGATGGACTTCTAAGATGGGAAAAGAATTCTTCTGAATGACTTCCATCATTTCTAGGCTTCTCCATAAATTCAGTAAGCAGATTTATAGATGGCTTCAATAACAACTTCACATAAGCTGAAAGCTAGGAAACATTTTAGTTATTGAACTTATTATTTAGTAGAGACTTTGTTATTACCCTATAAGATAAAGATCCTAATGATATACCAAAGAACATTTCTAAAGACAAATATCAAATAATATCAAATAACTGCTACTCGTGGTTAAATCAGTCCAAAATTGCATAGCACAATTACTCATCTGTTGCCAATTTTCACAGACTGTTTTCAAAAGGCCTTCTATTTTCTACATAATTTTAAGAGTGTAGAAATCTTTATTAGTCTATTATTTGAAGTATTACAATAACACTTTCATCTAACAGAACTAGAAAACGGATATACAAACTGGATTAATTATCATCTTCAGTTCCATTAGGCCCATCTAATGAGAAACTTGTTATGTCTAGAACTGTGAAAATCCGAAAGTATTTCCGATACTAGTTGAGAAACAAACAAGCAAGAAAAAAGAGACAGGATATTCTTTTGACAATAGACCTTTCAAAACTTAATTTATTTATTCTTATTCTCAGATTAATCTAGGATAGTTTTTGGTAATAATGAATACATAGATGTCAGTAGTTCCAAACTTCACTAAGTTATCTAATTGTTTTCATTCAAAGTTGGAAGTATCATTTAAAAAATTTAAATGTTGGGCTGGGGATGTGGCTCAAGCTGTAGGGCGCTCGCCTGGCATGCGCAGGGTGCTGGGTTAGATCTTCAGCACCACATAAAAATAAAATAAAGATGTTGTGTCCACCAAAAAAAAAATAAAATAAAAATAAAAAAATAAATAATACAGAAAGTTGAAATTGACAGAAAGAATGGCTGATCTGTAAATACAAAGCCCAAGTTCTCTGCTCCTTCCCAAAGTATTGCCCTGATTCCTCTAACCCATCAAGATCCCTAAACAACTAATAATATTTTCAAAGTCACATAGTTTAGAATTTAATTGCTCCATAAGTGCTCATGTTTTTAAACTTTCTACTAACTCTCTGAGGGTAAATATCATACCCATCACCCTCTGCTCTGAAAAATTACCTAACACTGTAGGCAGCATAGGTTTAGGTCCTCAAATACAAGTTAGGGTAACCAGATCATAGGACACTTTTGAAATGAAAACAGCTGACAAGAGCTAAATTACTCAAAAGAAGATGGAACCAAAGATGTTCAGAACATTGTCTAATCACAAATAAAGTCAGCATCCTATACCAGATAATCATTAAGCATTTTTCTTTCCTTCAAAGCAATTATAATTGCTGCCATTTACAGCACAGTGCCTGACCTTATAAACATAATCTCTCAAAAAGCCTCATAAAGTTGCTATTAACATCCAAAGTCTACAAATTAAAAAAAAAAAAAAAATCAGTCTTAGAATGGTTAGCTTGCTCCCCAAGACTACTAGCAAGAAATTGCTAGAATTCTGTTTTGAACGAAAAGCCTCAAAATGCTAACATATGAGTAAACATAAAAATCAACACAGCAAAAAATACAAACTTGCCTTAATTCCGTCAGATTTTAATTCAATTTGTATCCAAAAGATGAAAAGTGTTCTGTACAGGGAAATAAGGGATAAGAATGAGCTACTTGAAGGTACACACTACAAATCTAAAGAGCGAGCAGCAGTAACTAGACTACTAAAATCCAGTGTGCTAGAAGTTGTGAAACGGATTCATGGTGTACCACAAAAAGCCAAAGGACAGTGAATGTCAACTGGCAGGAATCTGGGAGACTTTCCAAAGGAGATGCAACCTCAGCTGAGTCTGACAAAACAAGTGTGAGTTGACCAAACAGGAGCAGAAAAGGCATTCTGGGTGGGGGGTCCAACACTGGAAAGAGCAAGAAAATACCACAAGTTCTCATTCTTTTGTGGAAACTAAAAAGTCAATCTCAGAAAAATGAAATGCTATAGTAGTCGCTAGAGACTAGGGAGGATAAGGAGGAATGGGCACAGAAAATTTAGATAAGAGACACCAAAACACAGGAAGAACTGGTTGTTTTCTTATAGCACAGTAGGATAACTGTTATTTATAATGATTTATGATATATTTAATAGTAAGAATATAAAAGTTGTAACATATAGAAATGGTTGATGTTTGAGGAAATCAAAGTGCTTATTACCCAAATTTGGTCATTACACACTGTATACATATATCAGATTATAGTACTATATCCCACAAAAATGTACCGATATAATGTCTGTTATGGTTTGCATGTGAGGTATCTCCCAAAAGCTCATGTGTGAGGTAATGCAAGGTTTAAAGGAGAAATGATTGGGTTATGAAAGCCTTAACCCAATCAGTGAATTAATAACCTGATAGGATTAACTCAGTGGTAGTTAAAAGCAGGAGGGTTGTGGCTGGAGGTAAGACATTGGGGGCATGGTTTTGTGGCACATATTTGTATTTGGCCAGTGGAGCATCTCTGAATATCTGCATCTCTCTCTCTCTCTTTCTCTCCTTCTCTCTCTCTCTCTCCCTCTGCTTTCTGATCATCATGGGAGCTGCTTTCCTCCACCACACTCTTCTGCTGGAGCCTCAAGGAATGGAGCCTGCTGTCTGTGGATTGAGACCTCTGAAACTGTGAGCCCCTAAATAAACTTCCTCCTCTGAAATTGTTCTGGTCAGGTCTTTTAGTCACAGCAGCAGAAAAGCTAAAACAATGTCTAATAAAAATAGTAATAAAAAGAGCTAGAAACACGAGGGACCATGGCTTGTAAGAGGGAAAGGGAGAAGACACGAGGCTGGATACACTAAATGGGGTGACTGCTAGCCAAGCTCAAGAGCTCAGATTTTTTTTTCTTTTCCTTAAAAGGTAACAGACTATGGGCTGGGATTGTGGCTCAGCAGCAGAGCACTTGCCTGGCACATATGAGGCACTGGCTTCTATCCTCAGCACCACATAAAAATAAATAAATAAAATAAAGGTATTGTGTCCATTTACAACTTTAAAAAAAAAGGTAACACACCATTAAATATATTTAAGACACTTGTAACATTATGCATCAGATGAGAGATAAACTGCTTTGAAATGGCCTCTCCCCAACATTCAGTCAGAGTCTGATAACTGTTATTTTCAGTAAATAACAGGCATCATTCACAAGTCACCTAAATTCAGAGCTACCCATGGAAGACCACGTTTACTTTAATTATAGGCACCCCAAAAATGATCATTATTGGCCCCACTTTACAGATAAGGAAAACTGAAGTCAAGAAGGTTCAGTGACCCGCCCAAGATCACTAGGCGGTTAAATGGTAGAGCTGGAACTGAATGCAAGTCAGCCTCTAGCACTTGCCATAAGCGAAAAACCCACCAAGGGATGGGACCTAGAGGATCCTGAAGAAGTAATTATTTCCTGAGGCTACCAGAAATATGTCTTACTTTTGGAGCTTCAGAGCTTTCCACGATCTCGCATAAAATTTGAAGGGCACTTAAAATACAGCCAAATGATTTCTGAAACAAACAGGGCTATTCCCGGGGACCCATTCTGCACCAGCCCGCCTCGCACTAAGATCTGCTACCCTTTCTAGGAGTAAAGTCTCGCCGCCCTTTCCCTGAGGAAAGTGGAGGGTAAATGCAAAAGCAGATTAAAATCCAGCCAGGGTGAGGGCGAGGATTTTCTCTTACAGGATCCCACTCGGCCCCTCAGACAGTCAGGAGTCCAGTCAAGTTTCCCACACAAACCCCCAGGGCGCGCCTCAGCCGCCGCTGCTGCGTTAGCACGTCGCGGTGACGTCATCCCGCCGCCGCGGTGAGAGGGTCCGTGGGGGCTGACGCAAGTGTAAAGATCGGCCTACGTACCTATGCTCCTCAGCTCCGGATCAGCGAGGAGGGAGCAGGAGGCAGGGAATAGTGGAGTGGCTGGAAGGCTAAGGAGGGGGGTGAATTCCTAAAACTGCTTACGGCGGAAGAGTGCCGCCGGGTGCTAAGGCACCAATGCCACGCTAGTAACCGGCAAGCGGCTTCTTTGGCAACGGCTGCACCGCCCCTTCCGTCGGGACCGCAGCCGATTGGCCCGAGTTCGCGAGCGCCTTGCCCGCTGCTATGGCGGGAATGAGGGGGCGGGGCCGGGGATGTGCTTTGTTCTGCCTTTGTTTCTCGGGGGAGCTTTTTATAACAAAAGCTTTTGTTTTCTGGAAAGGACAGGACTTGTGTTTAATCACCGAAAATCTTAACAGCTCATCTGGGAAAGGAAATAAAGCCAATTTCGAACTTTCAGACACTACGATGGAAGTGCCCAGCTTTTGCTTAAAAGCGGAGCTTTCAAAAAGCTAAGGCAACTGCTTTTAAAAGAAACCTCGTCTAAAATATATGGTATTGTTTGGCCAAAAACCTTACCTGGGCCTAAGGTTTTTCTCTGTTAAATGAAGGAGCTGCATTGTGTTCTTCAAAATGCCTTCCAGCTCTCTTTTTTTTTTTTAACCAGCGCAATAGCCAGTTGGTATGATTTATAAACTCCTGAACAAACTGAACAAGGTTTTATTGAGAATAAAAATTTCACTCAGTGCCTCTATTTCATGTTCCAGTTATGAGATTTAGGCCTACATATTCATAAATAGAGCAACTATCAATTGAACCATTTAACCATTCTAATTATTGATTTTACTAAATAGTTCCTTTTGATGATACCAACAATGCCTTCTTTTCCCCCAGCATTGTGATTGTCCAGCAAAAAGATCATGAGAGTTAAAATTTAATAATGTGTAATTTTTATATGTTTGCAAATGCTGAAAAGTTTCTGGGGATTGTGGTTTAAACATCTACTCTTAGCAATAATGTACTGTGACCTCTGGCAAACCAACTAATTTCTCTGGGCCAATTTTTTCAGTAAAAGAGGGGAGGGGTCCAATGGACTTGGGATAAAGAACAATTCTACTTGGTTTTTCAGTGCTAACCTAGGATTCTAGCTAACCTTGCTAACTTGAAAAAAAATGTAAACAAACTCCACTTGTGAAAAATGCTTAATTAAATGGCATTGATTTTAGATGTAACTAACTTTAAAAGACATCTGTGAGGAAATAGTCACAAAATCTAAAGTTAGACTTCCTAATAAATAAGTTCCATTGAGGGTCAAATTGACTGCTTTAGCTGATTGTCCAAGCCAAATAAATGTGGCATCGTTGGTCATCTAAATTTGTTCTTAAAAATCTGATTGGATAGTGAATTTGGGGGGAATGATTTCTTACTGTTATTAAATGGGAAAAAAAAGTAACCCATTCTAGCCCATTTCAAACACCCTTGACCATCTGTCAAAAAACGGTAAGGAAAAATATGGAAACGTTGGGCCAGCATACTTTTCTATGTAGGGTCAAATAGGAAATATTATAGGTTTTGAAGATTATATAGTCCTTGTCATATATGTAACACTACATTATTGCACAAAAAAGTCATACAGGATACATATGAGTTTAGTTGTGTTCCAACAAAATTTTAATTCCAAAAATAGTGGGCTACATTTGGCCCACAGGATATAGTGTATCAACTCCTGATATAAAGCATGTAAAACATCAGGTATTCAATAAACATTGAACCCATTAGTCATGTTTGAGTGTAGTATGCAACAGTATATCCTATTGGATGGAAATTGTGATTTCCCTCCTAATGGTTAATTGTTTTATCAGGTTTTTCACTGCTGTGACTGAAGACCTGACCAGATCAACTATATAGGAGGAAAAATTTATTTGGGGGCTCAGGTTTTCTAAGGTCTCAATTCAGACAGTCAGCTCCATTCCTCCTGGCTGGAGGTGAAGCAGGATGTCATGGCAGAAGACAGTGGTGGAGGGAAGCATCTCAAATGATGATCAAAAAGTAGAGAGAGACTCCACTCAGCAGACACAAAATATTCACCCCAAAGGCATACCCCCAGTGACCCACCTCTTCCAACTACACCCTGCCAGCCTTCAGAAACCACTCAGTGAATTCAGTTAGGGGATTAATTCACAGGTTAAGGCTCATAACCCAATCATTTCTTCTCTAAACCTTCTTTCGTTATCTCACACATGAGTGTTCGAGGGACACCTCACATCCAAACTATGACAAGCAACAAATATGTAAAAATAACAAATTTTTTAAGATATTTGGTGGATTCAAATAATACTTAAGCAAAATAAAAAATCAATTTAAATATGGTTTGGTAATGTGATAAATTTTCAAAAGATGGCTTCTGAACAACTCCAGTCATTCCTGTATATACATTTCCCCTTGCTTTGTAATTGCCAGTAGAATATGGTAAAAAGTGATATTGGACCAATTATAGATGTAGGCATTAAGAGGCCTAGCAGGTTCTACTTTCTTCTCTTTGAAACCAGTTACTATGTAAGAAATCCAGTTAATATGGAGCAAAACCAATCAGATTCCACCCGTTAACAGATACCCACCAGAATGACCAGGTTTGTGAATCATACATTTTCAGGGCACAGCCATATCCCTACCTGAATGAAGCAATATGAATGACCTTGGCCAACACCATAGTCTAAAGGGAAGCAAGGTGATAAAACTTTCATTTTGAGAAGATAACCTAATACATCCCAGACCACTTAACCCTAGTAAATGCATTGAGCAGTGCCCTGGATTTTCATAAAGTTTATTTCTCATTATCTGAATTGCATATACTCTTTCCAAAATGTTTTTGGTTTTCTGTTGTTGTTAACAAACTTAATAATTTTAAAACAACAACCATTTTATTGTTCACGATTCTGTGTTTTCAAAATCCAAGCAGGGCTCAACTAGATTTTTTCCCTCTTAGTACTGATAACTGGGTCTCATCATCAAATTGCAACCAGATTGCAGCTGAGGCTGAAATATCAATGATGACTTTACTCATGTCTGATGGCTTGGTGGGATCAATCAGGAGTCAAGGACCACTCCCATCCTATCCATGTGAGTCTACATATGGCCAGCATGAGTTGCTTTTCATGGCAGCTGCATCCCAAAAGTGAATACCCCAAGCAGATGAAAAAGAAGCTGCAGATCTACTGATGATACAGAAGATTGCATATTTTGGTAGCTTGTTACTTTTTATTGCTGAGTATGAATATAATCTGTTTATCCTTCCTTTATCCTGTTGATAACACATTAGGTTTTTAGGTTGCTTGCACTTTTGTGTGTGTGTATGTGTGTATGTGTGCACGCACGCACGTGCGTGTGCATGCACTTTGTTTTGATTTTTTTAATGAATTTTTTCTTATCTTTTTTCCCTCTACTAGGGATTGGACCTAGGGGTGCCATGCCACTAAGCTACATCCCTAGCCTTTATTTTTTTGAGACAGGGACTTGCTAAGTTGCTGAGGGCCTAAGACTAATCTCAAACTTGTGATCTTCCTGCCCAACCTCCTGAATAACTGGCATTACAGGTGTGAGCCACTATACCTGACTGCATTTTTTACTTATTGTAAATAGGGCTACTATTCATAATGACATTCTTAGAAAATCATTTTATGAAGATAATAGTTTCTATTTTCTTATCTAGGAATGCAATTGCTCATCATAAAGTTAAATATATTTAACTTTATAAGAAAATACAATATCTATCTTCAAAGTTCTTGTACTGGTATTGTACACAAAGTATTTTCACACCATGTGTGTCTTCATACATGTACTTAGGGTAATGATGTCTATCTCATTCCACCATCATTCCTACCCCCTTACTCCCTCCTTCCCCCTCCCTCCCCTTTGCCCTATCAAAAGTTCCTCCATTCCTCCCATGCTCCCCCCATCATCATTATGAGTCAGCATCCTCATCTCAAAGGAATCATTTGGCCTTTGGTTTTGGGGGATTGGCCAACTTCACTTAGCATTATATTCTCCAACTCCATCCATTTACTTGCAAATGCCATGATTTTATTCTCTTTTAATGCTGAGTAATGTTCCGTTGTGTGTATATACCAAAGATTCCCTATCCATTCATTTACTGAAGGGCATTATCAGTTTTTAAGAGTCTCTGCTGAAAATAACCAGTAACCAACTAGAGATGCCCTAAGGAATACATGCTTTGATTGCCACACAGGAAGAAGTTTGGAGTTAGGCATGCCTGAGGTGGCTCAGCAGTCACCTGGGACATAGGCTCTTCCTACCTTTGAGTTCTCCCATCCTTCACTGTTTGCTTACTCTGTTATGAGAGTCTGCAATGCCCCACACAAAAGCTCATGTGTTGAAAGCATGGTTTCCAGGGCAGCAAAGGCAGGGCTTGTAGGAAATGATTGGATCATGAGGGCTATAACCTCATCAATTATTAATCCATTAATAATTTGAATGGACAACTGGGAGCTAAGTGTAGGCAGGGTAGAGTGTGGCTGAAGAAGGTAGATCACTGGAGGGGTGGACTTGGGGATTATATCTATCCCTGGCCTCTTCCTCCTTTTCTGTCTGCTTCCCAGCTGTTTTGGACTGAGCAACTTTTCTCCTTCTTCTGCCATGATGTTTCTGCAATGGACTTGTCCAACCAAAAACTGATACTTTTTGAACTGTGACTCAGAATAAATCTTTCCTCATCAAGTTGTTCTTGTCAGGTATTTTTGATCACAGTGACAAACAGGTGACTAATACCCTCCTTACCTTTTCCCTGACAGCCACAAAACCTCTTGGCTTCTTGCACCATTATAGGAAAGAAGGGTGGGGGTTTTCTGGACTTTTCTTTTCAGGTACAAAATACTTTTCTATAAATGATCCCAACACCACCACCTCCTCATACCCAATGCTAGTGTGCTACTTCTTAGGTCCTGTTGTCTGAAGTCAGGTCATACATGCATGGCCCAACATCAGATATTTTCACCTTTGTTGTGGAAGACAGGTTCTTCCAGCAAATAAGAAAGAAGGGAATGTCTGCTGGGTAGGCAACACCCAGTGCCTATTTAGGTGTCATATACACTGAAGAAAGGCCATAAATTAAAATGGATCAGTATTTATTAAACTCTTCATCTGACCTAAATATAGTTTAGGTCACTATGTGTACTGCTTAATTAGTATACCAAATTTACAAGTATAGACACTGAGGCACAGAGATTTTAATCACTTATCTAAGGCCATTCATCAGGTAAGAGGCAGAGTTGGGATTTCAAACCAGGTAATCCATTTTCAAATCCGATCACTTAACCATTGAACCATTGCTTCTATACAGTTACTGCAATACAGGATTAGTAGGTGAATGCCAATAGAAGCTTGTGTAATTGGAAACAGACATAGTAAAAATTTTTAATATATTCTTAGGCTCTGGAATTTTAATATTTTGACTTCAGTCCCCTCTCTGGTAAAAACAATGTGTGACTCATTGCTATAATCTGTAATACTAACTCATCCAAGAGGAGCTAAGGCATGAATGTTATAGAATGACATTTAGGATAAATTATGACACTAAAATTTTTATTTTATTCTTAACTGAAAAAGACAAAATGGTCCTTGTAATTTTACTTTTGTGTTAGTTGCCCATGACTGTTGCTTTTGAAACACTCAATATTTTTATAATATGAATTTTGGATTTTGGCTAAAATGTTTCACCTACTATGCCTTTTTTGGTTTTTAAATATTGTAATTTTAATAACCACCAATAGCATTAAAGAATTCATTTATTTTGATTTTTTCCTAGTTATATAACTTAAGAATCCCTACTCAAAAAACACCCTGTTATTTTCTAATAGGGAAAAAATTAAAACAGCTATGTCATAAAAGAAATGTGCTAATAGTTTTCTTTCTTTTTTTTCATAAGTTGTTCTCTGTCCCTTTTGGGAAATAGAAAAAGAGAAGAAAGTACTCATATGGTATACACAAAAAGAATTCCTGAATAATAAGAGAAAGAAGATCAGAAACATTCTCTCTAAGCAGGACCTTAACTGGAATTTGCAAGCAACCTGAAGCCCAAATTCCTGAAATAATCACAGTGGAAGGTTACTCAAGAAAACTAGGACCAAAGTGGGGTGTTTGAACTCTGTAGGATATGGGAAGAACTCTGGGACCTTGCCTATGCCCAGCTAACTAAAGGGAAAACAGCAAATTTAGAGACTCAAACTTACATATCACAAAACGAATAGTAGAGGAATGATTCAATTGTGAACTCAGAGGAAGAGAGAGGATCTGGAGGGCTTTGAAGAACCCAGAGGGACTAAGCCAGTTTTAGAAGACTGGCTTCTAAAACTCTTGTTCAAGAGTTCTTCTTGGAGAGAACACTTAACAAATGTCTGTGGTAGGGTAGTCCCTCTACTCCCCCTCCTGTCTGGTTTTTGATTAATGTCCAGGATTCAGATGATAGTAGCACTGACCCTCTCTGGGGCCAGGTAGAGATTTTGTGTTGTTTAGTTATTTGGTTTTGCTATTCAAAGTAAGGAAAAGGGAGAAAGGGCAATAAATAGAGATCCCTCAAGACAGAGGCCAAGGCAAATTGGAATCCAAAGGAGTTCATATTGATAGAGAATTATTTTTTAAATGTTGATCTTTTCAGTAACTGTTAAATGTTATTTTTTTCTGTGACATAGATACCTCTTTAGTCTCTACTATGAACTCCTCAATAAAGTCTGAATTGCTCATAAAAACATGCATATGTTTCTTTGGAAAACACAAAACACTACACTTCTGGCAATGTAGTGAAGCAGAGAAGCAACAGGTATGGATGTAGGAAGCAACAGTTTTGAGAAGTCAAATTTCCAGGTAGTTGCAGAAATCTAGGAGGTGGCTTGGTCTTGCAAAAAGCCATAGAATCAACATCTATAACAGCTAATTATAACTGTGTCTCTGAGAAGCAGGAAGCCCCAGCTTTCCCCATGAGCTGCAAGTCCCATGTGATATCTGTGTTAGAGTCACCTGCAGGCCACAGCATCCTCCAGGACCAGGGACCTTCCCACCTCCTCCCTCACTTTGCTCTTCCAGTGCTCACTGCACTCCAGCACCAGCCAGCCTCAGGATTCCCTGCCAACCCTCTCTCTGCCTGCCTAGTTTTCTCTCAAAGTTGCAAGATTCCTTTCCTCACTCCTTATTGTATCTATGAGGCCTTCCTGGACCACCTGCTACAAAATAGCAAAGCCCAGCCTCCACCAGTTCATTGATCCCTCAACTTGATTTATTCTCCACAACACTTTCCATAGATATTATATTTGTTGGTTGTCCCCCTTCTCTAGAATGTAATTTCCATCAGGACAGGGCCATAGCACTAGTTGGTTTTGCTCACTCATACAGTGCTTAGAACAGTATCTGGCATCTGAGAGGAGCACAGTTTTGTTTTTAACAGCTTTCTTGTGATATTATTGACAACTTACTGTTTTTAAGTAAGTGAATAAATGAATGAATGAATGAATGAAAAGAGAGAGAAGTAAAAGTAAAGGGAGTCCCCTGACTAAGGCACATCACTACATCACTAAGAATTACTTAAGTGAGGCTACATGTTGGAGATTGTGGAGGAAGTATAAGAGGTAAATAAAAGACAAATGTGCCCATTACAACAATCTTATCTTGGCTCACATTGAGGGAATGAGGCAAGAAGATAGACCTCCCATAAGCAAACAAGATAAGGTCCTTGGAGAAGAGAAAGAGGGAATGAGACCATACCATCCTAGAAGGAGACATGGGGCCTGGCAAATACACTGTCACTGCCCCTGACAGCTTCAACCACAACAGCTCTTCCTTAGCTACCCTAATCCTATCCCTACGATGGCCAACCACCAGATATACCCTTACCTGAAGCACTTCCTCTCCCAAACAGACATGACAAACCACAAGTTTGGACCTGTCCTCTTAATTATGCAAGTATGGGGGTTAAATTTATGTACTTCCAATTGGCTTATTAAGCTGGGAGCTTGAAGAGCTTGATTGGTCCATGCTGGCATCCTACACCTCATCAATCACCTATGCTGGGACATCAGATATGCCTTTAAAAGCCCCTAGACAAATGCAGAACCTACTAGAAGAAAATGTAGGCCCAACACTCCAACATGTTACCTTAGGAGCTGACTTCCTCAATGAGACTCCTAAAGCGCAAGAAGTAAAATAAAAATCCAATAAATGGGATGACATCAAACTAAAAAATTTCTTCACAGTGAAGAAAACAATCCAGAGCATAAAGAGAGAGCCTACAGAATGGGAGAAAATCTTTGCCACCCTCAGATAAGGTGTTAATTTCCAGGGTATACAAAGAACTCAAAAAGCTTAACACCAAAAACAAAACAAAAATAAAATCCAAACAAATAACCCAATCAATAAATGGGCAAAGGAACTAAACAGATACTTCTCAAAAGAATAAATACAAATGGTCAACAAGTATATGAAAAAATGTTCAACATCTCTAGCAATCAGAGAAATGGAAATTAAAATTGCACTGAGATTTTACCTCACTCCAACCAGAATGGCAGTTATCAAGAATAAATGTTATCAACAATAAATGTTGGTGAGGATGTGGGGAAAACTGTATACTTATACATTGTTGGTGGGACTGCAAATTAGTGCAAACACTCTGGAAAGCAGTATGAGAGTCCTCAAAAAACCAGGAATGGAATCACCATTTGACCCAGTTATCCCACTCCTCAGTATATATCCAAAGGATTTAAAAAATCAGCATACTACAATGACACAGCCACATCAATATTTTTGGCAGCTCAATTCACATTAGCTAAGCTATAGAATCAACCTAGATGCCCATCAACAGATGAATGGATAAAGAATTGTGGTATATAAACACAATGGAATATACTCAGCCATAAAGAAGAATGACTTTATGGCATTCACTGGCAAATGGAGGAATGTGGAGACTACCATGCTAAATGAAATAAGCCAATCCCCCAAAATCAAAGATAAAATGTTCTCTCTGATATGTGGATACTAACCAGAACAAGGGGTGAGGAGGGGAAATGTAGATGTTTACTGGATTAAACAAAGAGAAATGAAGGGAAAAGAGTAGGAATAGGAATAGGAAAGCCAATGGAATGAATCTGATGTCATTTTCCTGTGTACATATATGAATACACCACAGTAAATCTCAACATTGTGTACATCCATAAGACTTGGATCCTAGGGGCTGAGATTGTGGCTCAGCGGTGGAGCGCTGTCCCGGGTTCGATCCTCAGCACCACATAAAAATAAAGGCATTGTGTTGTGTCCATCTACACCTAAAAAATAAATATTTTTAAAAACAGACTAGGATCCTAATTAGAATAAGATACATCCAATGCTTGTATAAATATATCAAAATACATTCTACTGCATGTATAACTAAAATGAACAAATAAAAATGAAAACAACAACAACAACAAGACAACAGCTACCCATTGGCACACCTCTCTTGGGACCCATCCCTCTTTGGGAGCTCTGTTTTCTTTCTATTACTCTAATAAATTCTGTTACTTTGCTCTCACTCTTATGAGTATGGATTTCATTCTTCAAATTTTCGAGACAAAGAACCCACCCATCTATGTTCAGTATTACAACATTATGTTTAATAAGAAAGTAAGTGGATTCAAGTTGAGGCAGGACTTTAGTGATAGAGGACTGTTTTAATATTAAAGAATTTTAAGAATCTAAAAACCTACATATCTGTGTTTAGTTTTTTTTTAACATGGTACTTTGTATTTCTTTACAAAGAATAAATAATAGTGTCACCATAAATATGGATAATTAATGCAATGTTTTTATCTTGAGAAAACATTTTCTTCAGAAGTACTTTCCCATAGAAGATAAAAATCTGTTTAAAGACTGCATAAACTTCCTTCTTTGAGTATAGGGTTGTAATTAGGACAATTGGCTCTGCAGATTCCCTGGAGACTCTTCTGATACAAAGACTACTCCAAGTGTTGCCCAAGGACCTTAGCCACATTAGTGTGTTTCCAATATATAGTGTATTGGCTGCACAAGTTGAGTGTATGTTATTGATGTTTATCATAATAAGTCATTGATTCTTATGGTTGATCCTCTTCTGATTAAAGATATTATTGATTGAACTGAAATTAACAATTCCTCTTAATTCATCTTTAGGCTATAGTCATAAAATAAAATGAGGTTTCATCAACCATAAATTAACATACATTTATATTGGAAATTTATGGAAACAGTAAATATGCAGAGTATTGATCTTGCCTTGATTGACAGAGTCAGAATCTGCATTTGAACTGGTGATGATTCTTAAATATAATAACATTTGAAAATCATCACTCCAAACTGTGTTTGCTGTACTTTATAAGGGAGTTTCATGTGCGTGGGTTCCGTTTGCTGAGGATTTTGTCTGGAGATTCATAGCCTCAGATTCCTGCACCCCAAGAACAGAAGAGGGAGCCCTAATCTCCCAGCTGCCAGATCTTTCAACTGGTTGATTTCCTGTTCATGGGATTGGCTGGGTGAAATGAAGTATTAAGAACAGTAGAGGACAGAAAACAAAAAGTACCTGCTACTCCCTCTTGGTGGGGTTGGGGGCAGCAGAAGAGGTAGTAAAGCCCTGGGGTCTTGGAGAGGTACAGAGACCAGAGTCAGAGCAGAAAGAAAACAGAAATGAGACTGGGAAATACAGTCAAGATCTGGTGCTGTTTCTGTGTACTTGCTCTTGGAGTCTCCTTATTTTTCATCTTTTTAAAATTTCCCCTACATTTATGTTTTCTCTTTTTCTCTTCTCTGAAAAATAATGATGGTTGTAGTGATAATATTCTACATTCA
This sequence comes from Marmota flaviventris, assembly GCF_047511675.1. Taxonomy (NCBI): domain Eukaryota; kingdom Metazoa; phylum Chordata; class Mammalia; order Rodentia; family Sciuridae; genus Marmota; species Marmota flaviventris. The sequence continues at coordinate 72,732,902 of NC_092507.1, forward strand.
TATGATGTTCTATTCTATGGATGTAAGTATTTATAGGAGGCAAGTTAATTTTCTGCCTGCTTTGCAAATGAGGAATATTTCATGCACTTTCTCCCCCTTTTTTATTGGGTTGACATATAATATCAGTTCTCATGTGCCATTCATTTTGGCAGATTTAGGTGTGTGGGTGCACAAATTAATCTACCAAGTTTCTGCAATAATAAATTAGGTGAGGAATGCAGGGGAAAATAATACCATTAAGTACATTAAGCTCCTTATTTTAGAGATGACGAAACCAAGCCTCAAGAGTTTAAGTGATGGGATCAGGGTCCTGCAGAAAATGAGTACAAGAAATATGTTCTGCTCTGAACACTACACGGTATTCTCTAGTGCTATGCACAGAATGAATTTTAAAGAATCCATGAGTTAGACCTTAGTCTCATATCCAAGATGGACCTCATTTAAATGGTCCTCAAAAAAGATAACTACCTTTGCTTTTCTTTAAAATAATTTCCTGTGACTTCTGAGATAAAATACACAGATGTGCTTTGAAAACTGAAAAGCACAATCATTATTTCTAATAATGTTGGGAGCTTCCAAGATTCTATCCCTGGGAAGGTTTTCACAGGGTCCAAGTTCAGTGTTTTGTTCAGTTTGGGAATCCTTTCTCCTCAGGCCTCCAAGCAGTTATCTCTGGGAGCCATTAGGTTTACTGGCTCAATTCTGCATTTATGTGTCATTGCATCTCACTTTTGTTCTCAATCTCCATGCATTGACACAGCGGTGACTCAAGAGACCAAATGGTCCCAAGCCTTCTGTGGTTATCTACTTCACTCCTTTGCTTTAAAATTGAGTATTAATTTGAAGAAAATGGGATATGAGACGGATGAAATCTGGGCAGACCCATCTGGGTCCTCAGCAGACTCTTATAAAATTCTGTTTAGATTTTAAGATTCTTACAACATGTCTCACTTCTATTTTGATTTATTTCATAAACATTGCATAAACTAAGGTGGACCATACAGATATTCTCTTCTTCTAAATGAGATTGTTGAACCAAAATCCTAAGAGGAAGCAAAACTTTCTTTGACTCCTTAAGATGCCAAATCTCCTTACGTCTCTGACACGCATCTGATGCTTTATTCATTTTGCCTGTGGCTCTGTATCAGCAGACTCTATGAGGCCTTCCAAGACCAGGCTGAACTGTGTGTTCACACAATGCACAAAGATGTGCTTTCAATTCTTCAGTTACTGAAATTGAATAACTGTTTTTTTCTTGAAAGTAGATTAAAGCAGAACAGATTCCTAGAGTTTATATAACATTGAAATAAATCCTTGAAAATTGTATTCACATTTTTTTTCACTTAGGTATATTTTATTTCTCTTTTATCATAAAATCTATAAACATAGACTAGCAAATATATTATGCATGAAAGAATAAATTGTATGAGAAGAGAACACATGCTCAGGAATGACTTTTAATCATTTAGTCAAGTCAGTTTTCTCCAGCTTTTTAGTTTTGTCTCCTATAGGGTCAGCCTAGCAACAGGAGAAAGCAATAAGAAGAGATCTTTGACTGTCTTGGTTTTTGACCTGGTTGCTGACAGCAGAGTAGATTCCAAAAGGTGGGTCAGAACTGAGGTGATGGGAAAGACTTTCAGAAGTGAATGTAATTGTCAAGATGTGATCAGAAAATGAACAGTGACTGGGAATTTTGCAAGGAACAGATGGCAAAAGTGGAGTTCAGTAAAGTGGCCAGACTAGATGGAGATTGGGTCCAGAACCAAGGAGTCAAAATGCAGGTAGACATGAGTGGAGGCCATGCCTACACTCTCAGCCCAGGTTAAGCAAAGTCCAGGTTTGCCTGTTCAGGCTTTAACCCAGGCAAATTCAGACAAGATGCTCACTTTTGGTGGTCTTTATAAAGCCATATGCATTTTCCAGCCAATATCCCCCACACCCACACTCTGAAGGAACCATTTTAACTGTTGACAAAAAACAAGTTAAACAAGAGAAAGTACTGAATGACTGTCTTCAATTGTCCCCTCCTCCAGTGAAATATTTAGGTAAGTGTGCATGGTGACAAGAAGCTCTTCTCTGATGGTGAGTGAAAAACTATTCTTAACAGTGTGTTTATGCATATAAGTTTTGAACATACTGCTTTGCAACCGGAATACTTTTGTGTTAAAAGACAAGAGATTGGCATAAGAACATAATCTGCCAAGGAAAGTTGAAATGAAGTGCTTGCTCTGCTCTGCATGAGTCACAGTTACAGGCAGACATTTAGAGTTTCCACACCATCCAGTGGGGAAAAAAAAAAAAAAACAACCCTTGCTGGGAATCAGCTTTGGAAGACAAGGCAGCTGAGCTGATCTTTGAGCTGCTGGGTGAGCAAGTTTGACAGCCACATGGTGACCAGAGACATTCCATTCTCAACACACCCAGAGGGAACAGCAAGACCCAAGACAGTCAGAACAGCTTGAGCATTTTCACACTAATCCAGAAATCCTTTGTAATCTGGCTTTTATTTATTTCTGCTGACTCCATTCATTCATTCAAGAAATATTGAGAGTTGACCCAAGTAGATGCTGGGGAAGGAGTGCACAAAACAGACACGTCCCTTCTCTCATACTGCCTACAGCAGGGAGCTGACAACTGATTACACAATATAAATGTGACATGGCCACCATGATGTACTTCAAAGGAGAGATGCCAGATGCTCTGAAAATATGATATTAGGGAGATTTGACCTAATTAGGGGGCTCAAATTATCGTTATTAATTTGATATATTATTATTTTGTTATTGATTTGACCTTATTATTATTAAAATAAGAATGACAGCTAATATTCACATGTCACTTACTATATGCTAGACACCATTATAAGCACTTGAATATATTAACTAATACTGATCTCAATAAACCTATGAAGGAGATATTTTTATTTCTCCATTTTTACAGAAACTGTTAAATCCCATCCTCATCTATAAAATGGAGATTGTATCTTCATAAAATGAGGATTAGAGACAACAAGCAAAGTGCCTGCACTATAAATTATGGTCAAATTCTGTCTGTATTATGCTTACCAGGTCAAAAGACAGGAGACTAAACCTGTCATTCAGAAGACTCCAGTTTTTAGAAAAAGAAGAATGGCATTTATCTGAAGATGGGCAGGAGAGCAGGAAAGTGGCAGTGTGAAATCCACATTGACAGCAGGGACAGATCCTCCCCATCAGCTACAGTTCCCTCGCCATCAACCTTCAGAGTGGGGATCACAGGAGGGAAGAGTGTGTAGGGACCAAAGGTCTCAAGATTTGCTCACTGTGGACCTCTTGCCTTAGTTTTAGATAGTTTTTCTATAGTTGCTGTTGTGTATAGTGTTTTCGTACACAAAGAGAATAGAGAAAGAGAGTTTGCAGGATAACTGGGTAACTGCAAGAGAACATGATATCGTGAAAATAAGGGGATTGGGAGTCAGTTTTAGCACTTGGATAAAAGTCCCAACCTTGAACATGTTTTTAGATTTTCTGAACCTTAGTTTTGTCACCTATAAACTAGATGTAATAAAAACTTATCACTCAGGAAGCGTTAGTAACTTCCCCCATTGGCTCATTGTTAAATCTTTCTGAGACTCAGTGTCTTTATTTGAAAAATGGGAATAAAAATTGAACCTACATCAGGGAATTGACATTTAAATGGATTAACGTGTAAACTCCAAAGCATTATATAATTATCAGGTATTATTAATCAGTCATAAAATATTTGTGAAACCTATATACTAACTCCTATGATGGATGTTAGAGAAATAGTTTGAGGCAGGAGAGAGTCTCTGGGAGAGAAATCCATTCTTCTCCCTGGTCCAGAGAGAAAAGGCAGCAAAGCCAGGGGAAAGGCCTTGTGGCACTCACAGCATCCAAGTTCCTGCCACTTGGCTCTCCTGGATGATATCTGACACCCTAACCCAGCCATCAGCTAAGAGCTTGCCCAGACTGCCTGACCCAGGGCTCTAGGGACAGGACTGCAGGGTGGATTTCTAAATCCTCAATAAGTAGGCAAGGAAATCGTCACAAGAAACAAACAAACTAAAAATGACCTGAATGCACTGTGGAAATATTGTGCTGATTAATAGTGGAGTCTGTCAAGGACAAGGGAAAGAAAATCACTAGAGGTTTCTGTTTCTGCTTTGAGTTGATCGATCAATCTGAATACACTGATTTCTAGCCCATCAGTGCAGGCCACCTGCTTTAAAGCTTCTTTTATCTTATTCCCTCTTCCTTCTGAGAAGATATAAAACGATTAAGGGTTGGAAAGTTTCTTGCCCAACTTCAATTCAGGAGGAAGCTCAGCCACAGAACAGGCAAGCGTGGCATTGCCTCAGAGAAAAAGAGCTTGTAGAGACAGGTCCCTGAGAGATCCAGCCCAAATTTTTCAAACAAGGAACCTCCTTCACGATACATCATACATCCTAAGACTTTCAAGTACAGGAAGAAAGGATCTGCTTCACCATTGACCACCTGATACAATGCACCCAGCAGGACCCTTGTGAGATCTTTCTCTACGATATGACCCACAGGGACAATGCAGGTTCTGTCGGCAGCCTGAAGTTTGTGACTTTTCTGGTTGCCCTAAGTCCAGTACTTCTACTCCTGGGAGCCAGAGTGCAGCTTCAAGACAACGGGTATGATGGAATACTTATTGCAATTAATCCTCAGGTACCTGAGAATCAGAACCTCATCACAAACATTAAGGTGAGTGGCAATTATCAAATTGATATCATGACCACATTAGATCAGTACTGTAGCCTTCTTTAAAGAACTAACAACCCTACCAGGTTTGTATTTGAGCCATAGAGAGGGCAAGATTATTTCTTCTCCTTCTCCTCCTCCTCCCCTTCCCCCTCCCCGCCTCCTCCTTCTTCTTCTTCACAGACAGAATGCCTTTATTTTATTTTTATGTGGTACTGAGGATCCCACCTAGTGCCTCACACATGCTAGGCAAGTGCTCTGCCACTGAGCTACAGCCCCAATCTGAGAGGGCAACATTTCTTAAAGATAGCACACACACACACACACACACAAATAATGATTAGGGCCAAGGCAGTATGTTCACCTACTTCTGTGTAGTCTCAGCTCACAGTGGGTTTTCTGGTTACTGCAAAGTTTGTTTGCTTTTTCTACTTGACTGGTTTTGGGATAGCAACTTTAAAAACTAACAACCCATTATGGCAAAAGAGACAGGATACTTGACTGATGAATCAGCATGATCGTTCTTATTAAAATCATCTTGTTGGATACTATCCTGATGATGAGAATTCTCAAATAGAAAGGTTGAGAGTGCGTACGGTGCAAGAGCAAAAAAAATCTCTCTTTTCACCTGAGTGGTGTAAAGCAATTGCCTATTTTCACTTGAATATGGCAAGGGAGGATCATTACTTAAAAGCCCCTTTTGGAATTGCTCGAGTGAAAATAGTTATCATCATAGGTGTGGTCTCAAACATGCCCACAGGTGTGGCATGAGAAGTTTTGTTCAGTAAAAGCTTAAAACCCTTTCAAAAAATTAGTAGAATCACGAGGGCAAGTCCAGACCTGCACTCTGATCTCTTCCAGATAACCATTGAAATTTTAATTTTTTTTTCTTTTGCTCCTGTGCTTTCATGAACTCCTTCAGAAAGCCAAAATATAAAGGTGTTATGAGTGATAAAAATAAGTTTGTCTTTTGTTTTATTATAGGAAATGATAACTGAAGCTTCTTTTTACCTATTCAATGCCACAAAGAGAAGAGTATTTTTCAGAAATATACAGATTTTAATACCTGCCACATGGAATGCTAATAATTATAGCAAAGTAAAACAAGAATCATATGAAAAGGTAAGCATTCAGGATTTCACTAAATGAGCTTAAATAAACTTGAGTGAAACAAAAAACAACAAAATAAACTGTGTTATTGATGTTAATGTACTGGGCAGAGTTTTATTGACAAAATATATGAACTGTACCCCATAAATATTATGATTATTTTGTGTCAATTAAAAATAAAAAATCCTTATTAAAAATATGAAAATAAAATAAATGAGTATAAATCATGGAGTGGAAAAATAAGTAAAATGCCATTGCCCAAGTATGTTTTTAGATCTTACTAAATAACTTATAGGATCCTTGCTGGAAAAAAAAATAATAAAAAAAAAAAAAAAAAAAAAAATATATATATATATATATATATATATATATATATATATATATATATATATTTAATTGTAGATGGACACAATAGCTTTATTTTATTTATTTATTTTTATGTGGGGCTGAGGGTCAAACCAGTGCCTTACATGTGAGGGGCAAGTGCTCTACCACTGAGCCACAACCTCAGCCCTTGCTGAAATTTTTGGTTGAGGACCAACAGTCAGTTTTATCCTGAGGATGAGCAGTAAAGGGAGAAATTCCAAGGATGACTATCTTTATTCACCATCTTGTCAGAGGCAGTAACACACAGGTACAGACAAGAACACAAGCCACCCACGCATATAAAAATATGACTGCCTTCTCATGCCATGGTGTAAATTAGCAGAATTTCACTTTAGCCCAAGGCCAAGATGCTGGTTTAGGGAAGTGAGGAAATATGAAGGCAGGACAGAAGGTTATGAGTAAGGCAAAGAATGGCTACTGTTTTGGTTTTGATGTGAGGTGTCATCCAAAAGCTCATGTATGAGACAAAATGCAAGAAGGTTCAGAGGAGAATGACTGGGTTGTAAGAGTCTTAACCCAAGCAGTGAATCTGTATTTGCCAAGTGGAGACTGCTCTTCATGTGAGCCACTTCCCTCTGCCACACTCTTCTCCCATGATGTTCTGCCTCACCTAGAGCCCCAAGGAATAGAGCGGGCCTTCTGTGGACTAAGGCCTCTGAAACCCTGAGCCCTCAGATAAACTTGTCCTCCTCTACGGTTGTTCTGGTTAGGTCTTTGAGTCACAGAAGTGAAAAAGCTTACTAAAACAGCTATCTTTTCTTTTCCAACTAAAAATGAATTACCCTTGAAGATCTCTCATGAACTAGAGATCAGGGTGCTTTCCCACAGGGATGCCCAGCTCATACTGGTATGTACAGTATAAATAAATGTTAAATCAGTTTGGTGAGTGACTATGAACAAGAGCCCATCACAGCTGCCAGGAGGGCCCAGAGTAGAGACACTGAGAAGAGCTTAACTCAGGGCATCAGTAATGGAGTAGGCTCGAGATTTGTTATAGTCCAATCAGAATGGCAGAGACATGTGGCACAGCTTGCCCCTTTCCTTATTTTTGTTATTTGGTATGAAATTTCTTAAAGTAATTTTAATTCTTAGCTCACATTTGAAGTTACTCTCAGAAACTGAATGGCATAGCAATGTAAATAGGTACCCTAGTGTCCTGAAGAAGTTAAAGACGTTCTTAAAAGCATTTGATTTCTGACCAGATGAAAGCATTTGATAATATTTCGTGTAGGGACAGGGTAAGTAAGGGAACTGGGACAGACTGGGGAGAAAGTACCAAGAATTTACATGTAGTATTTAATTATCATGCAGCCTGAAATTGGTTGCTGTTATTACAGATTAGGAAACTGAGGCTCATGGAAGGTCAACAGTCTGTCTCAAATCAAACACCTAATAAATTAGAGCCACAATTTAAATGGGTGTTTGACTTCAAAACCTATGCTGTTTGCACTAAGCTATGTAGTCTCTATGTGATTGATGGAGATTGCATTAAGCAATTTGGTCTTCAGTAGGACTGAGAAGTACTGGAGACACCCAGCATCAAAACCAGGTTGCCAAAGGTAGAACCCCTGATCGCCATCATGGGGAGAGAAACAAATAAGTAAAGCATATGTAACAATATTACTAAACAGAAAGACCAGCAGACAGATTAGAAATTGAATGCTATTCATGTATCTTTTGGGTGCCATTTTCTTTAACTTCATCATGTCAATTAAGCAAGCACACCGTGAATGATAATATGAACAGGACCTTGCTAGGCACTGCAAAGGACACAAAGACAAGCAAGGTAGCTCTTGTCCTTGTGAATCTACAGTATGATGTAGGTAGGAATCAGGGGACAAGGGAAAAGGTTAGGAAAAGTAGATAAGATCTGAATTACAATAGTCTATAAGGCCTAATGTAACCCAAAACAGCCTCTGAGTATCACCCATTCCATGCAAAGGAGTCTTTCTTTTTTGCTTTTGGTCAAAATTCCAAGCCTAGGAGTGATGTGTTGTCCAAATGAGGACTATGTAATGGCACAACCTCTTTAGCAGTTTTGGTAGGTGTTGTTTTTCAAAGCCGTTGGCTTTTTAAAATATAAATGTTAATTATTGTAAAATTAATTCATTACATCAGAAAAAAATGAACAAGGTGGAAAAATGGAAAATATCTTCTTCCTCTCCTCGGTGGCAAGTGCATACATACATGCACATAAACACACACCCACGCATAGCATATGTAGTGATAATTATATATTTAAGGTCATATTAGAAGTATTGTTGCAAAATAAACTTCTTTCTTCCCCTTTTTTAACTTGACAACATACTTAATTTCTAAGGGCAAATTTGGGACAATATATTATCTTTGTTTCTAAAACAAGAGAAACAATGTGATATATAAATTGATGCTGTCTTGATGGTTATATGAATAGGTATTTACTTTCAGACTTTGAATGTTGTGTTTTAGCAATCATAATTGAAATGGTCAGGACTTAAGAAGAAATGTAATTTCACTAGAATGACTGATTTCTTAATCAAATTGGTTATGGGAATGAAAGGACAAGGTGAAAAAGATCTTACTGCCTTCCCTAATGAAATAATCCACAAAAAGTTGTTTGTAAAAAGCTGTATCTCTTTACAGCACAGTTCTGAATGATATGTAAATGCTCTTAAAATCTCCTTAAATATTTTATTACATTTTATAGTGCTATAACATCAGACTTTTAACAGTGTTGACTTTCAAGTATATTTTAATCCTCTAGATTAAATATCCCTACCATTCTCTAAATGAGAAGATCAAAAGGAGGTAATGAAGCTCCACGGAAATTTGCTAAGCTTTAAAAATAGATGTTTTTGAAAGTGCCAAATGATTTAGTTGATATTTAATTGTGAATGCATTCTAAGTTCCATCTATAAAGCATTTATTTTCTTCCTTTTTTATTTAATCTGCTCTTAAATAAGGGTATAATTATATACAGAAAAATGCACAAATATAAGGTGCACAGTGAAGATTGCTTTAACATACATTTATGCCAACAATATCACAGTCAAAATCTAGAGTACCGCAACATATTTCTTTTACTTTAGGCAGATGTCATAGTGACTAATTGGAATGGGGTACAAGGAGATGACCCATACACTCTGCAATACAGAGGATGTGGAAAAGAAGGAAGATACATTCATTTCACACCGAACTTCCTACTGAATGATGACTTAATAGCTGGCTATGGATCACGAGGTAGGTGTGGCTAATCAGAAAATAACTACTGTACATTAGTATTCCCAAGATCTTATGTCGGGTGCTCAAAAGGACTCAGAAAACCTGAAACTTATCAAGGACTTAGAGTTTGGGTGGGGCGAAAAGTCACATGCACATGCAAAGATGAGGAACTAAGAAAGTCAGGAAGAGTTAAGCACTAGGTTAATGAAGTGCTCTCAGAATTTAATAAAGTTTTGAGACCAAGGTGGTCCAAACAGGTCTCACAAAAGAAAAAGGCTTTAAAGTGTCATCTTTTGATTAATGAAGGAGAAGGAGAGAATAGCAGGAAGAGTGTGAATAAAGCTGTAGTTGTGAGGAACCTAGGCATGTTTGAGAGATGTATAGAAGGAGACCCCACGGATGGCACAGAGATTGGTATGGGAGAAAATACCGAAATGTACATGGAGCCAGGTGATGTGACAGCCCCAAATATTCACATGAGCAACTCACCACTGAAGGTTCATAAGCACAGGAGCGACACAGTGTTTTCAGAAGATTAGTTGGGTTGTGTGGATAACCTGACAAACTCAAATCAATGGGGGAGGACCTGGTTATCAAGAAAATAACTAGCAGATGTCCAGGTAAAAGGCCATAAGGCTTGAGGAAGAGTGAATGTGGTGAGAGGGGAAGGACAGGAGAGACAGTAACTAGAACACGAGGACTTCCTATGTGCCAGGTGCCCTGCTGTTTGCTTTTTAAATATTTTCTTATTTAATTCTAACAACTCCAAGTGATAAAAAATATTCCAGAATTTCAAAAGAGAAATAGAGGTCGGAACTGATACAGAGTGAAAAGCAAAAGGTATGTCCAGGAGGCAGTAAGGAACAAGGACAGCGCCAATTTCTTAGAAATAGAGGGACCGGTTGAAAGGAGAAACCCTTAAGTGTGGATTTAGGCAAGATGATGGTGAGGAGTCCCAGCCAGTCCTGCTGGGAAGTTAGGCCTGTGGTCAAATGTGGACTGGAACTTGGGAGAGAAGTCAAGGTTGCAGGCCACAGACTGGAGGACAGTGGGTGAGATCTGAGAAATTAGTGAGAACAGGTCAGTCAGTCAAGGGCTAAACTTCCAACCTTAACTTTTTGTTTGTAACTTACAGTAGTGCCTTTTAATGTTTTTTGTTTTTACCCTATTCAAATTTAAATAGATTTTGTTATTCTCTGTATAGTTAGCAGGGAGTTAAATGACATATTCTAAAAAATATACTTTGTAAAACTTTATCAAAACTGTAACGGGTTTTACCCAGACCAGCCATGAGCAAACAGAACCAGGTGTCTTAAGTGTGGCCTGCCAAGCTTGGATCCTGTCCCGCCTTACGGAGCAAGTCAGGTAGAGGGAAGGGCCCACCATAGAGACCAAGGCTCTGCACATCTAGATACAGAGATGCAACATAGTACCTCTCAGAGGAGCTTGCCTTCTAGAGACAGACAGACAAAGCACTGAAAACACAGTGTGTTACTGGCTTTCTATGAGTTATGCACAGTGTACAAAAGAAGAGATGAGATTAGAGAATCCAGCTTCAGCTCCCAGATAGATACTAACCACAGTGACAAAGAAATGAACAGTCCTACATAGGTTTTTCTTAAAAAGGGAGACCTGACAGCTGAAGAAATCGTGAAAATGAAAGTAGAAATAAAGGCTGTAAAAACAGATGAAGAATCAGCTCCAGCTGATGGAAGAATCAGATATTGAAAACCAGTCAAGCATCCCTCAGATGAAAAAATATTCATGTTTAATAAAAATAAGTAAAAAGAAGACAAATGAAGACAGAGTAGATAAGCAGGACTCAATTAAAAAAACAACAACTCACAAAAGCAAATCAAAAACAACAAACTCCTTTTTTTTGACAATGAAGAGGAAAATGAGTTAAGTGTAAGCTTGTTTGAAAGCATATGCAGTATTTTTAAAAGAATATTTTTTCCTGTGTCTTTCAAAATGATATTTTTCCTGTTATACTACAAATTCATTATAGAAAATAGAGAAAAAAATAATAAAATAAAATCTATGACTATCCATCAATACTCCTCTGCCTGGAAATGCCAACTTTGTAGATATTAACATTTGACTACTTGCCATATGTGTGCATATAAATTATATTTTTAAACAAGTAAAAAAAAATTATAAAGATTCTTTTCTTCCTCGGGCAACCACAAGATGCAGATTACCTCTGCACTGCTATGTATCTTTAGCACTCCCAAATTCCATGAGTAGGAACATTCCTTCCCTAACTCTCAGCTGGGGCCATTCTCCTCCTTCCCTCTGTCTCCAGATCCAAAATTGTACAACATGCCACCACCTAAGCCAACTCAGCAAGTACTTTCTGAGTTCCCAGAACTTACAGTGATTCCAAAAATAGAAATGTGTGTTTTGGGAGTGGAGTTCACCTGGACAATTTCTGGGGGAAAGAAGTAAGTTCTGATCTGAAGGAAATGTGAGTCAGAAAGGTAAAGTTATAAAGGATTTGATGCTGAGGATGGAGCTGCCATGAACTGAGTTGGAAATAAACACAAAAATGGAAAAATATGAATAAAATAAAAGAGAAAGGGACATTAAAGCTGCAAAGAAGATTGTGTGCTCTTGTTTTTTGTTCCCTACTTCCTCCCTGACCCTTAGGTTTCAGTCATTGCTGTAGATAAGAGAATTACCTGCAAGGAAAAAAGCAGGCACACTTGAATAGCACAGACTAGAGATAGGAAGTTCATTTGCTCGCCAGAATATACTTCTCCCCTTTCTCCAAACCCCAGATTTATAGGTCTCCATAAAGCTAAATAGAAACCTGTTAGATAGCTTCATCGAGAAAATGAGAGGATGTGGGATTCCTCATTAGCTTCTTGAAGATCTACAATAAGAAAATCACTGGTTTGCATTTACAGGACAAATATATTTCCATACTGCCTTTTTTTATGATGGTTGGAGGTGGGGTAGGAAGAGATGGGAAGGGAGGGTGGGAGAGGACTTAGACAGAGGTGTAGAATTGAGGGATATAACATATTCACTCATTAGTACGGCCCATGGCTCAGATTTTTGGGAGCTCAAAGGTAAAAGTTTTGTCTTCCACAGGCAGAGTGTTTGTCCATGAATGGGCCCATCTCCGTTGGGGTGTGTTTGATGAATATAATAATGATAAACCTTTCTATATAAATGGACAAAATCAAATTAAAGTTACAAGGTTAGTACTTTTTCTCATGTTTAAAATTTATTGACTCTAAAATTAATGAAATTTTCACTATGAAGAAATAATAAATGTTATTATTTTATTTTTATTTTATTCTGATTTTAACATTATGTGATATAAAAATAAAAAAAATAAGAATAAAATTAAGTTTATGCTGGCAATTAAAAATTAACAAGGAAGAGATCCTTCCATTTTTTGTTTTCAAATCTTGTTGCACTTTAATAAAAACAGGTAAATGTTTATGTGGTTCATATGTCAAAACAACATAAAAAGTTAAACTTTTAGCAGTCTCATTCCCAACACTATCTTCATTATGTTTCCTCACATCCACTCTAAGTAACCATGTTGATTAGTCTCTTATTTCTTTTCAGTATTTCTTCAGGAAAATTCAAATAAATATGAGTATATATTTTTTCCTCACCCCATTTTAAATAATTTCATTGTGTGGATATACCATAATTTATTCAACCAGTTCCCTCCTATTGGACACATAAATTATCTCTATTTTTGGTTATTCCCAATAACAATGCAGGTATTATCCATATGCCATTTCTCATGCATGCAGGCTAATCTATATGTCTGTTGAATTCCTCTCAGAAATACTGGGTCTGAGGGTACTCTCAACTGTGATGCTCACTAAATCGTCTCCTCAAAGTGGCAATGTTTTTCACTCCCATCAACAAGACTTGAGGTTGTTTATTGAGGAAGAAATCCTTTTAAGTATCATCATTACATCCTCATTCTCTTCTTTCTCTGATGTCCAGTGGACCCAAACCCAAAGTAGCACTGCCACAGCTATTGCTATTCATGCCCTTCTTTGGGTCTCCTACAATTCCTCTAGATTTCCTAGTAACTTTTGCTTTGACTCTAATTGGTTAAAACCTTTGATAATACAGAACACTTTCATCAAGACTCATGCTTTAAAATAAAGTGAAGTGCATTTCTAAATTGATGAGCTTTCTTAGTAGAGCAGTTTTAAAATGTTTATGTGTATCTAGCAAGCTCTAATCCTTGAAACAAATTATTATATAAGCTAGTCAAGAAGTAACATAAGTACCTCTACAAAAGAACCAATTCCCAGTTTTTTTTTTTTTCATTTTCAGATGTTCATCTGACATCACAGGCATTTTTGTGTGTGAAAAAGGCCCTTGCCCCCAAGAAAACTGCATTATTAGTAAGCTTTTCAAAGAAGGATGTGTGTTTATCTACAACAGCACCCAAAATGCAACTGCATCAATAATGTTCATGCAAAGTTTATCTTCTGTAAGTATGTCCTTGAAATGACAAACTCCTGTAAGGTTCCATCTCTTCCCAAGATAGTTGTATATATTTTAAGTACTTAAAAACTGAGGCCTTCCAAGATGATCACCAAATAAAGATTTCTTTATAAATGTGATAATTTGCTTCCCAGGAAAGTAAGTTAACAAGGGGACCCTGGAGACCACAAAATAAATGCTTATATGGTGGTGTTCCTGTATGCTTTGTGTGTTTGTTTCTTTTTTTGGTCCTAAGGATATTGAACCCAGGAGTGCTTTACCACTAAGCCACATCCATAGTCTTTTATTTTATGCCTTGAGATAAGGTCTTGCTAAGTTGCTTAGCAGTGGAATCAACCTTCGTGACCTGATGTACTATCCAACTTCACAAAGACCTTAAAGTCAGTCATGGGGTTGGGAACACTGTGGACACATAGCTTTGTGGAATTTTCTCTATATTTCTGTGGTGGACCAATGCCTCTTGTATTGAAACATTTCTTGCTTTCCTTTCAGTTAACTTTTTTCCCTCAGCTTGGTTCTAGTCAAGGTAAGGAGTCATTTGTAACTAAGATGATTTTTCATATTTCTTGTCCTATCCATTATGTTTTAAATTTATAACTTTAGTGTTGAAGCCAACGTAATTTTAGCACCACCAAAAAAAATTTTTTTTTCTAAAAGGGAGGTGTGTGTCAGGAAGTAGATTTAAGGTTTTCCCCTTATCCTATTTTTACAGGATCAATATTTGCACAAGATCAATATATGCTGATTCACAAATAAAGGTGCAGTTGTCATTTAATATGATTCCAATGGATAGGCTGGTCAAGATAATATCTCCTAGGGTGTTTCCTAACATAATATCATGCTAAAATAGGGAGGGATATTGTTTTATTTTTCTAAGATTGAGCTATACATACTGTCTGCTCTCTGTTATCTAAGTGCAAATAAGCTTTAAGATATTGCTGTCAGTACCACAAGGGTGCTAGTGTATCAAACAAAGGGTACCACAGTTGATTTGTAAGCTTGATGTCATTTTTTAAAGGAAGAAGTCTCTGACTGAGGTACTTCAGATTCCCTCTCCTTCAGCTTACCCTTTCTTTCATCTGGAGTTGCTGGAAAATGAGAAGTGTGTTGGGTCTAGGAGGAGGTTTACTCTCTGATGGACTCTTCTTTTTCCAGGTAGTTGAATTCTGTAATGCAAGTACTCACAACCAAGAAGCTCCAAACCTACAGAACCAAATTTGCAGCCTCAGAAGTGCGTGGGATGTGATGGCAGACTCTGCTGACTTCAAAGGCAGCCTTCCCTGGAAGGGTTCTGAGCTTCCACCTCCTCCCACTTTCACTGTTACACAGGCCGGTGACAAGGTGGTCTGTTTAGTGCTGGATGTGTCCAGCAAGATGGCAGAGGTAACATTTTGAACTAAAATGGGGTAAAGCATCATTTTTTTTCTATTAGTCTTTAATCCTTTATATTTTTATTTATATTTTCAGGAGTAAGGATCAGCATGAGGGAGTCTTAAGGTTTGGAACAGTCAAAGGCATTTTCTTGGGGATGAGAGGAATGAATTCAGAATGTGGGCCCCAAAAAGGAATAAGATGCACAGATAATTCCTAACCTGCATTTTTGCTACTAATTGTGACTTTTCCCACCAAGACCCTTTTCTAAAACTCTGACATGCAACAAATAGCATCTGTCTGGTTACATTCTACTCACTGGTGAACATCCCTGGTGGAAGCAGTTGACCAAACTTGCAGCAGGCACAAATACCTACTGTGTGTGTGTGTGTGTGTGTGTGTGTGTGTGTTTTCCATGCCAGTGTGTACAGAACTTCTAGTTCAGTCATCTGACAATCTAGTAGCTCCTTGAAACCCACTCTGGAAAACTCTATCTCTCAGAGTGGTTCAAGGCATAGTTTCTGGAATTAGGCAGGTGTGTTTTAAGTCTTGGCTCTTTCACTTACTGTTTGTGTAATGAAGAATAAGATGACCTCTCTGAAGCAAAATTTTCTCATCTGTAAAACAGATAATAACACCTGCTTTCAGGAGAGTCAACTATTAAGTTTTTAGGAAACTTAAAATTCAGTTGTTACAAACAGCTATTATTAAAAATTGAACTATGGGGATAGGGGTTTAGCTCAGTGGTAGAGCACATGCTTAGCATGTGCTAACCTGAGTTCAATCCCCAGCACCACACACACACACACACACACACACACACACACAGAGAGAGAGAGAGAGAGAGAGAGAGAGAGAGAGAGATTTAAACTATGTAAACTTATGATTAAATAAAATACATCAAAATAACTAAATGCTCAAAACTCATAATTTTCTAATTTTCTTCTACTACTTATTATTTTTATTTATGGTCAGGATTGGCAAACTATTTCATGGGCCAAGTCTGACCCACCATGTACATAGCTCACAAGTGAAGAGTAATTTAGACTTAAATAGTTAAGAAAAAAATCAAGAGAATAATGTTTTCTGGCACCTAAAAGTTACATGAAATTCAAATTTCAGTGTCCATAAGTTGAGTTTGGAACATAGCAATTCATTTGTTATATTATATTTCCTATGCCTCTTTATTGCTGCAATAGCAGATTGAAGTACTTGTAACAGAGAATTAATGGCCCACAAAGCCTAAATTATTTACTATCTGGCCCTTTACCAAAAAAAAAAAAAAAAAAAAAGAGTCTCTTGATCCCTTATCTTCCCATATGGGTTTGCTGCTTTGCTCCTAAACATCTTTTCTTCCCTCTGCATTCAGTGATATCGCTTTGATAACCTGATATCAGCCAGGGTAGGAATATGTATTCCATAGAAATTGGTAACTGCTACAACTCAGAGCTCATTTTTTTTAAAGCCAGAAAGCCAGTTACTAAATATTTACCAGCATGTCACTATCCATTTTAATAAGTTTTTGAGGGGGAACAAGTGAGACAATAAATATAAAATTTTTGGCTCATAATCAATAACTGTTAGTGTCATTTTTATTATAGTACTTGTCAAGGAGAGAATTTCTCCTGTCTTTATTCCTAGGATCAACAGTCAGAGAATGTTTGCCTCTGAAGTATTAGGAAATCCACTTCAGCAATCAGCATCTGGATAATGTGGACATGCTGCCTGCCTGCAGTTGAACAGGGCATGATTTCCCTAAATATGGTCTCTGTGTAATTTATATTGGCTCCCTGACCCTGTTGAGCAAGAATGAATGAAGAGGAAGGGAAAGATAATTGTATTTGAGAGAAGACCTAAAATAAGTAGAAGAGAAATGAGCCCAAAATAACAAGCTCATTGAACATTCATTCATCAAGTACTCACACAGTGCTGGCCTGGGCGGTGGGCACAGAGATGTCAAGAACAGGGTATCTGCTTTAAAACATAATACAAAGAGATACATGACACACACATGTGAATAAACATGTGTGATAGGTCTCCACTGAGGTGTGAGTCACTGTGGAGTAGCCACCAGGCCTCATCTGGTGCTGTGGAAGGGGGTGCTAGAGAAGGGCTTCACTGACAAGGTGCACCTGGAGTTGAATCTTGCATGATGAGGGGGAGCTGGCTAGGCTGGATGAGATGAAGGAAGAAAAGGGAGGGCATTCCTGGAAAGGAAAGTGTGTGTGCAGGGGCCAAGAGGTAACATTAGAAGGAAGGGCATTGATGGGTCTGGTTATAACTAACATTGAACTGACATGACCTGTTCAAAGACATGGGGGTTGGTAAGAAGAATGGTAAGAGACAGTTCCAGGTTTCTGGCTTATTAGTTGAGAACAGAGGTCAAGATTAAGAATGAATTAAAAGTATGTAGAGTTAGAGACATATATTGGGGCATTAAGATATGTGTGGGACTAAAATATGTGAAATGGGGTCTGGGTATTAGAGGAACTGTTTGGATTGAAGGAAAAGATCACCATCATCCCTGATGAGGTCGTCAATGAAGTTCAGCTTGCTGCTCCTTTCTCTTTCCTCATAGCCTTCAAAACAAGTGACTGCTGTGAGTTAATCAGTAGCATCACCTGTACAAACCTGGCCACTGATATCACTTTATACTGTCATAAGTATCTCAGTTGTCTAATGTACTAATCAGGAAAGATACTATTAACCTCACAATATGGATGAAGTGTCCAGCCTAAGAGGGCCACCTTAAAAGAGGGTAGCAACATAGAGGTAGACATTGGGTCCCTTGATTGTTACTCCTCTCCACCACAGGGTCTCTTTGCAATGTTGCCTCTTACCTGCACTGAATTTTAAAAGAAGTGGTTACAAATCTAGACTCAATTTGTTCTGAGATGTAGAGAAATAGTGAAGATATGCGTTCTTATTATAAAGAGCTAGCTTGTTCCAAACCATCCCTCCTTCCCCGAAAACATGCATTTTGAACCTGCAATTAATAGAACAATATTCTAGTAGTATGTCACTCTTTAAAACTCAAAAAACTATAATGCAACATCTCTAAAGAATTAGTCGAGACATTTGCTAATTGAATTACTTAGTTCATACTTTCGTCTACAAATCAGACATTGTCATCTGTTTTTTTTTTTTTTTTTTTTTTTTCCTTTTTGGGATGTAGGCTGACAGACTCCTCCGACTGCAACAAGCAGCTGAATTTTACTTGATGCAGATTGTTGAAATTCACTCTTTTGTGGGCATTGTCAATTTTGATGGTAAAGGAGAGATTCGAGCCCAGCTACATCAAATTAACAGTGATGATGACCGAAAGCTGCTGGTTTCGTATCTGCCTACCACTGTGTCAGCTGAAGCAGAAACCAGTATCTGCTCAGGGCTTAAAAAAGGATTTGAGGTACAGTAGAGTATCCTAAGCTCCATCACCATTATTATTCTTTCCTTCATTTTGTTTCTGAGGTTCTTTCTAATTAGGGGAATCTATTACCATGTGGTTACTACAGCCTCAGCTATTGGAGAGCAATGATGAATTATCCTTAAAATCCCAGGACAGTGTCTTGTTCATCTTGAAAAGTACTCAGCATGTAATGGTTGCTTGGTAAATGCTTATTGAAGGAATGAACAAATAAATGAATACCATGGCCAAGAATGAGAGACAATATCTGAGCACTTTTAAAGCTGTTCCTATTTATTCTGAGTCTGTCCCAGCTGTATCCAGAGTTACACTTGGTTTTTCTAGTCAAAATGAGTATGTTTCTGACATTCAGGAATGTCAGAGTCTTTCTAAAAGAGCATCTGAGCTGCAGCCATGTGTCAAGCCTCTGATAGCAAGCAAAACCTCAGGCTGCCTATAGCCAAGTTATGTCTCCACTTAGACTGTCCACTGATGTCTCATGATTAAAAAATACTTAAAGGCTGAGGGTTGAGCACATGCTTTGTATGTAGGAAGCTCTGGATTTAATCCCCAGTGCCCAAACCACCACCACCAATTGATGCCTTGGTTTCATCTCCAAGAGACTGATTTCATTGTTCTGGGGGTGATCTGATCATTAAAAATTTTTAAATCTCTTTATGTAATTCTCATACGTAGCCATGGTTGAGAAACACTGCTCTAAGCACTTGCTGGGTCTCAGAGGCAAGGTTCTCATTCAGTGACAAAGCCCATATCCTCTATGGTGGACACTGTTCTTAGCTATGGACACATCATGGTGCTGGAACAGGAAAAGTGCCTGCCCACAAGCAACTTGGCAGTGGCACATGGGGTGACGAGTGCTGTGACTGGGTGAGGTGAAGACTCAGTGGGGTGGCACAGAGTGTGAAGATTCATGGAAGACCTCCAAAAGGCATGTGTCCCACTGTTAAGGAATTTAGACTGAGAGTGAATTCTCCTGCTAAATAAGACAGTTTGAACTATATTTCCTTTGAAATGACTGATATTCTATGTTCAGGTGGTTGAAAAGCTGAATGGCAAAACCTATGGCTCTGTGATGATATTAGTGACCAGTGGAGGTGACGAGCACATTGGCAACTGCTTGCTCACAGTGCTCAGCAGTGGGTCAACCGTCCACTCCATTGTCCTGGGCTCCTCTGCGGTGGGAAACCTAGAGGAATTATCCCATGTTACTGGTAATAAATTTCTAAAAACTTATCTGTTATAGTGTGTCTTTTAAACTCGAATTTTCAAAACACAATCATGCAACTCACATTATTTGGCTTAATTGAAAAAACAGAAAATGTTTTCTTAAAAGTACACTACAAACCATTGATAAAATTTTGTTGATTTTGTTTTTTTATATTTTCTTTAGAATGTCCAAATTAAATGTGTCCAATAAAAATATATTTGCATAATTTCTTTGTTAAACCAGCCTAAGGATGTATAATCATGGAGCTAAAAAACATGTTTAAGACTAACTACACTAATATCCATAATAGGGATGTGTACAGTATTGTGAGTTACATATCCTTTTAATTCTGATGAAGCACTGATAAACTTATCTCATATTCCTTATATTTGATAAAAAATGAGTATGCTGATTTTACTATTGAAAATTAGGACTTATTGAATTATTTCTGAAAGTGATGTTTTCAGAACATAAATATAAATATATAGCAATATAGATAGCAATTAACCTAAGTTATCTAGTAGTTGCCATGATCCCAAACTATTCAATAAGCACTTATTTAGTTCTGACATAATGGGAAGAATCCTAGGCCTGGACAATACAGATATGAACGAGCAGATAAAACTAACCCCTACGGCTACTTACTGTGCAGCTAGCTATACAAGATATCACACAGTATATCAAGCTCAGATCCAACCCCCCTGAAACTAATACTCCAATACAAAGAAAGTTTGTTGGGAAAGGTCTATCTTTTTATTTGTTTGTTTGTTTTATTTTATCCTATATAGTTAATTTCCCAATTTCTATTTCAGGAGGTTTAAAGTTTTACGTTCCAGATAAATCAAACTCTAATAGCATGATTGATGCTTTCAGTAGAATTTCCTCTGGAACTGGAGACCTTTTTCAACAGAGCATTCAGGTCAGCATTTCTTCAATGTTGCGTTCATTGATGCGCGGGGGAGGGAAAGCTAGGGAAACAGATGAATTGTACCAACTGTTCCATTTACTTCATTGGAGTATGTAATCATCTGTGTGTAGAAGGCTTTTACTGAGCTTCTTGGTGTTGCAAGAGCCAGGTGATGCCTGTACTTCTCTAGGAGCCATTTTCTATAATTACTACTTCTGTTTTTCAAGGTCTGTGAGAACGCTTACTTCTTTGTGACTCAAAATGCAAGTGGGGGTGGGAGAGTGGGTTGGTGCAAGGCCCAAAAGAAATATAGGAAACTGTATTTAGTTTCAGTTCCATGATAACTTTCCACCGACCAGATGGTATTTTACTTTTGCTTCTTTACTAATTAAGCCGTTTTTAAAAGGATCGATATTTTCTAATTATTTTAAATATCCTGGACATAACTGAATAATGTTTTGAACAGAATTTCATCTTCAGTTTCCTTACAGATGGTGAGTGAATCTGCCAAGTTAATAACTTGATGTAAACAATGAACTGAGTACATTGTTAGGAAATATTTAACATGAAGGTGATATGTACACAGAAAAGGCAATAACCACCTTATTAGAAGTAAAAAAAAAATGCCCAAGACATATTGTAATCAAATTCTCTAAGGTTAAAGATAAAGAGATGATTCATAAAGTAGCAAGTGAAGAGAAACAAATAACACATAAGTGTCCCAGTTTGTCTGACAATAGACTTAGCAGAAACCTTATAGGCCAAAGAGTGGCATGAGATGTCACAATATTGTAGATAAAAACTTTAAACCCAAAGTCCTCTACCCAGCTTTAGAAATGAAGTTACAAAATAAAGACATTCCCAAGCAATAGCTGAAAGAGTATGTGTCCACCAGACCTGTGATAGGAAATGCTAAATAGAGTTCTTCAAACTGGAAGATAGAGATGTTCATGAGTAAGAGGAAAACATCAGAAGGTTGACTATTTAGAATCCTCTAATATTGTAAACATGGAACACAAACCATTCCTATCTGTAGTATGAGGGCTAAAATATAAAATAACTTATAATAGGCATATTAATAAAATAAGAGAGAGGCAATAGAGAAATATGTAAAATTGAATATCAAAAATCCAAATTGTGGGAAGGAATGGAGTGAAAGTGCAGAGTTTCATTAGTCTGATTTTTTCTCTCTTTTTTGTTTATTTTCTTATCTTTATAACTGTGTTATTTTGCTCTCATTTCAAAATAGCTTATTATTAAAAAATGTATTTCGTAAGCTTCATGGTAATTATAAAGCAAAAATCTATAACAGACAAACCAAAGGTAATAAGCAAGGAATCAGAACACACTAGTAAACCACTTAACCTCAAAGGAAGACTATAAGGGAGGAAAAAAAAGAAAAATATAAAAACTAGAAAACAAGTTACAAAATGTGGTAACTTTTATTAATTTATTAATTATTAATTATTTAATCCTTTTAATGTAATTATTAATAGGTAAATAATGTAATTTACCTATTAATAATTACATTAAAAGGATTAAATTCTCCAATTAAAAGGCATAGAGTGATTAAATAGATTTTTAAAAAAAGACCCAGGTATATGTTGCTCACAGAAAACTTATTTCACCTCTAAGGAAACACATAGACAGAATGAACAGACAGAATAAGATATCCCGTGCAAACTGAATCCAAAAGAAAGCGAGAGTATCTATACTCATATCACATCAAAGAGATCTTTAAATCAAAAGCAGTAAAAAATAGATAAGGAATATCATTAAATAATGATAAAAGGGTCAACTCAGCAAGAGTAAGTAACAATCCTTACTGTGTTCACACCTAATATCAGAGCACCCAAATAAAAGCTAATATTAAAAGACCCAAAATGAGAGACAGATCCCAATACAAGACTAGTAGCAAATTTAATACCATATTATCAATCCAGACAGAAGATCAACAAGGAAATAGCAGAGTTAAACTTCACCCTAGATCAAACAGGCCTAATAGACATCCGAAGGGCTTTCCACAGAACAACTGCAGAAGGCACATTCTTCGCAACAGCACATGCCACATTCAGGATATGATGGGCCACAGAACAAGTCTCAACAAATTTTTAAAAATTTTAATCACATTGAGTATATTTTCTAATTATAGTGCAATAAAATAGAAGTCAATATAAAGAAAAGCTTTGGAAATTATTCATATACAAGGAAATTAAACAACTTACTCTGGGACAACCAACGGATCAAGTAAAAAAAAAAATCAAGAAATTTTTAAATTTCTTGAAACAAATGAAAATGGAAATATAACATACCAAAACCTATGTGATACAGCAAAAGCAATGCTAAGAAGGAAGCTTAAAGCAATAAATTTATATCAAGAAGCAGAAAGTTCTCAAATCAACAACCAATTAATGCATCTCAAGAAACTAGGAAAACAAGAACAAATCAAACCTCAAATTAGTAGAAGGAAAGAAATAATGTAATAAAGACCAGGGACAGGAAGGAGAGAAGGCCAGAAAGAGAAAAGAAATAAATAATAAAGATCAGAGCAGAAATAAATGCAATGGAGACTAAAAAAATACAAAAGATTAATGAAATAAAGAGCTGTTCTTCAAAAAGGAAAGCAAAAGAGATATACCCTTAGCTAGACAAATAAAAATTGAGGGAAGACTTAAATAAATACAATCAGAAATGAAAAGGGATACATGGCAGCTGACACCAAATAAATACACAGATTCATCAGAGATTATTATGAACAACTGTCAACAAATCCGATAAACTAAGAGAAATGGACACTTTTCTAGACACATACCAAGATTAAATCACGATAGTAAATGACATAAGCCAGGCACAGAAAGATAAGTAGCACATAATCTCACTCATAGGTGGAATATAAAAAAGCTGATCTCATAGAAGATGAGGGTGGAATGGTGGTTATCAGAGGCCATAGGGAGTAGGGGAGAGGGAGAAATGGGAAGAGGTTGATTGTTGGGTAGTAAATTTTAGTTAGGAGTAAGAGATTCTGGTGTGCTAGTGCATAGCAGGGTAACTATAGATAGACATTGACAGTGTACGGTATATTTCAAAGGGCCAGAAGAAAGGATTTTGAGTGTTTTCACCCTAAAGAAATGATTATTTCAGAGATAAAATGTTTTACCTGAGTTAAAAATTACAGTGTATACTTATATCAACATATCATATGGTGCTCCATAAATAAGTGCAATTTTTATGTTTTTATCAGTTAAAATAAATTTAAATTAAAAAAGATAAAGTAAAAATGTGAATTATAAATGACATATATGTTATAGATAGATTAGACCATAATCAATTATTTTGCCAATTCCCCATAATCTTTATACCCTGTTATTTCCTCTTTAACATGGTATAAAACCAACTGTCAAAAAAACCCATGAAAACCAAATTTAATATAAAATAGTCTCCATATGGTCTCAAATTAGTCTTAGCATTCCCAACATTGGCTGCTGCTCCCTATTGTTTGCATATCATTAGTTCTCCTAGGGCAGAAGCCACCTCTAAAGTCCCTTCAGCAGCCCAGGGCCCAGTGGAGAGTACAGCATAGCCATTGGCAGCCCACAAACACTTGTTAAATTGATCCACGATACCTTTGCTGCCATTCACTAATATTATTTTCCAGGTTTGAGCAATTTTACAGTATTCTAATGTTTTTAATAAATGTAATTTAAAAATTATTTACAGACTTGTATCTATTGCGAATACCCAGTGATTAGATGCAGAGGCTCTGGTGGTGCCAACCCACATGAGTTTTATCCTATTCCACGTTTTTGCTGTTATGACATTGGGCAAATTACTTCTAATCTGTAAAATGTGAACAGCATTGTCTCAGAAGGTTTCCATAAAGAACAGATGATACAATATACATGAAGTATTTAGCACAGTGCCAGGCACATATATGTACTGTACATGTTATACACATGTGAACATGCACAGAAGCACACACTCATGTGCAGACAGTTTATTATGAGTGACAACGTTTATAACAACATTTAGCCAATTGATTTTCAATTGAATCACATTATTAAATGCAGCATGTAAACCCAAATTTATTTCTTATTAAAATCTATAAAAGTATATGGATATGTTATCTAAAAATTAAAACAATTTAAGTACATTCACAAACAAAAATTTTTAAAAGTTTGTTATTATAATTGCTGATTTGAGGCCAATGTTCATTCTGATGAGAGATGATATGAGAACAGCTAAATCATTCTTGATAAAGAATAATGATGGTTGGTTCCATGGTTTAGCTATTGTGAATTGTGCTGCTATAAACATTGATATGGCTGTGTCCCTGTAGTATGCTGTTTTTAAGTCCTTTGGATATAGAACAAGGAGAGGGATAGCTAGATGCCCTTCAATAGATGAATGGATAAAAAATGTAGCATATATATAATGGAATATTATTCAGCAATAAAAGAGAATAAAATCATGGCATTTGCAGGTAAATGGATGGAGTTAGAGAAGATAATACTAAGTGAAGTTGGCCAATCCCAAAAATCCAAATTCCAAATGTTTTCCTTGATAAAAGGAGGCTGATTCATAGTGGGATAGGGAGTGAGAGCATGGGAGGAATAGACGAACTCTAGATAGGGCAGAGGAGTTGGAGGGGAAGGAAGGGGGCATGGGGTTATTAAAGTGATGATCATTATTATCCAAAGTACATGTATGAAGACACAAACTGGTGTGAATATACTTTGTATACAACCAGAGATATGAAAAATTGTGCTCTATATGTGTAATAAGAATTGTAATGCATTCTGCTGTCATATATATATATATATATATAAAAGGATACTTGCATTAACGACAACAAAATATTTTAGCACCACTTATATAATATTTTGCTTTGGAAAAGCATTTTTATATGAAAATTTTATATGTCAAAATTAAATGTTTTTATTTTTGCAAATTTGTTTTTGTTTGTCAAAAAAGGAGAAATGATCATTTATACACTAGAAACTTTCACATATATATTCTTTTTAACAGCTTGAAAGCATGGGTGAAAATGTTAGCCCTTACCATCAATTGAAAAACACTGTGACTGTGGATAACAGTGTGGGCAATAACACTATCTTCCTAGTCATGTGGCAGACCAGTGGTCCCCCTGAGATTGTATTACTTGATCCTACTGGAAGAAAATACTACATGAATAATTTTATCATCAATGTAGCTTTTCGGACAGCTAGCCTTTTGATCCCAGGAACTGCCAAGGTAGGTGTTAAGGAATTATTTATAATAACACACATTTATAACAACATTTAGCCAATTGACTTTCAATTGAATCACATTATTAAATTTAGTGTGTAAATGAGATTTTATTTTGATATATAAAAACTTTAAATTTTATGAAAAATTTTTGTAGATGTTAAAAACTTAAGAGGAGCAACTAAAATATATTTCGAACTTCACATAAAAACTTATAACTCAAACAGTGGAAATTAGTATTTCTACTAGTAGTACAAATAATTTTTTTCTAGTTTACATCCTTCTCTATGTAATCCATATGGACATACTTTTCTATATGCTTAGGAAAAATTCTCTGCTTAAAACTTATAACATGAACAGTGCAATACACATGCTTTTGAGTACCTGCTTGGTCTTGTAGGTGATTTACAATAAGAGGCCATGAAAGGAGTAAGTACCAAGGCACTATCAGAGCATACAGAAGGGTGGGAAGGAGAAATGCTTTCTGGAAGTGAGGACTTTAAAATGGAAATATGGGGAATAAAGGGGCCAGAAGGTAGATACAGCACATAGAAAGGCTCAGAGAAAAAGAACATTGCTGTTCGTAGTACTGCAAGTAGTTCAATATAGATGAACTCCAATAGAACATTGCCTGGGAATGCAGGTAAAGGAGGAAGTAGGGAATGAAGAGCCACGTCAGCAAGAACTTTGCAGAATAAAGGTAGGAGGGGCTTAAATCCTGGTGGTAAAGGGGAACCACTGAAAGTTTCAAGCAGGGCAGTGGTTTGATTAGATCGGCTCTTGTACTGCTTGAACTCAGTGCCTTATCACACACTATCCCTGCCTCCATCGCTGTTGGCAATCTCTTAACTGGCCTTGACTCTAACTGGCATCCCTCCAATTCTTCACCTCCTTCAGAATGATCCTTCTGAAACGCAAATCTGATCAACCTTTCTTGACCTTCCTCTCAATTACTTTATGCTCTGATCCTATTGAACTTTTCTGCAGCTCATTGAATCCTTTTCACATCTGTGCACAAGGGCAAACACTATTCCCTTTTCTTGCTCCTTTTGCCCAACCCCTTTGTCTGGATTAGGTTCCCTGTATCAAAACACCATAGAAATATTTTTGATGTGGAGATTCCTGACATTCATCTGTTACTAATGTTATGATTCCAAAACAAGAATAGATAGGTGATCTTAATGCTCAAATGAGACTTCACTAGAAAATGGCAAAGCACATGAATTCCAACAAAGAAGACTGTGCAGGTGATGGCATCTAAACTCCCCACCCTTAAGATCTTAGATGTATGATTTAAAATTGTTAATTTTTCCCCTCACATTTTATAAAACAAAAACCCTTTGTTTGCAGCCTGGGCACTGGATATACACCCTGAACAATACACACCATTCTCCTCAGGCCCTGAAAGTGACAGTGGCCTCCCGTGCCTCCAGCTCCACTGTGCCCCCAGCCACTGTGGAAGCCTTTGTGGAAAGAGATAGCACCTATTTTCCTCATCCCGTGATAATTTATGCAAATGTAAAAAGAGGGTTTTACCCCATTCTTAATGCCACGGTTACAGCGATGGTTGAGCCAGAGATTGGAGATCCTGTCATGCTGAAACTTTCTGACGACGGAGCAGGTAATGAGGAATGTCATGGTGCTCTACATGTTCACGAGAGTTGCCACGTATGGTGAAGTTGCATTGATATAAGCCTACTTAAATTTTTTAAATTCAATTATTTTTATTTTCCATCTCAAATTCTCATAGAATCACTGATACACTAAATAGCTGCAGGCTAATTTGAGAAAATAGTCTCTATGAGGCTCTTCAGAGTGACTGTATCTTGATTGTAAAAAGATGGGAGGAAGCCACTGAACTCCTTGGTCTTGACTTCCACATGGCCAGTGACGTTGGACACTCTTGCTTCATAAGGTCACTCATGAACAAAATTGTGTATCCTTATGATGTGCCCGTATTTCTCTCAGAGTAAACAGTTTTACTGGTTCACTGAAATAATTAGACGGGACAGCTAAAACATAGCAAATGAAAACTCAAGAAGGGATATGCAGTGACAGTTAAGCCATATTTTCCCTTTGGACCCAGTTGTGAAAAAAAATCGGAAATTGAACTGTGACTCATGAGATGGCCCTAGACTATTCTTTGGCCAGGTAGCTGAGTTGACAAGAGGACACAGCACATCTTTGGCAATGCCTTTGATGTGTGTGACTTGGTCCCAAAGAAGACCAGGCCAGCAGGTTAGTGGAATCAAAATAGAGATTTCCCCACCACTGGGAATACCAAGTAAAATAAGAAATGCTAATTCAAAGCTCTTGTTCTGCATAAATGGAATTCAGAGCCCCATGTTATACAGTATGGATAGCAGAGCATCTGACCAGGCAGACAGCAGCACTTGGACTCTTTCTGACTAAATTTTTAAAACTCTTTTGTTGTTCCTCATTTCTTGTTTCCCATTCTGTTCTTTTCCTAAACTAAATTCTCAGAATGATAATAGACCCTGAAGTCTATATTGGTAGTCCCAAATATTTAATGTGCTAATAAAACCACATACCTCTGCTCTGTTATTTTAAGTTGATATTTTTCAAGATTCTTGGTTTTGGCAGCCCTTTTGTAGTGCAGCTAGCTTACCACAGCAATCATGTATAATATTTATGAACAAAGTTCATTCAGAGGACTGTACTTCAATTTCATCTCAGGGGGATACCAAGAAGTTTTCTTGTTTGCCTGTTGGAATGGAGACAAATGAACGTCTCATGTTCTGATTGCTTATGCGGGGCCCGAGCTTTCATTTTGTAGTGTACAGTCCAAATATGCACTGTACAGAATGTTTCTCCCTTGCTCCAGCCTGTGAACTGGCCTGGAGAATAGATCCTGTTCTCTTAGGGAAAGTCACCTGATTCAATTCAATAGGCTTTTATATTTATTCCCTGAATCATTTCATTTGTTTGAAAAATGCTACTTAGACATTAAGTGTAAATTTAGTCTGTATCCCGACACTCAACACACATGTGCATAGTTGTCTAATACTTTCTGTAATGGAAGCAGTATTTATCTGCAAAGTAAAATTAATGAATAACAATAAATTGTATTTACAAAATGCTTTATAATTTAACAGTGTACTTTCTCATGCATACTCTCAGGTAACTATCACAGCAACCCTGTATGATAAGTTATCCCATTTTACAGAAATAAAAGTGAGATATTAAGCTTCAAAGCTACTAAGTGGCAGATCCACGTCTTAAAGCCAACTTTCTTAACTCTCAAGCCAATGGTCTTTCCCCATTTCTTTCTGCCTCAGCGATTAACAGAGCTGGCAGTGCTGACTGTGTGATGGAGAGATTTTTCTTTGAATTTCTCAACAATGTTAAACCATTCTATTAGTCATTAAATCACTAAATACTATTATTTATTTCTAATAGAAAAAAATTGCTAATAAATACTATACTCTTATTTATTTCCAATAGAAAAAAAAATTGCTAAATCTACCTTGATAATAAGATGTTTAGCACTCATTTTATTTAAATATACTCTGCTTTTCTCATGTTAAGGAGCCTGCTTCTGCAGTAGGGAAGAGGAAGATTCTACTTTATCAATGGTATAGTGCTGGGACTCAGGGCTGGGAGTGTGGTGTGAGAACTGAATTGACAACTGGGATAGGAGAAGCTGCTTGTCCAAAGAGGCCACCTGCACTTGAATGGTGAATGTGACTTGTACTTGGCCTAAGCTGGTGGTCTACCTGCTATTCTGGGGTCTAGGTCTTCCTGCCATTCATAGACTTGGCTCTGAATTGAACTGCTCTCTAAGGATCAGTGCAAAAGGAAGGGAGTCTAGCACTGGCAAAGCTATCAGCACGTCCCCTGAATCATGGCACTGTGGACAGAACCAAAGCTGCCAAACTCCAGGTTATCAGTCCTCTTAGAATCTAGAACAATTCCATGTACTCTCTAATGAGGAAATTAAGCAATTCCATACAATTTTATCAACGACCAAAGTTCTTCTGTTTTTGTTTTTGTTTTCTTCCCCCCCAACAGAGATTCTTAATCAAACAGCTTCAGGTCATTCACAAACTCTTGAAAATTGTATGAAAATGTGTATATGTGAATACATATTTATTTCTTAGAGGCAGAATATATATTATTTCAAAAGAGTTTATGACCATATATAAGCTTAAAAATACACTTGGTTTCTAGGGAAAACTAGTATCATTTTCAATGATAGGAACGAAAGCTTTAAAGATGATTTTTAAGTGTTTTATTAAAACTGCAGTAGGTACAACTCACTCACCTTTAGAAAATAATTTTTCAGAGGCTAAAGAATAACAGGAAGAAATTATTGGACCCTTAGTCTTTAGTTACCTCATAAAATAAAAAATAGCAATAATCATGATAACAGATACTAAAATGAAAAGAATAAGAGGAGAAATGTTATTTTAGTAGCATTAAATATTAGCAATCAACTATGATGACAAGTATTGACATTGAATCTTTGTCTATACAGGTGCTGATGTTATAAAAAATGATGGAATATACTCGAGGTATTTTTTCTCCTTTGCTGTAAATGGTAGATATAGCTTGAAAGTGCATGTCAATCATTCTCCCAGCGTAAGCGCTGTAGCCCACTCTGTCCCAGGAAGTCATGCTATGTACGTACCAGGTTACATAGCAAATGGTAAGAATGATTAGTACTGTTAATTTGAATAATTTCATTTCATGTACATATCTTTGATGAGTGGGTGTGTACTGGGTGGAGCAAAGAGGAAGGATGACAAAGGAGAGAGTTGTGAAAGAGATGGAATTTCAAAATTCTTTATACTTATATCAATATAGTGTGTTGACTGTCTCCTCAATACTCAGTGAGTCATGGTAGCGGATATTCTGATAATAGGTCATTCCCATAGACCACTCCTACCTTTATTTTAGTAATCACTGACCTCTTTCTTGTAACAATTTCACCAGAATTACTAAGAGATAAAGAGACTTGGGAGTTCTAAGTTCTGGCTCCTATATTTCCCCTGGAGAGGATTAGAAAAGAGAAATAAGAAAAGTTTCTAGCAGCTAAAAGAAGGAAGCAAACAGACCAAATAATCTACACAGGAAATGAGTTTCTGAATAAGTACAAGCTCAGATGTTACAGACAACAGAGTGATTCCTAAAGGGGTTCTGATTTTCTGCTGGATAAAAGTGTCAAATAAATAGAAGATGCATATTAAAAAAAAAATACCAATAATTTTAGTCCCTGATGGGTAGCAATAGTTAAAATATAACAAATACAAATATATGATGCTGTAGTCTCTCTAAAAACAATTTCAAAATCAATTTTATAAGTATTACTTATGTACTTCAACAGTTATAATTAATCACCTGGACCATTCCACTATACGATTCTATAACTTTTTTTTTTAAGAGACAGAGAGAGAAAGATAATTTTTTAATATTTATTTTTAGTTTTCGGTGGACACAACATCTTTATTTTATTTTATTTTTATGTGGTGCTGAGGATCGAACCCAGCTCCCCACGCATGCCAGGCGAGTGCGCTACCACTTGAGCCACATCCCCAGCCCGATTCTATAATTTTTTTGCTCTGTGTGTGCTTCTCATTAGAAACTAATCAAGATGCTACAATGGATTTGCATCTCTTTTTTTTTTTTTTTTTTTTTGGTGTATTCCCTCCTACATAATTCATTCTCACCTATACTTCAAATATTTGGGGTTATTTCAAAACCATTGTAAGTGTATTTGCAAGGTAACACGGTTTTATTGCATAGGTATGATATCATATCTAGATATAATAGTTTGTTTCTAAATAGATATTCCCTTTGTTAATTTATACATAATAGTTTTGAAGGCCTACTAGGTGATTGATTGGCTTAGAAACTTGGGATACCAAATAGAAGAGATGATTCTTATCAAGGAGTTTTTAGGCAACTGACTGGTCTGTGTATCTCTTTAAAACCCAGGAGTTTAAAGGATACAAATATCAGTATCTAGTGTACAGCGAGATTAGAAGTGCTCAACTATGGCTTTCTGTGTACTTCATATATTCCTTAAGAATGCAAAAAAAGAAAACGGGTTCCCTTGCCATGCCTATTTATGAATAGCATTCACTTTCTCAGCTCTTCTTGGGTGATGACCTTGAACACACACTTCTCTGGCAAATGGGAGCTGCTCTATTTTCACACCATCAAAAGTCCAGACAGAGCAGCACCTGCCCCCTTCCTTTTCTCTCCCAAGGCCACTGTCTCTGCTGGATCCACTCTGGATTCCAGCCAAGGGCCTTGAGAACCTCTCTCTCACATGATCACTTGCTGCTATCCTCTCTGAGCAGTATTTGAGTATGTTTTATTACCTCCCATAAAAAAATTAAGTTATACATCACCTCCCAGCTATTGTCCACTTCTCTACTCCCTGTCTTTCCATCCCTTGAAATTAATCAAAACCTGCTGACTGAACTTTCTTACCTCCTGTTTACTACTCTGCCTGCCACAATGTGGCTTCCACTCAAATCACTCCACTGGAATTGCTCTGACCCTATTTGCCAATGGTCACCCTGCTGCCAACTCCAAAGGTCACATCTCAGTCTTCATCTTCCCTGATTATCAGCAGTGTCTGGTAGCAGACTGAGCTCTTCCTTGCTATTTCCTGGTTTCCATGATGCCATAGTCTCCTGGTTACCTCTTATCCTCTGGAATTTTTTGTTAGCCTCTTTTCCAGCTCCTCCTTTTCTAAAGGTGCTTAGTCTTGATTTTTTTTTGAATCTACTGTCTGGAGCCATAGTGCTAAACTGTGACTTTGAGTAAGTTGCCTGCTTCTGAGAGTCTCAGTTTTACTTTATATATATATATATATATATATATATATATATATATATATATATATATATATATAATGGGGGTGATAACTGTACTCTCCTCATAGTTTTGCTAAGAAAATTAAACATTTGACATGCATAAGGTACTTAGAAAAGTCCATAGCACATAGTAGGTACTAAATATATACTACTTATATTATACTTAAAATTATTATTAGGTTATCTCTTTAATCCATATGGCTTTAATAATATCTACATGTCATATCCTCCAAATTTATAACTTCAAAATTACTAAATCTAACCAAACCCCTTTCTGAGTTTGAAATTCATAGATGACAGGCTCTTTCATATTTTTACAAAAATTGTAAACCTTGTTACTTAATTTTTGGTCTCTTTTTTCCTGGGAGCTATTTTTTTAAACCATCATTGTCTCCTTCACTATTCCATATACAAATCTATTATCAACTTTTGTTGACTTTGTCTCCAAAATACATCTTGAACTGCCCTTTCTTGCCTCCTTTCACTGTTCTCACCCTTCCCAAGCTGCCATCTCCTCTTATCTGAACTATAGATGGCTCTCTGAGTGGCCCCCTTGCTAGCTATACTTTACTTCAGTCTCTACAAAGCAGCCAGAGGCTAAAAGGTCCTGCGTGAACTTCTCTCCTGTCTCACCTCAGACTATTCTTTCCCCTCTTTTTATTTTGTTTTCTTTTACTGACTGATTGATTCGAGTGCTGAGGATGGAATCCAGGGCTTCACATAATACTAAACGAGAACTCTACCACTGAACTCGACCCTAGCCCTTTTCCTTTCTTTAATTTAATTTTTCTACCTTGTAGAGCTCTTGCACATCTCAGAATTTTCACCCAAGCTCTTCCCTTTACCTAGAATTGATTTTTTTTTTTTTAAAACCTCTGCTCTTTCCAGGCCTGATTGCTCAACCTTTAGGAAAACTTTAAATGTCACTTCCTTGATACCATTCTAAATTGTGGACTCAGCACTCTGCCTTTTTGCCTTCTTCACTCATCACAATTTGTAAATGAATGTGTGCTAATATGATTAACAAAACTGAAAATTCCACACAGTATTCTTTTTTGTCTCTGATTACTGGCACAGCATATGCCCTCAATAAATACTTAAGGAGTGAATAAATGAATGCATTAATGAATTATTGGATGCATAAACTCAGTTATTCTAAAGAAGTGGTTAAAAGGGTTTTAAAAAGCCTCTTAATAATCTGTTAAGAACAAGCTGTTCAGGAGATTTTTAATTTGTCTTTTTTGGTGATTCTTTTGTATCTTAGGTAATATTCAGATGAATGCTCCAAGAAAATCAGTGCGCAGAAGTGAGGAGGAGCAAAAGTGGGGCTTTAGCCGAGTTAGCTCAGGAGGCTCCTTTTCAGTGGTGGGAGTTCCAACTGGCCCCCATCCTGATGTGTTTCCACCATGCAAAATTGTTGACTTGAAAGCTGTAAAAATGGAAGAGGAAGTGACCCTGTCTTGGACAGCACCTGGAGAAGACTTCGATCAGGGGCAGGGTACGTTTGCTGGTTTCATTATCTATTTTTCTACAAAATGGTATTTCTAATTACTATGTCAAAGATTAGTTGGGTGAAAATAGCTTCAGGATTTAGAGCTTAAAAAGCTACAGAAAGTTGCCTTAAAAATTCTGTTGACCCAGAAGTGAAGAAGCCCTGGTAGACTCACTGGCATTAGTCACACAGAAATCTCCATTGGGGACATAAACACCACACATTAAGGTGGCCAATTCAGCAAAACTGTGTTCTGCATTACAGAGCACATGCTTCCAAAAACTGGAAGTAACTAGTTTTCTGAAAATTCTCCAATGAATATTTATTCATGTGTTTATAAGTCAGATTTAGGAGACCATTTCCTATGACTCATGCAAACCTTGATGCATTTTCCTCTCCCACTTCTGGCCATCATTTTTGTTACACAAGTTGAAAGCAGTTCCTAGGTTGGGGTCTTTCTTGCCCTTGCTTGGATGTACCTTGATGGAGTCCCTTCCACTTTCCATTTCTAAGGCCAGTGCTAACTTCCAGGCCTCCACCCACTATATCTTTTTCCTATTTTTTTTTTAAACCTGACAGTCATAGCACCATTTATTGAGAAATATTTGCCACCCCATAATTAATTTGAATTTCACCTTTATCATATGCTAAATTCCTAAATATATTTGACCTACTTTATAATATAAGTTTATTCACATATTAGTGTCAGGGTTTGGGTTCTTGAAGCATTGGTTTAGTTCTTCTGCACCACTATCTTTCAAACTTTGTATGACCATTTTTATCATTTAT
Source organism: Marmota flaviventris (assembly GCF_047511675.1). Classification (NCBI taxonomy): domain Eukaryota; kingdom Metazoa; phylum Chordata; class Mammalia; order Rodentia; family Sciuridae; genus Marmota; species Marmota flaviventris. The sequence continues at coordinate 72,768,094 of NC_092507.1, forward strand.
TTTCCATATAAACTTTACAATAAGCTTCAGTATTGTGAAGAATCAGAGACACTGTTAATAAAATCACATAAAATTTCCATAACAGCTTAGGGAAAAATAACATCTTTATTATGTTACATCTTGCTTTCAAAAAACACAAGTCCTCATGCCCAGGTTTTAGTGTGGGTTTTTAATGTAATGTTTTAAAATTTTGCTCTTATTCTTATTTCTTTTTATGTTGATTCCTAGACATTTTGACTTTTTCATTGCTGTTCTCATTAGTCATTTTTAATAAACTAGAAAACTTCTCAAAGTGACTTAACACCTCCATTTATTCTTTTAATTTCAGCTACAAGCTATGAAATAAGAATGAGTAACAACCTACAGAGTATTCAAGATGACTTTAACAATGCCATTTTAGTAAATATGTCAAAGCTAAAACCTCAGCAAGCTGGCACCAGGGAGATGTTTACATTCTTGCCCAAACTTTTCTTAAATGGACTTGAACCTGATGGAGAAACACAAGAAAGCCACAGAATTTATGTGGCCATGAGAGCAGTGGATAAGAACTCCTTAAAGTCTGCTGTATCTAATGTTGCCCAGGTATCTCTGTTTATTTCTCCAAACTCTGCTCCTGTACTAGGAAGAGATTCTCTTATAATGAAAGGAGTTTTAATAGCAATAAGTTTAATAGGAATCATTTGCCTCATTATAGTTACAGCACATTATACTTTGAATAGGAAAAAGAGAGCAGACAAGAAAGAGAATGGAACAAAATTACTATGAACAAATACACAGAGTACCTTCCTTTTTTGATAAAAAGGCCCATGGCACTTGCATTTTGCAAATATATAACCTCAAAATAAAGTTAACATAAAACTGTATTAAAATGCATTGAGTTTTTGTATAATAGAGATATTGTTTTTACATAGTTATTACACATATTTTTGTAATAGTCATTTTGAGGGGTGAATTAGAAAACCCTTAGGCTTTAGTTATGGGAAAATAACATTAGTTATTTTTCAAGGTAGTGTCTTTAAAAGCAAAGGCAAGGGCAAAGTTGAATGAGAGTTAAGAAAAGATGGTTTTATTGAAGTGAAAAAAAAATTTCAAGTAGAGAAATAGGAGTTAGGCCTGGATTATGCAGTGTAACTCTCTATATAAGGCACTTGTTTAGTTACTTTGATTAATCTTTCATTTTTTCTTATCTGTGCAGAGCAGGTTGCTTGTTCATGACTGACAATCAATCTACATTATATATATATGAAGCCACTATTGTCAAGTTCTGTATCTCTTGCCATATGGTTAAAAACAATACAGATCAAATCCTACCACTAATGCTCAAAGAAATCTTTTTTCACTGTAACTTTAAAAGGTGGTTTTTATCCTTATCTCTTCCTACTGGTTTTCTAACAAAGGTCTATTGAATTTATTGTTTATAAGTTTCTATTCCCATCAAAGCAGATTTCCAAGTTATTGCTTTGGGAACAATTGAATAAAAATGGTTATCTCTCTCATAGGATTTAAGTAAGGAATGAAAGACATTATTTTGTGCTTATTTTAATACATATATAGACCATATACTTTTATTCTATTTCAACCTAAGAAGAGGTCAGGGGGAAAAGATTGACCTTTGGAAATGACTATCATATTCTGTCCTGTGGCTAAATAAGAGTCTAGAATCCTTTCTCTATCTAGGGCAGGGAAAAACTGCAGCACAGACCACAATGAAATAAAAATTACTTTTCATCTGACTTTACTTTCCTCTAGTTTTTAAAACAGTATTGACCAAAGAGCTTAAAATTTTATTGAATAAATATGAGTAATAATGTAGAAGAGGTCTTGGTTTTATAACTAGGACCAATTAAGAATGAAAATTAAATCAGTTTGGGGTGGTAAGGAAGGAAATGTGGTGAGTTGTGACAGGAAGAGAACACCTGAGGAGAGACTCAGCAGGGATGGAGAAAAAGCAATCATCAAATCTCTCTGCCCAGGTAGCCTCCAAGTAATTTATACTGCAGCCCACATCTGGCCTATTACATTCTGAGTCTCATAGTGCCTAAGTCTTCAAGGAAGGAGCCTCAAGACTCTTGCAGTTCCTAGCTTTGGCAGTAAGTCCCTCCTCCCTCTATTGCTACTATACCAACTAGTATGGAATTTGCTTTTCTATGATTTTAAACAGGGCTAGTAAAATACACATCCAGGTCTGTGGTGGGTTTCAAGTCCTCAGACATTTTTTTTTCTTTTACAGACAGAAAGGTAAAGAGTTAAATGAGTAATCAAAGTTTTGTGCTGGTGAATGGCAGAGCTATACAAGGTAGAGCCAGTTTCCTGGACTTTTCCCTTGCTGTGCTTATTTAAGAAGGTATAGAAAGATGCCAGGATTAGGCCTTAAAATTCTTAACTATTTTAAGATCAATTAACAGGGAAGAGAATATAGCTTTAAAGTAACTTGGTTTATCTGCTTTTCTTTTTTTTCTTCCACTGTGCCAGTGGAGGAATGGAACAAATAGACTTCAGTCTAGAACTTAGTGAAGTGTAAGAGACAAAAGTAAGGGATAACAAAGATGTAAATGAAATGAACAAACATAACAGGATAGAAAGTGTGATTTCATGAAGTGGGTCAATGTAGAAAAATGCTGATTTAGAGATCCTAGCAATCAATAGGACAGAGTCATTGTAAAGGCCCTGTTGATCTTGAATAAATAATAATAATAATAATAATAATAATAATAATAATAATAATTATAATAAATAGAGACAGAGAAGAATTGAGCCAAAGAGAATGAAGAACTGTGAACTGAAAGGGGAGACTGTAACAATACCAGTAGGGAACTTTAACATCATGCTTTCAGTAATGGACAAATCATCCAGGGAGAAAATCAGCAAAGAAACAACAAATTTAAACTTCTCCACAGCACATGGAACATCCTCAAGAACAAATCATATGTTAGTCCAAAAAGCAAGTCTTAACTAATTTGATAAGATTGAAAACATCAAGGATCTTTTTTGACCAAAATGGCAGAAAGCTAGAAATCAATAATAAAAGAAACTTCAGGAACCTTACAAATAGATGAAAATTAAACAAAATTCTCTTAAATAGCCAACAAATAGATGAAAAAAATTAAAAGGAAAATTTAAAAGTTCTTGAGACAAACGCAAATGTAAACATAACCTACTGAAACCCATGTAACATAGTAATATCAGCTCTAAGAGAGAAATGAACTGCACTAAATGCATATCTAAAATGAAGAAAGATCACAAATAAACCTCTGAATGTTGCACCTCAAGGAATTAGAAAAAACAAAAGCAACTCAACTCAAAAGGAAGGAAATTATAAAGTTCAGAGTAGAAATAAATGAAATAAAGCCTACAAAAACAAAAGATCAACAAAATGTAAGAGTTTTTGAAAAAAAATCAGCAAATCTTTAGCTGCACTAAGAAAAAAAATCAAAGATGTAAAAGAATACATGACAATAGTATAATAGTCCATTTTGTGCTACTAAGATGAAAGAGAATTCCTGATGCTCGGTAACTTTATTTTAAAAAATGAGGTTTATTTTGGCTGACAGTTCTGATCTAAGATTAAAGACTCACATCTTGTGACAGCCTTATTGCTGGCAGAGTCCCAAAGGAACACGGGGCATAATGTGGAAAGAAATAAGGATCAGGTGTATTTGTATATGTATTTCTGCTGGTCTCTCTTCCTCTTCTTATAAAGCCATCAGTATTCAATCATGAGGGATCCATCCTGATGATCTTATCTAATTCTGATTAATCATTTCTGAAAGGCATCACCTTTGAATACCATAATCAGATTAAGTGTCCACTTTCTTAACTCCTCACAATGGAGATAAATTTCAACACATGATCTCTTGTGAGACACAAACCACATCCAAACCACTTAAAATACACAGAATTTTTCTGATGCCACAGAAATACAAAGGATCATAGGAGAGTATTATGAACAAGTTGGATAATCCAGAAAAAAAGGCCCTGGGCATATACAACCTACCAAGATTGACTGCTGCAGTCTGGCTGGGCACAATTCAGGAGCCACTTGTCAAAAGAAACTAACTTTATTTTTAGAACCACACACGCCAAACAAAACAGCTCCTCAGGAAAACCCCTCAGAGCCCAACTGCCACCACCAGCTTCCCACAAGCCTCTCAACCTCCCCCACTCCTCCTGCTCTTGAGGCCGATTGGCTGGGTCGCATGGGTGGAGCCAAAAAAGTCCCCCAATGAGCAGCTCTGTAGTCTGAAAAGGCGGGGAAACAGCCCAATGAGCATCACCGCAGAGGAGCCAATCAGCTAGAAGTTGCTGGGGCCACTGTGAGCCAATCATCAGCTGGCAGTCTGAAAGTTTCCTGGGGCCCCTTCGGCTGTGGCTCTCAACAATTGACCTATGAAGAAACAGGAAATCTGAACAGAATATAATGAATAAGGAAAATGAATAAGTAATTGAAACTCTCTTATCAAAGTTCAAAACCTGATGACTTCACTGCTGAATTTTACCCAAATACATCAAGAACTATTGCCAATTCTTCTCAAACCATTCCAAAAATTAAAGAAAAAGGAATACCTCCAAACTCATTCTATGAGGTCAACATTTTCCTGATCTATAAACTAGACAAGGACACAAGAAAAAAAGAAAACTACAGAGCAACATCTTTGATAAACATAGGTAGAAAGTTCCTCAATAAAATATTAATAAACTGGCCAGTAGCACAGTAGCACATGCCTGTAAGCCCAGCAGCTTAGGAGGCTGAGACAGAAGGCTGACGAGTTCAGAGCCAGCCTCAGCAATAGTGGGGTGCTAAGCAACTCAGTGAAACCCTGTTCTAAATAAAATACAAAATAGGGCTGGGGATGTGACTCAGTAATTGAGTGCCCCTGAGTTCAATCCCTGGTACCAAAAAAAAAAAAAAAAAAAAAAAATTAATAAGCTGAATTCAACAGCACATAGAAAAAGATAATTCACCATGATCAATTAATATTCATCATAGGAATGCAAGTATGGCTCAACATACACAAATCAATAAATGTGATACATTACATTAACAGAATGAAGGACAAAAACATGATAATTCTGATAGATGCAGAAAAAGCATTTGACAAAATTTAACATCACTTCATGATTAAAATATCTCTCAACAAATTAGACCTAGAAGGAATGTACTTTAACATAATAAAGGCCATATGTGATGATTCCACAGCTAATATCATGCTGAACAAATAAAAAGTAAAATCTTTTACTCTAATCTCTGGAAGACAAGTTTGCTCACTTCCACAAGTTCTATTCAACATAATATTTCAAGTCCTAGTCAGAGCAATTAGGCAAAAGAAGAAAAGAGAGGGAAATACAAATTGAAAAGAAGCTAAATTGTCCTATTTTCAGTCAACATGAGCTTATATAGAGAGAACCCTAAAGATTCCACCAAAAATCTGCTAAATCTATGAACAAATTTAGTAAAGTTGCAGATAGAAAATCAACATATAAAAAGTCAGTAGCATTTCTATATACTAGTAGCAACTGAAAAAACTAAAATATCTGAAAAAAAAATCAAGAAAATAATTTACCACAGCTACCAAAAAAATTGGAATAAATTTATCCAGGGAAGTGAAAATTATAAAGTACCGATGAAAGAAATTGAAGAGGTTGTGGATAAATAGACAGAATCCCTGTGTTCATGGGTTGGAAAAAAAAATAATTATCAAAATACCCATCCTACCCAAAGTGATTTACTGCAATTCCTGTCAAATTACCAATGACACTCTTCACAGAAATAGTTAAAGCAATCCCAAAATTTATATGGAAACACAAAAGACTCTAAATAGCCAAAGCAATCTTGAGCAAAAGAACAAAGCTGGACCATACTTCAAAATATACTACAAAACCAAAACAGCATGGCACTGGCATCAAAAATTCTGCAATCTCTATTTGGGGTAAAAATGGGAGTTCATAACCCACTTGAATCTAATGTATGAAATATGATATGCCAAGAGTTTTGTAATGTTTTGAACAACCAATAAATATATATATATATATATATATATATATATATATATATATATATATAAATAAATTTAAAAAAGACACTCATAGATCAATAGAGATACCAGAAATAAACCCATATACGTATAGCCAACTTATTTACAACAAAGTTACCAAGAGTCTACAATGAAAAAAGGATTATTTCTTCAATAAACTGTGTTGGTAAAACTGGATAATCCATATGCAAAGGATAAAATTAGAAACTTATCTTTCATCATATACAAAAATAAATTTAAAATGGATTAAAGACTTATATGTACAACTGAAAATTATGAAAGTAATAGGAGAAATTATAGAAGAAAAGCTTCATGACATGGGTTTGAGCCATATATTTTTGGATATGACATCAAAATTGAAGGCAACAAAGACAAATTTGACAAATGGAATTAGCTCAAACTCTAAAGCATCTGCACAGCACAACAAACAATCAATAGACTGAAGAGACAACCTACAGAATAGGAGAAAATATTTACAAATGACAGTTGGTCCTTAATATTCAAGGGTTCTGCATCTGTGTAGTCAATCAACTGTGGATTAAGAATATTCAGGAAAAAATTGTATCTGTACCAAACATGTATGATTTAAAGCACACAAGAGTATATGCAAAGACTATATGCAAATAGTACACCAGTTTATATAAAGGACTTGAGCATCTTTGGATTTTAATATCTTAGGGGAGTCCTAGAACGAATTCCCCACAAATTCTAAGGAGTGACTGTATACATCTGGCAAGAGATGCTCTGGTTTGAATGTTCCCACCAAAATTTATATTGAAATTAAACTCTTATGATGAAGTACTAAGGGGTGGGGTTAGTGGAACTCTCAAGAGGTGATAAGGTCATAAGAGCTCAGGGTTCATTAATGAGTTGCTGGATTATCTTGAAAGAGCATATGCTATAAAAGCCACTTTGGCTCTATGTCACTACATGATAAAACTGCAAGAAGGCCCTTACCAGATGCCAAGCAAGTGATGGTGCCATGCCTTGGATTTCAGTCTCCAGAATTTTTGAATAGATATTTCTCAAAAGTGGACGTGCAAATAGCCAACAGGTATATGAAACAATATTCAACATTACTAATCATCAGGGAATGCAAATCAAAAACATATTAAGATTACATTTCACACATGTTAGAATAGCTAATAAAACTAGTCCTGGTGAAGATACAAAGTAAAGTGAATGTTTACAAACTGTGAGAAAGACAATTAATATAACTACATAGAAAACAGTATGGCAATCCCACTTCTGGATATATATATATATATATATATATATATATATATATATATCCAAAGGAAATTCATTCAGTATGTTAAAGAGATAGCTGCACTCCTAGGTTTATAGCATCATACCCAATAACCAAGCTGTGGATTCAATTTAAGTATGTCAATGAATGGATAGATAAAGAAAATGTGGTATATGAACACAATGGAATTTTATTCATCTATAAAAAGGAAATCCCTTCATATGTTACCACATGGATAAGTCTGGAAAACATGTTAAGTGAAATAAGGCAGGTACAGAAAGACAAATATTTCATGATCTCACTTATAAGTGGAATCCAAAAATGTCAATCTCTCATGGAAGTAGAGAATAGAATGGTGGTTACCAGGACTTTGGGTGGCAGGGGGTAGGGAGAAGACAATGGTCAAAAGATATATAATTATAGTCAGATAGCAAGAATACTAAAAAGTGTCTATAATAGGCAGATAGAGACAGAAAGTAGATAAGTGATCACGGTCTTGGAGCAGAGAATGGGGAGTGGAGCAGATACAAATGGGGAATGACTACTAATGGTTATGGAGTTTCTTTTTTGGATAATGAAAATGCTGTAAAATTGATGGCTACACAACTTTATGAGCAAGGCAAAAACCACTGTATTATATGTGTTAAATGGTTAAATTGTATGTTATGTAAATTATCTCTCAACAAAGCTATTTTAAAAATAAAGAAAATTCACCTGAAGAAAAACCAAAAGGGATATATATGAAGTTGGGTGGATGCCGCATTATGTGTTAAGATCTAAATACAGGAAATAGAGGCATAGGGAAGTCAGATGAGTAGTGGCTCTGTAAGGAAGGAGAATGTAACTTCTGTATATCACAGGAAGTTGAAAAAGCATGGATCAGGCAAAAGTATAGAAAATAAAACATGAAAGTTAGGGCCACAGATCAGAGTACATGATGATAGAGAAGCACTCAAGGACACAGACACATATGCGTGGAGGTAAAGAGATCTCATCCTCATGGATCAAATGAAACGGCTCTTCCATAAATCCCGTCTTCCCTTAGATTGGATAGCTCTTATCAGCAAGATGGTTCTTGGGATGGGTGGAGAGGCCCAGATGGCAACCAATTTTATTTCCCTCTCCCTCCCATCTACAAGCTGCTGAATCTTATCAAAAAGCTGGGAACTGGGAACAATTGACTCAAGGGCACAGGAAAGAGGAAGCTATCCAGTATCCTGGGCAATTGCTTTCTGTCTCTGTGAAGCAGAAGCAATATAAATGAACAAACCCCCCAAAGGAATAATTTTTAAGTTGGCAGAACCGTACTTCACACCAGTATAGGAAAGAAGAAGCAAGAGCATTAAGAAGATAAAAGGTGAAGAAAGTGAAAAGGAAGGGTAAAGAAAAAGAAAGAATGGACTAAGAGTAGATATGACTTCCATTTTTATATTAACATGTTAGGATTTCAAAATTATGGTCTTCAGTCAAGTATTATTATTTTTAGACATAAATTTATTTCAATTATAAAAATGGCTATAGAATTATAGATATTTAAGTAAGATGCAATAAATAAAATCAATGTTAAATAAAAAAAGCTTACTTATTTTTCTTTACTAATAGACATTTGGGCAATTCAATTTCTTGCTAATATAAAGTAAGCTTTATGGGATACCTTGTATTATAATCTTATAAACTTGTGTAAATTTGTCCCTTGTACAGTAATCTTATGCACCTCGTAGTCTGTAGGGTAAATTTCTAGGAATGTTAAAGCTACACTCTCTTAATGTTTTGTTTTGTTTTTTTCCTTTTCATATCAGCAATTGAAGCCAGGGGAATTAACCACTGAGCCACATCCCCAGTCCCCCCCCCCCTTTTTTTAGAGAGAGAGAGAGAGAGAGAGAATTTTTTAATATTTATTTTTTAGTTTTTGATGGACACAACATCTTTATGTGGTGCTGAGCATCGAACCCAGCGCCTGGTGCATGCCAGGCGAGCGCATTACTGCTTGAGCCACATCCCCAACCCCTTTTTGTTTTTTATTTGGAGAGAAGGTCTCAGTAAGTTGCTTAGGGCCTCCCTAAAATGCTGAGGCTGGCTTTGAACTTGCAATTCTCCTGAGCTGCTGGGATTATAGTCATGTGCCACTGCACCTGGTTCACACACTTAAATTTTGACAATATTGCCTTCCAAAGCATTTTTACCATTTTTTTCTTCCCATCAATAATGTATGAATGCTTTTTGCCTCACGACCTTATTAGTATTACTAAAAGGAGTAATGAAATGGGGGAAGATATTGAATCATATTGAGGCTCTGGATGGCAAAGAGCTTTGCATGGACTGTTAAACATTCATGTCCTTAAATTATACTTTGGATTCTTATTTGATGGCATCTGATGTAAAGTCCTAGCTTGCTCATCATGTAAACTTCTTTCTACCTCTCCCAAGCTAGGTACTGGGTAAGGGGGAGCAAGGAGTAGTGCTAACGTTACTTTGTTTATTGAATTAATTCTATGTGCCAGACTTTGTACTAGATGTGTTATATATATTTTGTTTCATATTTTTCAATATTCAAAAACTTTCAGTTTACCATAGTATCACAAAAATACATAGTGGAAGAGTATTTTTAGACATAGAAAGGACATAAGAATCATTATATAATAATCCTACATTTGTATGCACCAAATAATGTAGCATTAAATATACAAAGCAAAAGTTGACAGGAAGGAAAGAAAAATAGACAAATCCATAATCATAATTTGGTATTTTAACATACCTCTCTCAGAAACTGAAAGGATGAGCAGACAAAAATTTGATGAAAACAGAGAATATTTTAATAATATGATTATCTACCTCGGCTAAATTGGCATATATCAAACACTATATACAATTGCAGAACATATTTCTCAAATGTGATGGAACATTTTAACAAAATAGCTGAGGTAAAATAAAAGTCTCAACAAATTTTAAAGGATTTAAATCTTCAAGTATGTTTTCTATTACAGTAGAAATCAATTAGAAATCAATAATATATCAAGTAGAGAAATCCCAAGTGACTGAAAGTTAATCAGTATACTTCTGTATAACTCATATGTTAAAGAGAAACTTAAAATTAATATTAGAAAATATTTAGATTAAAATATGACATATCATTATGCATACCCATGTTTACAGCAGCACAATCCACAATAGGCAAACTATGGAACCAGCCTATGTGTCCATCATTGGAGGAATGGATAAAGAAAATGAGTACATAGAATATATATATATATATATATATATATATATATATATATATATATATATATAATGGAGTTTTATTCAGTCATAAATAAAAATAAAACTATATCATTTGCAAGAAGATGAATGAAATTTGAGAACATTATGTTAAGCGAAATAAGCCAAATTCATATGTTCAAGGATCATGTGTTTTCTCTCATATGTAGAAACCATAGAGGAAAAAGGAAAAAAGTGGTGGGAGGGATTTCATAAAAATTGCAAGTAGCTCAGTAGAGAAGAGGAAAGGGACCAGGGAGAGAAAGGAAGGGAGAAAAAGAGGAAATACTGGGGAAAGACATTGACCAAATTGTATAGTTATATTGTGTACATGCATGAATATGCAATGAACAATCTCACAATTATGTACAACTATAATGTACGAAGAAAAATGGCATATCAAAACTTATGTGATGAAGGTAAAGCAATAGTCATAAGTAAATTTAGGAAGCTAAAAATAGTCTTATACAAACTGTTTCAATAAATAGATAAAGAAGAAATGCTTCTCAACTCATTATATGAGGGCAGAATATCCTTGATATTAGTACTTGGCAATGACCTTATGCAAAAGGAAAAGTACATGACAATCTCTCTCATGACATAAAAGCAAAAATCCTAAATAAAATACTAGCAAATCAAAATCAAGTAGAATTTATTCTAGGAATATAAGAATGGTTTAATATTGAAAAGTCAATCAGTACAACTCTCCAAATTTCTAGAATAAAGAAAAATTAAATGATCATCTCAACAGATATGGAAGAAGTATTTGCTAAAATTCAATACCTATTTTATGATTTTTTAAAAATACTCTTAGCAAAGTAATAATGGAAGGATACTTTCTTAATCTGAAATAGACATCTATGAAATATCTCTAGACACAAACATTCTTAGTGGTGAAATACACAATACTTTGAAATGCTCTTCTCCCTGAAATTGGAAACAAGAAAAAAGATATTCTCTCTATCTGTATTCAACATTGTACTGGAGGCCCTTGCTAGTGCAAGAAGAGAAGGAAATAAATAAAAGACATAAGATTAGAGCCGGGCATGGTGGTGCACACCTGTAATCCTAGCAGTTGAGGATGGCTGAGGCAGGAAGATGTCGAGTTCAAAGCCAGCCTCAGCAATGATGAGGCACTAAGCAACTCAGTAAGACCCTGTCTCTAAATAAAATACAAAATAGGTCTGGGCATGTTGCTCAGTGGTTGAGTGACCCGGAGTTCAATCCCTGGTACCAAAAAAAAAAAAAAAGACATAAGATTGGAAAGGAGAAGTAAGCATGTTTTATGACTTTAGATGACATGACTTTATGTGGATTATACAAAATCCACAAAAAAATACAAACTGCTAAAAATAAGTGAACTTAGCAAGATCTCTGAATTTAATGTCAATACATAAAAATGTATTGTTTCCATATACCGTCAATAAACAATTAGGAAATTAAATTTCATAAAAATACCATTTACAACAGCTGTTCCCCTGCAAAAAAAATTCTAGAAATATATGTGATGAAACTGTATAATGCCTCTACCCTGAAAGGTATAAAACACAATTGAGGAAAAATAAAATAAAATTTAAAATGAAGAGAGATGCTATGGATTGAAAGACTCAACATTATAAAGATGTTGATTCTCCCAAAACTGATCTATAAATTTTGTGCAATCCTATCAAACCCACCAGATTTTTTTTCTTGGTAGAATCAATAAGGTGGTTCTCAATTTTGTAGCAAAATGTACCTAAAATAGCCAAATAATCTTGAAAAGTATGCTACTGAGGTAAGCATAGTCACATGGACCAATGGAATGAGAAATAGAACAGGGACTTTAGAAGCCAACTTGCACACATATCAAAAGATGCTTAACATTAGTCAAAAGGGAAAATCGAAGCAAAATCATAGAGCAATATGACTATACTACCAAGAGAATGGATAAAGACTGAAGTAGTACCCCCTTTCTCCACAGAAAAGTCTTAACTGGGCTTCTCCAGAAATCTTCACCATGGTGGATTTTAGGACTATCAGCAAAAGAATCTCTGCAAAAGAGTTCAATGCAGATAAACTTCCTGTTTTCATGTTGCCCTATCTTACTTGGCCACTGGCCAGGAAGATACCAGCACTCCAGGTGCTGGACAACCCCTTACAAGTTTTTCACAAACATATCCAGTATAGTAGTTTGTAGAAATGTGCAAACAAGGCCTCTGGCCTTGAGCTGGGCTTCACAGAGATGTCTACATTTTTAAGATAAGTTACCAATTGGGCTCCATGGTAACAGCTGGCAGGGATAGGAAAGAAAGAAGAGAAGAAGCTCTCCTCTTCTCAGGTGTTGTCCTTGAAGGGTTAACTTGCACAAAATAGTGAGAGAAAAAGCTGCTTTTATGTGAACTTCTACAGACTGTGAACTACTGAGCTCCTCCCCATACACGCTGAGTATAAAACTCTGAAACTACCTGAACTGGAGTTTCAGGGGATTAATTGATTAAGCAAAAGCTGTGCCCTCTGAACCTGGCTGCAGCCAAACAAAACTGTTTCCTGCTATCTTCGGTGCCTTGCCTCATTTGTCCCTACAACAAGACTAACAATACTATGCCCTGGTAAAACTTTGGAACAGCAGAACAACTTTGAAAAGTGTTTGAGGGATCCAAACATTTGTTAAAGAATGTAGGAGGGGTCCATGGTGATGGATACAGGGACTACTGCAATGGAGTATTTTGGTGGGGAAGAGAGATTGGACTTAACTCCCACTCCAATAAGAACTAGTGGGGGTTTGTAACCAAGGAGCAGGGTAAGGTCAGGGTATGGAAAATTGCTAGGAGAAAGTATCACGGATAACAAGTTTGCAGCTAAACTAGCTTGATAGTATTGCTGAAAGCTGGTCATGATGATAAGGTGTTGAGGGTGGTCAGATACCAAGCACAGGAATTTTTCCTAAACTGACTTAATTGGATTTTGCTCAAACTGGATTCCATAAGGTCACAGAGGAAAGAGCAAGCCAAACCTAATCAGAAAAGACTCAGGATCCTGAGAAAAGTGTTGGTCAAAGGAGAAAGTCTTTCTCACTAGATACATGGATACCCTGTGACCAGCAATTCTGCTCTTGGCATATACCCAACTGAAATCAATACTTACAACCATGGCAATTTTATTTTTAATAGCCGCAGACTGGAAATAATCCACATGCTCATCAACAACAGATGGTGTCAATTGTGGTCTATTTTTACAATGGAGTACAATGGAAAAAGAAGACTTTACTGCCCTATGTAACATTATGGATGAATTTCATTCAAAATTTATATTTTTATATAAAATGTTATGTCATATAAAAATGTTATGTCATAAGAGCCAGACACAAAAATATAAAAATGTTATGTCATAAGAGCCAGACACAAAAATATAAAAATGTTATGTCATAAGAGCCAGACCAAAAGTTCATACTGTAAGTTCATATTTAAATAAAGTTCAAAAATTGGCAAAATTAATCTCTAATTAATTTTGAGAGAGTAGAGATCAGAGTAGTGATATAGATATCTCACTTGTCACTCGTGTGTGTGTGTGTGTGTGTGTGTGTGTGTATCACTTGAGAAAACACAAAAGAGACTTAGGAGGCTGGATTTATTCTGGTTTTAGAGTAAGGCAATCCCTCAGGGGGTTAACTCCATGTACTTCTGACTTGTGTTATTTGGCACATCTGCACTGGCTCTCCACAGGCTGGATTCCAGCTGCCATTTTGCAGTGCTTTATCTGAAAAATCTAGCACTAGACTTGGTCACCAGAGAGTGGAAGGGTACCACAGCCTACACAGTGGCAGCCACACTTAATAAGGCCCTGTCCTTGGGACAGTGGTTTTAGCAGATAAATAGCAGCCAGGACCCTCCACTGAGAAAACGGTCAAGGCCCAGCCAACTGGAAGAATAAGCGAATCTGTGGAGGAACCTATATTGGGTCTCTTACACAATTACAGGTCTGTTACAATTCTAAGAGTGACTCATATTAATGAATAGACTCATCTTATTAAATATCATCAGATTTTCTTGACCCCCTCTGTCTATGAGACTGTCAATCACTTGCTATCTACCTCAGTCATTCACTATCAACTCCCTGTAGTTCCCAGTGGTCCCTGAGGCCACCTGGCACCCTGTGGAATCCTTAACTTCTCACACACCGTAGGTCATGGGCTCTCTCTTTCTGTGCGAAAGGCCACAGCTCAAGGCCTGGTTTCTTTGTCCAGTCCCTTACAAAACACACAAGGGTGTTTATTTGAGAGTTACACCCAGAGCAGTAAGAGTGAGGGGAAGGGAAACGAGTCAGGGAAGATTGGGAGGTAATGAAAGGAAAAGCATCACTAAGTTGGCCACTGTGCTCTGATGGGGAGACCTAGCAGGCCAGCCTGCCTTGGGCTCTGTTTGCTAGGGAACTCAGGTAAAGATACATAAAGTTGGGTGTCTGAGGTATTTTGTAACCTAAAATTTTCATTTGGTATGTATACCAAATGTCTTCATCTTTTTTGTATAAAGACATATTTTGGATGATCTGGACAACCACTTTATAATTTAGTACTTCTCTGTTTCAATGCTACATTTTCAGTTGCTCAAATTTAGGTACTAAATTAATTTTTATGAACTAATGAACCAAAGAAAAGGGAAATACAAGATGAAATTGGTGCTTATCACTCCATGAAGGCCAAATTAAGTTCGGATAAGGGATATTTCTGAGTAATTTGAATACACGAAAGTGGTGGTTAATTTGGGTTTTCATGGGAGGTTCAGCAAACTTAAAAGAATCTACAAAGTAGCTGACAGTTTAAAATTGATGTTTGGAGTAACATTTAATTTCAGCAAAGTAAATATTAATTTAAGCTTTATTGATTGGTAGGAAATGTGGAATAGACAAAGCAGAGATCTTTGTCTATTTGACCTTTTCAGTGGGAGGAAACCCTGAATTTTATAAGGACAGGGAAGGAGTTCTCTTTGCAAAGTGAGACACAGATTTTATCTTTTTTACCCTTATATTTAATGATACCTATATTACTTGCTAATGTTTTTGATGGAAGTGGATTGACTTAGGGGAACATCAAGAGGGGCTGAGGTTATGTCAAGTTTGATGAGGATAAAAATAAAGACCACTGTGAATGCTTATTGAAAATGCAGAACAGCCAAGTCTCCCCTGGGTAGGTGAGGGTTGGGGGTAGCGTTGGGTGGGTCAGTGCCCCTGGTTGGGCAAACATTTGTAAGTAAACAAACCTTTAAATAGCCAGACTGCTTGTCAAGGATGAATGTTTCCAGGGAATGGGTGTGGGCTCCCTCACCCTGACTTTAGCATCTGGCGCACTGGAAGGCAAGCCCAACACTCCTCCTAAACTGAAACATTTAAAAGTACACAACTTGATTCTAAGCAATATTTATTCTCCAATTGAAGACAATGCAATGAAACAATTTTAGGTCAAGAGGTTAAAGTTCTGTGATAATCCAACTTTGATAAGTTGAAAAATTGTGTCTATATTTTTACATATATATAGGGATAAAGAAAGACGTCTCCATAATCCACATTTCCCAAAGCAATGGGATCATTAAAGAGTTCTGTCTTCCTCTTGATCCTGTACCTTCTAGAAGGGACCCTGAGCAATTCCCTCATTCAGCTGAACAATAATGGCTATGAGAGCATTGTCATTGCAATTGACCCCAATGTGCCTGAAGATGAAGCACTTATTCAACAAATAAAGGTAAGTTCAGATGGCAATTATCTGGGGGTATTTTTTGGTAATTACTAATTAATAGTCTTTATCTCAAGCATAACATTGTGATAGAAGCTGAGTTCTCTCACTTCAGCTGTGTGACACTGGCAAGTTAGATTTTTGTATGAGTTTCAGCTTCTTCTGTAAAATGGAAATAATAACACTTGGATATTAAGATACTTGTAAGGGATGATGTGAATGTAAGGCATGTAACTCAGAAACATTGTTGGCACTTAATAAATCATGTCTGCTTTTACTGACTGTGAGTTATTTCACTGAAAATTATTTCACTTTACACTAAGAGTTAGCTAGCTACATTTGGCAGATAATGTAATTGCACAGAGGGTAGTTCTCTTGACTGATTTACCCCTGGGACACAGCAGACTCTTTTTTTATTCTCCTAAATGTAACCCCCTTCCCTGTGATGCTAAATACAAGCCCAGGATGCAAGCTGTGAACAACTTTGACCTTTTCAGTGGGAGGAAACCCTGCATTTTATCAGCCTCAAAAAAAGGGGCCCTCTCAGGATTGCTGAAGGGCAACACCTTACCTTGTTACCTCCTGTATGGGAAAAGGGAAGAAAAAAAATGCCTCCCATTCTGGCAGAGGTGCCTAAATCCCTGACAAATGGAGGAATTAGTGATGATCTCATGCCACAAAGAGCAAAAAATAAAAGGGAAATGCCTTATAAAAGACCGTCCTGGAATCTGGCTGCAGCACATCCAGAGGCAGTGTTGTGTAATGAGTAAGAGTGCTAGCCTGCAAAATGAGAACAATAATAAGTAGCTCCCTGATAGAATTCCATGAGGATCCAATATAAAAATGCATGCATATAAAGGCAAGCTGAGAGAAGGGTGTATAGAAACTCTACAATTCTTTGGATGTCTTCTGCAGTCTGAAGTTATCTCAACAGCTTAAAAACATAACTTCAAAATGCATAGTGCCTGGTACATAGTAAGCACTCAATAAAGGGTAGATGTAGCCATAAGTTACCAATCCCCTTTTATCTCTCTACATGGAAAGTTAATAATGCAAGGGCCCAGGGGGCCCTCCCTTAAAGATTTCTTGCTCCAAGCAGAAGTAAACCCAGAAAAGTGAAGTTTGGAAAGAGAAGCATCTCTGCTTACCAGGAGTTTGTGGGTAGAGTATTGCAGCATCAGGGAATGGGGAACAGAAGAACAGAAGGTGGAGGGGGCTCGTCATAAAGCTTGCCTAGTTAAACCAAATACCATCATGCTGTCTTTGGTAAAGGAAATTCATACATTTTGAAATTTCTCAATAATCAGAAAACTTGTGTGAGTTGTTGATTTCCTGTGAATTTGGAAATGGCATCAGCAAAAAATGAAGAAGACACTTGAAAAAATGAACAAGGAAAAGTGTAGGAGGAAAATGTGTCCAATGTGTTTCTCTCTCTGGCCAGATGGTGGGTTAAGAACATGCCAGGAGAATGCAGATCTTTAAGGACAATGGTATCTGTTGGATTTGAGCTCTTAAAGTACTTTTACCTTACTATCTTTGGGGAAAATGTACTTGTAACTACAGTTATTAAATTGGCTTTCTAGAATGAATACTAAATGGGTTGGGTGCGAGATAAGATGGCTTTCACCACTTCCTCCTCTGTGACAAGAACACATAAAGTTACGTGTAATGGTATGCCCAAAGTCCCTGAGTCATTAATAAAAGTGAATTCCTCCTTATTTGATGTTTCAGATCTGTAGAGTTGAGGGACGTCACCATGGGCTTTGCAGTCTTTCCTGCCTACCCCTCAATCTCTGCTTTAATAACCTTTCGGAGGGGAACTGTCCCCTTGGCGCCCTTTTGAGGACAGCCTCTAGGTCAACTTCTCTTTCCTTTTCTTCCTTCGTTCCTTCTTTCCTTCCTTCCTCCTTCCTACACTAAAGATTGAACCTCACCCATGCGGTCTACCACTGAATTGCACTCTCCTCAGTCTTGAAGTCAGTTTTTTGTTTTTTTTATTGGTTGTTCAAAACATTACAAAGCTCTTGACATATCATATTTCATACATTTGATTCAAGTGGGTTTTGAACTCCCAATTTTACCCCAAATACAGATTGCAGAATCACGTCGGTTTTAAATACTTTGCTCTGCCGGATGGTCCTCAAAGCTTTTTCTTCACCTACAAGACCGGTAGAGGGCGCTGCCGCGCTCCATCCACCGTACCTGAACTCCTGCCGATGTGCATTGGAGAAGCCCTGAGAATAAATCTCACAGATGGGGCAGAGTCAGGGAGATGCGTGCACACACACACGCGAGACAATCCAAAATGGGAGTATTTTGGAATCTCTTCAATGCAGGGGAGCCCAGGCACCACCTGTCTTGGCACAACTGTGCCAGTTTGCCACTCACCATGACCATTTCATTCATTTAGTCATTTGTTCATTCATTCAACAAATATTTACAGAGCATCTACATCACATCATGTACTGAGAATCCGGTTGTTCACTATCCCTGTCCTTAAGGCTTTTTGGTCCATCCTGTAAGCCATTAGCCACCAACCTTCTCTCAGTCCCAGAGTTAAATATCTATTTGGATATAAGGTGATCTTCTCAAAATTTTGAACAGATGCCAAAAGTTTCTGTTAAGACATGAAAAGCAAGAGCATTTTCACTGCTTGGTCTTCCTCTTGGGAGACTGAAAGTTAACATTTCAAAAGACAAAGTGTAATTTAATACTCTAATATAATATAATACTCAGGAAGTTTTACATACATATCTCAAGGTTTTGGTGATTTTTTACTCCATTTAAAAATTTTTGTACAATAACATGATGTTGAGCTATCTTAGTGTTTGTTAAAAGTTAGGATTTTTAAAAGAGGAAAATATAAATTGTTAAAAATCCTTTTTTTTTTTAAACAACTGGCAAGACAACCATTATTCTTGTACCTGTTCAGGGGCAAGAAGTTAGGTTTTAAACCTAACTTCACCCATGTCTTAGTCTCATTTCATGGATTCTGATTTCCTTCACATGTACTAGCTGCTTCTTCCAGGTCCCTTTTGCTGGCTCCTACTCTGCTCATGTCTAAATGATGGAGTTCCCTTCTTTCCTCTGTTTATACTCTCAGTCCTAGCTGACCCAATGCCTTCTTTCCACAGCAATTGCTTATAAAACTCTCTCTGCCTTGTCATAATGCATCTCAGGGAGCCTGCAGAAGCATCTAATGCTACAGTTTTTAATAATGTTACATGTAATTTGAAAATAAGTAAAAATGCCATTGTCTTGTATCTCTAGTATTATACCAAAAATAAATACTACTATAAAGGTTAGTATTAAATTTAGTTTAACTTAGTATTAAATACACAAATTATTACAAGACTGAGCAGATGTTGAGGTTATATTCACTTGAGGCTTTCTCTATATTATTTGCTGTGAGATCTTGAGAATTACACTCTCTAATTCTGTTACTCTCCCAAAGATTTATTGATCCTCAAGTGATCAAATGAAATGAAACCAGTAGATGACATTTAATAAACACTTATTTGTGCCAAGTACACACTGTTCCTAGTGCTTCACATGTTTGATTTCATTTGTTCCTCACACCAACCTTATCAGGTAGTTACTGTAATATCTTCCATTTTATAAATGGGGAAACTAAGGCTCAGGATTAGGAAGTGCCCAGTGTCCCATAAGAAGTGGTTGACTTGGAATGGAACCACCATTTGACCCAGTCATCCCACTCCTAGGTTTATATCCAAAGGACTTAAAATCAGCCTACTACAGTGACACAGCCACATCAATGTTTGTAGCAGCTCAGTTCACAATAGCTAAACTGTGGAACCAACCTAGATGCCCTTCAACAGATAAATGGATAAAGAAACTGTGGCATATATACACAATGGAATATTACTCAGCCTTAAAGAAGACTGAAATTATGGCATTTGCTGATAAATGGATGGAGCTGGAGAATATCTTGCTAAATGAAATAAGCCAATCCCAAAGAACCAAAGGCCAAATGTTTTCTCTGATACGCAGATGCTAATTTTCTCTGATATTCTAATTCACAATGAGGGGAGGGCTAGGGAAGAATAGAGGTACTTTGGATTAGACAAAGGAGAATGAAGGGAGGGGAGGGGTATTGGGATAGGAAGGAGAATAAATCGGACATTATTACCCTATGTGCATATGATTAAAAGGACTGGTATAATTCTATGTACAACCAGAAGAATGAGAAGTTATACTCCATTTATGTATGAGGTATAAAAATGAATTCTACTGTTATGTATAACTAATTAGAAAAAATAAAAAAATATGTTTATGTGTGTGTATGTGTGTGTGTGTGTGTGTGTGTATGAAGTGGTTGATCCAGGGTTAGCATTTGCCTCTAGAGTCTCCACTATTTACCATTGTACCATGACACTAAGTATGTGGCAAACGCTCAAAAAGTTTAGATGGTATTATTGAAAGATATTTCACATTTCCTCTTTCCATTTAGTCTTTTAAAAGGTAAAATACAGATGTAAATTTGAATGATTGGTAATTTAGTCTATTTTCAGATGTAATTATTGTGTATGTTTTCTTTCTTCCCAGGATATGGTGACTCAGGCATCTCCATACCTGTTTGAAGCTACGGGGAAACGATTCTATTTCAAAAATGTTGCCATTTTGATTCCTGAAAACTGGAAGACAAAACCTGATTATGTGAGACCAAAACTGGAAACCTATAATAATGTGAGATTGTCAAGTTCTTCTTTTGAAAGTCAATTTTCTTCTGTAATTTAGATATTAAAAAATCAAAATACTCTAGAATCAAGCGGATTATTCCAAAATTCTCCAACATGATAAGGTCAGTTTCTTTGCTGAAAGGCAGCCATAATCAAAACCTCTTTTGAAATTTCAGGCTGATGTTCTGATTGCTGAACCTAATCCTCCGGGTAATGATAAACCATATACTGAGATGATAGGAGGGTGTGGAGAAAAGGGTGAAAGGATTCATTTCACTCCTGACTTCTTAGCAGGAAAGAAGTTGACTCAGTATGGACCACAAGGTATGGGTACAAAGAAAATATTCTACTATATTACTCGTAATCTAATCATTATATTTTAAAAGTGGATAAACAATAGCATTATCTTTGTGAGTAGCCCACATAAGCCAAATTACACTACTATAAACTGACAAAGCATGTTTTTCCATGTGAAACAGGAATTCAGAACAGTGCATTTCTCAGACATAATTTATTTTTTAAGATATTTAAATTTAATGTTATAATTTTGAAAATTATTATAGTACCAGGTAATAGCTGTAAAATAGTTTAATATGTAGTATGAAGTTTTTGTAGATCCAAGACTCACCTGAATTAAACCTTCTTCCTGCAATTCATATAGTAGCCACCAGATGGCACATATCAACAGTACTCTCAGACTTTTATGTTTTCAAATATAACTAGATCTTCTCAAAATGCAGGTTCTAAAAAAAAATTGCAGGTCCTGATTCAGTGCACATGCAGAGGGATTCAGTAACATGCATTTTTTAACAGGCTCCCAGTGATGCTGCTGCTGCTGGTCTGTGTGCCACAATGAGTAGCAAAAAAGAATAAATACCCTTACAGTTCAGCTCTCAAAAGATAAAGAAAAAGCCTAATTTTCTTTTACAAAAGAAACTTTTAATCATTTCTTTATGAGCTATATAGAGCAGTCTTTGGAGGAAATATTAAAATAAGCAACAAAGTATTTATAATGTATGCTTTCCAAGTATAATCAATTGTGATTTACTAAATGACTAGTATTATATATTTTTTTAACCTGAAGTCTCTAGAATTGGCTTGATTTCCTTTACTTAGACAAAGAAGAGAAAACAAACAAAAGACTTTGGTGTCTCCATGCCCCACCCCCAAATACACTAGAGCACTTGTCAGAAAAGTGTCAAATGTATGTCTTTGTTGTTCTCTATGTGCCCGGATTTGGCAGAGAAAAAGTCATATTGCCTGTTCTCACAAATGGGATTCCAGTGTGGGAAAATAGCAAGATTATGGAAGAATGACAATATAACAAGCACCATAATTGGAATAATAAAAGAAAAATGGTCTAGTCTGAGTATGTCCAGGAAGGCTTCCAGGTGGACAGAAGCTTGATTTTTAAAGAACAGGAGGTATCCTGGCAGAAATAAAGAGAGGGATTCCAAGAAGAGAAAAACCTATAAACCAGAGATGAGCAAGAACATGAGGTAGCCTGGAATGTAAAAGTTCAAGAATTTAGCACAGAGAATTTTGAAAATGGGTAGGGAACAATAGGAAATAAACTCTGGAGAGGAGCAAGGCCTAAATCCTCAGGAAAAGACAGGAAAGCAGTTTAGATTTCATGAAGAGCCAACTGACATTTACTAGGTCCCTGGTTAACATCTGATGACCCAAAATAAGTATTTGTATTTTACAAAAATGTACACTTGTCATATTTGACCATTCTCAGGAAACAAAGTCTCTAATATAAAAAAGAAAAAAAATATCACAAAGCATAAAACATTAGAAGACTAACTTTTCTTCCAGTGCGAGAAGGTTATGCTACACTTCTTATTGTACTCAGGTGTTTGAAATATTTTCTCACAGGTAGGGTTTTTGTCCATGAGTGGGCTCATCTACAATGGGGAGTATTTGAAGAATACAATGATAACCAGAAATTCTACTTATCCAATGGAAAACCGCAAGCAGTAAGGTATTAAAATGCAAACATTTTCCCCTAACTTGATTAATTTAAAAGTATCAGTCTTGTTTTCTATCTCTAATTCATTCTCAGTGCATTCTTTTTCATCTTTTAATGAAACTACCACTTTGTTTATTTTACAAGTTCTTCATTTAATCGAGTTCTCTATTTTGCAACTAGAAATCATTGGCTTTTACTTAAGTGTACCAACTATCATATGCCTACAGTCACCATGTGAAATGTCTCCATTTCCTGTCAGTGACATAAGAACTAATGGAGCTCTTTAAGGCAGAAAGATGTCTCTGTGGACTTTTGTTAGTATGAATGGGCCTGGTAGGGACAGTGGAACTTAGCTAAAAGACAATCCAAATAGTAAAGCAAAGGCTGGGATGTGGCTCAGCAGTGAAGCACTTGCCTAGCATGTTTGAGGCCCTGGGTTCAATACCCAGCACTAAAACAATACAGAAATAAGACAAAAACACCTTACAGTTTGAAGTAAACTCTATGTAGTATCAGTAGAAAACAAACTGAATCACATTTATAAAGTATGCTTGGCTGCCATGGTTTTATGGGGAAGTTCTTCTATACAGTTTCCCTATATATAAACTGCTTTAGTACAAACATAAATGATAGGGAACTTGCCAATTTAAAGAGCTATAATAATTCAGATACTAAAACCTGACAGATGAGTTGGAAAAAATTGTGTACACCTTTGTAGAAATCAGAGGCAAAGATTTTAAATGAAAGGATAATAAGATCCAAGAATTGGTGGAATTAAAGGAATAGGAAACACACTAAGGCTCAATAGGATGCTTCCAACCATTCAGCAATGTTGTGAAATTAGGGAAGTAACTAGTGTAGTACCTAAAGTAAAGCTAAAAAATAAATGATTATTCCAATAGATTCTCATAAAGATACTTGATAAAATTTCACATTTATTCTTGAGTTAAAAAGTAATAAACTCTTTTTAAAGAGCAAAAGTTGGTACAACACCCTTTTCATTTCTGCTGCCAGTCCTAATCAGATGATGGCTCTTTTAGGAGATGTACTCAGCTTTGGTTGGTTTGCAGAATTTATTTATTTATTTATTTATTTATTTAGTGTGTGTTGGGGGGTGTGGTACTAGAGATTAAACCCAGGGCTTCATAATGTTCAGTGAACATGCTAACACTGAGCTAGATCCTCAGCACCTCATTCACAATCTTGATTTGATACAGTCATTTCCACCTGGAGCAGGTGGTATGGTGTAAAGGCTCAGAACTCAGGCTTGACCCCCCCCACACACACACACACACACTTCTCCCACATGAGCATTACTGTTCCCTACTTTTCTTTTTCATTACTACAGACAAGCTCTATGGGCATGAGCTTTCTATTGCTGTTCCTCATTCTTGGGAACCCTTCAGCCATAAATGAACACTAGGTACATTGCTGATTCCTAGAACCATGCACCATGCGTGGTCTATCAGATTCCTTCAGCATATACCTTTGGCACTACAGACACTACAGCCTGTGATGATCATACGTTGGTCTGACCTTTCAAATCCCAGCCAATAGGCACCATTCCAAACCTGATGTCTGCCTTTCCTGTTTCCCTTTGCTAAGCTTCTAGAAGGTTGGACACCATATCTTCCCTTGAGAGAAAGTCTGATTAGTACCTATTCCTTTATGAGATATTACAGAAATATCTACATATCAGCATGTTCTTCATTCCAAATGGCACACAAATGGCTATGTATGCTACATTAGTAAAGTGGACATGATTAGCATGTCCTCTTAAAAAGAAATTTCCATATATTAATAATACATATTGTTCCTTATCTTCCTAACTTTTAAATTATTTTTAAAGCCTAGGAGAAATCACAAAAATGACAATACTTTGCAGAACAGAAGATTACTTCCTTAACATGATACAGAACATCTATGAAAATCAACAATCTATAGTATATTTAATTGAGAAACACTTCCTAGGAATAGGATAAGGATGGTCATTATAATCATAGTTATCTAAATTTGTTTAGGAAGGTGTAGCCAAGGCAACAACATAAATCTGGGGAGGTACAAAAAAAAAAAAGGGATACCAGAAAGAAAGAGAGAAAATTGCTTTTTTTGCAGGTGATATGTGGCCCACTTAGAAAAAATAGAATATATTTATATATTGTTATTGAAATATAATGAGTTCAAAAATATAATGGAAAAAATACTCCAGTCAGCATAGCAATTCAATAGGAAAAAATCTTAAGAAATCTGGAAGATATATTTGAAGAAAACTATAAAATCATTCTAAAGGATTTAAAAGCAAACCAAGATAAATTGACTTTTAATATATGAATTTCAACCAAAATTTATATGTAGGTTTTATGAAATTCTCATCAAAAGACCATTCTTTATTACTTCACTTTAAAATCCTGGGGTCCATTCAATTAATATCATCTCTGAAAAAGAATCATAATAAAGGGGACTTTTACTTACCAAACTTGAAAGTATACTATAAAACTACACTAATTAAACAATGTGGACAGACAGGCAATTGTTTATATAATAATTAACTATTTAATATACTTTGAATTACCAATCTAGAAGGAAAGTTAGTATTTCTTAAAATGCCAGAAAAAAAATTTAACTATGGAATAAAAATTAACAGAGACTCTTCCAATTGGATAGACTCATTAAATATAAAAAATGATAATGCAAACCATAAGCCTATGAATAAACTGCAAATCTCTATGTAATGAAGGCTTTTCTGTGCATTTAAGAATTGGGAAAAGACATAATAAAAGAACAATAAATACTTACTAATTTAAAATTTTGCTGTACACAAACCGAACATAAATTGGAACAAGTAAAAATAGAAGTTTGAAAAAAAAATTTCAAAACATGTCTTTTGAAGCTTAGTATTATAACACATTAAGAACTTTGGGAATTCAGTGAAACCTAACAGAAAAATTGGCAAAAGAGAAGAATATATAATTCACAAAAGAAGAAATAAAAATGGCTGATAAACATATAAAATATTTATACTTACTAGCATCAAAGACATGCAAGTTGGACAAAGATGAGGTTCATTTATTACCTAGTAAGTCACTATCACAACATCGAGAGCTCCCACGGATAGTTGTTAGAGGCAAAAATTGGAGCAACTTTCTGGCAAGTAATTTGAGAGATACTTATCAATTCTCTAAATTTTTTCTTGACCCAGCAATTTCATACTTAAAAATTCATTTAAGGAAATGATAGAACAAGTCATATCAATTTTAAAACATTCAAATTTTTGGATCTGACAATTTAACTCTGGAAGTCAATCATGTGGCAAACTTGGAAATATAGTCAAAAGTTTATAAATTTTGTTTACTAATTCTTTCTTTTTAGTACTGACAAACTAGGGGATAAACAAAATTAAATAAATTAGCTTGAATTTATATTATAGTACCAAAAGATGATACTATTAAAATCGCATTTTGAAAGAATATTAAAATTGTTATTAAAAATTTAAATATGCTAGCATACTCAGGTTTCTAAAAGCATAAAACAACAGTGTGTGTGCAATCTAATGCTAATACACAGAGCACAAAATACTTCCATATGTTAACAGTAGTTTATTTCTGATGGTGAGAACTTTTTTCTTTTATTCTTTATATTTGTGATTTTCCAAATATTCTGTAATATTCATGTATTGCTTATACTCAAAAAATATAATTAAAAAGTAAGATCTAGGAGGAAAACACTCCATTCATAACACCAAACATCAAACATACAATATAAAAAGTTTAAATATCCATGAATATACAAGAACCATGCAAAAACAATGTGGAAAAATGAGAAAAAATAAATTAACAAACAGGAAATTTCAGCAAGTCTTTTGGGGAAAACAAAGAGGGCTCCTGATTTTCTAGGAATGAGAATAGATGAAAAGGTACCTAAGTACTCTGATCCTTTCTAATACAGCATCCATAAACTAGACTTAGCTTTTCACTGCATAAAAATAAAATCTTCTTTTTCTACTTTTTTATTGGAAATAAATATTGATATTGTTTTGGGAGGCCCTCAGATGCTTTCTGAAAAACATAAATGACTGATGAAAATTGAATAATTTTGCTATGTAAGGGCATCTTTCTTGGATGATGAGAGCAAATCATAGACAAGGCGATTTGTCAGAAACTGAACACAGAGTATAATGCTTTGGAATTTTTTATTTCCTAAACATCTAACCTCAACACATTTTCAGATGTTCAGCAGCTATTACTGGTACCCATGGAGTTCCAAAGTGCCAGGGAGGAAGTTGTATCACCAAACCTTGCAGAATAGACAAATTAACAGGATTGTATGAACAAAACTGTGAGTTCGTACCCAAAACGCAACAGACTGAGAAGGCTTCCATAATGTTCCAACAAAGTATTGGTTCCGTAAGTACCTTATTTTCAACTTTTTCCCCACACTTATGAATTTAGAGATTTTTGCCCCCACCCCACCCCCCGCAGGTGCTCCAAGAAGATTAAGTGTAGGGAAATTTTCAGGGAAACCATCAGCTTTAGGGAAAAATCACCTGATTCTCTTTGGGACTAGCTGCGAATACATATTCAGGGGTAAAATCACAGCGTCTCCCTCACTGCTTCCTGTGTCGATTCTTTCTTCTCCACCATCTCTCTCCTACTAGCTTTTATTTTAAGGATTTAGAATGACTTCAAGTGTCCTTAAAGGCATACAAACACAAAAATTCTTAGTTATATAAGGCATTTACCTAGGGAGATTAGGCAGTTAACAGTAATATAAACAGTAATTATTTTTATTTCCATATTTTTATTGGTACATTATAAACCAAAATATTGATGGGATTTATTGTTACCTATTCATACAAGCGCACAATATAACAATATAATTTGGCCAATATCACTCCCCAGCATTTTCCTCCTCCTTCTCTCTCTCCCTCCCACACTTTGGCCTCTTTCCTCTACTAATATCCCTTTGATTTTTAAGAGGTCCACTCCCCATACCTTTATTTTCCTTTTTCCTCTCCAGCTTCCACATATGAGAGAAAACATATAATTCTTAACCTTCTGAGTTTGACTTGATGTGTTTTCAGTACTCAAACTTACATTGAGCTTTTGTTATTTGTCAGACACTGAGCCAAAATTTTGAGAAAGTGAAATTTAATGAGACCTGTTTCTTCCTTAGATAAATGCGCTATAATGTTAGAGGGTACTTGCTAAGGTTTCTACATTGTCTTGTAAGGCCACAAAGGGTTTAGTGGAAATTCTCTAGGGAAGGACAGAAAATTAAAAAAACATTTAGAAACCTCTAGCTAAAAATAAAGGTACAGTTTACAATGCAGAAGATTGAGGAGGAACTTCTTGACAAAGTACCACAAGCAAAGGCATAAGTCTGGCAAGTTTAGAAACTAATAGGCTATAGTGGGAAAAAATAGAGACAGAAGAACACACAGAATGAGGATGGAGAGTGAGGCAGCAATCTAAATCACAGAGATTGCTATTTTGCTATGTGAAGGAGTCCAGTTGATAGTTGTGTGAGCAACAGTGAATCTCAAAAGGGTATTATATACAAGGGTAAGAGGAAAGAGGCTGCTATGGGTAGACCAGTTGGAGGGAAAACAAATGGAAAAGACAGATAGGAGATAGCAGTAGTTTGAGGGAGGAACGGTAAGGGTTTGGATGTTAGAGATTCCACTGGAAAAGAAGATGAACTGGAGAGTGAAATGTATCACTCTTGGTTATCCTGTAGGGGAAAACAGATAAGAACACTCCCAGTTTCCTGATTTGAGTGATTGGGTGCATTACTGGTAACATTAAGTTAGGAAACATATGAGGAATGGTAATAATGCTGGAGAAAAGTGATGAGGGAATTTATGAACACATGGAGTTTGAGGAGCCAGTGAGACATCCAAGGAGATTTTGGAGCTGGAATATTGGGTGTTGAAGGTTGGAATGCAGGGTGCTGGTAAGTGAGGTGGTGCAAGTTTGGAGAGATAAGATGGCATCAGGAGATATACCAAACTTGAGGAGTAGAAAGGAAGACACTTAGAGCCGGTAAGTGGGTGCTGAGGAGCATTGAGGGTCCAATGAGGTGAAAGATATGGTTTGAAACAGGAACTCTGACTTACAGCTCTGATTCCTTAGCAGTGCTCTACAAGAAGTGGAGCCAAGGTTCCAGGTGAGCAGGGCAGGCTGGGGAGAAAGGCAGGGGTTTTACGTTATTAAATATCTTAACAAATACTTAACTATTGTCTACATCATTTTATTGACAATTTCAGGTGGTTGAATTCTGTACAGAACAAAACCACAACTCAGAAGCTCCAAACTCGCAAAACCAAAAATGCAATCTCCGAAGCACATGGGAAGTGATCCGCGAGTCTGAGGACTTTAAGAAAACCACTCCTATGACAACACAGCCACCTAATCCCACTTTCTCACTGCTGCAGATTGGACAACGAATTGTGTGTTTAGTCCTTGATAAATCTGGAAGCATGTCGGTATGGTCACCAAGTCTTGGTTTGGTTGCTAGTTATAGATAGGGGTACAACATGATCTAGACCACAACTTGGAACTGACTGGGATGAATACACTGCCAGGGTCAGAGCAATTACAATAGCAGCTCAGCCATCAGAAATGCCCACCTATACAGTGATCTGGCATTAACTGTCTCATTTTCTAAATTGTTTTCAGCTAATAAGCCAAGATCTGATAAATCATAACATAAGCGTAACTTTTTTTTTTTTGTTTCACTGACAATACATAGGTCTATCGGTCTATAAGGTCCTATATAGGACTTATCTAGAACTATTATTAAAGCATTGTACTTTAATGATTGTGTATTCTAGGTTTACTTTTGGAATTTTAGTCCTAAAATTATATCCAAAGATGCTGCTAAATGGAAAAAATTTCCAGTATGACATGCCTCAAGTTATCTCCTTGTCAGTTACTGTGCATTGAGCCAGTCACTTCCAAAAACCCTCTAGCCTGTTGTTGTTAGTCTTTTCCTGTAACCCCAACCTGACTGCTCTTCTTCTGTTTGTCCACTCAGAATGCTAACCGCCTTAACCGGATGAATCAAGCAGGGAAGCTTTTCCTGCTGCACACCGTGGAACAGGGCTCCTGGGTTGGGATGGTGATGTTCGACAGTGTCGCCTATGTACAAAGTGAACTCAGACAGATTAACAGTGACGCCGACAGGGATGTTCTCACTAGAAGCTTACCCACAGTACCTTCAGGAGGGACATCCATCTGCTCTGGGCTTCTATCGGCATTTACTGTGAGACATATTCCCCTATAGCAGTTTGCCAATGTTTGCCATTTTTGTTCCTAAGAAATTTCCATACACACCTACTGTCTAATTGATTTAGACAACCAAGGACAAAGTAATAGTTCAAATGATGCAAAGAAAAAGGCCTCCAAAGCTATTATTAACTAATTCATTCATGCTTTTGTACTTTTCTGCAAGTATACCTCATTCAAAATATTCAAAGTGTGCATTCTACATGCCAAATATTTTCTTGGCTCTAAGAATACTATGAAGGCCAAACAGAGAGCTACCTCCTTACAATATTATTGGGGAAGATGTATTAACCATATAGTAACATGAATGAATGTATACTCATAAACTGTAATTAGTGCTATGAAGGAAAGGTACATAAGGATCTTAAAGAGTTATCTTTTATTGGGAAAAAAAAGCTACAAAAATGTTGAAATTCCAAGGCAACTGAACTCTCCAAACTTTGGGAGACATTGGATGACCTTTTAAGAAAGAAAATAATTTGTTGAATCAGGAGGCCTTAGGAACCATAACTACAATTGTATTGGGGTCATAGCTAAAGATCTTGTCTGACTATCTGACCACATCATCCCTCACTTACATAACAATGTATCCCCATTTTCAATGAAATTATGTAAAACTTCCTGAGAATTTTTGTGATAAAACTCCAACCTACCTTTCCAGGCTGAAGCACTGGGGACTTTCTTCCTGGTATCCCTTGTTTAAGCAAATTGAGTCAGCTCACTTCAAAGCATCTGGATGTTTGCCAGGCTGCCTCCTCAAGCACAGTACTTTCTCTTCCCTTCCTTGCCCATTGATTACATTCATTCTTCAAAGAATAGATACCATCTACTTCTTGATATCATTCCTTATCCTCTCAACTGTCTAGGAATCTCTCTTTCTGAATCCTATAGCTCTTAAAAAACCCAAAAACCTCTTAAGACTTCTAGGCTCTTCTGTCTTATAACTAATTATGTGTTTCAAACAAAACTCCTTTAGGAATAAGAGTATCATTTTACCTCCCAGGCTTCTGGCCCAATGTCAGAATGTTCTTGGTAAATAAATTGAGTTATTTGATGCCCTAACACCACCTGATGCTTAATTGTACTAAATATCCTATATTTATTTAGGGGCTATTTAGCTACATAAAACAAAGAACAGGAAGCTGAACAAGGTGGGCTGGCCTAAGGTCACACAACCTCACAACACCTTAGTGGGTCTGCTTTCTGCTTGCTCATTGGGCACAACACACATATTTGATGCATTTTGGGCCTGTTTCAGCTCTCCAAGTAGCAGCAGAAATGTGTAGTTTCCAGCTTACATAGTTTGATGTGGACACTGGACTGAACCAATTTCTCAGTGTTGTCTATCCCTCTGGTTATTTTATTCCACTCTGAAGTACTTTCTTAAAAGTACTTTTAATCACGAATTTAGCAGCCAATTCCTCTTCCAGACCAGGCAGATAGATACCATATGGTTCTGTTACCTCTGTCACTCAAGCAAAGGAGCAAGTGAGGTAGGAGCACTGACCAATGGAATCACTGTAAGCTGCACTGAACTCCTGCTATATGAAACCCTGGGGAGATGACTCATGCCAGATGGAGTGGTAGTGATGAGAAAATTTTCCATTTAGATGAGTGAGGGAGAGTGTGAGATACAACTGGAGTCTAGAATGCTCCTCCTCCCCAGTGGAGTCTGAACATGGGGTGGAGGAGCTTATGTGACTTCAGGGTAATAAGATGAAGGGTCTTGGGTTCTGCACTGTCCTCCAGATCTGTGCTGGTCCCCACAGCAGGACCCTGGTCAGGCCTGTCATGGGCTCCTGGCAGTGGTATCTGTGTGGTTATAAGACTTTGCTTTGTTCTCTAGGCTCTACCAGGGCCCAGCGGTCCTCCCCAGCAGACTTGGCCTCACCCTGGCTCTCACTATTGGAGCAGAGCCCTGAGCACCCTGTGTCCTCCATCTAGCTCCAACCAGGTTGTGCATTCCTCAGCCACATGGCAGGACTACCTGTTCTCACCTGCTGACTCAACTCTATTGCCTTCCATCTTCCCTGTGGGAGATGTGAGATGTGAGAACTTCTTTCTGTTTTATAGGACACACAGCAATTATGAGGAGGGAGACAAGGAAATCCAAATTGGGCCATATTTTTTTAGCTTCCCAGGCCCTGCCCTCTACCTGCTCCTTGGACACAACACACATATTTGATACATATTGGAGCTGTTCCAGCTCTCTAAGTGGCAACAGAAATGTGTAGTTTGATCAGACCAAGGCCATGATGACAACTGGCAGGTGCTCCGCTCTGCCTCGTCCACATGCCACTGCCACAGTTCTGCTCTCTTCCCATGTTATCAGCTGCCTTCTTTGGTTGCTTCCTCAGAGTTCAAATAAGGAGTGGGCACAAGCCTCCTCTGCCCTTAACTTCCCTTCCAACTACTTATAACACTTTCCCATTCTGAGATTTGTCCAGAGAGGGAGGTTGTCAAGCCTAAGCTTGATTGTTTCCTCTGATTCTGAGTCTCTCTCTCAACTCATTCTCATTTAGGGGAAGAGTGGATTCTTGCCTTTATATGTTTAAATGGGTCACAAATTCTTTATCTAATTTTCCACCCATCTTAGTCTTATTCAACCTTGGTATGAGTTCTCTCTCTCTCTCTCTCTCTCTCTCTCTCTCTCTCTCTCTCTCTCTCTATATATATATATATATATATATATATATATATATATAAATATTTATAAATCTGAGTCTAACAGGGATATTTGAAATATAGGTGTCATAGAAAAACTTGGAATTGGGGATTCATAGGAACAAAATGTTTTGCTTTAATAAGAAGGGCTACTAAAATTTTTAATTACTCCTATGATATGAGTAATGACCAATCAGAACCAATGCCAGCCATAAATAGTTGATATTGTTTGGTGAATATCATACAAGCTAAAAATCTTCCCTGTGTCCAATATCCCCAAATAGAACCCCCACTTATGAGGATGTTTTCTAAAGGTGTCTCGGATCTTCTGGAAGCCTGGCAAAGAGAGCCCTGGCAAAGAAAATAAGAAAAACCTTTGCTGCATCCCTAGCACCATCCACCCCTAGAACTGCCCTGCATCCCCTAGCACTCCTCTCTGTGAGTTGCTGCTCTAAAATTATACCATTGCAAAACAGATTCATGGATGCTCCCAGATACTTTTGTTTATTTCCTCTGGAATTTCTCCTCTTGTTCCATAAAAGTGCAGTTTTCATAAACACCCTGGTCACCGGAAGTCTGCTAATGCATGCCCTGAAATATGTCTTTAGGTGATTAGGAAGAAATACTCTACAGATGGAGCTGAAATCGTGCTGCTGACTGACGGGGAGGACAACACTATAAGCAGCTGCTTTAATGAGGTGAAGCAAAGTGGAGCCATCATCCATACAGTCGCCCTGGGGCCCTCTGCGGCTAAAGAACTAGAGGAGCTGTCCAAAATGACAGGTGAGGGATGACCTGCTGAGGCCCACCAGACTGTGAGCTCCAGTGAACTGGGGAGTCAGGGGAAGGTGGGATGAAGTGAGATGGGGTAATCTTCTTGGCCAGCTAGCTGCTCTTCCTTCAAATGGCCATTAGAACTGACTCCACCCCCATATTTTAGAGCCTTGGTTCTAGGATTAGAGAATTCTGGAGAAGATGGGACCAGCACAGTACCAAGTAAGAACTCAGGACACTCTTCCCAGGCATCTTATAAGAATTAGTAGAAATCTACCAGTTGGCAGATTTCCACTTGGCAGCAGGCCAAGAGACCCAGGGGAGACAGGTGACAAGCCACTACATACTACCATGGTACAAGTGCTATATTAACAAAAGGAAGTATGATAAAGGGACTGGGGTTGTAGCTTACCTTGCACACGTGAGGCACTGGATTCAATCCTCAGCACCACATAAAAATAAATTAATTAATTAAACTTATTTTGTCCATCCACAACTAAAAATATTTTTTTAAAAAAGTATAATGAAGCACACAAATATAGAGTATTTAACTTTACCTGAGAAAGAAGGGCCGGAGAAGGAAGGGAAAACAGCAGGGGAAGGGCAAAGAGTCTGGTGAACAATAAAGGTTACTCTGAAAATGTAGCAGACAATGCTGTTTCTCCATGAAACATTAACGTATTGTATATCTAACTCCCATACGCAAACAGATGGTTCAAAGAGACCCCATAAGTCCCTGGCTTCTTTAGCTGAGTAGGTGAGCACAATGTTTTTCCTCTTCTTTTACTTAGTGATAGTATTAGGGATATAAATTATTAAACTAATCTTCCTTCTGGGGCAACTAAAATGTTGGACCATTCAAGCCTAATACTACCTGAAAGGCCAAGGTTCGTCATCGGAGATTAAAATGCACACACACAGATAGCAGTGACAAAGATGAAGCACTTTACTGCAAGCTGGTGCTAGCTTAAATAGAAAGTGAGAGTCAGTTATCTTAAACCAGGAAGCTCCCGGGGCCAATCATAGTAAAGGTCAGTTCGTCACCTAAGGTGACGTCCGCCCTGCATAAGATTCATGGGGGGCACGAACTGTCCACGTGTACGGAAGACGGGAGGGCCAATTAGAAGGTTTTCAAAACAACTTGTTATCCGCCCACTGGCAACTTGCCCGCTGCCATGTTGCATTAGGGGCTCCTTATCTGAAAGGCCCGGGGAGTTCTAGCTGCCCAATGGCAATTTGCCCACCGCCATGTTTGAAAGGCCTGGGGAGTTCTCAGGGAGACTCCCAACACTACCTGTCCTGAGCTGGGTTTCCTATGAGCAAAGCCTGAGACAGGGATTTGGGTGGATAGGATTTGTAGAGGAACAGCTCTCAGGGAAAACAAAGTGAGGAAACAAGACAGAGGGGCAAGTGGCTGAGCATGGATGCAGACTTAGAACCTAGCTAAAGACTGACCCCTGATGGGGCTCTGGATCAGGAACTGCATCATAGAGTTGGTCCCACCAGGAGGCCAGAGGGCTGCCTTTTGTATTGCTGTGTCCAACAGCCACTGGCTGTGAACTGTTAGGGCAGGACAGAGGGAAGAGTCTTTTTCTTTTCTAACTAGGATGACCTTTTTTGGTAAAGTGGTTCTCGGAAAAGGAGGCAACCATAGCTGTTAGTAGTGAACACTCAGAACAACAGGAAGAGATGCATTCGCCTAGATAAGGAGATATGTGTGGGACATCAAAAGCATTTCCAATATATTTTCTTTAACTTTGGGTGTCATTTAAATAGTTTAAAAATAATTTCACATCAACTTATCATAGTTACATTTATCCTCAAGAGCCCAAGACTGACAGGTCTAGTATCTAAATCTTATTTTTCTGTATAGCCTACTTTTCTGAAACTGCCCTTTGTCTACTGTTATTTATTGCTATTGCCACTTCTTTCCTGATTTTGATGAAAACTCTAAAGCTAAGTTTGTTAGAATTATTTCTCAAATAAGATTCAGTCCATCAACCTGGAATAAGGCTTAATCAATGCTCTCATGTGAAAGTAAAAATGCAGACGGTATGATGTTACTTAGGCCTCCCTTCATGGTTGAATTGCAGTTAGTTGAGGTAGTCAGATGACAGAGATGTTGCTAAAGCTATTATTTACTAGGGTTAAAAAATCAGTATCAACTTCTAAGTTAATCTGGGCATATATTTGATGTTGAACTATTTTTACTTTAATAATAATACAATGGAATATTTATTTTAGGTATTCTTCTTTCTGAACAACAGTTAAAATATTGTAAATTCTTGTTTTCTGGAAAATAACTTATGATGATGTGATTGCGTTTTAGGAGGTTTACAGATGTATGCTTCAGATCAAGTTCAGAACAACGGCCTCCTTGACGCTTTCGGGACCCTCTCATCAGGAAATGGAGCTCCTTCTCAGAGCTCCATCCAGGTTGGAGTTCTTTCTTTTTTGTTTTTCATTTTTATGCATAATCATAGCCAAGATGGAGACTTTAATATTTAAAATTTTTAAGTTCTACATTCTCTATTTGTTAATTAAAATTAAATTAGAAGATTCAGCCTGGTATTAGATATTATTCCTAAAGTATAAAACTACTCATCTAAACAGGCAATTAGTGTTTAGTTGTTTGGAAACAAAACTAAGTGACTCCTTCATAGAAACCAGCAATATAAAATGTAATGGGTCTAGAATTTTTTTTTTTTTAAACATCTGCTAACAAACACACAGCAGTAAAATTGGCTGAGTATTTTCTTTAGAGTAGAATGTCTCAATTATGAATTTTCTGGGACAGGTGTCCAGGGGATTACTTGTTCTGTTTTTCCACTACCTCAAATCCCTAATATTGGCCAGGATTTTCATATAATGGAGAGAAAGCACTTTTCACGGTGGAAAGCCTGTGCTGTCCATACAGACACTGGAACCTCGACCCAGGTCTGCCATTTACTGACCAGGGCCAAGAACTGTACCTCTCTAGGTATAGACCAGAAAACCTCCATGGGCCCATTTGTTTCTAAAGTTTCAAGAAGACCAAATTATCTTTTGAAAGTTCTTGAGACTATTTTTAAAAAGGACAAGTATTTTAAAGTGCTCTTTTCTAGTAGATGTAGAAGTTACATGAATCTTTAAACTAGAAAAAGTAAGTGATCAGCACACACCCTGGTATGAATTATAACTTTTATACATTTATAAAGTTTGGGTAAAGATAAAGAAATACTATAATATCAAAGCCTAAATCGACAGCTTTCAAAACAACAGGGTTTCAGGTCTACTAATGTAGCATTTGTTCCATCCAGGAAGACAATAATTATATCTATCCAAGTTAACCTATGCCAGAGTTCAGAAAATTAAATGCAAGGGCTTGGTTTGGAAAAGAAAGCAATGAATCTTATAAAAGTAATTTACACCAATGAAAGGATAAGCTCACAGGCAGTTTCTATGAATTATTTTTGTATTTAAGAAACCTAACAGGGAAAGAGAAATGAATAGGACTGGTTTATCAACTTGTCATAAGAACGTATCTAAGAGCCCTTCACATCCAGGATCATTTTACCCAAGAAACTGGAAAACCTGGCCCCATGACCAGGCTACTCTTGTCTTCTAAGAGGTGTCCCCACAGGGAGATTAATACCTAAGTGACAATCCCCCACATCACATTTCCTCCAGAAGACTTGTTAATCCTTTCCCACTTCAATCCCCGAACTGAGGCCCCTCTGTTCTACTTCAAATTCACCTTGGCTTCACATGCACTGCAGTGATGCTTAATCTAGCAATCTATCCATGAATAAGAAA
The DNA here is from genome assembly GCF_047511675.1 of Marmota flaviventris. Lineage (NCBI taxonomy): Eukaryota > Metazoa > Chordata > Mammalia > Rodentia > Sciuridae > Marmota > Marmota flaviventris. Next base: position 72,805,525 of record NC_092507.1, read on the forward strand.
TAAGTCACGGTCCTCTTAAGGATTTATAGACAGGAGTTAAATGTACTAGTAACTATGAGGTAGAGTACGATGTGATGAACATCAAAGGACTGATAGAAATGATCCGATGGGAGTGCACAGGAAGTTAAGGTGATTCACATCCAATAAGTGAGATGGATGTCAGAGAGATCTTCACAGAGAGAGTGATATTTGAACTGAATTTGGAAGGATGGATAAGGATCACACAAGTGGAGAGGAATGCAAAGTCTTCAAAGGAAAGCAAAAAATCATAAAGTCAGGGATTTGTAAGGAACCTTTGGGGAGGGAAATAGTCTTGTCTGGGTAGGGGAAATACAATTGTGGAAGCTAAGGCTAGCAAAGTAATTTAGAACTGGATTATTATAATCCTAAACAGCAAAAAGACTGAAGACTCAGGCATCCCAAAGACTTTTTAATGGGCACTTGGGAGTGTGGGCAGAGTGGAAAAGTTCCTGAGATCTGTGTTCCCCAGAAAGTAAAAGTTCTTTTTCTTAACAGCTGGAGAGTAAGGGATTAACCTTCCAGAACAATAATCAGTGGATGAATGGCACGGTAATAGTGGACAGCACAGTGGGAAAGGACACTTTCTTTCTTGTCACCTGGACAAAACAGCCTCCCCAAATCCTTCTTTGGGATCCCAGTGGAAAGTTACAAAGTGGCTTTGTAGTGGACGCAGCTATCAAAATGGCCTCCCTCCAAATCCCAGGCACCGCCAAGGTATGGAGTCAGCTTTATTCCCTCTCGAAATTTGACAAGATAAAACAAAGCTATTACCGAATAACTGCAGCTTTTTAATGTTTGTGGTTGCCAAAAGGACAGTCAGTATTGAATCAAGAAAACAATGAAAAATTTCTATCCAGTGAAAATCACTTAGTCTACCAGCAGGTCAAGGAAAAGGAAGTTGGTGATGTTTGGCCAGATGCTGAATGGAGAACATTCAAATTATACAGCAGTCCAGATGCAAAGTGATTGTTGGAGCTCTGAAATCATGACAACTTTCCTCTACCTCAGAAACTCATCTCTTGAAAAACCAAGGCAATGATAAATGAGGACACAGCTTTCAGCCCTCATTTTCCCCAAACAGGATTTTCTTGACAAGAGGAACCATGTAATAAGTTCAGACACACTGCAGGTTGCCTTGGCTGACAATATCTAAGGTGCCCACATCTTCTCAGACATGCTTGTGACATGCTTGTATCAGAAAGGCTTTTCCTATAGGTAACACTCAAGCCAGGTCTTTGTCACCCATGTTGCTCACTGAAAATGTCTGCATCTGTTTTTGTCAGGTTGGGACTTGGAGATACAGTCTGCAAGCAAGCTCACAAACTCTGACTCTGACTGTCACCTCCCGTGCATCAAGTGCTACTGTCCCTCCAATTACACTGAAAACCAGAATGAACCAGGACACAGGCAAATTCCCCAACCCCATGAGAGTTTATGCAAAAGTTCGTCAAGGAGCCTTACCAATTCTTAGGGCCAATGTCACAGCCCTGATTGAATCAGCAAACGGGAAAACAGTTACCTTGGAATTACTGGACAATGGAGCAGGTAACCACCCCAAAGTTGGAAAATATATCTTTTTATTTTCAAGAAACAACCAGGGAATTACAGGAGGCATGGTCTGGTAAGAACTGTTAGAAACAGAGAGCCCAGCATTGGGGGTCTGTTTGAAAGAATTCCTTGCCTCCCCATAATTCCCCTATTCTAAAATGTTGGAAAACATAAAGAAGGGCCTACTTTTAGCTTCTGCAAAGCCGAAGTGTTCAATAGACTCAGAGACTCTAGAGAGTTGTCAGACCCCCAAACTAAGGAAAGGAGATAAATTAATAGCTATTTTATGTTTCTTTCTTTCTGTTTGTCTGCCTGTCTCCCTCCCTGTCCACACACACAAAGGCATACATACAAATATATACAAATACACAAATGAAGATTTATCTATAGATATATCTTCACCACACACATTTTAGATATTATTATCATCCTTACAATACAGGTGAAGATGAAGATACTTCCACATTTAGAAATCAGCAGAGATGGATTTCAGGTCATTCTCTGTGATTCCTATAACCATGCAAGTTGTACGTTAGCTTGTCCCTAGAGAAGGGAGAGATATTCTGTATTTCTTTTTTGAAGAAACATGTCTGCTTACTGTGATGAAACTATACTTATTAGAATGAATTCTGCAAATGAATTTCCCACCTAAATCTACCTTGGGGAGAAGTCATGAGTTTTATTAAGTAATTATTTCACACTTTTTACTCACACATGATTTACAGCAATTCAGTTGGTTCAGCAGCAGTTCAATTTGGTTTAACACATACTGAGTAACTAGCTTGTGCTATGTTGAGTATAACAGAGACACATGATACAATGTATGATTTCAAAAAGAAAGAACAATTCAGGGACAGAGGTGTACATAATAAAACCATACAAACACATGTGCGCACAGGTACACATGTGAACATCAACCATGTACAGTGGTAAAAGCAGTAGGCCTCATCCTTCACATATAAATCTTAAGGTCTCTTGGAGATAATGCTGAATTTCCCTCTGCTTTGAAAAATTTTAACCCGCACATGAACTGAAAATATACAAATGCTCACCTTTAAGATATTCATTAATTCCTCTGTTTCCCTGTCAAGGGGCTGATGCTACTAAGAATGATGGTGTCTACTCAAGGTACTTTACAAATTATGATGCAAATGGAAGATATAGTGTAAAAATATGGGTCCTGGGAGGAATTACTGCAGCCAGACAGAGAGCAATTCCTCATCAGAATGGAGCCAAGTACATACCTGGCTGGATTGAGAATGGTAGGTAATCTGTAGTAGCACATCTCACTTGGGTAAAAGGCTTGGGGTCAAGAGGAAATCATTAAACCTGTGAAGCAGAATAATGCCAGATTAACTCAGGGTTTCTCAGTTTTGGCTTGATTGACATCCTGGGCCAGATAATCCTTTGTTGGGCATTGTCTTGTGCATTGTATGGTGTTTAGCAGCATCCTTGGCCTCCACCCACTAGGTGTCAGTAAAATCAGGACAATCATCATTTTTCTCCAAGGGGACAAAATAGCCCCAGGTTGAAAACCACTAGATATAACACAGCTTTTGATTGCTTTGGTTCAAATTTCAGTCCTGTGCCAAATAAAGTATAAATCTTCTCTGTGCTTCACTTTCCTCTATTGTAAACAGATAGTAATGGTAACTGCCTCAGATAATGGTAATGAGGAATAAATAAGGAAATAAACCTAATGTGCTATTGCTAGCAAATAGTTAAGTGTTTGTGTTTTATTATTTTTCAAGATAAATTTTTAAAAACATTTCCTAAGAAAGCCCTTTCGTTTGACATTAGTGTTCCCATAAAATTAAAAAAAAAAAGTATAGTTCAGGGCTTGTTGTGTACATCAGTATCACAACCATAAGCCCATATCTCCCCTCCTACCCACTGCTCATATCAGGAGCAGGGAGAAGAGTAGATAAATCTGACACTGGGCAGCACACTGGGAAAATCATATCCTTGAAACAGTCCCACACCACTATGGGTTACACATACTTGCCCCAAATAAGAGTCGGGATGGGGACCAAGACTGAGTCCAATGGCTTTTAGGACTTGCTTTCCACCCATGTCCACTGAGCTCTGGGCAGGCCTTTTCCTGACACCTATATGGAGGAAGGAGAACAGCTTCTCCAAGAAGCTTCCCTGCCTCTTTTATTAGGTGTGTGCACAGTGAAGGGGGTCCTAGGATATGTGATATTCTTTTGACAAAGTGATTTTATAGGGAAAATATGCTTTGAAAGATACCATTGTTCCCAAGGTTCTTTCATAGATTTCTACCTATATTATTCATGTTTTCCCTTCTTTTTGAGTTAGGGGAAGAAGACAAGAGGAGATGGATTTAGTGGCTATTTCCAGACTTATCATAGTATTTTACTCACATCAATATATTTCATCCTTCTGAGTATTCCTTTCACAGATGGGGAAACAGAGGTTAGAGAGGTTATGGCTCAAATAAGTAACAGTGATAATGCCTGTTGTGGCACTTGGAAGCAATCTTCTTCTCTCTATCCCTTAATAAGACTCAATACCAAGAACAAGTCTCTATTGGTGAATCAAATACTTATTTGAATCTGCCAAAGGATCTAAATTGTCTTTGCTCAAGACTCAGTAATGGGTATGAAGATAAATCTGTTTTTATAGGTAAAATTTTTGAGGACTAAAGAAGTGGAGTTTGAGAGAAAGTAAATTCTGAGTAATAGCGTGTTAAAATGTAGGAATGTTTGCATTGAAAAGAGAGTTTGAGAACCCCTTTGACTGAGCAGATGGGTAGTTTTGAATCCCAGGGTTACTTTTATACAATAAAAAGAATGTGAAAGAAATTGGGATTGTTAAAGAATAAGGTTCCCAGGCATTCACTGAGAAAATTAAGAGCCTTTCAAAGCATAAAATTTGGAATTCCTAATATAAAACATTTCATGAAATACTGTATCAAATAAGAAAGATAAAATACAAATATGGAGAAAGTAAAAGAAAATGCCTAGAACCTAGGCAATTCTTAAAGGCCTGGATGATCCATTACCATATAAAGGGGAAAGATTATGAAGCTCATAGTATTGCCTAGGTAAAGAGATGTCCTAAAGTAGTTAGGTTTAAGACAGAGTTATTTAAACTGATCTTGTGCAAGGGTAAGATCAGGATGGACAGAAAATTGGAAAAAAAGAGACAGTTTAAGGACTAATGTTATTAAAATAAATTCTAAAAGATTACTGCAGTACATATCCAGGAAATATCTGTGAGATAAAGAAATGTGATTCTCTCTTTGCTTTGTTCTCTCTTGTGCATCCTAATTTGGAGTCTTGTGACCATACACTGAAAGTGAATATTGTGTATGAGAGGAAAGAAGGGTAAAGGAAGAGCAGGAAGAGGGTAATCCTGTAAGAAAAGAGAGGGAGTGATGTTGCTTCCCATAATTTGAGTAATTTTTAAAATACAGGTCAAATAAAATGGAATATACCACAAGCTGAAATTAGTGACAATACTTCTCAAGAGGAGCAAGTGTGTTTCAGCAGAACATCTTCAGGAGGTTCATTTGTGGCTTCCAATGTCCCAAGTGGTTCCATTCCTGACCTCTTCCCACCTTGTCAAATCACTGATCTGAAGGCAGAAATCCAAGAGGGCAGTCTCATTAACCTGACTTGGACGGCTCCTGGGGATGATTACGATCAGGGACAAGGTAAGCTGAACATGAGGTGGACCCTGAAAAGGACTTGACCAGACAAGCTGAGGTACAGAAGGAGGGGATGAAGGCAAGTGTATTGGGATGCAGAAGAGGGCAGCAGAAGATTGGGGGATTTCGAATGTCCTCTGAAATGAAAGGTAAAGATTTTTCAAAAAGTGGTTTAAATTTTTGAAAAGCTGAGTTTAGTCATTACTCAGTCTTTTAATAATGATTTTAAATCTAAAAAGAAGTGGTGCTTTTATCAATAAATAGGAGTATGTTTTAATTCATTTTCAGGAATTTTGCCAGCTAAAAAAAGATATGCAATTGTGTAACTTCTAGCAGAGTTGCCAAGTTTTTGTTGTATTTTGAAGGATGCCCCAAAATGCCCACACCAAATTATCTAAACATAAAAGTTTCAGCCAAGAAAGGCAAACTTTGTATTGTTTTGTTTTTTTCCCCTCTGAAAACTTGCCAAATTGTCTCTTAAGAAACCCCATTCTCAGTAGTGATTCCTGAGAGAAGGACTAGGATTAGAGCATAAATATCTATGGAGTAGAACTGTCCTTTCGAAGAAATCTCAAGTCCTACCCAACTTTGCCTCTCAAAGTGTGAGCTGTGGATTGCAGCATGGGCACCACAGGGACACTTGTTAGAAATATAGAGTCTCAAGTTCTGTCCCAGACTTAATGAACCAGAATCTGCATTTTAAGATCCCTCGGTGATTTATATGCACATTGACATCTGAGAAGCATTGGTATCAAAAACCCCACTATAAATGCTAAAACAATAAGCAATAATTAAACAGTGCTTCTCTCAGCCAAGCCTTAGGCCTAGAAAGGCTCACCAAGGTTTAAAGCCATGACCAATCCAATTTTATATTTATTACTTTGTCAAGATATACAAACAAGAATGTAAAAGGGATATTAACCCTGGTAAATATAGACCATTGGTTTTATTTATTCATGGAACTTTTGGGGATGGTGATAGAATTTCTAGATCTGAGAATTACAAGTCACATCCTCTTTCTCTTTTTCTTTTTAGCTCTCAAGTATATCATTCGAATAAGTACAAGTATTCTTGACCTCAGAGACAATTTCAGTGTTTCAGTTCAAGTGAACACTACTCATCTCATTCCAAAGGAGGCCAACTCAGAGGAAGTCTTTGTGTTCAAACCGGAAAATATCACTTTTGAAAATGGCACGGATCTCTTCATTGCTATTCAGGCTGTTGATAAGGCTAATCTTAAATCCGAAATATCCAACATTGCCCGAGTATCTTTGTTTATTCCTCCTCAACCTGAAGATACTTCTACTCCTTATCCTAGTATTACTACCAATAGTACCATTTGTGGCTTTCACATTTTAAAAATTATGTGGAAGTGGATAGGGGAATTGCAAATGTCCTTAGCCTTGAATTGAGTTTTCATGAGATATGTAAAATAAATCAACCATTCTTTTGATTAGAAAAAAATTCTAAAATGTACTTTAGACTTCCTATAGGGGGCAATGTAATAAAATGTTAAACACTGGGTATATATGTATAAAAACTATCCATCTGAGTTTAAAAGTTTAATCATTGACCAATCGTTTAAAAATTATTTTGAATATAAGAAGTGATGCTTGTCTCAATAAATGAAAGTATGTTTTAATTCATTTTCAAGGAATGTAATTGCAGTTAATCTAATAGAGTGGTTGAAAGTGTTTCTTTTGAAGGGTGCCCAAATACCCAAGCCAAAGTATCTAAATATAAAAGTCTTGACTTGTTATTTAGGAGCCTTGGACTAGCATCACCAGGAATGTGATTTCTGTTTGCAAGATTTGGGCAAGGATGATGCACTTAAGGAAGGGATTGTACTGTGATAAGAAATAACAGCATGATGAAGCTTCCACAGGCACAGAAATGTATGCTGTATGCACAAAATTACGAATCAGTGGTGCCTAAAGCCACAGTAGAGGAACATGAAGTGATAAAGACAGATTGAAGCCAGGTATGAAGGGAAAGTGATTGAGAAGTAAACATTTATTGTGTGCCTTGAATCAGGTACTCTATTAAGGCCTGTGTATACATTCACTATTTAATGTAACTCAGTTCATTCAGAGAATGTTCATGGGCTGACAACCACATTCCAGGTCTATGCATGGTCCTAAGGATACAAGATAAATAAAAGTTGGCCTTCTCCCCAAAAGCAATAAAGAGCTTTTGAGATTGATTTCTGAAATCAGGAGGCAGACATGATCAGAGTTGTGCTTGAAAAGGGAGCTTTGAGACCCCTTGAAGAGCTCTTCTCCTACCAAGAGCTGTGAGAGAAGCTAGAGGCCTGAAAGGCAAAGGAGGAGAAATCAATGCAAATACAGATCTAGCAGTATGGCAGTCCAAGGGCCAAGGTTTTTCACAAGAGAAAAAGAGTCTGAAGTTCTGTGTACATTGGCACAATAATTTGAAGATGTAGATGGCTGTCTTTATGATTGAAAACAAACTATCCATGCTATTGCTTCTACATAGAGGCAACATTAATTAATTAATTAACCTTCCTTATATCAAAACAGGCTTTGAGGAACCTTAGAGATACACACAATAGATACACAAAAAAACTTTAAATGGAATGAAATAAATATATAATAAAAACTGAAGAAAGATTCAGTATATCTAATGCAGTGGAGGGATACTTCAGCATTACAGAATTAATTCTGCAATATAATAACATTTGGTGAAATGGAGGTGTCATCCTTCTTCTTTTTATCTCTTTTATTTCTTCTTTTTATCTCTTTTTACTTTACACTGATAATCAAACATCATGAAAGTGGAGCACTATGTCCTCAGTGGATATCATGTGTATACTAGACATTGAAATTGCGACTTGGGGCTGGAGTTGTGGCTCAGTGGTAGAGTGCTCGCCTAGCATGTGTGAGACCCTGGGTTCGATCTTCAGCACCACATAAAAGTAAATTAATAAAAAATAGGTATTGTGTCCAACCACAACAAAAAAATAAAAAAAATATTTAAAAAAGAAATTGTGGCTTCTTACAATGTATGCTTTATGATGCCGACTCTTAGCGCACTGTTAATTGCTTGCTTATTTTTGTGTCTCTGGCTATAAACCCCTCCCAAGCAGAAAACAAACCTGCTTGTTTTTCCATTGTATCCTTGGCATCAACACAGAGCTTGGGGTAGAGTGGGGGTGCTTAAAATATTTGTCAAATGGATAATTGAACACCTGAAGCCACAACCAATATGCTTAATGTGAATGCAGATGTTTTCAAGGCAGATGTAAAGAGTGGGTAAATAGATACAAAAGATGAGTCAAGGAATGACTTTAAGTGATGCATTAAGACAGATATGAAAAATTGTGCTCTATATGTGTAATAAGAATCGCAATACATTCTGCTGTTGAGTATTTTAAAAAATCAATTAAAAAAGAGGGAAAAAAAGACAGATATGGATTATACAGAGAACTGGGAAAAAGAGACAATTCACCTGAGAATAATCTGGGGATATCAACAACAGCAAAAGACTGAGGAAGAGAGAGAGAGAGAGAGGGAGAGAGAAAGAAGGAGGAGGAGGAGGAGGAGGAGGAGGAGGAGGAGGAGGAGGAAGAGGAGGAGGAGGAGGAGAAGAGGAGAGAGAGAGATTGAATCAATAGATCTCACTTGCCCCCAAATAATTCTACATGGTTTCCAACTTTTGAAGAAATACAAAAATCTTTCCAAATAAATTAGTTTTTTAAGCATGTATGTTAGAATGATTCATTAAAACTAAGAAAGAGTAGACAAAACACCAACACAGAGCTCAAGAAGGCTCATAGCAAAATTTCACATAACTGATAAAATAGACTAGTCCTGGCAAGAACTAAATAATGAGGAGAGAAAAGTCTTCACATTAGAAATCCTAAGCAATGCATAATTATTGTAACTGAGTAAAATCTATTTAACCCAATTGCTGGAATACAATTGCCAAAGAGAAAACATGTTAAATGATCTTCCTATCTTAATTGTCACTTGCTATAAATCCTTTTCCTAAATTTCCAAAGCAATTACAAATCCATAAGGGACAGAGGATTATAAAATATGATGACCTGTAGATTGGATAGCACAATTCAAACTGCAGAGGGCACACCAAGTCCATGGAGGATTCGGGCAGGCATAGGAAGCCACTGAGCCTACGGGGAGGTTGTGGCAATGGCAAAGGTAGGATCCAGACAACCAGTCCATTTATAGAGCAAGGCCTTAGTATCTGAGGGTTAGAAAGCAAAAATACTACCACTGCTACCATTCGCCCCACTGACTAGGCAGGTGGAGGAAGAGTTGAGCAGGATTTCAAGGTCTTGGCCAAGAAGAGAATGGTGTGATATTATTGTCACTGTTATGTGTTATTTTATCTGATAATTATAATAGTCACAATTACTGGGTTTTTACTAAGTTCCAGGCACTAAATGCTTAACATCCAGGTCCTCCTCTAATATTTTAGGGTTGTGGAGCAGAGAATCAGATACCATGTGTCTAAATATACAATCATTAAAATCAGGCCAACAAGTAGTTAAAGTGTATATCTCCTATCTTCACAAGTGCACCTTCATAAAGACCTGGAAGATCAAGTTCAAATTTAAATTTCCCAGAAACTTCTCAGTGTTATATTGGAACATAACAGCTCAGGAAGATTGGCTGGAACGTATCCCCTCTTATTCATAGTTTCTCCACTTCAAAGTGAAAATCTCAAAGTGCCTCCTGCACATGAATGTGGCTCCCTTCAGTCCACACACCACACCAACAGCTGCCCTTTGGCCATCTTTCTAGCCCAGTGGTATGCACACCTTACAGATTATCTGCCCCAAGGAGAACTGACCTTAGTGCCAAAGTCAGTTCTGGCCCATGAAGACTGTGGAAGGAGGATGGTAACAGTTACCTGTCAGGGAATTTTAGTTCAGGTCTGAAAAATACATTCTAGAAATTGGAGAGCACTCCAGATGGACATAACTCCCTGGCTATGTGAACTCAAAAGAGGACAAGACCAGCAAGGTACTTTGGAGGACCCTGTGCAAAGTGAAAATGCATGACCTTTTGTTCAAAGAGCAGGAAAAAAGTGTCAAAAAGCTACCATAATATAAAACTTTTTACTTTCTTCCACAGTGCATCTCAGTTTGTCACGGTATTTTTATTTGTCATTTAATGTCTTTCAAAGTAAAGAAAAATTATAATTTTAAAGAATTCATATGAATTTCACCATTCATCTTTATGTTATGTGTTATGGTTTGGATGAGAGGTGTCCCCCAAAAGCTCAATGCAAGAAAGTTCACAGGAGAAATGATCAGATTAAGAGAGTCTTAACCCACCCAGTGAATTGATCCTTTTATGGGAATAACTTAGAAGTAACTCAGTGGCTGGAGGAGGTGGGACATTGGGGATGTGCCTTTGGGGTATTTATTTTGTACTGGCAAGTAGAAACACTCTCTCTCTCTCTCTCTCTCTCTCTCTCTCTCTCTCTCTCTCTCCTCTCTGATCATCATATGAGCTGCTTCCCTCTGCCACACTCTTCTGCCATACTGTTCTGCCATGATGTTCTGCCTCATCTAGAGCCCTGAGGAATGGAGCCAGTTATCTATGGACTAAGACCTCTGAAACCATGAGCCCTCAAATAAACTTTTCCTCCTCTATAATTGTTCTGGTCAGGTCTTTTTTTTTTTAAGTTTTAGGAAAATTTTTTTTTTATTGGTTGTTCAAAACATTACAAAGCTCATGACATATCATCTTTCATACATTTGATTCAAGTGGGTTATGAACTCCCATTTTTACCCCAAATACAAATTGCAGAATCACATCGGTTACACATTCACATTTTTACATAATGCCATATTAGTGACTGTTGTATTCTGCTACCTTTCCTATCCCCTACTATCCCTGCTCCCCTCCCCTCCCATCTTCCCTCTCTACCTCCTCTGCTGTTGTTCAATTCTCTCCCTTGTTTCTCCCCCCTTTCCCCTCACAACCTCTTATATGTAATTTTGTGTAACATTGAGGGTCTCCTTCCATTTCCATACAATTTCCCTTCTCTCTCCCTTTCCCTCCCACCACTCGTCTCTGTTTAATGTTAATCTTTTCCTCATGCTCTTCCTCCCTGCTCTGTTCTTAGTTGCTCTCCTTATATCAAAGAAGACATTTGGCATTTGTTTTTTAAGGATTGGCTAGCTTCACTTAGCATAATCTGCTCTAATGCCATCCATTTCCCTGCAAATTCCATGATTTGTCATTTTTTAGTGCTGCGTTATACTCCATTGTGTATAAATGCCACATTTTTTTTTTTATCCATTCATCTATTGAAGGGCATCTAGGTTGGTTCCACAGTCTAGCTATTGTGAATTGTGCTGCTATGATCATTGATGTGGCAGTATCCCTATAGTACGCTCTTTTAAGGTCCTCAGGGAAGAGTCCGAGAAGGGCGATAGCTGGGTCAAATGGTGGTTCCATTCCCAGCTTTCCCAGGAATCTCCATACTGCTTTCCAAATTGGCCGCACCAATTTGCAGTCCCACCAGCAATGTACAAGAGTACCCTTTTCCCCACATCCTCGCCAGCACTTGTTGTTGTTTGACTTCATAATGGCTGCCAATCTTACTGGAGTGAGATGGTATCTTAGGGTGGTTTTGATTTGCATTTCTCTGACTGCTAGAGATGGTGAGCATTTTTTCATGTACTTGTTGATTGATTGTATGTCCTCCTCTGAGAAGTGTCTGTTCAGGTCCTTGGCCCATTTGTTGATTGGGTTATTTGTTATCTTATTGTTTAATTTTTTTGAGTTCTTTGTATATTCTGGAAATTAGGGCTCTATCTGAAGTGTGAGGAGTAAAGATGTTCCCAGGATGTTGGCTCCCTATTTACTTCTCTTATTGTTTCTCTTACTGAGAAAAAACTTTTTAGTTTAAGTAAGTCCCATTTGTTTATTCTTGTTATTAACTCTTGGGCTATGGGCATCCTATTAAGGAATTTGGAGCCTGACCCCACAATATGTAGATCGGAGCCAACTTTTTCTTCTATCAGGCGCAGAGTCTCTGATTTGATATCAAGCTCTTTGATCCATTTTGAGTTAACTTTTGTGCATGGCGAGAGAAAGGGGTTCAGCTTCATTTTGTTGCATATGGATTTCCAGTTTTCCCAGCACCATTTGTTGAAGATGCTATCCTTCCTCCATTGCATGCTTTTAGCCCCTTTATCAAATATAATAAAGTTGTAATTTTGTGGATTGGTCTCTGTGTCCTCTATTCTGTACCATTGGTCCACCTGCCTATTTTGGTACCAGTACCATGCTGTTTTTGTTACTATTGCTTTGTAGTACAGTTTGAAATCTGGTATTGCTATATCTCCAGATTCACACTCCTGCTTAGAATTGCTTTTGCTATTCTGGGTCTTTTTGTTTTTCCATATGAATTTCATGATTGCTTTATCTATTTCTACAAGAAATGCCGTTGGGATTTTGAGTGGCATTGCATTAAACCTGTAGAGAACTTTGGGTAATATCGCCATTTTGATGATGTTAGTTATGCCTATCCATGGACAGGGTATATTTTTCCATCTTCTAAGATCTTCTTCTATTTCTCTCTTTAGGGTTCTGTAGTTTTCATTGTATAAATCTTTCACCTCTTTTGTTAGGTTGATTCCCAAGTATTTTATCTTTTTTTTTTTGAGGATATTGTGAATGGAGTGGTTGTCCTCATTTCCATCTCAGAGGATTTGTCGCTGATATACAGGAATGCCTTTGATTTATGCGTGTTGGTTTTATATCCTGCCACTTTGCTGAATTCATTTATTAGTTCTAGTAGTTTCTTTGTAGACTCTTTTGGATCTTCTAGGTATAGAATCATATCATCTGCAAATAGTGATAATTTAAGTTCTTTTCCTATTTTTATGCCTTTAATTTCTTTTGTCTGTCTAATTGCTCTGGCTAGTATTTCAAGAACTAAATTGAATAGAAGTGGTGAGATAGGGCATCCCTGTCTTGTTCCAGATTTTAGAGGGAATGCCTTCAGTTTTTCTCCATTTAGAATGATGCTAGCCTGAGGCTTAGCATATATAGCTTTTACAATGTTGAGGTAAGTTCCTGTTATCCCTAGTTTTTCTAGTGTTTTGAACATAAAGGGACGCTGTACTTTGTAGAATGCTTTTTCTGCATCTATCGAGATGATCATATGGTTCTTATCTTTAAGTCTATTGATGTGGTGAATAACATTTATTGATTTCCGTATATTGAACCAGCCTTGCATACCAGGGATGAATCCTACTTGATCATGGTGCACAATTTTTTTGATATGCTTTTGTATTCGATTCGCCAGGATTTTATTGAGAATTTTTGCATCTAAGTTCATTAGAGATATTGGTCTGTAGTTTTCTTTCTTTGAAGTGTCTTTGTCTGGTTTCAGGATCAGGGTGATGTTGGCCTCATAGAATGAATTTGGAAGAGCTCCTTCTTTTTCTATTTCTTGAAATAGCTTGAAAAGTATTGGTATTAATTCTTCTTTGAAGGTTTTGTAAAACTCCGCTGTATACCCATCCTGTCCAGGGCTTTTCTTGGTTGGAAGTCTTTTGATGGCTTCTTCTATTTCTTCCTTTGTTATTGGTCTGTTTAAATTGTGTGTGTCTTCCTGACTCAATCTGGGCAGATCATATGACTTAAGAAATTTATCAATATCTTCACTATCTTCTATTTTATTGGAATATAGGGTTTCAAAATACTTTCTAATTATCTTCTGTATTTCTGTAGTGTCCGTTGTGATATTGCCTTTTTCATCCCGTATGTTGAATTCTCTCTCTTCTTCTCTTTGTTAGCATGGCTAAGGGTCTGTCGATCCTATTTATTTTTTCGAAGAACCAATTTTTAGTTTTATCAATTTTTTCAATGGTTTTTTTTTGTTTCAATTTCGTTGATTTCCAAACTGATTTTAATTATTTCTTGTCTTCTACTACATTTGTTGTTGTTTTGCTCTTCCTTTTCTAGGGCTTTGAGATGAAGTGTGAGTTCATTTATTTGTTGGTTTTTTCTTTTTTTGAGGAATGAACTCTAGGAAATGAATTTCCCTCTTAAAACTGCTTTCATTGTGTCCCATAGATTCCGGTATGTTGTGTCTGTATTTTCATTTATCTCTAAGAATTTTTTGATTTCCTCCTTTATGTCCTCTGTAACCCATTGATCATTCAGTAACATATTGTTCATTTTCCAGGTGATGCAGGATTTTTCCTTCCTTCTTTTATCATTGATTTCCAGTTTCATTCCATTATGATCAGATAAGATACATGGTATTATCTCTAAACCTTTATATTTACTAAGAGCTGCCCTATGGCATAATATATGGTCTATCTTTGAGTAAGATCCATGTGCTGCTGAGAAGAACATGTATCCCCTTGATGATGGTTGATATATTCTATATATGTCAGTTAAGTCAAGGTTATTGATTGTGTTATTGAGTTCTATAGTTTCTTTATTCAGCTTTTGTCTGGAGGATCTGTCTAATGGAGAGAGTGGTGTGTTGAAGTCACCCATAATTATTGTGTTGTGGTCTATTTGACTCTTGAACTTGAGGAGAGTTTGTTTTATGTACGTTGCAGCACCATTGTTTGGTGCATACATATTGATAATTGTTATGTCTTGTTGGTGGATGTTTCCTTTTAACAGTATATAGTGTCCTTCTTTATCCCTTTTGATTAACTTAGGTTTGAAGTTGATTTTATTCGATATGAGTATGGCCACTCCTGCTTGCTTCTGAGGGCCATGTGAGTGGTATGATTTTTCCCAACCTTTCACCTTCAGCCTGTGTATGTCTTTTCTTATCATATGAGTCTCCTGAAGGCAGCATATTGTTGGATCTGTTTTTTTAATCCAGGTTACTAGCCTATGTCCTTGATTGGTGAATTTAAGCCATTAACATTTAAGGTTACTATTGAAATATGGTTTGTACTTCCAGTCATGTTTATTTATTTATTTATTTTAGTTTGGCTAGTTTTTCCTCTTTGGTTATTTTTCTCCCCCTTTACTGAGATACCTCCCACTGTTAGTTTTGGGCGCTATTTTTCAATTCCTCTTCTTGTAGTATTTTGCTCAAAATGCCTTGCAGTGCTGGTTTTCTGGCTGCAAATTCTTTTAACTTTTGTTTATCGTGAAATATTTTAATTTCATTGTCAAATCTGAAGCTTAATTTTGCTGGATACAGTATTCTTGGTTGGAATCCATTATTTTTCAGCGTTTGAAATACGTTGTTCCAGGATCTTCTCGCTTTCAACGTCTGTGATGAAAAATCAGCCGTTAACCTATTTGGTTTACCCCTGAATGTAATCTGCCTTCTTTGTCTCGTAGCTTTTAATATTCTCTCCTTGTTCTGTATGTTGGATATCTTCATAATTATGTATCTTGGAGTTGGTCTATTACGGTTTTGAATGTTTTGGGGTCCTGTAGGCTTCCAGGATTTGGTAATCCATTCCATCTTTCATATCTGGGAAGTTTTCTAGGATTATTTCATTTAATAGGTTGTCCATTCCTTTGGTTTGAACCTCTATACCTTCTTCTATTCCAATGACTCTCAAGTTTGGTTTTTTTATGACATCCCATATCTCTTGGATAGATTGCTCGTGAGTTTTAAGCATCCTTTCTGTGTTGACTATATTCTTTTCAAGTTGATAAACTTTGTCTTCAGTATCTGATGTTCTGACTTCTACTTGATCTAGTCTATTTGTAATATTCTCGTTTGAGTTTTTAGTTTGGTTTATGGTTTCCTGCATTTCTAGGATTACTGTTTGATTTTTTTTTTAAATCTCTATCTCCTGGTAGAGCTGGTTCTTTGCCATTTGAATTTGTGTATTTAATTCGTTTTCAAAATATACTTTCATTGCTTGGACTTGCTGTCTCATGTCTTCTCTAATATTCCATTCCATCTGAGTTAGGTATGCCTTGAGTTCTTTCTCTGTCCATTTTTCTGATGCCTCTAGGTCCTCCTGTAGATTTAAGTTGTCCTGCATTGTTTGTAATCCTTTTTTCCCTTGTTTTTTCATGTTGTTCACGTTACTTTCCAACTCTGTTTAACTGCTGTGTTTCTGCTTTCTCCTATAAATTTGTTTTGGTTTTGTATATCTCTGTTGTCTCTCCTTTGTGGTGGGAGACTATGCCTAGAAATGTTGGGCTTTATTGTACTTTAAAGCTGATTCATTCAATTCATAAAAGGCTTCCAGATTCTGTATGCATATAGTGATTTGTTGTTTGTTCTTAGGACTTTATGTTTAGGTTAGGTGCTATGATGGTATGCGGGTTAGTATGTCTTGGCTACTTTAGAAGATTGCTCTACTGAAGGGGAATACTAACAGGCAATTGGATCAGGGTGCTTGGTAGTAGCTAGGTATTTAGGAGCCCTATAGACAGCCTCGAAACCATTCACCTATTTGCATTTAGACAATTACACGTAATGGAAGACGTAATGCTTGGGATGAAAATTGGGGGGTAGGGGAAGGAAGGTGCTCTTAATAAGAAAGAAGGAGAGAGAGAGAGAGAGAGATTAGAGGAGAATGGAAAGAACAATAAAACTTGAAACGGGAAAGAAAGATAGAAGGAAAAGGGGAGAAAAGAACAAAGAGAGAAGAAAAAAGAAAGAAAGAAAGAAAAAATTGAAGTCTTAGAGATCCATTTTCTTCTCTTCCTGTACGTGGAGCTGTGCCCTCCGAGCCAAGCTTCTGCCCTCTATGTGCCGACAGCAATCCCTGTAAGGCGGCTCCTGGGAGTCTCTCAATCCTGTTAGTCCAGAGCCGTTTCACTTCTCAGGCCCCTCCCCCCTTTCCTCCTGCCATCCATCCAGCCAGGTCCTGTTCACCGGGGGCGGTTCCCCAAGGATCTGGTTACACTTGTAGCCCCACTGCGTGTCCTATTTCCCAAAGGACTGAGCACTCTCTCTGTCATTCATCTAAGCCCCAGTGCTGTGGTGCGGTGATCTGGGAACCAACAGTTTAATTTTTCCGGACCCCTTTGGTGGGCACGCCCCCGGAAACTGGTGGCTAAGACCTTAGGTGTCGCCACTGGTGGTAAGGGGAGTTGGGGATCGGGAATCCCCTCTGCTTCCCTACAGACACGCCCCTGGAGAGATTCCCGAGGTTTCCTGTCTGCTTGTATCTGGAGGGGGTGGGAGTCACACACCTGCTAAAGTGGATTCCGCTGGGAAGGCATTCCGTCGGCCGAACTCCGGTGACATCACCTCTCTGCTATGGCGGGCCCCAGGCTCCTTGCCGAGTGTCCGAAGGGAGGGGTGGGTCTGGTCTGTCTCTGGTTGGTTTTAGTTCCCGGTTCGCTATTTCATGAAGGCTTGGCTAGAGACCTCTTCCTAGAGTCCCTGCGCCGCTCCTGGTGAGCTGCGCCTCATAGGCTAGCCGGCCGCGGGCGGGCAGGTGACGGTCGCCGAGTCGCGCAGGCAGCGGCTGGCAGGTCTGGACCTCTGCGCCGCGTGGCGGAGATTCACTCGTCTGGGGCAAACTGTCACCTCCAAAAATCTTACTAATTCCCGGCCGGTCTCTCTTCAGTGGAATTTTGCTAGGAGTTTCTCAGCAGGTAGAATCTAAGTGTATCAATGTGTCTCTCTGACCCTGTTATTGAGGAGGTACTGAAAGTGCTGCCTCCCTGCCCGCCGCCATGTTGGATCTCTCTGGTCAGGTCTTTGAGTTGCAACAACAAAAAAGCTGGCTAAAACATTATGTAAAACAGTTTAAAATGCAGATGTAAGAACATTTAAATTGTTGAATACACAATGTGTGTTTTGTAGCTAATACATTCATGTGTGTACTTTGTTTTGCAAGAACAATGAAAACACAGCACAAAACTGCCTCAAATATCTTCATTTCACTTTTATGTTTATATTCTAACAATGCTCTCTACCTTTGGTTTACTGGTGGTGAGGAAGGGTTGACAGGAAAGAGAAAAATGGGTTGTTCTGTCTTTCTCCTTCCTTCTATGTCTTCATTGTTTAAAGTAGTTGGCTGACAGGGGATGGGGGCAGCGGGTAACACAAATAAGAAAAGATAGAGAGAACTCCTCAGTCATTTATGTTTCTTAGAATGCCACTGCATACTTTCTGTGCTTTAAGGAAGTTCTGTTTTGAGCTGGAAGCATGGCTTCTCTAGCTGGCAGGGAGCCTGCTTTCCCCATCCAGGACTGATATGCTTGCCTGTACTCACTCCAGGTCTCTCTGAACTCCCATGCATTGAGGGCTTACCTGAATTCTGTGCACATGCAGCATCTGAACCTACATACAAATGACACAACAAGGAACCGCAAACACGTAAACACGTAGCTCTAATTATGCCATGAGGCTTCCTTTATAAACTGAAAGTTCAGCAATTAAGTTATTAAAAATTTCCAGACAATACCTTCACTATAGATATAATTTCTTATCATTTAGCCTAAGTTCCATATGCAGGAATCCTTCATTTGCAGAAAAAATTTTACATTTAATGTTTCCATACACAAGAAACATTTTATGAAGTTCCAAATGAGGAAACACTTTATATTTCTCCGGATGTCCCTTGTACCTTTCTTATCTATTTAAGATAAAAACCACAAACCAGGAAATAAAGGGAAAACCCCACTGACTCACAGAAGGGACTGTTTCAACACAGCTATTAACTTCAGTACTGTGTGTCAATCAAATCTGCTAACAACATGCATGGTTGATTGCCTACCTTGTTTGTTTTGCTTTGTTTGTATGCTGGGTACTGTGTCAATGCAATTTGTTAATTTAGCATAACATAGTTTTCTAGTTTGTTTGTTTTGTTGCTCTGTTTTGTTTCTAGAGTGGATCAAAACTATGTGGAAACCCATGCATCAAATATGACTACCTAGTTGTGAATCAGTGGCCCTGAATAATAAGCAACCACAAAGGTAACCAAGAATAACAAACAGAAGATCCTATGGACTAGCAGTGATGTTAGTTCATTTGCTTTCTTCATCTGAGAGTAAGAATATCTTCTAGTCCTAATTTCTGTATGCTATGAACAATCTCAATGTTTAACAACTACAACAAAATTATATTACCCAATTAATTTATGTTTACTTTTCTAACTAACAAAGGTAGCTTTAGTGTAAATACTAGTTAGTGTGCTGAGGGACATGCTCTCACATGGACTATAAATGAGCACTGTCTTTCTAAAAAGCAATTTATAATGTTAACAGCCATAAAAACACTTACCCCTTCACATATAGTTTATGTCGAGATACATATCACAAAGAAATAACCAAATTGTTAATGAATATGTTCATAACATTATTTGGAAGATGCCAAATTGAAAATAATCTCAATATTTGACTATAATCATATATTTTGATGTGTTTGTGTGATGAAATTCTAATCAATCGTTTAAATGGGATTTATTAAATAATTTACTGACATAAAATGCTTTAAAATAAATATCCACTCACTAGTTATATAACATTAGGCAAGTTAACTTATTTCTCTGTGCTTGGCATAGAGGAAGCACTAAGTCAATATTCATCATCTCATCACTTCTTTCATCGTCTATCTCATCATTCTCATTCTGAAACAGTCTTTGGTGGATTTCTTTTAATATAATGTCCAATTTTTAAATGATTGAATATATAGTTTAGTCTTGATGGTTTAAGGAAAAGAGTGTGTGTGTGTGTGTGTGTGTGTGTGTGCGCGCATGCATGTGTACATATAAAATAATAGGTAATTAACATTTCTTTCTTTAAACTTTACAATGTTTTCCAATTTTTTTTTTACAAACAAGTATTATTTATTATCAGAACTTTTTAAAAAAATATTTATTTTTTAGTTGTAGTTGGACACAATACCTTTATTTATTTATTTTTATTGGTGCTGAGGATCGAACCCAGGGCCTAGCACATGCTAGGTGAGCACTCTACCACTGAGCCACAACCCCAGCCCAGAACAAATATTTTTACATAAAACAAAGAAAGAACCTACATAGTACAAAGGCCAAAACATGTTGAGAAACAGAAAATTTTTCTGATATTTTCTTTTAGAAAGATAGCCATAAAGACAGTTTCCAGACTAAATGACTTATCTGGAAAATTCAGTGACATTGTTTATTCCTTATTAATTCCAGACAATGAGGCTACCACACATTCATTTAAATGGTAACAAGGAGTAACAGATAGGCTGAATGCATTTCTCTGCCAACAGCAGACTGATGTTTGACAACCAGCATGCTTTTCGCCTAGGACAGTCTCAGACTTCAGAAAATCAGTCACTGAATTGTTTCAGAATTTGGTCTAGATTGAAAAAGTTGCAGCAAAACTGACTTGATATTGGTTCCTGGATAATCTGCAGTCTAGGTTGATCCTGAGTTCTTTCAAGGATTTACTTCTAAACAAGAAACAATTTAGCTGCTGTCCAGTAAATCTTTGGAGCAAAAAAGAGGGCACCTGGTTACTTAGTTCAAATGGATAGCTGTTACTTGGAAACAGTCCAAGCATGTATTCAGAAAACGAAAGGGAAATGTTTCAGCAAAGACGCCCAACAGTTAGCTATGTTCCTTTAAATTACTAGAGAAAATTACAGGTCATATAATAATTCAGCCAAGCTCAATGGCATTACGTTGATCTGTTCTTTGCAATATGGAACCTCTGTTTATCATTTCTTACTTTCCATGAAGTGTCCTGTAAGTCATGGATTCAATGGCACTCAAATGAGAAGAGGAGAATCAGTTGGGACTCACCTGGCAGGCCAACTTCCTTTTCAGGGTATTGGCAATTTCTTTCTGAAGTGACACAAAGTATTTGGTAGTTATGATCTTTAGATAGGGCAGGAAAAACTGGAGAAGACAGATGCATAATCTCTCCTTTATCACAGTGTAGAAGTCTGTTTCATTATCCAGAGAAACTCTCAATTCATTTTTCTTTGCATATAGATAAATACTCTGAGAATTCTTCTGTATTTAAAACTGATTAGCCTAACTAACTCTATCTTCCTCCATAAAAATATGTTAAATAAAGTTACATTAAAGAAACTATTCTCAAATCAGGAGACCTGGCATCTTGCCAAATCCTTATCATTGTCGGTTGAAGGTTTAAGAACCTAATGAGATTTTAATCTGAATCCCAAAAGTGATTTCAGATACTTTAATTTCTTACCCTTCCTCTGTCTTAAAAAAAATCACCTAAAAGGATTACATTAACCAAAAAGTAGCACTACAAGGAAAAAAATTATACTTTAATTCATTAATTATAAGTGGTATAAACAACTCTTTGTAAAAAGTCAATGTTCCTTTGTAACTGTCCTTTAATTCTTCGGAGTCTGTCATCAATCTTTGTTTTTGACTAGTAGCAAAGACACAATCTGATTTTTTAAAATTCCCATATGTAAAGAATATAAAGAGAATGACTGATTCTTGGAAATATTTCTTCCATTCAACCAAAGAACAAATTCCTTCCTGTCAATAAGAATTTTCTAGACTTTACCTGGAATGCACTGGAAGAGAAGATTGGTAAATATAAGAAACCTGTTACTAACTTGATACACAAGCAAATTATTCCCTTGTTCTTCCCAGGAAAAGCTTCCACATCAATGGGTACAGCCCTTAGTACAGATGAACCCGAGTCTCACATTTGCTGACTTGTTGACATTGGTCATTCTTATACAAGTCCAGAGGTGTATTGATACTGCCATGGGGCCTCCAGGTAGATTTCACAATCAATGTCCAACTGTGTAATCAACATCATCTGGGGAAAACATAGTGAGTGTGGGGCCTGAGGAAGAAGCAACTCATTGGTATAGAAATGAGGATTTCTAGGAGTCAGATGAGAGTGTGAGATAAAAGTAGGTGAATGGGTCATGAAAACGACAGAGGAAGTTGAAATGTCTGTTTCTTTGCATATGTGACTATCCCAGAGAAAATTAGTGACTATTTCTCTGTATAATTTCCTACAAGAAAACATTCCAAAACATTCTAGAATAGTTTGTTTTAAACACTTAAAAAGAACTTGCAACCATTTCCTTGCAATACTTCCTGATACAACCTAAAACCAGTCCTACAGCTTTGTATGAAATAATGAACAGCTGCTTCTTGGACTTTTATGTGCACACAAATCACCTGGGGGAACCAGTTAAAATACACATTCTAGATCCAGGGCCCCAAGATTATTCATTTTGAATGAGCCTCAGATAATTCTGAGGACCTCATCTAAGGAGCAAAGTTTGAAATCAACCCCATATTCATATCTGTGGCAATCTGACTCTTCTATCCATGCTTCAGTAGATTAACCTAGGGTAGGCACCTGAGGCAAGCAGATAAGAGTCTTATCCTGGTGACAGTTGATTCAGAGTGAGTATCTGACTCAGAACAGGCTTATCAGTGCTCTTCTCCAGGAATTTCTGAACAAGAACCAGGGAAGAAAATCAACGTCTCTCTGACAGCAAAGCAGTGTGGTGTGAAGTTCAGGTCTGGTCTCCATTGAAAGGGGAACCCCTAGGGTAAGGCCAATAGACCAAGAGATGGGCAGATACCTGGCTGTATTCATTCCCAGATTTTCCTAGTTCTCACTGAACTTGAGCTTAACAGGCAGGCTTGCCTTTGCAATACCATGTGAGACATGCCCAATACCCTTTATAGATGCATATACTTACTTGAGTTGGTTTTCTTGTATGTGCAATCAAGAGTGCTGCCTAAATACAATATTCACCCAATGTAATTAACATTTCAGAAAATAACTTCATTCCTTCTTGGAGCTAAATAAACTATGCACAAAATATTTCCTAAATTTTTGTTCCTTATCTCTTGTTCAGCATTTAGCAGTGTCCAGCACCAAGGACATGATATTTGTTGACAAGTTTATCCATCAAATATAATTTGTACTATATGGCAGGCACCATGCTGAAGACTGGTTTCGCTTGGTACCTGCTCTCCCAATGGCTTACAGTTTAGTAGGGGAGACTGACTAACAAGCAAAGTAATCTCACCCTATGTGATATATCACTGGAGCCAAAAGGAGAAAGCATTGTGGAGGAGGTGACACCTCATCTAAGTCTTGAAGGATACACAGAAAGAGAAGAAAGATATTTTAGTCAGAAAGAGCCAAGAAGGCATTAAAAGTGAAAGCTAGAATTTAGAAAAGTGTAAATATTTTGTCTCCAAGCATGAAGAGAAGGCAGGAAATTCAAGGGTAAGGAGACAATAGGGAAATAGCCAAGATACAAATCAAGACGATTTGAATAATATGTGATATATACAATGTGTAATGATAGCCAAAAGCAGCAACAAGACAAGATTATGTTTGAAAGATTGTGCTGCAGACTATATCGAGAGAAATCAAAATAGAGACAAAGTTCTGTTGAGACAGAGGAAAATCTTTAAGCTAGTGAGCTACTGTGCAAAGTTAAAACAAGGCAAAATAAATTTTCTCAGGGTCAACTAATTTTTGTCATTTTATTTCTTGTTACCAACATCCCACCTCTCTAACAATTTGTTTTACACATATATAATTTTGTAATTGCTATAACATTATTATTTTAAATGCCTTTATGAGCAATGTATTACTGCATCTTTTTAAAATCTTAGAGTCTCTATCTTACTAAATGTGACTTGAACCAATTCAAGGAAATATTTCTGCCATCTTATTTCACATTTTCTATTTATTGAATTACAGCTGGGCATAGTAATATACATCTTTAATCCCAACAACTTGGGAGGCTGAGGCAGGAAGATCTCAAGTCCAAGGCCAGCCTCAGCAACTTAAACCCTTTTCTCAAAATAAAAAGAGCTGGGGATGTGGCTCAGTGGTAAAGCTCCGCTAGGTTAAATCTTTAATACCAACACAAAACAAAACAACAACAACGAAATAAAGAACAACCCCCTCCCACACACAATTATGTGGATTTCCTTTCTGTTTCTTCTATTTCCTTTCTTTCCTAATTTCCATTGAACAGATTGAATTTTACTCTGCTGGTTTGAAAATCACACAATGTGATTTTATCCTTCTGGTGACTTCCTCAACTTATGATGTAATCTTATATTTATTATTCACTTATTTATTTTTGTTAAAACAGAATTCTAAAGCTCATCAATAGCCAATTTTCTCTTATCCTCTTATTTCCAATAAAAATGCTTTAATAGTCTCTTAGCTCTCTCTGGACTGTACTACCAATCTGCCTCATGTTGGTAGTTTTTAGAGTTTTAACAATTTATTTAAAAATTTATTGTCATATTTGTTCATTGATTATTTAGACAAAAAAATTACTGTTATTTACTGACATTTAAATTTTTATCACATCTTATTGATCCTTCTTAGATTTATTTTGTTGCTTTCTGGAGAATTTCCTCCAAGAGTGTTTTTTCATAGTGATTCAAGGGCTGGGGATTGAACCCAGAGCCTCAGGCCTACTGAGCACACACTCTACCACTGGCCTGGAATCCAGGTCCCAAAATACTTTTAGCATGTGTGTTAGGTCATATGAGGCTAAAATATCTGACTTATTTTTACTTAACCCTAATATTTAAGTGATAATTAAAGATGCTAGATCTCACTGTTTCTTCTTTCAACACTTCAAAAGTACTATTCCATTGCCTCTTGCAGCAAGGGTTGCTGCTGAGAAGTCCAGGCTGGACGTGAAGTTGGTCATCATCAGCTTACAAAGGACAATGGAAACATGAGCCAGAGTGAAATAAACAACTGCAACAAGAGAGGGAGGCAAGCAGGGAGCCAAGAATCAATTCTTGAGCAAAGCTGACCTTTAAGGAGGTGGTCAAGAGGGGGCATTGTGAACTGGACTGAAAAAATACAGCCAGAGATTTACAAAAGGTAAAAAGGAGGAAGCTGTGTATATGAGCAATCTGGAAGAAGGGTGCTAGCAGCTTAAAAGAAATAGATGTGAGTGGAATTCTGATTCATCCAAGAAGTCTAACTGCAAGAATTAATTAATTAATTAACTAATTAAGAATTTTTAAAATTTTGTATAGGGGTGAATATTATCAGTTAACCAATAATTGATAAGAATTAGTGAATGTGATCCTGATAAATTAATAGAACTTAAGAACTGAAAAGGAATTCAGGATCATCTACTCTAATACTTTCTTTTGCTACATCATATTATAGAAGCCCAGTGAGGTGGCAAAGTTAGACCCAGAATTCAGCTCTCCAGATTCCTAACCTAGTGGTCCCTCTTTTTTTTTCTAGTGACACTCAGTGAATTCTACATAATAAATAAATCAGTAAGCACTTGCTAAAAATTCTTAATTATAAAAGAGGGGAAACTATAAGGCATTACTAATACTTCCAAGCAACAGTGGGATATAAGCATACTGAGGATATAAAACATGTGTACCATATAAAAAAATGATAGTAGGTAACTTCAGGTTACATTCTTTCTGGAGGAGACAAGTATCCTTCATCTAGATCTCTGTTACCTTGGAAACTATCCTTCTTTCATGGTCCCCTCATTCTGGTCATCGTTGATTGCTTTAGGGATTGGCATTTGATCCAAATGAGACAATCTTGTTATCTCCCTCCCACCCAGTTGACTGTTAAAAGAAACTTTAAATAATAAAATTCAGTTCCTGTTATTGTCTCTGTTTATTGCCATATGGACAAGGTCAACCTTTATAAGAAGAATGAACATGCCTGAAAGAAGTAGAAACAAAGGAAGGAGAAAGAGTATTTATATGCCTGATTTGTATTGTTTCTGAAATTAACTGCATCTTAATCTGACCTTTCCCTGCTTCCCAACAAGTGAACACACTTTTTACTTTTCTTTTGATTCACTGAGTCAATAACTTCTACTCAATTTCTTGAATCAATTTTAATTTCTATTTGTTATAACCAAGAGGATTGATAAGTTAATGTGTGACTAGTGCAAATGAACAGGCCTGATAAAAGCACTCCAGTAATTTAGAAGAGACAGATTTCTTTGAACTAGGAGATTAAGGAAGATTTTATAGCCTTTCTTGGGGTGGGACAAAGACTAAGTCAGAATTTGGAGAGACAGGTAAGCAAACATCATGATAAAATGGAGAGATATTTAAACATGGAAAGTGAATGAACGCTATTATGGTTTGGATAGGAAGTGTCCCCTAAAGACTCATGTGTTATAGGCTTGGTCCCCAATGCAGCAATGTTCAGAGGTGGAGCTTTGGGAAAGTGATTGGATCAGGAAGGCTGTAACCTCACCAATGGATTAATCCATTGACAACTGAATGGATTCTGGGAGGCAATGGAAGCTGTAAGATGTGAGACTTGGATGAAGGAAGTATGTCACTGGGAATGTTATACTGCTGGCTTTGAAGACAGAGGAAGAAGCAATCAGCCAAGGAATTCAGTTTATCTTTAGAAATTAGAAGAGGCAAGGAAATGATTTTCCCCTGGATCCTCCAAACCAGTCCCAAGGACACTTTAGGCCAATGAAACCCATTTCTGACCTCCAGAATCATAAGATGATAAATTTGCATGATTCTAAGTTACAAAGTTATGATAAAAAGTTATGACAGAAAGAGGAGACAATACAGTGGGACACGAGTGACAATGTTATATCTCTCTCTGAATCATATTTAATTCTGGTTGTGAATGTGCAGACTTTGAGACCTGAGTCAAGATGCCATACATGTCCATTGCCAAGAATTTCACCTATCCAACTTTCAACACAGAGCCTGACTCATCGAAGGAACTAAATAAACATTTTTTTATAATCACACATATATACCACATTCTAGCCTAATTAATCCAGATCTCTGTTTCTGGAACCTTTTCCCAAAAAGTACACACACACATATTTATTTACATGCTTACTGATTTTGTAAATGTATGTGTGTGCTCATGTGTATAATTGGATAGACAGATAGATAAGGTCTCTTCTACCTAGATGTTCCTTTGATGTCTCAAACTCAGCTCATTTAAAACTGAATCACCAAATATGTTTCTTCCTCTCTCTTCTTACTGTTCTTCTTACTTTCTTCCTTGAATGGGTAGGGCTAGGGATTCCCAACATTCTACCTCCCTACGCAAACTATCAAGCTGAGAATCTGCATTTCTAACAAACCAACAGGTGAGGCTAAGGGATCTGGCCCATAGGCCGTCCTTTGAATAGCATGATGTACACAATCAGAAGGTCTAGCCAATTATATCCAAGTTGACATCTTATGGAGATTTGGGTCAAACTCTTGCTTTTCTAATGAAAGAACAGACATTGTTGGGGCCACCACATTCCTGTGGAATAGTATAGATATGGGGTCTGTGGCTGCAGCAGTCACCTTGTGATTGTGAGTAAAAGCCACCAATCCAAGGTTGATGGAGAAGAAA
The DNA here is from genome assembly GCF_047511675.1 of Marmota flaviventris. Taxonomy (NCBI): domain Eukaryota; kingdom Metazoa; phylum Chordata; class Mammalia; order Rodentia; family Sciuridae; genus Marmota; species Marmota flaviventris. Next base: position 72,833,032 of record NC_092507.1, read on the forward strand.
TTTGGAAAGAAACTGTGTCTTTAGTGCAATCATTTTGCCACTGCACCAGCCCTGAACTGCCATGTATGGATAATAAATCAATATTTGAGTAAGCCACTATGAATTTGATTTTATAACTGAAAACACTCCTAATGAGTACATATAGGCCTTGGTACTAATATGTGAAATACAGACAAAAAAGCTAGCAAAATGGGGAGAAAGAAGAAGAGTAAAGGACCTGGGTAATCCAAACCAAGATAAGCTTCTTCAGGTAAATAAGAGCCTGTTATAGAATAGTGATCCCTAACTTAATATATATATATATATATATATATATATATATATATATATATATATATATATATAATTAATTTATTTATTTCACAGCAAATATTATTAATTTATTTATTTCACAGCAAAATTGAGAGGAATGTCTAGACATTTCTTATACATCCACTGCCTCAACACATGTATGGCCTCCCCATAAACAACATCCCTCACCAGAGTGGTATATTTGCTCCAATTGGTGACCTTCCATTGACACATCATTACCACCTGAAGACCACAGTTTACATTAGGACTCAGTCTTGATTTTGTACATTCTAGGGGTTTTAACAAACATATAATGCCATGTGTCTACCAGTATAGTATCATACACAGTAATTTCACAGCCTAAAAATCCTCTGTGCTCTGAACTATTCATCTCTTTCCTGAAATAACCCCTGAAAAATCTATGTAATATGTAATATATGTAATACCTCCACAATTTTGCCTCTTCCAGAATGTCAATGATTGGAATTATACAATGATTGGAATTACATCTAGTGATACAGTATGTATGTCGTTTGTCCTATAGTCCTTGGATATTCTCTTCTTTTTTTACCTTTTTTTTTGTTCATTTTCTTTTTGTTTGTTCTCTCTAGTTTTCAGACTTGGAGATTTGTATTGATATAGCCTTAAATTCAGAGATTCTTTCCTTAGCTGTGTCAAATCTACTTATAAATCCACCAAAGACATTCTATATTTTGGTTATACTGTTCTTGACCTCTAGCATAACATTTTTATCTTTTCTCAGAATTTCAATCTGATTACATTGCTCTTCTGTTAACACATGTTGTCTTCTTTATCCTCTAGATCTTTTAGCATAATAGTTGTTTTAAATTTCTGACCTGATAATTCCCATATTCCTGTCATATCCGGTTCTCATGCTTCTTCTGTCTTTTCAAATTGTTTTTTGCCTTTTATTATGCCTTGTAATTTTTTCTTGATAGATTGACATGATGTCCTGGATAAAAGGAACTAACATAAATAGGTGTTTAGAAACATAGTGGTGAGGTATATAGGGCGAGATGTTCTATAATCCAATGATTAGGCCTCAGTCTTTTAGAACCTATCTCTGACTCTAGATTGTGAATGTCACAAGTGTGTCTCAGCCTTTTTGTCCCCCACCATTGTTGGGACAGGATAGCTAGAGTGAGCTGAGTTGTGTATTTCCTTTCTCCATGTCAAAGGCTAGGCCTAACCTGAATTGGGTGTTGTCCTTTCTTCCTGACAGGCTAGGACAAGATTTCCAGCAGGGTAGGCTCTGGATAACTAGTTTCTCCAGAGGGCACACCTTATTAAGAAAAAGTGCTTTAGCATATTCCAAAATGGTGTTTCCCCTCCTCCTACTAGAAGCACCAGGTATTTACTGTAAGAACTTGGTCAGAGTCCCTAAGGCAAAATTTGCAAAAGTGTGGGTCAAACTCTGATTGGCTGACCCAGGAGTTTTTGATTGTCAGACTTAGCCATACTGAGCTTCCAGTACTTTGTCAATTACAGTTCAAGTTTTCCCACCTTGCCATCAGTTTGCAAGGTGTTTTGCACTCATCTCTGCTCCAGTAAGAAGACTCCCCGTGTGGCTTTCCCTATTTGGGACACCAGTTTACTCTGTGTTCTCCTCTGTCAGACAGAGCCAAGAAGAATTGTTGATTTTCTAGTCTATTCAGCATTCTGTTAACAACTGGCAACTTCCAAAGTCCTTGTATGCAGAATCATAACTGATGTCAATCTGTAGCTCTTTCAGAAACAATCTAGTAATTTTTCAATGTAAAAAAAAAGATGGTTATCTATTTCCCCAACTCATAATAGTAACAATTGGTATTCATTGAGCACTTACTACAGTGTTCTGTTTTATATTTAATTTGTTTATATTTTAAAACTCTTTGAAGCAGGATTTATAGTTCCCATTCTCTTGATGAGGAAACTGAAGCACTCAGACCCTGGAAAATAAGTTTGGGTTCCCAGCAGGTGGAAGAAGATGCCAGGCACAGTTGGGATAGTAGACATGCTTTATTCAGAGGTAGTAATAGTCCCCTAATTTCCAATGTTCTGTTACCCAGCCCTCTGAGTCTTTCCATAAGCCCCTTTTATATGCAGGCCAAAGAAAGCAAATTGCCATCAGGTTATATAAATGGGCACATGCTCACAGCAAATGTTTCTGACCTTAAGTACATATGCTGAATCAGGTGTTCATGACCTTGGCTACATACTAAAAATTTACCCTGCTGGAAGCCTCAGTAAGGGTGCCGAACTATAGCCATCTTGGGCCTGCCATACAGTAACTTAGATAAGTTTGCCTTTTTACTAAGTGATGGAAATGGAATTTGAACTCAGACCACACAACTTTAAATCCTGTACTCTCAACTGCTTTGTCTTATTGCTATCCTACAATATGAGAATTCTAGTATCTTTAACTTGGAAAAGGAGTCACACATGCATAGGCTAAACTCAATAAACTTGAGTCTCCCAGGTTCTCTTAATCCACAGGCTGGAAATCACTCTCTTTTATCCACTCTTGCCATAAACAGTTCCAGCTTCTCATCTCCATATTAGAAACATTTGAAAATTTAAAACCTCAATTTTAGGATCACACATTCGATATAGCTATAAATAACTATGAACATAAGCAATCACTACTTGGAAACAAACATGCTAATTATACAATTATTCTGAGTCATTTTAAAAACTACAGTGACTCTGCCCACGATAGCAATCAATCAGAGAAAGAAGCACTGCTCTTGCACTCATCAAAGGAAGTACTTGGGAATATATATTTTTGTTTTACAAATTTAATTTGGAGAAGTAGACCTATGGGCCATTTTCTAAATCTGTCATTTTGGTCCCTCTTTCAAGTACAATTCTGGTACTGTTCTTCTTTCATAAAAAAATAGAACAATAAAATACTTGATAAACTACCCAAATCCTGTCTACTCTTTATGACCCAGCTTAAATCATCATTTCTCAACTTTATCACCAGTTCTGACTCACCCAAGGAATCACTAGGGTGTGAATCCTTGTTCCATTCTCCTTGCTGTTATAGCTTTTTATTATGGTATTCATCAGTTTATATGATAGGTCTTTGTAGTCCAGATTCCTCCACCACATTGGAGATTTCTTAAGGGAAAGAACGTTTTATCTTCTTAGCTTATTGTAGAATATATGCTGCATAAATATTTAAGGGATTAGTCTAAAGCCCACATGACCTGTTATATATGTTTTCCTCAGACAAGAATTCTATTTCTTCTGAGTTACAAAACACTAGATCTTCTGGATCTGGAAAAAAATGTAAAATTGTGAGAATTTGGTTTTTTTTACACTGGAATTTTAATAATTTGTTTTTAATATTCTTCCTCAGATTGACGGTATGACCAAATATGAATTGGACTCCTTACCAGGAAAAATGATGTGTACTCAAGGAATGCAGAATAAGGGATAAAAGATGACTTTGTGTCAGACGAGAATTTCCATTTGGTTCTAACAACTACTGTCTGTATGACTTTAAGCAAGTTTTCTCATTTGTAAAATGAGAGATATTGTCCACTTCTGAGATTGTTTGAGGGATCAAATGAGTTAACACTTGCACAGTGCTTGGCATACATTAAATGCTTAATAAATGTCATTCTATATTTTAAAACTCAACACCCTATCTTAGGTTGAGGTCAGCAGAAGCAGACTTTGAGACAAGAATTTATGTATAGCAATTTACAAAGGAAGTTTTTAGGGGAAAAAATAGGGAGTTAGGGGAAAGGGCAGTAAAAAAGAAACAGTCAGGCAGAGATGTGATTACAAAGTCCTACTGAGGCTGATCCACAGGGGTCTCTGTCATACCTTAGAACTTGTTCTAATCTAAGAAAAGGCACTGAGATTTCCTATCCCTGCACTCTCTGGCATTGGTTAAGGACCACCTCTATGGAAGTAAGCTACTTCTAGCTCTCCACATGAAGTAATGTCAGTAGCCTGAGGGTTATTGTCCAAAGAAGAGTTGCAGGTGTGGACCCTTGGAAGAAAATGCATATTTAAGCAGGGAGAAGTACACAGGAACAGGAAAGAGGATACGAGGGGACTTGGGCAGAATACCATACCCCAAGGTATAACTGTCAGGCATAATGTAACTATTTAATAGATAGCATAGAGACAGATAAATGGGTTCAGATCCCATCTCCTCCACTTTCCTGGACAAACTTGGATAGTTCACTTAACATCTCTGAATCTTTGTTCCACCATTTACAGAAAAGGGTAGATGACACCTATGAAAACTAAATGAATTAATAATGTAAAGTGACTATCAGAGTATCTGACATACTCATGTAGGCTCAGTAAATATTAGTTCTCTCTATCCTTTCAAGATTCTTGATCTAGCCCAAGAATGGATTGGAGGGATCATGGTGAATAAATGAATTTGTAAATATTCACTCCTGGTATAAATTTCTTCAGACAAACTCTGTCTGAAAGCAAGTTTGTTCAAAGGTTATTTCTCCTATGACTTCTTCATTCTTTTGATTATATGAAGAAAAATTCTTTAAGACTCATGTGTCATAATATTTCTATTAGTATCCTCTAAGTTTACAATTTCTAAGAAGAAATGAATGTCCTGAACTCAGATACAGCAGGTGTAACAGAATTAGCAAATGAGAGTGACCAGGGAAAATCAGGAGGAGCTTTGCATCACTAACCAGCAGGAAGCCATGAGAGGAGATCACACTGGGCTAAAGGTCACAAGTCTCCAGTCTAAGTTTTGGTATTAAGTTAGTCATTCCTGGGACATCTGGGCTCTCAACTTCAAGTCAGTGTTTGCACTAGAAGCTCTCTCAGATAATTTCTAGTGCTAAAACTTTATCATGTGTCTTTTCAAAACCTCAACTCCTTACCTGAATCTAGGGGATTTCTCTGTAGAAAAATCCCTTTATGGTATAAATGATACAAGTTCAGGGAAGGGGAATGATAGCCTGGATTTCTCAGAAAAGTTCATAAGGGATTAGAACTTGAGCTGGTTATTGAAAAGAAATCAGCATTGCAAATATGGTTATGTTTGAGGACATATAGTGGAAAAAATTGTGAAAATAAAAAACATTAATATATCAGGAGCTATGACAGGAGGGTGAGGCTTACTATATGTAGTATTTTGAGATAATCATGGAAATATAACTTGGAAGCAGATTATGATGGGTTCTGAATAGCAAGTAAGGAATTGTGACAACCTAAAGTAATGATACGCTCTTGAAGAATTTGAAAAGCAAAGGTGGTATTGTACATGATACCACTGGATGATGTGTAAGATAGGTCAGAGCCATAAAATATTGCTGGCTAAGAAATCTTTTAGAAGGCTGCCACATTGCCCGGTTATACATGAAAAACCTTTGAAACTTGAGATTTTTGTACCATTCAGTTAATAATGTATAAAGATATTGGTTAACCAGAGCACACTCAACCAAAAGAGAGAGAAAATGCAATCACCTCCAACAGTCCATTCCCACAGAGAGAACCTACAGGAAGTTGGATTTCCTTTGTTTATGTAAGACTATGTGGCCCTTTGTAAGTGTAATCACCTCCCCTTGTATTTGAGGGTGAAAGTTTGGGAGGAACAGGAAAGAGCTAAACTATAGCTTTGTAGAATAGATAGAAAGTATTTGAAATGTAGCAATCTAAGAAATAAGAAGAGAATAAAGGGAGTAGGGGGAAATGGACAGTAAGAACGATGTGATTTCACATTGTTCCTTATGTTAGTGAATTGGGGCTTTAAACTGGCAAGAACAAAGCACAACCATTTTCTTTCAGAGTTTGGAACTAATTTGGAAATAGACCTAAGAGTCAGGCAAATGATCAAAACATTAATTGTATATATAGTAAACTTCAATTAACAAGTGTGGTTTGATCTAAAGCCACAGTTGGGGTTTCTAATGCTTTCCTCATGTCTGAAAATCACGAAGACACTTTCTTTACCACTCCAAAGGCATTGTCTGAAAGGCAGATGCTCATCTCACTATGTACAAAGGGAATCACACCTCATGCTAATTGTGCTCTGGTGAGATAAAGAAAAACTGGTTTCCAGATCTGCCTCTTGAAGGTGGACCCTGACCATGTATGTGCAACCCACAGAATCCAGAGCAGGAGATATACACTGAGGATGGACAGATCCAAATAGAAAGAGGAAGAAACTAAGTTTCCTAGATAAATTCCAGATTATTTATATCCCAGGTTCTGTATTAATGGTGAATAACTTATAATAACTGAAATCCATATCACTTTCAGAAAGTGTAGAAGGGTGAGTAACTAGGCTTTGCAAATAGAAGCTCTTCCCATTTTTAAAAACTAACAATCTCATAAATATGATTCCTTTAGGAGATGAAAATTGAAATCACAGACCACATGCCTACTTCAATAAAAATATAAATCTTTCTGTCATAATGAAAGAAAGTGGCTCTTACTCTCCTAGAATGTGACTGATCCATGATTTTAAAGTCCCATGACAGAAGATCCCTCTGTCACCATGATAATCAAAAGTTCTGACTCTCCCAGGAGAATTCAGTGTTGTTCATCTGAAAAAAAAAAAAAAAAAAAAAAAAACCTGGAATAGGATGTTAAAAACAAAACAAAAAAGAAAAACTAGCATCTCATTTTCTGTACTTGGCATTTCCATTCTCCCTTTGAGGAATATATAAGCAACTTCTCTGAAGATAAATGTAACATGGGAAAGTACCAATAAGTTTATTTTATGGCTATTGAAAAAAAAGTGTTATTGAGTCAATAAAATGTCTGTTAGAGATATAAAGGGAGTAGAAAATTATTAACACAGCAAAGGTAAGTTTTCCTAATATCTTGAATGTTCACCCAATCTGTCATTATTGTATCACAGAATCTGTTACTCACGGAAATCAGTTTCCCTTTTATTTTGTATTAACACACACTAGTTGTACATACTAATGGATTTCACTGTGATATTTCCATACATGCATATAGATTGCATTGAGCATACTGAAATCAATTAATTTAACATTTATACTGATTACCTTTTTGAGTTATGATCTGATAAATAAATAAAAATGTATTTTAAAGTTGAATCAATAGATTAGACATAAAAGATTTTTTCATAGGAAAATGTATAGTATTTATATTTAAAAAATAAAACATTTACCAATTTTGTAATGGTGTACTTATAAACTTAAAGATAATATTGAAGGTAAAATAAAAATGACCACAACCAAAACTAAATTTATGTATGATATTCAAGGACACTGGGAGGATTTTAGCAAAAATAATCTCAGCATTAAATGCACCAAACACCCCAAGTCTGGTGTAGAATTAGAAAATCAAAATTGAAATTCATCTTAAAAACTATGTGGAAACAAACGTTAAGTATATTAGTTGAATAAAAAAGACTGTCTACACTGGAACATGTTCTACTTGGGGGGATGTGCCTCCCCGCCAAGTAAAAAACTTGAGGGATGTGGCCAAAATAGTATTCAGTGTACTTATTTTAACATTTACTCCTAAATAACAATAAAATAAACAAATAAGCTAATTAATTAACTTGGGAAAGCAGCTAAAGAATTACAGAAATCATAAAGTAACAAGAGAAATAATTAATAATAAAAGAAAAATTAATGAAATGTAAGCACCACCAATAACAACCAAAACCTCCAAATTTTTCTTTTTAGATACATAATTTCTGGGATGAGCAAAGGCATGGGGAAAGCTTTCCTTACATTTTATAATTCACTGAATGCAGATAAATGTTCATCAATAATAGATTCTTAAATTATAGTTAATTTATATTACAAAATTGTGTTCAATGTTTAAAATTGTACATACAATTCTATATGTACAACCAGTGACCACCATTGCTACCATTGTGACAATGCTCCTATAACCATTGGTACTATTTTCCTAATATTTTCTTTAACTCTATTTATTTTAAAAGAAAATAAAAACAAACTTGATGTCATTTTACCAGAAGTATCTGTGGAAACACAAGTTTGATATGTTGGGTACATTTTTCTGTCACACATGAAAATGAATTGAAAAAAAAAATGACACTTTCAAAGCCCTTCCTTGACCCAGTCAGAACAAGAAAATCCAAGCCTCTCAAGTGATGCTAGCCAATCTGTTTACCTAAGTTGGATCTGGTTCTGACCCACTAAGCACAGTCCTTTATAACTTGTGAGGAGCTGGCCTCTGCCTGAATGCCTTCCTGAGCTGGGTCTGATGGAGACAGTGGGCTTGTAGCTAAACCAACCACTCGGGAATATGTAAGAAGTGGACTAGTCATGGAAAGGGATGCCTTGGGGGACACTGGAGCAGTTCCCCACTTCCCTCTCTACCAAGAGAATAGAACTCAGCCAGGGAGATGGATGGAAAATAAGTCAAGTCTAATTCAAAGTTTCCTGAAATATGAGGAACTAGTGGAAGGGGATTGTTAGAAATATTCGCCAGGCTGCACATGCTCAGAACCAGTGCTCAGAGGAAGAATTTTCCAACAGCTTTGACAAAGAAGTCTATCCCTTATGAACATATTACAAAGACCTTCCCAAATTTATTGAGGAGGTAATAGCACTTCCTCAATTTAACTAGATAATTCACCAAACACTGGAGAGGATCCAAGTGCCCCAGGTGTCTCCAGTGTTCCAAAGACCTTGGACAAGATTATGTTTAAGCATTGTGATGTGTTGTTATTTTTGGCTTTACTGATAGTCATTCAGGCAACCACTTAGCCGAAACAATTCCCTAAGCACCAATTCCATAGGCTCAGATTGTGCCTGAATTGCTTGAAGCAAGTTGAAAGAGAGGTGGGGAGTAATAAGAAGGCAGCTCAGGGAGGTTACCAGGGCAAGCCTGCATAGGATGTATTTGTTAACACCCTATCCTCTACCTACATCACAGTTTCCCTGAGGTTGCCACTGCAAGAGCTCTGGCCAGAATCTTCAACAACACAGTATATCTGTGAATGTAGAAATATCCTGCCAGATTCCCAAGGAGATAGAAGGACGGCACAGGAGCCACCTGAGAAGGCAAATTCTGGGCAATATGACAAAGCCCATATCTTGGGAATGTCACCAAGAATCCAACATTGTATCCTGTATACATTGTATCCTGTATCCAAACTTTGGAGGGTATTCTGATAGTAACATACAATAAAACTGTTGTGTAAATTGATGTCAAATATTTTCCCATACATGTATTCTCTCCTAGTCTATTTTCAGTCCTCTTTTGGGTTCTGATGTATCCTGGCTCTTTCAACTTCAGGATAAGACTTCTGGATTTATCATCATAACTCTGATTCTGACCCCTTTTCTCCTTTAAAAAAAACTTATTATAGTATTTGCCTTATAAAACCATATTGCCTCATTATGGAGTGACTAGATCCCTGGTACCTGGTATAAGAATGCTGGGTTTAGGTCCTGATTCTGAAATTACTTGGCTCTATGATCTTGGCAAGATTTAAACTCTATATGCCTCAGATTATCCATATATAAGATACTATTTGTATTTACATTAGAAAGTTGACTAAGGGAATGAATCTGTGCCTTGGTAAACAATGAATAAATGTTAATTATTAATGTTATTTATCTGCCAAAATAGTAACCAGCAAATTACCAGGTGTTTTTATATGTTTGGATTAGAACATTCTTTTCATTTTTACTGGAAAGGATTTTTTAGTTAATACTAATAACTGATTTTATCAAATCTTCAGTTTATAAAAGTCATTAATATCTTTAATTTGAGTTTCAAATCTATTTTATCTAATTTGGGGTTATTTAAATTTAATGCCTTAAATTTTCTTCCATTATTTACACCATTATTATTTAGATGATAAACAATCCAGATAATTCTGTTCCTCTGTAGCACTAAAGAGTAGCATTAACACTGCAGGGACTGCTCATTTTATTATGAGTTTTTATGAATATTCACATTCCACTTGACAGAATATATAGTTTATGTCTATATTTAGGAAATTAACCAAAATTAGGAAGAATAAAAATGTGTCTTAAGAGGAAAGTGTGCAGTGCACTTTGTAGAAAGATCTCATTTCTATTATGATTCTTTAAAAAAAAATTTTGTTAATTATTAATGGACCTTTATTCATTTATTTGTTTGTATTTGGTGCTTAGAATCGAACCCAGTGCCTCACTCATGCTAGGCAAGTGCACTACCACTGAGCCACAACCTCAGCCCCTCTATTATGATTCTTGATCACTCTGATAGTAACATACAATAAAACTGTTGTGTAAATTGATGTCAAATATTTCCCCATACATGTAATATTGACCTTTAAACAGTCAACATCCCACAGTAAGTCAACACTGATAATTTTTAGAGGTATATATAGATGGAGAGACACAAGATGAAAGAAACCTTTTGAAGAACCAGGGAGGAACAATGGGGTTATTCAGAGGTTTGGTCTCCCTCTTAGTCCTATTCCTGCTGCAGAGGTCAAACACTTCCCTTGTGAGGCTGAATGACAATGGTTATGAAGACCTGGTCATTGCTATAGATCCTGGTGTGCCAGAAGATGGAAAACTAATTGAACAACTAAAGGTAAGATAGATAGAATTTCTTCTGTTTGAATTATGGTAAAGAAAAAATGTTAATGGTGAATAATTGTTACAGAAACTCTGAATGCTCCATGAAGGTCAATAGCAGAAAGGTGCAGTGGGGAATGTTGGGATGTGCAGAGAAAGGTGGAGGTTCTAGACGGAGTTCTTCCCAATCTTACCACAACACCTACAATAAGGCACAGGGCCTCCCTGATCCTCAGTGTCCTCCTCTGTAAATCAGTAGTTGTACTTATCTCTTTTTAAATAAGTGTTTAACTCATGGTATGCTAGAGGAAAGAGCAGTAAATAAAAGAAAAAAAGCCCCTGGTCTCATGGAGTGTATATTTTTTTCAGAGATCTAATTAATAAAAATTAGTAATTTAGCAAGCAGGTCAGGTGTTAGCAGGTTGCTGTGGAATACACCAAATCCAGAAAGGGAGTTTAGAGTGTGGGTGGGACTGGAATCAGGGGAGAATTTTAGTTTCATGTATGATCATCATGGAAGACCTCAGTGATGAGGTGATGTGTCAACAGAGATGGAGGTAAGTGAGGGAAGAGTCCACTGACAACCTGTGAAATCGGCACAGCATGGAGGTGAGAGGATGCTTGCTGTGACCAAGGAAACCATATGGATGAACAGAGTTAAGCAAAGGGCTCTCTGAAGTTAGAGAGGAAGCAGGGCTCAGACCACAGGAAAGACTTTGGCATCTTCTCTGAGATGAGAATCCATGGAAGAGTTTGTCCAGAGGAGGTGTACACTCTCCTACATGTTCTGGGATGGCTCTGGCTGTGGTATGGAAGAAATGGAGAAAGGCTTGCACTTGTCACTCAATTGTGTATGAATGCTATTGTAGCATAGAGGTATAAAAGGACCCAGGTAGAAAGTTGTAGCAGGTGAGTAGTGATAGTGATGAGGACAATTAGACTGTGGTAAAGAGAGTTACTGTGTATGATTCTGAACATACTCTGAGGGCATCATAGACAATATTTCCTGATGGTTTAGATGTGTGTGAGTAGGGGAAAGTAAGAAAGAAATGTAAGAATCAAGGAAGGCTCTACACTTTTGCCTAAATACTTGGAAGGGTGGGAGTTTTATCAATTGGGAAGGGGTAAGTGGGAAAGTTGTTAGGAGATCTGGAGTTAGTTTAGAGTATTTTGAAATTAAAATGCTTATTAGACATCCAAGTTAAAGAGGCAGGAAACTGAAATTAGTATAAAAATTTGTGTGTATGTAAAAGTTTGAGGGTCCTCAGTGTGTAAATTAAATGAGTTACTGGGTGGGTGCAAACAGAAGAGAAAGTCTCCAGTACCCTGATTTTAAATGAAGGACTTTGATTTTCTAAAGTTTTTCTCAACCGTAAAATCTCACATAGTACAGAGATTGGGCTTACTGTGATGTGAGTTTTTCTCTGTACATGACATCTATATGTACTTATTCCTCGTATTTAATTTCCAGGACTGTGTCCTGATGCTACTTTTGAAGCCTTCTTTGGTGATTCTATGGTTGCTATTTATTGTTCATTCTCTATAAATTCTGTTACAGTTAGAGGTGTTTGCTTATTGGTACTTTTTGAATTCCAGAAAACGTAAATATTCTTTTTTATTAGGGAATATGGGTTAGACCAGATAGCACAGCTAATTATTAATGATAGGTTCTTAGTGTTCAGGGCTAATTGAGACTCCAACATAAATGCAATCCCTTGAAGCTGTACAATGCCCTACCCACACAATCAAACACAGCAACCCTGTTCAATATATAACTCAATTTGAACCAGTAAATACATTTTCTTCTTGTATGCAAAAAGAGCCATCACTTTGAGCAGAAGGTAGAAATCTATTGGGACCTAAGTATCATATCCCCGCAACCTTCACCCCCCCCCCCCAAAAAAAAAGGAGTTAAGCATCCTTAGAAAACACAGATAATTCTTTCATCTGAATTTTAAACATTTCTGAACTCAGAAATCAGTATTTGATAAACTGTTTTGTTGGGATAAAAATTTCTTAACCATGGTCCTCTATTGAACACCAAAATGGTAAATTCAATACCTTGCAGACAAGCCTAGATTTCACAATGTTTTTTGACATTTTCTCAGCCCTCAACAAAGTTCATACATTTATAGCAAGCAACTCTGTGAAACATATCCACATTACACAGAAAAATAAAACTGGGGTTCTGAAAAGATAAGTAGCTTTTCCCAGGTCATACTAAATACAATCAGAACTGAGATCCTGGTCATGAGCTTTGAAGACTGATAGATCTGGGTTTAAATTCTGACTTGAATAAAATGGCAAAAACCCAAACCCAAATACTCTTTCCTAAAAACTTATAAACCAATGTGGTCTTAAATCTATTCTTAGGGATACCTGAGATGTTCAATTTTCAACTTACTCTTTTCTGTGTTTTTAAATATTTCTTCTTAGTTTGAGAGTAATTACTTTTGCAAACACTGGTACTTTCATCGTCTGGATTCAACTAGGTTATTATAGGAACTCTGAGAAATAATGTAGAATATTATTAAGGAATATTATGGGGGGGTTTGCTTCCAAAAACTCAGTGTCCAATTATTAGTTATTCCAGGATACTCTGGGGATGACAGTCATCTAATAGAGTCTCTGACACCACTCTCAGACCTCAGAGCCCACCATTATCCAAGACACCCCACTTGGACTATTGAGACACCAATATAAATGCAATCCCTTGGAGATGTACAATGCCCTACACACACAATCATACACAGCAACCCTGTTCAATATATAACTCAATTTGAACCAGTAAATACATTTTCTTCTTGTATGCAAAGAGAGCCATCACTTTGAGCAGAAGGTAAAAATCTACTGGGACCTAAGTATCAACTCCCCCAATCCTCCATCCACTGCCAAAAAAAAAAAAAAAAGGAGAGAAAAAGGAGAGAAGCATCCTCAGGAAACACAGATAATTCTTTCATCGGAATTAAGTCAGCAAATCAACTCTGCAGCTCTCCAAAGCCAGTTTTCCTAATTCTCAGCTGGTCCACTGGGCCTTTAGTTCTCTGAATCCTGGCCTTCTGACTTACCATGGTTATGAACAAATAAGGTTACTGACTTCTTATAGTACCTGTGAGTCAGCACATTGGACTCTCTTACAGATAGCCAGGAAGAAGCCCTCAAATTCCTGAGGAACAGTTCTATTGTAGCTTTATGTTAAAGCAGAAATAATCACAGAGGAGCCTGTCTTGAAAAACAAACAACACTGATGACAGGGATATTTCAAACTGATGAAAAAGCTGACATTACCATTCATTACCCAGGATTTTGGAATTATTCAGGGTCTTGATCATGTAGAATAAAACACCTTAAATGTGTTTTACCCATCAATTTCTCCCACTAGAGAGTAAAGTCTGTGGAGAGACAACTTCTTTTATTAATCATTGTAACTTTGGGCTTCGTAACTTTGGGCTTAGTAACTTTATAACTAAACATTAGGTGAAATTATTTCAGGTTAATGGCAGAGCCACAATTTCACAATCAAAATTTTACCTCTACTATGGATTTTTCCATAACCCTACCCATTGACACCCAATCCTGTTACCTTCCCTATGGATAGGGTGGGGAAAGAATTCCTCCATGCAACTCTAACATCAGCCTGAGAATGTTTAAAAAGATCATTAAAACACGAAGAACAGAAATGATAATATTCCTATAGACTGTCCTCCTTAGCTTGCATCTATTAAAGCTGTTCTTGACTCAGATTTTTAGTAATGATATCAAGCAATTTTAGGGTTGCTTGTGGGCACAGTACTTTTAATTCATCCCATCTTTATGACAACCCTAAAGATAGGTATGTAGCAACGGTCCATTAAAGAGGTGAGGAAATTGAACTTCAGAACACTATATAAATCAACCAAGATCTGTGAACCAAAAAGTACTAACACCAGTACTGGGACCAAGAAAATTACCCCAAAGTCCATGTGCATATTCATATTAATCAGTTCCTTTACACAAAATGCATAAGCACTCGCCTTTTGGGGTAAGAGAAGAGAAGACTGAGAAGCCTTTCAATGTGTAGGACAAAGCATTAGTTTGAGTTTGAAAGGTTGCAGAAATGGAATGGTGTGGGTAATCATCAAGCAGGTGCTTTTGTGTTGACAGGTACTGGGGGAGATGTCAGAGATAAGCTCTGCTCTGTCAGTCCATTCTTGCTCAGCAATACTCACATATTGTTTTTCATTGAAATAGGACATGGTCACTACAGCATCTACCTACTTGTTTGAAGCCACACAGAAAAGATTTTTTTTCAAAAATGTTTCTATATTAATTCCTGAGAATTGGGAAAGAAGTCCTGAATACAAGAGGCCAAAACATGAGAGCTACGATCAGGTAAGTGTTGAAAACTTCTCTAAGAGAAAAAGAATATTTTCAGATGTTTCCCAGTTTTGCCACAAATTGATTGTTTCAGAGTCTAACTAAATATTGCCATTTGTGTTCTTCATGTTTTAATGATCTTTTGAAATATTCTCAGGCTGATGTTAGAGTTGCAGCACCAGCCCTCCCAGGCAGAGATGAACCCTACACCAGGCAGTTCACAGAATGTGGAGAGAAAGCAGAGTATATTCATTTCACCCCTGACTTCATACTGGGAAAAAAACAAAATGAATATGGACCATCAGGTAGGAAATTTGGCTTAAACATCTCATTTTAAACAAGCATCTCTGTTCCTGGGTTTAATGAACCAGCCTTGGAGCAGAAGTCTTTAGGTTCACATCCTGGCTCTTCTGTTTATTTGCTGTGTGTGAACTTAAACAAGTGACCACATACTGTGTGCTTATGTCTGGTGAAATGGTGAACAGTGGAGTTTTTGATCTTGTGGAAATATTATGAATATTAAAATAGAGAATTCATATAAATGTACAAAATACAGTAACAAGAATTTCTTCAGAAATTTGGACAGAGCACATAAAAAATTTTTTTTTTATGTCATACTTTTAAGATTTCGATTTTCCAGTTCTCTACATTTGGATATATATTTTTAAATTTATTTATTTATTCTAATTTGTTATACATGACAGCAGAATGCCTTTCAATTCATAGTACACATATAGAGCACAATTTTTCATGTCTCTGGTGGTACACAAAGTAGAGTCACAGCATTCTTGTCTTCATACATATACTTAGAGTAATGATGCCCATTTCATTCCAACATCTTTCCTTCTCTCATGCTTCCTCCGTTCTCCTCCCTCCCTTTTGCCCTATCTAAAGTTCCTCCATTCCTCCCATGCTACCCACTCCCACGCTACCCACTCCCACCCCCATTATGAATCAGCATCCACATATCAGAGAAAATATCGGCCTTTGTTTTGGGGGGATTGGCTTACTTCACTTAGTGTAATATTCTCCAGCGCTGTCCATTTACCTGCAAATGCCATAATTTTATTCTCTTTTAATGCTGAGTCATATTCCACTGTGTATATATACCACAGTTTCTTTATCCATTCGTCTATTGAAGGGCATCTAGGTTGGTTCCACAATTTAGCTATTGTCAATTGTGCTATTATAAACACTGATGTGGCTGTGTCCCTGTAGTATGCTGTTTTTAAGTTCTTTGGGTATAGACGGAGGAATGGAATAGCTGGGTCAAATGGTGGTTTCATTCCAAGTTTTCCAAGGAATCTCCATATTTCTTTCCATATTGGTTGTACCAATTTTCAGTCCCACCAGCAATGTATGAGTGGACCTTTCTCTCCACATCCTCACCAACACTTATTGTTTGTATTCTTAATAGCTGCCATTCTGACTGAATGAGATAAAATCTTAGTACATATATAGAGCACAATTTTGATTTGCATTTCTCTAATTGCTAGAGATGTTGAACATTTTTTTCATATATTTGTTGATTGTATATCATCTTCTGATCAGTTCCTTGGCCTATTTACTGATTGGGTTATTTGTGTTTTTTTGGTTTTAAGTTTTTTGGGTTCTTTGTATATCCCAGAAATTAGTGCTTTCTCTGATATGTGTGTGGTAAAAATTTGCTCCCATTCTGTAGACTTTCTGTTCACCTCACTGATTGTTTCTTTTGCTGAGAAGAAGTTTTTCAGTTTGAATCTGTCCCATTTATTTATTCTTGATATTATTTCTTGCACTATAGAAGTCTTATAAAGGAAGTGAGGGCCTAATCTGACATGATGAAGATTTGGGACTACTTTTACTTCTATTAGATGCAGGGTCTGTGGTTTAATTCCTAGGTTCTTGATCCACTTTGAGTTGTTTTGTGCGTGATGAGAGATAGGGGTTTAATTTCTTTTTGTTGCATATGGATTTCCAGTTTCCCCAGCATCATTTGTTGAAGAGGCTATCTTTTCTCCAATGTATGTTTTTGGCACCTTTGTCTAGCATGAGATAACTGTATTTATGTGGGTTTGTCTCTGTGTCCTCTATTTTGTACCATTGGTCTACAAATCTATTTTGGTACCATACCATGCTGTTTTTGTTAACATTGTTCTGTAATATAGTTTGAGGTCTGGCATAGTGATGACACCTACTTCACTCTTCTTGCCAAGGATTGCTTTAGCTATTCTGGGTCTCTTATTTTTTCAGATGAATTTCATGATTGCTTTTTCTATTCTATGAGGAATGTCATTGTGATTTTGATTGGGAGTGCATTAAATCTGTATAGTACTTTTGGTAGTATAGTAATTTTGACAATATTAATTCTACCTATTCAAGGACAAGGGAGATTTTCTATCTTCTAAGGTCCTCTTTAATTTCTTTCTTTAGTGTTCTGTAGTTTTCATTGTAGAGGTCTTTCACTTCTTTCATTAAGTTGATTTACATTTGTATATTAATCAATTACACATATGTTACTTGGAAACCTGATGTGTATCAAGCTGGAGAGAGCCATGATACCACTTACTGATCAAGAGAAAAATGTATAGGCTATTAGTTGATGATATTATCATTTAACTATTTGCTTGCACCAGATGAAACTGTCTATAGTTGATCATTTGGCCTATTAAAAATGGAAATTTCATCTAGTTCAATCTAAATGTTAAGATAATTTGTTCAGATGAATGAAATAAATTATTTTACAGGCAAAAATGAAAATTACTGTTAAAGGAGAGTCCAATTCATAGGTCACTATTCAATGAAAAGTTTTATGAAACCCGAAGACTCAGAATTGCCTTTCCCTCTCCTATTGCCTGTTCAGTGAGTGTTCATTAAGTCTTCATGTCTGCCAACACAGCTGCCTTAGTCATCAATATCTGGACCACTTTCCTACTCTAATTGTGAAAGCTCCATAATACTCTCCATCCCAATCTCATCTCTCTCCCATATGTTATCCTGACAAGAAGTGCCCTCTTTGGCCCTTCTAATCTTTCTCATCTTTCTAGATGTTCCTTCTTTCTACCCTGGCATGTCCAGCAAACCTAGTCACTTCAACCACCAGCACAAATAGCTCAATTCTCCAGCCACTCTTATCCTAATTTACATCTCCTATATTGTATGATCTTGCCTCTTTTTTGCTTCTATTACACGTTTCCCAGACTGTTTAAGTGTAACATTAATTGGCATCATTACAAACACACAGTTTCTAAGCTCAGTTATGCTCTCAAATCTATTTAACAATATTCTTACTTGGCTTTTCTCAGTTCCCTTTCTCATTTCCCATAGTAGCTGTTTTAAAGAATCCACCATTTTTCTCAAGATCTCTAGCCACTCCTCTCACTCCAATTTTCAGATGCCTTAATGAGCAACTGAAGTCTCTATTTTTTGTTTGGTCATTCAAACTCATGTCCACTTTCCACCTCCTCTATATAGTTGCAATACAAAAGAAAAACTTTTACAATTTTTACATCCAATTTACCCATTTCAGCTCTTGATCCTTCCTTATATCCTATAATCTAGACCTATTCCATTACTGACAGTCCTACCTATCCTGTCAGACAGTTCTTTGTTATGTAATTTGATATAAGTGTTTATAAAAAGGAAATTCACACTCTCTAAACCATCCTCTAAAAACAACAAGGCTTTTGGGAAAAAAGATTAGAAAGACAGCCCTCAAAATCTACATAATTTCATACCAACAACAGTAGTATAGTGTCTATAAAGATCATTTGGACTAGGCAGCAACTTGATAAGGCTAGAGGCTGCCATAGCAGATATTAAAAATGCTCATATGTACACATACACACACACACACACACACTCAGTAGAATTCTATTAGAAATGAGAGCAAAGTAGGCTGAAATGACATGATTTTAATGGTAATGGAATTTTAAGTCAGAAGGGCTGCTTTTTCAGGTGGGTGCGGGAAGCAGAGCAACCTGAGGAGGGTAGAAGTCAAATAGTGGACCTGTCTAAGAAGACAGTCACAGATGCAGGAAGTTTTAATTTTTAAAAAAATTCACCAAATGTCTTTAGTAGCACTTGATATGAGGGCTTTTCTCTCCCTTACTGAAGGTTATAATTCCATTCCCACTAACCAGGTCCTATTTTCCCACATCTCAAACAAGCAATTTTAAAGTTTAATGTGTAAAGAATAACTATTTCTCAATATTTTTATTACCACTTTCTCAAGAGTATTTTTAAACAAAATTCTCCTAATTACATCTCATGGCATCTTAATACAATAGTATTACTGTATGTCTGATTACATTGTTGGTAGAGTTAAAGTTTGAGGAGCCATAAGCCGTTGTACTATCGTTTTACTCATAAACTACCAATATCCAAATCTTCATTGACTTTGACCATAGCATATACTCCTTAAAAGTTTTGTTGATTTAACATATAGGACAATAAAAATACAATATACTATTTAACAATATACTCATTAAATGCCATAAGCTCTTTTTAGAAACAAAAATGTTAGGAGTTATGGAGATCCTCAATCTAAATATAATTTATAATGAGAAGACCTTAACATTTTTTAGATATAAAATTTGTCACTTGAATTATGATCATGCATTTGAAATATTTTCCTACAGGTAGACTGTTTGTCCATGAGTGGGCTCATCTCCGCTGGGGAGTGTTTGATGAGTACAATGAAGATCAACCTTACTATAGTGCTAAGTCAAAGAAAATTGAAGCAACAAGGCATGGCTATTTATATTCTCTTAGATGACCTCGGGCTTTTAACTAGTTGATTTTCCTATTTCACATTCTTTCAAATGATAACTATTTATTTTTGTCTCAATGAAAATACTAGATGCTACACTACAAAACTGCCTCTTTTTAAGGGAAATTTATCTTAGAGTAGTTGGTTGACTTTCTAAAATACACATAACTTTGATGGCAATTATTTGACTGATATTTTGATGTATTTTACACCTATCTACCATAACTTCTAGAACTCATTTAGACTAAGAGTGTACACTGCATAGATGGACTAACTACATGTTGATCAAAATTATTTCTATTGTATAAGTTTAAACAAAAATGAATACATACTGCTAAATGTGGGCTGAGCAAGAAAGAAAACACTCCAAGAAACCAACTAGTAACTTCTTGGAGATAAATAAAGGTTATTTTGGAATATCAGTGTAGCATGGTAGTTAATAATAGACTATTCTCTTGATTCTGAGATTAGGAGAACAAAGTGGCTGGGGGAATCCACTTAAAATTGAGTGTGTTATCAATGATTAATGTCCTGCTAGAGATAGGGTCTTGTAACACAAGTACAAACTGTTAATGACTAATTTGCCTCAAAATGAACTGTCACATATTTTTCAGGTGTTCCACAGGTATCACTGGCAAAAATAGAGTTTATAAGTGTCAAGGAGGCAGTTGTATAACTAGATCATGCAGAACTAATTCTACAACAAAATTGTATGAAAAGGACTGTCAATTCTTCCCTGATAAAGTTCAAACAGAAAAAGCATCCATAATGTTCATGCAAAGCATTGATTCTGTAAGTATGTCAATCATTATTTTCAGAATTTATAATCAAAGGGCATTTCTAGTTTTATTCATTTTTATTTTTATTATTTTGTGATGCTGGTGGTCAAACCCAAGGCCTTATACATGCTAACTGAGTACTCTATCCATTGAACTACATCCTGAGCCCCACATACCCTATTTTAATATATCTGTCCAGGTGACATAAGGATTAGATATATTAAGAAAGAATTCTTTGAACATTGGTTGACATATGTAAAGAACTCAGATAATGTTATCCGTTATCATTATCACTATTGTGGTAAAGCTACTTGATTCTCATTCATTATATTTTATTCAATAAAAGAATATTTTCAGGGTGTATTTTAAATTTCTTCCAGTTTTGTAGTTAGGCTTTTTTAGTGCAGGGTATAGTAAATTATTTTTTCATTTTATTAATCCTTTAGGTGTTGGAGTTCTGTAATGAAGAAAACCATAACCAAGAAGCTCCAAGTTTACAAAACATTAAGTGCAATTTTAGAAGTACCTGGGAGGTAATCAGCAATTCTGAGGATTTTAAAAACACCCCACCCATGGCAGCACCACCTCCTCCACCTGTGTTCTCATTGTTGAGGACCAGTGAAAGAATTCTGTGCTTAGTTCTTGATAAGTCTGGAAGCATGTCTGTAAGTTCATGGGTCCTTTTTTTCTCAATGTGGGCATGGAAGTAATTAAATGCTAATAACACACTGAACTCTACCTGTACCTGGGTTATTCTAAATCACATGGTGACATAAAACACCATCACTTCCTATAATCATGACCTCATTTGTTGCAGCAAAATATTGTAACCAAATCAAGATGTCAGTAAAGAACTAATCTGAGGATCTCTAGTTTTTTTTTTCCAGAAAATGGATGGGTTTTTCTAGAAACTGGAAAAGCTCTGAAATCCTTTAATCAAGCTTTATTTGAAAAGTTAGAGCTAGAGATTGAAAGATGAAATTATTTTTAACCATGGTCCTTGTACTGAAAATGCTTCAGAGATGTGAAGATAGAGTGGATTAGTAGATACTATACCCCATTCCAATTCAAAGAATAAAAGCTTTCAGCAGAATTCTGAACAGGCCTTTATTTTATTTGTATCAACTATACAAGTTACCTCTTTATGCTCAAAAACACAAAGAAAAATCATTATAAAGAGTATCTATCTAGAGGCAGCCATTCATTCCATTATATTTTGGTGAATGGAAAGCATTGTATTTGGCTCTGAGAATATATGTCCATGTTATCAGAAGTTCAGAGTCCAACATAAAAATTTTCTCTCCCTTTTCTCATTACCTGAACAAGTTATATTTATTCTACAAAATTGAGGCACTCACCCAGGAGATGCTCTGGGTTTATAGGCTGCTGTAGGCCTATCCGTTGATTCCCAACACTGCCCTATGCATACTTCTATTACTGTGTATTATATTGAAATCACACATGTCTTTTCCAACTAGCTTGGGAGTTCTTCTAGGAAGTGGAATCTTGTCTGAAGCACCTTCCCCCTTAGCTTATAACAGAGTTAATCACATAAGGTGATAAATAATAATTGTTGAAATTAATTGACTAAAACAAGAAGATGCAATGTGATAAAGCACCCAGAACATATGTTCTGCATATTTGAGGCAGAACAAAGCATGCTGAAGGACAGGAATAAAAGCTTCAGCAAATGGAATATGGGTGGTTATTGAAAAAGGGCAGAGAAAGACACAGATTAATGAAATAAACCACAATAACACACAGTTTCAGAGAGAGCAGCAAAGTGCTAGACAGTAGCCCATGAAGTGGTCAGGAAATGTCACTGAGGAGAGAAGAGGTTACCGATTGGCAGATGAATAGTCTCCCATAGACAGGTTTCTGGCAAATTCAGTGTTAATGTCAAAGCAAAATGGTGGAGAGCACTAAAATTGGGGGGTATAGTAGTTTTTTTCCTATAATTTGGTCAGGAAGTTCAGAGGGAAAGTTGGGTATGAGTTTGGAGGAGGAAGGATGGTGATGAGGGATGGAAAAAACAAATGTATATATCCTTGGAAATCCAATGCCAGGGAAGAAGGATGTAAGTACTGAAGGGTTACCAAAAAACCAATTCCAATTGATCCATTGTCAAAGAAGTGGTGGGAAAGGTTTGGAGAAAAGGAAAGGAGGGGGGTTAGGACTGGGCTTCTCGGTATTTAGCTTTAGCTCAAGGAAGTTTCACATTTTGGGTAGAATAGTCCCCAATGAATGGACCATTTCAGTTCCTGGGTGGAAGTCAAGATAGTTTGTTGGATTTGTGAATTCTGGGGTGTGATTTCATCCTAGGACAACAGGCACAGAGACTCCCAGGAGTAATTAGAGAGGCTCTGAAATGTGTATCATCACTAGCAACTCAATCAACCTCCCTAGCTTCCATCTCTAACTTGAATGTTTAGCTGCAGGAATCAGCTCTAGTTAAAAAAATATGAGCTCCTTACTCTACTGTATGAGTTCCATAATACACATAGTCATATTTTTCAATTTTACTAATTGAATAATTGCTTTCTTCAATACTACCAGTTAATATTGGTAGAGATTTCTTACCAATAAAGTTCATGCACTCATTTTGTATTATTAGCTATTATTTCATTTGAAAACCACTTGTTTGTTTTCTTATCCTTTTTTATTCAGACTTCCAGTCGCCTCAATCGAATGAATCAAGCAGCAAAATATTTCCTACTACAGACTGTTGAAAATGGATCCTGGGTAGGGATGGTTCACTTTGATAGTGTAGCCAGTGTTAAAAGTGAGCTAATCCAAATAAAAAGTAACAGTGAAAGAAACAAGCTCTTGGAGAGTTTACCTCCGCAAGCTTCTGGAGGAACTTCTATCTGCTCTGGAATTGAAGCTGCATTTCAGGTGAAAAGCATACCACAAATACATTTTGTTCTTTTTTGGTTATTTGTTTTCAGAATATTTTCATGTGAAGTGCTGCTGCATATATGTGCAGCCTAATTATGACATAATTAATCTTAGGAGACATAGGACCACAGAAAAAATTCTTTTGATTTTTAATGGATTGGCAAATCAATGAATAAAATGTGGGGGAATAAATAAGTATAAAAATGCCACTACTTTATACACCCAATAAGTCAGGGACTTTGCTTTTGTTACAATAGGAGAGTTGGTGCTAAATACGTCAGTTAAGTAAATAAAAAATGTGGCATATATACACAATGGAATACTACTCAGCAATAAAAGAGAATAAAATCATGGCATTTTCAGGTAAATGGATGGAGTTGGAGAAGATAATGCTAAGTGAAGTTAGCCAATCCGAAAAAAACAGATGCCGAACGTTTTCTCTGATATAAGGAGGCTGATTCATAGTGGGGTTGGAAGGAGTAGCATGGGAGGAATAGATGAACTCTAGATAGGACAAAGGGGTGGGAGGGGAAGGGAGGGTGTGTGGGGGTAGGAAAGGTGATGGAATGAGAAGTACATCATTACCCTAAGTACATGTATGAAGACACGAATAGTGTGAACATACTTTGTATACAACCAGAGATATGAAAAATTGTGCTCTATATGTATAATATGATCTATAATGCTTTCTGCTGTCATATACAACAAATTAGAATAAAAAAATTTAAAAATTGCAAGCAAAAAAGAGTATATGGACAGAAAAGTCATCAACTTTGGGGACAATGAAGCAAAATACTTGGTGTGATTCCACTTTAGGCCAATTCTCCTTTTTGTTTATGTGGCATTCGGACAGAGCAAAGTTACACCTATCTATTAAAGCAGACGGAGTATACTGACTATTAATCCTATCTAGTGTAAGCCTGGAAGTTAGGGTATGAACTTTCATGTCAGAGTACTGGCTTGGCCACTTACTAGCTTTGTAATCTTAGGCAAATGTTTTGGTCTCTATAAATTAGAGGACATGGGAATGCCAATCTCATAAGATCATTTTGAAGATGAAGTGAAGTTTTTCAGTTACATACTTATAATGATCTTTACTGTATTATAGAGTAAATTTTGTGCAAATTGTCATCTTTAACACAGCATTAGTATCAATTGTCACTTCCCTAATTAGAAACACTCTCTACTCCTTCACAGTCTATAAATTGTCTGAATTCCTCAGTCTGAAGTTTCTCCAAGTCTACAAACACTAAGATTGCCCTCTTTTATCTCCCAGCCTTTTTTCTCTGTTTTCCCCTCCTGATGCTCTATATCCCAAGAACTTACTGTGCACATTTTTCTCCAATCCTCACTGTATGCTAGCTGTCCCTGTACCTATAAACATGCAAATCCTCTACCTAAAATGCATCCTTCTTTCCCACATTGACATGTTAAAATTCTACTAGTTCTTCAAAATCTCTCTCCTTGTAGCTTTTTCTGCCCCTCACAACCCTATATAGTCTCTTTTATGAATTACATGGAATTTTAAGTGTAGATTTATCAAATGAAGGTCTGCATTCAAATCAATTGTCACTATTAGCTTTGTACCCTAAACATGATTCTTGACCTCTCTAGTCCTTCAGTTCCTCATTAGTAAAATGGGATAATTAAAGCCAGCACATAAGGTTGTTTATGTTTTCATTTATTCAACATGTATTTAATGTCTAGCTGGTATGGGCCAATCAAAGCTGCTTCCCTCTGTGGTATTTGCTGTATAGGGAACAGATTTTACCATATAGGTGAATACAAACAGTAATGCACATTATGGAGACAGTGTTGTGAAAGAACCCAACAAGGTGATTTTGAGTAACTGGGAAAGGAGGAATCACTGCAGAAAAAGAGGCCATTGAGGCTTTCCTAAAAAGTGACATATAAACTAAGACTTGAAAGATGATGTTTCAAATCCTTCAGTAGCATCTGTTGTGCTTAAAACAAATTACAACTCTCTTATATTTTTTGAAGCTTTGAATTATTTAGCCATCATCTAATTTTCCAACCATATTTCATACCTCCTCCTTTGCAATTCTCCAGTGCCACCAGATTCTATCATTTCTTAGAATAATCCAGTTTTTCCTCACCTCTTTCCAAGGAACTTTATGCTTTCCTTATATGTTAACCATTGGCTCCTTCTCATCTAATTTCCCTTTTGTCTTTTGGATCTTGGATGGTAATTGTGTTCTGAATTATGCTTGCAGGTGATTCAAAAGCTAAACCCCCAAATAGATGGATCTGAAATAGTGCTGCTGACAGATGGGGAGGACAAAACTACAGGGAGATGTGTTGATGCTGTGAAACAGAGTGGGGCCATCATTCATTTAATTGCTTTGGGGCCATCTGCTGAACAAGCAGTAATACAGATGAGCACTGAAACAGGTAAAACATGACCTGTACATTCTAGACCTTTAATATCAATGTATATAAAGAGGCTGACAACTCAACAACTTCTCTTAAACTCCTAGTTTGCAAGTCCTGGGCCAGGAGTTGGAAACCACAGTCAAACCAGACCCAATCTCTGTTCTCACAGTACTCAGAATTCAGTTGTATGGAGAGGCAAATAAAACTGCAAATTAGATCATAATCATATAATATTCCTTCATAACAGTAGGACTATCCAAGAATAAAATTCTGTGTGTGCAGAGGAAGCCATCAATTCTCCCAAGGTTGTAGAGTATAGGGGCAAGGAGGTCTCAGCAACTAGGTGACTTCTGAGCTAGACCTTGAACAAGGTATTAAATTTCCCTGGGAAGGAAAGAGGGTAAGAGAAGATAATCAGGCAATGAACCAAAAAAATCATGTTGGAGGACAATGTGATGGAAGCAATGATATTTCCTTGAGGAAGCAATGGTATTCCTGTGAGGCCAGAGCATAGGTGCCCATCTGTGAAGCAGGCTGTGAGGTAGGAAGCCACAACTGACATTAGCTCAGCCAAAAGATCCAAATAAGGAGAAATTTCTAGATAAATATTAACAATAGTAGCTGTTATTTTAGATACAAAGATGTGATGAAAACAGATTATGTTTCTAATATCTTCTAAACATAACAGAAAAAATATAATTCACAACATGAGTGCTAAATATTTTATCAAATTGGCTTTAATGGCACAAATATAAGCTTGCTGTTAGTTGTATAAACTCATCATTTTAAGGTGTTTCTGTTTTGTTTTGTTTGTTTTTGGTGTTTTGTTTGAGACAGATCTCTAAAGTTGCCGAGACTGGCTCCAAAATTGTAATTCTCCTGCTTCAGCCTCCCAAGTAGCTAGTTTTACAGGCCTGAGTTGCCATGCCCATCCAAAGTGCTTTTATAGCAAATGCAAAATTTAAATCACTTCCAAGTATTCCATTGAGTAGTAGTACCTTTTGAACTTGTCTTTACTGCTTACTTTTCTTCTATCTCCTGTCAATGATTGTCAGGATACCTTAGTACATAATATCTTTCTAATTTATATATTATCTTCTAATTTTCTGTTTGATCTACTCTGTCTGCAATATCTAAAAACCACTTTGATAGAACTATATCCTAAATAAAACTGAATAATTCCCCAAAAGGGTTGTGTAAAGACTGCAAGCTTAACCACGTGGAACTGTAACATTTTCTTTCATCATCCATGATTATTTGATGTATTTCAGGTAGCTGATATTTTGATGTTGAGGTATTAAAGTAGCTTCTGCTTCCTAGTTATATTTTTAAATTGGCATTTCAGAATTAAATCTTATAGCTATCTGACATTAGTCTATTTTAATAATATGTACTGAAACTGATTTTGTTTAAACTGTTACCTTATTAATCACTAAATGTACTTATTTTCTAGAAAGCAAACTAACTAATGCATTTACATTTTAGGAGGAAAACATATTTATGCTTCAGATATTGCTGAGAACAATGGCCTCATTGATGCTTTTGGGGCCCTTACATCAGAAAATGCTGATCCCACCCAGAAGTCATTTCAGGTCAGAGTTCCCACTACTGGGGCTTTTCTGCTTGCATTTACCATAACTGAAAAGAATTTGTAGTCTTAAGTTTTGAGTTCTATGTTTATCTCAAAGTAAATTTCTAATTAAAATCAAAACTTTTGCCAGAAATAGAAATTATCCTAGAAATAATCAACCCAATTGAGTGCTAAAATCAGAGGAAAATACCAGAAAAAAAAAAGAAAGAAAAAGAAAGAGCAGAATTGGGAAAAAAATATAATAAACCTTTGAGGAAAATGAAAAAAAAGAGTAAAATAAATGGTAAGAGAGCTTAGATTTTTTTTCATATTCCCATAGAATTTGGTTAAGAAATAATATTAAAACCTAATTACATACATTTTCCATCAAAGGACTTCATTTAAAAAAAGCAACCATTTTAGAATGAATGTATTTTTTAAAAAAACTCATGTTTTTAAGCTTTCCTTATCCTTCACTCTTATAAAATAAATTTAGACAAATGAATTCAAGTGCCTAATTTGGAAACATAAGAAGTGTATCTTGGAAATAAACAGGAGAAAGAAAGGGTGAAAGATCATTCTGTATCTACAAGGCTAGGGCTTCTCCCACCTTTTCAACCACATTTTTTTGCTGGCATTTTATTTTACTCACCTCTCTTCTGAACTCAACTCTTTTTCTCATCTATGTTACAATAGCACCATCATTTTTTGTAACTTAGATTCAAGAACTTTGATTAAGCAATTGTTCTTTAATTCAGATCCCATCTATGATGTCAACATAGGCTATTTCCATCAAAATCTTAAAAAAATTCTCTTCTTTCCAAAAGTCTATATCATACCTCCTTATGTCAAGACTTCCGTGTTCAGTTTTTCTATTCATCATGTTACTCTCTACATTAAAACTTATCATGATCACCTAGACATACCTATTTTCCAACAATAAGTAGAGCATAGATGCTGTAGCCTGTGGCTACATTTTGGTTTGGAGATTTTACAGCATAATAATACTTTCTTAAATCAAAGACATATTCACTTAACAGGAGATGAAGATTTTTATAACAATGATGCTTCAAGTAGAATCCACTCACTTTTATCAGCATGAGGGTGTGTTTTGTTGTGGAGTAAGTTGAAGTAGAGATGAGATTTCTTATTGTTCTGAAAAGGCTCTACTTAGGAAGCATGTAGTGAATGGATCAAGTTGGACCTTCTGAGACTTTATGTTACCTGAAATGAGCCAGGCCCAGAAAGACAAAAGTGTATGATCTTAAATAGTTGAACTCAGAGAAGCAAACAGTAGAATGATCATTATCAACAACTGGTAGAATGTAGGAATTGGAGAGATGTTAGACAAGGATACAACATTTCAGTTAAATAGAAATGAGTTCAAAAGATCTATCATACAAACATGATGATGATACTTAATAACATAAATGACATCCTCATTGAGAGGACTTCAGTCCTTTCACAAACACACACACACACAAAATGACAAGGATGTGAGGTAATGCTCATGTAAATTAGCTTGATTTAGCCCTTCCATAATGTGTACACTTTTCAAAACATCATGTTGTACATGATAAACTTATACAATTTTTGTCACTTTAAAAAATAGTAATTAAGCAAAAGAGGGCTCTCCTAGACTATGTGCTACCCACAAAGACTTGAATAGCTTCTTAAAAGTTCCTCCTTGAGATGGTCCTACATTTTACTTGGTCTTGTCTCAAGATTCCATCCTGTACACATCAGTTTCCCCTTTTGTGTTTGCTGTCCAAAGCTTCACTCTCTATCCTGTATGAAAAACTATTTCAAGATTTCAGATCAGGAAAATATCCATGAGAGCATTTCCCCAATGATTTATGGTCCTTATTTGTAAAGCTCTCACTCTCTGTCAAATGCTCGAATGATCCATAAACATCATTTCTTGGATCATCATGAAAATGGGTAAACTAAGGGTAATCAAACATGCATGCACACAAACACACACACATACATACCCCCAATAGTCCTTCGCTGTCTATAGTACCCTTTAATAGTAAAGACTAGTATGGAACTGGGAAAAAAATAATCACTTCCTGTCCCCAACTGTAATTTCATTCTCCTGATCTACAGCTCTTTTATATCCTGTTTTTCTCTCAGATCCTCTATTTCCACACATTCTAGCTAACAACTGCTACATATCAATGAGTTTCAGAAAGATCCCAAGAGTAAGGTGGCCATATATAAGATTGTATTTAGATGAGAAATTGAGACTGATCTTTAAAAGAAAAAGAATAAAATTATTCTATTCTACAATCATTGATTTTTAAAATATATCTAAACAGCTCGAAAGTAAGGGATTAACCCTGGACAATGATCTCTGGATGAATGACACTGTAATAATCGATAGCACTGTGGGAAAGGAAACATTCTTTCTTGTCACATGGGAAAAACAGCCTCCCAGTATTTCTCTCTGGAATCCCAGTGGGACACTGACAGAAGCTTTCACACGGGACACTCTTTCCAAAATGGCCTATCTCAGCATTCCAGGAACTGCACAGGTAAGTAATCAGTTTTTAGACTTCCTCTGAATTTTTGAAAGCTGAAAATAAATTGTTTAATGTCATAAGTGTGAGTATTTATGATCATATCATCTACAAAATTATTTTGTGATTCACTCTCCTTGACTTTGTGACCCTAAAGACTATAGTAGGTAGCAGGAAAATGAAATACAGAACTCTTGCATCAGGAGAAAGTCTAACAAGAACTCTCAGGAAAAACTATGGGAAGACTCTGTGCAGTTAGTGTGCAGACTGCTGTTGAGGTCAATGAATAAGACCAAAGGCAGACTGTCCAGTAATTACTTTTTCCAGATGAGGATGTCATAAAATACAGACACCATACATGACAATAATCAGAGTACCTGCCTGAACCCCAACTCACACCATTTTAAAACCTCAAGCCATCAAAACCCTGTTTATCATACTTCATACTTCTAAAGATTTATTGTAGATTTGAATAATAGAAACCAGAATATGATTTTACTCTGGAAACTTACTATCTTTCCACTGGAAATTTTAGGTGGGCACGTGGACTTACAGTCTTCAGGCCAAAGCAAACACAGAAATACTAACCATGACAGTAACCTCTCGGGCAGCAAATTCTTCTGTGCCTCCAATCACAGTGAATGCTAAAATGAACAAAGACACAAACAGCTTCCCCAGCCCAATGATCGTCTATGCACAAGTTCTCCAAGGGTATCTCCCCATTCTTGGAGCCAGTGTGACTGCGATCATTGAATCAAACAGTGGAAACACACAAGTTTTGGAACTTTTGGACAATGGTGCAGGTAATTCACTGGTTTTATGAATAAGCCTATATTTTCAAAACTCAGGATATGGTAAGGGTCCTGTGTCAAAATGGGGCAGTAAGATAGATACCCAAGGAATGGAGAAATAGCAGAACCTGCAGGGAATTCTATCAGATAAAACCTGTAATCAATGTTGACAATAAATGTTATTTGTTGTTATTATTATTGGCCATCACCATTTAAGTAGATCTCATTCAGACAGTTGAGGACAGCATCAGCAATGCCAGGCAAGTGTTTCATAGGGGAACATCATCAAGAAAGTCTGCTTAGAGACGGTTAAGCACAAGCAGTCAGATGAGATCTAGTGGTACTACCTGGGCCCCTGGTAGGAAAAGGGAGAGAAGCAAGAGTAACTGCCAACAACTGAAAAAAAAATGACAGAGTTTTGAGAGCTGAGGTGCAGGGGCAGCAGGAGCTACCTGAAGAAAGGAGGGCTCCTCACTGGGGCATCAGATACCAGGTGTTACAAGTAGGAAAGAAGGAACTGTGCTGGCTTCTGATAAGAGGTCAGTGAGCAAGGAAAGAAGCAATTTGATTCACATCTGAATTATTACAGATTTGAATCAGTACCTTCCACAATGTAATTTATTCACTTTTTTGATAATACTGTCTTCAACTAGAGTTGGCTAATTATTCTTACGTGCAACTCAATTCCTTCTTCAGGGACCACTGTCCTTTGCTTTTTCTTTCCCTTTCCACAAAACTATCTGCAGTATATAAAACCTATCTATATCTTGTTTGATTTCTTAGCATTTTATCAGATGAATATTTAGCTAATTGGGAAGTATCTAGTTTGAAATGCCTTCACTTAAGAAGACATTGGTGATTAACAATGGCTTAGTGTAGGCATTCTCAAACTTTAGCATACAGGGAATCATCTGGAGAGTTTGATTAAAATATGGAATGCCAAGGCCCTTCCCTAGGTAGTATGAGAAATTTACATGTCTAAATATCTTTACACTTATAGAGATACAGATAATGGTGGTTCAGGGACCTCACTTAGTACCCTCTGAATTAGAATTTATACTCCACAAGATACATGTTTTGCAATATAACAGGTGCCAGGAATGCTAGTGTTATCAAGAAGTATACTTATGATATAGTGTTCCTGAAATCCTCCAATTTTTATTCCAATAGCAGATGGGATTTTTCTATGTCAGAACAGAAAATTAATGGATCAGCAAAGACCAGAGAAAAGAAAAAGGAAGAGTTGTTGAAGATAAAGCAAAACAAATAATTGTACTTGGCTTGAGTGAGAATTAGATGCTACACAAAGTCACTTTTTTTCCTATTGTGGACATTTTTTTTATTTAAATACAAGGATGACATATGACTAGATAAATTAATATGACCAGATAAATTAAGGTGAAAACAAAGCAAATGGCAGAGAAATGATAAGAGTAGTACCATAAAATATATTTAAACTGATAAATGATAAAAATATGAGGTATTTATATTTATTATACATACACAAATTTAAATGTGTGTATATGTGGTATATGGATATAAAGGTACAAAAATAACTTGAGTATCAATTCAACAATATTTTGAGCTGACAGAGTATAATGGAAATATTCTCCAGAAGGTCAAACCCTAAATATGAAGCTTGGTTGAGAGGACATGTTATAGAGGCCACAGCTTGTTGTTTTGGAAAATGCATGAATTTCTCTTTGTATTTACAATCATTTATTTCTTCATTTCTATGATAAGGTGCTGATTCTTTCAAAGATGACGGGGTCTACTCCAGGTACTTTACATCTTATTCAGAAAATGGCAGATATAACTTAAAAGTGCGGGCTCACGGAGGAACAGACTCTGCCAGACGAAGCTTGCGGCACCCACTGAATAGAGCTGCCTATATACCAGGCTGGGTGGTAGATGGTGAGTAGCTCATGGTGTCTGAATTCATGCATAGATAGAAGAACAATATTGGGGGTTTGGTATAATTGAGGCTTCAAACATCTTACAACTCAAAATATAGCTTTTCCCACTTCTAGAATAAAGTTCTTAGCTAATTGTCTCCAAATTAATCTAGGCTTTAGAATAATGCCTGGCAACTGGTAAACACTTAAAAACTGTTAGCTAGCATTATGTCAGTTTGAGAAACCTTCATGATATCAATAAAAATATGCCAAATTTTTAGCTCAGGACATGAAAACAAATCAATATGTTATGAGCCTAAGTATAAGCAGAATTTATCCCTCAGATTACATGTGCTATTAAAAATAAACATTTATTTGTAATGGTGTTTTCTGGTTTGTTTGCTTTTAAACTGCTTTTATATTTTAAAAGTTAATATGCACATTATAGGAAACAGAAAAACACAAGCAAAGAACAAAGTCATGGAGTCACAAGTAGCTTAGCTGGACATGTCCTTTCAGAACCTGCATGTCCATATACAACATCTCATTTTGTGGGATTGAAATCATAGTGTGAATCAGGCTTTTCTGTGTATCATGAATATTCACCAGTTTAAAATCCCTAAGCTACATGAGTATTTTTGATAACCAAGAATACACTACGGCAATACCTTCTGTTAGAAAAAAATTGCAATCCTGCCTTTCCTGGGACAAAATTTTCACTCAAGGCAGAAATGATAACAGGTCTCTAGATAAATATATTGGCAAAGTTACAACTACAATAATCCATTCCTTTAATGCTCAATTTAAAATGAGACATAAAGCAACAGAATACACCAAGCATGTTTCTCAGAAGGTTCACTGTCAGATTTCTACTACTAAAATACTAGCAAGAAAGCATGTTCCCAGTGAATTGAAGTATTCCTACAGTACAGCCAGAAGTTGTACACACATCAGTAGCTCACATCAAAATGAAAATCAGTGTTTGCTCCCATGATAGTGGAATGCATTACAATTCTTATTATACATATACACTACGATTTTTCATATCTCTGATTGTATATAATTTATGTTCACAATAATTCGTGTTTTCATACATGAACTTTGAATAATGATGTCCATCACATTTCACCATCCTTGATAACCCCTGAACCCTCCCTTCCTCTCCCAGCCCTCTGTCCTATCTAGAGTTTATCTATTCCTCCGATGCTCCCCCTCCCTACCCCACTATGAATCAGCCTCCTTATATAAGAGAAAACATTTGGTATTTGTTCTTTTTAGGATTGGCTAACTTCACTTAGCATTATCTTTTCCAGCGTAATCTATTGACCTGCAAGTGCCCTGATTTTTTCTCCTTTATTGCTGAGTAATTTCCATTGTGTATATATGCCACATTTTTTCTATCCATTCATCTATTGAAGGGCATCTAGGTTGGTTCCACAGTTTAGCTATTATGAATTGTGCTGCTATAAGCATTGATGTGGCTGTGTCCCTGTAGTATGCTGTTTTTAAATCCTTTGAGTATAGACCAAGGAGAGGGATAGCTGGGTCAAATGATGGTTCCATTCCTAGTTTTCCAAGGAATCTCCATACTGCTTTCCATATTGGCTGCACCAATTTGCAGTCCCACAAGCAACGTATGAGTGTGCCTTTTTCCCCACATCCTTGCCAACACTTATTGTTGTTTGTCTTCACAATAGCTGCCATTCTGACAAGAGTGAGCTGATATCTTAGAGTGGTTTTGATTTGCATTTCTCTAATTGCTAGAGATGATGAACATTTTCTCATATATTTGTTGATTGATTGTATATCCTCTTCTGAGAAGTGTCTATTCATGTCCTTGGCCCATTTATTGATTGGGTTATTTGTTTCTTGGTGTTTAAATTTTGAGTTCTTTATATACCCTAGAGATTAGTGCTCTATCTGATGTGTGAGGGGTAAAAATTTGCTCGTAAGATGTAGGCTCTCTGTTCACCTCACAGATTGTTTATTTTGCTGACAAGAAACTTTTTAGTTTGAATCCATCCTATTTATTGATTCTTGGTTTTAATTCTTGTGCTATAGGAGTCTTATTAAGGAAGTTGGGGCCAATTCCCACACGATGGAGATTAGGGCCTACTTTTTCTTCTATTAGACACAGGATCTCTGGTTGTATTCCTAGGTCCTTGATTCACTTTGAGTTGAGTTTTGAATATGGTGAGAGATAGGAGTTTAATTTCATTTTGATGCATATGGATTTCCAGTTTTCCCAGTACAATTTGTTGAAGAGACTATCTTTTCTCCAATGCATGTTTTTTGGTGCCTTTGTCTAATATAAGTTAATTGTGATTTTTGTGGGTTGGTCTCTGTGTCCTCTATTCTGTACCATTGGTCTACCAGTCTGTTTTGGTGCTAATACCATGCTATTTTAGTTACTATTGCTCTGTAGTAGAGTTTAAGGTCTGGTACAATGATGCCACCTGCTTCACTCTTCCTGCTAAGGATTGCTTTAGCTATTCAGGGTCTCTTATTTTTCCAGATGAATTTCATGATTGCTTCTTCTATTTCTATGAGGAATGCCATTGGGATTTTGATTGGAAGTGCATTAAATTTGTATAGTGCTTTTGGAAGTATGGTCATTTTGATAATATTAATCCTGCCTATCCAAGAGCAAGGTAGATCTTTCCATCTTCTAAGGTATTCTTTGATTTCGTTCCTTAGGGTTCTGTAGTTTTCATTGTATTGATCTTTCACCTCTTTTGTTAAGTTGATTCCCAAGGGTTTGTTTTCTGTTTTTTTTTTTTTTGCAGCTGTTGTAAATGAGGTAGTTTTCCTCATTTCCCTCTCAGAGGATTTGTCACTGATATACAGAAATGCCTTTGATTTATGGGTGTTGATTTTGTATTCTGCTATTTTGCTGAATTCATTTACTAGTTCATGAAGTTTTCTGGTGGAACTTTTGGGGTCTTCTAGGTATAGAATTATATCATCAGCAAATAGTGCCAGTTTAAGTTCTTTCCCTATACATATCCCTTTAATTTCTTTCATCTGTCTCATTGCTCTGGCCAGTGTTTCAAGAACTATGTTAAATAGAAGTGATGAAAGAGGGCATCCCTGTCTTGTTCCAGTTTTTAGAAGGAGTGCCTTCATTTTTCTCCATTTAGAATGATGGCCTGGGGCTTAGTGTAGATAGATAGCCTTTAGGATGTCTAGTTGTAAATTCTTTTAACTTTTGTTTATCAGGGAAGGTTTTTATTTCATTGTCAAATCTAAAGCTTAATTTTGCTGGTTACAAGATTCTTGGTTGGCATCCATTTTCTTTCTGAACTTGATCTATGTTGTTCCAGGATCTTTTAGCTCTTAGGGTCCAGGTTAAAAAATCTGCACATAACCTGATTGGATTTCCCCTGTATGTAATCTGATTCCTTTCTCTCATGGTTTTAAGTTTCTCTCTTTAATCTGTATGTTAGGCATTTTCATTATAATGTGCCTTGGTGTGGATCTGTTGTGATTTTGTACATTTGGTGTCCTGTACGCCTCTTGAATTTGGTTTTCCAATTTATTTTTCATGTTTGGAAAATTTTCTGATAGTACTTCATTGAATAGATTGTTCATTCCTTTTGTTTGGAACTCTATGCCTTCCTCTATCCCAATAATTCTTAAATTTGGTCTTTTTATGCTATCCCATATTTCTTGAATGTTCTGCTCATGGTTTCTTACCATTTTCATTGTGCAGTCTACATTCTTTTTCAAGATTATATAGTTTGTCTTCATTGTCTGGGGTCCTGTCTTCCAAGTGGTCTAATCTGGTGGTAATGCTTGCAATTGAGCTTTTAATTTGGTTTATAGTTTCTTTCATTTCAAGGATTTCTGTTTGGTTTTTCTTTAGAACCTCTATCTCCCTATTGAAGTAAACTTTTGCTTCCTGAATTTGTTTATGTAACTCTTTGTCAAAATGATCTTTTGCTGCTCATATTTGCTCTCTTATATCATCCTTTAATTCACAGAACATTTTAATTATGTGCAGCCTGAACTCCTTCGCTGTAATTTCATCTGTTGTTCTGGCCATGGATTCTAACAATGTGGTATCTTGATTTGTTTGGGGCAGTTTTTTCCCTTGTCTTTCCATGTTGCTCGGGTATCTTCCTTTCCAGCTCTGTGGATCTGAGGCATTCCCATGTTTACCCTATAGGCTTGTAGTGCCCTGTAGGGTTCCAATACCTCACCTTTGAGGGGAAGGACAATGTTAACAGATCCCAATATAAACAAAATACCACCTGGTTATCTGATGTTCTAAACTGGTAGTTGCCGCAACTAAAGATGGTTATGGAGGCCCAGCAGAATGCATTTCAATTTATAGTACACATATAGAGCACAATTTTTTATGTCTCTTATTGTATACAATGTAGAGTCACACCATTCGTGTCTTCATATGTGTACTTAGGATAATGATGTCTATCTCATTCCAACATCTTTCCTACCCCCAAAACTCCTCCCTCTTCTCCCTCCCCTTTGCCCTATCTAGAGTTCCTCCATACTTCCCATGCTCCCCCATCCATCCCCATTATGGATCAGCAACTACATATCAGAGAAAGTATTTAGACTTTGGCTTACTTCACTTAGCATAATATTCTCCAATTCCATCATTTACCTGCAAATGCCATGATTTTATTCTCTTTTAATGTGGAGTAATAATCCATTGTGTATATATACCACATTTTCTTTATCCTTCATCTACTGAAGGGCATATAGGTTGGTTCCACAATTTAGCTATTGTCAATTGTGCTGCTTTAAACATTGATGTGGCTGCTTCACTGTAGTATGCTGTTTGGGGGTATAGACCAAGGAGTGGAATTGCTGTGTCAAATGGTGGTTCCATTCTAAGTTTTCCAAGGAATCTCCATACTGTTTTTCATATTGGCTGCACCAATTTTCAGTCCCACTGGCAATGTGTGAGTGTGCCTTTTCCCCCAGATCCTTTACAACATATATTGTTGTTTGTATTCTTAATAGCTGCCATTCTGACTGGAGTGAGATGAAATCTTAGGGTAGCTTTGATTTTCATTTCTCTAATTGCTAGAGATATTGAACATTTTTTCATATATTTGTTGATTGATTCTATATCATCTTCTGAGAAGTGTCTGTTCAGTTCTTTGGACCATTTACTGATTGGGGTTTTTGTTTTGTTTTGTTTTGGTGTTAATATTTTTGAGTTCTTTATATATCCTAGAGATTATATAATCTATCTGATCTATCTGATGTGTGTGTGGTAAAAATTTGCTCCCAAAATGTAGGCTGTCTATTCACCTCACTGATTGTTTCTTTTGCTGAAAAGAAGCTTTTAAGTTTGAATCCATCCCATTTATTGATTCTTGATTTTATTTTTTGCACTACAGGAGTCTTACTAAGGAAGTTGGGACCTAATCCAATATGATGGAGATTTGGGCTTACTTTTTCTTCTGTTAGGCACAGGGTCTCTGGTTTTATTCCTAGGTCCTTGATTCACTTTGAGTTGAGTTTTGTGCAAGGTGAGAGATTGGGGCTTAATTTCATTTGGCTGCATAAGGATTTCCAGTTTTCCCAGCACCATTTGTTGAAGAGGCTATCTTTTCTCCAATGTATGTTTTTGGCACCTTTGTCTAATATGAGATAATTGTATTTATGTGGGTTTCTCTGTGTCCTCTATTCTCTACCACTGGTCTACAAGTCTATTTCGGTAAAAACAATCCTTCCTATGAGTTTTAACACAAAGTGTATTCAGAGTGTTATTTAACTAACTGTCCTTTTGTCATTAATGTTTTCATTAAATCAAAAGAAAAAATGTGTACAACAAGGTGATGATAAGCATGAAGAATTTATTCTTTGCTAACTTTGCTTTGCATAGTTACTTATCTTGTGACTTTTAGGGGCTGTTTCTTAGCAATTAGAATACCATCATAAATATTATTCCTTAGCACTTGCAGCGTGGAGTGGTTGGAAGGAAACTGGATTTTCCCAGGTATATTCCAGCCTGAAGATAATTTGAGAAATAAAGCAACACTTTTTTAAAGGCATATATTGAATTATTGAATTATTATATAGCTTTATTCTTGTTTAGTGTAGTCCTCATTTTAGAACAATTTTTTATCCTAAAGGATACTAAAACGTGAATTATCCCAGCAATTGGTGCTTATGATTCTGTCAGAAGACTTAGTAAAAATTTGACTATACATATGAAGAGGGGAAAAACCAGTGGGATGAAGAAGGTGATTTGTTTGCTAACTTTGAACTAGTGAATTTTTAATGCAGGGGTAATTGAAGTGAACCCACCAAGACCCGAAACTAATGAGGATACTCAGACAATATTGGAGAATTTCAGCAGAACAGCATCTGGAGGTGCATTTGTGGTATCAAATGTTCCAGGCCCTACAAATGCTCCCTTGCCTGACCTGTTCCCTCCAAGTCAAATCACAGACCTTGATGCCACATCTGAGCGGGATCAGATCAACCTAACATGGACAGCGCCAGGAGATAATTTTGATGTCGGAACAGGTAAGCATAAAGTATCATGTGGTTTCAACTTAAGTTAAAGGTGCTCATTGCAAAAGCAAGGGTGTATGGGCAGGTTAGGGAAGAACAGTTTTTGACTGACAGCTCACTGAACTTTTAATTTTATAATCTGATATTTTTCAATCAATCAAACAGGAGATATTTTAACATGGTTAAAATATAGTAGCATTTGGCAGAGCTTAAAAGTCAGAATTCAGGTTTATTTAAAAAGCAGTAACTTTTTTGTGAGTATATACTATGCATAAGTAAACAACATTTTTGAGAGTAAATGGAAAGAAATTTATATGGTATCTATGCTACAGTTACTAAACTGCCTGTAACTCTTTTCTTAGTTCGACGGTATATCATAAGAATAAGTGGAAGTATCATTGATCTAAGAGACAATTTTGATGATGCACTTCAAGTGAACACTACCGATCTATCACCAAAAGAGGCGAACTCCAAGGAAACCTTTGCATTTAAACCAGGAAACATCTCAGAAGAAAACATAACCCATATATTCATTGCCATTCAAAGTGTAGACAAAAGCAATTTGACATCAAAAGTATCCAATATTGCACAAGTGGCTTTGTTTATCCCTCAAGCAGATCCTGGTCCTGATGAAGGCCAACCAAATCCTAATCCTGGTGAAAGTCATCCTAATCCTAATTCTGGAGTAAATATTTCTACAGTGGTGCTATCAGTGGTGGGGTGTGTTGTGGTTGTTAGTATTATTTTAAGTACCACTATTTGTATCTTAAAGAAGAGAAACTATTCAAAAAGACCTACAACTGAGTTTTAAAAAAACAAAAACATATAAGTAAAGGATATTTTTTAAATTCTAAATTCAGCCTGTATGAATTTACACTTATAAAAGATAAGTTTAAGAGGTCTCAAAAGAATACTATGATTAAATATAAACATGCATGAATTTGTGAAAAACTGTCAATACTAAAGTTAATACTTTTATTCAATCATTTGATTTTTCATATGTAGTGATAAATAAAGACCTTTTTCTTATTGATGCCCCAGCTGTGTATTATTTTTCTGATGCAAAATGTTCAGAAATAATATTTTCAAATTTCCTGACAAAGTTAAATTTGTCAATTTAAGTAGTTTTTTAATAATTACAAAAAATCAAATAAATGATATTTGTGGAAATTCACTGGTTTTGGTGCCATTGGTATAAACTGATGGCATTATACCTAAAAGCTCCACTATAGCACTGAAATATCTATAATCATATTTGTTGCAATTCATGATATATGGAATGTAGCAGTTAAAAAAATCAGATACCACCTGTCAAACAATAGTTTTTTTCTGATTTCAGTTCAATATAAACATACGCGTCTTTTTCCTTAAAAAGCCATACCTACCCATGTATTGTTTCTTTCATCATAGGAATTATTGAAGCTACTGTGTATTGATTGTTTTCAGAGAAAAAAACTAAAATATGTAAAAAAACAATTTCATTCATAACTCAGAGTCACAAGGTCCCAAAAACAACTGTAGGGGAAGAAAACTTTACTAAGGGCTCATGGTTTCAGAGGTCCCAGTCCATGACAGCAGGCTCCATTCTCTGGGGCTCAAAATGAGGCAGAACATCATGGTGGAGTGTGTGGCAAAGGGAAGTGACTCACATGGGTCAGGAAGTAGAGAGAGAGGTCTCCACTTGCCAGATACAAATATATACCCCAAAGCCATACACCCCAATTCCCACCACCTCCAGCTTCACCCTACCATTTCAGTTTCCACTCAGATAATCCCTATCAGGGGATTAATTCACTAATTTTTTAAGACTTTCACAACCCAATTATTTCTCCTCTGAACCTTCTTGCATTCTCTCACTTGTGAATGTTTTGGGGACCTCACATCCAAACCATAACAAGAATTGTGTTGTTGAGGAAGAACAAATATTGCAGTCTTACTCCTTCTTGCAGGTTAGCACCTGTTCAACTACTGCTAATAGGTAGAGAGATATAGGTCAATGTGGAGAACATAGAAAAGGCCTGTTACACTTTGGAATTTTACAAAGAGGGGAATGAAGGCCTGAGATTCTGGGTTAGCAATAGTGATACTACTGTATCAGACTTTCTCAGTATCCTTCCCACCCAGCCACCCCATACCTCTGAAGGCAAAGCTTATTGGCATGGTTATTTCCCTTTGTGATGCTACAGTACAATAACTAGGCACAGGCAGATCCCTATATTGGGCTATTCCCATCAAGATCTAGCTCTGAATTAGTTCTATTACCAGATCTCTATAAGTAACTAGTTGTTAA
The DNA here is from genome assembly GCF_047511675.1 of Marmota flaviventris. Lineage (NCBI taxonomy): Eukaryota > Metazoa > Chordata > Mammalia > Rodentia > Sciuridae > Marmota > Marmota flaviventris. The sequence goes on from NC_092507.1 coordinate 72,874,589, forward strand.
TTAGTTAGAATTAGATAACCAAATGATTGTTATTATTATGGTCAGGACAGGTAAATAACTTATGTTTCCCAGTATGAAATGAAAACAAGAGGCCTCTGTTTAAAAATTATTGAGAATTTCAAGACAACAGCAAAATTTCAAGCAATGACAAAAACAATGAAACCAAGTTCAAAGCCCTGCTGAGCACAAAGCTCTGAACAAATGCATGGACCCCATACCCACAAAGCCACCCTTACCTATGCTGCAGGAAAAACTAGTAACAGCACCAGTTGTGTAGGGACTCCGTATGGTCCATTAAAACCACAAAGTACCCTCCATGGTCTCATAGTAGGTCTCGTTAATCAAGAAAAAGTATCAGATTTGGGTAGAGACACGTAGACCCATCACCTCTGATTAGGAATCTAGAAACAGAAAGTAAATCTAAGTTTCCAAGTAACGAAAAGAGTCAGCCCTATGTGGGAAGGAACAGCTACTGTACCAACTTCAGAGAATCAGCTCTCTGAAGGGTTCCTGAATAGAAAAAAAAACCTGTCGCAGCAGTCATCCAAGTGGATGATGCCCTGGAGTTAGCCAGTCACAGTGTCACAAGTTAAATACCCGCCCTCAGAGATTTACACAAGCCTCTAGATGTTTTTCCATTTGTAATCACTAGACTTCAAGAATAACCAGCAAACAAATCTTCCATTTAATCCCAGTCAACCAACATAATCATGGAGAAAATATAATTATTGTTTTAAGCTACTAAATTTTGGCATAATTTAGTCCATAGCACTAGATTAGCAAAACAGCCAATTCCTGTTATTAGTCCAGATTCCATTAGGGAAACAGAACCAATATGAATACTACAGAGCAAAGAACTTCTCACCAGTTTTACCCCAGAATCACATAGTTTCTGCCAGATGCAGTTTCGATACATCCAAGTTGCCTGAGCTAAGCCTGTACAATCACAGAAATATGCGATCATGCCACATGGTGTAATCACAAGGAATTTCCTCATGTGGTAGTGAGTGGTCCTTGTCCTCAGCCTAGTAATTTTAATAGGCAGAAAGCTGAAAGCTATGAGCTCTTGTGACATGGTGACACTCACTCCACATTGGTGGCACTGATTACAGACTTCTGGCCCAATCCCCTATTGTACTGCAGAGTCATGTGTCATTGTCTATGTATTTACTTTAATCCAATCTTGTACATCTTCTGTAATGCTTGTTTGTTGGTTCAGTAAGGAGCCCAAGTAAAAACAATTTCAGATGAATTGAAGTTGCCATTTTCATACACTAATAGATGTATTTTGAGATTGAATAGGGAGGAAGAGCTGTCCCTTGACTTATCCCCACACCCAACAACAACAACAAAAGGCTAGGAAGGACTTCTGAAGACAACTGAGATTTTCCAAGACTGTGGGGTCATAGGCAGAACAGGAAGCAAGCACAAAGGAGCAAGTGATTGTTGTGATTAATGCTGAGAAATGGACAGTGAATTTAGCAACACAAAGTGATCAGTGAACTTAATAAATGCAATTCTCACAAAGAAATAATGAAGAGAGTAAAGAGAATCTTGACTGTGAAGTACAGTATAGAGAAGTGGAAATTAGAAGAATTTGTATGTTTGAAGCCAAGAGAGGCTTTATTTGTAGAGTAATTGTTACATTCTATTATAAGTATTATATAACTATTATATATTTTAAACCTTGTACATATGAAATGGAAAAAAGTTTTTAAAAATTTAAAAGAACACTTTGGATTCAGACTTACAATATTGTAATCTGCAAACTGGGACAATTGAGCCTACCTCCAAGTATTTTGTGGATTCCATTAAATAATGGCAGATTTTGAGTCCTGTTCCTATATGTACCTAGTGCTGAATTCATGGCAGCTCTCATGTTTAGAACTTGCTAACTCTGAAGCTCAAGGATCTTAGCATTGAGGACTATCTGCCCATCTTAGCCCAACTGACCTATTTATCAGACATTCAGCACTAAGTGCTGAAGTAGAGAGGCGAATGAAAATAGAGCCTCAGAATGGAAGGAAAAAAATTAAAAGCCATTTTTAAAAAAATTATAAGGCAAAGTAATAATAATAAAAATGATGATTCTAAACATTCTCCACTAACAGTTGTTCCTTCTTAATTAATGAGTGTTTCATCCTTCCAAGTATTTAGACAAAAGTTTAGATTTACTTTCCTTCCAAATTCCCCAATCCCACACCCATCTATACCATCAGGAACTATTGTCCATGATACCCTCAGACTATGTTCAGAATTACACACATTAACTATCTTTTCCACAATATCTCTGTCCTTGTCACCATCACTGCTCACCTGCCACAGCTTCCTACTTGGGTCCTTCTATACCTCTGTGATACATCAGAATTTACACAGTATGGGTGACAAGTGCCAATCCTCCACCATTTCCACCACACCATATTCAGAGCTATCTCAGAACATTTAGGAGAATGCACAACTCCTCTGCTCAAACTTTCTTGTGGATTCACATCTCAGAATAGCTACCGAAGTCTTTCCAGTGGTCTGGGCTCTGTTTTGCCTCCAGTTTCAGCTAGTCACACCCTTCCTCCTATTCATCCACAATTTTTCCTTGGTCATTACAAGCATGCTGTCACCTCCATGCGGTGCACAATTTACAGATTGTTAGTGGGTTCTTCCCTCACTCATCTTGGTTTCTCAGATTTAAAGTGGGCAAGGGATCTGATTAGGCATTTCTCAAAGAAAAACAATGGGATGGTGGAAGATGGAAGAGTAGACAGTAGCAACAGTTCTTGTAGCTCCAAGGACAGGGGATTCAAACATCCACAACACTGCTTCTCTGGGTAGTAAGTGAAAGAGATTTCACTAAAACTCAATAGCCGACAGCCAGAGTGCCTTAGAGACATAAATTTGGGGATCATTAAACAAGGAAAAAGTGACAAAAGTAGGAATGAAAAGATTTGGAGTTAATTTAGGGCATTTTGAAATTTAGACACTATTGGACATCCAAGTAGAGGATGCAGGAAACTGAATTTATGGTTAAAATTTGTGTGTAGGTAAAAATTTGAAAGTCCTCAATGTAAAGGATACAAGTCCACTAGCTGAGTACAAACGAAGAGAAAGACCAGGATCTTAAATGAAAGACTCTAATTTTCCAAACTTACTCTCAACCATAAAATACAAGACAATACAGAGATTGGACTTACAGTAATGTGAGTTGTTTCTCTGTACCTGACTTCTACATGTACTCATTTCTTTTATTCAATTTCCCGATGATATAAAAGATGATATATGAACTGATGCTCACTTTTGAACTTTTTGATTCCAAGGCTACTATTTATTGTTCATTCCCTATAAATTTTCTTGCAGCATACAGGTGTTTGTTTATCAGTACCTTATGGATTCTAGAAAAGATAATATTCCTTTAACTTGAAAATATGGGTTCAAAGAGCAGATAGCACAACCAAATTTTAATGATCAGTTCTTAGTATACAAAGCTAAGCATTCAATTTTAAACATTTCTGAACTAAGAAATTAGTATTTGCTAAAATTCTTTGATGAGGTAAAAAGTTTCTTAATATGGTCCTCTTTTGAAAACTAAAAGGTAAATTAAATTCCTTGTAGACATGTCTAGATTTCACATTGGTTCTTGACATTTTCTTAGCTCTTTACAAATTTCTTACTTTTATATTATCAGATAACTTAGTAAAATACTATTATCCACATTACACAGGAAAAGAAAACTGGGGTTCTGAAAAGATAGATGATCTTTCTCAGGTTACACTAAATACAATCAGAACTGAGATCTTTCTCATGAGCTTTGAAGACTGATGGACTTTGTTTTGAGTTCTGACTTGAATAAGAAGGCCAAAACCCGAACCAAAATATTCTTTCCTAAAAACGTATGAACCAAAGTGGTTTTAAACCTATTCTTAGAGATACCTGAGATGTTCAATTTTCAAGTTTCCTTTTTCTATGTTTTAATATTTATTCTTGGTTTGAGAGTAATTACTTCTGCAAACACTGAAATTGTCATCTTCTTCATCCAACTAGGTTATTATAGGAACTCTGAGAAAGAATTTAGAAGAAATATTATGGATATCCTGCTTCCAAATCTTAGGGAACAATTATTAGCTATTCCAAGACATCCCAGGGGGTGGCAGTCATCTAAGGGTCTCTGGAACCCCTCCTCACCACTATCCAAGACAGTCCACTTGGACCATTGAGACTCCAACATAAATGCAATCCCTTGGAGCTGTACAACGCTTTACCCACACAATCACACACAGCAACCCTGTTCAATACACAACTCCATTTGAACCATCAAATACACTTCCTTCTTGTGACTATTTCTCTGTAAAATTTCCTCCAAAAAACATTCTAAAACTTCCTAGAATAGTTTGTTTTAAACACTGCAACCATTTCCTTGTAAAACTTCCTGATGCAACTTAAAACCAGTGCTACAGCTTTGGATGAAATAAAGAACACCTGCTTCAGATTAAAGTGTCCTGTCCTGTACCATAAAAATGCTTTAATAGTGTCTTATCTCTCTATGGACTATACCACCAATCTGCCTCATGTTGGTAGTTTTTAGAGTTTAAGCAATTCATTATACATTTGTTGTCATGCTTATTTAGACAAAAAAAAATTACTGTTATTTACTGACATTTAATTTTTTATTACATCTTATTGATCCTTCTTAGAGTTATTTTGTTGCTTGCTGGAGAATTTCCTCCAAGAGTGCTTTTTTGGAGTGGTGCCGGGACTGGGGATTGAACCCAGAGCCTCAGGCATACTGAGCACACACTCTACCACCTGGCTGCAATCCAGGTCCCAAAGTACATTTAGCATGTGTGTTTGGTCATATGAGGCCTAAAATATCTGACTTATTTTTATTTCACCCTAATATTTAAGTGATAATTAAAGATGCTAGATTTCACTGTTTCTTCTTTCAACACTTCAGAAGTATTATTCCATTGCCTCTTACAGCAAGGGTTGCTGCTGAGAAGTCCAGGCTGGACATAAAATTGGTCATCATCAGCATACAGAGATAGTGGAAGCAGGATCCAGAGTGAGATAAGCAACTGGAATAGAGAGGGAGGCAAGAAGGGAGCCAAGAATCAACTCTTGAGAAGACCTGACCTTTAAGGAGGTGGTCAAGAGGAGGCATTGTGGACTATACTGAAAAAATACAGTCAGAGATTTATAAATATAATAGAGAACATGTCGCAAAAACCAAGAGAGGAGACATTTTCAAAAAAATAAGAAATTATCAACAATATCAGGTATTACAAGGAGGTCAAGTAAGATAAGTACACTAAATTATTCATTGCTTGAAACAATATATCCAGGTCATTGGGTTTTTCCTTTAAAGATGAGAAAAATCTGTATTATTTTCAAATGCTGATAAGAGGAGTAGGAAGCCAGGAGAGAAGAAGCTACAAAAACTTAAATTAAAATTAAAAAAAGAGAGAGAGAACAGTGCATCTTCTAAATACTAGAAGACAATGTTGGAGAATACAGAGAGAGATTAACTGTTAAAAATGTAATATGTGGTGTTCCTGAGGCTTGAGAATAGAAATGGTCCAAATGAAGACACATTTGTAGATGTGAAGGCAAGAATTTGATGAAATTCACATCTAGGTGTTTCTATTTTCCTTGTGAAACATCAAGAATCAATTTTGCTGATAGGTAAGGAATGAGGAGAGTTGATAGCATGAGTAGCACTGTAACTTTAATAATACCAGTAAACAGCTCAGTAGCAATGTGCATCCCTTCAGATTAGACCAACGTATGGAAATGTTTGCCTAGAACATAAATGGATTTCATGTATTCCCAGGAACTACAAACCAGACTAGACTAAGAGAAGAAATGGTGCTTCAATTACCCTTGAAAGTTATTTAACAGAAATGTAATGCTTCAAATGCAGGTTTAAGAACCAATTACATTTTCCTTTTAATGTTATGAGAAAAGTTATTAGATGAGGCACTGTTTTTTTTTTTCTCAGAAAAATTTTGGTTTCAACTCTGATTTTCATAATTCTAAGTCCTATAATTAAGGCAAAAATCAGTTAATAAAGTTTAAAAAGTTAAAGAATGATGAGGAGCAAAATGTTAGTCCTTCTATTTCTATGCTACTGCAACAAAGTACCAAAAACTGCATGGAAAAAATTTATAGACTCAGTTTTGGAGACTAGCATTCAAGATTAAGGTGTCTGCAGAATGGTCCCTTCTGGGTGCCATGAAGGAGAATCTGTTCTACACCCATCTAGTGGTTCTCCAGCAATATTTGCCACTGCTTGACTTGTAGACACAACATCCAATCTCTCATTTTTATAATGTTCTGGTGTTCCCCCTGTTTGGGGATCTATATCTAATTTTCCCCTTTGTATAAGGACACCAGTCACATTGGAATAGGGAGCCACCCTAGGCCAGTATGATTTCATCTTAACTAGTTACATTTGCAATGGCTCTTTTCCAAGTAAGGCAATATTCTGAGTTACTAAGAGTTGGACTACAGCCTGTGAATTTGGGGAAAACATGGTTAACCCAGACAGTACATTTTCAAACTTCCAAAGAGGTTTCCAAAGACCTTTTTCAAACAGTCCCTTTCAAAATTTTTCAGATTGTGAAAAGTCACCTATGGGATTTCAAACTTTCAATCTATGATTATTATCTTTGTTTTTGTTTCTACTTTTCCTCTGCTAATAGGAAGAAGGCAAAGGTAGAAAGGAGGAAGCTAAGTATATGAACAACCTAGAAGAAGGGTGCTGGCAGCCTGAAAGAAATAGGTGTGAGTAGAATTCCAGTCTATCCAAGAAGTCTAGCTGCAATTTAAGAATCAAAAATTTTTTTTTGTTTGGGGGTCAAAATTATCAGTTAACCAATAATTGATAAGAATTAGTGAATGTGATCCTGATAAAAATTAATAGAACTTAAGAACTGAAAAAGAATTTAAGGATAATCTATTCTAATACCCTCTTTTGCTACACTCACAAGCACACACACATTTATTTACATGCTTATTTATTTTGTAAGTGGATATGTGTGTAAGTATATAAGTGTATACATGGATAGATAGAGAGAGAGAGATTATAGATAGACAAATAGATAAACAGGTCTCTTCTACCTACATGTCCCTTTGATGACTCAAATTCAGCTCATTCAAAACTGAATCAATAAATATGGTTCTTCCTCCCTCTTCCTAATCTGGTCTTCTTACTTTCTTCCTTGAATGAGTAGGGCTAGGGAGTCCCAACATTCTACCTCCCTAGGAAAACTATAAAGCTGAGAGTCCTCTCATGGCTTTCTTCACCCTCAGTCACAAAGTTCTAGAGAATATGTACTGTAATGACCTATAAAATTCATAGCTCTCCTTTCTATCCCCATCAACACCCCTTAGTTTGGGTGTTATGTTCTTTTGTCTGGATTAGAGCAAACCCTTCCCTCTGTTTGCTCTCTAGTCAGCACCATCAGAAGCTTGTCCCCTCAGCCCCTGCCCAGTGCATCCTCTATCTCCTGGCAGAGTTACATCTATCATACACTCTGATCAGGTTGTAACATTTATTAAAAGATTTCCAACTCTTTATGAAGTCAATGCCACAGTTTTCTCCATAGTTGACTCCATAGTCTAATCCTCACAGGATGGCATTTCAGGTCATTCATATAAGATCCCAAAGACTAGAATAGTAGTCACTGCAATCCAAGCATCTGACACAGTGTCAGGAAGGCAAATTACTAAACTAAATATCTCACAATAAACTTATCTATTATTCTAGTCACATCTTGGACCATTCCTCACCTCATTCATTACAACCTGAAAATACTACACGAATGATTGCTCCTCAGATAGTCCATGCTACTTCACCTCCATGGCTATCACACTGCTCTGTCAGGAATGCCTGTTCCCTCCCTCCCACTGTTTCATGGCAAATTTATTTATCTATCACATTCCTGTTGAGGTATTACTTCTTCTAACCACCTACCCACTTGGCCCCCAAACTCTTCTTTCTTTAATAGTTCTGAACCTCATTTTCCTCAACTGTAAAGTAATAACATTTCTTTATATGTGTCATATAATCTCCTGATCATTGAGGATTCAGTAGTGGGGAAAAAAGAAGACAAAATCGCTACCTTATATCCTTCTACTACTATTGCCTTGTAAGTGGCTAAGGCTGATCCTTGCTAGATTTAATAAACATTTACTAGATCCAAGCACTGTTTTCATATTTTTATGATATGAACTCATTTAATCCTCACAACAAGTCTATGAGAATGGAATCATTATTACCTGAATTTTATAAATGAGAAAAGTGAAGCACAAACATATCTATCAACTTGCTTAGGATCATAGTACTAGTGAAAGTAATTAAGCCAGGATAGAACATGCATTCTCAACTACAGTGATATATATATTTCTGCTATGTGTTAGTCAGGTTTCTATTGCTGTGACAAATTCTTCCGGTAGAAGAAGATGCTAGGCACAGTTGGGATAGTAGACATGCTTTGAAGAGGTTGCAGTAGACCCCAAGCCCCCAGTTTTCAACCATCCAGCCTTCTGAGTCTTTCCATAAGCCTTTTTTATATGCAGGCCAAAGAAGGCACATTGCCATCAAGTTACATATGTGAGCACATGCTCACACGCAAATGTTTCCGACCTTGAGTACATATGCCGAACCAGGTGTTCATGACCTTAGCAATATATTGAAATGTAACCTCAGTAAGAGGGCCTAAATATAGCCATCTTGGGCCTGCCCTTACAGTAACTTAAATAACTTTGTTCATTTACTAAGTGATGGGGATGGGATTTGAACTCAGACAGCACAACTTTAAACCCTGTACCCTCAACTGTTTTGTCTTGTTGCTATCCTACAACATAAGAATTCTAGTATCTTTAGCTTGGAAAAGGAGTCACATATGCATATGAATTTGGATACCAATCTCAATAAACTTGACTTTCTCAGGTTCTCTTAAACCACTGGGCTGGAAATCACTTTCCTTTATCCATGTTGCCATTAACATCTTCAATTTCTCACCTCCATATTAGAAACTTTTGAAAATTTAAAACATCAATTTTAGGATCACCCATTAGATATAGCTATGAATAACTATGAACATAAGCAATCATTACTTGGAAGCAAACATGTTAATTGTAAAATAATTAATTCTCAGTCATTTTAAAGACTACAGTGACTCTGCCCACTCTAGCAATCAATCAGAGAAAGAAGCACTGCTCTTGCACCTATCAAAGGAAATACTTTGGAATATAGATTTTTTTGTGTTGCAATTTTAGTTAGCAGAAGTAGAGATATAGGCCATTTTCTAATTCCATCATTTTGGTCTCTCTTTCAAGTAAAATTTGGGTATTGTTCTTCTTTTATAATAGAATAAAATAGAATGATAAAACACTTAATAAAATAAAATGTTAAAATCCTGTCCACTCTTTATAACCCAGCTTAAATCATCATATCTCAACTTTATCACTAGCTCTGACTCATCCAAGGAATCACTGGGGTGTGAATCTTTGTTCCATTTTCCTTGCTGTTATATATTTTTATTATGGTATTCATCAGTTTATATGATAGGTCTTCATAGTCCAGATCCCTCTAGTAAATTGCAGATTTCTTAAGGGAAAGAACTTTTTATCTTCTGAGCTTATTGCAGAACATACTCTCCATAATTACTCAAGGGTTTAGTCTAAAGCCCACATGACCTCTTATATATATTTTCCTCAGACAAGAATTCTATTTCTTCCTAGTAACAGAATTCTAGATCTTCTGGATTAGGGAAAGAAAATTATAAAATTTTGATAATTTGGTTTTTATACTGGAATTTTAATAATTTGTTTTTAATATTCTTCCTAAGATAGAGGGTTTGACTAAATATGAATTGGAATCCTTACCAGGGTAAATAATGTGTCCTCAAGGAATGCAGCACAAAGGATAAAAGATGACTTTGAGTCAGACTAGGATTTTTATTTGGTTCTGACAACTACTGTCTGTATGACTTTGAGTAAGTTTTCTCATTTGTATCATGAGAGATGGTGTCTACTTCTGTAGTTGTTTGAGAGATCAGATGAGTTAAAACTTGCAATGTCACATGGTGATTGGCATACAATAAGGGCTTAATAAATATTATTTTATTTCTTAGAAAATGACACCCTATCTTAGATTGGGGTCACTAGAGGCAGGCTCTGAGATAAGGATTTATGTATAAACAATTTACAAATGAAGTTTTCAGGGAAAAATTAGGGAGTTGTAGGAAAGGGCAGTAAAAAAGAAACAGTCAATTAGAGATGTGATTACAAAGTCCTACTGATCCACAGGGATCTCTGTCACACCTTAGAACTTGTCCCAACCCACAGGAAAGGCACTGAGATTTCATATTCCAGCACTCTCTGGCATTGGTTAGGGACCACCTTCATGGAATTAAGCTACCTCTGGTTCTCCACATGAAGCAATGTCAGTAGCCTGAGGGTCATCATACAAAGAAGAGCTGCAGGTATGGATCTTTGGAAGCAAAAGCATATTTAAGCACAGAGAAGGAGCACACAGGAACAAGAAAGAGGATATGAAAGAACTTGTGGGGAACACCATACCCCAAGGTATAACCAACTGGACATAATATAACTAGCCATAGCATGGCATAGGGACAGAAAAACAGGTTTAGATCCCATCTCCTCCACTTTCCTGGATATACAAACTTGGATAGTTGACTCAATATCTCTGAGTCTGTGTCTCACCATTTATAGATAGGGGAATAATTAATGAAAACTAAATAAATTAATAATATAAAGTAACTATGGAAGTATTTGACATACTCAGGTAGGCTCAGTAAATATTAGTTCTCTCTAATCCTTGCAAGATTCTTAATCTATCCCAAGAATGGATTATAGTGATCATGGTGGATAAATGAATTTGTAAGGTACTCACTCCTGGTGTAAATTTCTTCAGACAAACTCTGTTTAAAGCAAGTTTGTTCAAAGGATATTTCTCCTTAAGACTTCTTCATTCTTTTGATTATTTGAAGAGAAATTCTTTAATACACACATGTTACAATATTTCTACAGCATCTGCTAAGTTTATAGTTTCTAAGAAGAAATGAATGCCCTGAACTAAGGGTTCAGGAGGTATACAAATAGAAGGAGCAAAAGAGCAGCCAGGGAGAGTCAGGAGGGGCCGGCACAGCAATGACCAGCAGGAAGCCATGAGAGGAAACCACACTGGGCTAAAAGTCACATATCTCCAGTCTAAGTTTTGCTATTCAGTCAGACACTTCCTTGGACATCAGGATTCTCAATTCCAAGTCAGTGTTTGCCCTAGATGCCTCTATGGTGGTTTATAGTTCTAAAACTGTATCATGTGACTTTTCAAAACCTCAAATCCTTATCCAAAATCTCGAGGATTTCCTCTGTGGAAAAATTCCTTTATGGTACAAAGGGTACAGAAGTTTAAGGAAGGGAAATTACAGCCTAGATTGCTCAGAAAAACTTCATAGGGAAGTAGAACTTGAGCTGGATATGGAGAAGAAAGCAGAATTACAAACATGGGTGTGTACAATGACATTACAGTGGGAAATTTTTTAAAAATTCACAAAACATGAACATACCAGGAGGTTTAATGACAGGAGGGTAAGGTTTATTATATGTAGTATTCAGAAATAAACCTGGAAATTATAAGTTGGGGCCAGATTGTAATGGGTTCGGATAGCATGTAAGGGATTGTGACAACCTAAAGTAATGATATGTTCTTGAAGAATCTGACAAAGGAAAGGTGGCATTGTACACAATACCACTAGGTGATATGTAAGATAAGTCAGAGCCAGAAATTACTGCTAACTAAAAAATCTTTGATAAGTCTGCCAAATTGCCTAGTTATAAATGAAAACTCTTTGAAAGTTGAGGTTTTTGTACCATTTCGTTAATACCAACAGAGAGAGGAAAAAATGGAATTACCTCCAATAGTCCATCCCCTCGTAGAGAACCTACAGGAAGATGGGTTTCTTTTGTTTTATGTAAGACTATACAGCTCTTTATAAACATAATTACCTCCCATTGATGGATTTGGAGGGTGAAAATTTGGGAGGAAAGGTAAGAGCTAACATATAGCTTTGTAGGTTAGAAGAAAAGTAATTGGAGTTCCAGGAATTTATCAATCCAAGAAAGAAGAAAAGGATAAAGGAAAGAGAGGGGGGAAATGGACACTAAGAATAATTTGATTTCACATTGTTCCCTGTTTTGGTGTATTGGAGCTTTCAACTAGCAAGAACAAAGCACAGCCATTTTCTTTCAGAGTTTGGAACTAATTTGGAAATAGACATAGGGGTCAGGCAGATGATCAAAACAGTAGTTGTACATATGGTGAAATTAGACTAAAATTGTGTGGTATGATCTAAAGCAACACTTGGGATTTCTTTTTTCTTTGTAATCTTTTAATTTGTTTTAATTAGTTATACATTCTATATATACATTCTATATATAGAATGCATTTATGCACTTTGATATATCATACATAGATGGAATATAATTTCTCACGTTTCTGAGTGTACATGTTGCAGAATAATATTGGTCATGTAGTCACATATATACATACAGTAATAATGTCTGTTTCATTCTACTATCTTTCCTATCCCCACATCCCCTCCCCTTCCCTCCCATCACTTCCCTCTACCGAATCTAAAGTAATGCTATTCTTCCCTAGTGTCCCTCACCTTGTTGTGAATTAATATCTGCATATTAGAGAAAATATTCAGCCTTTGGTTTTATGGGATTGGCTTATTTCACTTAGCATGATATTCTCCAACTCCAACCATTTACTGGCAAATGCCTATAATTTCACTCTTCTTTAAAGCTGAGTAATAGTTCATTGGGTATATATACCACACTTTCTTTATCCACTCATCTATTGAGGGAAACCTAGGTTGGTTCCATAGTCTAGCTATTGTTAATTGAGGTGCTATAAACATTGATGTGGCTGTGTCACTATAGTATGTTGATTTTAAGTCCTTTGGGTATAAACCAAGGAGTGGGATAGCTGGGTCAAGGGGTGGTTCCATTCCCAATTTTCTGAAGAATCTCCATACTGCTTTCCATATTGGTTGCACCAATTTGCAGTCCCACCAGCAATGTATGAGTGTGCCTTTTCCCCCACATCCTCACCAACATTTATTGTTGTTTGTCTTTATAATAGCTGCCATTCTTATTGGAGTGAGATGATATCTTAGAGTACTTTTGATTTTCATTTCTCTAATTGTTAGAGATGTTGAATACTTTTTCATATATTTTTGATTAATTGTATTTCTTCTTCTGTGAAGTGTTGTTCAGTTCCTTAGCCCATTTATTGATTGAGTTTTTTAGGTTATTTTGGTGTTAAGTTTTCTGAGTTCTTTATATATCCTAGAGATTAATGCTTTACCAGAGGTGCATGTGGTAAAGATTTTCTCCCAATCTGTAGGCTCTCTCCTTACATTATTAATTATTTTTTTGCTAAGAAGAAGCCTTTTAATTTGAATCCATCCCATTTATTGATTCTTGATTTTACCTCTTGTGCTTTAGGAGTCTTATTAAGGAATTCATATCCTAGGAATTAGGAAAACTACTCCATTCACAATAGCCTCAAAAAAAATATCTGGGAATCAATCTAACAAAAGAGGTGAAAGACCTCTACAAGGAAAACTACAGAACACTAAAGAAAGAAATTGAAGGAAACCTCAGAAGATGGAAAGATTTCCCATGTTCCTGGATAGGCAGAATTAACATTGTTGAAATGGCCATACTACCCAACGCATTATACAGATTTAATGCAACTCCTATTAAAATCCTAATGACATTCTTCATAGAAATAGAAAAGGCAATCATGAAATTTATTTGGAAAAATAAGAGATCCAGAATAGCTAAAGAAATCCTTAGCAAGAAAAATGAAGCAGGAGGCATCACAATATCAGAGCTTAAACTATACTACAGAGATATAGTAACCAAAATGGCATGGTTTTGGCACCAAAATAGACTTGTAGACCAATGGTACAGAATAGAGGACACAGAAACTAACCCACATAAGCACGGTTATCTCATACTAGACAAGGGTGCCAAAAACACTTATTGGAGAAAAGATGGCATATTCAACAAATGGTGCTGGCAAAACTGGAAATCCATATGTACAAAAATGAAATTAAACCTCTATCTCTCAACCTGCACAAAAATCAACTCAAGTGAATCAAAGACTTAGGCACCAGAACAAAGACTCTGTGGCTAAAAGAAGAAAAAATAGGCCCAGATCTTCACCAGAGTTGGGATTTCTAATACTTCTTCTCATGTCTGGAAATCATAAAGACACTCCCATTATGACTCCAAAGATATAGTCTGATTGGAAGGTGCTTATCTGACTAGGTACAAAGGGAATCATACCTTACATTAATTGGACTCTAGTGGGGAGAGAAACTGGTTTCCAGATCTGCCTCTTTAAAGACAGGACAGGACTCTGACCATGTGTGCTCAGCCCAAGGAATTTTGGAGCAGAAGGCACACATTGAGAATGGACAGATTCAAATGGAAAGAGGAAGAAACCAAGCTTCATAGATAAATTCTAGCCCACTAATATCCCAGGTTCTGTGTTAAAGGTAACTTATAATAACTAAAATCCAGTATCACCTTCAGAAAATGTATAAAAGGAGTAACTCGGCTTTGCAAAAGGAACCTCTTCCCATTTTTTAAAGCTAGCAATCTCACAAATACGAGTTCTTCCAGGAAATGAAAAGTGAAATCATAGACCACATACCTACCTCAATAATAATATAAATCTTCCTGTCATAATGAAAGAAAGTGATTTTTACTCTCCTAGCATGTGACTGATCAATGATTTTAATCTCATGACAGAGGACCTTCTGTCGCCATGATAATCAAAAGTATTTACACTCCCTGGAGAATTCAGTGTTCATCTGAAGCCCCAGAGAAGAACCTGGAATAGGAGGTCAAAAATAAAAAGAGAACAAAAAAGTAGCACCCCACTTTCTGTATTTTCTGGCATTTTCATTATCCCTATGAAGAATATATAAGGAAATTCTCTCAAGATAAATTTAACATGGGAAAGTCCAAATATGTTTCTTTTATGGTTCTTGTTTAAGAAAAAGTGTTATTGAGACAATAAAATGTCTGTTTGATCTACAAAGAGAGTAGAAGAGAGAATTATTAACACAGTAAAGGTATGTTCTCCTAAGATATTAAATGTTCATCCAATCTGTCAGTACTCTATGACAGAATCTTTTATCCACCAAAATTAGTTTTTCTTTCTTTTTAAATTAACATACATTAATTGTACATATTAATGGGACTCACTGTAATATTTCCATACATGCATATAGATTGCCTTGATTACATTGAAATCAATTATTAATTTAACTATATGTATTATTTCCTTTTTGAGTTATGATCTGATAACTAAATTGAAAAAAATATTTTGAAGTTGAATAGATTATATATAACAAAAGTTTTATATAGGAAAAATGTTCAGTAATTATATTTGAAAAATTAAACATTTACCAATTTTGTAACTTGTACTTATAAACCTAAACATACTATTAAGGGTAAAATAAAGATGAGCTCAACCAAATCTAAATATGTACATGATATTCCAGGACCCTGGGAAAATTTTAGCAAAATAGGCTCAACATTAAATGTACCAAATACCCCAAATCTGGTGTAGAATTAGAGAGGAAATCAAAACTTAAATTCATCTTATAAACTATGTAGAAACAAATGTTAAGTGTATCAGTGAACAAAAGAGACTATCGACACTGGAATACACTGTGCTAAAACTTGTGGAATGTGGCCAAAATAGTACTCAAGGTATTTGTTTAAAACTTATTCCTAAACAACAATAAAACAAACACAAATAAATTAGTTAAGTAATTAAATTGGGAAAGCAGCTAGAGAATTACATTATAAATCAAAAAGTAACAAAAGCAATGACTAATAAAGAAGAAATTAATGAAATGTAAACAACACCAATAACAACCAAAAGCTACAAAAATAATTTTAAATATACAATTCCTAGGACTTGTAAAGGCATGGGGAAAGCTTTTCTTACATTTATGATCCCCTGAATTGTAAACATGAATACAGATAAATGTTCATTATTAATGGAATTTGTAAATCATAATTAATCCATATTATAAAATTACATATTCAATGTTTAAAAAATAGAAGATGATTGCATGTGTACCATGATGAACTAACATCATGCCTACACATGCCAACCTCAGGCATACTCTTGGATCCACTACACTATTTCCCTAATATTTTCTTTTCTTGTTTTTTATTAGTTGCTCAAAACATTACAATTATCTTGACATATCATATATCATACATTTGATTCAAATGGGGTATGAATTCTTATTTTTCCCACGTGTACAGATTGCAGGATCACATTGGTTATTGATATACAGCCACATTTATACATACTGCCATACTAGTGTCTGTTGTATTCTGCTGCCCTTCCTATCCCCTTCCTATCCCCCCTCCCTTCCACTCTCCTCCCATCACCTAATATTTTCTTTAAATAAACATCCTTTAAAAGAAAAACACAGGAAGGACTGGCTGCAACAAAAGGAAGAAGTCCTCTCACTCCGGGCCTATGCTGTCTTCTATGGTTTACCAGTGTTCCCCCAGTGAGTTATCCAGTGACTGGTGTGTCTCTTCCTCCAGGACCTCATGGCAGAGGTGAAGGTGAAGGTGCAGCTTCCCCAGTGTGGATCCAGTCAAAATAGAAAACAGGGTTATAGAACGATGCCAATTTCCTCATGGAATCACTGACCAAGTAATTCAAAATGAAATGCCTCATATAGAAACCCAATAGCAGGCAGTGGCCATCCATAGACTGTTGTCCATGGGTCAGTTGAATCTCTTAAGGAGAAATACAGGCCCCCTTTCTTTCTTTCTTTTTCTTTTCTTTTTTTTTTTTAATTAGTTCTAATCAGTTATACATGACAGTAGAAAGCTCTTCCATTCATTGTACACAAACAGAATAGAACTTTTGTTTCTCTGGTTGTACATGAAGTAGAATCACACCATTCGTGCAATCATACCTATGCCTAGGATAATGATGTCCATCACATTTTACCATATTTCCTAATCCCTTACCTCTGCTCCTCCCCTTTGCCCATCCAAAGTTCATCCCAGTGGAACTTTGTTCCACTGTGCCCCACCCATTATGGCTTAGCATCTGCTTATCAGAAAAAAAACATTCAGCCCTGGTTTTGGGGGATAGGCTAACTTTGCTTAGCATGATGTTCTCCAACTCCATCCATTTATCTGCAAATGCCATAATTTTATTCTCTTTTAATGTTGAATAATATCCCACAGTTTCTTTATCCATTCATCTAAGGGCATCTAAGTTGGTTCCACAGTTTAGCAATTATGAATTGTGCTGCTATAAACATTGAAGTGGCTACACCACCAAATATGCTGTTTTTAAGTCCTTTGGGTATAGAATATAAGCCTTTTATACAGAATAAAAAACTCTTAGAATGCTGGTAAAATAAAGGGCTCAGACAACCAAGAAAAACTACTATATGAAATTATAGAGGATGCAGGAAATAAAGGAATATGGAGCAGAGATATTTGATATAAAAGTAACTTATCATTAACAGAAATCAACAAAATTCTAAAGAATTCAGAAAGTAAAAAGCTTATCAAAGTTCTTAAGTCTGTAGCAGCCTCCAAAAAAGAAAGTATATATGCTCTGTAATCTGAGCCAGACCAGTCTGTGACTGGTAGAGCCTGGTACACTGATCAGGATTTTGAATCTGAATTTGTACAAGTGCTTAAGAGTGTTTCAAATTCCTACAAACCAAGGCAGAAACATCATGAGAAAGCAAACAGAATCCAGTGATACAAAGAAATAGTTCATTTCCTTCATTATATGAAGTATGGAAATCTATCTGCGAACTGGGAATCAGTAAGGTAGAATTGTCCATGAAGAACATTGAAACGAGCTTAAATACACTTATTTATGATGAGTAAAGTAGATAAGACTTTTATTGCTACAAAAGAAGGCACAGTTGACAGCGTAGACAGACATATGAAACTGTACAGGGCAGTCAATCCAATCATCCCACCCATGGGTTTAATCCGATGACCCTGCAGGCTCTGCCGGGTTTTTGATGACTGCCACGAAGGTGGTGAGATTTCATCATCTAACTGTATTTACATGACAGAATGGCTCAAATTTTGATGCAGAGTGATGAACTTTACTGGCATGCAAATGAAATTGCGTGGAGAGCATTTTAATTCATGATGGAATATCAAATTTCCTTGAAAGCAGATTCACAGTAATGGATACAGACTTGCTGCTGTGAAAACTTTTTTTTTAATCTATGAAGACTAAATTTATATTGGTAGAGTGGCCATCAGAATATGAAACAGATGAGGTTAGTACTGAAATCTATTCTTCAATAAATAAAATACTTTGAAGCCCTGGAGGAAAAAGAAACCAACAAACCCATATTTGCCAAGTACCATGGCTAGAGCACAAATATGTTCATTTTAAAGTTATTGATTAAGGTCTTCATTGAAATTTTTTTTTATGTCTGCCTCATTACCACCATCTTTGTTTTCTGTTTTCTCAGCGGTTTCATTGAGAAGAAATTAAAAGTGGTGAAGACAAGAACAGCATAAGAGTGAATGAAAATTTAAGGAAACATTAAGTGAGGGAGAGTAGAACATTCCTTTTTTACACAATATTGATTCCTTCCTGTATCAGTAATATTCTTTGGAAGGATTATGCTAATGTACCTCAAAACAAAGGATAAATATTGTCGAGGATATTTCAGTGTGTAAATATTATCATTTTCATCATAAAAGGAATATTTTCACTGTTCTTTTGTTAAAGCCTTACAAGCTTCATTCATTGACTCAAGTGTATTTTTCACCACAATTTCCTTGAATTCTTATATAATGTCTAAAATGTTTGTGTGTTTAAATCCTTCCACTCCCACAGATTCAGATGTTAAAATACAACCCACAATGTAATAGTATTTGAGGCTTTTGGAAGGTGATAGTTTAAGGGTGGAGTACTCATGAATGGAATTTGTGCCCTTTTAAAAGAATCCAGAGAGCTCTATTGCACCTTCTGTGGTGTCAGTACACAGGGAGAAGAAAACCATCTGTGAACCAGGAAGTAGTCCTTGCCAGACACCAAATCTGCCAGTGCCTTCATCTTGAACATCCCAGGCTAAAGAATTGTGAGAAATAAATTTGTTGTTGATAAAACACCAGTCCATAGTATTCTGTATAGCACACAGAAGGGACTAAGACAATGTGTATCCATTTAACTAAAATTAAAACTGAACAAACCAAAAAAGAAAACAACAAACTTGGTGTCATTCTACCAGTAGTATCTGGGGAAATACAAGTTTTATATGTTGGATACATTTTTCTGTCATACACAAGAATGAAGCCATAACACATGACTGTTTCAAGGTCTTCCTTGATCCAATCAGGGCAAGGAAACCCAGCCCTCTCCAATGTTGCAATTGAGCCTGTTTACCTAAGTTGTATCTGGTTTACACCCACTAAGCACAGTCCTTTCTAACTTGTGAGGAGCTGGCCTCTGCTGGAATGAGACAATGGGCTTGTAGCTGGACCAGTCACCTGGGAGTGTGTCAGAAGTGGATCAGTCATGAACAAGAATGTGTCAGAGGGCCCTGGAGCAGCTCCCCACTTCCTTCTGTACCAAGAGAGTAGAAATTCAGCCAGGGAGATGAGTCGAAAATAAGTCAAGTCCAATTCAAAGATTCCTGAGATAAAAGGAATTTGTGGAAGTGGACTGTTGTAAGTATTCACTAGGCTTCATATGCTCTGTTCCAGACTTGAAGGGAGATTTTCCAAACAGCTTTGGCAAATGGAAAATATCTCCCTTCGTTTTTATTACAAAGACCTTCTCAACTTTATTGAAGGGTAATAGCACCTTCTCAAATGAACTAGATAATCTACCAAACAGAGAGGATCCACATCCCCCAGGCATCTCCAATGTTTCAAAGACCTTGGACAAACTTCTATTTAGACATGGGGATGTGTTGTTATTGTTGGCTTAAGTGATATCATTTACTAATTCAGTCAATCCACTGGTCAAAACAATTCCCAAGCACCAACTCCATCGGCTCAGAACATGTCTGGTTTGCTTGAAGCAAGTTAAGAGAGAGGTAGGGAGTAAAAGGAAGGCAGCTCAGGAGGAACACAGGCAAGGCCATGTCATATGTATTTGTTATTAACCCTTCTACTTATATCACAGTTTCCCTGGGGCTGCTGCAACAGGGCCATCCAGAAACTTTCACAGCAGAGTAATTCTATGAATGTAGAACTATCCAGCAGTATTCCAAGGGGATGGAACAAGGGCATGGGAGCTACCTGAGAAGGCAAAGCCAGGGCACACATGACAAAGCCTCTATCTTGGAAATGTGGCCAAGAATCCAACATTGAATACTCACATTCATGAAGGTGTTCTTTGCTAGTCTATTTTCAGTCCTCTTTTGGGTTCTAATATGTTTGGCTCCTTCTACTTTAGGACAAGACTTCGGGATTTATTATTGAAACTCCTAACCTGACCTCTTTTCTCCTTTAAAAAAACTTATTGTATTATTTGCCTTATAAAACCACATTGCCTCATTATGGAGTGATTTGATCCCTGGTACCTGGTATAACAATGCCGGGTTTAAATCCTGATTCTGAAATTCCCTGGCTGTGTGATCTTCACAAGTTTTAAACTCTATATGCCTCAGATCTCCATACTATAAGTATTTACATTAGAGAGTTGCCATGAGGACTAAGGGAATGAATCTGTGCCTTGGTAAACAATGAATAAATGTTAACTATTTGTCTTTCAAAATAGTAACCAGCAAAGTACCAGGTCTTTTTTTATATGCTAGGATCAAAATTAATTCTTTTCATTCTTTACTGGACAAGATTTTAAAATTTCATGCTAATAACTTCATTTAATCAAATCTTTAATTTATAAAAGTAATTAAGCAACCCTGGTTTCAATCCCTGGTATCAGGAAAAAAAGTCTTTAAGATCTTCAATTTGGGTTTTAAGTCTATTTTACCTAATTTGGGATCATTTACATTTAATGATCTTACATTTTATTCCATTATTTACATCATTTATTCCTAGATGATAAATGGCTCAGATAATTCAGTTGCTCTGTAGCACTGAAGAGCAGTGTTAGCACTCTGGGAATTGCTTGTTTTATTATGAGTTTTTATGAATTTTCATCCTCCACTCTACAGAAGATATAGTCTATGTCTATATTTAGGAAATTAACCAAAATTAGGAAGAATAAAAATGTGCCTTAAGAGGAAAATGTGCAGTACACTTTATAGAAAGACCTGATTTCTATATTATGATTCTTGATCACTTTTACAGTAACATACAATAAAAGTGTTGTGTAAATTAAAGTCAAATGCTTTCCCATATATGTAATATTGACCTTTAAACAGTCAACATCCATAATTTTTAGAGGTATATATAGACAGAGAGAGACAGGGTGAAAGAAGCCTTTTGAATAACCAGAAAGGAACAATGAGGTTATTCAGAGGTTTGGTCTCCCTCTTAGTCCTATTTCTGCTGCAGAGGTCAAACACTTCCCTTGTGAGGCTGAATGACAATGGTTATGAAGACCTGGTCATTGCTATAGATCCTGGTGTGCCAGAAGATGGAAAACTAATTGAACAAATAAAGGTAAGATAGATGTGATATCTTCTGTTTTAATTATGGAAAAGAAAAAATGTTAATTAAAGTTAATAACTATCATGGAAACTCTGAAATCTCCAGAAAGTTTAAAAGCAGCATGGTGCAGTGGGGAAAATGTTGGAATGGGCAGAGGGAAGTAGAGGTTCTAGATGGGGTTCTAGCCCACCTCACCACAGTACGAACAATATGGCATTGGGCCCCCTGATCCTCAGTTTCCTCATCTGGAAATTAGTATTTGAACTTATCTGTTCTTTGGTAAGTTATTTATTGAATGCTTATGGCATGCTAGAGGAGAAAGCAGTGATTTAAATTTTAAAAAGCCTTTGGTCTCATGGAGTGTATGTTTTTTTTTTCAGAGATCTAATTAATAAAAATGAGTAAATCAGCAGGTCAGATGTTAGCAGGTTGCTGTGGAATACACCAAATCAGGAAAGAGAGTTCAGAGTATGGGTGGGAGTAGAATAAGGGGAGAATATTAGTGTCATGTAGGATAGTCAGGGAAGACCTCTCTGATCAGTTGACATCTCAAGGAGACAAACATGAGTGAAAGGAGAGCCCACTGACAATCTGTGGGATGGGCACAGCATGGAGATGACAGCATTCTTCCTGTGACCAAGGAAATGACATGGATGAAGAGGAGGAAGAGTGAGTTTAGCTGAAGTTGAAGAGGAAGCAGAGCACACACCACTGGAAAGCCTTTGGCTTCTACTCTGAGTATCTATTAAGGAGTTTGTTAGGGGAGGTGTGCACTGTACTTCATGTTCTAGGATTGTTCCAACAGTGCTGTGGAGGAAATGGTGAAGGGTTGGCACTTGTTGCTCATTGCCGCAGTCTGGCTGGGCACAAAATCACGAGCCACCACACAGCTGGTAGATTCAAACAGCAATTCTTTATTCCCGAACTCACACCAGCCGTCTACAATCACGTTCTGGGGAAATCCATGTTCTCTGCCCAAATCCACCTCCACTGGGCTTCTGTCTCCCAAAAAATACTGTCTGAATCCCGTGAGAACTCAAGGGGAACTCAGGCAGCAGGATACGCCCTATTCCCAGCAGGAATAATCTTAAACCTTAAACCTGGAACCTAAACTGGGAACGCCCTAAACCCGATTATCTTAAACCGGGAACACCCTAATCCGCCTTGGTCCTTGAGCAAGGTCACCTACATTCAATGTCACTGCAACATGGGGTACGCTGGCAAGGAAATTGTCATACCTACTTGGCTAATGGCTCCCAGCATCTCCCCCCTTCTGATTAATTAAACAACAAGCAATGTGGCTTAAGGACCTTGCCTGGTAGGTTGTCCAATTCAACATATGGTTCTTACCCGTCATCGGAAAACTGACCTTTAGGCGTCAGCCTCCTGTCTTAGGTTGATACCACTGCAATTGAATCATACCCGTCACTGACTACCTGTCCAGCATACAGCCATACTTGTGGATAGGTCTATGCACCAGTGGGGGGGTGAGGTTCTTTGCCTCACCTCTGTTGGCCCCCAAATTTGGCCTTGGTGCCAGTGGGGGAGTGAGGTTAATGTGGCTTAAGGACCGTGCCTGGTAGGTTGTCCAATTCAACATATGGTTCTTACCCGTCATCGGAAAACTGACCTTTAGGCGTCAGCCTCCTGTCTTAGGTTGATACCACTGCAATTGAATCATACCCGTCACTGACTACCTATCCAGCATACAGCCATTGGCCCCCAAATTTTAGACCATCACTAGCAGAAGGGAGGAGGATACAGAAATGCCACAACACCAAGCCAATTGATGGCTCCTTGGGAAAAATTGCATCACTGGTGACACCATCAGCAAAGATATGCCAGCACTACCACAATTA
This sequence comes from Marmota flaviventris, assembly GCF_047511675.1. NCBI lineage: Eukaryota > Metazoa > Chordata > Mammalia > Rodentia > Sciuridae > Marmota > Marmota flaviventris. The sequence continues at coordinate 72,898,141 of NC_092507.1, forward strand.
ACATGGGGTGCGCTGGCAAGGAAATAAAAATTGCATCACTGGTGACACCATCAGCAAAGATATGCCAGCATTACCACAATTCGCTGCACCAAACGATAGTTACATAGTCCAGGCAAGTTCTGCAAGCAGTTCAAAGCGGAGGAATCTATTAATATGTCCATTTTCTCCCAAAATCCGTTTCCTCCCAAAGTAAGTTAACTCCTTGATTGAGCATTACTTGTTGAGTTATATTCATTGATGCATCAGTTTATACAGTTTACTGTGATAGCTATCATAGAAGCTGTAGTTTGGTTTTATCTTTGTCTTCACCGGCACTGGGATGAAGATAGGAATTCTGGCAATGATGCTAAAGAGACATTATCCTGAAAAGAATTATTAAATATAATGAAAAGGAAAGGTGAAAGTAAACAAACAGATCTGTTAACCACCTTTAAAAACAATCCTTAACAGCTGTTTACCTAATTTAAATTAAACCATTTAAATCACGTGAATAAAAAAAATAATAATAATTCGGATCCATTTTTTCATGAGCGCTCCTCATATAAGAAATATGGACATACGCACATACAGACATACAACACAAAACACAAGAGTGCACACAAACGTACAACACATAAGAAAATAGTAAAGGCCTTGTAGCTTTACCTGGGTGAAATCTCCATTGCAATGTTTAAAAACTCCTCAGTCAAAAAATAAAACTGATCAGAAAAACATTAACCTAGGTTTGTATGAGCTCAAAAAATTAAAATAGAACCTTATGATGTGGAAAATGCAATAATAAAATAGCTATTGAAAAAAGCATCCTGGTTGATCACTGTCGCAGATGTAAGAATGGCCAAGCTGGAGTTCTGGATATCAGCTGTTATGGATTTGAGTCAAATCATCTTCTTTTCGATCCATAGAAATTGTTTTAGTTAATCTCTCTGGAATCCAAATCGGCTGCTGTTCTCCCTGTGGAAAAACACAAACAGACACCCGACTCCAGACAATCACTGGGTCAGGACCTTTCCATTGTCCTGTTAGAATATCTTTCCAAAGTACTTTAGGCTTATGTACATTTTTTGGATACATGTGTCTTTCCGCAGCACTAAGTCCTGATGAATCCAAATTTTAATTTTAAATTTTAAAAGTTTAGAGTAAAAAGGGTTATCTTTTATATCTTTGGGGGATATATACCCCTTTCCAATTCCCTCTTTTTGCTTTAATAAGTATATGTCTGTATCTAATAGTTGTCTTAGCTTTTTGTATTTTCTATCTGAAATACCTTTACTTGACATTTTCAACCATTTTCTATCTTATTTCTATCTTCTAGTTTTTTTTTCTAAGGTTTGTATATTTACCCTTAGTTGCTTATTTTCCTCCTAGTTTTTTTTTCTTCCTATTTTGTGGGTTTAAAATTATTGTCTTCCTACATCTTTTTTATCTTCCTACATCTTTTCTATCTTTTTTCTTTTTAACTTTATATACTTCTGTCTTTAAAGTTTTTCACTTCAAATTTTTAATCTTCTTTATCTAAGTATCTTTTATCCTATTATCTTCCCATTTTTTTTATGTAATGCCTTTACGATTAACTAGGCTTCGAATGACGCAATCTTTCCTCCATCATGAAGGCATTTTAACCACCTTCAATTTAGCCTTTTAAAGCCTTTTGCAACTTACTTAGACATTTTACCACTTTTTACTTTACCACACAAAGATTTTCACTCATCTAGAAACATTTCTTTTTCTTTTAACCTTCCATATTAAAATATACTTCCACATCTTGAATCTTTTTATATCTCTTTTTTCTTTTTTCCGCCATGAATGTATCTCGACCACCTTCAATTTAACCTTTTAAAGCCTTTTAATTATCATCTATACTGTACTTTTAAATGTACTTTTTCACCACCTACAACTTCACTCTTTTAAACGAGGCTTAGATTCTGTTTAAATCGCTTTAATGTTAGTTTACATGGCTGCCCTTCAACCAAAGGCTTTTTTTTTTAAACTCCATTGAGAAGCTTTGTCTCAATCTGCCATGTACAAATATCTTTTTCTTCTTTCTTCCTTTCTCAAGCTTTTAAATTAAGTCTAGTTTCCTCAAAATCTTTTTAAATGGCATTTTACAACTTTTTACTTTACCACACAGAGATTATCTCATCTAGAAACATTTCTTTTTCTTTTAACCTTCCATATTAAAATATATTCCCACATCTTGAATCTTTTTATATCTCTTTTTTAACTGTTAACCCTTTTTATAAATTTACGTTCTGAAACAACTCTTATAAAATTTCTGATTTAGACAAATTACTCCACTTTAATAAGATGAAAGACTTTCATGTTTTTTATGATACTATAATGCAATATTAAACCTTTTTCCATTTACCAATTTATGAAAACACACATAATGTTTAAATATATTACCTTATGGAACTTAATAAGTAAAGAGTACTTGATTTCATATTTAGTGGTTGATATTTTAACACTTTAGCTTTGTAAATTAATCAGATGTCTGTAAAAACCAAGATCTTAGACAAGTGTAGTAAACAGAACTAGCCATCTCTTTCTTGTTGAAGAAAAATCCTTCTACAGGATACCATGATGGTCTCATTAATATACTTAATAACTCATCTTTAAAAAGCCATGGGCTACATTTTTGTATTGTATCAACATATGTCCTAACTGTTCTTGGTCTTACTGGGGTGCCTCTTTCCTCTAACAATTTTTCTTCCTCGGAGGCGAACAACTTCAAACCTTGAGTCAACCATTTTCCCCAGTTTGCCTGAGAAAGTTCTAGGAACAGGCAACTTGAAATAAAAACAAAATAAATCAAAACAGGAACACATTGTTTTTTTTGAAATGGTCACCCATTCTTTTGCTCTTCCTCAGGGACGAGCAATTTCACTTACCTCCAAGCTTCAGAAGTTCCCCGCACGGGACGCCAAATGCCGCAGTCTGGCTGGGCACAAATGCCGCAGTCTGGATGGGCACAAAATCACGAGCCACCACACACCTTGTAGATTCAAACAGCAATTCTTTATTCCCGAACTCACACCAGCCGTCTACAATCACGTTCTGGGGAAATCCACGTTCTCTGCCCAAATCCACCTCCACTGGGCTTCTGTCTCCCAAAAAATACTGTCTGAATCCAGTGAGAACTCAAGGGGAACTCAGGCAGCAGGATACGCCCTATTCCCAGCAGGAATAATCTTAAACCTTAAACCTGGAACCTAAACCGGGAACGCCCTAAACCCGATTATCTTAAACCGGGAACACCCTAATCCGCCTTGGTCCTTGAGCAAGGTCACCTACATTCAATGTCACTGCAACATGGAGTACGCTGGCAAGGAAATTGTCATACCTACTTGGCTAATGGCTCCCAGCAGCTCAGCCTGTATGAATGCTGTTGCAACACAGGAGTACAGGTATAAAGCTGTGGCAGGTGAGCAGTAATTGTGACAAGGACAGTGGTATTGTGGTAGAGATAGTTAGTATGTGTGATTCTGAACATGTTCTGAGGGTATCATGGACAATACTTCCTGATGATTTAGATGGGTGTGTGATAGGGGAAGGTAATAATCAAGACAGGACCTAAACTTTTGCGTAAACACTTGGAATGATTATATTCTCATCAATTGAGAAGGGTACAACTGTGAGTAAGGAAGTTTGGCAGTTTGGAGATCTGGAGTTAGTTTAAGGGTTTTGAAATTAAGATGCTTATTAGATATCCAAGTAGAGAAGACAAGAAACTGAATCTAGGATGACAATTTGTGTGTAGGTAAAAATTTAAGATTCATCAATCAGTGTGTGATGATTTGAATGCATGAGGTAAGTGCAAACAGAGAAGAGAAAGGCATCAAGACCCTGATTTTCCAGTTTCTCTGAACCATAAAAATCCCACATAATGCAGAGATTTGGGCTTACAGTGATGTGAGTTGTTTCGATCTATCTGACATCTACATATACTCATTCCTTATATTCAATTTCCACAACTGTGTTGGGATGTTCACTTTTGAAGCCTTCATTGGTGATTCTGTGGCTGCTATTTATTATTTATTCCTATAAATTCTGTTGCAACATAGAGGTCTTTGCTTATTGTACCCTTTGAATTCCAAAAAAGATAAATATTCCTTTTGCTAAAAAGTATGGGTTATAAGAGCAGATAGCACATCTAATTCTTAATGATAGTTTCTTAGTGTTCAGGGCTAATAGATCAATTGTAAACATTTCTGAACTCAGAAATCAATATTTGATAAAATGTTTTGTTGGAGTAAAGAGTGTCTTAACATGGTCTTTTATGAACACTAAAAGTGTAAATTCAATCCTTGCACACATGCCCAAGCCTAGATATCACAATATTTCTTGGTATTTCCTCAGCCCTCAACGAATTTCTTACATTTATAACTTATAATGGTATAAAATACTATCATTCACATTACACAGAAAGAGAAATCTGGGGTTCTGAAAAGATAGATGACTCTTCCCAGGTCATATAAAATAAACTCGGAATTGAAATCCTGCTCATGAGCTTTAAATGCTGATAGACCTGGGTTTTAGTTCTGGCTTGAATAAGAGGGCAAAAACCCACACCAAAATATTCTTTCCCAGACTGTTTTCCTGAGCTTGCATCCATTAAAGCTTTTCTTGACTCAGATTTTTAGTACTGATATCAAGCAGCTTTAGGGCTGCTTATGGACAGAGTACTTTCTAATTCATCTAATCTTTATGACAACCGTCAAAATAGGTGTGTAGCAGTGATTCATTGAAGAGGTGAGGAAACTGAACTTCAGAACATTATATAAATCAACCAAGATCTGTGAACCAGAAAGAACTAACGACCAGTACTGAGACAAAGAAAATTAACCCAAAGTTCATGTGTATATTCATATTAATCAGTTCCTCTAAACACCAACAAAAGCAATTGTCTTTTGGGGTAAGAGAACAGAAGACTGATAAGCCTTTCAATATGTAGGACAAAGCATTAGTTTGAGTTTGACAGGTTGCAGAATGGTGGGCAATCATCAGGCAAGTGCTTTTGTGTTGACAGGTACCAGGGGGAGATGTCAGAGATGAACTCTGCTCAGCAATACTCACATATTGTTTTTCTTTAAAATAGGACATGGTCACTACAGCATCTACCTACTTGTTTGAAGCCACACAGAAAAGATTTTTTTTCAAAAATGTTTCTATATTAATTCCTGAGAATTGGGAAGGAAGTCCTGAATACAAGAGGCCAAAACATGAGAGCTATGAACAAGTGAGTGTCAAAATCTTCTCTAACAAAAACAAAGTATATTTTCAGATGCTTCTCAGGTTTGCCACAACTTGTCTCAGAGTCTTTCTAATTAAATATTATCATTTCTGTTCTTCTTATTTTAATGATCTTTTGAAACATTCTCAGGCTGATGTTAGAGTTGCAGCACCAGCCCTCCCAGGCAGAGATGAACCCTACACCAGGCAGTTCACAGAATGTGGAGAGAAAGCAGAATACATTCATTTCACCCCTGACTTTGTACTGGGAAAAAAACAAAATGAATACGGACCATCAGGTATGAAATTTGGCTAAAACCACTCATTTTAAGTAAGCATTTCTGTTCCCAGTTTTAGTGGACAGATCTTGGAGCCAAAGTCTCTAGTTTCAAATCCTGGCTCCTCTGTTTTTTGTTGTTGTTGTTGTTGTTGTTGTTAGGTGTGATGTTAAACAAGTGACCCACCCTTTCTGTGCTTATTCCTGACAAAATGGTGACTAGATGAGTTTCTACCTTGTAGAATTTTTGTGAACCACAATCTAGAGAATCCATGTAAAGGTATACAATATAGTGTCAGTAATGTTTCAGAAATTTTGACACCAGAATTAATAAATGTTTTCTAAGGCATACTTTTTAGATTTCAGTTTTCTAGTTCTCCATATCTGTTAATCAATCACATGTAAGTTCCATAAAAACCAGATGGGGAACAAGCTGGAGAGAGCCATGATGCCAGTTACTGATCAAGAGAAAAAGTCATAGGCTATTATTTGCTGATATTATTATTTAAACTACTTGCTTATATCAAATGAAATTGTTTGTAGTTGATCATTTGGGCCTATTAAAATGGAAATTTCATCTAATTCAAAATAATGTTAAGATTATTTATTCAGATGAATGAAAGCAATTATTTTCCAGACAAAAATGAAAATCACTATTAAAGGAGATTCCAGTTCACATGTCACTATTCAGTAAAAACTTTCATGCAACCCCATACCCTATAATTGCCTCTCCCATTGCCTGTTCAGTGAAAGTTCATTAGTCTCTGTTTCTGCCAACACAGCCAGAGATAGTTATCAATACCTGGACCAATTTCTCTCTCCAACCTTGAAAGCTCCATCATCCCCTCCATCCCAATCTTACCTCTCTTCCACACATTATCCTGACAAAAATTGCTCTCCTTGGTTCCCCAAAATGTCACACCACCCTAAGTGCAATTTCTTTCTACCCTGACATGTCCAGCAAATCTAGTCACTTGAGCCACAAATACAAATAGCTCAATTCCCCATCCACTCTTATCCTTAACTTCCATCTCCTGCACTATATGCTCTTGTCTGTCTCTTTTTGGCTCCTGTTACCTGTTTCCCGACTGTTTAAGGAATACATAACACTAACTGGCATCATTACAAACACACAGTTTCTAAGCTCAGTTATGTTTTCAAATCTATTTAACATTATTCTTACTTGGTTCTTCTCAGTTACCTTTCTTATTTCCCATAGTAGCTATTTCAAAACTTCTACCATTTTTCTTAAGATCTCTAGTCACTCTCCTCATCTATTATCAGAGGCCCAGAGTGAGAAAACTGAAGCCACTACCTTTTTTGTTTTATAATCCAAATTCATGTCCACTTTTACCTCCTCTACCTATACTGGTCATAGAAAAGACTTCCAATTTTCCCCATCTCGGATCTTGATCCTTCATCATATCCCATAACTTAGACCTATTCTATTACTGACAGTCCCACCCTTCCTTTTAGACAGGAGTTTGTTATGTCATTTGATGTATGTATTTATAAAAAGAAAATTCACATTCTCCAAACCTTGCCCTAAAAACAACAGGCTTTTGGAAAAATAGGATGAAGAAGAGAGGCCTCAAAATCTACTTATTTTCATACCAACCACAATGGTAATATGGTATCTAGACAGATCATTGGGACCTACCAGGCAGCAACTCAGTATGGCTGGAGGATGCCCTAGCAGATATTAAAAGTACACATGTGTGTGTGTGTATATATATATATATATATATATATATATATATATATATATATATATACACATACATATACACACACACACACACACACAGTAAAATTTCTGTTAGAATTGAGAACAATGCAGGCTGAAATGACATGATTTCAATGGCAATAAAATCCTAAGTCAGAAGGGCTGGTTTTCAAGTGTGGATGGGAGATAGAGCAACCTGAGGAGGGCAGAAGGCTGCGGGTGGAACTTTCTAGAAGATAATCACAGATGAAGGGAATTTTAAATTTTCTTAGTAGAGGATAGTAAAGGTAGCAGAATACAACAGTTACTAATAGGGCATTATGTAAAAATGTGGATGTGTAACCGATGTGATTCTGCAATCTGTATTTGGGGTAAAATTGGGAGTTCATAACCAACTTGAATCTATTGTATGAAATATGATATGTCAATAGCTTTATAATGTTTTGAACAACCAATAAAAAAAATAAATTAATAAAAAAATAAAATAAAATTTACCAAAATCCTATAGTAGTACTTGATATGAGGGTTTTCCCCTCCACTGAAGGTTATAATTCCACTCCTACTAATCAGGTCTCATTTGCCCAGAAAATCATAAAATTTTAAATTTTAAAGATGATTGCATAAGCAATAACATAGAGATATTGTTAAAATCTAGACTTTGACTTAATAGGTTTAGTAGGTTTAGAGTGAGATTCTGCATTTCCAGCAAGCTCCCCAGTGATGTTGATGCTGCTGGTTCAGGACCATATTTTGAGGTCTATATTTTTCATTTTTTAGGTCCTTAATATTTTGAGGTCTTTATTTATTAAATACCCAATATTGCATTCAATGTATATAAATAAAAATAATAATTATTTTATATAATTAATGCTTACATATATCATAAATGTATCAGTTTATTTTGACACCCCCAAAATTCTCTGTGGTCTATAATACTGTTTCCCAGTCTCTTCATTACCACTCTCTTAAGAGATTTTTAGACAGATTTTCCTGATTATATCGAATGGTATCTTAATACAATAATTATTATATATCTGATTGTATTGTTGGTGGAGTTGAAGTTTAGAGAACCATAAATCATTATATTATGTAATGTCTTTTGCTCTCAAGCTACCAAACCCCAAATATTTGTCTACTTTGATGATAGCATATGCTCCATAAATGTTTCATTGATTTAACATGTTGTGGAATAAAAAGATAATATACTATTTAACAGTATAGTCATTTAATACCATGGGGTTTTTAGAAACAAAAATGTTAGGAGTTATGAATATCTTCAATCAAGATATATGTTGTAATGGAAAGATCTTCTTAAAATTTTTGAGATACAAAAATTTTCACCTGAATTATCATCATGCATTTGAAATAATTTCCTACAGGTAGATTGTTTGTCCATGAGTGGGCTCATCTCCGCTGGGGAGTGTTTGATGAGTACAACGAACAGAAGCCTTTCTACAGCGGCAAATCAAAGAAAATTGAAGCAACAAGGCATGGATATTTATATTCTCCTAATGACCTCAGGCTTTTAACTGTTTTTTTTTTTTTACTTCTTTCAAATCACAATTATTCATTTTTGTCTCAATGCAAATAATAGGCGCTATATTACAGAACTGCCTCTTTTTAGGGAAATTTATCTTAATGCAGTTGGTTTTCTATTTAAAATACACATAACTTTCATGGCAATTATTTGATTGGCATTTGGCATTTTGGTGTATTTTACACCTGTCTACCACAATGGCCAGAACTCATTTAGACTAAAATTGTACATTACATAGTTGGACTAACTACAAAATTGATCAAAATTATTTCTGTTTGTATAAAAGTAAACAAAGATGGTTAAGTACTTCTAAGTGTGGGCTGAATAAGAAACCAAATGCTCTAAGAAGCCAATTAGTAACTTCTTGGAAACTAATAGAGGTCATTTTAGAATGTCAATCTAGCATCATAGTTAATAAAAGACTGTCCTCTGGATTCTAAGATTAAGAAAACAAAGTGGTTGGGGAATCCACTTAAAATTGGGTGCCCAATCAATGATACATGTCCACCTGGGGAGAGGAACTTGTCACACAAGTGCAAACAGTAATAACTAAATTGCCTCAAAATTAACTGTCACATATTTTTCAGGTGTTCCACAGGTATCACTGGCAAAAATAGAGTTTATAAGTGTCAAGGAGGCAGTTGTATAACTAGATCATGCAGAACTAATTCTACAACAAAATTGTATGAAAAGGACTGTCAATTTTTCCCTAATAAAGTTCAAACAGAAAAAGCATCCATAATGTTCATGCAAAGCATTGATTCTGTAAGTATGCCAATCATGATTTTCAGAATTTATAATCAAAGGGCATTTCTAGTTTTATTCATTTTTATTTTTATTATTTTGTGGTGCTGGGTGTCAAACCCAAGGCCTTATGCATGTTAGATGAGCACTCTATCCATTGAACTACATTCCCTGCCCCACATACCCTATTTTAAATTATCTGTCCAGGTGAAGTAAGGCTTAAATATAATAACATAGAGTTCTTTGAACATTGGCTGGTGCATGGTAAGCACACAAAAAGTGTAATCTGTTATCACTATCACTATTGTGGTAAAATTACTTGATTCTCATTAATTACATTTTATTCAGTAAAAGTATATTTGCAGAACATATTTTAAATTTTTTCCAATTTTATACTTAGGCTTTTTTAGTACAGGGGATAACAAATTATTTTTCATTTTATTAATCTTTTAGGTGTTGGAGTTTTGTAATGCAGAAAACCATAACCAAGAAGCTCCAAGTTTACAAAACATTAAGTGCAATTTTAGAAGTACATGGGAGGTAATCAGCAATTCTGAGGATTTTAAAAACACTACACCCATGGCAGCACCACCTCCTCCACCTGTGTTCTCATTGTTGAGGATCAATGAAAGAATTCTGTGCTTAGTTCTTGATAAGTCTGGAAGCATGTCTGTAAGTTCATGGGTCCATTTTTTATGAAGGGTGGGAATGGAAATAATTGAATGCTAAGAACACACTGAACTCTACCTGTACCTGGGTTATTGTAAATCACATGGTGACATAAAATACCATCACTTCCTGTGATCATGAGATCAAGGTGTAGCAAAAAAATATTGTAGCAAAAGATGATATCAGCAGAGTTAAGAAGACCTAACCTAAGGATCTCCTTCTTTGTCCCACAGAAAATGGATGGTTACTAGGAGAAGATGTAGGACTTTAGTTGGAAAATTAAAACTAGACATTGAAATACAAAGTTGTTTTTAATTATGGTCCTTGTACTGAAAATGCTTAAGAGACATGCAGATAGAGTGGGTTAGCGGATGCTAAACCCCATTCCAGTTCAAGGAACAAAAACAATCAGCAGAATTCCTAACATGGCTTTCTCATATTTATACCAACTGTACAAGTGACCTCTTTATGCTTAAAGACACACACACACACACACACACACACACACACACACACGATATATAGCTAGATGCAGCCATTCATTCCATTATATTTTGGTGAATGGAAATCATTCTGTTAGGCTCATGTCCATGTCATTCAGATGTTCAGAGTCCAATACACAATTTTCTATCCCTTTTCTCACTACCTGAATGACTTATATTATTCTACAAAATTTGGGAGAGGCACTCACCCATAGATGGGCTAGGTTTATAACATGCTGTAGGTTCTTCTGATCCTAACACTGCCCTGTGCTTATGTCCATTACTATGCATTAAATGGAAACTACACATGTCTTTCCCAACTAGCCTGGGAGCTCTTCTAGGAAGTGGAAATTTATTTGATGCACCTTTTTATCCGATGGCCTAGAACAGAGTTTATCACGTAGGGACAGTCAATAAAAATTTGTTGAAATGTATGGACTACTAACAAGCAGATGCAATGTGATAAAGCACCCAGAGGATGACACATTTGAAGCAGAACAGAGCATGCATGCTGCAGGCCAGGAATAAAAACTTCAGCAAATAGGGAAAGGGTAGCTATTAAAAGGGCAGAGAAAGATACGATTAATGAGATGAACCACAGTAACACAGAGTTCCAGAGAAAGCAGCAAAATGCTATACAGCAACCCATAAAGTGAACAGTAAATGTCACTGAGGAAAGAAAATGCTCCTGATTGGCAGCTGAGGAGTCTTCCCGAGACAGGGTGTTGGCAGATCCAGGGTTAAAGGCAAAGTAAAGCAGCAAAGTGGTGGAGAGTACTCAAATATGGGGGTATAGAAGTTTTTCCCTGTAACTTGTTCAGGAAGTTCAGAGAGAAACTTGGTTGTGGTTGTGGAGAGGAACCCTCTGAGTGTGGTGAGGAGGGATGGAGAGGACAAATTATGAAGAAGTATACATCCTCAAAAACCCAATACCAGGAAGAGGGATGTGAGTCCTGAAGTGTTACCAAAGAACCAATTCAAATTAATCCATAGCTGGAGAAGTGGTGGGGAAGGTTAGGAGAAGAGGAAAGGAGGGAGGGAGGGACTGGGCTTCTCAGCATTTACTGCAGCTCAAGTAAGTTTTGCATTTTGGGAAGACTAATCCCCAGTAGTTGAACCATTTGAGTTCTGGGTGGAGGTCAAGATAGTCTGGTTGGATTGAGAGTTCTGGGATGTGATTTCATCCAAGGACAACAGGCACAGAGGCTCCCAGGAGGAATTAGAGAGGCTCTAAAATGTGTATCATCATTTGCAACTCAATCTCCTCCCTAGCTTCCACCTCTAACTTGGGTGGTTAGCAGCAGTAATCAGTTCAAGTTGAAAAATATGTGCTCCTTAATATACTGTATGTGTTCCATAACACACATAACCATATTTTTCAATTTTACAAATTAATAATTGCTTTCTTCAACAATACCAATTAATATTTATAGAAATTTCTTATCAGTAAGGTTTATCCACTCATTTTGTGTGATCTGCTATTATATTCCAGATGAAAACCACTTGTTGTTTTCTTGTCTTTTTTTTTTTTAATTCAGCTTTATAATCGCCTCAATCGAATGAATCAAGCAGCAAAATATTTCCTACTACAGACTGTTGAAAATGGATCCTGGGTAGGGATGGTTCACTTTGATAGTGCAGCCAGTGTTAAAAGTGAGCTAATCCAAATAAAAAGTGACAGCGAAAAAAACAAGCTCTTGGAGAGCTTACCTACTGTAGCTCTTGGAGGAACTTCCATCTGCTCTGGAATTGCAGCTGCATTTCAGGTAAAACACATATTTACAAATATGTATTTTTTCTTTTTTGTTAGTTTTTAGGACATTTTAATACAAAGTGCTTCTACACATGCTTTCTGCCTAATTTTAACATAATTTATCCTAAGAGGCACAGAATATACAAAAAAAAATTCAGTTCATTTTTAAATGAATCAGTGAATCAATGAATAAATATAGGGAAATAAATAAGTATAAAAATGTCATTACATTGTATGTCCAAGAAGGCCAGATATTTTGCTCTTGTTCGCATAGAAGAGTTGGTGAGAAATAAATGTCAGTTAAGTAAATAATAGTGTGTGGGCACAAAAGCCATCAACTTTGGGAGCAGTGAAGAAAATTACTTGGTGTGATTCCACTTTTGCCAGTTCTCCTTTTAGTTTATGTGGCATTCAGACAGGGCAAACTGATGCCTATCTATTAAGTAGGGACTATTAATCCTATCTAGTGTAAGCCATGTGAGTCAGGGCATGACCTTTCGCATCCGAGTACTGGCTCTGTTTATTAGCTTTGTAACCTTAGGCAAACTTCTTGGTCTCTATGGATTCCATATGCCTTATCTATACAATAGAGGACAGAGGAATGCCTACTCATAGGATTATTATGAAGATGATGTGAACTTATACAGTTATATACTTGGAATGATCTTTGCTGTATTATAGAGTAAATTTTATCCAAATGGTCATATTGAACACATCATTAATATCAACTGTCATTTTTCTTTTGTTTAGAAACCCTCCCTATCTCCTCACAGTCTATAAAATTAAGTCCAAATTCCTCAGTCTGAAGTTACTCCAAAGTCTCCTGAGGCTAAGATTACCCTCTTCTATTTTCCAGCCTTTTTCTCAGTTCTCCACTCCTGATGCTCTATGCCCCAAGAACTTAATGTGCACATTGCTCTCCAAGCCCCCTGTGTGCTAGCAGTCCCTGTACCTATCCACATGCAATTTCTCTACCTAAAATGCTTCCTTCTTTCCCATCTTGACATGTTAAAATTCTACTAGGTCTTCAAAATCCTCTCTCTTTTTAGCTTTTACTGCCCCTCCACCACCCTATAGAGTCTCTTTTATGAATTACATGGCCTTTTAAGTGTAGGTTTATAAAATGAAGACCTGCATCTAAATCTCAAATGCCACTATTAGCTTTGTGACACTAAACATGATTGACCTCTGAGTCCTTGAGTTCCTCCTTTGTAAAATGTGATAATGAAAGCCAGCACATAAGGTAGTTCATGTTTTCATTTATTCAACATGTATTTAATGTCTAGCTGGTATGGGCCAATCAAAGCTGCTTGTCTCTATCGTGTTTGCTGTGGTGTTTGCAAACAGATATTACCTCTAGGTGAATACAAACAGTAATGCACATTATGGAGACAGTGTTGCAAAATAACCTAGCAGTGTGCTATGATTCTGAGTAACTGGGAAAGGAGGGAATCACTTCAGAAAAAGAGCCGACTGAGGCCTTCCTTAAAAAGTGACATCTAAACTAAGACTTGAAAGATGAGAAGAAGCCAATGGTTTATGTCGAAAAAAGAGCACAAAGTTCCTTGGGAAGAGTTGGATAAAAACTGGATTATTCCAAGAAATGGTAAAAGCTGGTGGCACTGGAGAATAGCAAGTGAGGGGGTATGAAATGTGGTTGAAAAATTAAATGATGGCTAAGCATTCAAAACTTCAAAAATATATAAGAATTGTAATTTGTTTTAAGTACAACAGACAGCTACTAGGGCTTCTGCCAGAATCTGATTATCAATTTATGTTTTAGGAAGGTGATCTGGTTGCCCCACGTAAAACCAAGTGTAGGGAGCAAGAATGGTAATAGGCAGACAGTTCAGGAGATTGGGCTTCATAAATTACATACTGTGTAAAACATCAATGTTCAATAAATGGCAACTCTGTAATATGTCATCTCTCTTAAACTACAGAGTACTCTGTTATAGTATTTGTTGTATTTTTTCTTACTCATGTCTACATTTTCTCAGTCTCAAGACACAAAACTCAGTAGGGATTATTAAATTGAATTTAATTATTTCCATGAATGTAGGAACTATGTAGTTCCTACTGAATTTCCACACAGTGGCTGACCCATGGCAAGTGCTCAGTAAGTAATACAAAAGATGAAGATGTAGAGAACGATGTAGATGTAGAGAGATGAAGGATAGAGAACGCTACTTCATCTTTGGGTCTTTGTTTTGACTTTGTGTGGGGGATATGATTTTGGAATGCTGTACAGATGTCATAAGTGTATAAAAGTCTTCCTCTTCAGTTGATTTCAATGTATGTCAGAGAATATTTCCCATGTATTAAAATATATATAAGTTGTTTTGCCTCAAGCCACAGGCAAATTGTAATATGGGTGGTAATTTTTCCCCTGATACCAGTTCTATTAGGGATTTCTATATTCTCAAACTTTTTCTGTACACATGTCTCTACTCCTTGAGCAAAGAAGCCACTGATAATCTGACATTTTTTTCCCTTGCTGGCTGGACTCAGTTTTCCAAAATGGTGCTCAAAGAAGCCACTACTAATTAAAACTGACAGAGAAGTTGAAATAGAATTGCTCTCCCAGGCTAAGTTCTCTTTTTCCTCTACCACAACCATCTAGATTCAGAATTCTAAGGTTCAAACTGCTAGACTTGTAGGAAAGCAATTCAATTGCAAATAGAAATCAACAAATATAGTTCATGTTGTCTTTGAATACCACTAATATGGTTAGATCTGTGCCAGTTACTATTAAAAGTAAAATAAAGTTATACAAGATCCCTAGCTCTGCCATGCTTAGAATTTAACATATCTTTTAAAAAAATATGATAAGAGTTTTCTAATTTGAAATCAAGACTTTTATTTTGAGTGCACTCTTTTTTTTCATTTGTTCATTTCAGTTATATAAAATATTAGGGTTCTTTTTGACAAAATTATACAAGGATGATATATAATCTGCTCCTAATTAGTCCCCAGTATTTTCCTTTTTCCTCCCCCCTGTTCCCTTTAGTGAGGTAGATTCTTAATGCATTTATCTGAATATACAACAGACATTATACACTGAATTTTGTTGCAAGATAGTCCAGTCAAAGAAAGCAGTAAATATTACTTCCATATTACACAGTTAAATTTTAGGTGTCTGGTTGACTTTAATTTCCCAGGCTGAGACACCACTGCCATTTGGTCCAGGCAGCATTTTCCAATGTCAGATAGCTTTAGGTTTTAACTCTGAAATGCCAATTTAAAAATGGTATCAGAAGGTATTATATTTGAATAAATATTCTCTTCAATGGGCAGGGGTCAGGAGGCAGGAAAAGGTAATGTTTAAATTTCCCCAGGGATTGTTGATTTCTATGATTTTATAAGAAACTATCTCCTCTATTCTTCACACTATTGTTTATTCCTCTATTTTTTTTTCTAATTTCCCTTTGGTCTTTTGGATCTTGGATGGTAATTGTGTTCTGAATTATGCTTGCAGGTGATTCAAAAGCTAAACCCCCAAATAGATGGATCTGAAATAGTGCTGCTGACTGATGGGGAGGACAGAACTACAGGGAGCTGTGCTGATGCTGTGAAACAGAGTGGGGCCGTCATTCATTTAATTGCTTTGGGGCCAAATGCTGACTCTGCAGTAACAGAGATGAGCATTGAAACAGGTAAAACATGATCTGTACATTCTAGACCTTTAATACCAATGTATATAAAGAAGCTGACAATTCAACAACTTCTCTTGAGCACCTGGTTTTCAGGTGCTGGGCGAAGAGTTGAAAACCCCAGTCAAACCAGATGCAATCTGTGTTCTAACAGTACTCAGAATTCAGTTGTCTGGAGTGGGAAATGAAACTGCAAATCAGATCACATAAGATGATAACATTCCTTGACAACATGCGAAATATCAAAGAATAAATCTCTATGTGAGAAAAGAAAGCCATCAGTTCTCCCAAGGTTGTAGAGAATAAGGGCAAGGAGGTCTGAGCAACGAGGAGATTTCTTTGCTGGGCCTTGAACAAGGTGTTAAATTTCTCCAGGAAGGAAAAAGGGAAATAATCAGGCCATGAGCAAAAAAAAAATCATTGTGGAGTGACAATGTGAGGCAATCTATGGAAACAGTGGTATTCCTGCTGTGAGGTGCTTATTTGTGAAGCAGGCCGTGAGGTGGGAGGCCATGTTGGACAGAAGCTCAGCCAAAATATCCAAATAATAGATATTAACTATGGTAGCTGTTATTTTAGGCACACAGATGAATGATTCAGATTAAATGTTTCTAATGCCTTCTAAATAGCAGACAAAACATAATTCATGAGTACAAATTACCAAAATGGCTTTAATGTCACAAATATAAATGTGCTTGTAGTTGTACAGACTCATCATTTTAAAGTGTTTCTGTTTTGTTTTTGTTGTTTTGTTTTGTTTGAGACAGGGTCGCTTAAGTTGCCAATGCTGGCTTCAAATTTATAATTCTCCTGCATCAGCCTACCAAGTAGCTAGGATTACAGGCCTGAGTTGCCATGCCCATTCAAAGGGCTTTTATAGCAAATGTCTAATTTAAATATTTTCCAAGTAGTACTTTTTAAACTTGACTCCACTGCTTACTTTTCTTCTATCGACTGTCAATGATTGTCAGGGTACTGCAGCATCTTTCTAATATCTTTGTAATTTGTATATTATCATTCTAATTTGCTGTTTGATCTATACTTTGTAAAATCTAAAAACCGCTTTTTTTTAGAATTATATCCTATATAAAAGTGAATAATTCCCCAAAAGCCTGTGTAAAGACTGCAAGCTTAGCCACATGGAATTGTCACATCTTCTTTCATAGTCCATAATTATTTGATGTATTTCGGGTAGCTGAGATTTTGATGTTGAGATATTAAAATAGCTTCTGATACCATTTTTAAATTGGCATTTCAGAGTTAAAACCTACAGCTATCTGACATTGGTCTATTTTACTAATATATTCTGAAACTGATTTTATTTAAACTGTTACCTTATTAACCACTAATATGTACTTATTTTCTAGAAAGTAAACTGATTAATGCATTTATATTTTAGGAGGAAAGCATGTTTTTGCTTCAGATGAAGCCGTGAACAATGGCCTCATTGATGCTTTTGGTGCCCTTACATCAAAAAATGCTGATCCCACCCAGAAGTCACTTCAGGTCAGAGTTGCCACTCTTGGGGTTTTTGTGTTTGCATTTACCATAACTGAGCAGAAGAATTTGGTAGTCTTAAGTTTTGAGTTCTATATTTATCTCAAAGTAAACTTTTAATTAAAATCAAAACTTCTGCCAGAAATAGAAATTATTCTTTAGCTATAACCAAATTAAGTGCTAAAATGAGAGTAAAATAAATGGTGAGATAGCTAAGATTGTTTTTCATATTCCCATAGAATTTGATTAAGGGATAATGTTAAAATCAAATTACATCCATTTTCTTTTTTTTATTTGTATTTTTTGTATTTTATTTATTTTTTTATTGGTTGTTCAAAACATTACATAGCTCTTGACATATCATATTTCATACTTTAGATTCAAGTGGGTTATGAACTCCCATTTTTACCCCAAATACAGATTGCAGAATCACATTGGTTACACATCCACATTTTTACATAATGCCATATTAGTGACTGTTGTATTCTGCTACCTTTCCCATCCTCTACTATCCCCCCTCTCCTCCCCTCCCATCTTCTCTCTCTACCCCATCTGCTATAATTTAATTCTCTCCCTTGTTTTTTTTTCCCCTTTCCCCTCACAACCTCTTATATGTAATTTTGTATAACAATGAGGGTCTCCTTCCATTTCCGTGCAATTTCCCTTTCCTCTCCCTTTCCCTTCCACCTCATGTCTCTGTTCAATGTTAATCTTTTCCTCCTGCTCTTCCTCCCTGCTCTGTTCCTAGTTGCTCTCATTATATCAAAGAAGACATTTG
The DNA here is from genome assembly GCF_047511675.1 of Marmota flaviventris. Classification (NCBI taxonomy): domain Eukaryota; kingdom Metazoa; phylum Chordata; class Mammalia; order Rodentia; family Sciuridae; genus Marmota; species Marmota flaviventris. The sequence goes on from NC_092507.1 coordinate 72,916,486, forward strand.
GCATTTGTTCTTTAGGGATTGGCTAGCTTCACTTAGCATAATCTGCTCTACTGCCATCCATTTCCCTGCAAATTCTATGATTTTGTCATTTTTTAGTGCTGCGTAATACTCCATTGTGTATAAATGCCACATTTTTTAATCCATTCATCTATTGAAGGGCATCTGGGTTGGTTCCACAGTCTAGCTATTGTGAATTGTGCTGCTATGAACATCGATGTGGCAGTATCCCTGTAGTACGCTCTTTTAAGGTCTTCAGGGAATAGTCCGAGAAGGGCAATAGCTGGGTCAAATGGTGGTTCCATTCCCAGCTTTCCCAGGAATCTCCATACTGCTTTCCAAATTGGCCGCACCAATTTGCAGTCCCACCAGCAATGTACAAGAGTACCCCTTTCCCCACATCCTCGCCAGCACTTGTTGTTGTTTGACTTCATAATGGCTGCCAATCTTACTGGAGTGAGATGGTATCTTAGGGTGGTTTTGATTTGCATTTCTCTGACTGCTAGAGATGGTGAGCATTTTTTCATGTACTTGTTGATTGATTGTATGTCCTCCTCTGAGAAGTGTCTGTTCAGGTCCTTGGCCCATTTGTTGATTGGGTTATTTGTTATCTTATTGTTTAATTTTTTGAGTTCTTTGTATACTCTGGATATTAGGGCTCTATCTGAAGTGTGAGGGGTAAAAATTTGTTCCCAGGATGTAGGCTCTTCTACATCCATTTTCTTCATCTAAATTAAAGCAACCATTTTGAATGAAAAACAACAAAAAAACCTCACCATATTTCCAAGCTTTCTTTACACTTCATTGTTACAAAATAAATTTAGACAAATGAACTCAACTGCCTAATTTGGAAATGGAAGAAATGTATCTTGGAAATAAATACGAGAAAGAAGGGTGAATGATTATTGTATCTACAAGGCTAGGGCTTCTCCCATATTTTCAACCACACTTTTCACTGGCATTTTATTTTACTCACCTCTCCTCTGAACTCAACTCTTTTTCTCATCTATATCACAATGACAGGATCATTTTCTGCAACTTAAATTCAAGAACTTTGATTAAGCTCTGGTTCTTCAATTCAGATCCCATGTACAATGTCAACAAAGCCTGTTTCCATCAAAATATATTTTTTAAAAAATCTGTTTATCTTCTTCCCAAAAGTCTATGTCATGCATCCTTATGTCAAGACTCCTGTGTTCAGTTTTTCTATTCATCAAATCACTATATACATTAAAACTTAGCATGATCACCTGGACAGACCTATTTTCCAACAATAAAGAGAGCATAGAAGGAGAGCCTGTGGCTTAGAATATGTACATATTGGTTTGGAGATTTAACTCAATAATAATAAACTAAAGATATATTTACTTAACAGGAGATGGAGATTTTTATAACAATGATTTTCAAAGTAGCAATCTGCTCACTTTTATTAGCATGAAGGTATTTTGGGTTATGGAGTAAGTGGAAATATAAATGAGATTTCTTATTCTACAGAGAATGCTTCACCTAGGAAGCATGTAGTGAGTGAATTAAGTTGGATATTCTGTGACATTATGTTACCTGAAATAAGCCAGGCCCAGAAAGACAAAAGTGCATGATTTTACACAGTTGAACTCAGAGAAACAAAGAGTATAATGATGATTACAAGCGGCTGGTAGGATGTTGGGCTTGGAGAGATATTAGACAAGGATACAACATTTCTGTTAGATGGGAGAAATGAGATCAAGATATCTATCATACAAACATGGTGTTGATAGTTAATAACATGCATTATTTCCTTGAAAATTGTTCAGCATGAAATTAAGTCCTTTCACCATAAAAAAATGACAAGGATGTGAGGTAATACTCATATAAATTAACTTGATTTAGCCCATCTATAACATGTATACTTTTCAAAACACCATGTTGTATATGATAAATTTATACCATTTTTGTCACTTTAAAAAATAATAATAAAGCAAAAGAGTTGAATCTCCTAGACTAAGTGCTATCCACAGAGATTTTAATAATTTCTTTAAAGTTTCTCTCTGAGAAGATCCTATCTTTTATTGGTCTTTTCTCAGAATTCCATCCTGTACACATTAGTTTCCTCTTTTGTATTTACTGTCCAGAGCTTCACTCTCTATCCTGTGAAAAACTATTTCAAGATTCCAAATCAGGGAAATGTATCCATGAGAGCTTTTCCCCAGTTATATGGTCCTTATTTATAAAGCTCTAATGACACATAAACATTATACTTTGGATCATCATGAAGAGGGGGAAACTGAGGATAACCACACACATACACAAAAACACAAACACATACACACCCCCAATAGTCCATCTCTGTCCATAGCACCTGTTAATACTAAAGACTGGCATGGGTGTTTATCCAAAAAACTGAAAAAAAAAATAATAATGAGTTCATGCCCCCCAACAGTACATGGCTCTTTTATATGCTGTTCTTCCCTCAGACCCTCTTATTTCCACATTTTCTAGCTGACAACTGCTACATACCAATGAGCTTTCAGAAAGAGTCCAAGTATAAGGTGGCATGCCATATAAAACATCGTATTCATATGAGAAATTGAGATTGATCTTTAAAAGAAAAAAAATAAAATTATTCTATTCTACAGTCATTGATTTTTAAAATGTATCTAAACAGCTCGAAAGTAAGGGATTGACCCTGAACAATGATACCTGGATGAATGACACTGTAATAATTGATAGCACTGTGGGAAAGGACACATTCTTTCTCATCACGTGGGAAAAACAGCCTCCCAGTATTTCACTCTGGAATCCCAATGGGACACTGACAGAAGCTTTCACACAGGACACTCTTTCCAAAATGGCTTATCTCCGCATTCCAGGAACTGCACAGGTAAGTGATCAGCTTTAAGACATTCTCTGAATTTAAAAGCTGAAAATTCATTGTTTAATGTCATAAATGTGAGTATTGATGATTATATCATCTACAAAATTATTTTATCATACACTCTCTTAGACTTTGTGATCCTAAAGACTGTGGTGGATAGCTGGAAAAAGAAATAAAGAACTCTTGTATCAGGAGAAAATCTAACAAGAACCCTCACGAAAAACTATGGGAAGACTCTGTAGTTAGTGTGAAGATTGCTGTTGAGGTCAATGAATAAGACCAAAAGCAGACTGTCCAGTAATTACTTTTTCCAGATGAGATGTCACAAAATACAGACACCATACATGACAATAATGACAGTACCTGCCTGAACCTTAACTCACACCATTTTAAAACCTCAAAACCATCAAAAACCTGTGGATCATACTTCACACTTCTAAGATTTATTGTAGATTTGCATGGTGGGAACCAGGATATCATTTAACTCTGGAAACTTACTATCTTTCCACTGGAAATTTTAGGTGGGCACGTGGACTTACAGTCTTCAGGCCAAAGCAAACACAGAAATACTAACCATGACAGTAACCTCTCAGGCAGCAAATTCTTCTGTGCCTCCAATCACAGTGAATGCTAAAATGAACAAAGACACAAACAGCTTCCCCAGCCCAATGATCGTCTATGCACAAGTTCTCCAAGGGTATCTTCCCATTCTTGGAGCCAGTGTGACTGCAATCATTGAATCAAACAGTGGAAAAACACAAGTTTTGGAACTTTTGGACAATGGTGCAGGTAATTCACTGGTTTTATGAATAAGCCTATATTTTCAAAACTCAGGATATGGTAAGGGTCCTGTGTCAAAATGGGGCAGTAAGATAGATACCCAAGGGATGGGGAAATAGCAGGATCAGTAGGGAATTCTACCAGATAAAACCTACAATCAATGATGTTGACAATAAACGTTATTTGTTGTCATTATTATTGTTTGTCATTGGTCAGCCAATGATTGTCACCATTTAAGTAGATCTCATTCAGGCAGTTGAGGATAGCATCAGCAATGCTGGGCCAGTGTTTCATAGGGGAACATCACCAAGAAAGTCTGCTCAGAGACAGTTAAGCACAAGCAGCCAGATGAGATCTAGTGGTACTACCTGGGCCCCTGGTAGGAAAAGGGAAAGAAACAAGAGAACTCCCAACAACTGAAAAAATGACATGAGAGCTAAGACCCAGGGGCAGCAGGAGCTACTTGAAAAAAGGAGGGCTCCTCGCTGGGGCATCAGATACCAGTTGTTACAAATAGGAAAAAAGGAACTGTGCTGGCTTCTGGGTAAGAGGTCAGTAAGCAAGGAAATAAACAATTTGATTCACATCTTAATTGTTACAAATTTGAATCAGTACCTTCCACAATGTAATTTATTCACTCTTTTGATAACACTGTCTTCAACTAGAGTTGGCTAATTATCCTTACATGCAACTCAATTCCTTCTTTAGGCATAATGATATTTACACAACTGTCCTTTGCCTTTTCTTTCCCTTTCCATAAACCCATCTGCACTATATTAAACTTACCTGCATCTTGTTTGATTTCTTTGCATTTTACCAGATGAATATTTAGCTAATTGGAAAGTAACTAGTTTGAAATGTCTTCAACTAAAAAGGCATTGGTGATTAAGAATGGCTCAATGAAGGCATTCTCAAACTTTAGTGTACAAGGGAATCATCTAGAGAGTTTGGTAAAATATTGAATGCTGAGGCCCTTCCAAAGTAGTATGAGAAATTTACATGTCTAAAAATCTCTAGATTTTTAGAGATACAGATATTGGTGGTTCAAGGACTTCACTGTAATACACTGTTTTAGAATTTTAAACTATGGGAAATTGTTTGGCAATTGAACAGGTAATGCCAATGCTTATCAAGAAGTATACATATGATATAATATCCCACAAATCCTCCAATTTTTTTTCTAATAGCAGATGAGATTTTCCTCTGTCAGACCAGAAAGTTAATGGATCAGAAGAATAAAGGCTGGAGAAACGAAAAAGAAAGAGTTGTTGAAGATAAAGCAAAACAAGTAATGTAGTCAACTAGAGTGAGAAATAGATTCTATACAAAGTCACTATTTTTTCCTAGTGGGGACCTTTTTTGATTTAAACACAGGGATGACATAATATGACTAGATAAATTAAGGTAAAATTGAAGCAATTGGCAGAGAAATGGTAAAAGCACTATAAAATATATGTAAATAGATTAAGGACAGGAATATGAGGTATTTGTTTACATATACAAATATAAATGTGTTGTATATGTGCTATATGGATATAAAGATATCAAAACAACTCTAGTATCAATTCAACCCTAGTATCAATATATTGAGCTGACAGAGCATAATAGAACTAGTCTCCAGAAGGTCAAACCCTAAATATGAAGCTTGGTCTAGGGGGCATGTTATAGAGGCCAAAGCTTGTTGTATTAGAAAATGCATGAATTTATCTTTGTATTTACAATAATTTATTTCTTCATTTCTATGATAAGGTGCTGATTCTTTCAAAGATGACGGGGTCTACTCCAGGTATTTTACATCTTATTCAGAAAATGGCAGATATAACTTAAAAGTGCGGGCTCACGGAGGAACAGACTCTGCCAGGCGAAGCTTGCAGTACCCACTGAATAGAGCTGCCTATATACCAGGCTGGGTGGTAGATGGTGAGTAGCTCATGGCATCTGAATTCATGTATAGATTGAATAATATTTGGGATTTGGTATAATTGAGGCTTCAAACATCTTACAACTCAAAATATAGCTTTTCCCACTTCTGGAATGAAGTTCTTGGCTAATTGCCTTCAAATTGATCTAAGCTTTAGAATAATGCCTAGCACCTAGTAAACATTTAAAAACTGTTAGCTAGTATTAGATCAGTTTGAGAAAACTTCATGATATCAACAAAAATATGCCGAATTTTCAGCTCAGGACATAAAAACAAATCAATATGTTATGAGCCTAAGTATAAGCAGAATTTATCCTTCAGATTACATGTGCTATTAAAAATAAACATTTATTTGTAATGTTGTTTTCTGTTTGTTTGCCTTTAAAGTATCTTTTATATTTTAAAAGTTAATATGCACATTAGAGGAAACAGAAAAACACAAGGAAAGAACAAAGTCATGGAGTCACAAGTAGCTTAGCTGGACATGTCCTTTCAGAACCTGCATGTCCATATATAACATCTCATTTTGTGTGGTTGAAATCATAGTGTGAATTGGGTTTTTCTTTGCATCATAAATATTCACCAGTTCAAAATGCCAAAGCTACATGAGCATTTTTGATAATCAAGAATACTATACTACAGCAATACCTTCTGTTAGAAAAAAAATCGTAATCCTGCCTTTCCTGCGACAAAATTTTCACTCAAGGCAGAAATGGCAACAGGTCTCTAGATAGATATATTAGCAAAGTTTCAACTACAATAATGTATTCCTTTAATTCTCAATTAAAATGAGACTTAAAGCAACACAATACACCAAGCATAATGTTTCTCAGAAGGTTCTCTATCAGATTTCTACTACTAAAATACTAGCAAGAGAACATGTCCCCAGTGAATTTAATTATTCCTACAGTACAGCCAGAAGATGCACACACATCAGTAGCTCACATCAAAATGTAAATCTTTCAGTGTTTGCTCCCATGTTTACTTATGTGCTTCCTTCTGCCCCTCTGCTGCTAGCCTAAGGAATAAGTCCTGAAAAACATTGCTCAGAGATAAAAATAATTTCATGTCCAAGATGCATCTTTCCTATCAATTGTACCAAAAAGATATTTACAAGTTGGCTAATTCACTAGGTTTAATTTTTATGATATACTATCACCTTGGGCATCTAGAAAATTTAGATGTTATGAAATTTATGAAATAAAGTATGAACTTTGTACACAATAAGCACAAGTACATTACAAAAAAAAATGCACATATAGATTTATGATTATGATCTAAAACAGACTTCCAGATATGGAGATGCTAGCAAATAGTCATTCCCCTTACCCTTCCTCCTATCCCTTTTCAGTGACTAAGTACAGGACTACCACTAGGTTTAAGAGGTAAGCAAACAAAGGTCACTCCCAGAAGATAGTTCTTCCTTAAAGAATAATAATAATAATAACAAAAGGATAATCACATAGAGATTATTTTGCTACTTCTAATATAATTTTTGGTATTAGGACTTATCCTTTAATACCCGGAAATATTAACTAAATTATACATTTAACAGTAGCTAGAGAATCTGAACTAATATAAGGGGAACAGAAGAATTCTTGCTCCATACTTTCTTCTCTCTCCACCCCGCACCCAGTGAACAGTCAACACACTCTCCAAAACATCAAGTTTAATAACTCCATTCCCCTAAATTCCAACCATTCCTATACAGTAACAAAAAATATATAAAGGGCATTATTTCAGCCCTCTACTTTTGCCATAGGTTTTGTACTTTTAAACATCCAGAAAGACTAGATGTTTCCAATAAAGTACTTAAGTTTCCCACGAAACATACACTAGCACTGAATCAACCACACACACTTATTTAACACAGGCTAGACTTTAAAGCAAAGGAACAGAAATGAGAAAAAAAAGACCTTTTTTTTTTTTAAAGGTTAGAATGTGAAAGTGACTTCCAAACAGGAACATTATGGCCTGGAACCTCTCTCCTCATCTCTTATCAAGGCAGGGGTCAGATATATGCATCTGTAATGCTTAAAGAGAACTCTAATGATTTCAATTCCTAAGGGGTTTTAAGAACAATCCTTCCTATGAATTTTAACACAAAGTGTACTCAGGATGTTAGTTAACTAACCATACTTTTGTCATATACTGGAATGCTTTTTTTAAGTCAAAAGAAGAAATGTGTAGAGCAAGGTGATGATAAGCATGAAGAATGCATTCTTTGCTAACTTTCCCTTGCATAGTCACTTCTCTTGTGACTTTCAGGGGCTTTTTCTTAGCAATTAGAGTACAATAAGTATTATTCCATAGCACTTGCAGCATGGAGTGGTTGGGAGGAAACTGGTTTTTCCCAAGGTATATTCCAGCCTGAAGATAATTTGAAATGTAAAGCAAACTTTTTTGAAGGTATATATTGAATTTGTAGATAACATTATTCTCATGTGACAGTCTTTACTCCAAAGCAATTTATTATCCAGTTTTATCCTAAAGGAAACTAAAAGATGAATTATCCCACCAATTGGCACTTATGATTGTGTCACAGGCCTTACTAAAAATTTGACTATACACATGAAGAAAAAAAGGGAAAGACTAGTGGGATGAAGAAGGTGATTTATTTGCTCACTTTAAACTAGAAAATTTTTAATGCAGGCAAAATTGAACAGAATACAACAAGACCTGAAACTACTGAGGATACTCAGACAATATTGGAGAATTTCAGCCGAACAGCATCTGGAGGTGCATTTGTGGTATCACAAGTTCCAGACACTACAAATGTTCCCTTGCCTGACCTGTTCCCTCCAAGTCAAATCACAGACCTTGATGCCACATCTGAGGGGGATCAGATCAATCTAACATGGACTGCGCCAGGAGATAATTTTGATGTCGGAACAGGTAAGCATAAAGTATCATGTGGTTTCAACTTAAGTTAAAGGTGCTCATTGCAAAAGCAAGGGTGTATGGGCAGGTTAGGAAAGAACAGTTTTTGACTGACAGCTCACTGAACTTTTAATTTTATAATCTGATATTTTTTAATCAATCAAACGAGATATTTTAACATGGTTTTACTTCTCATGCAAAGATAGTAACATTTGGCAGAGCTTAAAAGTCAGAATTCAGGTTTATTTAAAAAGCAGTAACTTTTTTTGTGAGTATATACCATGCATAAGTAAACAACATTTTTGAGAGTAAATGGAAAGAAATTTGTATGGTATCTATGCTACAGTTATTAAACTGCCTGTAATTCTTTTCTTAGTTCGACAGTATATCATAAGAATAAGTGGAAGTATCATTGATCTAAGAGACAATTTTGATGATGCACTTCAAGTGAACACTACCGACCTATCACCAAAAGAGGCGAACTCCAAGGAAACCTTTGCATTTAAACCAGGAAACATCTCAGAAGAAAACATAACCCACATATTCATTGCCATTCAAAGTGTAGACAAAAGCAATTTGACATCAAAAGTATCCAATATTGGACAAGTGGCTTTGTTTATCCCTCAAGCAGATCCTGGTCCTGATGAAAGCCAACCAAATCCTAATCCTGGTGAAAGTCATCCTAATCATGATTCTGGAGTTAATATTTCTACTGTGGTCTGTCAGTGGTGGGGTCTATTGTGCTTGTTGTGGTTGTTAGTATTATTTTAAGTACCACTATTTGTATCTTAAAGAAGAGAAACTCTTCAAGAAGACCTAGAACAGAGTTTTAAAAACAAAAGCAATATAAGTAAAGGATACTTCTGAATTTTTAAATCCATCCTGTGTGATTATAAACTTATAAAAGATATTTAAGAGGTCTAGAAAGGATATTGTGATCAAATATAAACATGCATGAGTTTGTGAAAAACTACCAATACTAAAGTTCAATAGTTTTATTTACTCATTTAATTTATCATAAGTAGTGATAAATAAAGACTTTTTTCATGTTGTCGCCCCAGTTGTGTATTATTTTTCTAATTCAAAACTTTCAGAAATATTTTCAAATTTTATGAAGAAGTTAAAATTATCAATTTAAGTATTTAAAGTACAAAAAGTAAATAAATGATAATTGTGAAAATTGGTTGGTTTGGTGCCATTGGTATAAATTGATGGCATCATACTCACCTAAAAGCTCTACTATAGCACTGAAATTTCTACAATCATGTTTGTTGCAATTTATGAAATATGGAAGGTACTGGTAATAAAAAAAAAATCAGATACCACCTATCTAACCATAGTTTTTCCTAATTTAGTTCGATTTAAAAATATACCTCTTTGGGACTGGGGCTCAGTAGTAGCGCACTTGTTGGCATGTGTGAGGCACTGGCTTCAATTCTCAGCACCACATATAAATAAATGAAATAAAAGTCTATCAACAACTAGAAAAAATTAATATATATTTTTTTTTTAATTAACTACCACTATTTGTATCATATATATATATATATATATATATATATATATATATATATATATATATTTTTTTTTTTTTTCCTTAAAAAGCCATGCCTACCCATGTACTATTTCTTTTTTCATAGGAATTATTGAAGCTACTGTATATTGACTTTGTTTTCAGAAAAAGAAAATAAAATACATTAAAAACATTTTCATTCATCACTCAGAGTCACAGCCTAGGAGTTGAAAACATATTGATGAATAAAACCAATGAAAGTGACAATGTAGGCTGAGAAGGGCAGGTTCCACATATTCAGAAGCCTATCATGAGTCCACATTTACAAGAATAGTTTCCTTATCGCCCAACTGATGTTTTTCTCACATTGCACATTGAGTTTTACTGCCATAATTCGGCAACCAGAGGAACTTGAGAGAAACTAAGGTCATATCCATTCATTTACATCCTTATCTCACATAGCTTTGGCAAGAATTATTTGCTGATGTGGAAGCTAACTAAAATGAAAGTCATATAAGCTGAATCCAGGAGTCACTCCTAACAATCTTTGAACATCAACTAGACTTTCTGACCTGGCATAATTTATTTGGTCTGATTAACAAGGATGACAAAAGAAGGGCCTTTGATTTAAATTGGGTACAAAAGATCAAGGGAGGATAAAATAGGCAGAAGTCTCCTGATTACTGAAAAGGTTTGATTTACTCTAATGGCATTAAGAGGAAAATGAGTTGTGCAGCAGGGCACATGGGAACTGTTTTAGTCAGCTTTTTTGCCCATGTGATGCAAGGACCCAACCAGAACAACTGTAGCTGAGGAAAAGTTTATTTAGGGCATCACAGTTTCAGATGTCTCAGTCCCTGGGCAGCAGGCTCCATTCTTCAGGGCTCAAGGTGAGGCTGAACATTGAGGCTGAGTGTGTGGCAGAGGGAATCAAAGAGCAGTCTCCAGTTGCCAGATACAAATATATACCCAAAGCCACACCCCCAATTCCTACCTCCCCCACCCACACCCTATCACTTCAGTTACCACTCAGTTAATCCCTATCAGGAGATTAATTCACTGATTGGGTTATGATTCTCAAAAGCCAACCATTTCTCCTCTGAACCTTCTTGCATGTCTTGTCTCACATGTAAGCTTTTGGGGATCACCTCACATCCAAACCATAACAGGAGCTATGCCGTTGAGAAAGAACAGCTATTGCACTGGGAATTCTTCTGGAAGGTTAGCATCTATTCAACCAGTTCTAATGACTAGGGAGATACAGGTCAATGTGGAGAAAATGTAGGAAAGGAGTGTTGGACCCCTGGACTTTTAGAAAGAGAGGAATGAAGGTCTGATATTCTGTGTTAGAAATTGTGATATTATGTAATAATCAGACTTTTCCCATTTTCCTTCCTACCCAGCCACCTGATAGCTCTGAAGGCAAAGTCTATCAACATGGTTATTTCCCTCTCTAATATGACAGTACAATTACTAGGCTCAGGTGGGTCCTGTCCTGGGCTATTCCCTCCAAGATCAGGCTCTGATTTAGTTCTATTATCAGATCTGCTTAAGTAATGGGTTGTTAATTAGCAAGAATAAGAAAACAGAATGATTGTTGTTATTATTATAGTCAGGCCAGGAAAATAACTTATGTTTCCCAGTACAAAATAAAAACAAGAGGCCTCTGCTTAAAAATTATTGAGAATTTCAAGACAACAGCAAAATTTCAAGTAATGACAAAAACAGTGAAACCAAGTTCAGAGCCTTCTAAGCACAAAGCTCTAAACAACTGCATGGACCCCATACCCACAAAGCCAGCCCTACCTATGCTGCAGGAAAAACTAGCAATAGCACCAGTTGTGTAAGGTCTCTATATGATCCATTAAAACTATAAAGCACCCTTCATGATCTCATGGTTGGTCTCCATAATCAAGAAAAAGATTCAGATTTGGGTAGGGATCCATAGGCCCATCATCTCTGATTAGGAATCTAGAAAGAAAGTAAATCTAAGTTTCCCAGTAACGAAGACAGTCACCCCTATGTGAGAAGGAGCAGCTTCTGTACCAACCTCAGAGAATCAGCTATCTGAAGGGTTCCTGAATAGAAAAAACCTGTAGCAGTAGCCATCCAAGCGGATGATGCCCTGAAGCTGGCCAGTCACAGTGTTACAATATAAATACCTGCCCTCAGAGGACTGCACAAGCCTCTAGATGTTTTTCCATTTGTAGTCATTAAACTTCAAGAATAACCAGCAAATGAACCTCCCATTTATTTTTTATTTATATATGACAGCAGAATGCATTACAATTCTTATTACACATATAGAGCATAATTTTTCATATCTCTGGTTGTATGCATAGTACATTCACACCAATTCATGTCTTTGGAAAATAATGCCCATCACATTCCACCAAAATTTATAACCCTATGCCCCCACCCTTCCCCTACAAGCCCTCTGCCCTATCTAGAGTTTGTCTATTCCTCCCATGCTCATGCTCCCTATCCCACTATGAATCAGCCTCATTATATCAAAGAAAACATTTCGGCATTTGTTATTTTGGGATTGGCTAACTTCGCTTAGCATTATCTTCTCCAACTCTATCCATTTACCTGCAAATGTGATGATTTTATTCTCTTTTATTGCTGAGTAATATTCCATTGTGTATATATGCCACATTTTTTTAATCCATTCACCTATTGAAGGGCATCTAGGTTGGTTCCACAGTTTAGCTATTGTGAATTGTGCTGCTATAAACATTGATGTGGCTGTGTCCCTGTAGTGTGTTGTTTTTAAGTCCTTTGGGTATAGACTGAGGAGAGGGCTAGTTGGATCAAATGGTGGCTCCATTCCAAATTTTCCAAGAAATCTCCATACTGCTTTCCATATTGGCTGCACCAATTTGCATTCCCGCCAGCAGTGTATGAGTGTACCTTTTCCCCCACATCCTCGCCAACATTTATTGTTATTTGTATACATAATAGCTGCCATTCTTACTGGAGTGAGATGAAACCTTAGAGTGGTTTTGATTTCCATTTCTCTAATTGCTAGTGATGATGAACATTTTCTCATATATTTGTTGATTGATTGTATATCATCTTCTGAGAAGTGTGTGTTCAGGTCCTTGGCCCATTTATTAATTGGGCTATTTGGGTTTTTATGTTTGTTTGTATTTTGTTTTGGTGCTTAGCTTTTTGAGTTATTTATATATCCTAGGATTAGTGCTCTATCTGATGTGTGAGGACTAAAGATTTGCTCCTAAGATGTAGGCTCTCTATTCACCTCAAAGATTGTTTCTTTTGTTGAGAAGAAACTTTTTAGTTTGAGTCCATCCCATTTATTGATTCTTGGTTTTAATTCTTGCACAATAGGAGTCTTATTAAGGAAGTTGGGGCCTAATCCCATATGACGGAGATTAGGGGCTACTTTTTCTTCTATTAGATGCAGGGTCTCTGGTTGTATTCCTAAGTCCTTGGTCCATTTTGAGTTGAGTTTGTCTATTATGAGAGATAGTGATTTAATTTCATTTTGTTGCATATGGATTTCCAGTTTTCTCCGCACCATTTGTTGAAGAGGCTATCTTTTCTTCAGTGCTTGTTTTTGGCACCTTTGTCTAATATAAGATAATTGTAATTTTGTGAGTTAGTCTCTGTGTCCTCTATTCTGTACCATTGGTCTACCAGTCTAATTTGGTGCCAATAACATGCTGTTTCTGTTATTATTGCTCTGTAGTATAGTTTAAGATCTGGTATAGTGATGCCACCTGCTTCACTCTTGCTGCTAGGAATTGCTTTATCTATTCTGGGTCTCTTATTTTTCCAGATGAATTTCATGATTGCTTTTTCTATTTCTATGAGGAATGCCACTGGGATTTTGATCAGAATTGCATTAAATCTCCATAGTGCTTTTGGTAGTATGATTGTTTTGATAATATTAATTCTGCCTATCCAAGAGCAAGGTAGATCTTTCCATCTTCTAAGGTCTTCTTTGATTTCTCTTTTTAGGGTTCTGTAATTTTCATTATATAGATCTTTCACCTCTTTCATTAAGGTGATTCCCAAGTTTTTTTTTTTTTTTTTGAGGCTATTGTAAATGGGATAGTTTTCCTCATTTCCCTATCTGAGGATTTGTCACTGATATACAGAAATGCCTTTGATTTATGGGTGTTGATTTTATATCCTACTACTTTGCTGAATTCAGTTACTAGTTCCTGAAGTTTTCTGGTAGAACTTTTAGGGTCTTCTAGGTATAGAATCATATCATCAGCAAATAGTGCCAATTTGAGTTCTTTATCTATGTGTATCCCATTAATTTCTTTTGTCGGTCTAATTGCTCTGGCTACTGTTTCAATAACTATGTTAAATAGAAGTGGTGAAAGAGGGCATTCCTGGCTTGTTCCAGGTTTTAGAGGGAATGCCTTCAATTTTTCTTCATTTAGAATGATGTTGGCCTGGGGCTTAGCATAGATAGCCTTTATTATGTTGAGATATGTTCCTGTTATCCTTAGTTTTTCTAGTGTTTTGAACATAAAGGGGTGCTGTATTTTGTTAAATGCTTTTTCTGCATCTATTGACATGATCATATGATTCTTATCTTTAAGTCTATTGGTATGATGATTTACATTTATTGATTTCCATTTGTTGAACCAACCTTGCATTCCTGGGATGAATCCCACTTGATGGTGGTGCACAGTCTTTTATATGTCTTTGTATTTGATTTGCCAGAATTTTATTGAGAATTTTTTGCATCTATGTTCATTTGAAGTTTTCTTTTTTTGATGTGTCTTTGCCTGGTTTTGGAATCAGAGTGATATTGGCCTCATAGGATGAGTTTGGAAGTGCTGCCTCTTTTTCTATTTCCTGAAATAAATTGAAGAGTGTTGGTATTAGTTCTTCTTTAAAGGTCTTGTAGTACTCAGCTGTGTATCTGTCTCGTCCTGGGCTTTTCTTGGTTGGTAGACTTTTGATGGTGTCTTCTATTTCATCACTTGAAATTGATTTGTTTAAATTGTGTATATCACCCTGATTCAATTTGGGCAAATCATATGACTCTAGAAATTTTTCAATGCCTTTGATATTTTCTATTTTATTAGAGTACAAGTTTTCAAAATAATTTCTAATTATTGTCTATATTTCTGTAGTGTCTGTTGTGATATTTCCTTTTTAATCATGTATGTTAGTGATTTGAGTTTTCTCTCACCTTCTCTTCCTTAGCATGACTAAGGGTCTGTCAATTTTATTCTGTCAATTTTTTCATTGTTTCTTTTGTTTCTATTTCATTGATTTCAGCTCTGATTTTAATTATTTCCTGTCTTCTGCTGCTTTTGGTGTTGATTTGTTCTTCTTTTTCTATGGCTTTGAAATGTAATGTTAAGTCATTTATTTGTTGACTTTTTCTTCTTTTAAGGAATGAACTCCATACAATGAACTTTCCTCTTAGAACTGCTTTTATAATGTCCCAGAGATTTCAATATATTGTATCTGTGTTCTCATTCACATCTAAAAATTTTTTAATCTCCTCCCTGATATCTTCTGTAACCCATTGTTCATTCCAGTAGCATATTATTTAGTCTCCAGGTGTTGGAGTGGATTTTATTTCTTATTTACCATTGATTTTTAATTTAATTCCATTATGATCTGATAGAATGAAGGGTAGTATATTTACTTTTTTATATTTGCTAAGAGTTGCTTTGTGGCATAGTATATGGTCTATTTTAGAGAAGGATCCATGTGATGCTGAGAAAAAAAGTGTATTCATTCATTAAAGGATGAAATATTCTGTACATGTCAGTTAAGTCTATGTTATTGATTGTATTATTGAGTTCTATAGTTTCTTTGTTCAGTTTTTGTTTGGAAGATCTAGTCAGTGGTGAAAGAGGTGTGTTAAATTTCCCCAAAATTATTGTGTTGTGTGTGGTCTATTTGACTCTTGAACTTGAGAAGAGTTTGTTTGATGAACAAAGCTGCTCCATTGTTTGAGGCATATACGTTTATAACTATTAAGTCTTGTTGGTGTATGGTTCACTTGAGCAGTATGTAGTGTCCTTCTTTATCCTTTTTGATTGACTTTATTTGAAGTCTACTTTATTTGATATGAGAAAAATCCTTGCTTGCTTCCACAGTCCATGTGAGTTGTATGATTTTTCCCAACCCTTCACCTTCAGTCAATGGATGTCTCTTTCTATGAGATGAGTCTCTGGTAGGCAGCATATCAGTGGGTCTTTTTTTTTTTTTAATCCAATATGCTAGTCTATGTCTTTTGATTGCTGAGTGTAGGTCATTAACATTCAGGGTTATTATTGAGACATGATTTGTATTCCCGGCCATTTTTGCTTATCTTGGTACTTAACGGAACTTGGTTTCTCCTCTAATTAGATTTTCCTTTAGTGTAATCCCTCCCTCTGCTGATTTTCATCATTGTTTTTCATTTTCTCTTCTTGGAATATTTTGCTGAGGATGTTCTGTAGTACAGGCTTTTGGAGTGGGTGGATCTGTGCTGCTGGGCTTGACCTCCCTCTTTAGTCTGTTGGTTGGAAGGGGCAGTCCTGTACCAGAGGCTATGCTCTGGTGGGTGTCTGCCCCACCCAGGGGTGTACCGGGCCTACTGTGCACCTGAGATGGACACAGGCTGGTGTGGGTGGATCCGGGCCACCAGGCTTGACCTCCCCAGTAGTCTGCTGGCTGGAAGGAGTGATCCTCCACCAGAGGCTAGGGTCTGGCGGGTGACTGCCCTACTCGGGGAGGGATGAACCGGGCTTCCTGTGAGCCTGGGTCCTACGCAGGCTGGTGTGGATGGTTCTGGGCCACCAGGCTTGACCTCCCTGTGGTAGTCTACTGGTCAAAAGGGGCGGTCCTGCACCAGAGGCTAGGCTCTGGTGGGTGTCTGCCCCGCATGCTGTGCGCCTGGGACCTGCACAGGCTGGTGTGAGTGGATCTGATGAACCTCCCATTTAAACCCAGTCAATAACCAGAATCATGAAGAAAATACAATTATTGTTTTAAGCTACTAAATTTTGGCATAATTTAGTCCACAGCACCAGATTAGCATAATAGCCAATTCCTTTTATTAGTCCAGATTCCATGGGGAAAACAGAACCACTATGAATACTACAGAGCATAGAACTTCTCACCAGTTCTACCCCAGAATCACAGTTTCTGCCAGATGCAGTTTCGATACATCCCAGTTGCCTGAGCTAAGCCTGTACAATCACAGAAATATGCAATTATGCCACATGGTGGAATCACAAGGAATTTCCTCATGTGGTAGTGAGTGGTCCTTGTCCACAACCTAGTAATTTTAATAGGCAGAAAGCTGGAAGCTATGAGCTCTTGTGACATGGTGACACTCATTCCACACTGGTGGCACTGATTACAGATTTCTGGCCCAATCCCCTATTGTACTGCAGAGTCATGTGTCATTGTCTATGTATTCATTTTAATCTCAATCTTGTAAATCTTCTATAATGCTTGTTTGTTGGTTCAGTAAGGAGCCTAAGGAAAAACAATTTCAGATGAATTGAAGTTGCCATTTTCATACACTAATAGATATATTTTGAGATTGAATAGGGAGGAAGAGCTGTCCCTTGACTTATCCCCACACCCAACAAAAACAACAAATGGCTAGAAAGGACTTCTGAAGACAACTGCGATTTTTCAAGAGTGTGGGGTCATAGGCAGAACAGGAAGCAAGCACAAAAGAGCAAGTGACTGTTGCGATTAATGCTGAGAAATGGACAGTGAATTTAGCAACACAAAGTGATCAGTGAACTTAATAAATGCAATTCTCACAAAGAAATAATAAAGAGAGTAAACAAAGATTCTTTCAGAATCTTGACTGTGAAGTACAGTATAAAGAAGTGGAAATTAGAAGAATTAGTATGTTTGAAGCTAAGAGAGGCTTTATTTGTAGAGTAATTGTTAAATTCTATTATAAGTATTATAGAACTATTTTATATTTTAAACCTTGTACATATGACACTAAAAATGTTTTTAAAAATTTAAAAGAACACTTTGGATTCAGACTTACAGTATTGTAATCTGCAAACTGGGACAATTGTGCCAACCTCCAAGTATTTTGTGGATTCCATTAAATAATGGCAGAGTTTAGGCCCTGTTCCTATATGTACCTAGTGCTGAATTCATGGCAGCTCTCATGTTTAGAACGTTTGTCTTACTAACTCTGAAGTTCAGGGAACTTAGCACTGAGGACTATCTGCCCATCAGTGAACTGACATATTGAATCCTGCTATTTTACCAGACTAAGTGCTATGGTAGAGAGGTAAATTAAAATAGAGCTTCAGATGGAAGAAAAAAATTAAAAGCCACATGGAAGAAATGGAAAGAAAGACTGTTGACAGTTGGGTACAGACGGGGAACATATATTCTCATTGACTTTTTTGTCCGCTGCAATGTAAACAGTCCCTTAATTTTGAATCATTTCTTTTTTGTTGTTGTTGTATTTTGGAATTTTTTTCTTAGCATGCTGAATAATTCATGGATATTTATACATATACATATTTGTTTCTGTTTTTTCATTTCTTGCATTTGAAGTTAGTCATTTTTCCTTGCTCTGCCGAGGGTTAGGGTATTTGATTAGTGTATTTTGATTTTGTGTTGTATTGTCTTTTTCAAAATTCTGTTCCTCTTGTCTCTCTTTCTCCCTCTTCTCTTGCTAACAGTCAAGTTCTATTGTTCTTTTCTTATTCTTCTTTTAATTTTTTACTTTTATTTCTCCCTCATCCCTCCACCTAATTTTCATGTTCTACATCACTTTTGCACTTTCCACATTCGCCTATTGAAATTTCGAACTTTTTTCTGCCCTCCCATGCCTTCATCATTCCTCTTAATTAACTCTATTCTTAACATCTTAGTGCTAATTGGTGTATATGATGCCAGACCACACCAGTAAGGCTGTAGTTCTAAGTAATACTACAGAAGCCAGAGATAACACCTATGGTGTGCTTTTATGCCAGATATATAATACATGATCACTTACTGATGGAAATCAATGATCCTACCATTTCTGTTTATTGTGAAAATTAACATTATAGATGTCATAATAGGAACAAAGCACTTAGTTTATTGCTATGTATTGTTTACATAGGTTGCTGTATTACTTGGCTCCCCCTAAACTGTGAGGTACTAGAAACCAAAAGGGACACTATAAGTTTATAGTGTAGAAACTCTGCTGCTTCAGATACATTCAGATAGAGGGTAGACAGACAAACAATATTAAAAAGCAAGGGAACAAACCATTTCAAACAACCCAAAATACTCCTACATTATGGAGACAGAGGGCTTGTAGCTAGACCAGCCACTCGGGAATATGTGAAAAGTGGACTAGTCATGAGCAGGGATGCCTCTGAGGGCACTGGAGCAGCTCCCCACATCCCTCTCTACCAGGGAGATGGATGGAGCATAGGTGAAGTCCAATTCCAAGTTTCCTGTGATATGAGGAATCAGTAGAAGGGGCCTATTATAAGTATTCACCAGGCTTCATATGCTCAGGGCCGGTGCTCGGAGGGAGATTTCTCCATCAACTTTGGCAAAGAGGAAGTCTCTCCCTTCCAAACATATTACAAAGACTTTCTCACATTTATTGAGAAGGAAATAGTACCTCCTCAAATAAATTAATCCACTAAACATTGGAGAGAATTCAAGTCCTCCAGGTGTCTCCAGTGTTTTAAAGACCTTGGATAAGCTTCTGTTGAGGCATTGTGATGTGTTGTTATTTTGGGCTTATATGATAAGTCATTTAGTAATTCAGTCAATCCACTGGTGGAAACAATTTCCTAAGCACCAACTCCTGAGGCTCAGAATGAACCTGGTTTGCTTGAAGTAAGTTGAGAGAGATTTGTGGAATAATTGGAAGGCAGCTCAGGAAAGGACCAGGGAAAGAATGCATAAGATGTATTTGTTAATACCCCATCCTCTACCTACTTCAAAGTTTCCCTGGAGTTGCC
Organism: Marmota flaviventris; assembly: GCF_047511675.1. NCBI lineage: Eukaryota > Metazoa > Chordata > Mammalia > Rodentia > Sciuridae > Marmota > Marmota flaviventris. The sequence continues at coordinate 72,936,372 of NC_092507.1, forward strand.
ACTGCAACAGCTCTGACCAGAATCTTCTACAACACAGTAATTCTATGAATGTAAAATTATCCTGCCAGATTCCCAAGGGGATGGAAGGAGGGCACAGGAGCCACCTGAGAAGTAAAAGTCTGGGCATACATGACAAAGCCTCTATCTTGGGAATGTGACCAACAATCCAACATAGTATCCTGTATCTGAACTATTGAAGGTAGTCTATTTCAGTCTTTTTGCGGGTTCTGATATATTCTAGCTCCTTCTACTTTAGGACAAGACTTCTGGATTTATCATCATAACTCCTAACCTGACCTCTTTTCTCCTATTTAAAAAAAAAATTACTGTATTATTTGCCTCATAAAACTACATTGCCTCATTATGGAGTGATTAATGGTATAAGAATGCCAGGTTTAGATCCTGCTTCTGAAATTCACTGGCTGTGTGATCTTAACAAGTTTTAAACTCTATACGCCTCAGATTCTCCATACATAAGATAGTGTATATATTTACTTTAGAGAATTGTCATGAGGATGAAGAGAATGAATCTGCACCTTTGGTAAAGAATAAATAAATATTTATAATTAATATTATTTTCCCTGTAATTAAGTAATCAGCAAAGTACCAGGTCTTTTTTGTATGCTTGGATCAAAACAAATTCTTTTCATTCTTTACTGGACAGGATTTTTAAATTTCATGCTAATAACTTGACTTTATCAAATCTTTAATTATAAAAGTCTTTATAATTAAAATTTAAGTTCTTTAATTTGGATTTCAAATGTATTTTACTAATTTGTGGTTATTTATATTTAGTGATCTTATATTTTCTTCCATTATTTACACTATTATTCCTTGATGATAAATAACCTAAATAATTCAGTTGCTCTGTAATACTGAAGAGCAGCATTAGTATTTCAGTGTCTGCTCCTTTTACTGAAAATTTTTATGAATTTTCACACTCCACTCCACATAAAATATAGTCTATGTCTATATTTAAGAAATTAACCAAAATTAGGGAGAATAAAAATATATCTTAAAGGAAAATTGGCAGTGCACTTTATAGAAAGATCTGATTTCTATTATGATTCTTGATCACTTTTACAGTAACATACAATAAAACTGTTGCGTAAACTGATGTCAAATATTTTCCCATATATGTAATATTGACCTTTAAACAGTCAACATCCCACAGTAAGTCAACACTGATAATTTTTAGAGGTATATATAGATGGAGAGACACAAGATGAAAGAAACCTTTTGAAGAACCAGGGAGGAACAATGGGGTTATTCAGAGGTTTGGTCTCCCTCTTAGTCCTATTCCTGCTGCAGAGGTCAAACACTTCCCTTGTGAGGCTGAATGACAATGGTTATGAAGACCTGGTCATTGCTATAGATCCTGGTGTGCCAGAAGATGGAAAACTAATTGAACAACTAAAGGTAAGATAGATGGAATTTCTTCTGTTTGAATTATGGAAAAGAAAAAATGTTAATGGTGAATAATTGTTACAGAAACTCTGAATGCTCCATGAAGGTCAAAAGCAGTATGGTGCAGTGGGGAATGTTGGGATGTGCAGAGAAAGGTGGAGGTTCTAGATGGGGTTCTTCCCAATCTTACCACAACACCTACAATAAGGCACAGGGCCTCCCTGATCCTCAGTGTCCTCCTCTGTAAATCAGTAGTTGTACTTATCTCTTTTTAAATAAGTGTTTAACTCATGGTATGCTAGAGGAAAGAGCAGTGAATGAAAGGAAAAGGCCCCTGGTCTCATGGAGTGTGTATTCTTTTCTGAGATCTAATTAATAAAAATGAGTAAATCAGCAGGTCAGATGTTAGCAGGTTGCTGTGGAATACACCAAATCAGAAGAGGGAGTACAGAGTGTGGATGGGACTAGAATCAGGGGAGCATGTTAGTTTCATGTATGATCATCATAGAAGACTTCAGCGATGAGGTGGCATCTCAGCAGAGATGGAGGTGAGTGAGGGAAGAGCCCACTGACAACCTGTGGATTGGGCACAGCATGGAGGTGACAGTATGCTTGCTGTGACCAAGGAAAAGATGTGGATGAACAGGAGGAAGGGTGTAGCTAGCTGAAACTGGAGATGAAACAGAGCCCAGACCACTGGAAAGACTCTGGTAACTACTCTGAGATGTGAATCAACAGGAAAGTTTGAGCAGAGGAGTTGGCATTCTCCTAAATGTTCTAAGATAGCTCTGACTGTAGGGTGATGGAAATGGTGGAGGATTGGCACTTGTCACTCATCCTGTGTAAATTCTGATATATCACAGAGGTATAGAAGGACCCAAGTAGGAAGCTGTGGCAGGTGATCAGTGATGGTGACAAGGAAAGAGATATTGTGATAGAGATAGTTAATGTGTGTGATTCTGAACATAGTCTGAGTGTAAAATGTACAATATTTCCTGATGGTTTAGATGAGTGTGGGATAGGGGAATTTAGGAAGGAAAGTAATACTCAAGAAAGGTTCTAGACTTTCGTCTAAACACTAGGAAGGATGAACTATCATCAATTAGGAAGGAACAACTGTTAGTGGAGAATGGTCAGCAATGGGGAGATCTGGAGTTAGTTTAGGGCATTGTGAAATTAAGATGCTTATCAGACATCCAAGTGGAGAAGGCAGGAAACTGAATTTATGGTTAAAATTTGTGTGCAGCTAAAAATTTGAGAGTCCTCAATGTGTAAAGGATATGAATCCACTAGCTGAGTGCAAACAGAAGAGACAGATCCTAATCTTAAATGAAGAATAGCAATTTTCTAAACTTTCTATCAACCATAAAATACCACATAATATAGAGATTGGGCTTACAGGTGATGTGAGTTGTTTCTCTCTTTCTCTGACTTCTACATGTACTCATTCCTTGTATTCATTTCCAGGACTGTGTCCTCATTTTCATCTTTAAAAGTCTTCTTTGGTGATTCCGTGGCTACTATTTATTGTTCATTCCCTATAAATTTTGTTGCAGCATACAGGTGTTTGTTTATTGGTACCTGGTGAATTCCAGAAAAGATAAAAATTCCTTTTAGTTGAAAATATGGGTTGGAAGAGCAGATAGCACAAGTAAACCTTAATTGTAAGGTCTTAGTGTACAGAGCTAAACTGTACATTCAATTTTAAACATTTCTGAACTAAGAAATCAGTATTTGATAGAATGCTTTGATGAGTTTAAAAAGTTTCTTAACATGGTCCTCTTTTGAAAACTAAATGGTAAATTAAAGTCCTTGCAGACATGCCTAGATTTCACAATGGTTCTTGCCTTTTCTTAGCTTTCTACAAAGTTCTTATTTTTATATCATCCAGTAACTGAGTGAAATACTATCATCCACATTACACAGAAAAGAAATCTGGTGTTCAGAAAAGATAGAAAATTTTTCCCAGGTCACACTAAATATAATCTGAACTGAGATCCTGCTCATGAGCTTTGAAGACTGATAGACCTGTTTTTGAGTTCTGGCTTGAATAGGATGGCAAAAACTCAAACCAACATGTTCTTTCCTAAAATCTTATAAACCAATGTGGTCTTAAACCCATTATTATGGATATTTGAGATGTTCAATTTTCAAGTTTCCTTTTTCTGTGTTTTAATATTTATTCTTGGTATGAGAGTAATTACTTCTGCAAACACGAGATTATTGTAGGAACTCTGAGAAAGAATTTAGAAGGAATATTATGGGGCTCCTGCTTCCAAATCTTAGGGAACAATTACGAGCTAGTTCAGGATACCCCAAGGGGTGGCAAGTGTTCCCCTCCATAACCTCAGAGTCCACCACTATTCAAAACAGCCCACTTGGGCCATTGAAACTCCAAAGTAAACACAATCCCTTAGAGCTATGTAATTCCTGACTCACACAATCATACACAGCAATGCTGTTCAATCCATAACTCAATTTGAACCAACAAATATACTTTCTTCCCATATGAAAAGAGAACCATCATTTGAACAGAATGTGACAACCTGCTGAGACCTAAATATCACACCACCCACTAAAAAAGCGGGGTGGGGGTGGGGCAACAAATGCAGAGAAGCATCCTTAGGAAACACAGACAATTCTTTCATCTGAATTAGGTCAGCACCTACTCTTCAGCTCTCCAAAGCCTGTTTTCCTAATTCTCAGCCAGTCCACTGGGCCTTCAGTTCTCTGAACTCTGGCCTTCTGACTGATCCTATGGTTCTGAAACAATCAGGTTGCTGACTTCTTACAGTACATGTGAATCAACACATTGGACTCTCTTACATAAGAAAGCCAGGAAGGAGCCCTTGAATTCCTGAACAACAGTTCTTTTGTAGGCTTATGGTAAAGGAGGATGAATCACAGAGGAACCTGTCCTGAAAAAAATGACAGTGAGAATGGGGGTCCTTAGAGCTGATAAAGAAGTTGCCATTACCATTCATTACTCAGGATTTTACAATTATTCAGGGGCTTGGTCATGTCGAATTAATCACCATAAATGCGTTTTACCCATTGATTTCCCCTCTGTGGAGAGGCAATTTGTCTTATTAAGCATTGTAAATTTGGGATCATGTTACTAAATATTAGGTGATATTATTTTCAGGTTGGTGGAAGAACCATAGTTCCACAATCAAAAATTTACCACTACTATGGGTTTCTCTGTAACCCCATCCATTGACACCCAACCATGTTGCTTCCCCATGGATACGGTAGGGAAGGAAACCTGCCCCATACCAATTCCTACAGACTGTCCTCCTCAGCTTCATCCGTTAAAGATGTTCTTGTCTCGGATTTTTAGTAATGATATCAAACAGTTTAAGACTGCTTATGGGCAGAATATTTTCTAATTCATCCCATCTTTATGACAACCATCAAGATAGGTGTGTAGCAAAGGTTCGTTAAAGAGATGAGGTAATTAAACTTCAGAGTATTACATAAATCAACCCAAACCTGTGAACCAGAAAGTACTAACAACAGTACTGAGACAAAGAAAATTACTCTAAAGTCCAGGTGCATATTCAAATTAATCATTTCCTCTAAATACCAAGCATAAGCAATTGTCTTTTGGGGTAAGAGAATAGAAGACTGAGAACACTTTCAATGTATAGGACAAAGCATTAGTCTGAGTTTGACAGGTTGCAGAAATGGGACAGTGGTTAGAGACAATGTTCATCGGACAAGTGCTTTTGTGTTGAAAGGTACAAGAGAGGGATGTCAAAGATAAGTCCTGCTCTGTCAGTCCATTCTTGCTCAGCAATACTCACATATTGTTTTTCTTTGAAATAGGACATGGTCACTACAGCATCTACCTATTTATTTGAAGCCACACAGAAAAGACTTTTTTTCAAAAATGTTTCTATATTAATTCCTAAGAATTGGGAAGGAAGTCCTGAATACAAGAGGCCAAAACATGAGAGCTATGAACAAGTAAGTGTCAAAATCTTCTCTAACAAAAACAAAGTATATTTTCAGATGCTTCCCAATTTTACCACAAATTGATTGTTCCAGAGTCTTTCTAACTAAATATTGTCATTTGTGTTCTTCATGTTTTAATGATCTTTTGAAACATTCTCAGGCTGATGTTAGAGTTGCAGCACCAGCCCTCCCAGGCAGAGATGAACCCTACACCAGGCAGTTCACAGAATGTGGAGAGAAAGCAGAGTACATTCATTTCACCCCTGACTTTGTACTGGGAAAAAAACAAAATGAATACGGACCATCAGGTATGAAATTTGGCTAAAACCACTCATTTTAAGTAAGCATTTCTGTTCCCAGCTTTAGTGGACAGATCTTGGAGCCAAAGTCTTTGGGTTCAAATCCTGGCTCCTCTGTCTTTTGTTTTTGTTTTTTGCCAGGTGTATGTTAAACAAGTGACCCACCCTGTCTGTGCTTATTCCTGGCAAAATGGTGACCAGTTGAGTTTCTACCTTATAGAATTTTTGTGAACCACAATCTAGATAATCCATGTAAAGTTATACAATCTAGTGTCGATATGTTTCAGAAATTTTGACAGCAGAATTAACAAATGTTTTCTAAGGCACAGTTTTTAGATTTCAGTTTTCTAGTTCTCCACATCTGTTAACCAATCACATGTAAATTCCATGAAAACCAGATGGAGAGAACCATGATGCCAGTTACTGATCAAGAGAAAATTTCTTTTTTTTTATTGGTTGTTCAAAACATTACAAAGCTCTTGACATATCATCTTTCATACATTTGATTCAAGTGGGTTATGAACTCCCATTTTTACCCCAAATACAGATTGCAGAATCACATCGGTTACACATCCACATTTTTACATAATGCCATATTAGTGACTGTTGTATTCTGCTACCTTTCCCATCCTCTACTATCCCCCTCTCCCCTCCCCTCCCATCTTCTCTCTCTACCCCATCTGCTGTAATTCAATTCTTTCCCTTGTTTTTTTTCCCCTTTCCCCTCACAACCTCTTATATGTAATTTTGTATAACAATGAGGGTCTCCTTCCATTTCCATGCAATTTCCCTTCTCTCCCCCTTTCCCTCCCACTTCTCGTCTCTGTTTAATGTTAATCTTTTCCTCATGTTCTTCCTCCCTGCTCTGTTCTTAGTTGCTCTCCTTATATCAAAGAAGACATTTGGCATTTGTTTTTTAGGGATTGGCTAGCTTCACTTAGCATAATCTGCTCTAATGCCATCCATTTCCCTGCAAATTCTATGATTTTGTCATTTTTTAGTGCTGCATAATACTCCATTGTGTATAAATGCCACATTTTTTTTATCCATTCATCTATTGAAGGGCATCTAGGTTGGTTCCACAGTCTAGCTATTGTGAATTGTGCTGCTATGAACATCGATATGGCAGTATCCCTATGGTACGCTCTTTTAAGGTCTTCAGGGAATAGTCCGAGAAGGGCAATAGCTGGGTCAAATGTTGGTTCCATTCCCAGCTTTCCCAGGAATCTCCATACTGCTTTCCCAATTGGCCGCACCAATTTGCAGTCCCACCAGCAATGTACAAGTGTACCCTTTTCCCCACATCCTCGCCAGCACTTGTTGTTGTTTGACTTCATAATGGCTGCCAATCTTACTGGAGTGAGATGGTATCTTAGGGTGGTTTTGATTTGCATTTCTCTGACTGTTAGAGATGGTGAGCATTTTTTCATGTACTTGTTGATTGATTGTATGTCCTCCTCTGAGAAGTGTCTGTTCAGGTCCTTGGCCCATTTGTTGATTGGGTTATTTGTTATCTTATTGTTTAATTTTTTTGAGTTCTTTGTATACTCTGGATATTAGGGCTCTATCTGAAGTGTGAGGAGTAAAGATTTGTTCCCAGGATGTAGGCTCCCTATTTACCTCTCTTATTGTTTCTGTTGCTTAGAAAAAACTTTTTAGTTTAAGTAAGTCCCATTTGTTTATTTCAAGAGAAAATTTCATAGGCTATTAGTTGCTGAAATTATTTAAACTACTTGCTTGTATCAAATGAAATTGTTTATAGTTAATCATTTGGGCCTATTAAAATGGAAATTTCATCTAATTCAATCTAAATGTTAAGATTATTTATCCAGATGAATGAAAGCAATTATTTTCCAGACAAAAATGAAAATCACTATTAAATGAGAGTTCAGTTCTCATGTCACTCTTCAGTGAAAACTTTCATGTAACCCCATACCCTATAATTGCCTCTCCCATTGCCTGTTCAGTGAAAGTTCATTAGTCTCTGTTTCTGCCAACACAGCCAGAGATAGTTATCAATACCTGGACCAGTTCCTCTGTCCAACCTTGAAAGCTCTATCATCCCCTCCATCCCAATCTTACCTCTCTTCCACACATTATCCTGACAAGAATTGCTCTCATTGGTTCCCCAAAATATCACACCATCGTAAGTGTAATTTCTTTCTACCCTGACATGTTCAGCAAATCTAGTCACTTGAGCCACAAATACAAATAGCTCAATCCCCCAGCCACTCTTATCCTTAACTATATGCTCTTGTCTGTCTCTTTTTGGCTTCTGTTACCTGTTTCCCAGACTGTTTAAGGAATACATAACACTAACTGGCATCATTACAAACACACAGTTTCTAAGCTCAGTTATGCTCTCAAGTCTATTTAACAGTATTCTTACTTGGCTCTTCTCAGTTACCTTTCTCATTTCCCATAGTAGCTATTTCAAAGCTTCTACCATTTTTGTCAAGAATCTCTAGCCACTCTCCTTACTCCCATCAATTATCAGACGCCTGGAGTAAACAAACTCATTGAAGCCACTAACTGCCGTTTGTTAATTAATTTTTTATTTATATATGATAAATCACTACCTTTTTTGTTTTATCACCCAAATTCATGTCCACCTTATACTGGTCATAGAAAAGACTTCCAATTTTTACATCCAGTGTCCCCATCTCAGTTCTTGATCTTTCCTCATATCCCATAATTTAGATCTATTCTATTATTGACAGTTCCACCCTTCCTCTTAGACAGGAGTTTTTTATGTCATTTGATGTATGTGTTTGTAAAAGAAAATTCACATTCTCCAAACCTTGCCCTAAAAACAACAAGGCTTTTGGAAAAATAGGATGAGGAAGAGAGCCTTCAAAATCTACATAATTTCATTAACAACTACGAAAGTATAGTGTATAGAAAGATCATTTGGACCAACCAGGCAGCAACTAACTCAGTATGGCTGGTGGCTGCCACACAGATATTGAAAGTGCAAATGTGTATACACACACATGGGGAAGAAGAGAGAGAGAGAGAGAGAGAGAGAGAGAGAGAGAGAGAGAGAGAGAGAGAGAGAGAAATTCTATTAGAAATAAGAACAATGAAAGCTGAAATGACACATGTCACTGGCAATGGAATCCTAAGTCAGAAGGACTGTTTTTAAGGTGTGGATGGTACGTAGAGCAACTTGAGGAGGGTAGAAGGCTGAGGGTGGAATTTTTTAGAAGATAGTCACAGATGCAGGGAGTTTTAAATTTTCTTAAAATTCACCAAAATCCTGTAGTAGGACTTGATATGAGGGCTTTTCCCTCCCACACTGAAGGTTATAATTCTACTCCCACGAGCCAGGTCTCATTTCCCCAGAAAATCATAAAGTTTTAAATTTTAAAGTTTATTGCATAAACAATAATTTAGGGATATTGTTAAAATCCAGACTTTGATTTAGTAGGTTTAGTAGAATGAGTAGAATGAGATTCTGCTTTTCCAACAAGCTCCCCAGTGATGTTGATGCTACTGGTCCAGAACCATATTTTGAGGTCTATACTTTTCATTTTGTAGGTCCTTAATTTTTTGAGGTTTTATTTTTTAAATACTCAATATTTCATTTAATGTATATAAATAAAAATAATAATTGTTTTATATAATTAGTGCTTACATGTATCATAAATGTATCACTTCACTTTGACACCCCCAGAATTCTCTGTGGTCTATAATACTGTTTCCAAGTTTTTTCATTACCACTCTCTCAAGAGCATTTTTAGACAAAATTTCCAGATTATATCATATGGTATCTTAATACAAACTAATTATCATATATCTGATTGTACTGTTGGTAGAGTTGAAGTTTAGAGAACCATAAATCATTACATTATGTAATATCTTTTGCTCCCAAGCTACCAAACCCCAAATATTTGTCTACTTTGATGATAGCATATGCTCCATAGATGCTTCATTGATTTAACATGTTGTAGAATAAAAAGATAATATACTATTTAACAGTATAGTCATTTAATACCACTGGGTCTTTTATAAACAAAAATATTAGGAGTTATGGAAATCCTCAATAAAAATATATGTTGTAATGGAAAGATCTTCTTAAAATTTTTGAGATACAAAATTTTTCACCTGAATTATCATCATGCATTTGAAATAATTTCCTACAGGTAGATTGTTTGTCCATGAGTGGGCTCATCTCCGCTGGGGAGTGTTTGATGAGTACAATGAAGAGAAGCCTTTCTACAACAGCACATCAAAGAAAATTGAAGCAACAAGGCATGGATACTTATATTCTCCTAATGACCTCAGACTTTTAACTGGTTTTTTCCTTCTTTCAAACCACAATTATTCATTTTTTCTCATTTTTGCAAATAACAGGTGCTATATTACAGAACTGACTCTTTTTATGGAAATATATCTTAGTGCAGTTGGTTTTCTATTTAAAATACACATAATAACTTTGATGGCAATTATTTGATTGGCATTTTGGTGTATTTTACACCTGTCTACCACAATGGCCAGAACTCATTTAAACTAAAATTGTACACTACATAGTGGACTAACTACAAAATTGATCAAAATTATTTCTGTTTGTATAAAGTAAACAAAAGTACTGCTAAATGTGGGCTAAATAAGAAACCAAATGCTCTAAGAAGCCAATTAGTGGGGTAAAAATGGGAGCTCATAACCCACTTGAATCAAAGTGTGAAATATGATATATCAAGAACTATGTAATGTTTTGAACAGCCAACAATAAAAAATTAAAAAAAAAAAAGAAGCCAATTAGTAACTTCTTGGAAATGAATAGAGGTCATTTTAGAATGTCAATCTAGCATCACAGTTAATTAAAGACTATCTGCTTGATTCTAAGATCAAGAAAATAAAGTGGTTGGGGAATCCACTTAAAACTGGGTGCCCAATCAATGATACATGTCCACCTGGGGAGAGGAACTTGTCACACAAGTGCAAACAGTAATAACTAAAATGCCTCAAAATTAACTGTCACATATTTTTCAGGTGTTCCACAGGTATCACTGGCAAAAATAGAGTTTATAAGTGTCAAGGAGGCAGTTGTACAGAGAACTTATGCAAAATTAATTCTACAACAAAATTGTATGGAAAGGACTGTCAATTCTTCCCTAATAAAGTTCAAACAGAAAAAGCATCCATAATGTTCATGCAAAGCATTGATTCTGTAAGTATGCCAATCATGATTTTCAGAATTTATAATCAAAGGGCATTTCTAGTTTTATTCATTTTTATTTTTATTATTTTGTGGTGCTGGGTGTCAAACCCAAGGCCTTATGCATGTTAGATGAGCACACTATCCATTGAACTACATTCCCTGCCCCACATACCCTATTTTAAATTATCTGTCCAGGTGAAGTAAGGCTTAAATATAATAACATAGAGTTCTTTGAACATTGGCTGGTGCATGGTAAGCACACAAATAGTATAACCTGTTATCATTATCACTATTGTGGTAAAACTACTTGATTCACATTAGTTACATTTTATTCAGTAAAAGTGTATTTGCAGAACATATTTTAAATTTTTTCCAGTTTTGAAATTAGACTTTTTTAGTGCATATAATAATAGTAAATTATTTTTTTATTTCATTAATCTTTTAGGTGTTGGAGTTCTGTAATGCAGAAAACCATAACCAAGAAGCTCCAAGTTTACAAAACATTAAGTGCAATTTTAGAAGTACCTGGGAGGTAATCAGCAATTCTGAGGATTTTAAAAACACTACACCCATGGCAGCACCACCTCCTCCACCTGTGTTCTCATTGTTGAGGATCAGTGAAAGAATTCTGTGCTTAGTTCTTGATAAGTCTGGAAGCATGTCTGTAAGTTTATGGATCCATATTTTCTCAATGTGGGAATGGAAATAATCAAATGCTAAGAACACACTGAACTTTATCTGTACCTGGGTTGCTCTAAATCACATAGTAACATAAAATACCATCACTTCCTGTAATCATGAGCTCATGATGTTGCAACATTATTGTAGCAAAAGAAAGATGACAAAAGAGTTAAGAATATTCTAATAACCTAATAACATAAGAATATCCATTTTTCCCCAGAAAATGGATGTTTACTAGGGGAAGATATAAGGCTTTAGCTGGAAAATTAAAACTAGACATTGAAATATGAAGTTGTTTTAAACCATGGTCCTTGTACTGAAAATGCTTGAGACATGGAGATAGAGTGGGTTAGTGGTTGCTAAACCCCATTCCAGTTCAAGGAACAAAAACAATCAGCAGAATTCTGAACACGGCTTTATCTTATTTGTATCAACTGTGCAAATGACCTCTTTATACTTGAAGACACACACAAAAAGCATCATATAGGAGTGAGGGCCTGCTTCCTTCTCTGCCTGCAGTTGGCTTCCACCTGGCCTATGTGTGCTGCTTCCTGGGAGCCCAGCTTTTCCTCTGGTACTTCTCTCCCTCTGGCTGCCTGATTCTCTTCCACAACCAGTAGCTCATTTAGGCCCCTTTTCACCCTGCCAGCATACCACAGGGGCCTTGATTGCCGCTCATTCAGATTGAGTTTGCTGTTGTCCTGACCTGCTGGGCTGTTTCCACTCGTAGGAGTGTATAGGGCACTTGTGACCAGTCCAAGTTGAGACCCTTTTGTTTTGCCATGGTTATGTGTTCTCTAGTCCTACAGGAGTTCTGTGAAGCAGGCCATCTAGTTCTAATAGTTGCAAAATTTACTTGAGCTGCAGTAAATGCTGGGATAGACTAGTCCCCGGTAGATGTACCATTTGAGCTCTGGGTAGAGGTCCAGATAGTCTGGTTAGGCTATCTAGTACTAATAGTTCTCCTGGGGCAATAAAATGTATTATCATGTGGGGAAAAAAAGAATATATAGCTGTAGCCATTCATTCCATGATCATTTGGTGAATAGAAAGCATTGTATTGGACTCCGAGAATATATGTCCATGTCCTTCAGAAATTGAGAGTCCAATAGAAAAAATTTGTCTCATTACCTGGATTACTCATATTTATTCTACAAAATTTGGGAGAAGCACTCACTCAGGAGATGGGCTGGATTTATTGGCTGTTATATGCTCTTCTGATTGCAACACTGCCTGTGAATACGTCTGTTTACTATATATTATATTGAAACTAATGTGTAATGTGTCTTTCCCAACTAGCTTGGGAGCTCTTCTAGGAAGTAGAACCTTATCTGATGCATCTTTGTATCCCCATGGCCTAGAACAGAGTTTATCATGTAGGGTTAGTCAATAAAAAAATTGTCGAAATGAATGGACTATTAATAAGCAAATGCAATGTTATAAAGCACCCAGAGGACAGCAAGTTTGAAGCAGATAGAGCATGCATGCTGCAGGCCAGGAATAAAAACTTCAGCAAATAGGGAAAGGGTGGCTATTAAAAAAGGGCAGAGAAAGATACAGATTAATGAAATGAACCACAATAACACAGAGTTCCAGAAAGAGAGCAGCAAAATGCTATACAGCAGCCCATAAAGTGACCAGAAAATGTCACTGAGAAAAGAAGAAGCTCCTGATTGGCAGCTGAGGAGTCTTCCCTAAACAGGGTGCTGGCAGATACAGGGTTAAAGTCAAAGCAAAGAAACAAAGTGGTGTAGAATACTCAAATATTGGGGTGTAGAAGTTTTTCCCTGTAATTTGTTCAGGAAGTTCAGAGAGAAACTTGGGTGTGGTTGTGGAGAGGAACCCTCTGAGTGTGGTGAGGAGGGATGGAGAGGACAAATTATGAAGAAGTATACATCCTCAAAAACCCAATACCAGGAAGAGGGATGTGAGTCCTGAAGTGTTACCAAAGAACCAATTCAAATTAATCCATAGATGAATAAGTGGTGGGGAAGGTTAAGAGAAAGGGAAAGGAGGGAGGGAGGGACTGGGCTTCTCAGCATTTACTGCAGCTCAAGTAAGTTTTGCATTTTGGGAAGACTAGTCCCTAGTAGATGGACCATTTGAGCTCTGGGTGGAGGTCGAGATAGTCTGGTTGGATTGGGAGTTCTGGGGTGTGATTTCATCCTAGGACAAGAGGCACAGAGGCTCCCAGGAGGAATCTGAGAGGCTATAAAATGTGTATCTTCACTTGCAACTCAATCTCCTCCCTAGCTTCCACCTCTAACTTGGGTGGTTAGCAGCAGGAATCATTCCTAATTGAAAAATCTAAGCTCCTTACTATTCTGTATGTGTTCCTTAACAGACATAACCATATTTTTTAATTTCACCAATTAAATAATTGCTTTCTTCAACAATACCAATTAATAGTTATAGAAATTTCTTACCAATAAAGTTTATCCACTCATTTTGTGGGATCTGCTATTATATTCTATATGAAAACCACTTGATTGTTTTCTTGTCTTTTTTCAGTTCTCCTCTCAGAGTTCTACTCGCCTCGATCGAATGAATCAAGCAGCAAAATATTTCCTACTACAGACTGTTGAAAATGGATCCTGGGTAGGGATGGTTCACTTTGATAGTGCAGCCAGTGTTAAAAGTGAGCTAATCCAAATAAAAAGTGACAGCGAAAAAAACAAGCTCTTGGGGAGGTTACCTACTGTAGCTCTTGGAGGAACTTCCATCTGCTCTGGAATTACAACTGCATTTCAGGTGAAAAACATACTGCAAATATAGTTTTTCCTTTTTTCTTTGTTTATTTTCAGCATGTTTTACCACAAAATGCTGCTGCACATACATTTTGCCTAGTTTTAACATAATTTATTCTAAAAGGCACAGAACACACAGAAAAAAATCCACTTGGTTTTTAATGGATCAGTGAATCAATGAATAAAATATAAGGAAAAAAATAAGTATAAAAATGCCACTACATTATATGACCAATAAGACCAGAGATTTTGCTCTTGTTTGCATAGAAGAGTTGGTGTTAAATAAATGTCAATTAAGTAAATAATAGTTTGTGGGCACAAAAGCCATCAACTTTGGGGACAATGAAGCAAATTACCTGGTATGATTCCTCTTTGGGCCAGTTCTCCTTTTAGTTTATGTGGCATTCAGACAGGGCAAACTGATGCTTATTTATTAAAGCAGATGGAATAGGGACTATTAATCCTATCTAGTGTAAGTATCAGAGTACTGGCTCTGTTTATTAGCTTTGTAACCTGAGGCAAACTTTTTGCGTCTATGGATTCTATATGCCTTATCTAAACAATAGAGGACAGAGGAATGCCTACTCATAGGATTATTATGAAAATGATGTGAACTTATATAGTTACATACTTAGAATGATCTTTGCTGTATTATAGAGTAAATTTTATCCAAATGGTCATATTGAACACATCATTAATGTCAATTGGGTCATTTTCCTTCTTAGAAACCCTCTTCATCCCCTCACAATCTAAAAAATTTAATCTGAATTCCTCAGTCTGAAAATACTCCATAGTCTCCTGAGGCTAAGACTGCCCTCTTCTATCTCCCAACCTTTTTCTCAGTTCTCCACTCCTGATGCTCTATGCCCCACAAACTTATAGTGCACATTTTTCTCCAAGCCCCCTGTATGCTAGCTGTCCCTGTACCTATGCACATGCAATTTCTCTACCTAAAACGGTTTCTTCTTTCTCATCTTGACATGTTAAAATTCTATTTCTTCAAAATCGTCTCTCTTTTTAGCTTTTACTGCCCCTACACAGCCCTATAGAGTCTCTTTTATGAATTACATGGCTTTTTAAGTATAGGTTTATCAAATAAAGGTCTGCATTCAAATCACAATTGTCACTATTAGCTTTGTGACACTAAGCATGATTCTCGACTCTTCTAATCCTTGATTTCCTCCTTAGTAAAATGGGATAATGAAAGCCAGCACATAAGGTTGTTCATGTTTTCATTTATTTAACATGCATTTAATGTCTAGCTGCTTCCCTCTGTGGTGTTTGCTATATCCATGGGGAACAGATTTTACCATATAGGTGAATACAAACAGTAATGCACATTATGGAGACAGTGTTGTGAAAGAACTCAACAGGGTGATATGATTTTGAGTAACTAGGAAAGGAGGGAATCACTTCAGAAAAAGAGGCCATTGAAGCCTTCCCTAAAAGTGACATCTAAAGTAAGATTTGAAGGATAAGAAAGAGCCAATGGTTCATGTAGAATGGAGAGTACAAAGTTCTTTAGATAGAGTTGGAGAAAAATGGATTATCGCAAGAAATGGTAGAAGCTGGTGGCACTGGAGAATAGCAAATGAGGGGGTATGAAATGTGGTTGGAAAATTAGATTATGGCTAAACTCAAAGCTTCAAAAGTATGAGAGATTTTTACATTTTTTTTTTTTTACAATAACAAACAGCTACTGAAGAGCTTGAAACATCAGAATCTGGTTATCAATTTATGTTTTATGAAGGTGACCTGTTGCCCCATGTAAAACCACGTGTAGGGAGCAAGAGTGGTAATGTGGAGACAGTTTGGGAGCTTGGGCTTGAAATTACATAAATTACATAACATATAAAACATAGTTAACACATATTTAATGTTCAGTTAAAGGGATATCTCTAATATTTTGTCATCTTTCTTGAACTACAGAGTACTCTGTTGAACATATTTGTTGTGTTTATCTTACTCTTCTTTACATCTCCTCAGTATCAGCAACTCTGTAAATATTATTGAATTGAATTGAATTTTTTCTATGAATGCAGGAGCAATAGTTCCTATTGAATTCCAGCATAGTGGCTGACCCACTGCAAATGCTCAGTGAATATACTAATTTAAAAAAGGAGAGATGAAGAAGAGAGAATGTTACTTCATCTTTGGATCTTCATTTTGCATTTACTTGTGAGGGAGTAGTGTGTTATGAATGCAGTATAAATACCATAAATGTATATAGCCTCCTCTATTCTTCAGTTTCATTTCAATGCATATCTGAGTATATTTTTCATATATTACAATATGTATAAGTCTCTTTGACTCAGAATCTGAACAAATCGTAATGAGGGTGGTGATTTTTCCCCTTGATATGAACTTTATTAGGGATTCTACATTCTAAAACCTATTCTATAAATCTATGCATACCTCCACTCCATGAACAAGAAAGCCACTGATAACCTGACTTTTTTTTCTTGAAGTCTACTCTCAGTTTCCCAAAATGGTGCTCAAAGAGGCCACCACTAATTAAAGCTGTCACAGAAGTTGAAATATAATAGTTATCCCAGGCTAAGTTCTCTTTATCCTCTTACACAGCCATCTACATTTAGAGCTCCAAGGTTCAAACTGTTGGACTTTTAGGAAAGCAATTCAGTTGCAAATAAAAATCAACAATTATTATTCATGATGTCTTTTGAATACCACTAATATGTTTAGTTCTATGCCAGTTACTATTAAGAGTAAAATAAAGTTATACAGCGTCCCTAACCTCAACATGCTTATAATTGAACATATCTTTTTGAAAAGTACGCTAAGAGTTTTCTAATTTGAAATTAAGACTCTTTATTTTGAGTGGACACTATTTTTCAAATTAGTTCATTTTATTTTTTTTTTTTTTTTTTTTTATTGGTTGTTAAAAACATTATAAAGCTCTTGACATATCATATTTCATACATTAGATTCAAGTTGGTTATGAACTCCCAATTTTACCCCAAATACAGATTGCAGAGTCACATCCGTTACACATCCACATTTTTACATAATGCCATATTAGTAACTGTTGTATTCTGCTACCTTTCCTATCCTCTACTATCCCCCCTCCCCTCCCCTCCCATCTTCTCCCTCTACCCCATCTACTGTAATTCATTTCTCTACTTGTTTATTTTCCCATTCCCCTCACAACCTCTTATATGTAGTTTTGTATAACAATGAGGGTCTCCCTCCATTACCATGCAATTTCCCTTTTCTCTCCCTTTCCATCCCACCTCATCTATCTGTTTAATGTTAATCTTTTCTTCCTGCTCTTCCTCCCTGCTCTGTTCTTAGTTGCTCTCATTATATCAAAGAAG
Source organism: Marmota flaviventris (assembly GCF_047511675.1). NCBI lineage: Eukaryota > Metazoa > Chordata > Mammalia > Rodentia > Sciuridae > Marmota > Marmota flaviventris. Next base: position 72,953,962 of record NC_092507.1, read on the forward strand.
ACATTTGGTATTTGTTTTTTAGGGATTGGCTAGCTTCACTAAGCATAATCTGCTCTAGTGCCATCCATTTCCCTGCAAATTCTATGATTTTGTCATTTTTTAGTGCTGCGTAATACTCCATGGTGTATAAATGCCACATTTTTTTTATCCATTCATCTATTGAAGGGCATCTGGGTTGGTTCCACAGTCTAGCAATTGTGAATTGTGCTGCTATGAACATCGATGTAGCAGTATCCCTGTAGTACGCTCTTCTAAGGTCTTCGGGGAAAAGTCCAAGAAGGGCAATAGCTGGGTCAAATGGTGGTTCCATTCCCAGCTTTCCCAGGAATCTCCATACTGATTTCCAGATTGGCCGCACCAGTTTGCAGTCCCACCAGCAATGTACAAGGGTACCCTTTTCCCCACATCCTCTCCAGCACTTGTTGTTGTTTGACTTCATAGTGGCTGCCAATCTTACTGGAGTGAGATGGTATCTTAGGGTGGTTTTGATTTGCATTTCTCTGACTGCTAGAGATGGTGAGCATTTTTTCATGTACTTGTTGATTGATTGTATGTCCTCCTCTGAGAAGTTTCTGTTCAGGTCTTTGGCCCATTTGTTGATTGGGTTATTTGTTTTCTTATTGTTTAATTTTTTGAGTTCTTTGTATACTCTGGATATTAGGGCTCTATCTGAAGTGTGAGGAGTAAAAATTTGTTCCCATGATGTAGGCTCCCTATTTACCTCTTTTATTGTTTCTCTTGCTGAGAGAAAACTTTTCAGTTTAAGTAAGTCCCATTTGTTGATTTTTGTTATCAACTTTTGTGCTATGGGTGTCCTATTAAGGAATTTGGAGCCCGACCCTACAATATGTAGATCGGAGCCAACTTTTTCTTCTATCAGACACAGAGTCTCTGATTTGATATCTAGCTCCTTGATCCACTTTGAGTTAACTTTTGTGCATGGCGAAAGGAGGGGATTCAGTTTCATTTTGTTGCATATGGATTTCCAGTTTTCCCAGCACCATTTGTTAGGGTTCTTTTTGACAAAATTATATGAGGATGAAATAAAATTTGCTCCAATTTAGACTCTAGTACTTCCTGTTTGTTCCCTCTGTTCCCTTTCTTGAGGTGGATTCTTAATGTATCCATCTGTATATACAATCGGCACTATACACTAAAGGTTTCATGTAGGATAGTCAGTCAAAGAAAGCAGAAAAATATCACTTCTATATTCCACAATTATATTGTAGGTGTCTAGTTGACCTGAATTTTCCAGGCTGAGATACCACTGTCATTTGGTCCAGGCAGGATTTTCCAAAGCCCTTCTCCCGGCTACCTACATTTGAGTAAATATTCTCTTCAATAGGCAGGGATGGAGGTGGGGCAGGAAAAGGTAATGTTTAAATTTCCCCAGGGATTGTTGATTTCAGATTCTATGATTTTAAAAGAGACTAACACCTCTATTCCTTACACTATCATTTATTCATCTGAATTTTTCTCTAATTTCCCATTGGTCTTTTGGATCTAGGATGGTAATTGTGGTCTGAATTATGCTTGCAGGTGATTAAAAAGCTAAACCCCCAAATAGATGGATCTGAAATAGTGCTGCTGACAGATGGGGAGGACAGAACTACAGGGAGATGTACTGATGCTGTGAAACAGAGTGGGGCCATCATTCATTTAATTGCTTTGGGGCCAGATGCTGAAAAAGCAGTAATACAGATGAGCAATGAAACAGGTAAAACATGATCTGAAAATTCTAGACCTTTAATACTAATGTATATAAAGAGGCTGACAATTCAACAACTTCTCTTGAGCACCTGGTTTGCAGATGCTGAGCCAAGAGTTGAAAATCCCAGTCAAACCAGATGCAATCTCTGTTCTAACTCAGAATCCTGTTGCGTGGAAAGGCAAATGACACTACAAATCAGATCACATAAGCTGATAACATTCCTTGACAACATGAGAAATAACAAAGAATAAATTTCTATGTGGGAAAAAGCCATAAGTTCGCCTAAGGTTGTAGAGAATAAGGGCAAGGAGGTCTGAACAATGAAGTGACTTCTTTGCTGGTGCTTGAACAAGGGTTAGAGAAGATAATCAGGCCATGAGCAAAAAAAAAAAAAAAATCATGTTTGAATGATAATGTGAGACAATGTGATGGAAGCAATAGTGTTCCTGTAAGGTCAGAGCATAGGTGCCCCTCTGTGAGGTGGGAGGTCATGACTAACAGCAGCTCAGCCAAAATATCCAAATAACAATAAAGTTTCTAGATAAATATTAACTAGGTAGCTATTATTTTAGATACACAGATATGATGTAAATAAATTACATGTTTTAATGCCTTCTAAAAATAGCGAAGAAAACATAATTCATGAGTACCATTTTATCAAATTGGTTTTAATGACACCAAATATAAACCTGCTTTTAGTTGTACAAACTCATTGTTTTCCGGTGTTTTGTTTTGTTTGTTTTTGGTGTTTTATTTTGTTTTGAGACAGAATTGCTTAAGTTGCCAAGGCTGGGCTCAAAATTGTAATTTTCCTACCTCAGATTCCCAAGTAGATGGGATTAGAGGCCTTTGCTACCATGAATGTTCAAAGTGCTTTTATAGCCATTGTAAAATTTATTCCTCTTCCAAATATTCCATTCAGTAGCACTACTTTTTAGGATTTGTCCCGACTGCTTACTATTCTATCTCTGGTTAGTTATTACCAGGATACATCAATATCTTTCTAATTTATTTACTATCTTTCTAATTGACTAATTCTGATATAATGTTTGTAAATCTAAAAAACAACTTAATTACAACTATATCTTAAATAAAAGTAAAAATTACCCTAAAGGGGTATGTAAAGTCTGTGAGCTTCACCATGTGGAATTGTAACATCTTCTTTCATAGTCTTTGATTATTTGATGTATTTCAGCTAGCTGAGATTTTGATTTAGAGGTATTAAAGTTGCTTATGCTTCCTCGTGATAACATTTTTAAATTAGCACTTCAGAGTTAAATCTTATAGCTATTTGACATTGGTCTGTTTAAATAATACATACTGAAACTGTGATTTTATTTAAAATATTATATTATTAATCACTAAAATTTACTTATTTTCAAGAAAGCAAACTAGCTAATGCATTTATATTTTAGGAGGAAAGCATGTTTTTGCTTCAGATGAAGCCGTGAACAATGGCCTCATTGATGCTTTTGGTGCCCTTACATCAGAAAATGCTGATCCCACCCAGAAGTCACTTCAGGTCAGAGTTGCCACTCTTGGGATTTTTGTGTTTGCATTTACTATAACTGAGCAGAAGAATTTGGTAGTCTTAAGTTTTGAGTTCTATATTTATCTCAAAGTGAATTTTTAATTAAAATCAAAACTTCTGCCATAGATAGAAATATACTTTAGCTATAACAAAATTAAGTGCTAAGATAAGAGTAAAATAAATGGTGAGATAGCTAAGATTGTTTTTTCATATTCCCATATAATTTGGTTAAGGGATAATGTTAAAACCTAATCACATCCATTTTCCACCAAAAGACTTCACCCAAAATAAAGCAACCATTTTGAATGAAAAACTAAAACAAAACTCATGTTTCCAAGCTTTCCTTACACTTCACTGTTATAAAATAAATTTAGACACATGAACTCAAGCACCTAATTTGCAAATAGAAGAAATATATCTTGGAAATAAACACAAGAAAGAAAGGCTAGGGATTCTCCTATCTCTTCAACCACATTTTTCGCTGGGATTTTATTTTACTCACCTCTCTTCTGAACTCAACTTTTTTATCATCTATATCACAATAGCACCATTATTTTCTCATTTCTCACTTCTCCCATCTAACAGAAATGTTGTGTCCTTGTCTAACATATCTCCAAGTCCTACATCCTACCAGCTGCTTGTAATTATCATTATACTATTTGCTTCTGAGTTCAACTGTTTAAGATCATGCACATTTGTCTTTCTGGGCCTGGCTTGTTTCAGGTAACATAATGTCACAGAAGATCCAACTTGATCCACTCACTACATGTTTCCACATTTAGATACTTAGATTCAAGAAGTTTGATTAAGCTTTGGTTCTTTAATTCAGATCCCATGTACAATGTCCACATAGCCTGTTCCCATCAAAATGTTTTTTAAAATATCTGTTTCTCTTCTTTCTCCATTTACAAAAGTCTATTTCATACCTCCTTATATCAAGACTTCTGTGTTCCGTTTTCCTATTCATCAAGTCACTGTCTATATTAAAACTTACCATGATCACCCAGACAGACCTATTTTCCAACAATAAGAAGAGCATAGATGCTATCGCCTATGGCTTAGAATATGTACATACTGGTTTGGAGATTTAACTCAATAGTAATACTTTCTTAAATCAAAGACATATTCACTTAACAGGAGATGAAGACTTTTATAACAATGATGCTTCAAAGTAGAATTCACTTACTTTTATCAGCATGAGGGTATTTTGGGTTGTGGAGTAAGCTAAAGTAGAAATGGGATTTCTTGTTGTTCTAAGAAGGCTCCACCTAGGAAACATGTAATGAGTGGATCAAGTTGGATCTTCTGTGACATTATGTTACCTGAAACAAGCCAGGCCCAGAAAGACAAAAGTTCATGATCTTACACAGTTGAACTCAGAGAAGCAAATAGTATAATGATGATTATAAGCGGCTGGTAGGATGTTGGACTCAGACAGATGTTAGACAAGAATACAACATTTCTGTTAGATGGGAGTAATGAGCTCAAGAGATCTATCATACAAATATGGTGATGATAGTTAATAACATGTATTTTATCCTTCAAAATTGTTCAAAATGGAATTAAGCTCTTTCAACGAATACACACACACATACACACACACACACACACAAACAAAATGACAAGGATGTGAGGTGATGCTCATGTAAATTAGCTTGATTTAGCCTTTCTATAATGTGTACACTTTTCAAAACTTCATGTTGTATATGATAAATTTATACCATTTTGTCACTTTAAAAAATAATAATTAAAGCAAAAGAGTTGGCTCTCCTAGACTAAGTGCTATCCACAGAGATTTAAATAATTTCTTTAAAGTTTCTTTCTGAGAAGATCCTATGCTTTATTGTTTTTTTCTCAGGATTCCATCCTGTACACATTAGTTTCCCCTATTGTATTTACCCTCCAGAGCTTCATTCTCTATCCTGTGTGAAAAACTATTTCAAGATTCCCGATGAGGAAAATATATCCATGAGAGCTTTTTTTCTAATGATTTATGCTCCATATTTATAAAGCCCTCACTCTCTCTGTCAAATACTCTAATGACACATAAACATTATATCTTGTATCATCATGTAGATGGGGAATTGAGGATAATCACACACATGCACAAACATTCATACACATATACACCCCCAATAGTCCATCTCTGTCCATAGTACCCATTAATACTAACGACTGGCATGGGTGTTTATCCAAAAAAAATGAAAAAAAAATTAATTGGTTCATGCTCCCAACTGTAAATTCATTCTCCTGCTCTATAGCTCTTTTATACCCTATTCTTTTCTCAGACCCTCTATTTTCAACATTCTAGCTAACAACTTCTACGTACCAATGATCTTTCAGAAAGATCCCAAGTCTAAGGTGGCATGCCATGTATAAGATTGTATTCAGATGAAAAATAATGGATGATCTTTAAAAGAAAAAAATAAAATTATTCTATTCTATAGTCATTAATTTTTAAAATATATCTAAACAGCTGGAAAGTAAGGGATTAACCCTGAACAATGATACCTGGATGAATGACACTGTAATAATTGATAGCACTGTGGGAAAGGACACATTCTTTCTCGTCACGTGGGAAAAACAGCCTCCCAGTATTTCACTCTGGAATCCCAATGGGACACTGACAGAAGCTTTCACACGGGACACTCTTTCTAAAATGGCCTATCTCAGCATTCCAGGAACTGCACAGGTAAGTGATCAGCTTTTAGACATTCTCTGAATTTTTGAAAGCTGAAATTGTTTTATGTCATTCTCTGAATTTTTGAAAGCTGAAATAAATTGTTTTATGTCATAAATGTATTGATGATTATATCATCGACAAAATTAATTTGCCATGCAGTCTCCTTGCCTTTGTAATCCTAAAGATCGTGGTGAATGGCAGAAAAAATAAATAAAGAACTCTTACTTCAGGAGAAAAATCTAACAAAAACTTTCAGGTAAAACTATGGGAAGACACTATGCAGTTAGTGTACAGATCGCTGTTAAGGTCAATGAATAAGGGCAAAGGCAGACTACACTATCCGGTAATTATTTTTTTCAGATGAGATGTCACACAATATAGACACCATGCATGACAATAATCAGAGTACCTGCCTGAACCTTAACTCTCACCATTTTAAAACCTCAAACCACCAAAAACCTGTTCATCATACTCACACTTCTAAGATTTATTGTAGATTTGCATAGTGGGAATCAGGATACCATTTGACTCTGGAAACTTATTATCTTTCCACTGGAAATTTTAGGTGGGCACTTGGACTTACAGTCTTCAGGCCAAAGCAAACCCAGAAACACTAACCATGACAGTAACTTCTCGGGCAGCAAATTCTTCTGTGCCTCCAATCACAGTGAATGCTAAAATGAACAAAGACACAAACAGCTTCCCCAGCCCGATGATCGTTTATGCACAAGTTCTCCAAGGGTATCTCCCCATTCTTGGAGCCAGTGTGACTGCGATCATTGAATCAAACAGTGGAAAAACACAAGTTTTGGAACTTTTGGACAATGGTGCAGGTAATTCACAGGTTTTATGAATAAGCCTATATTTCATAACTCAGGATATGGTAAGGGTCCCTGTGGCATCATAGGTCAGTAAGACAGAATCCTATGGAATGAAGGAACAGCAGGAAATTGTATCAGATAAAGCCTACAATCAAAATGTTGACAACAGATGTTATTTGTTGTTATTATTATTGTTTGTCATTGGTTTATCAACCAATATCTGTCATCATTTAAGTAGATCTCATTCAGAAGGTTGAGGACATCGTCAAGAAAGTGTGCTCAGGGAGGGTGAAGCACAAGCAGCCAAATGAGATCTAGTGGTAGAACCTGGGCTCCTGGTAGGAAAAATTCCCAAGAGCTGGGAAAAAAAGTCAATCTTTAGAGCCAAGGCCCAGGGGTTATCAGAGTTACCACAAAGAGGAGGGCTCACCACTGGGGCATCAGATACCAGGTCTTAAGGACAGAAAACAGGGAACTTGCGAGTCATTTTCTGTCTCCCTGGTTCATATCGGTGTGTGGTGCTTATAGATCCTTTCCAGAGTCTGGATGGTCCTAGACAACAGAACCTTCTGGTAAGAGGTCAGTGAGCAAGGAAATAAGCAATTTGATACACATCTGAATTATTACAGTTTGTATCAGTACCTCTCACAATGTAATTTTCAGTCCTTTGATAATACTGTATTCAACTAGAATTGGCAAATTATTCTGACATGCAACTCAATTCCTTCTTCAGGCATGACAATATTTACACCACTGTCCTTTGCTTTTTCTTTCCCTTTCCACAAAACTATCTGCAGTATATAAAACCTATCTATATCTTGTTTGATTTCTTAGCATTTTATCAGATGAATATTTAGCTAATGGGGAAGTATCTAGTTTGAAATGCCTTCGCCTAAGAAGACATTGGTGATTAACAATGGCTTAGTGTAGGCATTCTCAAATTTTAGCATACAGGGAATAATCTGGAGAGTTTGATTACAATATGGAATGCCAAGGCCCTTCCCTAGGTAGTATGAGAAATTTACATGTCTAAATATCTTTACACTTATAGAGATACAGATAGTGGTGGTTCAAGGACTTCACTTCATACCCTCTGATTTAGAATTTATAGCCCACAAGATATGTGTTTTGCAATATAACAGATGACAGGAATGCTAGTGTTATCAAGAAGTATACTTATGAAATAGTGTTCCTGAAATCCTCCAATTTTTATTCCAAAAGCAGATGGGATTTTTCTGTGTCAGAACAGAAAATTAATGGATCAGAAAAGACCAGAGAAAAGAAAAAGAAAGAGTTGTTGAAGATAAAGCAAAACAAGTAATAGTAGTTGGCTTGAGTGAGAATTAGATCCTGTACTAAGTCATTTTTTTTTCCTACTATGGACATTTCTTGATTTAAATACAGAGATGACATATGACTAGATTAATTAATATGACTAGATAAATTAAGGTGAAAGCAAAGCAAATGGCAGAGAAATGGTAAGAGTAGTACCATAAAATATATTTAAATTGATAAATGATAAAAATATGAGGTATTTATGTTTATTATACATACACAAATATAAATGTGTGTATATGTGGTATATGGATATAAAGGTATAAAAATAACTTGAGTCTCAATTCAACAATATTTTGATCTGACAGAGCATAATGGAAATATTCTCCAAAAGGTCAAACCCTAAATATGAAGCCTGGTGGAGAGGACATGTTATAGAGGCCACAGCTTGTTGTTTGGGAAAATGCATGAATTTCTCTTTGTATTTACAATCATTTATTTCTTCATTTCTATGATAAGGTGCTGATTCTTTCAAAGATGACGGGGTCTACTCCAGGTATTTTACATCTTATTCAGAAAATGGCAGATATAACTTAAAAGTGCGGGCTCACAGAGGAACAGACTCTGTCAGACGAAGCTTGCGGCACCCACTGAATAGAGCTGCCTATATACCAGGCTGGGTGGTAGACGGTGAGTAGCTCATGGCAGCTGAATTCATGCATAGAATGAATGAATAATATTTGGGGTTTGATATAATTGAGGCTTCAAACATCTTACAACTCACAATATAGCTTTTCCCACTTCTGGAATGAAGTTCTTAGCTAATTCTCTCCAAATTAATCTAGGCTTTGAAATAATGCCTGGCGCCTAGTAAGCACTTAAAAACTGTTAGCTAGAATTATGTTAGTTTGGGAAACCTTCATGATATCCACAAAATATGCCAAATTTTCAGGTCAGGAAATGAAAACAAATCAATATGTTATGAGCCTAAGTATAAGCAGAATTTATCCTTCAGATTACAAGTGCTATTAAAAATAAACATTTATTTGTAATGGTGTTTCCTGGTTTGTTAGCTTTTAAACTGCTTTTATATTTTAAAATTTAATATGCACATTATAGGAAACAGAAAAACACAAGCAAAGAACAAAGTCGTGGAGTCACAAGTAGCTTAGCTGGACATGTCCTTTCAGAACCTGCATGTCCATATACAACATCTCATTTTGTGTGATTGAAATCATAGTGTGAATCAGGCTTTTCTGTGTATCATGAATATTCACCAGTTCAAAATCCCAAAGCTACATGAGCATTTTTGATAACCAAGAATACACTACAGCAATACATTCTGTTAGAAAAAAAAATTGCAATCCTGCCTTTCCTGGGACAAAATTTTCACTGAAGACAGCAATGGCAACAGGTCTCTAGATAGATATATTAGCAAAGTTACAACTACAATAATGTATTCCCTTACTGCTCAATTTAAAATGAGATATAAAGCAACAGAATACACCAAGCATAATTTGTCTCAGAAGGTTCACTATCAGATTTCTACTACTAAAATACAGGCAAGAGAGCATGTTCCCAGTGAATTGAAGTATTCCTACAGTACAGCCAGAAGATGCACACACATCAGTAGCTCACATCAAAATGAAAATCAGTGATTGCTCCCATAACAGCAGAATGCATTACAATTCTTATTAAACATATACAGCACAATTTTTCATATCTCTGATTGTATATAAATTATGCTCACACCAATTCATGTTTTCATACATGTACTTTGAATAATGATGTCCATCACATTTCACCATCCTTGATAACCTCCTGACCCCTCCCTTCCCTTCCCACCCCTCTGCTCTATCTAGAGTTTACCTGTTCCTCCCATGCTCCCCCTCCCTACCCCACTATGAGTCAGCCTTCTTATATAAGAGAAAATATTTGGTATTTGTTCTTTTTAGGATTGGCTAACTTCACTTAGCATTATCTTCTCCAGCGTCATCTATTGACCTGCAAGTGCCATGATTTTTTCTCCTTTATTGCTGAGTAATATTCCATTGTGTATATATGCCACATTTTTTCTATCCATTCATCTATTGAAGGGCATCTAGGTTGGTTCCACAGTTTAGCTATTATGAATTGTGCTGCTATAAGCATTGATGTGGCTGTGTCCCTATAGTATGCTGTTTTTAAGTCCTTTGAGTATAGACCGAGGAGAGGGATAGCTGGGTCAAATGGTGGTTCCATTCCCAGTTTTCCAAGGAATCTCCATACTGCTTTTCATATTGGCTGCACCAATTTGCAGTCCCACCAGCAATGTATAAGTGCCTTTTTCCCCACATCCTCGCCAACACTTATTGTTGTTTGTCTTCATAATAGCTGCCATTCTGACAAGAGTGAGCTGATATCTTAGAGTGGTTTTGATTTGCATTTCTCTAATTGCTAGAGATGATGAACATTTTCTCATATATTTGTTGATTGATTGTATATCCTCTTCTGAGAAGTGTCTATTCATGTCCTTGGCCCATTTATTGATTGGGTTATTTGTTTTTTGGTGTTTAACTTTTTGAGTTCTTTATATACCCTAGAGATTAGTGCTAATGTGTGAGGGGTAAAAATTTGCTCCTAAGATGTAGGCTCTCTGTTCACCTCACAGATTGTTTATTTTGCTGACAAGAAACTTTTTAGTTTGAATCCATCCCATTTATTGATTCTTGCTTTTAATTCTTGTGCTATAGGAGTCTTATTAAGGAAGTTGGGGCCAATTCCCCCATGATGGAGATTAGGGCCTACTTTTTCTTCTATTAGATATAGGGTCTCTGGTCATATTCCTAGGTCCTTGATTCACTTTGAGTTGAGTTTTGAATATGGTGAGAGATAGCAGTTTAATTTCATTTTGATACATATGGATTTCCAGTTTTCCCAGTACAATTTGTTGAAGAGACTATCTTTTCTCCAATGCATGTTTTTGGTGCCTTTGTCTAATATAAGATAATTGTAATTTTGTGGGTTGGTCTCTGTGTCCTCTATTCTGCACCACTGGTCTACCAGTCTGTTTTGATGCCAATACCATACTGTTTTAGTTACTATTGCTCTGTAGTAGAGTTTAAGGTCTGGTATAGTGATGCTACCTGCTTCACTCTTCCTGCTAAGGATTGCTTTAGCTATTCATGGTCTCTTATTTTTCCAGATGAATTTCATGATTGCTTCTTCTATTTCTATGAGTAATGCCATAGGGATTTTTATTGGAAGTGCATTAAATCTGTATAGTACTTTTGGTAGTATGGTCATTTTGATAATATTAATTCTGCCAATCCAAGAGCAAGATAGGTCTTTCCATTTTCTAAGGTTTTCTTTGATTTCTTTCCTTAGGGTTCTGTAGTTTTCATTGTATTGACCTTTCACCTCTTTTGTTAAGTTGATTCCCAAGTTTTTTTGATTTTTGTTTGTTTGTTTGTTTTTGCGGCTGTTGTAAATGGGGTAGTTTTCTTCTCAGAGGATTTGTCACTGATAAACAGAAATGCCTTTGATTTATGGGTGTTAATTTTGTATTTTGCTACTTTGCTGAATTCATTTACAATTTCTTGAAGTTTTCTGGTGGAGCTTTTGGGGTCTTCTAGGTATAGAATCATATCATCAGCAAATAGTGCTAATTTAAGTTCTTTCCCTATACATATCCCTTTAATTTCTTTCATCTGTCTCATTGCTCTGTCCATTGATTCAATAACTATGTTAAATAGAAGTGGTGAAAAAGGGCATTCTTGTCTTTTTCCAGTTTTTAGAGGGAATGTCTTCAATTTTTCTCCATTTAGAATGATGTTGGCCTGGGGCTTAGCATAAGTAGCCTTGAGGATGTCTAGTTGTAAATTCTTTTAACTTTTGTTAATCAGGGAAGGTTTTTATTTCAATCTCAAATTTAAAGCTTAATTTTGCTGGTTACAAGATTCTTGGTTGGCATCCATTTTCTTTCAGAACTTGATCTATGTTGTTCCAGAATCTTTTAGCTTTTAGGGTCCAGGTTAAAAAATCTGCACATAACCTGATTGGTTTTCCCCTGAATGTAATCTGATTCCTTTCTCTCATGGCTTTTAAGATTCTCTCTTTATTCTGTATGTTAGGCATTTTCATTATAATGTGCCTTGGTGTGGATCTGTTGTAATTTTGTACATTTGGTGGCCTGTAAGCCTCTTGAATTTGGTTTTCCAAATTATTTTTCATATTTGGAAAATTTTCTGATAGTACTTCATTGAATAGATTGTTCATTCCTTTGCTTTGGAACTCTATGACTTCCTCTATCCCAATAATTCTTAAATTTGGTCTTTTTATGCTATCCCATATTTCTTGAATGTTCTGCTCATGGTTTCTTACCATTTTCATTGTGCAGTCTACATTCTTTTTCAAGATTATATAGTTTGTCTTCATTGTCTGGGGTCCTGTCTTCCAAGTGGTCTAATGTGTTGGTGATGCTTTCAATTGAGCTTTTAATTTGGTTTATAGTTTCTTTTTTTATTTTATTGGTTGTTCAAAACATTACAAAGCTCTTGATATATCATATTTCATACATTTGATTCAAGTGGGTTATGAGCTCCCACCCCGTAGTTTCTTTCATTTCGAGGATTTCTGTTTGGTTTTTCTTTAGAACCTCTATCTCCCTATTGAAGTAAACTTTTGCTTCCTGAATTTGTTTATGTAACTCTTTGTCAAATGATCTTTTGCTACTCATATTTGCTCTCTTATATCATCCTTTAATTGACAGAACATTTAAATTATGTGCAGCCTGAACTCCTTCGCTGTAATTTCATCTGTTGTTCTGGCCATGGATTCTAACAATGTGGTATCTTGATTTGTTTGGGGCACTTTTTTCCCTTGTCTTTCCATGTTGCTCGGGTATCTTCCTTTCCAGCTCTGTGGATCTGAGGCATTCCCATGTTTACCCTATAGGCTTGTAGTGCCCCTGCAGGGTTCCAATACCTCACCTTTGAGGGGAAGGACAATGTTAACAGATCCCAATATAAACAAAATACCACCTGGTTATCTGATGTTCTAAACAGGTAGTAGCCCCAACTAAAGATGGTTATGGAGGTCTAGCAGAATGCACTTCAATTTATAGTACACATATAGAGCATAATTTTTTATGTCTCTTATTGTATACAAAGTAGAGTCACACCATTTGTGTCTTCATATGTGTACTTAGGATAATGATGTCTATCTCATTCCACCATCTTTCCTACCCCCAAAACTTCTCCCTCCTCTCCCTCCCCTTTGCCCTATCTAGAGTTCCTCCATACTTCCCATGCTTCTCCATCCATCACCATTATGGATCAGCATCTACATATCAGAGAAAATATTCAGATTTTGGCTTACTTCACTTAGCATAATATTCTCCAATTCCATCATTTACCTGCAAATGCCATGATTTTATTCTCTTTTAATGTAATATTCCATTGTGTATATATACCACATTTTCTTTATTCATTCATCTACTGAAGGGCATATAGGTTAGTTCCACAATTTAGCTATTGTGAATTGTGCTGCTATAAACATTGATGTGTCTGCTTCACTGTAGGATGCTGTTTTGGGATATAGACCAAGGAGTGGGATTGCTGTGTCAAATGGTGGTTCCATTCTAAGTTTTCCAAGGAATCTCCATATTGCTTTCCATATTGTCTGCACCAATTTTCAGTCCCACTGGCAATGTGTGAGTGTGCCTTTTCCCCCACATCCTTGACAACATATATTGTTGTTTGTATTCTTAATATCTGCCATTCTGACTGGAGTGAGATGAAATCTTAGAGTAGTTTTGATTTTAATTTCTCTAATTGCTAGAGATGTTAACATTTTTTCACATATTTGTTGATTGATTCTATATCATCTTCTGAGAAGTGTCTGTTCAGTTCCTTGGACCATTTACTGATTGGGGTTTTGTTTTGTTTGGGTGTTAATATTTTTGAGTTCTTTATATATCCTAGAAATTAGTGCTCTATCTGATATGTGTGTGGTAAAAATTTGCTCCCAAAATGTAGGCTCTCTATTCACATCACTGATTGTTTCTTTTGCTGAGAAGAAGCTTTTAAATTTGAATCCATCCCATTTATTGATTCTTGATTTTATTTTTTGCACTACAGGAGTCATATTAAAGAAGTTGGGATTTAATCCAGTATGATGGAGATTTGGGCCTACTTTTTCTTCTGTTAGGCACAGGGTCTCTGGTTTTATTCCTAGGTCTTTGATCCACTTTGAGTTGAGTTTTGTGCATGGTGTGAGATTGGAGCTTAATTTCAATTGGCTGCATAAGGATTTCCAGTTTTCCCATCACCATTTGTTGAAGAGGCTATCTTTTCTTCAATGTATATTTTTGGCACCTTTGTCTAATATGAGATAATTTTATTTATGTGGGTTTCTCTGTGTCCTCTATTCTCTACCATTGGTCTACAAGTCTATTTTGTTAAGAACAATCCTTCCTGTGAATTTTAACACAAAGTGTATTCAGAGTGTTATTTAACTAACTGTCCTTTTGTCATACACTGAAATGTTTTCATTAAATCAAAAGAAAAAATGTGTACAGCAAGGTGATGATAAGAATGAAGAATGCATTCTTTGCTAACTTTGCTTTGCATAGTTACTTCTCTTGTGACTTTTAGGGGCTGTTTCTTAGCAATTAGAATACCATCATAAATATTATTCCTTAGCACTTGCAGCGTGGAGTAGTTGAAAGGAAACTGGCTTTTCCCCAGGTATATTCCAGCCTGAAGATAATTTGAGAAATAAAGCAACATTTTTTAAAGGCATATATTGAATTATTGAATTATTATATACCTTTATTCTTGTTTAGTGTAGTCCTCATTTTAGAGCAATTTGTTATCCCATTTTATCCTAAAGGATACTAAAACGTGAATTATCCCAGCAATTGGTGCTTATGATTGTGTCAGAAGACTTAGTAACAATTTGACTATACATATGAAGAGGGGAAAAACCAATGGGATGAAGAAGGTGATTTGTTTGCTAACTTTGAACTAGTGAATTTTTAATGCAGGGGTAATTGAAGTGAACCCGCCAAGACCCGAAACTAATGAGGATACTCAGACAATATTGGAGAATTTCAGCCGAACAGCATCTGGAGGTGCATTTGTGGTATCACAAGTTCCAGACACTACAAATGCTCCCTTGCCTGACCTGTTCCCTCCAAGTCAAATCACAGACCTTGATGCCACATCTGAGGGGGATCAGATCAACCTAACATGGACTGCGCCAGGAGATAATTTTGATGTTGGAACAGGTAAGCATAAAGTATCATGTGGTTTCAACTTAAGTTGAAGGTGCTCATTGCAAAAGCAAGGGTGTATGGGCAGGTTAGGGAAGAACAGTTTTTGACTGACAGCTCACTGAACTTTTAATTTTATAATCTGATATTTTTTAATCAATCAAACAGGAGATATTTTAACATGGTTTTACTTCTTATGCATTTGGCGGAGCTTAAAAGTCAGAATTCAGGTTTCTTTAAAAAGCAGTAATGTTTTTTATGTGAGTATACACTATGCATAAGTAAACAACATTTTTGAGAGTAAATGGAAAGAAATTTACTATGGTATCTATGCTACAGTTACTAAACTGCCTGTAACTCTTTTCTTAGTCCAAGAGTATATCATAAGAATAAGTGGAAGTATCATTGATCTAAGAGACAATTTTGATGATGCACTTCAAGTGAACACTACCGACCTATCACCAAAAGAGGCGAACTCCAAGGAAACCTTTGCATTTAAACCAGGAAACATCTCAGAAGAAAACATAACCCACATATTCATTGCCATTCAAAGTGTAGACAAAAGCAATTTGACTTCAAAAGTATCCAATATTGCACAAGTGGCTTTGTTTATCCCTAAAGCAGATCCTGGTCCTGATGAAGGCCAATCAAATCCTAATCCTGGTGAAAGTCATCCTAATCATGATTCTGGAGTTACTATTTCTACAGTGGTGCTATCAGTGGTGGGGTCTGTTGTGGTTGTTAGTATTATTTTAAGTACCACTATTTGTATCTTAAAGAAGAGAAACTCTTCAAGAAGACCTAGAACAGAGTTTTAAAAAACAAAAGCAATATGAGTAAGGATACTTCTGAAGTTTTAAATTTATCCTGAGTGATAATAAACTATTAAAGATAACTTTAAGATGCCTGGAAAGGATAGTTTGATTAAATATAAACTGCCAATACTAACGTTTAATAATTTTATTCACTAAATTTATCATAAATTGGGATGAATAAAGACCTTTTTTATATTAACCTCCAGTTGTGTACTATTTTTTGTAATGCAAAACTTTCAGAAATAATATTGTCAAATTTCATGAAGAAGTTAAAATTGTCAATTTAATCAGTGAAAACACAAGTGCAAAAACCAAATAAATGATATTTGTGGAAAATGACCTTGGTTTGGGTGCCATTCATATAAATTAATGGCATTATATTCACCTAAAAGCTCTGCTATAGCAGTACAATTGCTAAGATCAGGTTTGCTATAATTCATGAATATGGAATCTACCAGTAAAAAAAAAAAGAAAATCAGAACCACCTGTCAACCATAGTTTTTCCTGATTTCAGTTCAATATAAATATATACCTCTTTTTGCTTAAAAAGCCATACCTACCCATGTACTATTTGTTTCATCATAGGAATTATTGAAGCTACAGTGTATTGATTTTTTTTCAGAAAGAAAATAAAATACATTAAAAACATTTTCATTCATTACTCAGAGTCACAGCCTAGGAGTTGAAGTCATATTGATGAATAAAACCAATAAAAGTGACAATGTAAGCTAAGAGCAGGTTCACATATTCATAAGCCTGTCATGACAAGTTTACAAGAACAGTTTCCTTCCAACTGATGATTTTCTAACTTTGCACTTTGAGTTTTACTGCCATAAGGAAATGGAGAGAAACTAAACCTTATCCACTCATTTACATCCTTATCTCATGTGGCTTTGGCAGGAGTTATTTGCTGATATGGAAGTTAACTAAAATGAAATTCTTATAAGCTGAGTCCATGGGTCACTTCTAACAATATTTGAACATGGACTAGACTTTCTGACCTGGCATAATTTATTTGGTCTGATTAGCAAGGTTGACAAAAACGGGCCTTTGGTTTAAATTGGAAGTCACAAAAGATTAGGGGAGAAGGAAATAAGCTGAAATGTCCTGATTACTGAGAAGGTTTGATTTGCTTTAATGGCATTAAGAGGAAAATGAGTCATGGAGCAGGGCATTTGGGAACTGTGCTGTTCAGGCAGAAGTTCTATTGGCACATTTAGTTTTTCTAGAAGGTTAGCACCTGTTCAGCCAGAGCTAATGGCTAAGCAGATATAAGTCAATGTGAAGAAAGTGTAGGAAAGGGGTGTTTAGACACCTGGCCTTTTACCAAGAAGGGAATAAAGGCCTGAGATTCTGTGTTGGCAATAGTGATACTATGTAATACTCAGACTTTCCCTGTGCCCTTTCCACCCAGTCACCCCAGAGTTCTGAAGGCAAAGCCTATCAGCATAGTTATTTCCCTCTCTGATGCTACAATACAATTACTAAGCTCAGGTGGGTCCCTATATTGGGTATTCTCTCCAACATCAGGCTCAGACTTAGTTTTACTACCAGATCTGCATAAGTAGCTAGTTGTTAATTAGTAAGAATAAGGAAAGTAAATGATTGTTATTACTGCAGTCAGGACAGGCTACATAATCTGTTTCCCAGTACGAAACGGAAACAAGAGGCCTCTGTTTAAAATTATTGAGAATTTCAAGACAACAGCAAAATTTCAAGCAATGACAAAAACAATGAAACCAAGTTCAAAGCCCTGCTGAGCACAAAGCTCTGGACAACTGCATGGACCCCATGCCTACAAAGCCAGCCCTACCTATGCTGCAGGAAAAACTAGCAATAGCACCAGTTGTGTAGGGTCTCTGTATGGCCCATTAAAACCACAAAGCACCCTTTATGGTCTCATGGTTGGTCTCAATAATCAAGAAAAAGTATCAGATTTGGGTAGGGACACATAGATCCATAACCTCTGACTGGGAATCTAGAAACAGACAGTAAATCTGTTTCCCAGTAAGGAAGAGAGTCGGCCCTATGTGGGAAGGAACAGCTTCTGTACCAACCTCAGAGAATCAGCTGTGTGAAGGGTTCCTGATAGAAAAAAACCTGCAGCAGCAGCCATCCAAGTGGATGATGCCCTGGAGTTGGCCAGTCACACTGTCACAAGCTAAACACCTGCCCTCAGAGGACTGCTCTGAGCATCCAGTTCCCACTTGTCTTTCCATATCCTTCCCTCCAATAGTAAATACTTGTGTTCATCTCTTCAACATCCATTCTCCCTATTTCAGGTAAAAATCAGTCATTTTCCATGCTAGACTTCTTGGCAAGCCCTTTTCTGCATCCCCAGTCTTCCCCTCTGACCTTCACCCCCTATTTCTGATGCCCAAAATGGCTTCTTCCCTTGGGTTGGGATTATTTCTACCTTGTCTTTCCACATAGTCCTAACTCTTACCTAGACTACCACATCATACAACTGTACAGAATTCTATAACACCTTAGATGAATCTCATCCTTGGAGTTTTACAGTTCACAGTCTCTGCATTCTCATGTGGTGACCCTCCCCGTTAGATCTTACATATGAAAAAATACATATTTTGGCTTCATATCCATCTATAAAGCTTGAAGTTGTCCTACTTCATTTTAGTAAAAATGCATCTGTTTATGTAACATGTTACAAATGATTATTTGGTTTATTATTCATTCCAGTACCTTATTTTCTTTAATAATCTATGTGATAATCAGCACATTGGTTCCTGTACATTTGTCCCCAGTAGGAACACAATCAAAGTTCTAAACACTGTATGTCTTGCTATCTTTTGTCAGCTTATCTTTAGGAAATAAGGGAATGCCTTTTACAAGAAGATTTTGTAAGAGCCTATAGAAAAGACTGAACAGTAGGAGTTTGGTGGCATGAATGCAGATCCATAACTTACTCCATATTTTGAAACTCTAGTAGTAAGTAGCAGCTATACAAACATTATAGGTTTCTCCAAACGATCATCCATCCACAGTCTCTCAAATGTAGACCTATATAGACCCTTGATTAAGCATCCTTCCTAGAAGTAAAACAGGACTTTCCAGATTCTTGAGAATCTTATATCAGGAATAATGCTCTCACAAAAAGCCCACTGTTGAGTATGTGTTCTACACTCAACATCTTCACCACATCTGTGATGAATGTTACATATATACACACATGCAATTTTAACCAAAACTAGACATATGGGTTTAG
Organism: Marmota flaviventris; assembly: GCF_047511675.1. Lineage (NCBI taxonomy): Eukaryota > Metazoa > Chordata > Mammalia > Rodentia > Sciuridae > Marmota > Marmota flaviventris. Next base: position 72,973,279 of record NC_092507.1, read on the forward strand.
AAATATGATTTAGTGAGCTATTTGAACAGAAGCTTATCAATTTTTGTGAGAAAAGAGTACAATTCTAAAAATTCATTCTCTTTATCCATACCTTCTTCTGGATTTCCATCTCAGTAAAAGAAATGTACCTCACTACCCAGTCACTCAAATCAGATTTGAGAAGTCCTCTTTAATTCTTATCTCTTGTCCCACTTCAGCAACACTGCCACAGTCAATTTCCCTCTACTGCTGGAAAATATTGTCCCTACCTGGTCTCTGTCTTCAGCCATGTTCCACGTTGAACCCAGAGTAATCTGAGGAAAACTAGCAAAGTTCCCATGTGGACTTGTTGATAATATCTAATTAAATTGACATGTATCTGTGGCAGACACATTGCCTGTTTTATTCATCACATTTATCCAAGTTTTCTGATGAATCTCCATTCTGCTTTCCATAGTGGTTGCACCAATTTGCAGTCCCACCAGGAATATATGAGGGTACCTTTTTCTCCACATCTTCACCAACACTTATTATTGCTTGTATTCTTGATAATTGGAAGAATGAATTTTAAACACAAGACCCAACTCTATGTTGTTTGTAAGACACTCATCTTATGGCAATGATAGCCACAAACTGAAAGTAAAAGGATGGAAATTGATATACCATGTGAATGAAACCACAAAACAAGCAGGATTAGCTACTTTTATACCTTACAAAGCAGAATTCAAGTCAAAATTAACCACAAGAGAAAAATAAGATCACTTCTTAGTGGTAAAGAGAACAATCCCGCATAAAGCTATGATAGTAAATATTTATGCCTCAAATGTTATTATTGCTTTAGAATCATACATAGTAATTGTATGAATTTGGTAGTTCCTATTTTATGTAAAATTTGAGGCATAAATATTTACTATCATAAATATTTACTATCATAAATATTTACGTATTTATATATAAAGTGACATGGAAGAGGGGAGGGAGGATAAGAATAAAAATGAGGAGGCAAAAGGGAGAGGATCGTAAATTTGTTGGGATGAACTCAATTACTATGTATGATTCTAAAGCAATCACCTCACATAGGCCCCAGTAAAATAATAGTGGGTAATTTCAATACACCTCTCTCACCAACAGATGGGTCATCCATACATAAACCAGTAAGTCTCTTTAGACCAAAACAATTTTATGAATCAAATGGACTTAACAGACATCTACGTAATATTTCATCCAACAAAAACTGAATATTCTTATATGTTCTTAGTTGCTTGTGGAACTTTCTCCAAACTAGCTTGAATTTTAGGCTACAAAGCAACTCTTAGTGAATACCAAAAAAAAAGATATGATTTCTTGCATTTTATCACATCATAATGAAATGAAACTGGAAAAAAAAATACCAAGAAACCCTACAGAAAATATAAACAGATGGATATTGAACAATACCCATTTGATGGTTCTGGGTAATCTGAATAACTATATGTAGAAAAATAAAATTAGACCCCTATCTCTCATCCTGAATAAAACTTAAATGAAAATGGATCAAAGACTTAGGAATTATAGAAGAAACTTTATAACTTCTTAAAGAAAACAGGGTCAATACTCCATCATATAGGTGCTGGCACTGACTTTCTCAAAAAAAAACCCCAAAATGCCTACATAAGAAAATCAGGAAGATTCTAAATAAACAAACTAGTGATGCATCTCAAAGCCCTTGAAAAAAGAAGAACAAATCAATTTCAAAACCAGTAGAAGGAAGAAAATAATTAATATAATAGACAAAATCAATAAAATTGAGGATTAAGAAAACAAAGAATTGATAAAATGAAGAGTTGGTTCTTTGAAAAATAAAAATGGTTGTTAAGCCTTAGACCTACCAGCCAAAAGAAACAGACAGAAGACCCAAATTAATAAAATTAAGAGATGAAAAAGAAGAAATCACCAAAGAAATCCAGAGGATCATTAGGGACTATTTTGAAAACTTATATTCCAGTAAATTGGAAAACCTAAAAGAAATGGATACATTTCTAGACACATATGATCTACCAAAATTGAATAAAGAGGACATGAAAAATCTAAACAGGCCAATAACTAGCAATGAGATAGAAACAATAATAAAAAGCCATACAACAAAGAAAAGCCCAGGACCAAATATATTCTCAATGGAATTCTATCAGACTATTAAAGAAGAACTAATGCCAGAGCTCCTCAAATTGTTCCATGAAATGAAAATTTCATTCTATGAAGTCAATATCATACTCTTATCAAAACTAGATAAGAGCACATAAAGGAAAGAAAATTACAGACCAATAAATAAATAGATGTATTGTGTCCATCTACAACCAAAATACATTTTTAAAAAATTAAAATAAAATAAACTACCTAGGAATAAATCTAACCAATGAGGTGAAACACCTCTACACTGAAAATTATAGATTTATCTCTGATACACTTAGATTCAAAAATCCTTAGTAAAATATTAGCAAATAATATCAACAACATATTAAGAAGATTATATATTAGGACTAAGTTGGTTCTATCCCAGGGACTTCAAGGATGACTTAACATGCATAAATGAATAAATTTAATCTATCATATAAATAGAATTAAGGATATCAATAGATGCAAAGAATACCTTCAACAAAATTCAGCACCTATTTAAAATCAAAACATAAAGAAGCTAAGGATGGAAGAAACCTACTTCAATATCAAAAAGCTTACATATGAAAAACCCAAAGTCAACATCATAATGAATGGGGAAAAACTAAAAGTACTTTCTTTAAAATCTGAAACAAGACAAGAATGTTTACTCTACTCTTACCACTCATATTTAAAATAGTGCTAAAAATTCTAGCCAGAGCAATTAGGCATGATAAGGAAACAAAAGGGATAAAAATAGGATAGGAAGAAGTCAAAGTATCACTGTAGATGACATAATCCTATACCTAAAAGATCCAAAAAAGCTCCACCAAAATAATACAAGAGCTAATAAGCAAATTCATGAAAGTAACAAGTTACAAAATCAATAAACAAAAATGAATAACTTTCCTATACACTGATAATGAATCTGTTAAGAAAGAAATCAGGAAAATAATCCCATTCACAATAGCTTCAAAAAATAAAACAGGGGGATGGGATTGTGGCTCAGTTGTAGAATGCTCGCCTATCATGTGTGAGGCACTGGGTTTGATCCTCAGCACCATATATAAATAAGTAAATACATATGTGTCCATCTACAACTAAAAGACATTAAAAAATAAAAATAAAATAAACTACTTAGGACTAAATCTAACCAATGAGATGAAACACCTCTACAACGAAAATTATAGAATACTGAAGAAAGAAATTGAAGACAAGAAGATGAAAAGACCTTTCATTCTCATAGATAGGCACAGAATTAATATTGTTAAAATGGCCATATTACCAAAAGCAAAATACTGATCCAATGGAATCCCTATCAAAATATCAATGAGGGGCTGGGGTTGTGGCTCAGTAGTAGAGCGCTCGCCTAGCATATGCGAAGCCCTGGGTTCGATCCTCAGCACCACATAAAAATAAAGAAAGATATTTTTTAAAAAAATCAATGATATTCTTCACAGCACTAAAAAAGCATTCTTCAAAATCCTTTTAAAAGAATAAAGGACCCAGAATAGTCAAACTAATTCTAAGCTGATAAAACAATGCTGGAGGCATAACAATACCTGACTTCAATCTATACTACACAGAATAGTAACAAAAACTGCATAGTACTGGCATAAAAATAGACACATAGATCAATGGTACAGAATAAAAGACACAGAAATAATGTACTTAGAAGCAGTCTTTGACAAAGGTACCAAAAACACATTGGAGAAAAAGACAATCTTAAACAAATGATCCTAGGAAATATGGTTAATCAAATGTTGAAGAACGAGACTAGACCCTTATCTCTCACCCTGCACAAACATCAATTCAAAATTGATCACAGATGTAGGAATTATACTATGCAATTTATAGAAAACATAGAGTTGACATTTCAACATACAGGCAACAACTTTCAAAGCTCAGAAAATAATGGCATGCTAATAAATGAATGGCATCAAATTCAGAAGCTTCTGAACAGCAAAGGAAATAATTAAAAATATGAAGAGAGAATAAGAAAAAAATCTTTGCAAGCTATTCATTTGACAAATCATTAATATCCAGAATATGTAAAGAACTCAAAAACTTAACAAAAAATCAAATAGGGCTGGGGTGTGGCTCAGAGGTAGAGCGCTGACCTAGCATGGGTGGGGCACTGGGTTCAATCCTCAGCACCACATAAAAATAAAATAAAGATATTGTGTCCACCTATAACTAAAAAATAAATATTTTTTAATTCAAATAACTCAATTAATAAATGAGTTTATGAACTAAATAGAATGAATACAAATGGCCAAAAAAATATGAAAAAATGTTCAACATCATTAGCAATTAAAGAAATGTAAATAAAAACTATTCTGAGATTTCATCTCAATCCAGTCAGAATGGCAGCTATCAAGAATACAAACAATAATAAATACTGGAGACAATGTGAAGAAAAAGGAACACTTTTACACTGTTGGTAGGATTGTAAATTAGTACAATGAATATTGAAATCAGTATGAAGATTCCTCAAAAGACTAGGAATGAAACTATGATATGAATTAGCTATTCTACTCTTCAGTATTTATCCTAAAAAATAAAAGTTAACATACTATAGCAGTACATGTATACCCATGTTCAGAGCAGCATGATTCACAATAGTCAAACTATGGAACCAGCCTAAGTGTGCATCAGTAGATGAGCAGAAAAAGAAAATGTGGTGTATATATACACAATAGAGTTTTATTCAGCCATAAGTAAAACTGAAATTTTGTCATTTGCAGGAAAATGGATGCAACTTGAGAGAATTGTGCTAAGCAAAATCCAGAAGGATAAGGGGTTGCATATTTTCTCTCATATATGAAAGCTACAGAGGAAAAAGTAAAAGAAAGATAGAGGGTGTCTCATAAAAATTGAAGGAAGATCAGAAAAGTAAATAAAAAGGACCCAGGGAGAGGGAGAAGAAAGGGAAAGGAAAAACATTTGGAAATGATATTGGCTAAATTATATTATTATATTGTGTGCACATACAAATATGTAACAACCATTATTTACAACTATAATACACCAATTAAAAACTATGAAAAATAAAAAGAATTTGTTAAATGATCTGCTGTTCAAAGGAAACGAGTTTAAGAGAGCCCCAACAGAATGGGAGAAAGTATTTGCCAGTTGCACTTCTAACAGGGAATTAATGTCCAGAATGCATAAAGAACTCAAAAAACTTAACATCCTGGGCAAAAGAATTAAAAAGACATTTCTCAAAAGAAGAAATACAAATGGCCAACAAATATGTGGGGGGAAAAAGTGTTCAACATCCCTAGCAATCAAGGATATGCAAATCAATTCTACACTAATATTTCATATTACTTCAGTTAGAATGCAATTATCAAGAACACAAATAATAAATGCTGGCAAGGATGTGGGGGAAAGGTACATACTCACACATTATAAGTGAAACTGCAAATTAGTATAACTACTCTGGAAAGCAGCATGGAGATGCCTCAAAAAATTAAATGGAACCACCATATGACTCAGCTATGCTACTATTCGGCATTTATCCAATTGAACTAAAATAGCATACTATAATGACACAGCCACATCAATGCAACTTTATAGCAGTGCAACTCACAATAGTCAAGTATAGAACCAGCCCAGGTATCTTTCAATAGAAAAAATGGATTAATGAAGTGTGGCATATATACATAATGGAGTTTTACTTTGCCATAAAGAAAAATGAAATTATGACATTTGCCAGTAAATTGATAGAACTAGAGAACATCATACTAAGTGAAATAAGCCAGACTCAGGAAGTCAAGGGTCAAATATTTTCTCTCCTATTCAGAAGCTAGAGAAAAGTAAGGAAAAATTGTGGGGGAAGGAGTATTCTGAGGATAAAAGGAAGACCAATAGAGTATAAGAAGGAAATTGAGTGATAGGGAGGAGGAATGGGAAAAGGAAGAAAATGTGGAATGAATGTGACAAAAATACTCTATGTTCATGTTTTAGCCAGTTTTTTAATGATTGTGATGAAAATATATGACCAGAACAATTATGGAGAGTGTAAAGTTTATTTGGTACTCATGGTTTCATAGGTCTCAAACCATAGATAGCCAATTCCATTGCTTTGGGCCAGAGGTGAGGCTGAATATCATGTCAAAAAGGTGTGGAGGAGAAAAGCAGCTTAGTACTTAGAACCAGGAAACAGAGAAAGACTTCTCTGCTCAATACAGACGAAACGTAAGTCCCAAAGGCATACCCTTAGTAACCTACATCTTTAGCTATACCCTACCTGCCTACAGTTACCATCCAGTTAATCCCTATCAGAAGACTAATGCACTGATTAGGTTGAAGCTCTCATAATCCAATCACGTCATTTGTAAACTATCTTGCATTGTCCCACACATGAGCTTTTCAGGAACACTTTATAGCTAAACCATAACTTTTGACCCCTTTCCCCCCAAAGCTCATGCCCATCTCACAAAACAAAATAGTCCATTTTCAAGCATCCCTACAGTCTTAACAACTCTAGCCTTATCAAAAATACAAGTTTCCGGGCTGGGGATGTGGCTCAAGTGGTAGAGTGCTTGCCTGGCATGCGTGTGGCCCAGGTTCAATCCTCAGCACCACATACAAACAAAGATGTAGTGTCCGTCGAAAACCAGAAAATAAATATTAAAAAATTCTCTCTCTCTCTCTCTCTCTCTCTCTCTCTCTAACTCTCTCTTTAAAAAAAAAAAAAAAAAAAAAAAAAACTACAAGTTTCCTCTGAGACTCAAGGCAAACTCTCAGTATGATCCTCCATAAAAATCAAAAGCAATTTACATATGTCTTCTACATGAAGACCCAGAGTAAACGTATCCATTGAAAAGGAAGAAATAGAGGCATAGAAAAGGGGATGGAAGCAAAGCAAGACCAAAATTTCAGTGGGGCAAACAAGTTCCATAGGACCACGTCCAGTGTCTGGAGCACAAGGCGTCATGCTATTCTTTTCAAAGGGCTTATATAGGTCCACCCCTATTGCCTTGCTGGTTTTAGCCCACATGGCCTCTCTCTTGGCTTATCTGTACTCTATTTCTCCAGATTTCCTCAGCACATGTTTTGCACTACTGGCATTTCTTAATTTGAGGGTCTCCACAGCAGCTTCAGGTTCCTTCTCACATTTTCACATATTGCCCCCTCCTGGGCTGCCTGCAGGGACTCCAACCCTGCTGCACTTTGATTGGCTTCCTAGGCCTTCTTTTGAAATCTCAGTGGAAGCCTTCATTACCTTCTAGCTCCCGTATCCTGTAATCCTGCAGAACTAGTATCATATTGTTTATGTCAACGTCTGCTGCCATCTCTAGCAGTAGACAAACCTCCTGGAACCAGGGCTCCAGTAGCCTCTGAGTGCCTGGGTGGCTGAACTGATGAAACAACTTCCTGCCCATCCTCCCTCATGCAAGTAGGGTACCCCAGTGGTATTTTCTCAAAGGAATTTTTACTTTTACATCCTTGTGACTCAGATGGGTGTGATCTTGCCAATTCCTCAGATGCCCTCAAGCCATCCTGGTGTCTTTGGGTAAAGTATTTAGAATCACCTTAGTGATTATAAAGTCTTCAACGACTACAAAGTACTTAGCCCTAGTTTTACACTTATCTAGCTGAACTTCAAGTTGTTCAAATCTTTCTGCTCTGCTTTCTGCTCCTGCTCATCACAGTAAACTTTGCTAAAAGCTGTCAGCAAAACTCATGCAACTACCTGAATGCTGTGCTTCCTAGAAACTTCTTTTCTCAGATTAATTAGTCTATCAGGTTTAAAGTCAGCCCCACAGAAAGTTTTAAGACTTTAAGAGAGAACATTTTCTTAGGGAAAATGTAGACAACTTCTTTGCTAAAATGTAACCTGAATGGCCTCTAGTCCAATTTCCAACAGAGACCTCTTCCTCCTCTGAAACTTCACAAACCCAGTCTACTGTCCACAGTTCTGTCAGCATCTTGGACTTTTTTTTTTTGTATCAAGGATTAAATCCAGGGGTGTTTAACCTCTGAGCCCCATCCCAACTCTGTTTTTATGTTTTATTTTGAGACAGGCTTTCACTAATTTTATCAGAGGTTGGCTTTGAATTTGTGATCTTCCTGTCTCAGCCTGCCAAGCCGATGGGATTACAAGCATGCACCAGAACAACCAGCTCATCGTGGACTTCTGAACTCCCACAGGAATCATCCATTAAGTTCCACTTACAACAATCTAAAACTTTTCCTGTGTGCATCCCTAAATGTCTCAAAATTTCTCCCACAAATTCCAAAAAGATCCAAAAGTTATGAACCACATGGTCACGTTAGTTACAGCAACGACCCCACTCCTGGTACTCATTTCTGATTTAGTCAGTTTTTTATTGTTGTGAACAATTTTAGAGGATGAAAAGTTTACTCAGGACTCACAGTTTCAGAGGTCTAAGTTCATAGATGGCCAACTCCATTGTTTTGGGTCCTATGTGCATCAAATCATGACAGAAAGGTGTTGAGGAGGAAACAGTGTCATACTTGGAACCAGGAAACAGAGACTTCTCTGCTCAACAAGAACAAATATAAATCCCAAAGACACACCTTCAGAGACCACATCTTCAGCTACACTCTACCTGCCTACAGTTACCACCCAGGTAATCCCTATCAGAGGATTAATGTACTGATTAGGTTAAAACTATCATAACCCAATCATTTCACCTTTAGCCTTTCTTGCATTGTCTCACACATGAGCTTTTTGGGCACACCACAAATCCAAACTATAACAATACATGTATAAATATACCACAGTTAATCCCACCTTCATGTTTATATTTATAATGCACCAATTAATAATGAATAAATAAAGAATACTTGTGGAAAAAATACCAGTGCAATAAAAGAAAGGGAATAGTGGGAAGGGAAGAAGGATGAGTTAGGAGATGGTCAATAGACAGAAATGGAATAAATTAAGTTCCATAAATGTATAATAATATCAAAGTAAACCCAACTATTATGTATAACTATAATACATAATAAATGCATTTTTAAATGTTCTAAAAGAAAAGAAAAAAATAACTGCTTTTGAGTAATTAAAGTATATATTCAATGGTCAGTGGACATTCCCTGATCACATGATGATTCCTACCATTCTGCCAGCCCTCTACAAATCCCTTGTATCTGTGTCTTCTCATATCTTTATATTCTCAACCTTGTGTAGCATTCTGATTTTATTTTATGGAAGAAAAATTGGGTCAGAGAGGTTAATGGCTTGATGACCACCAAACACAGTTCAAGTTTGTTATGGTTTGAATAAGTGTTTTAAAGGCTTTGAGGCACTATTGGCACTATTGAGAGGTAGTAAATCCTTTAAAATGTTAGTCCTAGTGGGAGGTCTTTAGGTTATTGGAGGCTTACCCTTAAAAAGGGGATACTGAGACCCTGGCCCCTCCTCATTCTCTCTTTTGCTTCCCAGACATAGAGTAAGAGGTTTTATCCATTAAGAACTACTACCATGGGGCTGGGGATATAGCTCAGTAGGTAGGGTGCTTGCCTCACATGCACAAGGCTCTGGGTTCAATCTCCAGCATCATAAAATTAAAAAAAAAAAAAAGAACTACCATGATGTACTGTCTCACCATAGGACCAAAAGCAATGGAGCCAACTGTTCATAGACTGAAACATTCAAAACTGTAAGCCAAAACAAACCTTTTCTCTTATTTAAAAGTTAATTATCTCAGGTATTTGTTAGAGTACAAAGAAGCTAACATAGAGCAAAGATGAAGACATTGTATAATGGTAAAACACATGTGCTTTACCAAACAAAAAGACTGAGTTTATATCCTGGCTTTGATAAAATGTCAAAATGATTCTGTGTAAATTGGCGAACCAATTTTTGGTCTTTACTTTTAGGAATACTATCTTATTAAATTGAAAGTTATAATAAATTGGCTCAAGTTATGATCTGAAATATTTAATTTTAATTTTTCTTATTTCTTGAATTTATGTTTCTCAGTGGTTTGAGAGTATTTACTTTTTGAAATGTTGTTATCTTAATCACCTTTATTAGTATGGCCATTTTAACAATACTATTTCTACCTATCCAAGAATGGGGGGTCTTTCATCTTCTAAGCTCTTCTTCAATTTCTTTTTTTATTTTTCTATAGTTTTTAATGTAGACTTCTTCACCTAATTTGTTAGATTGATTCCCAAACACTGGGGGTTATTTTTTTTTAGGCTAGTATGATTGGGGTACCTTTCCTAATTTCTTCTTCAACAGATCCATCATTGGAATATACAAATTGATTTGGGGGTATTGATTTTTGTATCCTGCTACTTTGTTGAATTCATTTATGAGTTTTAGAAGTTTTCTGGTGGAGTTTTTTTTTTTGATCTTCTATAGGATCATGTCATTGGCAGAAATAATTTGAGCTCTTCTTTTCCTATTTGTATCCCTTTAATTTCCTTCTCTTGCCTAATTGCTCTGGCTAGAGATTCAAGGACTATGTTGAATAGGAATAATGAAAGTTGTCTTTTGTGTCTGTTTCCTGCTTTTAGAGGGAATGTGCTCAGTTATTCTCAATTCAGAATGATGTTGGCTTTGCGTTTGTTGTGTATAGCATTTACAATGTTGAGGTATGTTCCTTCTAACCCTAATTTTTCTAGTGTTTTAAATACAAATGGATGTTGAATTTTGTCAAATGCTTTTTCTGCATCTATTGAAATAATCATATGATTCTTGTCTATAAGTCTATTGATGTGATGAATTAAATTTATTGATTTGTTGATATATTGATATGTTGAACCAACTTTGCATCCCTGGGATGAAACCCACTTGACCATGATGTATTATCTTTTTAATGTTTTTGTATGTAATTTGCCAGTATTTTATTGAGAATTTTTGCACCTATGTTCATCAGTGATATTGGTCTGAAGTATTCTTGATGTGTCTTTGGTTTTGATATCAAGGTGATACTAACCTCATAGAATGAGTCTGGAAGGGTTCTCTCCTTTTTTATTTCATGGAATAATTTGAATGGAATTGATGTAAGTTCTTCTTTGAAGGTCTGGTAGAACTTGGCTTAGAATCCATCTGGTCCTGGGCTTTTCTTTATTGATAGCTTTTGATGATTTCCTCAATTTCATTTTCTGAAGTTGATCTGTTTAAATTGTTTATATCCTCCTGGATCAATTTGGGTAGGTCATGTTTCTAGGAATGTGTTGAAGTCATCAAGATTTTTCTAGTTTATTGAAGTATAATTTTCAAGTTTCTGGTAATTTCTTTATTTCAATAGTATCTGCATTGATATTTCCTTTTTCATCAGACATTCTAATAGCTTGAGTTTTCCCTCTTTCTTTCCATTAGCTTGGCTAAGGGTATATCAAATCAATTTTGTTAATTTTCTCAAAACTATTTTTTCCATTGATTTTTTTAATTTTTAATTTTTTATTTGTTTTTTTAGTTATACATGAGAATAGAATATTTTTAATTATTTTTTTTATTTTATGAGACAGTGTAATGCATTAAAATTCTTATAACATATATAGAGCACAATTTTTCATATCTCTGGTTGTATACAAAATATATTCACACCAATTCGTGTCTTCATACATGTACTTTGAATAATGATGTCCATCACATTTCACCATCCTTGATAACCCCCTGACCTTTCCCTTTCCCTCCCATCCCTCTGCCCTATCTAGAGTTCATCTATTCCTCCCATGTTCCCTCTCCCTATCCCATTATGAATCAGCCTCCTTATATCAGAGAAAACATTCAGCATTTGGTTTTTGGGGATTGGCTAACTTCACTTAGCATTATCTTCTCTAACTCTATTCATTTACCTGCAATTCTCTTTTATTGCTGAATAATATTCCATTGTGCATATATGCCACATTTTTTATCCATTCATCTATTAAAGAGCATCTAGATTGGTTCCACAATTTAGCTATTGTGAATTGTGCTGCTATAAGTATTGATATGGCTGTGTCCCTGAAGTGTGCTGTTTTTAAGCCCTTTGGGTATAGACCAAGGAGTGGTATAGCTGGGTCAAATAGTAGTTCCATTTCAATTTTTTCAACGAATCTCCATACTGCTTTCCATATTCGCTGCACCAATTTGCAGCCCCACCAGCAATGTATGAGTGTGCCTTTCTCCCACATCCTCACCAACACTTATTGTTGTTTGTCTTCATAATAGCTGCCATTCTGACTGGAGTAAGATGAAATATTAGAGTAGTTTTGATTTGCATTTCTCTAGTTGCTAGTGATGATGAACATTTTTTCATATATTTGTTGATTGATTGTATATCATCTTCTGATGATATACAGGTCCTTGGCCCATTTATTGATTAGGTTTGTGTGTGTGTGTGTGTGTGTGCTTAGCTTTTTGAACTCAGTAGAATATTTGTAAAAAAAAAAAAAAGACTTTTCTAGTTGTAAATGTATCTTTTATTATTTATTTATATGTGGTGTTGAGGATTGAACCCACATATGCCAGGTAAGCACTCTACCACTGAGCCACAACTCAGTGAATTTTGACATTTCATATATATATGGAGTATAAATTCCCATTTTTGTGGTTGTACATGATGAAGAGACCCTATGATCATTTATTCACATTTGAACAATGGAAAGTTATATCCAATTTATTCTATTGTCTTTCCATCCCTATTCCCCTTTATTTGCCCTCCATTTGGCCATGTCCAATCCAGTGAACCTCCTCTTCTCCTCCCCTGCCTGTTGTGAGTCAGCATCTACATATCAGAGAGAACATTTGGCCTTTGTTTTGCGGGGGTTGGCTTATTTCATTTAGCATGATAGACTCCAGTTCCATTCATTTACTGGAAAATGCCATAATTTTGTTCTTCTCTAAGACTGAATAATATTCCATTGTGTATACGTACCACATTTTCCTTATCCATTTATCTATGAAGGGCACATATGTTGGTTCCATAGCTTATCTATTGTGAATTGAGCTGCTATAAATACTAAGGTGGCCATACCACTGTAGTATGCTGATTTTAAGTCCTTTGGATATATGCCAAAGAGTGGGATAACTGGGTCAAATGGTGGTTTCATTACAAGTTTTTAATTTTTTTAATCTCAGTTATATTTATTTTGTCTCTGATTTTAATTATCTTCTGTTTTCTACTGACTTTCATGTTGGTTTATTCTTTTTCTAGGACTTTGAGATGTGATGTTAGCTTATTCATTTGTTATCTTTCTATTCTTATAATGTATGAGTTGAACACTATGAACTTTCCTCTTAGAACACCCTTTATAGTGTCTCAGAGATTTTGATATGTTGTATTATTATTCTCATTTGCCTCTAAGTATTGTTTTATTCTACCTCTGATTTCTTCTGTTATCCTTTCCATCATTCAAAAGTATATTATTTAGTCTACAGGTGTTAGAGTGGTTTCTATTCTTTACCTTATCATTGATTTCTAATTTCATTCCATGATGATCTGATAGAATGAAAGCTATTATCTCATATCTCTATTTTGTTTATTTGCTAAGATTTTCTTTGTGGCCTAAAACATGTCTATTTTCAAAAATGTCCCATGTGCTACTGAGAAGAAAGTGTATTCAGGCATTTATGGATGAAATATTATATATATATATATATATATATATATATATATATATATATATATATATATAAAGTCTAAATTATTAATTGTATTTTTTAGTTTTGTAGCATCTCTGTTTAGTTTTTGTATGTATGACCTATTTAGCAATGTATGAGGCATGTTAAAGTCACCTAGTATTATTGTGTTGTGGCCTATTTTATTCTTAATATCGAGAAGGGTTTGTTTGATCTATGTAGACACTCCATTGTTTGAGGCATTAATATTTACAATTACTTTTCTTAAGCAGTATAAAATGACCTTTTTTGTCTCTTCTGATTAATTTTGGCTTGAAGTCTACTTTATCTGGTATGAGAATAGTAAGATGTTGTTTTTGAGATCCATGTAAATGGTATATTTATTTTTTCCCATTCTTGCACCTTCAGTCTGTGATCCAGAAACAATTTTGAGAAGGAATCTACAAGGAACAGTCTAGGAATTCTGCTTGGAAACCCTCATTAGCCAACTACCTAGCCCCAGAGGATCAGTCATCTAATTAAAGGACTTGCAAAATAAATCCTGACATGAGAACATATCATTTCAGTGATTTCAAAGTAAATGGCATCCCTTGGACTTGTACAGTGCACAACCAGAACAATCATGTATTATCAATTGTTCCCTTCTCATCCAAACCTCAGTTCAAACCACCAAATACATCTTTAGTATATAACATACAGACAGTATTGCTTCAAAAAAAAAGTGATAATCTATTGAGACATAAGCATCTTTAAATGTCTAAAAAAGGAGAGGGATCCTTAGGAACAGAACTCTTTCATCTGCATTAAGCCAGCAGTGAAATGACTGCTATTGGAATTCCTGTTGTGATTTTCTCAGATCCCAGCCAATGCTGTCAGTCTTCAGGCCCCTTAACTCTAGCTTCTGACTGATCCCATGACTGTGAACTCAATTAAACTATTTTCTCACTTCATCAGTAACAATATTTAGCATACTAGACCCTCTTCAAGAAAATAGACAAGTAAGCCTTAAAATTCCTGAAGAACGATCTACTGTGGGCTTCATTAGGTCAAAAAGCCTCATGGAAGAAAAGGACTACAATGAAGAAAATAGCACTACAGACTGAGGTTGCTAGCAAGATGAAGAGATTGACTCCATCATCCAGCATCTTCTCAACAATTCAGTGGGTTTGATTATGTAGAAGTGATCAACATAAGAATTTTTCACCACTAGATCGTAAGCTGTATTCTGGGACTATTAACCTTATACATCATTTATCCTCAGGCTTCCAAACACTAGAATATAAAGTGATAGAATTTTTGAAGTTGTTTTGCAGAATAACAAGGTTACCAGTCATGTGATTTTTTCAATCACTCATCCTCCAACCCCAGACTCCAAATCCAGCTTCTTCTCTGTTGTCATTATGTAACTCAGAGACTTCTTTGTCCAAATGATACAGACTGTCCTCTTTAGCTTACATCAACTAATGTTTTTCTCTTTGAAGGTTTTTTGAAAATGATAATGCTATTGATCAATTTCATTGAATATGTGCACAGTACTTTATAATTTATTCTATGATTTAATTAACCATAGATTAAAAATAGTCCATTTATGTAACAAGGGAACTAAACCTCAGAGCAGTTATATAAATCAGCCAAGATTTAATAGGCAGAAAATATTAAGTCAGGGTTAGAACCAACTCTAGATGACCCTAGAGTCTATGTCTTTTATCTTATTGCCAGGTACTTGCCTTTGATAAAGGATGTAGAAGACTGGGAAGCTTTTCAACATGCAGGATGAAGTGGTAGATTGTGACTGATGGGCGAAAGAGTTGGAATGGTTGGCAGAGACACTCCTCATCAGGCAGTTACTTTTGTAATGACAACAAAAGATAGGAATGCCTGAGATAAGCCCTGCTCCATCAGTCCATTCTCACTTAGTCATTCTCACATATTTTTTTCTTTGATAATAGGACATGGTCACTATAGCAACTACTTACTTGCCTGAAGTGACTGAAAAAAGATTTTCTTTCAAAAATGTTTCTATATGAATTCCTGAGAATTGGGAAAGAAGTTCTGAATACAGGAGGCTGAAAACATGACAGCTACAAACATGTATCAATATCTTCTCTGAAAAAAAAAAAAGAATGCTTTTTTTTTCAGAGAAAAAAGAATTCTAATGCTTCTCAGTTTTGCCACAAATTGATTGCATCAGAGTCTTTCTAACTAAATATTAAATTTTCTGTTCTGATGTTTTAATGATCTTTTTAAACATTCTTAAGTTCATTTTGGAGTTACAGCACCAGTCCTCCTCCCAGACAGAGATGAACCCGACACCAGGCAGTTCACAAACTATGGAAAGAAAGCAGAACACATTCATTTCACCCTCAACTATGTACTTGGAAAAATACAAAATGAGTATGGGCCATCAAGTAGGAAATGTGGTTTAGATATCTCATTTTAACAAACATCTCCGTTCACAGTTTTAAGTGCATACACTTTTCAAAACATGCTGTACATGATAAATTGATACAATTTTTGTCACTTTAAAACAAAAATTAATTAAGCAAAAAAGTTGGCTCTTCTAGACTAAATGCTAACCACAGAGATTTAAATATCTTCTTTAAAGTTCCCTTCCAAGAAGTCCCTATCTTTTACTTTGTCTTTTCTCAGGATTCCATTCAGCACATGTCAGTTTGCAATTTTGTTGAATCTATTTAGTGTCCAGAGCTTCACTCTCTATCCTGTATGAAAAATTATTTCAAGATTCTAGATCAAGAAAATATCCATGAGAGCTTTTCCAATGATTTACTGGTCCTTATTTCTAAGGCCCTTGCTCTCTCTATTCAAATATTCTAGTCACTCATGAGCAGTATCTTTTGGATATCATCATGAAGATGAGTAAACTGAGGGTAATACACCAACACACACACATACACACACACACACACACACACCAGTTCTTCTTTGTCGATTCTTGCCCATGTCCAGTGCAGACGATGGAATTGGGATCCCTCTTTGTGGAGTGGGCTGGCTGTGGAATAAAAGCTAATAAAGATAAAACAGCAAAAAAAAAAAAAAAAAAAAAAAACACAGTACTTGGGAAGTAATTTTGAAAAGCGGGGGCAGGTCGGCTCTTTGACCTTAGGGATTGAGCTTCCACTCTGGAAAGAGATATCAATGGAGCCTACACTTGCTTTATTTTATGGGGGGACATCAAAGGTTTCCAATGGAATGTTTTTTGCCAAATAAGGTAGGAGGTGGACTGTCCAGTTCCCAATGGGTTACGCCCAACTCCAGAGCCACAAGAGTTGTCTCACTAGTAAAGCAAAGACAGAGATCTCATGCCTTGGGTGGTCTGGTATGCATGAAAAAGCCAGGATATTTCCCAAGGAAAAATCCTAAGTCCCCATGGCTCAGTATTGAGTAAAGACCCCTCAAGTAGCTCATGAGTGGCTTTCCCACAGTCTTATAGCACCCTTTAATACTAAAGACTGGCATGGGTATTTACCCAGAAAACTAAAATAATAATAATAATAATAATAGAATCATGCCCTCAACTATAAATCCATTCTTGCAACCTAAGGCTCCTATCATACCCTGTTTTTCTCTAAGACCCTCTATTTCCACACTTTCCAACTGACAACTGCTGCATCCCAAAGAGCTTTCAGAAAGATCTCAAGTCTAAGGTGTTATGCCATATATTATTTTCAGATCAGAAACTGCAAAATTGCAAATAATCTTTAAAAGAAAAATAACAGAATTATTATATTCTACAGTCATTAGTATTTAAACAACATTTAAACAGCTAAAAAGTGAGGTATTAACCCTGAGCAATGATTTCTGGATGAATGACACTGTAATAATTGATAGCACTGTGGAAAAGGACACATTCTTCTTGTCATATGGGACACACTCCCAGTATTTCTCCATGGAATCCCAACAGAATACTAAGGTAAGCTTTCACACAGGACACTGTTTCAAAAATGACCTAAGTATTTCAAGAAGAGGATGAGTAAGCAATCGACTTGTAAACTTTTTAAAAATTTTGTCAGAAAATAAAAATAAATTGTTAATGTCATACATGTGATTTTCAAATGTCTATGTTGCAATAATTATATTCACAATTATTTTTCATATGTCATCCTAAGAATTTTATGAGAGGAGAAAAAAAACAGAACTTAAGTGGGAGTAAGAAAAAAAATAAAATAAAATGGTAAAATACAAGTTGCCCAAAGAGTTTTAAAGAGTAAATGTGGAGAGAATCGTTTGAACTGGCACACACTTTGCTAAAATTTCCTTCCTAATTAATCCCAATTAGAACCATGAAATGTTACTCTTAAAAGAGTAAGACCTAAAAAGAGTAAGACCTAAACATTGGCACCTTTCAAGATATGCATTTCCAACCAGAAATTTCACCAGGTGTATACACTATGCATGACATTAGTTGAGGTTATATAACTGAATTTGCCTTAGTTCTCATTATGGGATATTATAAAATGCCTCAAAAATCTGTTTGGAATATTACTCAGCTTTAAAGAAAAGTAAAATTATGGAATTTGCCAGTAAATAGTTGGAGTTGAAGAATATCATGCTAATCAAAATAAGCCAATCCCACGAAACCAAAGGCCAGAAAGTTTTCTCTAATATGTGAATGCTAATTCACAATAAGTGTGGGGCACTAGGGAAGAATAGCATTGCCTTAGATTAGGTAGAGGGAAGTGATGGGAGGGGAGGAGAGGCAATGTGGAAATAGGAAAGAGTAGAATGAAGCAGACATCATTACTGTATGTATATATGTGACTGCATGACCAATATGATTCTGCAACATGTACACTCAGAAAAATGAGAAATTATATCCCATCTATGTATGATATATCAAAGTGCATAAATGCATACTGTCATGTATAACTAATTAACATGAATTAAAAAATTTAAATAACAATGTCTAAACACACACCATAAAAAAAGGAACAAAAGTAAATTTAGATAGTGAAAAATACAATGTATTTTGGTCATTTAGTTTTCATAAACAGAATGAAGTCGACATAAAAAAAGAGTCAGTAAAAACAAACATTATTTACAGGAATATTAGAGAGGAAAAAGGAAAAAAATGTTTAAAAAACTGACCAAAACCTCAAGGAACTGTGGGACATACCAAAAGATCTAAGATTAGTGAGTTTAACTCCAATTAAGTATAGAAGTTTAAATATGCATATTGTAATCCTCATAGTAACCACTAAAACAAAACAAAACAAAAAGATATAACCAAAAAGTCAATAGATAAAATAATATGATTTTTTTAAAAAGCCAAATCATCCATTAGAAGGCAGAAAAGGGAGAAAGGGAACAAACCAACCAGGAAAAAAAAAAAGCATAAAAAATATTAGTACTCTTGAAATCCAGCCATATCGATAATTACATTAAGTGTTAATCAGGCAACATAAAATACTACTTGCAAGTCAAATCCAGCCTGCTACCTGTTCTTATAAATAAAATTTTATTGGGACACACACACAAAAAAAATCTATTTGGTCCCTCAGAAGATTTTTTTTTCAAATTGCATAAGGAAAACAGAAAATAGCTTCATAGCAGAAACATATCATATTGCCACTGAAACTATTAAGTAACAGTCTTAAAGCAAAAGCAAACCCAGAAATACTGTGATAGTAACTTCACATGCAACAAATTCTTCTGTGCTTTCCAATTGCAGCAAATGCTAATTTGAACAAAGACACAGTTTCACCAGCCCAGTGATCACCATCATCAAAAGAGTCCAGATAAGGAGGGTGAAGCACAAGCAGACAGATGGGATTAACCCAGGCCTCTGGAAGAAAAAGGGTGAGAAACAAGAGTAACTCCCAACAGCTAGAACAAAGACTGAGTCTTGAGAGCCAAAGCCAGTCAGAGCTGCTGCAAGAGAGAGGGCACATGGCTGGGATATCAAATACAAGATCTTAATGTAGGAAACAAGGAACTATGCCAGCCATCTCTGTCTCCCCTTCTTTGTATGGGTTTGTAGTGCTTAAAAACCTATTTCCAGAATCTGTATTGTTCTCTGAACTGAACCTTCTTGTAAGAGGTAATTGAGCAAGAAAATAAGCAATTACACACAACTGAATTCTAACAGATTTCTATCAGTACCTTTCCCAATATAATTTACTCTGTCATTTTATAATACTGTCTAAAACTAGAGTTGGCAAATTGTTCCTAGGTGCACCTCAATATCTTCTTTCGGTATAAGAATATTTCCACAACTATCCTTTGGTTTTTTTCCCTTTCCATAAAACCATCTATACCACATTAACTTATCTCTCTTACTTCATTCCTTAGCATTTTACCAGATGAATATTTAGCTAATCGGGAAATAGCTAGTTTGAAATGCCTTTACCTCAGAAAGCATTACTGATTAACAATGGCTTAGAGCAGGCATTCTCAAACTTCAGTGTTAAAGGGAATCATCAGGAGAGTTTGTTAAAACACAGAATGCTGAGGCCCTTCCCATGGTAGTCTGAGAGATTTACATGTATAAACATCTCTAGATTTTTAGAGAAACCGGTATACTGGTCCAAGGACCTCATTTTAATTCCTTTAGTTAAAATGTAAAGCCTCCTTGGAAATGTGTTTTGCAATTTCAAAGGTGACTCCAAAACTAGTGTTATCGAGAAGCTCTTTATAAACATAATCACTTCCCGATGATGGGTTTGAATGTGTAAGTTGGGGATGAACATGAAAGAGTTGAAGTACGGTTTTGTAGAATAAATAAAAGTTATTTGGGGTTCCAGGAATTTAGCAATCCAAGAAAAAAGAACAGAATAAAGGAAAGAGGGTGATGGACACTAAGAAAGAAAGGGTCAACAAGCCATTTTTAATGGTGGGGTGTATCAAAAATGTAAAAATATGTGATTTCACATTGTTCCTTGTGTTGGTGTATTTGGTTTTGGTTCACTGTATTGCTTTAATCTGGCAAAAACAAAGCACAGCCATCTTCTTTCAGAGTCTGGAACTAATTTGGAAATAGACATAGGAGTCATGACCGAAACATTAGTTGTATATATAGTGAAGTTCAACTAACAAGTGTGGTTTGATCTAAAGCCACAGTTGGGATATCTAATGCTTTTCCTCATATCTGGAAATCAGACAAATCCTCCTTTTATTACCCCAAAGATATTGTCTGAAAGACAGATGCTCATCTCACTAGGTACAAAGGGAATCACAGCTCACATTAATTAGAATCTGATGGTAGGGAAAGAAAAACTGGTTTCCAGATCTGCCTTTTCTTCAAAAGGACAGTACCCTGACCATGTGTGCTCAGCCCAAGGAATCCAGAGCAGAATGCACACACTGAGGATGGGAAGATCAAAAAGAAGGAGGAAGAAACTAAACTTCCTAGATAAATTTCAACCCATTTATATCCCAGGTTCTGCGCTAATGGCGAGTAACTTATAATAACTGAAATCTAGTATCACCTTCAGAAAATGTGTAAGGGTGAGCAACTAGGCTTTGCAAAAAGAAACTCTTCCCATTTTTTCTTAGAAATATGATTCCTTTAGGAACAGAAATGAAATAATAGACCACATGCCTACCTAAATAATAATATAAATATTCCTATCATAATGAAAGAAAGTGGCTATTACTCTTCTAACATGTGACTGACCCATGATTTTAAAATCCTATGACAAAAGATCCTTCTATTATCATGGTAGTCAGTTCTGACTCGACTTGGAGAATTCAGTGTTGTTCATCTGAAGACCCAGAAAGCCTGGAATGGGATGGTAAAAAGAAAAAAAAAAGACAGAAAATTAGCACTCCATTTTATGTACTTGGCATTTTCATTCTCCCTCTGAGTAATAAGTAAGGAACTTCTCTCATGATAAATTTAACATGGAAAAGTACAAATACGTTTATTTTGTGACTCTTGAAAAAAAGTTATTGAGTCAATAAAATGTCTGTTAGAGCTACAAAGGGAGTAGAAGAGAGAATTATTAACCCAGTAAAGATAAGTTCTCCTAAGATCTTAAATGTTAACCCAAAATGTCAATACTGTATGACAGAACCAAAATCAGTTTTCAATTCTTTATAAATTCACACACATTAATTATACATATTAATGGGATTCACTGTGATATTTCCATATACACACAAAGATTACATTAATCATATGAAAACAATTATTAATTTAACTTTATATATTGATTTCCTTTTTGAGTTATGATCTGAAAACTAAGTCTAATATAACCATACTTGAAGTTGAAAGATTATGCATAATAAAGGTTTTATTTAAGAATAGTGCATAGTAATTATATTTGAAAAAAATGAAACATTTACCAATTTTGCATTTTTGCACTTATAAACTTAAAGATACTATTAAAAGTGATATAAAAATTTGTACAAATAAATCTGAAATTTGTGTATGATATTCAAGGACACAGGAAGGATTGTAGCAAAATAATCTCAGCATTAAATACATCAAATACCCCAATCTGGTGTAGAATTAGAGAGGAAATAAAAATTGAAATTCACCTTAAAAACTCTGTGGAAACAAATGTTAAGTATATAGGTTGAATAAAAGAGACTATTGACACTGCTATACTAAAACTTGTAGGATGTGGCCAAAAATAGTAGTCAGTGTACTTGTTTTAACCTTATTTCTAAACAACAATAAAACAAACAAAAATAAATTAGCTAAGCAATTAACTTGGTAAAGCAGCTAGAGAATTGTATTAGAAACCAAAAAGTAACAAAATAAATGACTAATAATAAAAGAAGAAATTAATGAAATGCAAGTGATACCAATAACAACCAAAAGCTGCTAAATAATCTTAAATGTAATTCCTAGGACTAGTAAAGGTATGGGAAAAGTTTCCTTACATTTTATAATCCCCTGAACTGGAAACCTGAATGCAGAGAAATATTCATCAATAATGGAATTCTTCAATTATAGTTAAACTATATTGTAAAATTGTTTTCAACATTTAAGAAAACGGAGATGATTGTATTTGTACCACCATGGACTAAGTCATGCATACACATTGCCAACCTCAGGCACACTCCTGTACCCACGGTACAATTTCTCTATTATTATCTTTAAATCAATTCACTTTAAGAGAAAAAAAAAACAAACTTGATGTCATTTTATCTGTGGAAACACAAGTTTGATATGTTAGATACATTTTTTTTGTCATGCATGAAAATGAATCCCCAACAAATGACATTTTCAAAACTCTTCTTTGTCCCAGTCATAGCAAGGAGACCCAGGCCTCTCCAATGTATAAGATTGTATAAGTTATCTTTCTTCCAAGTGATCTAGTCTATGTTATGCTTTCTATTGAGTTTTTTATTTTATTTTATCCTTCATTTCAAAGATTCCTGACTGGTTGTTTTTCAGAGTCTCTACCTCTCTCTTGAAGTAATCTTTTGCTACCTGTATTTGCTCTCTTATCTCATTGTTGGAATGATCAATTTTTGCCTGTATTTGCTCATTTAGGTCATTCTTTAATTCACAGATCATTTTAATTATGAACTTTCTGAACTCCTTCTCTGACATTTCATCAACTTCACTGTCTGTGGGTTCTGTTATTATAGTGTCCTGGTTTGTTTGGGGCACTTTCCTCCCTTGTTTTTTTATGTTGTCTATGTGTCTTCCTTTCTTGCAGTGTGGATCTAAGATAGTGCATTTTCTTTCCTATATTCCATGCAGATTGTCTCACTTTGATGTTAGGCTTCCAGACCCTCCTGGTGTCCCTCAATGAATGCTACTACATCCTGTATCTGGGTCCTGTGCAAGTTAGTGTGGGTGATCTAGGCTTCTGGGCTTGACCTCCCTCTATGGTCTGCTGGTCAGAAGGGGTGGTCCTTCATCAGAGGCTAGACTCTGGTGGGTGTCTGCCCTGCCAGGGGAGGAGTGGACAGGGCCTGCTGTGAGCCTGGGACCCGTACAGGTTGGTGTGGGTGGATCTGGGCCAGGGCTTGACCTCCTGAGATGAGATTTTCATTTCTAATAAGCTCCCAGGAGATGTTCATCCTGATGATTCAAAATGATATTTTGAGTAGCAAGGACAAAATGAAAAAACATGAACTCTACATAATACTGATATTTTCACCTGTTTTCAGATCTCATGTGGTAAATTTACAATACAAAAGCATACTTCAAAACAGAACAGACTATATTTCTGACCTCTCCTTTTTTTTATCTCCATTTTCTCAGAAGTTTTGTTCTTTTGCTGTTGTTTTTTCCAGGGGTGGGAGGCGGGGGGCTGGCTGGTTGGTTTTGGTTTTGGGTTTTGTTGTTGTTGTTGGTACTACGTATTTAACCCAGGGTTGCTTTGCCACTGAGATACATCTCCAGCCCCTTTTTATTTTTTATTTTGAGACAAGGTCTAAGTTGCTAAGGGTCTTACTAAGTTGCTGAGGCTGGGTTTGAACTTGTGATCCTCCTGCCTCAGCTTCCCAAGTCCTTAGGGTTATAGGCATGGGCCACTGCACCCAGATCCTGAGAAGTTTTTACTTATCATGGCTAATGCAAAATTCCCCTCACTTGTTTTCCTTCCTGCAACTTACACTGTTGATTTATTTATATCCTTCCATCCACTGAGTTCTTTAGGGAAAAAAAAGTTTGAATTTTCTCATCTCTAAGCAGTTCCAAGCCAAGGACTGTATCTTACTCATCTTCCTATTTTCTGGTGCCTAGTGCCATGCTAAATATAAAGTTAATAATAATAGTAATTGTTACATAATGCAGGTTAACGATGTATTAAATTTTGAATGAATCATTTTATTTCCACATCACTGTAATTATATATAATCTATAGTAGTGCTTATCCATCTTTTTATCATCTTTACTCATGTAATTGAACCTTCTTATGCAATTTTTCCTAATGTCCCTTATGACATTTTACTGTCCCAGAAACACTATATAACTGTTTACACTGTTAGCTTGGGACTTAGGATCCTGAGACTCACATCATTGTAATATCTGACTTTTTACCCCCAAGAACAAATTTTGCCCCATTAAAAACATTACTATTCCCTTGAGAATGCATTTTAGCATAAGAAATTGTGGCATAGAAAAGTAATTTGTTCAAGAACACAATTAAAAGTGGGCAATAAAATTTGGATAAATAAAATAATAAATGAATAATTAGGTGGATAGATATAAAGATGAATAATGCAAAAAGAATGTTGCCTTTCCTGACCTGAACAAACTTACAAACTATGTTGTAGATGTTAGTCTCTCCTAATATATAGCTACAAATGCCTGAAGAACAATCTTTTGGGGTCCATGAAAATACTCAAAAAAATGTTTTCTTTATCAAACTTGTGTAATTAAAAAATAGTGATATGCTGTATTTTGTAATAAACTGTAATGTCATATGATATATTATTTAAAAAACATTAAATGTTGACAGTTAAATATTTAACAGGAAAAATTGTCACCTGATATAACTGTATATTTGAAAATGTTTTCCCACAGGTAGAGTGTTGGTTCATGAGTGGGCCCATCTCCGCTGGGGAGTATTTGATGAGTACAATGAAGAGAAGCCTTATTACTTCTCCAAGTCAAAAAAAATTGAAGCAACAAGGCATGGATACTCAAATTCTTTGATGACCTGAGGTTTTTAACTGGTCTTATTTTCCTTTCTTTGACTTTTTTCAAATGACATTCATGTTTGCCCCAATATTTAATAATTGAAGTTTTTATTTCTTAAAATAACTTTTATATATATATATATATATATATATATATATATGTGTGTGTGTGTGTGTGTGTGTGTGTGTGTGTATAATTGATGTTTTCATTTCCTAAAATAACTTATATATATAAATAAAAACATCAATTAATGTATGTGTATATATACAGAATCTACAAATCTCATATACATACATAAGTGTATTATTGTGTGTGTGTCTGTGTATATATAGTTTAAAGCAGCTGATTGTCTAATTAAAGTTCACATAACTTCCAGAGCATTTGTAGACAATTTGACATATTTTACACCTCTCTACCATAGCTGTCAGAACTCAGACTGAAGTTATGCACTAGATAGATAGACTTACCATATGTTGGGAGATCAAAGTTATTCCTATTATATAAGAATAAATAAAAATGGTTAAGTACTGCTAAATGTGGACTGAGTTAGAAACCAAACAGCTTTAAGGAGCCAAATAGGAACTTCTTAGGTATTTATAAAGGTCATTTTAGAACTTCAACCTAGCATCATAGGTAATAATAGACTATCCTCTTGATTCTTATATTGAAAGAGCAAAATGATTGGGGGAATCCTCTTAAAATTGGGTGCCATTAACTTCATGAATGTCATATGTCTTCCTGGGGCTAGGGATTTATCATAATGAACAAACTGAAAGGTACAGGATTTCAACAAAGACCTTTCCTCTACTCCATTGCATCAGTTTTCAGGGGAATATTTTTAAAAGTATTGCATTGATTACATTTGTTTATGTCATATTCCTCCTAAATATCTAGTTCCTACTGCAGAATATTCATCATGATTGTTCACACAGATCCACCAAGTTTTGGGCAATGGAAGCATACATATTAGGATACTCACTAAATGACAATGAAATCCAGTCATCATTTCCAATTTGAACTGGAGCCTATGGAAAAGATGAGATACAGTTACATCCCAGTATATTTGCTATAATCACTATCACTTGTGGCTGATTCCATGCAATAAACATGTGTCTAAAATGCCTCCATAATTTTTATTGTATCATCCTTCTTGACAGCACCTCACTGTCTTCTCACAGTCACATTTCCCTTTGGATAAAAATTCTCCTTGAATAATCGAAACACTTGTGGCTATGTCATGACATATCCCTCTGGAGAAGTCTCTTTTAAAAAGAAATCTACAAATAACTTAAAATTAAGGTGATATCCAGAGTGATTGGTTTTCTAATTCCCTCATCCAGGTGCCTGACTTACCAACATAAGGCCAGCAGGAAAGAGATCTGGGAGAGGGGAACTTCTAGCCATTAGTGCAAACAAGACAGCAGCAACTAATCCCATAAAGAACTCAGCCATTTCATCTATCAAGAAGTCCTACCAAAAATTTCCCTCTGCAATATCTGGAAAATAGATAATTGCTTTGATAGGAACTTTTAATTCTTTAAAGCAAAATAGGATGTATACAGTATACAATAAGAAGAAAAACTATGATCATCATAAATACAACCTGTAAAGATTTTTTTAAGCTAATGACTAAATTGCCTCAAAGATTAATTGTCAAATATTCTCAGGTGTTCCACAGGTATCACCGGCAGAAATAGAGTTTATAAGTGTCAAGGAGGCAGTTGTGTAAATATACCATGTAGAATTAATTATACAACAAAATTGTATGAAAAGAACTGTCAATTCTTACCTGATAAAATTCAAACAGAAAAAAGCATCCATAATGTTTACGCAAAGTATCGATTCTGTAAGTATGCCAATACCTAAAATATTATAAGAATTTATAATCAAAGAACATATATTTTAAAAACATCTCTACAGGTGAACTAAGGGATTAAATGTATTAGTATTAATAAAAAGCTCTTTTAACATTGATGGGCACATGGTAAGCTCTTGGTTTTAGTTATTATCATTATAATTATTGAAAATGTGCCTTATAATTTTTATTGAATAAGTCATATTTTATTCAAAAAACAAAATTGCCTAAGAGATTGACATTTGGTTGATTTACAGATTTTCAAATGCATAAAATATTTTTTCATTATATTAACCTCCCAGGTTGTTGAATTCTGTAATGCAAAAAACCATAACCAAGAAGCTCCAAGCCTACACAATATAAAGTGCAATTTCAGAAGTACATGGGAAGTAATCAGCAATTCTGAGGATTTTAAAAACACCATACCTATGGTGGCACTGCCCCCTCCACCTGCCTTCTCATTGCTGAGGATCAGTGAAAGAATTGTGTGTTTAGTTCTTGATAAGTCTGAAAACATGAAGGTAAGTTTCATAAGATTGAATAGATAAGAACCCTCTGAGCTCTTCCTGTACATGGGTTATTCTAAATTGCACAATGACAAAAAGTGACACTACTTTTTGTAGTAAGGACCTCAAGAAGGACAGTGAAATATTTTATTGAAGGAAAGTTGCCAACAGAGTTAAACAAGCCAAACTGAAGTATCCTTTTGTTCCAGAAAAGGGTGAAGTCTTAGTATTAAGACTTTTAGGCCCTTAGTAATGCTTTAATTTAGAGACTCAGAATTATAGATTGAAATATGGAAATATTTTCTTTGCTTTTTTATCTACTGGAAATAATTGAAAGACATGAAAATAAAGTGGATTAGGGGCTGCCGAACTCTATAATTCAGATCAAGGAACAAGATAAATAAGAATTCTTAATGCAGCTTTATCTGATGTGTACCACCTATATAAATGATTTATGTTCAGAAAACCAAGTAAAATTCATCACCATGAAAAATAAATGGCAATATCCAACCAGTAATTTCTACATTCAGTAAATAGTAGGTATTTGTGCTAGACTTTAAGAATAGAGATCCATGTACTTGAGGAGTGTCTAGTTGAATACATAACATTTTCTTACTCTTTCTTTTTTAGCAGGTTAACTCAGACTCATCCTTCAAAATTTGGTAAAGGTACCTATGTTCTCCAGGAGTAGATGGACTAAGGGTCCTTCTGATGGTCTCCATATATTATTTTGATATCAGACACAACATCTCTCCTAAGACTATGTTTTAGTCACTTTTGTTTTCATGGCTTTGACCAAAAGACCTAACAAGAACAATTAGCTAAGGAAAAGTTTATCTGGGATTCATGGTACAGAGGTTCAGTCCATAGATAGCTGGTTCCATGACTGTGGGCCAGAGGTCAGGCAGAATACCATGACAGAAGGGCACAGTGGAGGAGAGCAGCTCATCACATGGCAACAGGAAGAAGAGAAGGAGCTCTGCTCACTAGGGACAAAATATAAAACCAAAGTCACACCCCCAGTGACCTACCTCCTCTAGCCATATCTACCTGCCTATAGTTACTGCTCAATTAATCCATATCTGTGATTAATGCACTGATTAGGATAAGGCTCTCAATAAACCAATCATTTCACCTCTGAAAATTCTTACACTGTCTCATACATGAGCTTTGGGGGGATACTTCATATCTAAACCATAATAGACTGGGAACTTCTCTAGGACTTGGATTCATGTCTTATTTATATTTTTATCCTCATTCCCCAGAATAGATTAAATGCCTTTCCCTAATACATTGGGAGCTTCATGAGAAATCAAAACTTTTTATGATGCATCTTTGCATCCCTATGGCCTTAGAGCAGACTTTATCACATATGGATAATCAATAAATAATTGTTGAAATGAATGGATTACAAACAAACAGATGCAATATGATGAAATACCCGGTAGGATGGCATAGTTGAGGCAGAATAGAGAATGCTAAAGATCAAAAATACATTCTTCACCAAATGGGGAAGGTATGTTTGAAAGTTATACACACACACACACACACACACACACACACACACATTTTTTTCCAGAGACAAGAACTGAGTCTCTCTGGATTCATTTGAATCTCTGTTAAGTTTTGCCTTTGGAGTAATTTAGTCCCCAACTGATGAAAAGACTTCAGTCTCTGACTGAGGTCCATCCACCACAGCATGAATTGATTCTGTGAGCTCTAGGGCAGTTTTATTTTTAACCAACTGGCACCAAGACTTTAAGGAGTAATAATAGAGTCTCTACAATGTGCATTATCAGTCCCCAATTTCAATCCATTCCTCATTCTCTCCCCATAACTAATTTGGTTGCTTAGTGACCAAGAATCATCTCTAGTTAAAGAGAGATGAGCTCCTTCATAACTACACATGTTCTGTAATATATATAACACTATTTTTCTATTTTATAAATTGTAAAAAATTATAATTGCTTCCTTTAATAAGACCAGTTACCATTTATAGAAAAGTCTTATCAACATATTTTGTGGGTCTGTTGTTATACTTTAGTCAAAACTATTTGGTTCTTTTTCCTGTGGTTTATTATTTAGGATTCTAACCGGCTAAATCGAATGAATCAAGCAGCCAAATATTTCCTGCTTCAAACCATTAAAAATGGTTCCTGGGTAGGAATAGTTGAGTATGATATCACTGCCCAAGTCAAAAGTCAGCTAGTTCAAATAATAAGTGACAATGAAAGAAGAAAGCTCTTAGAGAGTTTACCTACAGAAGCTTCAGGAGGAATTTCCATCTGCTCTGGAATTGAAGCTGCATTTCAGGTGAAAATTTTCTCTCAAAAATAGTTAGACTTCTTTAATTTGTAAGGAAATTTCTGTTAATTGCTACTGCACATACTTTCTGCTGTTTTTAACATAATTAAAAGCACAGCACTAAGCCCATAGAAACAAACTCAAATAATTTTTAAATGAATAATTTACTCAATGAATAAAATGTTGGGTGAATAAATGGATAAAAATTCACTTTGTGTATTGTGTCTGTCTTGTTATCATGCAAAAATCAGTGCTAAATAAATGGTTGTTAAATGAATGTTCTAAGGCAGCAAAAGTCACCAATTTTTAGGGCAACAAACAAATTACCTTGTATAACAATACTTTGGGCCAAGAATGTCCACAATATAGGATTATTATGAAGTTTAAATGAAATGATACATTTACATATTTAGAACCGTAATGCTATACTCTCAAGTAATATATGATGTATAATAGCTGCTATTATGAATCTCACTTTTATACAAATGGTCATCTTGCACTTATAATCAATATCAGTGTCATTTTCCTTCTTAGAAATCCTCTCTGTCCCCTCAGTCTATAAAATTAAATCTGAATTTGTCTGCCTGATGTTATTCGGAGCCTTCCAGCTTCTTTTACCTTCCCAGCCTTCTTCTCAGTTCTTCCCTTCTCCTCTATGCTCCAAAAATTTACTGCACGTATTGTACTCCAAGCCCACCAAGTGCTAGTTGCCCCATACTTTCGCTCATGCAATTTCTCTGCCAAAATGTTTTTTCTTTCCTGTCTTTGCATGTTATAATTCTACCAGTTCTTCAAAATCTTCTCTCCTTCTTGTAGCTTTGCTTGCTACTCCTACCCTATAGAATCTCACACCCTTTTCTGAATTGCATGACATTCTAGTGTATGTTTCCAACATGAAATGCTAGGTTTAAATTCTAATTATATTAAGTGCAATTCTTCACCTTCTGGTCCTCAATTGTCTCTTTTTTAAAATTTAATTTAATTTTTTATTAAATTAATTATTTATTCTAATTTGTTATACATGATGGCAGAATGTAATTCATTTCATATTGCACATATAAAGAACAATTTTTCAAGTCACTGATTGTACACAAAGTATTTTCACACCATTCATGTCTTCATACATGTACTTAGGGTAATGATGTCTAACACATTCCACCATCATTCCTATCCCCTTGCTCCCTTCTTTCCCCTCTATCCCCTTTGCCCTATCTAAAGTTCCTCCATTCCTCTCATGCTCCCCACCCCCATGGCCATTCGTTATAAACTTTTAAACTTTCGGAACAATAAAAAGTGAGAATATTGTGAATTTCTAGTCCATTTATTCTAATAAAGTAAGAATATTTAAATTTAAAGAACATCTGTGAATACACAGCACTGACAGATATATAGGGTTTCTTTCTCAGAATGTTTAGTTTAAGAAATAACATCAAAACCTAACAATGTCAAATTTTCATTCCTAAAGTTAGACCTTTTTACAAAGATATAATATCCATTATTCTAAGAATTTGCTAGAAAATCTCCTACTTCCAAGTCTTCCACCCACCCCACCCCTTGCCAACTGTGAAATAGATTCAAAGTCATAAAACTGAACTCAACAATTTAGGTTGGAAATGGAGAGAATATCTCTTGAAAAATAAATTAAGCAGGAATGAGTCAATAATCATTACTTATCTATGATCATAGTTCTTTCTTTTGACTCTTCAAACATTTTTCCAAGTGGATTTTTTGTTGTTTTTTTATGCTTTTGTTAGTGCATTATAGTTATATCTAGTTGAGATTATTTTGACATAATCATACATGTATGAAATTTAATTTGCTCCATTTCAGTCCCCAGACTTCCTCTTTCCCTCTCTTTCTTCCTACCCTTATTCCCCTTCCTCTACTCTTCTACTTGTCTTCCTTATGTTTATTAATCTATTTATTTTTAATTGGCGCTTTATAGATATACAAACAGGTAGAATTCACTGTAGTATATTTATACATACACGTAGCATAATTTCCTTCCCTCCCCCTTCTAGCCTCCTTCCACTCCACTTGTCTTCCCTCTATTCTTATGTCTTCTGATGATTTTTCCCTTATTTTGCTCTAGCTTCCACATTTGAGAGAAAACATTTGACTCTTGATTTTCTGAGTCTCAATAGTATTACTATTGTTACTTAGACTCAAAATCTGTGAGTAATCCTGACTCTTCTTTATTCATGTACATGATGTGTACAAATGTCAACAAAGATTGTTTCCTTCAAAATGTTTTACAAAAATCAATTTATTGCCATATTTAGCACAAT
The DNA here is from genome assembly GCF_047511675.1 of Marmota flaviventris. Lineage (NCBI taxonomy): Eukaryota > Metazoa > Chordata > Mammalia > Rodentia > Sciuridae > Marmota > Marmota flaviventris. The sequence goes on from NC_092507.1 coordinate 73,005,464, forward strand.
ATTCTCCAGTTACATATATTTACCAGAAAATATAATAATTTCATTCTTCTTTATGGCTGAGTAAAACTTCATTGTGTGTGTGTGTGTGTGTGTGTGTGTGTGTGTGTGTGTATAAAATATTTTAATCCATTCACCTATTGAAGAACCTGAGCTGGTTGCATAACTTTGCTATTATGTGGTGCACTGCTATAAATATTGATGTGACTATATCACTATACTATACTCTTTTAGTTCTTTTGGATAAATACCAAGGAATGGGTTAGCTGGATTATATGGTGGTGCCATTCCTAGTTTTTTAAGGAATCTCAATACTGCTTTTCAGAGAGGTGCTAATTTGCAGTCCCACCAACAATATATCAATGTGTACCTTTTCCCCAACATCCTTTCCAGTACTTATAGTATTTGTATTCTTGATAATTATGATTTTGACTGGAATGAGATGAAATCTCAATGAAGTTTTGATTTGCATTTCCCTGATTGTTAGGGAAGTTGAACATGTTTACATATGTTTGTTGGTCATTTGTATTTCTTCTTTTGAGAAATACCTATTTAGTTCTTTTGCCCATTTATTGATTAGGTTATCTGGTTTCTTGGTATTAAGTTTTTTGAGTTCTTTAAGTATTCTGAATATTAATCCCCTGTCAAAGGAGTAGCTGTCAAAGATTTTGCTCACATTCTGTAGGCTTTCTCTTCATGCTTTTAATCATTCCCTTTGCTATACAGAGCTTTTAAATTTAATGCCATCCCACTTATTTATTTTTGGTTTTATTTCTTGAGCTCCAGGAGTCTTATTTGGGAAGTAAGTACCTGCACAATATGTTGGAGTATTAACCCTATATTTTCTTCTAGCAGTCCAACTGGCTTTTTATTTTATACCTTCTCCTGAATTCAATTCATTTTCCCAACATCTGGATCTCAATAGTATTACTGTTGTTACTTAGACTCAAAATCTTTGAGTAGCCTTGACTCTTCTTTGTTCATGTACATGATGTGTACAAATGTCAACAAAGATTGTTTCCTTCAAAATGTTTTACAAAAATCGATTTCTTGCCATATTTACTCTTACCAAGTCTATATCATATCACTTTATATCAAAACTAATGTATCCCATCTTTTAGTTCGTCAAATTACAGCCTATATTAATAAACCTATTTTCTTCCTCTCAACAATGAAGAGCAGATATCCTAGGATGCAGACTTTGAATAGGCACAGATTGATTTGAAAATCTGTCTGTAAATTTAGCTGAAACCTGTTCTACAAATTGGTTTAGAGATGTACCTGGCTGTCAAGAGAGGTAAAACTGAAGGAGAATACAGGACATTCTGAGCTTTTCAACTGGTCTAACTAAAGAATGATGATAACATATAAGTTGGTGAGAACTTGTACTTGAATGATGGCAGGTGATATATGGAAGGAAAGCTGCACTCCACACTCCACTGGGTTATCTTCCCTAAGTACTACTATAGAGCCAGAGCTCTTCCTTTATTAGTAATTTCTGATAAAAGCCTAAAAGGTATTCACATTCATATTTAACTTGATAATACTTTGTCCACTCAAGGACTTAATAGAAGACTGAGATTTTAATCAGATCATTGATGTTTGAATGGTAGAATTCTCTTACTTCCTTCAGAAATGGAGTCAAGGTGGGTTTAGGACTAAATTGGAATAGAAGTGGTACTTCCCACTGTTCCTGAAATGACACCATTCTAGGAAACATCTTCTTGGTCATAAAGTTGAATTTTCTGACTAAGGATTATCTGCAAAGTTTCTAAAAACTTTTTCTTCAAAGCTCCTCTCAGAGAAATTCCATCTCATTTTCTTGCCTCTCAGGATTCCAACTTTCATAGACATCAGCTTGCCCTATTTGTTTGTTCTCTTCCTGGACATATTTTTTACTCAGGGACTACTCACTCTATTGTCTGTGAAAAAAATTAAACTCTCACATGGAGAAAAAACCATGGTGAAATTGTCCCAGTTATATGCTAATATTCCTTTTTGTGTTGAGGTCCCCCTGACTATCTCTACTTAAATATTCTATCCAGCTTGGTGCAGTGGTGCACACCTATAATACCAGCAGCTCAGTATACTGAAGTAGGAAGAACTCAAGTTCAAAGTCATCCTCAGCAATTTAGCAAGGCCCTAACCTGTTAGCAAGACCCTGACTCAAAATAAACAATAACAAAGGGCTGGGGATGTGCATCAGTGGTTAAGTGCCCTGGGTCCAATCCCCAGTACCAAAAAAATAAAATAATAATTACTCTATTCACCAATATGTATTTTATTCTTTTAAATATCTTTATTTTATTTTTATGTGGTGCCAAGAATTGAACACAGTGCCTCACACACGCTGGGCAAGTGCGCTACCACTTGAGCCACATCTCCAGCCCCTGTATTTTCTTTTAGGTCATGAAGATATACAAACAAGGGTTGGTGCAAACACACACAAGTACACCCCCTACAGTTAATTATGTTCTATTGTTACACCATCCTTAAATGCTAAAGCCTTGGGTGGGTATTTGCCATGACAACTATGAAATAATAATAGGGCTATACTTCCAACTGCATAACCCAGTCTCTGCTCTAAGACTTTCAATGCACTCTATTCTTTACTCAGACCCCATATTTCTGTGCTTTCTGACAATTCTCACATCCCAATCAGCTTTAGAAAGATCATGAATCTATGGTTGTATGTAATATGTAAGTTTGCTCTCAGGCCAAAAAGTAAGAATCATCTTAAAAAGAATATAATATTCTCTTCTGCAATCATTATTTTTTTTAAATTAATTTAAACAGCTTGAAAGTAAGGGATTAGCACTGAACAACAATCCCTGGATGAATGGTTCTCTAGTAATTGATAGCACAGTGGGAAAAGACTCATTCTTTTTCATCACATGGGATAATCAGCCTCCTACTATTTCTCTCTGGGATCCTAATGGAACACTGATGAGAAGTTTCATAGTGGACAGTCATTCCAAAATGGCCTATCTCAGTATTCCAGGAAATGCACGGGTAAGCAATCAGCTTCTATATTTCTTTCAAAAAAATTTCAGAACATAAAAACAAATTCTTTAATGCTATAAATGTAATTTTTAAATGTCTGTGTGCCAATAATGATATCATGTTCAAAATTATGGTAAAATAGAATGTTATTTCCATCTATGTGTGATCCTAAGAATTTTATGGAAGGAGAAAAAAAAAGAACTTAAGTAGGAGTAAGAAGAAAAAAGCGGTGGGGAGAGGGGGGACATAAAATATAAGTTACCTTTAAAAAGTTTTGAAGAGTAAATGTAAGAGATCTTTTGAACACGGCATACACATTGCTAAAATTTCCTTCCTAATTAACTCCAATTAAAATGCAATGTATAAGGCTGGGGTTGTGGCTCAGCGGTAGAGCGCTTGCCTAACACGTGTGAGGCACTGGGTTCATTCCTCAGCACCACATAAAAATAAATAAATAAAGATATTGTGTCCATATACAACTTAAAAATTTTTTAAAAAAAAGAATGCAATGCATAGGTTCAAGCCAAATAATAAAGACCTAAATATAGACCACCTTTCAAACTATGTATTTCCAACCAGAAATTTCACCAGATGTAGACACTATTCATGACATTAATCAAGATTCTATAAATGAATTGCCTTAGTTCTTATCATGGGATATCATGAAATCCCTCAAAAGTCTGTTTGGTTTCTCTTACAAGATTTTTTTTCAAGTTGCATAATGGAAACACAGAAAATGGCTTGCCAACAGAAACTTATTATATTTCCATGAAAATTTTAGGTGGGCATTTGGACTTACAGTCTTCGGGCCAAAGCAAACCCAGAAACACTAACAATGACAGTAACTTCTCAGGCAGCAAATTCTTCTGTGCCTCCAATCACAGTGAATGCTAAAATGAACAAAGACACAAACAGTTTCCCCAGCCCTATGATCATTTATGCACAAGTTCTACAAGGATATGTCCCCATTATTGGAGCCAGTGTGACTGCTTTTATTGAATCAAACAGTGGAAAAACACAAGTTTTGGAACTTTTGGACAATGGTGCAGGTGATTCACAGACTTTTATGAATAAGCTTATATTGTTATAACCCAGGATATAGTAAGGGGCTCTGTGGTAGCCTGGGGCAGAAAGACAGGTACCCAAAGAATAGCAGAACCAGCAGGAAATTCTATAAGGTAAAACCTACAAAGTGCAAGTGTCTTGCGAATGCTAACCACTCAATAAATGTTATTTATTGTCATCTTTATTGCTTGTCACTAGAGAGCCCATTGTCTCTCACCAGTTAAGAAGGTCTCTTTCAGGAGAGCAAGGATAGAATCAATATACACATTTGCTTCTTAGGGGGAGCATCATCAAAAGAGTCTGGCCAAGGAGGATGAAGCCAAGCAGTCAGATGGGATTAACCCAGGCCCTTGGGAGGAAAAGGGAGAGAAGAGTAATTCCCATAGCTGGAAGAAAGCATGCATTTCTGAAAACAATTCAGAGAAAAGCAGATGCTCCTGGACTAAGGATATCACTTCAGGATCTCTGAGTTAGAGTATAAAACCCCCTGGAAAATGAATTGGGAATTTAATGAGGAACTCCAATGCTGGTAATAATCTAGATGTATACTTATAACACAGTATTCTTGAGTCCCCTAGATATTCATTCTAAAAGTAAATGGGATTTTTCCACTGACAGACCAGAGAGCTAATGAATCAAGAAAGCAAGAACCATGGATTAAAAAATATATAAAGTGGAAGCTAAGTCTAAATAGATACTTGGTAGTTGATGAGGATAAGAACTCAATACTAAGCAAAGATACATCTTTAGTAAGGCCTTTTGAATTGAACAGAGATGGCATAATTAATGTTTATATAAAGCTAAAATTAGGCCATTTAGCTGGGAAAACAATAAGAAGGATAATAGGATAATCTCAATATAATATGTTAAGGGCCAGAGGTATTTATCATACATACATGCACATATGTATGAGGTACTCATCATACACATGTGAGGTATTTATTGTATATATATTAAATAACATGAATTTATAATGCCATAAGTAATATGAAATATATCCACAAATCTATATATTTCATAATTCTTCAAAACTATCAACACAAGATATTATGCTCTACCAAAGCATAATGGAAATATTCTCTATTTTGGAGACGGTAGCCCTATATGCTTGGCTTAGAAAATAATAAATTTCTCTTTTTTTCAATAATAACTTCTTCCTTCTTTCTATAATAAGGTGCTGATTCTTACAAGGATGATGGGGTATACTCCAGGTACTTCACAGCTTATGAAGAAAATGGAATATATAGCTTAAAAGTATAGGCTTATGGAGGAACAAATACTGCCATGAGAAGCTTAAAACACCCACTGAATACTGCTGCACGTCTCTCAGGCTGGGTAGTCAATGGTGAGTACTTCATTACCTCAGAAATCCAGTGCTGGTTTGAATAATATTTATGGGGTGATATGATTAAAGCTTTAAAGATTTTATAACTCAAAGTATAGTTATTTCTAAGTATATGGAAATACTTATTTGTTTGTTCTATGACCCATCATGGATACCAAACTTCATGGATGTTTAAGTCTCTTATTTCAATGTTATAGTATTTGCATAACACATACACATATTCCTGCACACTTTAAATTATTTCTAGATTACTTATAATACTTAATACCATTTAAATGCCATGTAAATAATTGATATACTATGTTACTTAGGGATAATGATAAGAAAAAGTCTGTACATATTCAGTACAAGGGTCAAACATAAATATTTTTAAAAACATAATTTTGATCCATCATTTGTTAAATCTTCCAACATGGAACCTGCAAAAATAAAGGGCCAACTATATAACTTCTCATATTTCTGTACTGATGATCTCAGTCATATTGAGATTTGCCTCCAAATTAATCTAAGACATAGCATAGTATCTGGTGTCTAGTAAGCATTCAGTAAATGTCAGATGTTATTATATTAATTTGGAGCACCTTACAAAGATCAACAATAATAAATCAAATTTTCAGCTCAGGCCAAAGGAAACAAGCCTATATGTCATGAAGTTAAATACAAGCCAGTAGCAAAATTCATCCCTCAGATTACATATGCTATAAAAGAAATGTTAATAAGAAAACAATTTATTAAATTAAAAGGAAAAAAATGTATGGTTTCACATAGTGATGAGGATTAAGAATACATTCTTAGTCGCCCACAGTAGCACACACCTGTGAATTACAGGTGGCGCAGGAGGCTGAGGCAGGAGGATTGCAAGTTCAAAGCCAGTCTCAGCAAAAGTGAGGCACTAAGCAACTCAGTAAGACCCTGTCTCTAAATAAAATACAAAATAGAACTGGAGATGTGGCTTAGTGGTTGAGTGCCCCAGAGTTTAAACCCCAGTATCAAAAAAAAAGAATATATTCTTAAATCAAAGGGAGATCAGTAGAGTAGAGTAAAAGGACTAAGGGAGGAAAAAGGGAAACACTAGGGAATGATATCAGCCAAATTATATTGTTATACTAAGTGCATGTATGAATATGTAACACAAATCCATCCCACCATTATGTGTAACTATAATGCACACAGTGAAAAAAGAAAAATTTGAGACCCAGCTATTGCCCTTCTCGGACTATTCCCTGAAGACCTTAAAAGAGCGTATTACAGGGATACTGCCACATCGATGTTCATAGCAGCACAATTCACAATTGCTAGACTGTGGAACCAACCCAGATGCCCTTCAATAGATGAATGGATAAAAAAAAAATGTGGCATTTATACACCATGGGGTATTACTCAGCACTAAAAAATGACAAAATCATGGAATTTGCAGGGAAATTGATGGCACTAGAGCAGATTATGCTTAGTGAAGCTAGCCAATCCCTAAAAAACAAATACCAAATGTCTTCTTTGATATAATGAGAGCAACTAAGAACAGAGCAGGGAGGAAGAGCAGGAAGAAAAGATTAACATTAAACAGAGACATGAGGTGGAAGGGAAAGGTAGAGAAAAGGGAAATTGCATGGAAATGGAAGGAGACCCTCATTGTTATACAAAATTACATATAAGAGGTTGTGAGGGGAATGGGAAAATAAACAAGGAGAGAAATGAATTACAGTAGATGGGGCAGAGAGGGAAGATGGGAGGGGAGGGGAGGGGGAATAGTAGAGGATAGGAAAGGTAGCAGAATACAACAGTTACTAATAGGGCATTATGTAAAAATGTGGATGTGTAACCAATGTGATTCTGCAATCTGTATTTGGGGTAAAAATGGGAGTTCATAACCCACTTGAATCTAATGTATGAAATATGATATGTCAAGAGCTTTGTAATGTTTTGAACAACCAATAAAAAAAAAGAAAAATTTGAAAAAAGTATACATTCTTGATGAATTGCTATCAGGGAAGACAGCAGAGTAGGCAGTGCCAGGAATCCATATCTCTACCTAGAGAATACTTGTACTGGCATAATTTGTCTAATATAATGAGTATGGAACTCTAGAATTTATTTGAATGCTTTCAGCTTCCTGGGGAAGATTTCAATTATACTTTGCAGGAAACTGAGGTTAATTTCAGCTCTTATTCTCATAGCAATTACTCTTTCCTTCTAGTTCCATGGCATATGGTCCATACTCTGGGGGTGGTTGAATGAGTCAGGGTGGGCAATAAAACCTTACCCTCACTACTAGCTAAATGTTCTTTCCGATTATGGAGAATAGAACAGAAGCAGCCCCTCCAGTTGAAGCAGTTTTCAAGGGACTTAAAAAGACAGATTGTTTTTTTCTCTGTCATTTTTCCCTATTACCACTTTTGGGATCCCAACACTTAAAGATTATGACATTCAAATGCAACCACATATGTAGGTAATTTAGAAAGTCACCATGCATGTCTAAGGAAAAACATAGGCTCACAAAAGAACAGAGAATCCTTAAGTTTACACCTCAGGCTCATTTATGTCATAAAGGAACTCTATGATTATTTCTTTAAAACAGAAAACTCTGAAAAAGGGTGAACTGATTTCCAGGATTATCACATATAATATTCAAATGTCTAGTTTCCAACAACAACAAAAATCACAATGTATATAATGAAACAGGAAAGTATGGCCCATCCAAAAAAAAAATTGATAAGGAATGTCCCTGAGGAAGACCAGGTGTAGATTGATTAGACAAAGACTTTGAAACAACCTTTTAAAAAGATGCTCAAAGAACTAAAGGAAGATGTGCACAGTCAAGGGGGAAAAAATGTGAACACAATGGCAATATCAATAGTTAAAAAATATAAATAGGACCCAAAAATAAATTCTAGAGCTGACAATTATAACTGAAATTAAAAATTTATTACACAGATTCTAAAGATTTCAGTGGGAAGAATGAAAAAACAGAGAACTTGAAGTTAAGAAAATTAAAACTATTTTATTTAAGGAACAGAAAGAAAAAGTTGCAGAAAAGTGAAAAGGGCTGAAAGGATCTGTGGAAGAACTCTTGTGGATCAATATGCACATAGTAATAGTCTCAGAAGAAAAAGAGTAGATAGAACAGGGCAGGGAGAATATCTGAAGGCTGAAAGAAGAAAACTGTCAACTGAAACCCTGTATCCAACAAAGCTATCCTTCAAAAATAAGAGAAAGTTGATTTTCTTGAATAAACAAAAGTTAAGGTATTAATTATCACTAGATCTGCCCTGCAAAAAAAAAAATTAAACAGAATTTCTCAGTTCAAAATGAAAAAATCAGGAAATATTCTCAAGCCAAATTAAGAAATAAAAATCTCTGAAAAAAAGAAAATACATGAGAAATTATCAAAGCTACTTTTGTTGTATTTTTGGTTTCTACAACATTTTTTATTTTCAACATGATTTAAGAAACTAATGAGTAAAAACAATTATTTGTCCATGTTTTTGGACACACAAGGCAATACAATTTATAACACCAGTACTTGAGAGGCGATGTGTACAGAACCGTATAAGAGCAGGGGTTTTATATCCCTTTGCAGTTAAGCTGGTATGATTTCAAATTAGAATGTTATTAATTTAGATTTTAAATATAATCTATGTTACAACAAAAAGGCTATAATATAAACATAAAAGAAAATAAGAATGAAATAAAATGTTTTACTACAAAAAAATCAATTAAACACAAAAAGAAGACAGTAATACAGGAAATTAGAGACCAAAAAAGCTATAAGGCATAAAGAACACAAATATAAATATAGCAAAAGTAAGGCCCTACTTATTAGTAATTACCTTAAATACAAATAGACTAAATTCTGTCATCAAAAGACAAAGATAAGAATTGTGATGTAGCTTAGTTATAGAGTGCTTGCCTAGCATATACAAGATCTGGGTTTTGATCCTTAGCAACACCCCCACACACACATACACAGACACACAGACACACACACACAAGACAGATTATAGCAGAATAGATTGTTTTAAATCCAAATATATAAAGGCTATAAGAGATTTACTTTTGATCCAAGGACAAAAATAGCTTGAAAGTGAAAAAGTATAAAAAGATACCCCAGGGCTGGGGTTTTGGCTCAGTGGTAGAGTGCTCTCGCCTAGCATGCATGAGGCACTGGGTTCGATCCTCAGTACCACATAAAAATAAAATAAAGATACTGTGTCCACCTAAAGCTAAAAAATACATATTCAAAAAAATACTCCATGAAACTAATAATCAAAAGAACTGGAATGCTATATTAATATAAGACAAAATAGATTTTTACATTTAAAAAGTTTATAAGAGACAAAGAAAGGCATTATATATTAATAAAAGGTTCATTTAACACAGCAAATGATATAGCCATTATAAACATATATCCACCTAGTAATATATCCTCAAACTATGAATACAAACTTCATAGAATTTAATACTAAAACAGAAGGTTCATCAATGATAATTTGAGACTTCAATTATTGAGACTTCAATAATGAGAGAACACGCAGAGAAAATATAAATAATGAAAAATAGGAATTTAACAACACAATAAATCAACAAAATCTGATAGATCTATATAGAACAATCTACTGAACAAGAAAAAAAAACAATTCTTAAGTGCACATACATTCAGAACTAAGAGGGAAACTTACAACTCTAAATGCTTACATTAAAAAAAGAATAAATATCTCAAGTCAACAGCCTAACATTTCAACTTCATGAATTAGGAAAAAGACAAACAAACAATTCAAATTTGGCAGAGATATAAAATAATACAGATCAGAATAGACAAAAATAAAATAGAAAAATGTAGAAAATCGATAAAATCAGAGTTATTTGAAAAGGTTAACAAATATGATGAAATTTTATCTTGATAAACTAAAAAAAGAGAGATAAATCACTAAAATCAAATATTAGAAATGAAAGTGAGAACACTATTACCAATTCTAGAGGAACACAAAGAACTAGAAGAAAGTATTAAAAAAATTGTAAATAATCACATTAAATGACTTAGATAAAATGAGAAATTTCTAGATACACAAACTCTACCAAGACTATAATGAAAAGAAATACAAAATCAGAATAGACCTCTAACTAGTAAGAAGAATGAATCCCAACAAAAAAAAAAGCCCTGAACCTGATAGCTTCACAGGTGAATTCCACAAAACATTTAAAGAACAACAATCCTCAACTTTCCCCCCTAAAATTGAAAAGGAGCAATTACTTCCAAATTCATCCTATAAAGCCAGCACTGATATCAAAGCCAAAAATATTACAAGAAAAAACATTGCATACTGTATCCCTATCTTAATCCATTTGAGCTACTATCATAAAAATAATCTAAACTGGGTAGTTTATATACAACAGAATTTTTTTTCTCATAGTTCCAGAGTCTTGGAAGTCCAAGATTAAGGCACCAGTAATTTAATGTCTGCTGAAAGCCCACTTCGTGGTTTATATCTGTATTCTAGCTGTAACCCCACAAAACAGAACGGGTAAGGACTCTCTCAACCTCCTTTATAAGTACACAAATTCCATTTATGAAGACTCTACCCTCATTACTTAATCACCTCCCAAAGGCTCCACCACCTAATATTACCACCAAAAGGGCTAGGATTGCAGAATATGAATTCTGGAGACAAACATTCAGATATTGCAACTCCTTATGAATACTGAAACAAAAGTCCCCAACAAAATATCAGAAAACAAAATTTAGTAGTATATTTTAAAGATTATATGCCATGACCTTGTGGGATTTATTTTTTGAGGGCAAGGATAGTCCAATAAAAATCAATTAGTATAGTATACCACATTATCAGAATAAGACAATGATTATTTCAATTGATGCAGAAAAAGAATTTGACAAAATTTAAGTCTTTCATGATAAAAATTCAACAAACTAGAAAAAAAGTAGCTCAACATAAAAAGCCCACATATGAAAAACCTAAAGTTAACATTATACTCAATGCTGAAAATCTAAAAGTTTGTCCTATAAGATCAGAAAATATTACAGGAATGCCACTCTTACCAGTTCTATTTGACAGTACCAATAGTCCTAGCCAAAGCAACTAGGCAAGAAAAAGAAATTAATAGTGCTAAATGTTCTCACAATTACAAAAAATGATAAAAGGTGATGGATATATAATTACCCTGACTTGACAATTACACAATGTATACATGTGTTAAAACATTATATTGTACTCAATAAATATGTACAATTATTATGTGACTGTAAAAGGGCAGTTATTGAATTATGTAACATTATTTCCATTCTAAGTACCCTTAATTACAAAACAATTCATTATTCGATTGTATCCTGCAATATCCTGGTCAGGATGCTAAAGATAGAATTCCCTTACCAAAGATTTTTGAATGCACAAAAACAAAGTCAATGAATCTCATAACTTTTGAAGAACAGTATCACCTATGCATAGGCAGTGTTTGAATTACCAAGTTAGCTATATAATTTGTGTGACATAGGATAGTAAAGGGGTAATCTGTAGTAGTCAAGAAAAGAATATCTGATCAATTAGATGTTATATATTCAAAAACATCAGGTGTAAGAATATTCTAGAAATCATTAAAAACAATACTGAGCAAATGATTTTTATAACCTTTATATAATACTTCTGGGTTACAGTTTCACAACACTTTTTTCTTTCTTGACCTTTGACTTTGTCACAAAACTTAGTAAAATGTGACATGTATATGAAGAAAAAGTAAAAGACCAGTGGAGAATTTCATTTGTTGAGTTTTAAAAGTACTAGTACTGTTCTGTTCCTTAAAAACCAGGAAATTTTTAACACAGGTAAAATTGAAGAGAATCTACCAAGTCCTGAAAATGATGAGGATACCCAAACATTTTTGGAGAGTTTCAGCAGAACAGCATCTGGAGGTGCATTTGTGGTATCCCAAGTTCCACAGCTTCCTTTGCCTGACCAGTTCCCACCAAGTCAAATCACAGACCTTGATGCCACATCTGAGGGGAATCAGATCAATCTAACATGGACAGCACCAGGAGATAATTTTGATGTTGGAAAAGGTAAGGATGAATGTTTTATGGTTATAAATGAAAGGTACTCATTGCAAAATTGAAGGTATAAAGGTGGAGGAGTGGGGAAGTTTTTAATTGATGATTTAACAAAGAATTAGTTTTATAATCTGATTCTTTGACTTAATCAAATGACACATGTTAACCTGGTCCAAACTTTTCTCACCAAAAAAAAAAAAAGTTAGCATTTGGCAAAGTTGTAAAAGTCAGAATTTAACAGCTATCAAAAGGTAAATAATGATGTAAATATAAGCATCTCTTTTCATGATTAGTCATTTTTGAAAGAATAAATAAAAAGGAATTTAAAATGGTATACTCTAGATCCTACAACATGCATAACTTTTTTTCTTAGTTCAACAGTATATCATAAGAATAAGTAGAAGTATTATGGATCTAAGAGACAATTTTGATGATGCGCTTCAAGTTAATACTACCAACCTGTTACCAAAAGAGGCCAACTCCAAGGAAACCTTCGCATTTAAACCAGGAAATATCTCAGAAGAAAATGCAACCCACATATTCATTGCCATTCAAAGTGTAGACTGCCGCAGTCTGGCTGGGCACAAAATCAAGAGCCACTCAAGCAGGAACAAAGTTTATTTTTTGAAACTGCCGCCAATGTCCGGTACTGCCCGGGAAGATTTTTTCCACCCACGCGGCCTCCTCTCGGACCCGCAGAGTACTAACCACTATACGATCACGGCCATCCTGGTTAATAACTGTCGCAGATGTAAGAATAGCCAAGCTGGAGATCTGGATATCAGCTGTTATGGATTTGAGTCGAATCATCTTCCTTTTGGTCTGTAGAAATTGTTTTAGTTAGTCTCTCTGGAATCCAAATCGGCTGCTGTTCTTCCTGTGGAAAAACACAAACAGAGCCCCGACTCCAGACTATCACTGGGTCAGGACCTTTCCATTGTCCTGTTAGAATATCTTTCCAAAGTACCTTAGGCTTATGTACATTTTTTGGATACAAATGTCTTTCCGCAGCACTAAGCCCTGATGAATCCAAATTTAAAAAGTTTAGAGTAAAAAGGGTTATTTTAAGTTTATCTTTGGGGGATATATACCCCTTTCCAGTAGACAAAAGCAATTTGATATCAAAAGTATCCAACATTGCACACGTAGCTTTGTTTATCCCCCAAGCAGATCCTGGTCCTGATGAAAGCCAACCAAACCCTGGAGTTAACATTTCTACCTTGATGTTGTCAGTGGTTGGATCTGTGGTAGTTGTTAGTATTATTTTAAGTACCACCATTTATATTTTAAAGAAGAAAAAAAATGCAAGTAGACCAAGGACTTGGTTTTAATATGATCAACAAAATTGAGGGATATCTGTGAATTTTTAAATTCTTCTTTGGATAATTAACTCATAAAAATAATTTTAAGAGGTCTAGAAAGAATACTTTAATTAAATATAAACATCCAAATATATTCAAAATACAGACTAAATCAACTTTAATAATTAATAATTGTATTTACTCATTTTATCATATATAGCGATGAATAAAAGAGCTTTTATATTATTGTTATCTGTTATGTTATTTTATACAAAAGTTTTTTGGAATTTATTTCAAACTTCATTGAAGTTAAAATTATATATTCATATAGTTGAAACAAATAGAAAAAAAGAACAATATATTTGGAAAAAAACAGATTTGGTCTCAGTTTATTGAGAATTATTAACATTATCACATCTAATATTGTGCTATAATAACTAAGGTTATGTTTACTGTGGTTTATATAAATTGAGAGTAAAAACATTGAAATCACTCACCATCTGTGATGTCATGTTTTCCTTATTTCATCTCAATATAAACAGATAATCTGTGCCTGTGTCCTTAAGAAGTAACACATCCCTAGATACTTTTTCTTTCATAGTGGGAAAGAATTAATGAAGCTACTTTATATTGCCCTTGTTTTCAGGTTTAAAAAATGAAAAATACTTTTAATACACACTATATCTTTTATCCTTTGAGTCACAGACTAAAGGAAAGAAACAGAATTCAAAACATCATCTTCTTAATTTCAAAAGAAAGTGTTCAAGGTACAGTTGTCTACCACATCCTGACAAGCCCAAAAATTATGAAAATGAGTCCAAGTTCCTTTCATTCTAAGTACAGAGAAAGTTATTGACAAACTATAAGTATATTATACATTTCATTTGAAAACAATGATTGCGTTTGCTGTGTAGCAAAGGGAATCTGGAGATACATAAAGGGAAATATTATCTGTGATAAGACTATGGGAATAGTCTACAGAAAGAAATGAGTTTAGCTTAGAGGAGAATGATGAGGAAAAGTGGGTACATTAAAAATAAATTAAGGGGAGCAGAGAAGATATGGTCATGTATGGAGAAAAAAGGAAAGCCAGTCAATGATGAATTTCAAGTTTCAAACTGAAAATACAGAAAAATGGAAGTGCTGTTTACTGAGAAGTGGAAAGACTCAGGGAGAAGAAATATCTATAAAGGTAACAGATAGCTGACCTTGGTGATAAGACATTTGAGGAACATGTGAATAAATATTAATCAGTATTGTTACACTGACCATTGGATCCCAAGGCCTAGGGCTCAACATCAGTTACTAATTGAAGATGTACGTTTCACTGCTGTTAGTATGTAGATGGCATTAAAAACAGTAATGAATGAGATCGATAACAAGAGCATGGAAATTAAGAAGAGCAGAGTTCAATGGCAAGATGTGGCCATGCATGCTGAGGCCCTAATGATGTAAACAAACTGGAACACAGATCATATAACTATGGCCCATCTGGGTGCTGAAAGAATTTCCCTTAAGTAGGTAGACTTTTAAGTCTAAGTTTACAAGTATATGGTTTCTTTGTTTGTTCAACTGGCAGTTTTCCCACTTTATATTGGAAACTTTACCACCAAAATTCAGCTCCCTGATTACCTGAAGAATAGTATCCTCTCATTTGCATCCTTATCTCAGGTACACTTGGCAGGAGTTATTTGCTGGTTTGGAAGTAAACCAAAATGTAAACTATGTCAGTTGAGTCTAGTATCACCCCTAACAATTTTCAATCACACTTATTAGCCTGGCATAATTAATTTATTATGAATTAATTTGCTTCCTTCTCTACTTCCCATTTAAATTGCAGATGTGGCAAGATGAGCCCTACCATTTAAATGGGAATGGAAAAAGAGCATGAGAAAATGAAAGTGGGAAACCTTTGATTACAGGGATGCTCTGATTTACTCTCATGATTCAGTGGAACATGAGGTCTGCATTTAGACATTTGGGGACTGGGCTGTTCAGACAGAAGGTCTATTAGCAATCATCGTTCCTCTAGTGGGCTAGTACCAGATAAGTCAGTGATGATGCCTAAGGCTATAGAAGTGAACATGAAGAAAATCTGGAAAAGAAATAAGTATAAGACAACTGGCCTTATGCCAAGAAGAGAATGAAGACCCAAAATTCTGTGTTGTCAATAGAAATATTATACAGCAGTCATATATTCCCTGTGTCCTTCCCACCTATCTACCCTATAACTCTGGAAGCAAAGCCTGCCAGCCTGATTATTTCCCTCCCAAATACTCCAGTACAATAAGTAGGCTCCACTAGATCCCAGTAGTTTGCTATCCCTTTCTAAGACACACCCTGAGTTAGCAACCCTATCTCCCATGAAACTCACCAAGCCCATAGCAAAAATCCTGGCATTTTCACAACATGACCTTCTCTTCATTTTCAGATTGTCCAGGAGTCCACAGAGTTCCTCTCAACATAAAACCTTTGCTATTTAAATTGAATAGAATTTAATAGTTATATGAATTTCATTTTGCCAAAATCAATTATGATGGACCAAATCTGAAAACAAAGAGTATTATGTATCCCAGCTTTCAAGCTTAGAAAATTTCCAGCTGCAACTTCTTACATTAAGTCAGAAATGCTGGGTCAGCCAAAATTGTAGTCCTATCCACCATTCCCACTGTTCTAAGAAACTCTCAATATAGAAGAAAACCAGAAGAGAGCAATTAGTTGGCATTAAAGGAAAGTGAGATGTTCTGAAAGTTCACTGCCAAGTACAGTGTGATTCTTAGGAGACCATGAAAGTCAAGAGATGGTAAACCTCTCAGCATGACTGGACCACTAGATGAACAGCATTTTTATACTGCTGAAACTAAAGAGATGGGTTTTCATGTATGTTTGGTACACCAAGGAGTGGAGAGTTTCTTATTTACAAAGTGGACACTGTGGAAGGTGGCTGGGCTTAATCCATTTGGGATAAGATGGGGAATTCAACAGAACATACACAATTATAGCTACCAGGAAATATTGAGGTTTTTCATGCTTATATTGTAGTGAGTTGAGATTGCTCAAGTAAACGTGTTTCATAGCAATCATATTCAACAATATCACTGCTTAAGTTTATGGTGACAAATCTACTGACATACAGACCTACTCTCTGGACACCAAACTCCTACTTGTCTTTCTACTTCCTTCCATTCTACAGAGAACTCTTTTGTTTTTACTTTCATCATCCATTCTCCCTCTTTCAAGGATCCTTCATTCTTCCTTTTTCCAATCTTTTCACATAATGACTTCTTGGCAAGTACTTGTCTTCATCTCACACCCTATGCTCCTTAACATCTACTGTACGCTTCTATTTCCCAGCAATACTTTTGTTCTGGTGCTTTATATCAGCCTGATTTCCCTATGTTTCTGTATTTTCCTCTCATATGACCCTCACTCTTATCTAGGGCTACCATATCACAGAACTCTAAAGGGATTTGTTCAAATCATACTCTTCATGAATAACCACTGGAGTTTTACAACACAATGTCTGCATCCTCCTGTGGCAGTCCTACTCTAACATAAGAAAAAATAAGTGTTCTTTGTGGATGATTTTATATTGTTCCTTGTGATAAGAAGTTGTTTTAAAGCCTTAGACCTGACAGCATAGTTTAATAAATAACGTCTCTTTATATGATAATAGTTGAAAATTAATTATATGATTTATGGTCCCAGTGCCCTATTTTCTTTGATAATCTATGTGATAATCAGCACATTAGGTGTTGGTACATTTAACCGCATTAGGATCATGAGCAAAGTCCTATAGGCTGTGTGTCCTGCTATCTGTTGTCACCTGATCTTCAGGAAATAAGGGAGTGCCTTTTACAAGTTGTTTTAGAGACCCAAGAGAAATGGACAGTAAGAGTCTGGTAGCATAAAATCAGAGCCATCATTTATTCCACAATTTGAAGTTGTAACTGGACTTGTAATTATCATCTATCAAAATGTTGTGGTTTTCTCCAAACCTGCATTGCAGTTTTTCAAATGTGTTTGCAGTCTCAATCAGGCCTTCTTTATAGTGCAAATCAGAACTCTCCAAATTCCAAAGAGTCTAGTGTCAGATAATGCTATCTGAAGAAAATAGGAAAGTCCACTATGGTCTGCCTGTTGCACCTCTAATCCTCACTTCATCCTCAGGAATATTACCTAATGCAATCCAAGCCAACATGTGCTTTCAAGATATATTTAGACCTAGGTTTGTGAGTTTGGGTCAATAAATAGTATAATTCTTATGAAACTAAGTTCGTTCTCTTCACCTTTATCTGCTGAATTTCTATTTTGGTGAAAGAAAAGTATCTCACCACCTAGTCATTTACACCTAACAAAAGGAAGGCCATCTCTTCAGCCTCCAATTTTATTACCCCTTAGATCAAAAATGTGAACAAGCTGTCTGTGACATCCCCTTCACCCTGACCTCTCTCCGCACCTACTCCTGCCACTTCAGTATACTACCTTAGTTCAGCCTTCCTTATCTTCTGGAAAAGACTCTCTGTATCATCAGTCTTTCCCCAAACCACATTCACCCCAAATTAATCTGAGCAAAACCTAAATAGCCCCCACACTGCTTTCAAGACAAAAGTCCTACTTCTCTAAGGGCTTTGCAACTCTGGGCCACACAATATCCCAAACACAGGGATCAATGGGACCCTAGAGAACAGGACACCAACCAGTGAACATTCTGCAAAAAGGAGAGTTATTAGAGAAGAAAATGTCCCTGATGCTTCCAACAAAAGCCATGCATGGTTAGCAAGACCCTGATCTATCCTGGAAGATTCCTCTAGAGAAACTAAGAGGCTTCTCACAAGTTCCCAAGAGTGACACCCTGAGGAAACTCAGCTGACACTTAACAATATATAGGAAAAAGGTCAATTGACCAGCTTGGTCTTAAACACCTGGCAAGAGAGTTACAGCCAAAGGACAGCCATACATGGGCATTCAAAAGGAAAAACAATAGTTTTTTTACTATAAGATGTATACTTCTGTCAGTCCCACCAAAAGTAAGTAAAGCCGGAAGCTATAAAGGAAAGTTTCTTAGACAGGAGTGCTTGATAACTATCAAAAGAGACTATCAGGCTAGATGTGGTGACACACACTTGTAATCCAAGTGGCTTGGGAGGCTGGGACAGGAGGATCCTAAGTTCAAAGCCAGCCTCAGCAACAGCACTAAGGCACTAAAGCACTAAGCAACTCAGTGATACCCTGTCTCTAAATAAAATACACAGGAGGCTGGGGATATAGCTCAGTGTTGAATGCCCCCTGAGCTCAATCCCTAGTACCAAAAACAAAAGAGAGAGGGACACTATTAGACTGCCATGCCACCCAACACTGACACCCAACCCAATGCCTCCATCCCGTCTCGGAATGTAGCCACCTCTGTCTTGGGACACCACCACCATCGCCACCATTGCCATCTAGAGAGGTGGCAGCCTCCATCTGGGGCACTAGCCAGGACCTGAAAGTCCAATTTCAAGGTGCCTGCAGGTTTGCCACCACCACCACCATCACCACATGCCCAATTCCATCTTGGGACATGAGCAAGGGCCTGGAACTCCATTATCAAGGTGCATGCAGGTTTGTTTACATGTGAGGTCTTCCTGCTAGGTGTGCTAATAGCTACCATCTTGCTGTTTCTTCACATGGTCTAATATGTGCTAATAGCTACCATCTTGCTGTATCTTCCTTTATGTGAGCACATTCCTGGTAGTGTGTCTAATTGTAAATTAAAATAACATTGAGATCTTAGGCCTGAAGCATGGCAGACTATAGAAACTGAAACCCAGATCCATGAGTTCATAGCTAGGTCTATGTGAGCCTGTCCAAGCCTAGCAATCCTATGGAAAGCTGGGCTCTCCCCAGTTCTGTGAGTCCTGAAGTAGAAAGGGCTGGCAACAATGGGTTAGAAGGTTAGAAGTGGGTGTGAGAGCATCTTGCTTTCGGCTCACCCAGCCAGCTGGTCCAGCATCCACCAGGTTCCCAGAGCGTACTTGGGCCAGCACTTGTGAGGCCCTGTCACCAGCCTAGTCCCTGACCCCCTCCCCAGTCTGACATCCAATGATCCCCTCGTCCCACAAGATCCAACACCCAATAGGGTACTCAAGCTCCCTAATTCCCAGTCTCCAAACCCCTCCCTAGCCACCAACCAGGCCCAGAACTCACAGTTATGTGGTCATCCCACAGCTCTCAGCATCTGGTCTTGATACAGAATAGCTCTCCATGACAGGTGCACAGGTCCCCAGCACTCAGCCCTCAGGACCGCTTGGGAGAGAAGTGCCTGACAGGGAATTCAAAATGGCAGGAGTAGGAGAGATTAAGTTTGGAGTCTAAGTCAGAAACCAGGAATTCTGGGGTCTGCAGGCAAGGTAAAGGGCTAAGATCAGGCTCCTACATCACACAAGTGGAACCCAGAGGAGATTCCAGGGGGTATAGTCTATCAATGTGGACTGGCAATTGCTATACCCCACCTCCAGGAGTTCTACCTCCAGGACTAGCCCTTCCACCTTAGCAACCCTCACCATCCTGAGGGTGGAGCTATCCTCAAACTCCAAACAACACCACCTATTGGCTGAGAAGGGAAGCTGAGAAACTCTTGAACTCCAACAGAAACAATTGTTCAACTTTCTATTGAGATGTTTTTCTTTTTTTCTTTTCTCTCTCTCACATTTCTACCATTTTTAAAACCAAATATTTTTCATGCATCAGTTTATTGAGGACTGGGACGTCTGAATAGTATATTACAGTTTTGTTGTGTATTCTCTTATTTTTACTTCTCTCTCTCTCTCTCTCTCTCTCTCTCTATATATATATATATATATATATATGTGTGTGTGTGTGTGTGTGTGTGTGTGTGTGTGTATACATACACACATATATATCCTCTCAATTACTTGTTCCCCTGGATTCTCTTTCTCTCTTTTCTCCTGCTAACAGCCAACCTCTATTGATTCCTCTTTCACTCTTCTTATAATCCTTTACTTCTATCTTATCTTCTCCTTCCTTATAAACATCACATCCAACACCACTTCTGTTCTCTCTTTGTCCATGATTAGAATTATAACCATTTTACAAACTTACTATTGATATTATAGACAATAATTGAAAACATCATTTGAGTTTATCATGTGACAAAACTGTAGATGTCTTAATAGGAAATATTTGGTTTAAGACTGTATATTATTTGCATTGGGCACTGTTAATATTGGTCTCCCTCTTAAAGGCAAGGTACTGAAAACCTTCAGGACCACTAAATCTATAGGGTAGAAACTATACTTCCTCAGATCCACACTGCTAGATGGGGAGACACACAAATAACATGAAAAAAAAAGGAAACAAAACACCCCAAACAAACCAAGATGCTCCAATTATAGAATCCATTGGCAACAGGGTAAAAGAAAGTTCAGGGGAGTTTAGAACTTACATTGTTAAACTGATCTACAATGTAAAGAATAATGTAAGGACTGAAATCAGACATAAATTTCAGGAGTTAAAGGATCACTTCAATAAAGCTATAGAGATTCTTAAAAGAAAGCAAACAGAAATCCACAAAATGAAGGAATCAATAAACCAAATAAAAAATTTAATGAAAAGTGTCACTAACAGGCTAGACCACTTTGAAGACAGAACCTCAGGCAATAAAGACAAAATATAGAATCTTGAAAATAAAATTGACCACACAGAGAAGATGGTAAGAAACTATGAACAGAACTTCCAAGAATTATGGGGTAAATTAAAAGGTCGACTTTAAGATTTATTGGGATAGATGAAGGTGTGGAGCTACAAACCAAAGGAATGTACAATCTTTTTGAGGAAATAATATCATAAATTTTCCCAAACCTAAATAATGAAATGGAAAATCAAATATAAGAGCTTACAGGACCTCTAATGTACAAAATTACAATAGACCCACACCAAGGCACATCATAATGAGAATGATTAACATGCAAAATAAGAATAGAATTTTTTAATTTTTTCAACAGAAATGAAGCACATCTTTTCATTTCTCTGATTATACATGATGTAGAGTCACACCATTCATGCAACCATACCCATACATAGGGGTAATAATGTCCATCTCATTCTACCATCTTCCCCCCATACACACCCTCTTCTTTCCCTCCCTTCCATACTCTCTCTCCCCTCTTCTCAATCCAAAATTTCCCCATTCTTCCCTTGCCCTGTGCCCATTATAGACCAGCATCCACTTATCAGAGAAAATATTTGGCCTTTGGTTTGAGGGGACTGGCTTACATCACTTAGCATGATATTCTCCAATTCCATCCATTTACCTGTAGATGCCATAATTTCATTCTTCTTTGAGGCTGAGTAGTATTCCATTGTGTATATATACCAAGTTTCTTTATCCATTCATCTATTGAAGGGCATCTAGGCTGTTTCCACAGGTCAGCTATTATGAACTGAGCTGCTATAAACTTTGAGGTGGCTGCACTGCTGTAGCATGCTGCTCTTAAGTATTTCGGGTATAGACCTAGGAGTGGGATAGCCGAGTCAAATTGTGGTTCCATTCCAAGTTTTCTAAGATATCTCCCTACTGCTTTCCAAAGTGGTTGTACCATTTTGCAATCTACCAGCAAAGAATCAACGTACCTTTTTCCCTAAACTCCCACCAGCACTCATTGTTGCT
Source organism: Marmota flaviventris (assembly GCF_047511675.1). Lineage (NCBI taxonomy): Eukaryota > Metazoa > Chordata > Mammalia > Rodentia > Sciuridae > Marmota > Marmota flaviventris. Next base: position 73,027,900 of record NC_092507.1, read on the forward strand.
TGATTTTTTTGATATTTGCCATTCTGACTGGAGTGGGATAAATCAAAATGCATTTTGCTGTCATATATACCTAACTAAAAATTTAAAGAAAAATAATAACCTAGAATGTTAATGGCTTAAACTAATCAATCTAATTAATCAAAAGACATAGACTGGGAGATCGGATTAAAAGACCCAAAAATATGCTGCCTCCAAGAGACTCATCTCATAGGCAAAGACATCCTCTGACTGAGGGTGAAAGGATGGGGAAAAAAACATATCACTCATCTGGATCACATAAACAAGTAGGGGTTTTCATCCTCATATCAGAGAAAGTGGACTTCAAGCCAAAGCTAATAAGAAGGGACAAAAAAGGACATTTCATACTGCTTAAGCGAATGATACATCAGCAAGACATAAGAATTGCAAATATTTATGCCCCAAACAATGGAGCATCTATGTGCATCAAACAAACCCTCCTTGATTTCAAGAATCAAATAAACCACAACACAATAACACCGGGTGACTTTAACACACCTCTCTCACTACTGGATAGATCTTCCAGACAAAAACTAAACAAAGAAACTATAGAACTAATCAACACAATAATTTAGAATTAACGAATATAGATAGGATATTTCATCCATCAATGAACTAAAATGCTTTCTTCTCAGCAGCACATGGATCCTCCTCTAAAATATACCATATCTTAGGCCACAAAGTAACTCTAAGCAAATACAAAGTGTGGTGTGTGTGTGTGTGAGTGTGTGTGTGTGTATGTGTATATATATATATATATATATATATATATATATATATAGAGAGAGAGAGAGAGAGAGAGAGAGAGAGAGAGAGAAATACCCTGTATTATACCAGCTAATAATGGAGTAAAATTATAAATTAATGGTAAAATAAAAAATAGAAGCTACTATAATACCTGCAGACTAAATAATATGTTATTAAATAATAAATGAATAGAGGAAATCAGGGATGAAATTACAATTACTTAGATAAAAATGAGAACAATGATACAACATATCAAGACCTCTGAGACACTATAAAGGCAGTGCTAAGAGGAAAATTCATTGCATTGAGCTCATTCATTAAAAGAATAGAAAGCCAATTAATAAATGATCTAACATTACATCTCAAAGCCCTAGAAAAAGATGAACAAAGCAAACCCCAAAGCAGTAGGAGACAGAAAATAATTAAAATCATCTGAAATCAATAAAATTGAAACAATTGAAAAAACTAATGAAACAAAAATTTGATCCTTGAAAAAAACATTTAAAAAATTGGTAAACTCTTAGCCATGCTAACAAAGAGAGAGAGAACACTTAAATTACTAAAATATGTGGTGAAAAAGGAAATATCACAGCAGAGAAGACTGAAATACAGAAGATAATTAGAAACTATATTGAAAATTTACACTCCAATAAAATAGAAAATCTTGAAGACATCAACAAACTTCTGTAGATATATGACCTACCCAAACTGAATTAGTAGGGCATACACAATTTAAACAGATTGATTTCAAGCAATGAAATAGAAGGCATCATCAAAAGCCTACCAATCCAGAAAAACCCAGGACCAGATGGATTCTCAACAAAGATCTACCAGACCTTTAAAGAAGAATTAACATCAATACTCTTCAAAGTATTCCATGATATAGAAAAGGAGGGAACCCTTCCAAACTCATTCGGTGAGGCTAGTATTACTCTGGTACCAAACCAGACAAAGACACATCAAGGAAAAAAAAACTTCAGACAATATCCCTGATGAACACAGATACAAAAATTCTCAATAAAATACTGGCAAAATGCATACAAAATCATATTTAAAAGATGGTGCATCATGGCCAAGTGGGATTCCCAGGAATGCAGGATTAGTTCAACATGTGGAAATCAATAAACATAATGGATCACATTAATAGACTTAAAGACAAGTATCATACGATCAATAGATGCAGAAAAAGAATTTGACAAAATACAGCACTTCTATCCCTAGAAAAACTAGAGATAATAGAAATATACTTCAACATTGTAAAAGCTATCTATGCTAAGCCCCAGGACAACATCATTCTAAATGGAGAAAAATTGAAATCATTCCCTCTAAAAACTGGAACAAAACAAGCATGTTCTCTTTTACCACTTCTATTCAGCACTGTCCTTGAAACTGTAGCCAGAGCAATTAGAAGAAAGAAATTAAAGGGATAAAATAGGAAAAACAGAACTCAAACTATCATTATTTGCTATTGACATAGTTCTTTATTTAGAAAATCCAAAAAATAAATGAGGGCTGGGGATATGGCTCAAGCGGTAGCGCACTCGCCTGGCATGCGTGTGGCCCGGGTTCGATCCTCAGCACCACATACAACCAAAGATGTTGTGTCCGCCGAAAACTAAAAAATAAATATTAAAAATTCTCTCCCTCTCTCTCTCTCTCTTTAAAAAAATAAATAAATGAATTCAGCAAAGTAACAGAATATAAAATCAACACCTATTCCTATCTATCACTGTTTAATCCACTGAAAGAGAAATTAGGAAAACTACCCCATTCACAATAGGCTCAAAAAAAAAAATACTCAGGAATTAATCTAACAAAAGAGGTGAAAGACCTCTACAATGAAAACTACAGAACACTAAAGAAAGAAATTAAAGAAGACATTAGAAGGAAAGATCTCCCACGTTCTTGAGTAGGCAGAATTGAAATTGTCAAAATGGCCATACTACCAAACATGTAACACAGATTTAATACAATTCCTATTAAAATCCCAATGACATTCTTCATAGAACTAGAAAAAGCAATCATGAAATTCATTTGGAAAAATAAGAGACACAGAATAGCCAAAGCAATCCTTAGCAAGAAAAGTGAACCGGGAGGCAACACAGTATCAAATCTTAAACTATCCTCCAAAGCTGTAGTAACAAAAATGTCATGGTATTGGTACCAAAACAGACACCTAGACAGGTATTACAGAATAGAAGACACAGAGACAAATCCACATAAATACAGTTATCTCATATTAGACAAAGGCACCAAAAACATTCATTGGAGAAAGAATAGCCTCTTCAACAGATGGTGCTGGAAAACTAGAAATCCATATGTAGCAAAACAAAATTAAACCCCTATCCCTCACCCTGCATGAAACTCAACTCAAAGTGGATCAAAGACAGGCACTAGAATAAAGACCCTGGATTTAATAGAAGAAAAAGGAGGCCTAAATCTTCATGTCAGCTTAAAATTTGACTTCCTTAACAAGACTCCTAAAGTGCAATGAGTAAAATCAAGAATCAATAAATAGGATGGATTTAAATTTAAAAGCTTCTACTCAGCAAAGGAAATAATAATGCGAAGACAGAACCTACAGAATGGGAGCAAATCTTTACCACATGCACCTAAGATAGAGCACTAATCTCCAGGATATGTAAAAAAGCTCAAAAAACTTAACACCAAAAAAAAAAAAATCAATAAATGGGCTAAGAACAGACACTTCACAGAAGAAGAAATACAATAGATCAACAAATATGTGGGGAAAAAAAGTTCAACATCTCTAGCAATTAGAGAAATGCAAATCAAAACTATTCTAAGATTTCATTGCACTCCAGTTAGAATGGCAATTATCAAGAATATAAGCAACAATAAATATTGACAAGGATGTGGGGAAAAAGTAATCCAGACTTTGGGGATGATACTAGAGGATCTCAGAAATGACTATCTCCCAAATTAACAAGTGAATTACAACTCCAAACAGAGAACAGGTGGAATGTAGCCTTTGAATTACCTCTTTAAAAGTCCCTTGTTCCTGCTGATGGGCAGAATCACAATAAATGTTGGCAAGGATGTCAGGACTGCACATTGGTGCAACCACTATGGCAAACGGTATGGAGATTCCTCAGAAAACTTGGAATGGAACCACTATTTGACCCAGCTATCCCACTCCTTGGTTTATACCCAAAAGACTTAAAATCAGCATACTACAGTGATGCAGCCACATCAGTGTTTATAGCAGCTTAACTCACAATAGCTAAACTGTGGAACCAACCTAGCTGCCCTTCAACAGATGAATAGATAAAGAAACTGTGGTATATATACACAATGAAATATTACTCAGCCTTAAAGAATTATGAAATTAAGGCATTTGCCTAAGTGGGTGGATCTGGAGAACATCATGCTAAGCAAAATAAGCCAGTCCCCAAAAACCAAAGGCCAAATGTTTTCTCTGATACATGGATGCTTATTCAAAATAAGGGTCAGGGGACTAGAAAAGAATAGAGGTACTTTGGATTAGGTAGAGTGGAGTGAAGGAAGAGGAAGGGATATAAATGGAAAAAAAAAGAAGAATTTTGGATTTGAAAGGAAAGCGAGGAACTGGGAGACAGGCAAACAAGAAATGAAAGACAGAGACTAGGCAGAGATATACAGGAGAGTTTATTCATCAGAGCTGACAAGTAAGGACACATCTCTCCATAGACAAGAGAGGCAAAACAGGATTGATGTTCAGGACTTTTATGGGGCAGGCTCAAGGATTAGAGCCAGGTGGGTCCTAATGCAGGTGGTGAAGTGCTGGGTTGGTATGAGGGAGTAATGAGCTTTCCTCAGAACCTCCCTTGGGCAAGAAAGCAAAATTTTTCTTAAAATGGCAGCTGTTACTTAAGATGGCCATCCAGATGCTAAGCAAAGATTTCATATACTTTTTTTTTTCTATTGAGATAATCATGTGGTTTTTTTTGCCCTTTAATTGATATCCTGTGTCATGTTAATTGGTTTTTAGATCTTAAGTCAATCTCATATTCCTGGGATAAATCCAATTTGATCACAGCACATAGTTTTTATATTTAATAAAATAGTTAATATTTTGTTTTGCTAGTATTTTCTTGAGGATTTTCGCACCTACAGTCCCTGGGGTTTTCTTTCTTTTTGATATTGTCTTTGTCTGATTTCAGTATCAGGATAATCATACCTTCATGAAGTATATTATTTCTGGGGGTAGAGGGGGAGAGACCATCAGAGTCACGATCTTTTTTTTTTTTAAGTCCATTTGAGACTTACAAATCTTCCTAACCTCTTACAGTGATGAACTTGATCTGTTCTTCACTGATATGAGTTACTGTTTTCATGGTTTTCAGAGACTGGCTGAAATACTAATTGTTTTTGTTTGTGTGCTAATTGTTTACAAAAAATAATTCTGTGCTGTCTTGGTTTATTGTTGTCTTAGCATGATCCCTGCCCTATATATGCCTTGTCCAGTCACCTGCTATTAGCCACTGTGGACCTCTGAATTGCTCTAATACTGAATATCCTCAAGGACTCTGGATTAATTCCCCCAACTTTATGCTCTTTCAACAAGAAGCAGCTTGGAGATGTTGTCACCCATTTTTACATAAAAATGGAATGTAGAAATTGACAGTGGGGAAATGTAACAATGGTCCACTTTATGCTTTGAATATAGCTCTTCTCTGCCATTGCAACTTAGTATTTAAATGGGCATGTTTCTCTTCCTCTCTGGTCCTCCACTAATCTCTTCCCATCCCTAATCTCAGGAGAAATAAGATTACCTTTCATTCCCATTTAGGCAGATTTATTTGTCCTTGAGTACACACCCACCATAGAAACAAAGTAATCCGGACTTTGGGGATGGTACTAGAGGATCTCAGAAATGACTATCTCCCAAATTAACAAGTGAATTACAACTCCAGACAGAGAACAGGTGGAATGTAGCCTTTGAATTACCTCTTTAAAAGTCCCTTGTTCCTGCTAATGGGCAGGAATCACAGTCTCTAGGATAGGAGTCCCCTGTGTTTCTCCTTTGCTAGCAAAGCAATAAAACTTTTTCTGTTCTCTCAAAAAAAAAAATACATACATACATACATAAATGAAGTCCTAATTCTGAAAAGGCAGAGACTTTGCCTATTTTATTCATCAATTTTTGCAAGGCATCTACATATTTGTCAAAAGAATGAATGCTAACCAACACTTGGCTCTTGGCTCTTGCCTCTGCTTCCCTTTCTCTAATTGAACCATATCCTCTTGTTCTATAGCTTTAATTAGTGGGCTTTCAGTTTTGTCAAAGACCACACTGTGTTATAACTTTGTCAGAAAACCATCTCCATGATTCCTTCTCCACTTTTAACCCCACCCACTGCAGCCTCATTCCTCTATGCCACATCTACTGCCGGTCTTGGTTCCCTCTCCCCCCATTCAAACAAAGTGAACCACTTCCCCCTTTTGTTCATATACTTGCCCTCCCCAGCAATCCTCAACTATTCAGTAATTTCTTGGGGGGGAGGGGGGACTACATCCTGAGGAAAGTAAAAGAGAGAAAGGAAAGGACAGAGTATTAAACATTCTAACATACTCAGAAATACACAGATATATTCCTCTCCCTTTTTTTTCCCTCTACACCCAGTGAGTCACCAAATCCTATCTTTGCCAATTCTTAATATCTTAAAGAGCCTCTGCTTATCTCTTCTGGCCTTCTGCATTTCTTACCAGGATTCCTCACAAAACTCTTTTACAAATAGAGCCAGTTCTTACACACGTTGAAGGCACCCAGGTTCAAGGAGTGGGACCTGAAGTACCATCCAACTCCACTCTCAGGATCAGGGCACTATTAGAGAGCCTGTGTACCCGAAGGGACACAGTGTTCTAATTTACAAGTGTTTTTCTAATTCACACAAGACTTCAGTGCTAGCAACCCAGGCATATTCCAACCACTATTCACCTTGTATCCAGTCTTTCTAAAATGAAAAATCTGATCCTGTCACTCTTTAAAACCTTCTAATGACTCTCCTTTGCACTCAGAATAGTCTCATCCCCACAGTATAATTGATAATGAGTGCCCTTAAGTCCTTCTCCCGTCTCCCCTCTCCAGTCTCACATCTCCTCACATCACACACAGGGTTCCATCCCTATGACCTGGAAGGCATCTAGTTCTCTGAATGCCTTCCAGGAGCTCTCTCTCCAAGACTGGTAGGTGCTTATCATTCTCTATCAGTGCCCCCTCTCCAATATTTGTCCACATCCACACCAACACTCACCTGGGCAAGTCCTCCATAACTCCCCCATCTCCTGCCCCCACTGGCTTAAATTCCTCTAACCACACCTCATTCTCATCCCTGGAGTTTACTTTAACTGTTTGTATCATAATCGCCATTTATTTGTCTTTATTCCCTTCAGGAAATAAGAATCTTAAGGGCAGGAGACAATCCTTTATTCATCGTGATGCCTCAAAAACATCACTATGCTTTTAAGTAAATATTTGTTAAATTATAGCATGAAGTCCATCTTCTTCTAAGTATCAATTTTAATGAATCAGTCACAGGACTGACAAAAGGATCACAAATAGAAGCCAATAACAACCTGAAAATCATGGCATAAGCTACAGGAAGGAAATATGATATCTTTAGACATAAATGCTGAGTCATCCCATCTAAATTAAGGAAAACGTACCTTAAACTATATCCTCATTGTTACTACAATAACAAACTTTGATTTAATGTTTCCTCTTAATTAATCTCCCAACTAGCCTTCAGCCTGCATTTAGGTTGATTCAGATCTTAACATGAATTTTCTTTCATTTAATATGTTTGTTCAATTCCCACTTCCACCGTGACCCTTTACACATCTGCCCGTGACTTTGGTCTTTCAAATCACCTTCAAAGATATAAAGGCCAGACACATCCAAAAGCAGCCAAAAAACTTATTTCACTCTTGAGAAATTCAACCCCTCTATACATTGCTACATCCTATATAAACAATAGCACTGATCCACCCAGCATTCAAACCCAGAAGTCATCTTTTCTTTTGAAATTGCTGTTCCATCTACTTGATTTTTAATTACTAAATATTTTTCTTTCTTTTTTATTGGTTGTTCAAAACATTACAAAGCTCATGACAATCATCTTTCATACATTTGATTCAAGTGAGTTATGAACTCCCATTTTTACCCCAAATACAAAATGCAGAATCACATCAGTTACACATTCACATTTTTACATAATGCCATATTAGTGTCTGTTGTATTCTGCTGCCTTTCCTATCCCCTACTATCCCCCCTCCCCTCCCATCTTCCCTCTCTACCCCATCTGTTGTTGTTCAGTTCTCTCCCTTGTTTTTTTACCCCCCTTTCCCCTCACAACCTCTTATATGTGATTTCGTATAATGTTGAGGGTTTCCTTCCATTTCCATGCAATTTCCCTTCTCTCTCCCTTTCCCTCCTACCTCTCGTCTCTGTTTAATGTTAATCTTTTCCTCATGCTCTTCCTCCCTGCACAGTTCTTAGTTGCTCTCCTTAAATCAAAGAAGATATTTGGCATTTGTTTTATAAGGATTGGCTAGCTTCACTTAGCATAATCTGCTCTAATGTCATCCATTTCCCTGCAAATTCCATGATTTTGTCATTTTTTAGTGCTGCATAATACTCCATTGTGTATAAATGCCACTTTTTTTTTTTATCCATTCATCTATTGAAGGGCATCTAGGTTGGTTCCACAGTCTAGCTATTGTGAATTGTGCTGCTATAATCATTGATGTGGCAGTATCCCTATAGTATGCTCTTTTAAGGTCCTCAGGGAATAGTCCAAGAAGGGCGATAGCTGGGTCAAATGGTGGTTCCATTCCCAGTTTTCCCAGGAATCTCCATAATGCTTTCCATATTGGCCACACCAATTTGCAGTCCCACCAGCAATGTACAAGTGTACCCTTTTCCCCACATCCTCACCAGCACTTATTGTTGTTTGACTTCATAATGGCTGCCAATCTTACTGGAGTGAGATGGTATCTTACGGTGGTTTTGATTTGCATTTCTCTGACTGCTAGAGATGGTGAGCATTTTTTCATGTACTTGTTGATTGATTGTATGTCCTCCTCTGAGAAGTGTCTGTTCAGGTCCTTGGCCCATTTGTTGATTGGGTTATTTGTTATCTTATTGTTTAATTTTTTTGAGTTCTTTGTATATTCTGGAAATTAGGGCTCTATCTGAAGTGTGAGGAGTAAAGATGTTCCCAGGATGTTGGCTCCCTATTTACTTCTCTTATTGTTTCTCTTACTGAGAAAAAAACTTTTTAGTTTAAGTAAGTCCCATTTGTTTATTCTTGTTATTAACTCTTGGGCTATGGGCATCCTATTAAGGAATTTGGAGCCCGACCCACAATATGTAGATCGGAGCCAACTTTTTCTTCTATCAGGCGCAGAGTCTCTGATTTGATATCAAGCTCTTTGATCCATTTTGAGTTAACTTTTGTGCATGGCGAGAGAAAGGGGTTCAGCTTCATTTTGTTGCATATGGATTTCCAGTTTTCCCAGCACCATTTGTTGAAGATGCTATCCTTCCTCCTTTGCATGCTTTTAGCCCCTTTATCAAATATAAGAAAGTTGTAATTTTGTGGATTGGTCTCTGTGTCCTCTATTCTGTACCATTGGTCCACCTGCCTGTTTTGGTACCAGTACCATGCTGTTTTTGTTACTATTGCTCTGTAGTACAGTTTGAAATCTGGTATCACTATACCTCCAGATTCACACTTCCTGCTTAGAATTGCTTTTGCTATTCTGGGTCTTTTGTTTTTCCATATGAATTTCATGATTGCTTTAATATTTCTACAAGAAATGCCATTGGGATTTTGATTGGCATCGCATTAAACCTGTAGAGAACTTTGGGTAATATCGCCATTTTGATGATGTTAGTTCTGCCTATCCATGAAAAGGGTACATTTTTCCATATTCTAAGATCTTCTATCTCTCTCTTTAGGGTTCTGTAGTTTTCATTGTATAAAAATTCACCTCTTTTGTTAGGTTGATTCCCAAGTATTTTTTTTTTGAGGATATTGTGAATGGAGTGGTTTTCCTCATTTCCATTTCAAAAGTTTTGTTGCTGATATACAGGAATGCCTTTGATTTATGTGTGTTGATTTTATATCCTGCCACCTTGCTGAATTCATTTATTAACTCTAGCAGTTTCTTTGTAGACCCTTTTGGGTCTGTTAGATATATTATCATATCATCCACAAATAGCGATAATTTAAGTTCTTCTTTTCCTATTTTTATGCCTTTAATTTCTTTTGTCTGTCTAATTGCTCTGGCTAGTATTTCAAGAACTAAATTGAATAGAAGTGGTGAGAGAGGGCATCCCTGTCTAGTTCCAGATTATAGAGGGAATGCCTTCAGTTTTTCTCCATTTAGAATGATGCTAGCCTGAGGCTTAGCATATATAGCTTTTACAATGTTGAGGTAAGTTCCTGTTATCCCTAGTTTTTCTAGTGTTTTGAACATAAAGGGATGTTGTACTTTGTCGAATGCTTTTTCTGCGTCTATCGAGATGATCACATGGTTATTATCTTTAAGTCTATTGATGTGGTGAATAACATTTATTGATTTCCGTATATTGAACCAGCCTTGCATCCCAGGGATGAATCCTACTTGATCATGGTGCACAATTTTTTTGATATGCTTTTGTATTCGATTCGCCAGGATTTTATTGAGAATTTTTGCATCTAAGTTCATTAGAGATATTGGTCTGTAGTTTTCTTTCTTTGAAGTGTCTTTGTCTGGTTTCAGGATCAGGGTGATGTTGGCCTCATAGAATGAATTTGGAAGAGCTCCTTCTTTTTCTATTTCTTGAAATAGCTTGAAAAGTATTGGTATTAATTCTTCTTTGAAGGTTTTGTAAAACTCCACTGTATACCCATCTGGTCCAGGGCTTTTCTTGGTTGGTAGTCTTTTGATGGCTTCTTCTATTTCTTCCTTTGTTATTGGTCTGTTTAAATTGTGTGTGTCTTCCTGACTCAATCTGGGCAGATCATATGACTTAAGAAATTTATCGATATCTTCACTATCTTCTATTTTATTGGAATATAGGGTTTCAAAATACTTTCTAATTATCTTCTGTATTTCTGTAGTGTCTGTTGTGATATTGCCTTTTTCATCCTGTATGTTAGTAATTTGAGTTCTCTCTCTTCTTCTCTTCGTTAGCATGGCTAAGTGTCTGTCGATCTTATTTATTTTTTCAAAGAACCAACTTTTAGTTTTATCAATTTTTTCAATGTTTTTTTTTTGTTGTTGTTTCAATTTCGTTGATTTCCACTCTGATTTTAATTATTTCTTGTCTTCTACTACATTTGCTGTTGTTTTGCTCTTCCTTTTCTAGGGTTTTAAGATGTAACGTGAGTTCATTTATTTGTTGTTTTTTTCTTTTTTTGAGGAATGAACTCCAGGAAATGAATTTCCCTCTTAAAACTGCTTTCATTGTGTCCCATAGATTCCATTATGTTGTGTCTGTATTGTCGTTTATCTCTAAGAATTTTTTGATTTCCTCCTTTATGTCCTCTGTAACCCATTGATCATTCAGTAACATATTGTTCATTTTACAGGTGATGCAGGATTTTTCCTTCCTTCTTTTATCATTGATTTCCAGTTTCATTCCATTATGATCAGATATGGTGCATGGTATTATCTCCACAACTGTATATTTACTGAGAGTTGCCCTATGGCATAATATATGGTCTATCTTTGAGTAGGATCCATGTGCTGCTGAGAAGAACGTGTATCCACTTGATGATGGTTGATATATTCTATATACGTTGGTTAAGTCTAGGTTATTGATTGCGTTATTGAGTTCTATAGTTTCTTTATTTAGCTTTTCTCTAGAGGATCCGTCTAATGGCAAGAGCGGTGTGTTGAAGTCACCCATAATTATTGTGTTGTGGTCTATTTGACACTTGAACTTGAGGAGAGTTTGTTTTATGAACGTTACAGCACCATTGTTTGGTGCATACAAATTGATAATTGTTATGTCTTGATGGTGGATGGTTCCTTTTAACAGTATATAGTGTCCTTCTTTATCCCTTTTGATTAACTTAGGTTTGAAGTTGATTTTATTCAATATGAGTATGGCCACTCCTGCTTGCTTCCGAGGGCCATGTGAGTGGTATGATTTTTCCCAACCTTTCACCTTCAGCCTGTGTATGTCTTTACCTATCATATGAGTCTCCTGAAGGCAGCATATTGTTGGATTTGTTTTTTTAATCCAGGTTACTAGCCTATGTCTCTTGATTGGTGAATTTAAGCCATTAACATTTAAGGTTACTATTGAAATATGGTTTGTACTTCCAGTCATGTTTATTTATTTATTTATTTTAGTTTGGCTAGTTTTTCCTCTTTGGTTATTTTTCTCCCCCTTTACTGAGATACCTCCCACTGTTAGTTTTGGGCGCTATTTTTCAATTCCTCTTCTTGTAGTATTTTGCTCAAAATGCTTTGCAGTGCTGGTTTTCTGGCTGCGAATTCTTTTAGCTTTTGTTTATCGTGAAATATTTTAATTTCATTGTCAAATCTGAAGCTTAATTTTGCTGGATACAGTATTCTTGGTTGGAATCCATTATTTTTCAGGGTTTGAAATATGTTGTTCCAGGATCTTCTCGCTTTCAAAGTCTGTGATGAAAAATCAGTCGTTAACCTAATTGGTTTACCCCTAAATGTAATCTGCCTCCTTTCTCTCGTAGCTTTTAATATTCTCTCCTTGTTCTGTATGTTGGCTATCTTCATAATTATATGTCTTGGAGTTGGTCTATTATGGTTTTGAATGTTTGGGGTCCTGTAGGCTTCCAGGATTTGGCAATCCATTCCATCTTTCATATCTGGGAAGTTTTCTAGGATTATTTCATTTAATAGGTTGTCCATTCCTTTGGTTTGAACCTCTATACCTTCTTCTATCCCAATGACTCTCAAGTTTGGTTTTTTAATGAGATCCCATATCTCTTGGATAGATTGCTCGTGAGATTTAAGCATCTTTTCTGTGTTGACTATATTCTTTTCAAGTTGATAAACTTTGTCTTCCTTATGTGATGTTCTGACTTCCACTTGATCTAGTCTATTTGTAATATTCTCGTTAGAGTTTTTAATTTGATTTATGGTTTCCTGCATTTCTAGGATTACTGTTTTTTTTTTTTTAATATCTCCTTGTAAAGCTCGTTCTTTGCAGTTTGAATTTGTTTGTTTAATTCGTTTTCAAAATATACTTTCATTGCTTGGACTTGCTGTCTCATGTCTTCTCTAATATTCCGTTCCATCTGAGTTAGGTATGGCTTGAGTTCTTTCCCTGTCCATGTTTCTGATGCTTCTAGGTCCTCCTGTAGATTTAAGTTGTCCTGCATTGTTTGTAATCCTTTTTTCCCTTGTTTTTTCATGTTGTTCACGTTACTTTCCAGCTCTGTTTGACTGCTGTGTAACTGGTTTCTCCTATAAATTTGTTTTGGCTTTGTATATCTCTGTTGTCTCTCCTTTGTGGTGGGAGATTATGCCTAGAAATATTGGGCTTTATTGTACTTTAAAGCTGATTCATTCAATTCATAAAAGGCTTCCAGATTCTGTATGCATATAGTGATTTGTTGTTTGTTCTTAGGACTTTATGTTTAGGTTAGGTGCTATGATTGCATTAGGGTTAGTATGTCTTGGCTACTTTAGAAGATTGCTCTACTGAAGGGGGATACTAAAAGGCGATTGGATTAGGGTGTTGGTAGTAGCTAGGTATTTAGGAGCCCTATAGACAGCCTCGAGACATTCACCTATTTGCATTTAGACAATTACACGTAATGGAAGACGTAATGCTTGGGATGAAAGTTGGGGGGTAGGGGAAGGAAGGTGCCCTTAAAATGAAAGAAGGAGAGAGAGATAGATAGATTAGAGGAGAATGAAAGGAACAATAAAACTTGAAATGGGAAAGAAAGAAAGAAGGAAAAGGGGAGAAAAAAACAGAGAGAGAAGAAAAAAAAAGAAAAACAAATTGAAGTCTTAGAGATCCTCTTTCTTCTCTTCCAGTAGGCAGAGCTGTGCCCTCCAAGCCGAGCTTCTGCCCTCTATGTGCCGATAGCAAACCCTGTAAGGCAGTTCCTGGGAGTCTCTCAATCTTGTCAGTCCAGAGCCGTTTCACTTCTCCGGCCCCTCCCCCCTTCCTCCTGTCAGCCGGCCAGCCAGGTCCTGATCACCGGAAGCGGTTCCCCAAAGATCTAGTTACGCTTTCAGCCCCACCGCGCGTCCCATTTAAGCCCCAGTGCTGTGGTAAACTGGCGGCTAAGACCTTGGGAGTCGCCGCTGGTGATATGGGGGGTTGGGGGTCGGGAATCCCCTCTGCTTCCCTACAGACACGCCCCCGGAGAGATTCCTGAGGTTTCCTGGCTGCTTGTATCTGGATGGGGTAGGAGTCACACACCTGCTAAAGTGGCTTCTGCTGGGAAGGAATTCCATCAGTCGAACTCCGAACTCCGGTGACGTCACCTGTCTGCTATGGTGGGCCCCAGGCTCCTTGCCGGAGTGTCCGAAGGGAGGGGTCGGACTTGTCCGTCCCCGGTTGGCCTCAGCTCCCGGCTCCCTATTTCATGAAGGCTTGGCTAAAGACCTCTTCCTGCCAAGCTGCGTCTCGGAGGCTAGCCACCCAGTCACGATTGCTACGATTGCTACGGGCGGGCAGCCGCGCTGCGGCGTGCGGACAGCGTCTGGTGGGTCTGCACCTCTGCGTCTCGTGGCGGGGATTCACTCGTCTGGGGCAAACTGTCACTTCCAGAAATCCTAGTAACTCCCGGCCGGTCTCTCTTCAGTGGAATTTTGCTAGGAGATTCTCCACAGGTAGAATCTAAGCGTATTTATGCGTCTCTCTGACCCCAACACTGAGCGGGTACTGAGATCACTGCCTCTCCGCCTGCCGCCATGTTGGATCCCTAAATCTTTTTCTTCAGATCTCTTTTCATCTCTTCAGAGAGGCCTACCTGACAACCCAGTCACTATCATTTTTTTTTTCCTTTGTACATTTCTCAGTGGTGACTTGTTTTTCTTTTTTTGGTTCTTTTCAGTTATAAATAATAGTAGAATCCATTTTGATATAATTATACAAGCATGGAATATATCTTATTCTAAAAAATTAGAACCCCTGTCTTGTGGGTGTACATGATGGTGAAATTCACTGTGGTGTATCCATATATGTGCACAGAAAATTTATGTCAGATTCATTCCACAGTCTTTTTTTTTTTTTTTTTTTTTTTTACTATCCACCCCCCCCCCCTTCCTTTCATTTCCCTTTGTCTAATCCAATGAATTTCTATTCTTCTCCTCCCACCCTCTCTTACTCCGGGTTAATTTCCATATATCAGAAAAAACATTTGACCTTTGTTTTTTTGGGATTGCCTTATTGCACTTAGCATGATATTCTCCAGATCTATCCATTTACTGGCAAATGTTGTAAAGTCATTCTTCTTTGTGGCTGAGTAATACTCCATTGTGTATATATACAACATTTTCTTTATCCATTCTCTGTTGAAGGGCACCTAGGTTGGTTCCATAGTTTAGCTATTGGGAGTTATGCTCCTATAAATATTGATGTGGCTGTGTCACTATAGTATGCTAATTTTAAATCCTTTGAATATATATACCTAGGAGTGGTATAACCAGGTCAAATGATGGTTCCATTTCTAGATTTCTGAGGAATCTCTATAATGCTTTCCAGAGTGTTTGCACCAATTTGCATTCCCACCAGCAATGTATGAGTGTATACCCTTTTCCCCACACCCTCACCAACATTTATTGTTATTTGTATTCTTAATAATTGCCATTCTGACTGAAATGAGATGAAATCTCAGTGTAGTTTTAATTTGCATTTTTCTAAAATTGCTGGAGATCTTGAACAGTTTTTCATATATTTGTTGACCATTCATATTTCTTCTTTTTAACAGTTTCTGTTTGGTTCCTTTGCCCATTTATTGATTAGGTTATCAGTTTTTCTACTCTTTTTTCTGGAGCTTAGTATATACAAGGTTTGGTTATTTACTAGATGAATTTTTACAAGCCAAACACATCCATGTAATTAAGACCAATATTAAGAAAAGAACATTACCAGCATCCCAGATGTCCCCTTTACGCTCTCTTCCAGTCATCATCTCCCACAAAGATACCTATTATCTTGACTTCTAACAGCATAGACTGTTTCTGCCAGTTTGTGGGCTTTATCCAAGTGGAATCATCTAGAGTACATACTCTTGTCAATGGCTGCTTTCACTCAAATATATATGTGAGAGTCACTTATATCACTGTGTAGTGTTACATTTTGTTCATTCTCATTGAAGTACATTACAAACTTATTAAATTCAATGCTATACACTAACATTGAAATATAAACTCATGTTTAATATTCTTATATGCATGTAACAAAAATTTTTCAAGGAAATTTAGATCCATTCTAATTTTTCACTCTTTTAAAATGACATTCTCTATAAATCAATATTCTTATAGCAAAATCTTAGTTCATATCTTTTACTAGTTTTTTTAGGGAGAATTTCTAGAAGTGAATTTTCAGAGACAAGAACGTTTTTTTACTTTTTTAAAATTCACATTGGCAGTTTACTCTATAGAAAGTGTTAGCAACTCATTTTACTATTAACTGTATATGACAGTATTTTCCTCTTCAAATTCTCACCAAGTTGGATATTACTGTGCTTTTAAAATTTTTGTCACTTAATATTTAAAATATTTCATTGTGGTTTTTATTTTAAATTCTTTACTTACTAATGAACTTATAGTCTTCCATGTGTTTATTGACTGTTTTATTTATAAATGGCATTTATGTCTGATTCATCTTTCAGGTATAATATTCATCTTTTCCTTATGGATTCATTAGGCATAATTTGATTCTTTGTCTAATCAGGTTTTCTATGACTGGTTCTACTTTGATGATTTGTATTTGCAATATGAAATTTGCCTATTTCATTATGATATTTAAATGAATGCATACTTTGGAGGTTTTAATTTGTGTTTTTCTAATGACTGATTCATTTAGATTTTAAACTGGATTAGCAACATTTTAAAATTCTGCTCTGAATCTGACAGTGTTCGTAAGATTGAATTATATCTTTTTAAAAATTTTTTTTTAGTTGTTAATGGACATTTATTTATTTATTTACTTATTTATATATTGTGTTGAGAATTGAACCCAGTGCCTCACATATGCTAGGCAGGTGCTCTACCACTGAGTTACAGCCCCAGCCCCAGATTGAATTATATCTTGCATATATAATTAGAAAGGTTTCAACTGTTTATATACACACATAATACATTCATAATCAAATTTTATCTTTCATTTTATTTAATTTGGAACATTCAATATGGATTAGAGAGGAATAGGCCTGTTAAATATATCACTCACTTTGATTACCCTCTTTGATTCAGCTAATCTGAAGGACCATAAACTATTTTTGTGCCCAGAACTTCCAACACTGTCACTTCATTGACAGGAAGACCTTCTAACACAGTTCTGTGAAAAGGAAGACCTTCAACAAAGGTTTTTTTTTTCCTTAAAAAAAAAAAAAACACTTTTCTTTCTTTAAATAAAAAAAAGGAATACAAATCAGTAAATATCAGAAAAGGAGACTTACTACTGGCATAAATTAAAAATGGGAAAACTTTACAACCCAAGGCCAGGAAATGGAAGGATGTGAAATTTCAAAGATTTAAATTATTAGAATATCCTTCTAAGGCCATGAAATTAAAAGGCTGCAAATGATATACTTATTATTAAAGCTAGTCTTTTGAAGTTCCAGTTGTATTTATAGAACCACATTGTATGCACAAGTGAGACTCCATAAAGACTAAGATTTGCAAAATATATTACCATTGAATTTTCCCCCACTAAGAAAAGAGGAGAAAATGGGTTTCAATGTATGTTATGAAGAAATTTCTTAATTAAAAACAGATATTATGAACAAATTTCTTAGATTTTTATTGAAAATGAGATTATTTAAATTTGATAAGTAGAAGCTGAAATCAATTTTAGAGATTTTCTTTTTTTAATTTTTTATTTGTTCTTTTTACCTATAGATGACAGTAGAGTGTACTTTGACATACATACATGGAGTATAACTTTCCATTCTTGTACATGATGTGGAGTTTACTGGTCTTGTATTCATATATGAACATAGGAAACATATAACAAAGTTATATCTGATTCATTCTACTGTCTTTCCTACTCCTATCTCTCTCCCTTCCTTTCATTCCCCTTTGCATAATCCAATGAATTTCTATTATTCCCACCACCACCCCCTTATAATTTTGTGTTAGCCTCCACATATCAGAGAGAACATTCAGCCTCTGA
The DNA here is from genome assembly GCF_047511675.1 of Marmota flaviventris. NCBI lineage: Eukaryota > Metazoa > Chordata > Mammalia > Rodentia > Sciuridae > Marmota > Marmota flaviventris. The sequence continues at coordinate 73,046,006 of NC_092507.1, forward strand.
TTTTTTGGGATTGGCTTATTTCACTTAGCATGATAGTCTCCAGTTCCATCCATTTACCAGCAAATGCCATGAATTCATTCTTCTTTATGGCGGAATAATACTCCATTATTTATATATATACAACATTTTCTTTAACCATTCATCTGTTGAAGGGCACCTAAATTGATTTCATAGCTTAGCTATTGTAAATTGAGCTGCTATGAACATTGATATGGCTGCAACACTATAGTATGCTGATTTTAAGTCCTTTGGGTATATTCTGAGGAGTGAGATAACTGTATCAAATGGTGGTTTCTGAGGAATCTCCATATTGCTTTTTAGAGTGGTTGCACCAATTTACAGTTCCACCAGAAATGTATGAGTGTTCCTGTTTCCTCACGTCCTCACCAACATTTATTGTTAGTTATATAGAAAACATTTTCAAAGTACCAGTTTTTATTTTTTAGGTGGAAGCCTGACATTTACTTTTGCTTAAGGTAAGTGTTATGGGTAAAGTTACTTTTTATAAGAGTTTTATGAACAAATAAGTATCTATGAATCAATAAATAAACTAATAAGAACCAAAGATCCATGAATTTATTCATCAAACATTATTTGTATCCAATTTGTAATAAGCTGTAGCAACATTCTTTAAATTTAAAACACATATTCTGTGGTATTTTAAGGATCTACATGTAGAAAATATATATAAATTTCCTGGCATAAAATCTAGCAAATAGTAAATATTCAACAATGTAAGTTTTCCTTTCCAGTTTTCTTAAGCATAAAATTGCAAAAATAAATCTCTTCAAGAATAGTCATGGGAAATAAAAATAAAGTAGATACTGTAATTTATAAGCACCTGTCAAAATGATCACACCTAGTATGTGCTCAATCATTTTTTCCTGTCTTCATATCATTTCCTTTCTAATGTTTGCAGAGTATCTACTATGGTCCTGAGCTATAAGGATAAATGAGACAAATGTAATCCCCACTCTCTTAGAATTAATCTCAGACTGAAAAGAAGTGAAATTAATCAATTACAATTACAACTGAATTCTAAAAAGAGGAAGAGAAGAAGCCTTTGTTATCAATTGGCTTTTAACTCTGTTAATGCAGTGCCAGGCACTAAAAATACAAAAGTTCTCCATAGTTGTTTTAATTTGCTTTGAGAAATTAATAAGCCCATTTTCAGCATGTTTACAGATATCTCAATAAGGCCCTGACCACCCCTCAGTCTTTTCATTTGTGTAGTTTTTATCTTTCTTGGCTTTCAGAAAGAGGTAAATGTCTATTAATGACTATTTTGCTGTAGCAACATTCAAACTTCCTAAATCTGAATAATAAACGGTTCTTTACTTTAGTTCAAATATATGATAACATTAGCCATCTTGGTATACAGAACACGACCCTGTGAAGGAGAAATATTAACAAAAATGTCATCTGATTATTGTCATAGAAAAATACCTCACAGAATTATACAGGTGTAAGACAGTTGTTTACTTGCAGTTATTTTTGTATAAAGTTCCCTATCGTGTTTCCTTCACCCCCTTATTCCCCTCCTGCCTTTTCACCTCCCTTTTCACCTCTGATTAGTAAAGTCACTTCTTCAGGTTCAAGTGAACTAACAAATATTTTTTGAGTGCCTATTAGTTGCACAAAAATTTTATGTTTCAAATGCTCATTGCATGGGAGCAAAGTTCTTAGCCTTCTCACATTAGTCCATGAGAACAGACTTAATATAATTTATCATGCATGAGTAGTACCTGTTTGGCAAGCTTTAATGACTGAGAAAGGAGAATGATCACTTCATTTTGTGTAAGGGGTGTGGTGGGAAGGGAAGGCAGGTGAATGGAGGGAAAGGTTCCCCCTGAAGAAGAAGAAACTATAAAAGATTCTGAAAGAGGGAGTCTCAGCAGAGGCCTGGCAGGGTCAGTGCACTAGGCCAAAGAAGGCCAGTTAAGCAGATGAGAAAGGCCCAAGCAGTGGTGGACATGGCTAAGCCCCAAGGAATATAGCAGTGACTAGCAGAATAGTTCTTCTTTGGATCATTACTCCACATTATATCTTTGAAATGAGAAGTGATAAAATATAATAAAAGAGCCTCTGTATAAGAAGGTCACCAATCCTTCTGCTAGACGAGGAACCTACAACTTTTCACAGGAAACAAGGGTAATACTTGAGCTGCCAGTGATTTACCCCTTAGCCATGTTGATCCTTCCCAGTTTCCTTATGAATTACCACTTCTTCACTTACCTGTTTGCTTGTATATTTGTTTTTCCCAGGCACTTTGTACTTGTTGTTTTTCTGCTTGGAATATTATTTCCCTAGATATTCAAACTGCTAAGTTTCTTCATTATTTAAGCCTCAACTCAAATGTCACCTCTTGATAAGAACCTTGAAGATAGGGACTCCATCCAGCTTGCAATTTAGTGCATTTACAAAGCGTAGAATGATTCATACAGGCACTGGATAAATACTTGTTCATGAATTTCAAAAGTTTTTTAATGTTTAGATCAGTCATTCAATTATTTATAATTATAAAGTCTACAACACTTGTCTTTTAAATGTGTACCTACCAAATTTTGTGCGTTGTCCTCAGGGTATAAAGGTAAAAAGATTCTAACTAGACAATAACAACACAACAGGAATAGGAAAGTTCAACTCTCAAACCCCCATAGAAATACCAATTATAACAAACACCCATGGATAAGAATACCTTTATGAGGGCTTAAGGGTCCAACTGAAAGGTTTGAAAACCTCAGTGTAGAAAAAAAATCCAGGAATAGATGCATTAAAGTGTAAACCAGTATTACTTTACACATGTCACCCTTTTCCAAAGCAGCAGAGCTTAGTGCCAATAACATCTCTTTGCTGGTGGACTTTTCCCACAGGGGAAGAAAGTAAAGATGAAGTAAGCACCTAACTCCCCCCATTATGAGACAATGCCCAAAAGACCTACTTCTATCTCACTGAAGGGAAGAAGACTGAAGGGATCAGCACAGCTGAAACATTTGAGGAAAACTAGGAATGGGAAAATGAGGTAGTAACTCACAGAATTCCAAACTCAGAACAGCCCACAGACCCTATAGGCCACTTGCAGACTCTATCAGGAGTCTAACCCACAGACCACCCACACAAATAGCTGAAACACATCCTAGTATGCCACATACACCCTCACCATCATAAGCATCCCCACAATCTTTCCCAGATGGCATCCCACACTCTATCCTGTAGACAGTGCACGTGTTCCCCTATAGATGGCAAAAATTAGCCTCCACAAACAGCACATATATATCAGTAGAGGCTCAACTCTGCTGAATAGGAAGAAGATACACAATCTTGATCATTCAGGGTACTATATTAGAAGAAATAAATTAGAGGCTCTAAGAAACTGGCTTATTTTTGTGGGATCAAGAAAAGGCTCACGAGGGCTGGGGTTGTGACTCAGTGGTAGAGCACTTACCTGGCATGTGTGAAGTACTGGGTTTGATTCTCAGAACCACATATAAATAAATAAATAAAATAAAGTTTCATCAACAACTAAAAAAATATTTTTTAAAAAATATCAATCAATAAATGGGCCAAGGACCTGAACAGACACTTCTCAGAGGAGGACATACAATCAATCAACAAGTACATGAAAAAATGCTCAACATCTCTAGCAGTCAGAGAAATGCAAATCAAAACCACCCTAAGATACCATCTCACTCCAGTTAGATTGGCAGCCATTATGAAGTCAAACAACAACAAGTGCTGGCGAGGATGTGGGGAAAAGGGTACACTTGTACATTGCTGGTGGGACTGCAAATTGGTGCAGCCAATTTGGAAAGCAGTATGGAGATTTCTTGGAAAGCTGGGAATGGAGCCACCATTTGACCCAGCTATTCCCCTTCTCGGTCTATTCCCTAAAGACCTAAAAAGAGCATGCTACAGGGACACTGCTACATCGATGTTCATAGCAGCACAATTCACAATAGCTAGACTGTGGAACCAACCTAGATGCCCTTCAATGGATGAATGGATAAAAAAAAATGTGGCATTTATACACAATGGAGTATTACTCTGCATTAAAAAATTACAAAATCATAGAATTTACAGGGAAATGGATGGCATTAGAGCAGATTATGCTAAGTGAAGCTAGCCAATCCCTAAAAAACAAATGCCAAATGTCTTCTTTGATATAAGGAGAGTAACTAAGAACAGAGTAGGGTCGAAGAGCATGAGAAGAAGATTAACATTAAACAGGGATGAGAGGTGGGAGGGAAAGGGAGAGAGAAGGGAAAATGCATGGAAATGGAAGGAGACCCTCAGAGTTATACAAAAGTACATACAAGAGGAAGTGAGGGGAAGGGGAAAAATAATACAAGGGGGACAAACGAATGTCAGTAGAGGGGGCTGAGAGAGAAGAGGGGAGGGGAGGGGAGGGGAGGGGGGATAGTAGAGGATAGGAAAGGCAGCAGAATACAACAGACACTAGTATGGCAATATGTAAATCAATGGATGTGTAACTGATGTGATTCTGCAATCTGTATATGGGGTAAAAATGGGAGCTCATAACCCACTTGAATCAAATTGTGAAATATGATATATCAAGAACTATGTAATGTTTTGAACAGCCAACAATAAAAAATTAAAAAAAAAAAAGAAAAGAAAAGGCTCGCAATCCTAATCTTTACCCCCCCTAAGAAGGAACAAGAGTAGTAGAGTGGATATATCAGTAGAAAAGTTCTAAAACATCTCCAGATCTTTAGTCAATCTGAGTAGTGAAGGTATTTCTTCTCCAAAGCTACTCATCAAAGAATGGAGCATGTGACTGCTTCTTCAGATGAGAAATACAATGTAAGTATTCAAAGAACATGAAAAAAAAAATGACACCACCAAAGGAACAAATAAACCTCCATTGGCTGACCATAAGAAAATGGAGGTATATAAATTGCCTAACAAAGAATCCAAAACAATAGTATTAAAACTCAGAATACTAAAATAGAATACAAATATATAAATTATTGGTATCAGGGAAACCATGCATGAAAAAAATGAGACATTCAAAACAGAAACCATAAAAACAATCAAACAGAAATTTTGAAGCTGAAAAATACAATGACTTAAGTGAAAAATTACATAGAAAGCTCCCACATCAGAGTGAATCAAGTAACATAAAGATTCAGTAAACTCAAAGATAGAACATTTGAAATTTTCCACTCAATCAGAAAAAAAAGAAAAAGAAAAAAGAATTAAGAAAAACTACAAGATTTATAGGATATCACCAAGTAAACCAGTAAATGTATTATAAGAGTACCAAAAGAATCAGATGAGAAAGGTCAGAGGGAGAAAGGGCAGGAAGTTTTTTAAAGAAATGATGACAGATGAATTTCATGACTGCTTTTTCTATTTCTATGAGGAATGTCATTGGGATTTTGATTGGAATTACATTACATCTGTATAGTGCTTTTGGAAGTATGGTCATTTTGACAATATTAATTCTGCCTATCCAAGAACAAGGGATATCTTTCCATCTTCTAACATCTTCTTTAATTTCTTTCTTTAGCATTCTGTAGTTTTCATTGTAGAGGTCTTTGACTTCTTTTATTGATTCCCAAGTATTTTTTTTTTGAGGCTATTGTAAATGGGGTAGTTTTTCTTGTTTCTCTTTCAGAGGATTTATCACTGATATACAGAAATGCTTTGGGTTTCAAATGGGTGTTGATTTTTATCCTGCTACTTTGCTAAATTCATTTACTAGTTCTAGATGTTTTCTGGTGTAATTTTTTGACTCTTCTAGGTATAGAATCATAAAATCGGCAAATAGTGCTAATTTGAGTTCTTCTTTACTTATCCATATCCCTTTAATTTCTTTCATCTAAATGCTCTGGCCAGTGTTTCAAGAACTCTGTTAAATAGAAGTGGTGAAAGAGGACATCCCTGTCTTGTTCCAGTTTTTAGAGGGAATGCTTTCAATTTTTATCCATTTAGAATGATGTTGGCCTGGGGCTTAGCATAAATAGCTTTTACAATGCTGAAATATGTTTGCTGTTATCCCTAGTTTTTCTAGTGTTTTGAACAAGAAGGGGTGCTGTATTTTGTCAATGCTTTTTCTGCATCTATTGAGATGATCATATGATTCTTATCTTTAAGAGTATTGATGTGATGAATTACATTGATTGATTTCCGTATGTTGAACCACCCTTGCATCCCTGAGATGAACCCCACTTGATTGTGGTGTACTATCTTTTTGGTATGTTTTTGTGTTAAATTTGCCAGAATTTTATTGAGAATGTTTGCATCTATGTTCATTAGAGATATTGGTCTGAAGTTTTCTTTGATATGTCTTTGCCTGGTTTTGGAATCAGGGTGATATTGGCCTCATAAAATGAGTTTGGAAGTACTCCCTCTTTTTCTATTTCCTGGGATAAATTGGAGAGTATTGGTATTAGTTCTTCTTTAAAGGTTTTGTAGAACTTGGCTATGTATCCATCTGGTCCTGGGCTTTTCTTGGTTAGTAGGCTTCTGATGGTATTTTCTATTTTGTCACTTGAAATTGATCTGTTTAAATTGGATATATTATCTTGATTCAATTTGGGCAAATCATATGACTCTAGAAATTTGTCAATGCCAAGAGACACTGCATCTATTAGAAGCAAAAGTAGGCCCAAATCTCCATCATTTCAGATTAGGCCCCATCTTCCTTAATAAGTCTACTATAGTGCAAGAATTAATATTAAGAATCAATAAATGGGATGGATTCAAACTAAAAGCTTCTTCTCAGCAAAAGAAACAATCAGTGAGGTGAATGGAGAGCCTATAGTATGGAAACAAATTTTTACCACATGCATTTTGGATAGAGCACTAATTTTTAGTATATATCAAAAACTCAAAAATCTTAACACAAAAAAAAACAAATAACCCAATCAATAAATGGGCCAAGGAAATGAACAGACACTTCTCAGAAGAAGATATATAATCAATCAACAAATATATGAAAAAAATGTTCAACATCTCTAGGAATTAGAGAAATGCAAATCAAAACTACTCTAATATTTCATCTTACTCCAGTCAGAATGGCAGCTATTAAGAATACAAACAACAATAAGTGTTGTCGAGGATGTGGGGGAAAAGGCACAAACATTGCTGGTGGGACTGCAAATTGGTGCAGCCAATATGGAAAGCAGTATGGAGAATCCTTGGAAAACTTGGAATGGAACCACCATTTGACCCAGCTATCCCACTCCTTGGTCTATACCCAAAGGATTTAAAAACAGCATACTATAGGGACACAGCCACATCAATGTTTATAGCAGCACAATTCACAATAGCTAAACTGTGGAACCAACCTAGATGCCCTTCAGTAGATGAATGGATAATGAAAATGTGGTATATGTATATAATGGAATATTATTCAGCATTAAAAGATAATAAAATCATGGCATTTGCAGGTAAATGAATGGAGTTGGAGAATATAATACTAAGTGAAGTTAGCCAATCTCAAAAACCCAAATGCTGAATTATTTCTTTGATTCAAAGCATGGGAAGATTAGATTAACTCTAGATAGGGCAAAGGGGAAAAGGGGAGGGAAGGGTAAGACGTTGACAGTGGGGTAGGAAAGACAGTGGAATGAGATGGACATCATTACCCTAAGTAAATATATGAAGACACGAATGGTGTGACTCTACTTTGTGTACAACTAGAGATATGAAAAATTGTGCTCTATATGTATAATATGAATTGTAATGCATTCTGCTGTCATATATAACAAATTAAAATTTAAAAATGAAAAAAAAGAAATAATGACAGAAAACTCCTCTAATTTGGGGGAGGAAATGAATATCCAGATCAATTAATCCCAAAGAACTCCTAATATGTTGAGTGTAAAGAAGTTCTTACCAAGTTACATTATAATCAAGTTTTCAAAAATCAATGATAAAGATATATCACTATTCAGAAAACTCATAAAACTATTAGTGGTTTCTCAGCAGAAATCTCACAAACCAGGAAAGTAGGATGATGTAGCACTGAAATAAAAAGCTGTCAACCAAGAAAACTTTACCTGATGAAACTGTTCTTCAGGAATGAAGTAGAGATAAAGATGTTCACAAACAAATGAAAGCTAAGGCAATTCATTGCCATTAGACTTGTCTTTACAAAAAAAAAATGTGTTAATGGGAGTTCTTCAAGTTGAAATGAAAGAATACTAATTAGCAACAGAAAAACATATAAGAGTACAAAATTCACTAGTATAGGTAAGTATACTATCAAATTCAGAAAACTATTATGATAGTGATGGTGCATAAGTCACTTTTAACTCTGACATAAGGTTTTTTTAAGTATTAAAATATAGTTACAATCGTTTCTTAGTAGATACACATTAAAAGGCTTAAGTTGTGATATCAATAAATAAAATGTGTGGAAGATGAAAGTAAAATTATTAGTTTTTTTTCTTTTAAATGTGGCTGAAGTTGTTTAATCCTTAAAATAGACTTTTATAACAAAGTTTTTTAATGTAAGCAATCTCATGGTATTCACACAAAAAAACTGTAGTAGGCACACAAAAGAGGAAAAGAAAACTTTAAAGATATCACTATAAAAATATCATCAAATCACAAAAGAATATAGCAAGAGTGGAAAAAAAGAAACAGAGCAACTGTAAAACAGAAAATAATTAACAAAATGGTAATAGTTAAGTCCTTATCTATCAATAATTATTTTAAAGTAAGTACATTAAATTACCTAGTCAGAAGATGTAGATCAGCTGAATGTATAAAAAAATCAGGATCCAATTATATACAAGGTAAAATAAGAGACTCCCTTTAATGTTAAGGAAATATATAAGTTGAACATTAAGGAATTAAACAAAATATTCCATGCAAATGATAACTCTTATAAGAGAGCAGGATTGAGGTTCTAATCTATATGTAGTGGTATTTTGCTGTTGTTAAATATGCAATTCTTTAACAATATATAATGTTGAGCTTTTTATGCTTATTTGACATCTGTGTATCTTCTTTCATTCATGAGGTGGCTGGTAAGATATTTTGCCTATTTTTTTTTTTCGGGTTGTTTGCTTTCTAATTACTGACTTTTAAGAGTTCTTTGTGTATCTTGAGTAAAGTCTTTTACAGATTGAAAAAAGAGAGAGAGAGCAGGATTGGCTGTACTTTCATCAGACAAATAAATTTGAAGTCAAAAACTGTAAAAAGAGACAAAAATGTTATATAATAAAAAGGATTCCATTCATCAAAAAGATAGCAACTATAAATATATATTTGCATCCAACATCAGCAAACCTAAATATGCATAGCAAATATTAGCAAACTGAAGGGAGAAATGAATAGCAATATAATAATAATAGGGATATTTAATACCACATTCAACAATGGATAGACCATCCAGGCAGAAAAATAATAAAAGAAAAATTAGATTTGAACACTTTAAGTCAAATAGACATAACAGACCTATACAGAACATTCCATCCAAGAGCAATCATCTCCTCCTCCTCCTCTTACTCCTCCTCTTCCTCCTCCTTCTTCTTCTTTTAGAATTTCTAGTTTGATAACTGCTCTTTACTCATGTAAAAGGGAATAAACTTTTTCATCTTAGCAGATTGTGGAACTGCCATCCAGTATGTACTTAAGCCATGCCCATTTATCTTTCCATTCAAGAAGATTCCATATCCCTAGGAGCACTACATCCTCTTATGAAAGTTCAGTTATTATGTAAAGAACTTTGAGGAATTAAATTTTACTGTGTTTCCTTTTTGGGATTTAGCATTTTTTAAATGCTAAAGCTAGGACATATAAATGTCTTCTAAACAAAACTGTCTCGCAAGGTTTTTCCTTCTTTGAGAATTCCTGTCAATGAATTTCATTCTTGCTGCTCACAACTCCAACCTTAGAAATTAATTGAAAAACTAGATACTCCAGCAAAAAAGCCTTCACAATGAATCTTAAAAAAAAAAAAAAAAAGTTCAATTATTGGGAAGGAGTGGGTTAACCCCTCTGCCACCTAGATTGTCTAATTTTTCTGTCTTAGTAGCTGGATATGAAATATTGTTCAATTGTGTAAATAACCACAGAGGAGAGATTAAGGATTTGTAATTAAATAGAATTTAGAGTTCCTTTATGGTAAAAATAGGAGTCAAATGATCCAAAAGTCATATATGTAAAACTAGAAATATGCATTTTTCTTCAAAGAGTATTTTTGGCTTTAATTCTCAAAAGGGTTCTGTGACCCCAAAAGATTAAGAACCATTGAAATAATTTCTTCCTGTGCTACTTGGTCACCATCAATTGTTTATTATAAAACTGAAAGGATTACACACATATGAGTTACTTATTTGTTCCTCTAAAACTTTAGTGATTTTTCCAAATAAGCAATTCCATAAAACAATATCAAACTTTCAACCTAAAATTCAGATGTAAAATTTCAGCCTAAAATTCAAGGTAAAGAGTCAACATGATGAGGAAGGCCTATGTTACATTCAAACTTTAGTCTTTGAAAGAGAAGACGTAGAAGAGCCTAGGTTAACACACACAAAAAAAAATTTTTTTTAAAAAAACTATGCCAATAGTCATAAAATGTGGCAATTTCACCTCCAACAAGAATGAAATGTTTACAATCAGGCGAAATATTTATAAAGGTAGCTTGTGTTCAAGAACATAACGCAGCGGAGCACAACAGACACTAGTATGGCAATATGTAAATCAATGGATGTGTAACTGATGTGATTCTGCAATCTGTGTATGGGGTGAAGGTGGGAGTTCATAACCCACTTGAATCAAAGTGTGGAATATGATATGTCAAGAAATTTGTAATGTTTTGAACAACCAACAATAAAAAATTAAAAAAAAATAAAAAATAAAAAATAGAAATCCAAAAAAAAAAGAACATAACGCTTTGGGTGATTACAAAAGTTTCTCATCTTTGGGTGAAACTTCATAAGCCTTTAGAGATGACACAATTACTCCACAGGTATTTGTTCTGAACAACTACTGCTGGCTTTTCATGATCTCAAACCCCAAGTCAGATTCCACTGTGTCTAAGGGTAGACAGTTGATTCAAGCTTAACCCTTACTGTTTTAGTTTGGATTACTGCAAACACACCTAGGGATTAGAGTGAATGCCTGGCAAGGTGTAACTGCAGAGATAAACAATGTCAATAATTCTGTGGCACGGTTTCTTCAAGGTCCCTGAAAGTTCATGTGCGGAATGTCTGGCAGTGTCTTTTATATGCTTTAGTGTTGCTGTATTTCTGAAGGAGCTCTTGGGCCTGTTGCAACATTTCTTGGATCACACAGCAGGACACTGGGACCTGATATGAAGCAGGATGAGGCAGTAGTCCTGCACATTTAGGAAGGGCCATATCTTAAATACTCTCAGGAAATTTAGCCATTATTTCATTTGTCTCTGTAAGGCTTTTGGCTCATTCAGGCAAAGAGACTCTCTCATTTTTTTCTTCTTTACATGGGCTCTGAGGACTAGCAAGGTCCTCTTCTTTCTGTTCAGGTTAATTCTTATCAGGATCATTGGTTGTGCATTTACAGAGCTGACTCTTCTGGTGTTGTCGGGTCATTTCAGGCAAAGTCTCTTGGACTTCAGCAATAGTTCTTCATGAGTTCTGGAAACTGGCATGCTTTTCTGAAAAGAGCTCCTTACAAGCACTCAGCATTTGCTTACTTTCTTCTGTGAGTCTCAGTTGTAGTCCTGCAGGTCTGCTTGGGCTTTGGGTGAGAAGCAGCTTCAGGGTCAGTCTTTTCAGCCCTGGCACTGTCCACCTACTCAATAGAGAATATCTTCCTGTGACCAGCCCTTACCCAGTCACTGGACTCAGGGCAAGGCCTGGAGAGAGAGACCACCAGATTTCATACAGACACCCATATATTTAAAAAGGCCTCCAAACTTTTGAAAGCTGATATGGCTGGGGATTTATGGCCACCCAGTTTGTCTCTTAGGTATTCACAGCCATCAGGGAGAAAGGCCGAATAGATATCTTGCATGATGGTGAAGTTCCCAGAGTCATAGCTCTGAACCACAAGCTGAAGCAATGCTTTCATGGCCTCATCCCAGGAGGCTACCTGTTGACTTAACATTGTCAAGGTCAAGTCATGGCAAATGAGAAGCAGGAGTTGTTTGGAGGGAGTGTTATTTGTAGCAGATGGATACTGGATGTTTAATAGCTTCTGAAACACTGCCTGATACTGCTCTGGAGTGTCAAGGCTGAAGATGCTCTTCCACCCTGCAGTCACTCTCTATATAAAGGACTCTTGTATGCCTGTGGCCCAAAAGTGGTAAAATTAGGAGCTTCTGCCTTCTAGAAACTGCTTTTCCTCCAGATGCCTTCATAGTAGCTCAAGCAGGCAACACCAGTCTCTGACTCTGTAGACTTTCAGGCAGCTGCAAGTCTTCCTGAGTTCTCACCCAATTCTTGGCTAGAAGCAGCTCTTGAGTACATCTGAAAGCCAGAGAAGCAGACAACCCATTTTCTCCTACAATTGCAGACAGCTCTGCAGCCATCCTAAGTGATGCTGCATCTCCCTTTTTGGCCAAAACTTTGGTGGCATCATAAGGGGGAGTAGCTCCTAAATAGCATTTGGCTGCTATGGCATAATGGCCATCTCTTTCTAGATGGATCCCCAGATGAGATACTGGTCCTTCAGGATCGGATCCTCTGGGTATAACCAGGCATTGGCAACTGCAATAGCTTCCCTGTAAAAATGGTTTGACTTGAGCAGCTCCACAGCTTCATACACTTTGTGAAAGTAGATGAGAGGCAGCCTTGATACTGATCCTGAAAACACAACTGTTTGGCAAAGGCTTCTACAGCCCATAGCATACATGGTAGCAAGCTGTTGGTGCCATAGCCACAGATTTTTTTTTCAGCTCCCTTCTTTCTGTACTGTTTGGAAAATACCCTTTAGATCTCCTTTCCAAAGCATGAACTGGTGAAATAACTCTGGGTGGCCATTTTTCAAGTTTCAATCATTCCTTCAGTTTCAATCATTCTATACAAGGCAGCCCTACCTGTGAAAATCCCCAGGTGAAATCTTTCCTCAAGATCTGCAGACACATCCTCATTTAGCTCTTTGCAGGGCTTTGCAGTTGCTAGTACCAAATAGTCCTGATAAATCTCCTCTTTAGACCTGTAGCCTAGGCTTGAGCTCAGAGGAAGCATGAAACAAGTTTTCTCTTTTTGATTAAGGCTTCTGGCTTCTTTTAGGTGGCTCCTTTTTCAGGAAAGAGATTTCTGTCATTAACCATGACTTGACTTTTTAAAGCATGAGGAAACTGGAGTACTAATAACTGGTTCTTTAGAAACCATTGAAGAGAGGCCACAAGGTGACTCTGGCTCCTGTGCTTCCTTCATCCCTTCTTGGTCTGACAGGCCATTCTAACAGATCCTGAGTTCTCCTTTGTGCTCCTTTCTTAGCTCCTGTCAAGTGACTCTTGCTTTATAGGCACTCACAAGATGAGCTTTTTCTTCTTTTTGGACTTTGGCTTCGGTTGAGAGAGCCATTTTTTCTCTAATTCAATACTTTTTTGGTCATGAAGAGGCCAAGAATGAGCTTGCATGGAAGTCGGCCATTTGTACACACAGAAGTCACCTCCCCCTGAGTAAATGCAATCTGGAGCCAATAAGGACTATGCCACACAAACAGGCTTTTACTGGAGAACATCCCATACTGGTATGATATCCCATACCATCACAGAAAGCAGACACTAGCCTTCCATCATGATGTAGGCCCCATGCCAGACTAGTAATCTTAGCTGTATGTCCTGAGAGGGCCTAGTAGGCTCTATAATGGTCACTAGAGATTCAAGATTGCTCTCTAGGACAGTTTTCAGATTGTTCACATAAAATGACCACATTGTTGGAGACAGACTATCAGAGAGCTTGGCTACACCTGGCTGCCATGATCATGATACCAGGAAATGATATTCACAAGCTTGTGACTATGTTGGATGGTCCAGATCAGTCTCAGGTTGGGAACCTGAAATATTTCTATTGATCCATCTTCATTGTCAAGGGCTAGGGATATAGTTCAGTTGGTAGAGTACTTGCCTTGCATGCACAAGGCCCAGGGTTCAATCCCCAGCACCACACACACAAAAAAAGCAGTCTTCCATCTTCATTGCCAAGAGCCATGATTTTGCCATCTGCTTTCCAGCTGATTTCTGTGTATACAGCAATCTGTATTTTGATGGAATTGACTCCCTGATGAGTTTATTGATATCAAAGGCTCCTCCACTCAGCTTTCAGGGCTTATGCTATAGAACAATCCCTTCGCCTCCATAGGTGTATAAAGTGAGGGAAGGTCTGTCCTTCTCCTCTGAGTAACATTGGGGGTGCTTGTTGTCCCCAAGCTAATGTGTATACAGTCTTCTTATGATATGTTCTATAAATTTGTGGATGTTTATTAGAGTAAATGTCACTTTTCTGTCATCAGTTCCAACAGCTAAGTAACTTTCCTTGTTTGAGTGCCAGCACAGCACTGTAACGTTGGACTTGACACCCTGCCAAAAGTTTTTCACATCACAGTTATTCTTTATGGAGAGTATATTCCATACATGGATCATGCCATGCCCAGTGCCTATGGCCAAACAGCCCACATCCAAATGAGAGAAAGTCAGGCTGTAGGGAAACCCACCAAGGGAAAGCAGGGTCCAGCATCACTCCAGAGTGGCCAGGTCCCGACATTTTACATTTCTATCCATTGATATGGAAAGAAGCAGCTGTTTGTCATCCTCAGTTTACAAAGGACATAAATTAAATGAAATTCTAGAATGAGTCTGTCCTTCTGATGAAGTGAGAAAGAGGATATATTTCTGACTCCAAGACTGAGTGAGCAGTTCACCTCAGCAGCAGTTCACCTCAAAACCAACTTGTCACCAGGTGCATTGGCTGATCCCTAGGCCAGCAGAGTGTCAACCACAGGCATTCTTTGACAGTTGGATCTATACCCTGTCCTCTTCTCGTCAGAAAGGGAAGTTTCAAAATCATCACTCCTCTGTCTTGAGAGCAGTTGCAAAATGTGGCCTTGAAGTGTACTTCAAACCTGTGAATAACTTCTCCTTTCTTATGAATGTAAATTATAACCACTATGCCATCCTTGTAGCAGATAGCGACTAAAGCTTCATGATGACATGAACAAGTATGACAGAAAGTTGCCCTTGGTTCTACAAAGAGGTGCTGGCTGTCATTTCTGTTAAACCAGTAACAGAAAACTACTCCTTTTTCATCCCGGGATACTATTAAATCCTTTACTCAAGGAGACCAATGCAATGTTAATTTGGTATACTGATGTAGTGCGTGAAAATCCAAGATTTTCACGGTCCCATCATTGGAGCTGGTGGCACAGAGGTTGTATTGACCAGGATGATGAGAAAATGTGAAGCCAGAGACTCTTTCAGTGTGTCCCACCAACTCTCCTATGATTCTAAACATGGGAATCCCCAGGGTCATGCCTGCTCTTGAGCCCATGTGCCCAAGGAAGATGGAGGTCCAGGCCATGAAACCAAAGAGGCCCCCAGCACTGCATCACTGCAGTGGGTGCCTGCCAGTTAAGGGAGGGAGGCAGTGTCCACAGTTTCTGCCCCAGAATCAATGGCAACAAGGCTGAAGGAAGCAGCCACAAGGATGGATCATTGGGAGCTCCTGAATACATTATTTTCAAATATACCTGGCGTATTCCCCAAGATAGAACATATGTTAGACTACAATGGCAGTTTTAACACATTTAAGAGGACTGAAATTATATCAAATACCTTTTCTGACCACAACAGTATGAAACTGGAAATCAATAACTGGAGGAAAACTGGAAAATTCAAAAATATATGGAATTTCAATACCACAATGCTAAACAACCAATGGTTGAAAAAAATCAAAAGGTGTTTTAATTAGCTTTTGCATTGCTGTGACCAAAATACCTGACAAGAACAAGTTAGAGGAGGAAAGGTTTATTTGGGAGTCCACAGATTCACAGTTCTCTGTTTATAGAGATTGCCAACTCTATTGCTCTGGGCCCAGGGTGTAGCAGCTCATCATGAGGGAAAGACATAGCAGAGGAAAACAGCTCAGTTCATGGTGGGGTCAGAAGAAGCCCTAGGAATAAAAACTCTTCCAGGGCCCACCCCCAGGGACCTATCTCCTCCAGTCATGCCTACCCGCCTACAGTTAGCACCTCATCAGTCCATTCAAACTAGGATGAACCAATTAGATTACAGTTCTCATAAACTAATCATTTTACCTCTGAATATGAGGACATTTTACCTCCTACACTATGAGGACACCTCATATTAAAACTATAATAAAAGGTAAATATATAGATACATAGATATATATAATATAATAAGTGTGGGGAGTGTGTGTCTTAAGATGAATAAAAATAGAAACAGAATAGACCAAAACTTGTGGTATATAGCAAAAGCAATTCTAAAAGAGATTAAAAACAAAGAAAGAAAGAAAGAGCTCAAGTAAAGGACCTAACATTATGCATAAAGGAACTAGACAAAGAATAATAAGTCCAAAATTAGCAAAAGTATGAAAATAGTAAAGATTGGAGCAGAAATAAGTAAAATAGAGACTCAAAAAAAAAAAGAGATCAAGAGTTGGTTTTTTAAAAGGTAAACAAAATTGACAAATGCTTAGTAAAACTAAGAAAATAAGAGAGAAGACTCAAATAAATAAAACCATACATGAAAGACGAGACATTACAACTGATACTGCGAAAACACAAAAGATCTACAAAGGATTACCATGGACAATAAATGCCAACAAACTGGATAACTTAGAACAAATGAATAAATTCCTAAAAGCACACCTATTGAGCCTGAATTATTTAAGAAAAATAAAATAGCTGAAAAGACCAATAGCAAGTAAGGAGATGGAATCATTAATCAAAAGCCTTCTAACAAAAAAAAGTTCAGTAGGAAGCTTTGCAAGGTTATGGATATGTCTATGATTTTAAAGGTGAAGATGGTTTTATGATTAAATACTTATCCCAAACTCATCAAGTTGCAGACATTAGATGTGCACGGCTATTAATAATAATTATATCTCAATAAAGCAGTTTTATATTTTTTAAAAAAGATTCTATATAATGGAGGCACACAACTTTAAGTATTCAATCACAACAAGAAAAATCATTGAACAAATTTAATATATAAGTTGGGATAAACATTTGGTTTTAAAGGAAGTTTCCATCATCTGCTTGGGACTTTTGATCTTGATAATAAGCTTGATGATATGGAAAGGATTAAATAATAATCATCTGAACTTAGGTGATATATAAGTTTAAAAAAAATCATAATCCAAGACCAGTGCTAATGGCAACACCAACAAATTAAAGAAAATAATTGGTCAAAAGTTAAAATCAACAACTGGTTGGCATATCTTTTTCACTAAGACATAGTGTGTAACATAACAAATTTCATATTGAAAAGAGATATTTTGCATATGAGATATGTATTAAACATCCCAATTTTAAGAAATAATTTCAAATTTCAATATTGTCCAAGTCAGATATACCAAAAGCTATGAGAGTTACATATATTCACTGAAAATAATATTTATGATTTAATTTTAAACACTGCTTTAAAGTGTGTTACATAAGTCACTAAAGTAAGAGACTGAAAAAGACCTTAGCATATGGAAAGATCTCCCATGTTCTTGGAGAGGCAAAATTAATGTTGTAAAAATATTAATGTCCATACTACCAAAAGTGCTATACAGATTTAACACAATTCCTATTAAAATTCCAATGATGTTCTTCATAGAAATAGAAAATACCGTGATGAAATTCATTTGGCAAAATATGAGCCCCAGAATAGCCAAAGTAATTCTTAATGAGAAAAGTGAAGCAGGAGGCATCACAATCGCAGACCTTAAATTATACCACAGAACTATAGTAACAAAAACAGCATGGTATTGGCACCAAAACAGACATGAAGACCAATTGAACAGAATAGAAAACACAAGACAAACCCATATACATAATTATCTCATACTAGACAAAGGTGCCTTAAACATACATTGGAGAAAAGATAGTCTCTTCAACAAATGGTACTGGGAAAACTGGAAATCTATATGTAGCAAAATGAAATTAAACCCCTATCTCTCACCATGCATAAAAATCAACTCAAAGTGGATCAAGGACCTAGGCATTAGACCAGAGATCCTGCACCTACTAGAAGAAAATATAGGCCCAACACTCCATCATTTCGGCTTAGAAAATGACTTCCTCAACAAGATTCCTAAAGTGCAAGAAGTAAAATCAAGAATCAATAAATGAGATGGTAAGAAACTAAAAACCTTCTTCACAGCAAAGGAAACAATCAAGAATGTAGATATCCTACATAATGGGAGAAAATGTTTACCCTCCTGCACCTCAGAGCATTAATCCAGGATATATAAAGAACTCAAAAAACTTAACACCAAAGATATAAGTAACACAATCAATAAAGGGACTAAGGAACTGAACAGACACTTCACAGAAGAAATACAAATGATCAAAAAAATATATGAAAAATGTTCAACATCTCTAGCAATTAGAGAGATGCAAATTAAACTACATTCATATTCTACCTCATTCCAGTCAGAATGACAATTATCAAGAATACAAGTAAACAATAAATGTTAGTAAGGATGTAGGGTGAAATGGACACTCATACATTGCTGTTGGGACTACAAATTGGTGCAACCACAATGGAAAGCAATATGGAGAGTCCTCAGAAATTGGAATGGAACCACCATTTAACCTAGCTATCTCACTTCTTGGCATATATCCAAAGTAGTTAAAACCAGCAGCCACATCAATTTTTATAGCAGCTCCATTCACAATTGTTAAGCTCTGGAGCCAACCTAGGTGCCCTTAAACAGATGAGTGGATCAAGAAAATGTGGTATATATACACAATGTAGTATTACTCAGCCATAAAAAAGAATGACTTTATGACTTTTGCCAGTAAATGCATGGAACTGGAGACTATCATGCTAAGTGAAATAAGCCAATCCCCAAACCAAAGGTCAAATATTCTCTTTGATATGCCAATGCTAACATACAACAAGGCAGGGAAGGAAAGAATGGAAGTTCAGTAGATTAAACAAAGGGGAATGAAGGAAAGAGAGGGAGAATGGGAATGGGAAAGACAATAGAATGAATCTGACATAACTTTCCTATGTTCATATGTGAAAATATCACCAGTGAAACTTCACATCATATACCACAGGAATGGGATCCTAATTAGAATAAGTTAAACTCCATATATGTATAATATGTCAAAATACACTCTACTGTCATATATATCTAACAAAAACAAATAAAACAAAAAATAATTTAAAATGTTTTATGTAACATATTTATTATGAAAAATGTGGATAATATAGAAAAGAATTAAAGAATAAAATAATAGTAAATTGTAATACCAATAAACAAAGGAAAAATGCTAAAGAGTTTTATTTTTCCCAGATATTTTCTATCCATGTATAAATATTAAAATCAAATTCTAAATTCAGTTTTCATAAACAACCTTCAGAAACTTGACTCTGTAATATTCTTGATAGATATAATTTGTTACCTATCTTCCTAATAATAAATATGTATATTGTTCAGAATTTTTTATTTTAAAATAATATTGTCATAAATATAGTTGTACTAAATATATAACCTTGTATATTACCTTAAAATAGATCCATGGGCATGAGATTGCTGAATCAAATATAATTTTAAAAATAATCACATACCATGTATTTTCATCTTGCTTTCCCAAAAGGATATACCAATTTTACCCTTCCACTAGAAAGGAATGATAATAGCCACCTCATTGCTCATTCACAAATATTTTTTAATTACCTTTAATGTCAGTCAATTACATAATATCTATACATAAAAACTTATTGTAATATTAATGTAAAATTTGTGAATTTTTTAAACCAAAACTATACTAAAGATTGTCTTTGTTACTATATGAATAAAGCAGTATTATTAAAATATAAGCAATATTTCAATGAGAAAGATTAGTTTATAATCAATAGAATTAAAAAATTGATTAAAATCATTCATACCACACCTTGTGCAATATCTTGCACATAGCAGGTATTCACAAAAGTCTATTAGATGTATGGTTGTTGACAAAATTTTAATTCATTGATTAGTGAAGAAGTAACTCCTAAAATAATAGTGCTTCCATATTGGGGACCCTAGCAACCATTGGATCTAACACTTTCACTGACAAGATATAGACACAGAACCCCAGAGAGTTTAGTAAATTAACAAATTTCACTCATCCATGTTTTCAGAAAACTTAAGTCACAAAATTCACTTTCTAAAACTACTATAACAGTAAAACAGGTGTGTTGTTAGATCCTTGTTAACCAAGTACTAAAAAAGTTGGGCATTACTCGCAAAAGAACAAGCAGAAATGTTGTTCACTCATTATTCCCTTAGAAGTTACCATGTTCCTTTAGAAGCTACTATATTCTCACATGATCCAGCCTCTCTACCTACAATTGATTGATCAGTCTGAGTTCTGAAACTCATTACCCCAATGCTTGTCAATAGTTAAATAGCTGAGCTTGGGGCATCTCTGTTTAAAGTTAGGTCAAGCAAGTCTTTCCTCTAAAATTATTTTAACTATTTCCATGAAGTAAACCCAAAGATTTAAAACTTAAGCGCCATTGGTCTATATGTTAACTTCACATAGCAGAAATCTGTTTTAAGAAAAAAGTGGTGTCAAAGCAGTAGTGCACTCAGATAGCTTTACTCACAACCATAAATTCTTCTAAGAAATTCTTCATCTAGGACTTCAAAGATCTATAAATAAAGTTCCAAAGAAAATAAGCAAGTGAAAGTCAAACATCTCTAAACATAAAGGAAACAAGCCACCATGGGTGAGATCCAACAACAACAAAAAAATACATAAGAAGAGTTACAAAATGTTACTATTGGCTGGGTGCGATCCAGAAGCTGAGGCAGGAGCGTTCAAAGCCAGCCTCAGCAACAGTGAGGCACTAAGCAACTCAGTGAGATCCTGTCCCTAAATAAAATACAAAATAGCTGGGAATTTGGCTCAGTGGTTGAGTGCCCCTGAGTTCAATCCCCAATACCTGCCCCCAAAAATGTTACTATTAGAGATATTAAACACAGGATACAGACTAAGAATGCTTACAGTTGTTTTTTAATTTAACAAAATTAATTTTTATTGCTTCATCATGCCAGTCTTAATTGAAATAGACATTTTATACTTCTAGTGCTTGGTAGTGAAGAATCCAATGACTATACGTAAGTACACTTTAGGGTCACTGTTTAGACTCATGCTAAGGTGCCATCTTTTGCATCATCATCATCAAATGTCAACACACTAACCAAATGTTCTTTCTGATAAGTGGATGCTTATCCATAATGGGGGGTGGGGACCCTGGGAAAAATGCAGAAGTTTTGATTGGGCAAAGTGGGGAGAGGAGCAGGTATGGGGGCAGGAAAGATGGTGGAATGAGATGGACATCATTACCCTAGGTATATGTATGACTGCACAAACGGTGCAATGCTACATCACGTACAACCATAGAAATGAAAAGTTGTGCTGCCATTGTATACAATGAATCAAAATGCATTGTGCTGTCATATATACCTAATTAAAATAAATTAATTAATTTAAAAATGTCAACACACTAAAAAATGCAAACTTTTTAACATGATAATTAAAATAGTTTTGAACTTTCAGAGGGGATTTAGGAGGGCTTCAGGGAGCTGCAAACTACACTTTGAAGACCATGAACTTGGACTAATCTGGATTTACACTTGAGCTTGCAATGGGAACAACTATCCTTTTAATCATATACGAATTGAGGATGGCTGAAAAATATAAAGTTTTTAGCAAGAAGGGCAGGCGAGTAGATATTAAGGCAATTTACATGGTGTGCTACTGAATTTAGAAGTTAACAAAGTTTGCTTGAGATAATGTTAAGTACAAAATTCTTGAGAATTATACAATAATCAATCATAGCATTCTCTAAGTTGAAACAATGCTTAGTGTTGTATAAAGAACAAGCAGAAAATCAATCAGCATAATCACTCATGTCCAGCATCTTCACTAGATCATAAGCACCTTGAGAAGGTAATGACCATAACTAAAACAATACTATTATAACCCTGCATGGCAGAGCCCCTGACATATTTTAAATGTTCATTAAGTTTACTGAATGAATGAACAGATTAATAAAAATGGAGAGAATATTCTCAAATTCAGGGTATGATTATTGGCAGCAAATAGAATGATGTTTCAAAGATGATGATATAACAGAAGAAGCAAAGAAAAAGAGTCATTAAAGGCAATTCTGAAGGAGTATTTACAAGGAAATTAAATTGCCAATTCACTGTATTCTTCAGTTTCAAGTTTTTTTAACAGCTAATTCCAGCTTTATCTCTATAGGAATTAAATATGACATCTAAGAATGACTGCACTGAGGCATAAATGGGTGTGTGCAGTTGTGCTGTCTCATTCTTCTAAATCAGTGAATCACATCCATTGGTGAGCTCTTAATATTCCCTTCTTTAGATTCCATATTACAAAGAATGTCATTTACTTTTAACTGATCTTCATTTGTCTCTTTGAAAGGCAGTGTAACTGTGTAAAAACTGATTTGCTATTGCATCAATACTTGAACCCTTCCCAGCTTACAACTTTCCACCCAGAAAAAAATATCTTTTAGGAAGAAGAGGCACTAGCAAAAGAATTTTAAAAATCAGTTTTAATAAAGATCACTTTAAAAACTCTTAGATATTAAATTTCTGAAATTTTGTGGCAATATGATTTTTATGCTTGTCCACTTCTATTTCAGATACAATTTAATAATGACTTCTTGAAAGGTTTTTTTGCCTCCAAATTATCAAAAATGAATAATTAAGTTCTGAAAGACTTGTATCTAATTCTTAATTCTTAAGGCAAATCAGCCAAATAAAATTCCATCATTCAGCCTAAAATTGAAACAAAATAGAAATTCCTCTCATACAAAATCAATCGTAGAAATCCACATTTTGAATCTTCTACTGACAACTACTGTTTATAATAAAAAGAAACTACTTTCAAAATAATTTTTAAGATTAATATCCATTTATCATCCTTTTGAAAGTGTTATATGTCACACGTTTAAAAAAATATAGACTCTGAAACTGATTGACCTGAGTTTTCAATATTGTAGTTGTCCTTTTCTGAAAAATATAATCTACAGCAAATTAATTTCTCCACTAAGAAACGGCCTACCACCATATCTTTCCTGACTCTCTCTTCATACAGAAAGTATTCCCCAACTTTTGGCTTGCTGCAGCTGTGTTTGTAACTCATAGAACTTTTCTATTTTTGTTTTAATCTTCTTATACTCTAATCTAATCTGTGCAACAAGTTCTTCAAGTTCTTTGGAGGCAATGCCTATGTTTTCCTCATTTCTGTTCTTGCTACAGAGCAGAACACTGGGCCTGGCACATAGAAGCCACAAAACCTTTCTGTATGAGCTAAAAGAAATAAGAAAAAGCAAGGAATAAACATTTATTGGGGGTCTACAATACACTAGTATTTACAATACGTGTTTTCACACATGCTATTTCACTCAACCTTCACAATATTCCTTCTCAACAAGTATTACTATCCTTGTTTTCTGGTTAAGGAAATTGAAGTTGAGAGAGGTTAAACTCACAAAAACACTTTTCCCTCCAAGGTGTTTACAATCTAATTTGGAGATGTACTGTGTATATTAATAACAAAACAATGTAATGGGAATGTAATATAATGTTTCAAGTAAGTTCAAAGGAAAAATTAGTTCTAGTGGGAATGATTTGGGATGATTTTACCAATGAGGCCAAACCTAGATATTGTCAATAGATGGAGATACAGAACATTCCCAAAATCTTAAAGAAACTTTCTAACAGGCAGTTCCTCCTCTAGTCTCAGGGACTTCTCATTCCCCAGTTAAACACTGGAAGGTTACATAAACTTTTACAAAATAAACCAATGAAAACAGAATTTAATTAGAAAAACAAGCTTTGTATTTGTACCATACAATGTTTAATAATAGTGTATAACATTTATTGAAGACTTATTAGATATCAGAAGTCTTGTGTGAAGGGCTTTTCATAGGTTGTCTAAGAACTAAATGTTCTTCCAACATCCCACAATTATTCTGATTTCACAGAAAAGAAACTAGGCTTGAAAAAACAGTCTTAAAATTCTTACAAAGAATCATATTTCTATTTAAATGACTAAAGCAAGAGTTGGGCTTAGTTCATCAGATTCCAGAGCAAGCTCACAATGGTATATGTACAACTATTTCAAACCAAGGAACATTTGTGTTAACTCCCATAAAGAAATCTTAACTGAAGCATACGGACTTCTCAAGTTACACAAGGATCTAAAGCATTCAATGTTATTTGAAAATTGAATAAACAAGTAACTATCACAGAAGGTAATAAAAAAAATTTTCCCCTTGACCTATAGTTGTTGCCAAACACTGTGTTTGTATCACTCCCATCTAAAGAAAGAATATAAACCCTTACTTTCCTGCCACTCCCACTTCAGCATTTTTTAATACAAACCTTTTTCATGTGCTCTTTTATTATGTTCAATTTATTGAGTTCATTTCCTCACCCCTCCAGAGACTGTCTTTCCGTAAACGGATCCAGAGACTGACTTCTCTAATAGTATTTGATGGTAATGATGATTGCAATGATATCCACCCACCACTAAGAGGAGTACTACACAAACAATCTAAAAGAATGTCATAATCCAATGAATGCCTACTTAATGCCTTAGCTGTTTTAGAAAGCATGATGAATATGTTCAGCATAATCTCAACTGCCACTTAACAACTAAATCTTTAGGATGAATAAGATGAGGAAGTTCACCAAGAAATTTTTGAATTTTACTCTATTATGTCATGCAAATATGTTGGTCTGGATTCAAATTTCTGAGCTAAGCAGACACATAAATACCACCTTACATTTCCATAAGGGCTATTATAGCTCCTGCAAAAAATGGTGTTCAGGCTGAAGCTTATTCTGTTCTTAGTATTGCACTTTTTGCCTAAGGTGAAAAGCTCAATGGTAAGTTTGAATAACAATGGATATGAAGATATTGTCATTGCAATTAATCCCAGTGTACCAGAAAATGAAACACTCATTCAAAGAATAAAGGTAAGAGAAAATTTTATTATCCACATATTTTTGTTTCAGTGACTATCTTTACCTAGACATACATAACACTCACACAGTTATAGCTTCCCAAAGTTGCTTGACAGTGTTCATCATTTATGTAGTATTTATCTAAACTTTCAAGATTAATATCTGCTAGTTTTATGTTTTTATTATATATTAATATAATTCCCTTAATGGATTATTGAAAGACTGAATTACTAAAGATTTTTTCAACTAATAAAGCTAACAGAAAAACTTAAGAGAAAGTAGAGAAATGTCCTCATAACTTGTCTTCAAAAATTACTTTTATCAAGTTTAAAAAACTAATCTACACTTAAACTGAAGAGGCTCGCTATCTTACATTATTTCCCGGTTATTTATATTTGTTTACCTCTGGAAAATATAACATAAAAATGTTATGTACTTTATGTTAAAGAAAATATTTTTAAAATTGATTTATCTTCCTGATTTAATCTGTATTAGTATAACAAAAAACATTTTATATATGACATTTTAATATCTGCTATCTTCCTTGATCCTCTCAATATCCCAGTGAGGAGGTCAAGAATTGGGATTATGACTCTTGTATAAATCAGAGAAATTAGGTGATTTGAACAGACATACGTAAGTGGCAAAAGTAAATATTGCTGTTTGATAAAACTTCAGTATTTTTTTTTCCATGCTGGGAATTGAACCCAGGGTCTTGTGCATGCTAGGCAAGCACTCTACCAACTGAGCCACATCCCCAGCCCAAAACTTTTAGTCTTTTATGAGAAAATTCAAAATAAATCTAGCAAGTTTTAATTAACAAGTATAATAATCTTTAAACTTTAAACAAACTTTAAACTCCCAATTTACTTAAACAACCCAATCAGAAGAACCCATTTGATTAAATAAGCAACTTATCAACTAGCTCCCAGTCTTAATCACCTTTGTATCTCACCCAGCACCCTCATTTCCATCTTCAACTCATAATGCTCCATGGCAGTTGTGGACAAGTGAAAAACAGTTGGCTTTGGGAGTCATATGAAAATAAGTTTATAGACTAGAGAGATGTAATAAAATTCAGCCTATTCTTCAGTGATAGTCTTTAAACTATCTGAGGAAAAGGAGTTTACATTTGCTTCTTCTAGTTTGTATGCCTATTTTTATGCTTATTTCACTGCAAAATTGTTACCATGAGGTACTTTTTATCAGGAAATGGTAACTGAAGCTTCTACATACCTGTTTCATGCCACGGAAAGAAGAGTTTATTTCAGGAATGTAAGCATCTTAATTCCAGTTACCTGGGAGTCAAAATCTGAGTACTTAATGCCAAAGCAAGAATCATATGACCAGGTAGGCTATTTTGTGTAGTTCTTAAAGTGCTTTCTGTGGTTTTTTAAAAATTCATACTTACAACTTTTGTAATTGCTAACTTAGTAATTAAATTAGAAGTAACTTTTCTTAGTGTAGACGAAAATTCCTTGCTTTTAAAATCCCCTTAGAATTTGCTTCCATTTTTTTTTTTTATTATTATTTGTTTGTTTGTTTGCTTGCTTGCTTTTCAGGCAGATGTCATAGTTGCTGATCCTTACCTGAAATATGGAGATGATCCCTATACTCTTCAATACGGACAGTGTGGAGAGAAAGGACAATATATACATTTCACTCCAAACTTCCTGTTGACTGATAATATGTCTATCTATGGGCCTCGAGGTAGGGATATTTATTTTATATTTATGTTCTTACTTCCAATGGGGGGAAAAACACATAAAATGTGATTAAGAGAATTTTTAAAGATTTTTAAGAAAAAAAAATAGGTATTAAGTTATACTTTTGTTTGGAAATATGCAAGTTATATTTAACCTATTTCTTTTGTGTGATGGGTTTAATAATAAAATGAGTTGTGGGCTGGGATTGTGGCATGATGGTACAGCACTTGCTTAGGACATGCGAGGCCCTGGGTTCAATCCTCAGCACCACATAAAAATAAATAAATAAAATAAAGATATTGTTTCCAATTACAACTAAAAAATAAATATTTTTAAAAATAAATAAATAAAATGAGTTGTTTATTGGTGCTAACCCATTTCAACTTTTTTGACCTAAAGAAAAGTGTTAATTTCTAGAGGATCTTGACTCAGTTAGGTTGGTAAATAGGGAGAGATTTAAAATATAAGGAAACTGTATGAAAATATTAGAAATATAAATTTATAAGTGGCAATATTCTCTCATAGGCAAAGTATTTGTCCATGAGTGGGCCCATCTCCGGTGGGGAGTGTTTGATGAGTATAATGTGGACCAGCCATTCTATATTTCCAGAAAGAACACTATTGAAGCAACAAGGTATCACTGTATTGAACAACTTCAGTTTCAAAACTTTTCACTTAATGATTTTCCAATTTTTTACACTACACAAACAAAGACTATCTCTCAAGTGGTTGAATTTTCATATGGTAAATTACAATTTCCAACCTGCACCATTATGAATGTATACAATTATGTCTGGGGAGTCCATCTGGGAATCAAGATCAATCAGGAACTGGGAATCATTTCACCACTCACAGAACTGTACTAATGTGTGTTACTGGCAAAAGAGAAAGAAAAAAAAACCAAACCCTAAGAGATCAGAGAATTAGAATTCAACTCTACCCACTTTTTTGTTCAACTCGATTCATAATTTTTTAAGATGAAATCTGCTTCATGGAGGTAAGTTAAGCTGCTACAATTTCATGGTAAATATATTTTAGTTTTCATTTGAGGAAACTAGATATATTTTACAAGAGTAAGTGAGTAAATCTGTTTTTTTAAGAAATATAATTCTGGGGGTGGATAGAAACAGGTCCTATATATAAATAGATAAGATGTTTAAGCTTTTTTAAAAAAAATCAAGCATATGCAGTACTTAAAAGAGTACTGAATAACTACAAAAATCAATGTAATAAAAAAATAAATCTTTGAGAGAAAAAATGTATTAAAGAGGGGCGCTAGAAGAAACGGCTCTCCCTGGTGCTCTGTATTTGTTCACCTGTTCTTCACTGAGCTGCCTGGAATCTTTCACACAGACCAAGTGAGTGCTCAGCCCAGAACACTCATGCCTCCCACCCTCATTTCACAAAACTCCTAACTTGTCCTAAAATACCTATTGATCTGGTGACCTGCATGGAAAAGGAAAAAAAAAATACCTATTGATCCTTTAAATGCTTCTCTAAATGCCTTTCCTTTCCTTCCATTTGAGGTTATATGACCTAGGGAGAGGTCCCACAGCAATATGTCTTTAACACTTACATCACATAGCAATTGTCCATGTAACTTGATTTTCCTCACTACACTTCAAGATCCTTGAGGACAGTGACTTTTGTTTTTAATCCCCTATCCTTGGGTCTGCTAAAAAGGCAAAGCAAAACAAATAATCAAAAAGTAAATTTTTATAAATTAATAAAAATGAGTTTCCTTATAATCAGTTATTCAAAAAGATATAAAAGTAAAAACAAATATCTAAAACAACACTTATTGAGCTCTTATGTGTGACAGGCACATTAAGGCAGTGGATTCTTATCATGTTTAAGTTCAACTTTCAGACTAACTCTAGAGCTAATTCTCTTGGAAGATATTACTCACCATCTCCTTTAATGCTTGAAAAACAAACAAGGACTAATTTCATGAAATTTAAGAATAACATAAAATGAGAATACACTACATATAAGCAGATTCTATAGAAGCTTCTCTCCTTTCTCTCTCTCTCTCTCTCTCTCTCTCTCTCTCTCTCACACACACACACACACACACACACTCCCTGCCAGTGACTTGATAGTTATTTTCATCATGCAAATGAAATAGTTTGAATGCACATGCATCTGCATGCAGGGTTTATTTTTTATTTCTTCCTTCAGTCTAGGCTATTATTTCTCAAAACGTAAATTACCAAGTGCTAGAAATATGAAACTTGTGTACCACACATGCAAACTGAAAGGACCTTAAACATAATGTTGATTTTCCCCTCCCCACTAAGAACCAATTCCTTTGTATCTTTTAACTCATTTAATTTTCAAATATCTCTGTAAATTAGGAATTGTCATCTTTAGCCCAAAGTCACAAATATAATAGATTTATTGATAACAATAGTGAAGAATGAATGTTTAATAAACATATACTGAAATAAACATATACTGTTTAATAAACATATACTGAAAACACTGTTTTTATTGAAATCTATGGTAAATAGGGATAGAACGTTGTGCCTACTTTTGTCAAAATGATATGTTTGGTGCATGATCAATAGCAGTAGTCACTGAAAGTAAGATTTTAGGATGTTGGTCTTTATTCCTGATTTGCTTAGTCTTCATATATAAATGTAATCTATTTCATCATAGGTGTTCCACTCATATTACTGGTATGAATGTGGTTTTCAATGAATGCAAGGGAGGCAGCTGTATAACAAGGCAATGCAGACGTGACTCAAAAACGGGGCTGTATGAAGCAAAATGTACATTTATCCCAAACAAATCTCAGACTGCAAGAGACTCCATAATGTTCATGCAAAATCTCAACTCTGTAAGTATAGAACCCCTAGGAAAAAGTTAACTGGGGAGATGAATTTTTACTATGAAACTATGTCTACCAATAGGAAGGAAGAAATTATACAGGCAATTAAATAGAGGTCATTTCCTCCAGCTTTTCGGGATGTATCTGGAAAATTTTCCCATCCTCTCCTTATTAACCTGTTTCATTTATTCACAAGTAGCACTATACTGTTCTCATTGGAGTCGCATAATAAATCCCTAGGGCATCCTTCCCTCATTAACTTCTGTGAACTGTGTCAAGAGCTACAACCTTACTTTTAATTCCTTTTCTAAGAATTAGCTATACTACTTTTCTAAAGTAATTCATAATGCAGCTTTGGAAAGGATTGACATTCTAGATTTCCCATTATCTTCCTATTAAGGCATACAAAGCTATTGCAAAGTGATATTATGAAAACACACACATATGGCTCTATCACCACAGAAAAGATACAAGAGCAAGTTCACTGGAGTCAGATAGGCTTGTTATAAAAACCCAGCCTATAAGTTTCAAGCTTTGTCACTGTGGGCAAACTGCTAAATCTGAGATTTAGTACTTTCATCTCTTAAATAGGAATTAAAACATCTACTTCACATTGTCATTGTTAGGCTTGCAAGAGATAACATAAAGTATTAGCTCAGAGCTTAGCACAAGGGAAGTCAAAATAAATTCAAATTTTTAATTTTTAAAGCATGTAAAAAATTTGAGAAAGAGTTAGTTATCTCTTTCCCTGGATAATTAAGCCCAATCTTTGTTTTCTTCTTTTTTACTTTTTTATTTTTAATTCACACATCATAATTAATTTTTATTCACATATAATGACATCCTGAACAGTGTGATATTTTGATACATGTATATAATGTGTAATGATCAAATTAGAGTAATTAATTTTCCCACCACCTCAAATATTTATCCTTTTTTCTGTAGCAAGAATATCCAAAATCCTGCCTAGCTATTTTGAACTATAGAATAAATTATTGTTTATAATAGTTGCCCTACTGAGCTATAGAATATTAGAACTTATTTCTTAGAACTTTAATTTTATAGCAGTCACCCAACCTCTTCCTTTCTTCCTTCCCCCTATTCTTCTCAGTCTGTTCTAGATTCTGCTTCTATGAGATCAACTCTTAGCTTCTACATATGAAATTATAAAGTATTTGTTTTTCTGTGTCTGGGTATTTCACTTAATACAATATCCTTCAGAGTCATCCATGTTGCTGAAAATGACAGGATTTCATTCTTTTTATTGCAGAAAAATATTCTATTGTACATATATACACCATATTTTCTTACCATTTATCCATTGATGAACACTTAAGTTGATTCTATATTTTAGGTATTGTGAATAGTGCTACGATAAACAAGACTGCATATGTCTCTTTAATCTATTAATTTAATTTCCTTCAGATATATACCCAATGGTAGAATTGCAGAATAATATGATAGTTCTCTTTTTAATTTTTAAAGGAACCTCCTCATTGTTGTCTATATTGACTATGCTAATTTACATTTCCACCAACAGTATATAAGAGCTCCTCTCTTTTCTAAGCATCTTATCAGCATTTGTTTTTGTCTTTTTATTATAGCAATTCTAAATAGAGTGTGAGGATATTACATCATAGTTTTGATTTGCATTTCCATGATTATCAATGATGTCAAGCATTTTCTTCTTATATCTATTGGCCATTGTATGTCTTCTTCTGAGAAATAGCTATACAGATCATTTGCCCACTTTTTAATTGGATTATTTGTGTTTTTGCTGTTGAGTTCCCTATAAATTCTGGATATTAATACCTTGTCAGATGGACAGTTTGTAAATATTTTCTCCTGTTCTGAATGTTCTCTCTTGATTCCACTGATTATTTCCTTTGTTGTGTAGCCTGATCTTAATTAATGCAAACTTATTGTAGCTACCTAATGAGTTTCTACACATGCAAAAATATTTTAAAATACAAAACATATGAAAGTTATCAAAAACAACATATCAAAATAAAGTACACAACCTCTAAATAGTAAGGCCACCTTATTTAAAGAAGCAGATTTTCATATACGAAATAACTAGCAACATACTTCTGTAGGCAAGTTTATAAAGATCTATTGGTTCTGAAAAAATTAATTATTTTCTTCTTTTTGAATTGCAGAGGATGAAACCTAGGGCCTTGCCCATGCTGGGCAAGCACTCAATCACTGAGCCACCTCCTTCATCCCATAAATTTAAAATTATTTTGGTGCATAGGGCATTAATTTTGAAAGGCTTGAGTAAAATATAGGCTTGATATTTTCTTCTAAAATGCTTACACTAACCCAAATTTTAAATAAAAATTGGTTTCCAGCTTAATAAAGCTCCCTCCTGAAGATATTTCACACAAGTAGGGAAGTTTACTTGTATCTGCTAATCAACAAAGGCTAGCCAAGAAGTTCTACATCTAAATAGATTTTTTTTTAAATGTGACACAAGAGGATGATCAGAGTATGTACTACCTGTTCCAAATGATACATTCCAAAATTAACTGATTATCAGGAGATTTATGGCATCTACCCAAAACTTAAATAATAATAAATGAGATTATGTAGCTGAAATATGGAGAGTAATTACATAAGATATGGCTCAGAGATAAATGTTTTAGTGATACATCTTGTCCAGAATAACACTAACTTCCAATTACTATGTCACAGACCAAATATATTGCATAAAATTTGTATCCAGGGCATAAAGTAAGACCCAGGAGAGATATGGTATGAAATATTGAAAATTCAACTTCATGACTTCCTTTCCATAATCTTTATTATTCCTACTTCAAGCCCAGAACTCTATTAGGAGCTAGAAATGCAGAAATAATTAAAGATAAGCTGTCCTTGAGGAATTCAGTTTAGTAAGAAGTGTACAGATACAAGAAAAATACATACAACACAAAGTAAGAAGAGATATGAACCAAATGTTATAAAAGTAGCAAACATTTCCAACTGGAGATCCAAAACTGGTTTCTGAAGATATGTGTTTTGAGCTGGGATTTGAAAAGAATAAGTATGAATTTTCCAGAGCAGGAAGGGAAAGAATATTCTATTCAAAAAAAGAGATTTACAAAAGCAAAGAGTGGAATAAGGCAAGGGTTGCACAAGTTGCACATTGCCTAAATTAAAGAATTTAACATTGACTAGAACAAATCTCAGGCACATAGTGTTAAGGAACTTAAGAAGTGCCTTTTTCTAATTGTACAGAATTACCATTCAAGTTAGTAGAGAACGTGGTGAAAGTTTCTGGCATATTTTAGGGGGACAGAATGAAGTCCTATTGTAAAAGCAAAGGATACATAGTAAGAGTCAGAAAATTAGTCAAAATTAGGTTGAAGCAAGAAATGAAGTCCTACAAAGCTAAGATGTTTGGGTTTTGTCCTCTCAGTTTTGGACTGGTGATGTTATCAGCTTAATTCTTTAAGGAACACAGTTCTAATTGTGAAGAATAGGATGGCATGAGATGAGAGGAAGTGAGGCAGGGAGACCAGTTGGGAAGCCAAGGCAATAGGAAGGTAAGAGACTTGAATAAAGACAGTGGCAATGGTAAAGGAAAGGTCTGACAGGAATTTCACAACAGCTAAAACTGATCATAAACCACTGCTTTAATTGCAAACTATAAGTTTCTCCCATCTAATATAACCCCACTTGGGAGATGTAAATCAGAGCCATGTCAGAAACTAATTTAAATTTTTAAATTATCTTAAAATTTAAATAAAAGGCATTCAATGTTAATAATTTAGTTCTTCTAAAAATGAGTTTACAAATAGAGTGTTTGCATTGAGAGGACATTAAAATAATGACACTATTAAACGTAGTTCTTAGATGCTAAGGCTGCAAGATGATTTCCTACCTGAATATGGCACTAGTATATGAGAACTTTTTTTAAGTTACTAAGTCTTCAAAACTTGGAGGATTTTTACAGATTCTACAATACTGAAACTTCCATTGGAAGAGTTATTGGATTCAATTCCCCATTTTCTATTAAAAGACAAATAATTATATTCCTCATTTCTCCCTATACCTTCATTGTTTTTTAGTGGTATTATTTTATTCTGTCAAAACGTACCAGAGTCAATAAAAATTCAAATTGTTACAATATCTGTCCTCAAGTTTTTCACTCAACTGTGACAATGTGGAATATACTTAGACAATTATACAAGACCATTTCCTCTATTCCACTTTTAAGAAACAGTTCAAAATTACCACAAACTAACACTCTCTCTTTTTCTTTAAACTTAAGACTTGAGCCCCACAAAATCTGGAAGGGAAAGTAAGAAGCTAACAAGCAGGTGTGCAAGCTGCCATCATCTTCCACTGACATTATCTACTTATATCTAAAAGAATTACCAAAAACTTTACCAGTGTATGTTGATGGCTTCACCTTGCTTCCAACCCTTCAAGTATGCAAAATGGATATCAGAATATTTTATTATGAAGAAATCTCTCACTGTCAAAAAATAAAATCTATGGAGGATGTATATGTCAGCTAACTGCATATTTGGAAAGGAATGTCATATTTCACAAGTTATTGCAATATTGTCTCCTAATTGGTTTCTTTCCAGGTAACTGAATTTTGCACAGCAAAAACACACAACATAGAAGCTCCAAACCTACAAAACAAAATGTGCAATCACAAAAGTACATGGGATGTAATCAAGGAATCTGATGATTTTCAGAATGCATCTCCCATGACAGGAACAAATCTACCACCTCATCCTACATTTTCATTGCTCAAATCCAAACATCGAGTAGTCTGTTTGGTACTTGATAAATCTGGAAGCATGAATACAGTAAGACAGTTTTTGCTAACTTTTAAATACTTTATAGAAATATAATTTAATCTTAGTTTTAGTATGCTAAAATATGTATATATGTTCTTATAAATTTTAGCACAATGATTTTATATAAATAAGTACTAGAAGATAATGTTAAAAATTGTTAAATTAAGGTTAGTAGATTGTGAATAATTTTTTATTTCTTAACCTTTAATTCTAACCAAATATAAATTTCCACCATTTAACATGTCACTCTAGTAAAAACTTCAATTTATTTAATGTGAGTATATTTTATATAATGTTTTATAATCTGCTTTTTTTAACATAATATACCTTAAACATTCCACATATAGAATATGTTTCCAGGAGTTTTTTGGTTTTTGAGGTTTTTGGTTTTTGCTTTTTGTTTTGTTTTGGCAGTACTGGGGATTAAACTTAGAGCTTCACACACACTGAGCTATATCCCTAGACCTTCATGACATAATATTTAATGGTTGTGTTATACACACAAACACACATATACATATATACATAAACATAAAACAGAAATTTAAACAATTCCATATTGTTGGATATTTTAGAGACTTTCAACTTACTATAAAAAACACATTGCAATGTACATCTTCATATATACTTTTAAATTATTTCCTTTAAAAAATTCCCAAATTTAAAATTTTAACAAAATGTATCGATTTTTAAGGCTTTTACAAGTGTAACAATTGATTTTTTAAGATTTTAATAAAATAAAGGACTTAAATTTTAAAATATATCAATTTTTATCATGATCTATGGCCCATAAAAGACTCTGTCTTTCAATAATCTGTCAAAATTTTTAAAAATTCAGTTAATATATCTTTTTCTTACAGGTAGACCATCTTGTCTCAACTCGTCTCCTTCGAATGAATCAAGCAGCAGAACTGTACTTAATTCAAATTATTGAAAAGGGATCTATGGTTGGAATGGTCACATTTGATAGTACTGCTGAGATCCAAAATAAGCTAACAAAAGTAATTAATGATAACACTTACCTAAAGCTCACTGCAAATCTGCCTAAAATTGCTAGTGGAGGAACTTCAATTTGCAATGGCCTCAAAGCTGGATTCCAGGTAAAATTATTTTTAATTTAATATCATTTGCCATTTACTATTGTTTTTAATTTTTCCATTTATCTTTGAACAAGGGTCATGTGTTCATGAGTTCCTCGTTTAATAACATTCTGGGGGTGGGGATATAGCTCAGTTAGTAGAGTGCTTGCCTTGCATGCACAAGGCCCTGGGTTCAATACCCAACACCACCAAAATAAATAAATAGCATTCTGACACCATTGTGGTAAATCTCTCATGGGCAGTTTCACCAACAACCTCCTGAAGTACTAAGTGACAGTGGATAGGTAGGGGGAAAGAAATCCAGTGGGCACAGCCAAATCTCTGACATGCTCATAATACAATTCTCTATGAGTAGAAAATAATATCATTGGGAGATTGTGGAAGAGAGAAATTAATAACACATTTATATTATGGATAAAGAAAACCCTATTCGTCAATTTAAACTGACATTTAAAAATCAGAGATGAGTCGCTCCACAGGCAGTATAGGACCAAATCTAATGAATATCAGGTGGAAGTTTAATAAAAACAAAAGTGTGAACTCAAAAAATTAGGTACAATTTTAAAAAACAATAAATAAATAAGAGGAATACTAGCAGGGTAAAGGAAGGGGAGGTAGGAGAAAAGAGGAGGTAAGGGAAAGTGGAATTACTTTTGAAATACAGTAAATTATATTACATACATATATAAATATGTCAAAATGAACCCCACTATTAGGTATAATACACTAATAAAAACACTTTTAAAAAAAACAGGTGCACCTTTTGAGTAGTATACCACATTGCCTCTAGTATCATTTGAATTTCTTCCAACCTAAGTTAGCTTCCACTTAAGCCTACTTATTGTCATGTTGTAAGTGACAAGGACAAAAACCTACTGCCCTCACTGATTCCTGTACCTTAGTTAAAGTGGTAGTGCTACTCTTTTCAAGGCCACTAATTAATCCCATCTCTTAACTTCCCTTATGGTACCTATTCATCCTAAAGCACATTAGCTTAAAAAGCTTGGAATCCTGGCTTTATTATTTTATTAACTAAATGATCTTGAGTAAATAACTGACCTAAGAAAATCTGTTTCCTCAACCTAGGTCATGTGGGTATAAGTAGGGCCTAACTTATTTATTTGTGGGAATTTTGTAAGATAAATAAATGCTGAAAAAAGGCTTGCTATTATGAAAATTATCATGATTCTTGTTATATATGTCTATTTATTCTAAAATATGACAGGTTTTATATATTTTGGGAATGTGACAGAATGTTCATGCATACTGGTCTGTATGTTTTTTCTTAATATATTTTTGCATGTTTCTTATGACAGTTTAATCACAAAGTCTATTGCTGATATATTATGCCAAATCACATTCAAAGTTTTAAAAGTTCTTCTTTATTTACATGCTGAAATCATATCAATACATAAAATCAATTTTACATAACAAAATCAAAACAATAGTAGCTATATTTTTTACTATATATTACCTATTTAAATGCTTTGCATGCATGATTTTATATCCTTATTATTACTTTCTGAGTTGGGAATATTATTATGCCCATTCTGCACATAAAGAAACTGAGGCGCAGAGTAATCAAACCTTTCTCAGTGTCTTACAGTCAATAATTACCAGATATACGATTCGAAACCTGGTCTTTCTGACTCTAGAGCCTGTAAACTTAATCCTTACACTAAGCTGTTTATAGAACTCATGTGTGTGTGTGTGTTTGTGTGTGTGTGTGTGTGCATGTGTTAAGTCTTGAGAAAGTCTAAACAGTAATTACTCTAATAAGCAAATGGCAGAGCCAGAATTTGCTTTCAAGGTATCTAATACCAGTGCCAGTGTTCTTAGCTAATACTCTTGGTAGAAATAAGCAAAAGATGAAAAAAAAATAAGCCCCATGCAGTGGTGAATGCCTGCAATCCTAGGGATTCAAGAGACTGAGGGAGAAGGATCACAAGTTCAAAGCAGCCTCAGCAATTTAGTGAGACCCTGTCTAAAAGGGGCTGGAGATGTGGCTCTCAGTGGTTAAGCGCCCCTGTGTTCAATCCCTGGTACCAAAAAAAAAAAAAAAAAGATGAAAAAATATTTGTGATATTTGATGAATCTATAAACATCCTTCCTCGTGGCAAATCAAAAATTTTTTTCTGAGAAATCCTAAGATTCTATAGTAATAATCGAATAAAATGCACTAAAAAGGCATATACTACATCATTCAATCTTGCTTACCCACCATTTATAATGATTTTACAGATGCTACTTAATCTGCAGCCTGCCAGAGCTGCCTGGATCATTAGCCTCTATCCCAAGTATCTCCTCAGATAATAATAACAATGGCTAGCATTCACTGAGTATTTACTATGTTCCAGAAATTCTTCTAAGTGCTTTATTCTTCCTTTCTGGGATAGCAGGAGTATGTATATTAGAGAGTTAGAAGTGTTGAGACTAGCTTAAAAATCTATTCATTACATCATTTCCATATACCACTCATTCTGGAACAATAATATAAAAAATTTCCTTTGGCTTACTCTGATGTATAAGACTAAAGCCTTCTCTAAGAGTAGAAAACAGGTTTATTCTTAATTTAAATGTATTCAGAAATGACATTCTATAATTTAAAATCTGGCTTTCACTACCAGGCAATTACCTACAGTAACCTGAGTACCTTTGGTGCTGAAATCATATTACTAACAGATGGGGAAGATGATGCAATAAGCTCATGCTTTGAGGACATCAAACAGAGTGGTGTAATCATCCACACCATTGCTCTAGGACCTTCTGCTGCCAAAGAGCTGGAGACTCTGTCAAATATGACAGGTAAACCTTTGGAATATTGTTTGGATAGAAAATAAATTTCTAATCTCTCCCATGTCAAAGGCTCCTTCTCCCTAAACAGTAAAACTACTCAAAAATTTACCATCTTAAAATTAATCTTTGTCCCTTCCTTGTCCATCAAATTAAGCTCTTCTTCCCCTCCTCTAGTTCTTCATATATCAGCTTCTCAAATTATTCAATATTTGCTGTCTTCATTTATTCCTCACCTACTTTCTGTCACTACCACTGTCTTCTCTATGGCTATTCAACTGCAAGTCCAAAATTGTTGCTCAATTCCAAAATACCATTAAGTCCCACAGCAAAAATTTAGAAATTCCCATTTTATAAATGAAGAAATAGTAACCTAGGGACTACAAATGATTTGCCCAAGGACACAGTCCTGATTACTGATTGAGGCCTGTTTTCATTATCCCACCCTGCTCCCACCTCACCAAATCCTGCTAAATCTGTTTGGAATATTTCTGGTTTTCCCCTTTTTAGTTAGTCCTGCTACTACATTCTAATAAAAACCCTGCCAACCTCCTGCTTAGGCTAACTCAATAATATTCCAGCTGGCCTTTCTTCCATTTATTAATTCAATAAATATGCATTGTCACATTTTTTTAGCAGTCACTGTGTTAATTCTTGCCCTCTCCAACTATTCTTTCCTGACTCTTCACACCAAGTAATCTCTCTTCCTTAAATCCTATATTATTTACTTCTGCAATTAATCAGTTTTTACTTAATTCTAAACTGTCATTCTCTGATTGTTTCAGTATGTTTTGGGGCCAACTAGAAAATAAGCAACTGGTTCATATAAACTATATTAGATTTCATTTTACAACATTATTTAGTGCTTAGGCCAGCTTTACTAATGTGGTATATAGCTACATTTGACAATAAATTGATATAAAAACAATAAAACTTGACTTTATTTAAATTTTCCTTCATTCTAACTTATTTGAGTAAGGTTTTAGTTATTGTAGGATTACAGTTGGAACACTTATACACTGAAAATTTCATAAATTTATTGGAAATTCATCTTTTATAAGTTTAAGAAGAAATATAAAATTGATTTTAAAGTATACTGATGACAGCAGAATAACAAATATGATTTACCCATTTAAAATTCCATTTAGGAGGACTTCGTTTTTATGCCAATAAAGACATAAATGGCCTCATAGATGCATTCAGTAGAATTTCATCTAGAAGTGGTAACATCTCTCAACAGGCTCTTCAGGTTGGTATACTAAGAAAAGTCTTTGCTTTCTCACAGCTGTAATAAATTTCTGTTGTCCTAATTATTTACTTTTCTTTCTCTAATAACAAATCTTTTGCTTAAAATTTTATCAGGTATATGGAAGAAAAATATCTTTACTGTGTTTGCTTCTCCATGACACTTACAGTCAATCTATTCCATTCTTCTATTCTTTATAATTACATATGCTTTTATTTGGAAAATTCTTTCATTTTTAATTATTTTAATTGAAATCTTTTGTGTATTTTGTGCTAGGGATGGAACCCAGGGCCTCATGCATGCTAAGCAAGTACTGTACCATTGTGCCACATACCCACTCCTTAGTTGAAATATTAAAACCAAATTTAAAATTACTTTGAACTGAATAAACTTTGAAATGTCATTACCTATAATAACAAATGGATTTTATGTGTCTCTTTTAATTATGTAACAGTTGGAAAGTAAAGCCTTGAATATTACAAGAAGGGAATGGATAAATGGTACAGTTCCCGTGGACAGTACAATTGGAAATGACACTTTCTTTGTTGTCACCTGGACAATACGAAAGCCAGAAATTATTCTTCAGGATCCAAAAGGGAAAATATATAAAACCTCGGATTTCAAAGATGATAAACTAAATATTCATTCTGCCCGACTTCGAATACCAGACATTGCAGAGGTACATCTTTTATCTTCATCATGTTTTATTAATCAAATTCTTTTTGTTTTGCATTTTTTAATTTGCTCTTTTTAGATATCCATGACAGTAGACTGTATTTTGACATATCATACATACATGAAGTATAACTTCCCTTTCTTGTGGTTGTACATGATGTGGGGTTACACTAGTCATGTATTCATATATGAACATAGGAAAGTTACATTCAATTCATTCTACTGTCTTTCCTATTCCCATCTCCCCTCTCTTCCCCCCACCATTCCCCTCTGTCTACTCCAGTGAACTTCTGTTCTTCCCTTCCCCCCTCCCTATTATGTATTACATTTGCATATCAGAGAGAATATTCAGCCTTTAGTTTTTGGATTGCCTTATTTCACTTAGCATGGTATTTTCCAGTTCTATCCATTTACCAGCAAATTCCATAATTTCATTCCTTGTGGCTACCCCATTGTGTATATATAACACATTTTCTTTTTCATTTATCTGTTGAAGTGCACCTAGGTTGGTTCCATAGCTTAGCTATTGTGAATTGAGCTGCTATAAACACTGATGTGACTGCATCACTGTAGTATGCTGATTTTAAGTCCTTTGGTTACATCCCGAGGAGTGGGATAGCTGGGTCAAATAGTAGTTCCATTCCAAGTTTTCTGAGAAATCTTCATACTGCATTCCAGAGTGGGTGCACCAATTTGCAGTTCCACGAGCAGCTTATGAATGTACCTTTTTCACCACAATCTCGCCAACATTTATTGTTACTTGTATCCTTTTTTTTTAATTTGTTATAATAGATTCATATGTGTACAGAATATGATTACAATACTGGTATGACTCTGCACCATGTACAGCCAGAGAAATGAGAAGTTGTGCTCCATTTGTGTACAATGTGTCAAAGTGCATTCTACTGTCATGTATAACTAATCAGAACAAATTTTAAAAAATAGAAGGGAGGGGCTGGGGTTGTGGCTCAGTGATAGAGTGCTCGCCTAGCATGTGTGAGGCACTGGGTTTGATGCATGAGGCACTGGGTTCGATCCTTGGCACCACATAAAAATAAAATAAAGGTTATGTGTCCACCTACAACTAAAAAACAAATATTTTTAAAAAATAGAAGGGAGACAAGTCAAATAGAAGAGTGGATTGTGGGGAGGGAAAGAGGAGGCACTGGAAAATGAAATTGATCAAATTATACTGTTTTATTAATCAATTTCTATGTTAAAAAATAAAGACAATATATTATATGCTGTCAATACTAAAACAGTGACAGATCATCTGTCATAAAAGAGTCAAATAGAATAATTAGGGATGCATACTCATACTATTTGCTAGTTTATAAAATCAGATATTAAAAATCCTTATTATTACTCTTTAAATTTCTAAATAATTTCACATCTCAAACAAAGAAAAGGAAATCATTACCAAAACTCTCAAGGAAACTTTCTTTTTCAGACAGGCACTTGGACCTACAGCCTTCTAAATAATCATCCCAACTCTCAATTGCTAACAGTGACAATGACCACTCGAGCAAGAAGTCCTGCCACACTCCCAATAATTGCAACTGCTCACATGAATCAAAACACAGCACATTACCCTAGTCCAATGATTGTTTATGCTCGAGTCAGTCAAGGGTTTCTGCCTGTTCTGGGAGTCAATGTAACAGCCATTATAGAAACTCAAGATGGACAACAAGTAACATTGGAGCTCTGGGACAATGGTATAGGTAATAGAAATCTGCATTAACTTCCATTGAACTTGAAATTCTCCTATTGGATTCCATGACTTAGAAGTCAATATTTCCCGTGTATGCTTATGAATCATATTTTAAAGAAAATTAATTTTAAATTGTAATTGTCAGTAATCTTGACAAAGCACAGGCATAAGCACATTTATCTTCTTAAAATTTCATGAACAGTTTTACTTTACCTCTGGAATTTAAGAATGCAATTATTCTCCATTTTCATTAGTGTTTCACATATTCTTTCTCTAGCATATTTTCCTTATTTTGATTAGCTTCTTTTATGAATTAGCTAATATTAATTGAATACCTACCATGAATTATACTTTTCCCAAAATCACCAGGTTACCAAATGGCCAAGCCAAGCTTTGAACCAAAACATTCTGATTCCAGGGTTCACGTACTTAAAATACTGTGCTAAATTACCTCCCAAATTGCTGACATCAATAGTGCTCATTAATGGTAGTAATTGTCATTTTTTTTACTTTACTGAATAATTAATTATTATATTTCAATATCAAGGTGCTGATACTGTGAAAAATGATGGCATCTACTCAAGGTACTTTACAGATTACCATGGAAATGGTAGATACAGTTTAAAAGTACATGTTCAGGCAAGAAAAAACACAGCTAGACTAAGTTTAAGACAACAACCCAACAAGGCTCTGTATATACCTGGCTATGTTGAAAATGGTAAGTATCATTAAAATAGAAATGTGTCACTTGTTTACCTAAATTTCAAATGGCAAACATTGAACATATAATGTACTCTGAAAAACCTAAGTACATAACTATGTAATCATCTGTATATTCAACACACTGAGCAAGCAAAGATGAATAAAACAGGAGCTACAAAGATAAATAAAATAATCCTTATCCTCAAAGATTTTGAGTCAAATAATGGAGAAAGATAAGTTAAAAGATAGTTTTAACATACCATGTCTCCTTCTTCATGTCAAAATAATATTAAAACAAATTTTTTTCCACTAAAAGCTGTTACTTTTTCAAAATCTGCTATCAAACAACATTAATCCTCTATAGTTGCAAGATCAGCTTACAAGATAAAGAATAGACATGGCAAAATGAAAAGTTTTTAAATTACTTTTTTTTTATTGGGGGGGTGGTAGGTAAAATTATACTGAACCCACTCAGACCTGAAGTCAAAGATGATGTGGCAGAATCCAAAATGGAAGAGTTCAGCAGACTAACTTCTGGAGGGTCGTTTACTGTGTTAGGAGTGCCACCCAAAGGTAATCAAACTCATGTGTTCCCACCTGGTAAAATTGAAGACCTTGAGGCTGAGTTTAAAGGAGATCATATTCAACTTTTATGGACTGCTCCCGGCAATGTTCTTGATAAAGGAAAAGGTAAGTTTGATACTAATAAAATATACTAAAGAAATACCATTGGCTTTAATTTACTGAAAATTTCCTAATGTCCCATTTACAAATAATATTTATGGAGTGTCTACTATAGGCCAGTATTCATTTATTTTCAAATGTGAGAACTGAAGCTCCAAGAAATAAAGAACTAGCCCAGGTCACTTCTATAATATTTAGAAACAGAATTCTAAACCCCTCTTGTCAGATTCTGTTGTGCCAAAAACTCCCTCTCACAATTGGAACCATCTTGAAATTAGTTTGAGAAGATTGAGCAAACAGTTTTCTATTAAATTCTTTTCCCCCAAACAAGGGAAAATTTTTTAAAGTATTTCCATACTTGCACAATTTTATTTATTTACTGATAATTTTGTTGAGTTTTCAAACACTATTAAATTCCAAGAAACAGTCTCAACTTTCAATATTTAATCGAATACAGAAGACACACAGTTAGACAGATAATTTCATACAGTGAAATAAGAGAGAGGTTATTATAAACACAGAACGATATGGCATCTCTTTGGTGGACTACAAACGTCCAGTTGACATTAGGATCACAGAGTATATATATTTAAAAGGCATACCAGAGGCGTCTATCTCTGACCTGAGTCTTGAATAATGAAACTTGCAGACCAAGTTAGGTGAAGATGACCCATTGACAGATGCTCATGTGCAAAGAAACTCACTAGTTCAGGAGATTTG
This sequence comes from Marmota flaviventris, assembly GCF_047511675.1. Classification (NCBI taxonomy): domain Eukaryota; kingdom Metazoa; phylum Chordata; class Mammalia; order Rodentia; family Sciuridae; genus Marmota; species Marmota flaviventris. Next base: position 73,090,132 of record NC_092507.1, read on the forward strand.
GCCATGGAATTTGAATAAAGTTCAAGACCGAAATATCTCATTTACTCAAATTCCTAATAATAAATTGCCCTAATTTCAAAAAGTTTATATCACTTCTATCTTTGCTTTACACTTAGCTAAATTCAATCAGTATTTATTGAATATCTGCCATATTCCAGTATTATATAGACTAGTAGATTTTTACATGACAAAGTGAATCTTGCTATTTCCCCTGTACAGTGAGAAAATGAAAGCAATATATGATGTTGATAAACATTCTATCTCAAGGTCTGTAGGTGCTGAAACACCAGGTAGTCAGTAACTCTTTCTCTTGGGTTTCAATAAAATGCTTACTATATTAAGGTTCTCAAAATAAAAGATGCTTTTTAATCTTATACCAACTTATACAGCATTTTTAAAGCTGTATTTCTTTTTTAGAAATATTATACCAGGGAACAGAATCTTTCACAAGTCAGAGAAAATATAATACAACCACAAATAGATATTTTGTACTTCAATGTTGAAAACTCAACTGTGACAGCTTCTAAAATATATTATTTTCTCATAATGATTGTTAAACATATGGCAAAATCAAATAAAATTAAAATACTAATACTTGCACTAAAAAAGTCACAAATGAAATTACCTAACCAAATATTTAGTTCAAAATTCAATTCAGTAAAGACCAAACCTTCAGTAAGATTGTGTCTTAATAAATGTCCCTCATGCTTATTATAGGAACTAGAATTAGAAGTAATGCATTACTTATAGACACTGAGATCCATAAGAGAAAGTGCCTAAATTGGTGGGATCTAATCTCCCTCTTTTCTTGTGACATACAGGAAGAGGTAAAAGTAACCATCAAATATTACCTTCAGACATTACAAAAGTAAGGTAGTAGCAGTATCCTAAAGAATAAATGAAGGCTGGGAATGTAGCTCAGTTGCTAGAGTGCTTGCCTCACATGCATCAAGGCCCAGGGTTCAATCCCCAGCACCACAAAAATAAAATAAATAAATGAACATCTATATAATCTCAAATGAGGCACTTAAACCCAATGGGACAAAACTACATACCTGTCAAATATGTAAATTAGACCAGATGATCTCAAAATTACTAAAACATGTAGATATAATTCTAGTATTTTATGATACTCTACTTCAATCATTTCAAGTGTCAACAACTGTAATGTTGGACAATAAGTAATTAAGGTGACCAAATACATGCCCATTACAGTATCAGATGCCTTAGATAATACAAAAGAAGTATAAAAAATAGTCTTTGAGCCAGGCACAGTGGTGTATGCCTGTTGTCCCAGTTACTTGGAAGGCTCAAAAAGCAGGATCACTTGAACCCAGAAGTTTAATGTCAGCCTGGGCAACACTCTGATTCAAAAAAGAAAAAGAAAACCTTTGACTTTCGATAACAGGACCTCACCTGAATGAAAAATTGAACCCGAGCCAGGCATGGTAGCACATGCCTGTAATTCCAGCGGCTTGGGAGGCTGAGATAGGAGGATAGCAAGTTCAAAGCCAGCCTCAGTAACAACGAGGCACTAAGTAACTCAGTGAAACTCTGTCTCTAAATAAAATACAAAAATAGGGCTGGGGATGTGGCTTAGTGCCCCTGAGTTCAATCCCTGGTACCAAAAAAAAAAAAAAAAAAAAGAAAGAAAGTAAGAAAATTGAACTTCCACATAACAATCTGGAAAACTCCATTCCATGTAATATGAGTTCATGGGAGACAATCATCAGGGTGCATGAAGTATTTGACCAAGACTTCATGAGAACTTGGTCCTCGGTTGGACCTTAAAAAAAAATGAGTATAAATTGCATATAGCAAGAGAGAAGCACACTGCAGGAAGAGAAGGAACCTTCACACTACATGATCAAGGTCAAGAAAGCAAAACTTCACAATGGAATAGCAGAATTAAAGTAAGGGATTGGTACCTAGATCCACCTTAATGGAACATGGGATTTGTGTAAATGGTAGAATGACTCAATTAGGCCTATCTATGGAGAAATTATTAAATAGAAGGTTTGAATGGAAAAAAACTGAATCAGTTATATTCTTCATACACTTGAAATATCTTCAATATTTCCTGAAAACATAAAGTCTTCACTTCAGAAAAGGGTATTTGATGTTTTACTCTCGTGTTTCAGAATGTTGGAAGATATTTTTATATCAATTACTGGTGTATATCTAAAAGCAGTGTGGCATGAAACATTTACACAGGCATCTTCTTTCCTTTTCTTTAATAATTATAATAGCTAATGAATGTTTGAATTCATTAATGTTTATTAAATTATGCTAAACACTTTTCATGCATTATCATTTACCATTCTCACCACTAGAATTATTGAATAACTATTTTACAGGTGGAGACAAGAAAGGTTATTTTTTTTTCTTGTTGTTATTACACAGTTTGAGAATAGAAGAATTCTGGTCCTAATCAAGGTCTGCCTAGTTTCTGAGCACATATTTAGTTAGTACAAATCTCTACCTTATTTTGCTCTTTGTCCTTGTCTCTCTTTCCTTCTCTATCTTCTTTCTTACTCCCAATATTCCCTCTCTTAAGAAATAACATAAATGCAAGGTACTAAAGGTCTTTAATGTATTTGAACATTATTGTATTTCTTGTTCTAAATTAAAAAGTGGATTCAGTTCTATATATTTCTCTTTTAAAAAAGAAATTTAGATTCTGGTTCTGTAAGTAGTATATGATAATGAATTAAATTTTTCTGTGACTAGATAACTATACCTAAAAAAACTTTACATATATTTGTCCTTAAATAACCAGATAAAAAATGTATCTAAGGGTCCAGGGTTGTGGCTCAGTAGTAGAGCACTTGCCTAGCATGCATGAGGCACTGGGTTTGATCCCTAGCACCACATAAAAATAAAAACAAATAAAATAAAGGTATTGTGTCCATCTACAACTAAAAAAAAATTATATATATATATGATTTCCACAACTAAAACCTACTGTGAATTTTTGATAGCTCCTAAACGTAAGGTAGTGCGACGGCAGTAAAGCATCCTGGTGATTTTAACAGACATGTGTTTGTTTTTCAGCTAAGAGCTACAATATAAGAATAAGTAAATGTTTCCTGGATCTCCAAAAAGATTTCGATATTGCTGCTTCAGTAAATACTTCTGCTCTAATACCTAAGGAGGCTGGCTCAAAAGAAATTTTTGAATTTAAACCAGAATATTTTAAAATAGAAAATGGCACCAAGTTCTATATTGCAATTCAAGCTATCAACGAAGCCAATCTCACTTCAGAGGTTTCTAACATTGTACAAGCAACCAAGTTTATTCCTCCAAAGGAAACTAGCATCCCAGCTTTGGGTACCAATATCTCTGCAATCAGTTTAACAGTTTTGGGATTAGCTGCAATTTTATCTGTATTTTAAACTAAAAATTTGTTCTAACTAAAATTCAATGTTACATATACTTGGTAAACATCTATTTAGAAGTAATTTACTAAACTATACAAAATTCTTTGTAGTATATATATATATGTATAAAAATTATAAATTTCTTAATTATTTGAGTTAATACCAATCAAGTTACTAAATGTACATCAAAATTAATAATTCCTATCTTCAAACAATCCATCCAATATTTTTTAATATTAAAGAAAATACATATTTATAATTATGGGCTTCATAAGAAATATTTTCAGAGTATGCACAGATTTATATAGTATATTAACAAAATCAAAATTTTTACAAGTTATTTAAAAAATATTTATGTATACACAGTAGTATAGAATTTTTTAGAACGATGTATATATGCTTGATTATGAGTGAATACTTCATGTTTACATAAACTGTAATCCAAAATGACTATAAAGATAATTTTTCAATGATAAATGATCCAAAGTCAGCCTGGGAAACACTCTGATTCAAAAGAGAAAAAGAAATCCTTTGACCTTAGGAGGTAAAATTTACTTTCTTTTCATTGATTAAAAGTAGTGTATCAAAGTTTCAGCCTTAAGCATGAAATAACTGGCAACAGTACTATTTCATATAAATTGTGGAACATCATAATAAAGTTATATTTTTATTCTGAGGTCCTAAAAGTATTACCAAGATGGTTCACTAGGACAGGAAATTTTTTATGCTTAGCATCCAGAATGGTACTTGATATGTAGTAGATATTCAATAATACTTGTTAAATAAGCTAATGAATATTTTCATCCTCTCAAAAGAAATACAAATTTGACCCTATTACATCAAAAATGCTCATATAATATCAATGCACATAGTTATTTGTTGTGAGGACTTCATGTAATTTGCTAGCCACTTAACATTGTCTGAGCCAATATATAAAGTTCATAAAATTAATTGTATATCACCTCAATGGAATTTATAAGCTAATAATATAAATTAAGCTATTAATATTGCAATGGTGGGATTTTTCTGAGGGGGAGAGAGAGAGAGTTTTATATCAAAGGAAAATCCTTTGTTTATGGGCAAAATTTCAAAAAGCTTTCAAATACATACAAAGAAGAAGTTATATAAAAATCATAAAATATTAGCAAACCAAACCCCTAAGAAAATATAAAAAATAATAATATATCATGACCAAGTTGAATTTATCCCAAAAATCAAAGACAACTTAATATTAGAAAATCATGGGGCTGGGGTTGTGGCTCAGCGGTAGAATGCTCACCTAGCATGTGTGAGGCCCTGAGTTCGATCCTCAGCACCACATATAAATAAATAAATAAAATAAAGTTGTTGTGTCAACTTACAACTAAAAAAAAAGATTTTAAAAAAAGTTAAAAGATTACTATATTTTACCAAATTAACAGATTATAAAGGAAAATTAGATTATCATCTAAATACACATAGAAAAGTATATTATAATTCAACCATCATTCTTCATTCAAAATGAAATTTTTGAAAATTATTAGGCTAATATTTTAACCTTAAAGTCCAAACTCTGATCATTTGAAAATAAAGAAAAAGGGCATTAAATCTTCAGGTAGAGATAAGAAATTAGACATCAAAAAGTAATAATTCTAAATTCCAGGAAAATAAAAAAATTCTATCGATGTTATATGAAAGCTTATAGATTATAAAATTATGAAATCCTATAGAATCAGGAAATGGTAAATTTATGTTCCTATACTTGACCAGTATACTGAATGATAGAGCTTTAGCAGGTACTGTAAAAAGCAAAGTTCCCATGCAATAAGGAAAAAAAAGGAATAGAAGATATAATAATTGAAAAAAATATTAATTTTTGCAGGTGACATAAAAATACAATAGAATAAAAAATTTAAACAAAACTAAACTGAAAAGCTGCCAGACACAAAATAAATTATAAAAAAAATCAATAGCACCCAGTCATTACTTTCATCTTTAAAACAAGAAAAAAGGTGTACTGAAAATCACCAATTCTTCTTAGATCTATCAGAGAACTGAAATCACACTGCAATCTGCTACCAGAAAATTGGAGAGACAGGCAAATACAGAAAATCGTAGATTATCAGGAACAGAAACCTGCCAGTGAAAATACCAGTAGAAACTGGTATGATGAAACTGTAAATGATGAATTGCAAGCAACTCTGAGTGGATAAGCTTGAGAGTTAAAACATGTCTAGGAGCCTCACCACATTCTTAGAGTGAGCACTAAGGAAAAATGAGAGACTTTCAGGAAGGAAGGAAGAATAATAACAATTTGGAGATATGCCTAGAGAATTCTGTTCACCTTAACAAAAGCCTGTCCTCAACGAAGCCTAACTGCCTTAGGTTAGTTGGTTAGTTAGTGCCTAACCAAGTTGGAGTAGGGAAAATACTCAACTCCAGTCTCTTATATTCTTCCATATGAAAGAGGAAAATACCCAATTTAAGAGTCCTCTAGTATTCCTTCTCATCAAAGGGGAATAAAAGGCTGAAAAGCACTTGTGAAAGTCACAGCCCTGGAGAGACAAGCACACTAAAAGACTGAGACCTAGGTTTAGGACTACATGATAGTCCTCCACACACAACATACCACTACATTAATAGGCTGCTATATATGAAAAGGAGACTATGGATGAAAGAACTAGAAACCTAAAACCCAATCTAAGACAGTGCCTCTAAGGAAACTCAAAGATAACCAGGGAGTTAACAAAAGTACCCTAAAGAAAATTTTTGACACCTAAAGCTACGGCAAACAATAAACACAATCTAACTTCTAGCCAGGTAATATAAAACCTCACACCAATAGCCTGTTTACCACAGTTCATTTTACCTAAAACATCATGTCTGACTTTTGATGAAAAATTGCAAGGCATATTAAAGAAAAAAATCTGAAGAGAAAGTGGGAGAAAAAGGACATTATGACCAGATTGAGATATAATGAAAAATTTGGAATTATCAAACCAAGAAGTTAAGTAACTGTGGTCAATGTGAGAAAACTTCTAATGGAAAAGGGGACCATATGCAAGAATGAGACATGGGTAATAGTAAGAACGAGAGACACAGAAATCCTAAGAGAGAATCAAAAATGCTATAAATATAAAATATTGTAACAGTAATGAAAAATGCCTTTGGTGAGCTAATCAGTAGACATAACACAGCTGAAAAATAATTACTAGCTTTAATATATATCAGTATAAACTTCTAAAACTGAAAAAAAGGAGAAAAAAACAAACTGAAAAGAATTTTCAGGAACTGTGGAATGATTACAAAAATGTATAACATACATGAAATGGGAATAAGAAGAAGAAAGGAACACAATAAATATTTAAAGTAATAATACCTAAAAATTTTCCCAAGTGAATGAAAGACATTAAACCATGGATCCAAGTAACTCAAAGAACACCAAGCACAATAAAGAACTATAAATAGGTATATCACATTAAAACTTGAGAAAGTAAAGATAAAGACAAGGTCTTGAAAAAATATAAATTAAAAAAATATTACCTATAGAAAAATAAGGACAAGAATTACATCAGACTCTCTTCAGGAACCATGGAAGCAAAAAGAGAATGAATTAGACATTTTTCCCACATTTTTTAATTGGTACATTATAGTTGTACATAATGATGGAATTCGTTGTTATATATTTGTATATGCACATGATATTGAAGTGAACTCTTAAAATGCTGAAAGACAGCCCAGTGTTGTGGCATATGGCTGTAATTCCAGTGATGCCAAGGGCTGAAGAAGGAAGATTTCAAACTAGAGGCCAGCTTCAGCAACTTAGGGATACTCTCAGTGATTTAGTGAGACCTTATCTCAAAATAAAAAATAAAAAGGAATGGGGATGTAGTTCAGTGGTAAAGCACCCCTGTGTTTAATCTCCAGTACCAATAAATTTTTTTAATGGTTGAAAGAAAAACCACCATCAAATTCTGTTCCCAGAGGGGAGGGGATGGGGGATAGTAGAGGATAGGAAAGGCAGCAGAATACAACAGACACTAGTATAGCAATATGTAAAACAGTGGATGTGTAACCGATGTGATGCTGCAATCTGTATACGGGGTAAAAATGGGAGTTCATAACCCACTTGAATCAAAGTGTGAAATATGATATGTCAAGAACTATGTAATGTTTTGAACAACCAACAATAAAAATTAAAGGAAAAAAAATAAAAAATAAAAGATAATAAATTTAAAAAAAATCTGTTCCCAGAAAAATTCAAAAGTAAAAGAGAAATAGAAAATTTTTTAGAAAAACAATCAAGGAAATTTTTCTCTGGAAGACCTGCTTTGTAAGAAATGTGGTAGCATCCTTCAAGATATACCCCCATGACTCTTGCCTCCTGGTATATATACCATTGTATGAACCTTATTCTCAGTTCACAGGTCTTCAGATCAAGTAGAACTTTACTTGAGAAATTACACCCAAGGAGCCTCATCTGCCCCTAAACATAATTTATATGAGAATCTATACTTCAATCTAATGCTATAATGGAATGAAACTTTGGGAAGCCTTGTTAGAAGGATAAGTAGATTATATATGTGGGAAGAACAGTAATTACTGGTAGCCAGAGGACTGACTGAGATAACCAGCCTCCAAGAGGGCCCCCCCAATCACACTTACTTACTTATATAGTCCTCTACCACAGTTAGGTAAGATTATTTGTACAACTAGGTTATTTCAGGAATGTTGGAGTGTGACTTCCAAGGCTAGGTTATAAATGGCATTGCAGCCTCTACCTTACTCACTTACTCTAGGAAATGTCAGCTGCCATGTTGTGAGAATACTAGTTTCTCTATCAAAAGATTCATGTGGTAAGAAGTGATGACACTGCAATGGCCAGTGTCATTTTGCCAGCCATGTGAGTGAGCATCTTGGAGAAGGATCTTCCAGCTCCAGTCAGGCCATCAAATGACTGTAGACCCAACTGACATCTTTACTGCAATCACATGAGAGACCTCAACTCAGCACAAGGAAGCTAAGGTGCATCTGAATTCCTGACTCACAAAAGTTGAGAGATAATAAATGTTGTTTTAAGCCACTAAGTCATGGCATAATTTGTTATCTATTGCTACATAACTAAATTATCTAATAATCTAAATTATATGAAATAAAGGTTTATAAACATTGATCTAATTTTGAAGAAGATTAGTAAATCTTAGCTATAACAGAATACCTGAGGCTGAGAAATTTATAAAAGATAAAGGTTTATTTTGACTCATAGTCCAAAAATTAGGCAGCCACATCTACTGAGGTTTCAGGCTGCCTCAACTCTTGACAGAAATACAGATAGATGGAAAACAGAAGAGAAAGAGGTTGTATGTGGAAGAAATAAAACATGAGGACAGCCTTATTTATGACTACCCACTCTCACAATAACTAATCCAGACCTGAAAGAGTGATAACCCACTCTGGTAAGAAAGGAATTGATCCCTCTTAATGATCTAATCACCTCTTAAAGGTCCCACCTACCAACACCACCATAGTGGCAAATTTCAACTTAGGTTTCAAAGAAGGCAAACCATATTTAAACCACAGCAAAAGCCCAATGGCAAATAACTGTAGAAACAAAGGAAATGCACTATTAATTAGAGGAAACATCAATTGCAATAATACCTTAACATTCATCAGGTTGATAAAAATTAAAATACAAATAATACCAACTGGAGGTGAGAAAATGAAAAAATAATGATTCTTATCTTCTATTGTCAGAAGTATAACTGAAACAACATTATGGGGAAAAAAATAGTGGTATTTAATGAATTCAATATACACCCTACCTTGGCCTCCCAACAATCACATACTCAGACATAAGTATCAGAGAAACCAGCACACAAATCAAAAGCCAACTTTACATGAGGATATTTATGATAATGTTATTTTGTAGTTACAGAAATTTGAAAGCAACTTTAGGTGTCAATCACTAGAACAGAAAAGTTAATAAAATGGATGCTTAATTTGAAATATTATAATCCAGTTAGAAACAATACAGTAGATGTGTATACCATAATAAAATAGATATTAAAAATATAGTGCTCCATTTTAAAAGCAGGAAACAAAGTAAGATCTGTAAAAACAACTTTTTTATAATATACACAAAACTTATGTATATTTTACACACACACACAGACATACAAATTATTTTACCAGAATATATAACAAATGTGTTAAAGTAAAAGCTTTTGAATTTAAGAGACAGGGAATAGAATATAGATAGTAAAAATAAAAATATAGTACAATAGGAGGCCAAGGATCAATGATGATAGAGTATTATCCATTGAGAAGAATTATTCACTCAGTTCTATACCTGAATTTCAAATGAAAGAAACAAAAACAAAAACTACTACTAATAATAAGGAAACCTATCAATGAAATTCACCATATTAACAGATTAAGAAATAAAGTAATGAGTATAAAAGAGGAAAGACATTTGATATTTTGAACTACCCATTCATGATTTTTTTCCCTAGAACTAGAGCGTGAACATGGGGCCTGACGCATGTTAGGCAAGCACCTTCACTGAGCCATATTTCTAACTGAAAATTTCCTTTCTATTTTGTTTTGAGACAAGATCTTGCTAAATTGCCTAGGCTGTACTCAAACCAGTAATCCTCCTACTTGGAGATTCCCAAGTAGCTGGGACTACAAAACGGCACCACAGTACCTAGTTTAATTAGCCTGAAAGTTGTTTTTGTTTTGTTTTGTTTGTGTGTGTGTGTTTTGTTTTTGTTTTTAACAGTGCTGAGGATCAAATCTAGGGCCTTATGCATGCTAAACAAGTGTTCTACAGAATAAGCTACTCCTCCAGATCAATCCATGATTTTTTTAAGAAAAGAAAAACTTATCATACTGGGATATTTAAAGGAATTTTAATCAGATTACCAAGACAATACTATACCAAGCATTATAATATCAAGGAAACATTAGAAGATTTCCCATTAAAGTTAAGTATTCCACAAGATGCGGGGAGCACTATTATTAATCTGTATTACACTGATGGCCTTAACCAATATAAAAAGATTAGATAATAAATCAAAAGTATGACTATTATAGAGTAACAAATCCAATTAGTTGGAAGCCATAATTATCTTCATAGAAAATACTAAAAGATGCAACCAAACAATATGAATATGAAAATTTCCATGTATGAAACTTAATAGTGTCCTTATTTATAAGTAAGTCTTTTAGAAATTGTAATTTTTTAATATTTATTTTTTAGTTTTAAGTGGACACAATACCTTTATTTTATATTTATGTGGTACTAAGGATGGAACTCAGTGCCTCAAGCATATTAGGCAACCACTCTACCACTGAGCCACAACCCCAGCCCAGAAATTATAATTTATAAAATTCACATTCACTTAGGAACAAAACATAAAGTACCTAAAAAAAAAAGATCTAACTCAAAATGCATAATTGATAGAGAAAAACTATGAAATATCACTGAAGACCATTCAAAAAGATCTGAAGGACAAACGTATCATATTCATATATTAAAATACCCAATATGTTTTAAACCATAATGTTTTAGCCTTTTGAAATTTTTTAAGTATTTGAATTTTGATTATTAATACATATGAGAGCATAATAAAAAATAATTTAAGGACTGGACTAGTGACTCTGTGATAGAGCACTTGCCTAGCATGTGTGAAGCACTGGGTTCAATTCTCAGCACCACATACAAATAAATAAAATATAGGTCCATTGACAACTAAAAAATATTTTTTAAAAAATAATTTACAGGCTAGAGTTGTAGCTCAGTGATACAGCACTTGCCTCAAACTTGTGAGGCACTGGGTTCAATTCCCAGCACCACACATAAATAAGCAAATAAAATAAAGGTCCATCAACACTAAAAAAAATATTTTTTAAAATAATAATAGTAATAATTTAAATAACACACAAGTTTGTGACAGTAAGAAGCAGGTATTTTCCAGACCAAAAAAAAAGAGGGGAAAAAAAACATATCAACAACTCAACAACAAAGAAATGGGCAAAAGCACACCAACAATCAATTTTATAGAGGAAAAATTAAAAGACCAAAAAATGTAGAAAAAAAATGTCTCAATCTTGAAGGTACCAAAACTGCAGATAAAAAAGATACTATTTCCACCAAATTATATCTATTAACTTTTACTTAGTAAAAATGGGAGGAAATAGGACTTTCTTCTGGAGGCAACTTGGCTATATTTAGTAAGATTTAAAAACATGCATGTTACTTACAGGTATATTCCTACATATGTTTGTGTTCCAGGATATGTAAAGAAAGACATTCCCTGTAGAAATGTTTTTCAGAGTGAAAACTGGAAAAATCTAAGCATCCAGAAGTAGGGGACTGGGTAGACTTCTGTACAATAGCTAAAAGAAATAATATCAATATTTAATCTATATTAAACAAATTTAAAATATATAACATTAAGAAAAATTCAGAATGATATAATGTACATAAATTAAAACAAACTGTACTATATTTGTTTGTAAGCATAAATAAGTATTTGAAAAATTGGTTAGGCAGGAGGCACATCAAACACTTCATAGAGGAAGATTTGGGTGGTGGACAGAAAGGTAAATGAGACTGAGGGTGTTGACTTTGTTACCTATGTCTTAAGTTTAAACCATAATGTTTTAGCCCTTGAAAAAAAACTGATATGATTTTTTTAATTGTTATTTTTATATCAGGAGAATGAGAGTGTTTTGTTATACTGTCCTTTGTATTCTCCCAGATTTTTTAAATTTCTTAAAATGTAAAATAAAAATCTAATTTCAGGCCCATTAAATAAATTTACAGATATTTTCAAAATATAAACTTGAATTACGGACATCAAGTGTTGTACCCACGTATCTTGGTTTAGCTCTGCATGCATACAGAGGTATACTATATAGAAAAAGTGGGGGAAATAGTCTATGACATGACTAACCAAGATTACTGTACACTTACTTTGACAGGCAATGAAACCTGCAGATGCCTGAGCAAGTTGTAATACAGTTTGAGCCATACTTTTAGGAATATTCATCTTGAAAGCCCGTGTAAAGAAAGCTAAAATTGAGAGATAATTTGGGATCTATTAGAGTCTAGAGAAGAACAGATTAATATAAATAAATTTCTCTAGCTTTATTATCACATCCAAGCATCAAAGGTACTTGAAAAACGTTGACTAAGTATAAGATATTTTAATTCTTAGCTCCTCAGTGGATATATTCTCATTTTGAAAATTAATTAGCCTCTGTATTTACATTGTCAATAGATATTTTAAGTCAGTTAGATATGAATGTGATGTTGCTATTTTATACATGACCCAAATAGGAGGGATTTTAACCCATAGTACTTACAAAACTAATATCTTTTGCTGTCAGACTGAGAAATTTGTAACTATAATAAAAACAAAAATTACTGAACTAAGTAAGCTTATTAGACAGCAGGCACTGTGGTAGAAACTTGCCACATATTTTCTCATTAAATCTTCATTTCTTGGACATCATTATCCAAAAGTACGTGTATGAAGACATGAATTGGGTGTCAACACAATTTATATACAGAGATATGAAAAATTGTGCTCTATATGTGTAATAAGAATTGTAATGCATTCCGCAGTTGTGTATTTTAAAAAATAAAATCGATTACATAAATAAAATAAATAAATCTTTATTTCATCACTACAAGACAGACATTATTCTGAATGCACACCTAACTGATAAGGAAACTGAGGTTCAGTGAAGATGTGAAATAACTTGCCAACTCTCAGACTAAAGCTAGAAAACAATGATGCTGAGATGCAAACCAAATTCTGATTCCAACTCCTATGCTCTTTCCATGACTGTCTTAACCTCTCCTAATCAACATCATTATTTAGCTAGCTCATTAAAAAAAAACTGAGTTCCAAGAGGCATGGATGTTGACAAGACTATTAAAATATCTTTACTTTTTAGAAATATGAATGTTATGGTTTGGATCTGGAATATTCCTAAAAGCTCATGAGTTGGAAGCATGGTTCCCAATGCAGCAAGTTTCAGAGGTAGAGCTTTTAGGTCTGTGAGGTGCACTAGACTAATACTGTTTACCTCACAGGATTGCTTTATTAATGGAGATACATTTATTGATATAATCATTAATTATGATTAAATATGATAAAGCATTTAGCAAAGTGTCTGGCATATAGTTTGTATTAAGCAAAATATGAAAATATGAGAAGCTAATTTTTTTGTATTTCATAAAAGTATTATTAATGATAGAGTTCAAGTTTTTAATGAGAAACTCAAAATCTCTATAACCTTCTATAGCACAGGAAAAATACATTCTTCTTATTTAATATACAATCATGGAGCATCCACAATCTCAATTTCAAAGGTATCTACAAAAACATTCTCTTCATTAAATTATAGTATGAGAATCATCTACTAGCTCAACTGAACACTGCAGAAATCATTTGAAATGCTTAAATAGGGAGAGATATATGATGAGACACATGGTTTTAATTTTATAGCAATTAATATTTTTTTAGGTTAGCCTGACATCTAGTGGAATAACTACATCATTCAAAAAATTTAAAATACACCCTTTAAAAGAAAAGAAACCTAATAATATGCTATTAAGTAAAAGACTAATAGCAGATATGTTTAACATAGAAAAGAAAAACCAATTTGAGTATTGTCTATGTATTAGGCACTAGACTGAAATCTTCCACAAATGACTTCTCTCAATCATTCATTCAAATTAAGTATTATCTACTATGTGCTAAGCATGTATTACACAAAATTTTTTAAAGCAGATAACTTTTGGAGTTATAGACTAGCAGGGATTAAGCTATTAAATAAATTATTATATAAATGAATATAATTATAAATTGTATTTATAACTATAATGGATTTATAAGAGAATCCTCAATTTAGTTTGTTTAGTAGGAGTTTTGGAAGGCCTCTCTGAAGAACTTGTAAAGAATAAGTAAAAAAGGAGTTTTTAGGCCAAGGGAATAGAATACTTAAAGTTCTTAAGGTGGTAAAAGGCTTGTTGCCTGAAGGAATTGAAAGAAACACCTTGTGGCTATGATTATAAGCAAGGAAAACAATTGTGCTTGATGAGTTTAGAGAGGTAGATAAGAGCCAGAACAAACAGAACTGTGCAAGATTTGGCCACGTTAAGCATTGAAGGTTTTGTGGAAATCATTTGAAATGCTTAAATAGGGAGAGATATATGATGAGACACATGGTTTTAAAAGAACATCGCAGCTCCTAAAATAAAATGAAATGGAAGAAAATAAGTTTAAATGTAGGGAGAAAAATTAGGCTTAAGTTGTATTTTGAGCCATGCACAGGGCACACGCCCATAATCCCAGTGACACAGGAGACTAAAGCAGGAGGATAGCAAGTTCAAGGCCAGCCTCAGCAATTTCACAAGACCTGTCTCAAAAAAGCCTGGCAGGGGGCTGGGGATGTGGCTCAAGCGGTAGCGCGCTGGCATGCGTGCCACAGCACCACATACAAACAAAGATGTTGTGTCCGCCGATAACTAAAAAATAAATATTAAAATTCATTCTCTCTCTCTCTCTCTCTCTCAAAAAAAAAAAAAAAAAAAAAGCCTGGCAGGGTTGGGGGTGAGAGGAGTGAGGATAACTCAGTGGTAAAGCACCCCTGGATTCAAACCCCAGTACAAAAAAAGAAAAGATGTATCTTGAAAATCTATTCAGATCTTGAAGATGAAATGGACATTGGAAAAGAGCTAGGGGTGAGGGATAAGGACACACTGAAAACACTCCCAAATTTGTATCTTGAACAACAAAGTGGATAGAAGTATGGAGATGAGAAAGAATAGAGAGGATGGATTTGAAGAGTAAGACCAAGCTTTTAATATCAAAGAAAAACTCAAAGACATGTGGTTATTTACCTGTAAACAAACTTTTTCACATATAAAGACACAAAGAAACAAGGGCAAAAATTATACTTATGAGAGAAAATAAAAACTACAGAAAGTCTGGGAACACTTATCCTCATTTCTACATTTTTCAAAATAAATTGACTAGCTGGCAGCCAAGAGGTGAATCTAGGCAGTCTGTCCTTGGGAAGCTTGTCCTTGCTGTAACAAAGAAAACAATTTCAGTTGTATTGGGTTCTTTCCAAACCCTGAGAGTTTGCTGGGGAGCACTATGGGATGAGCTGTCAAAGTTTGATGTCTACCAAGACCCTTTCAGTAGCATATCCACCTTAGCTGAGACAGGCCTGCACCATTTCCCACATCAGTATTTAACTGTCTCCTTTTTGGTCAAAACAAATTCCAAGAAATGCAAATTTCACCATAAAGGTTTCAGATGCTCTTTGATATATTATTATTACTTATATATCAACTCAAGATAAGCTAAGATCTGCTGATTGCATTCCATCTATCTGGGTGACAAGATAAGCAATGAGAGATCATGCAGGGCCTATAAACCAGTAACAGTTTTTGTTCTTTACCCTAAGAAACCACTAAAAAGAAACCACTAAACAGCTGAAATCAAGAAAGGAACTTAATTAAAACCTTAATTTTTAAAATTTTATGGTATTTATAAGAATTACAAAGTTGTCTACTGACTATATGCTAACATTAAGAAATCATTATTAATTTTCTTTTAGGTGTAATAATGGTATAGTGGTTATAGTTACCAAAAAAGTTCTTATCTTTTAAATATGTAGATGTTAAAATATTAGTGAATGAAATAAAAGAAAATTGGGTGTCATCTGTATATAAATAGATATATTTGAGTGGAGGCAATTATCTGTGTTATAGAGTAAAAGGAATAGTGAAAATGAATTATACCTTGAGGAACTTTAATTAAAAATTAGAAAGATGAGGACAAGCAAAGAAACTATACACTCTAGAGGTCAAGAGTCAGAAATTTCTATAAAGCAAAATAAAAAGAAGTATACACTAAGCACATTGTAGTGAAAATTATAATTTGTCTTTGCAATACTATAATTTCACTACAGTGTACCTGGCATATAGATATAAACGACGATTCCAATGTGCCTAGGAATCAGATATAAAAGACAGACTACCTACAAGAAAAAAATAACTATTAGATTAGCAATAGAGCAGCAACAGATTTCTCAAAAACAAAAGTAGAAGCCAGAAGTTCATGAAGCTGAGGAAAAATCAGTAAATTTTCTGTTGCTCTAACTGAATACCTGAGACTGGATAATTTACATATAAAAAAGTTATTCCTTACAGTTCTGAAGACCAGCATCTGGCAAGAACCTTCCTGATACATCATAACTGACAGAGGACAGAGCAAGAGTGCAAGCTCAGATCTCTCTTAGTCCCTTTGTAAAACTTCTTATATCTTCTTTTCAGGAAATCTTATAGTATATTTAGCATTCTCATTCTGTTCTCATTTTTCTTGATCCATATTTTTCATTTTCTGTTTTTCCATGCTGCCATCTGTATTATTTTGTATTTAATAATCTCATCTGTACCCAACATGCTATTAGTCAGTCCATTAAATTTTTTATTATAATGACTATTTTAAATTTCTAGATATTCAATTTTTTAATCTGTCCTTAATTTCACAGTATCTTTCTATCTTTTCAGATTTTAGTCTTTCTTACCTTCTCATTCTGTTTATCTCCTGCTGGGAATCTTATTTACCACATTTACACAAATGACTCCAAAGTCTATATCTTTAACCTGGTGGTCTCCCCCAATTTTAATCACATATTTCTAATTCCATTGTAGACATTGGACACTAAATGTCTCATCTCATGAGGCTTATCTAACTACTCCACCCAAATAATATGTCCTTTCTGTAACTTATTCATTCAACTCCATCAATCCTTGGCATTACAAGCCTTACCATTTAGGTTGTCTGTGTGTGGGTGTGTGTGGGTATGTGTGTGTGTGTGTGTGTGTGTGTGTGTGTCTAAAACTTTATGTGCTCTGAGCACAGGGTCATGGTTTGTCCTTCTTAGCAAGACTTCTAAGTATCCTTAACTTTAACTTTACCACAATAATTTGAATGAATGTATTCCAATCCTGATTTTCTTAGATTCAGATTTCCATAATATCTGATAATGTGGTGTCCTTTGACAGAAAAGACTATATTTTTTAAAAATTGAGGATTAAACCCAGCACTTTACACATGCTAGGCAAGTGCTCTACTACTGAGCTACATCCTAGCCCCTTTATTTTACTATGAGAATGATCTTGCTCTGTTGCCTAGGCTGGCCCTGAACTTGTTATCCTTGTGCCTCAGCCTTCCTAGTATCTAGGATTACAGGCCTGTGCCACCAGTCCCAGCAGAATGAACCATATCTTATATTGATTGGTGTCTTCCATGGAATTTAGCGTAGAGATTGCTCATAATAGGTGTTTTTTAGCTCATCGGATATGTAAGCAACTGATAACTGTGTCTTTTTAAACTTTTCCTTGAGAAATTAAGAGTTTAAACACATACCACTTTATTTGATGATATTTTTTCCTTACTACCATAACTCAAAGCACCAGTAAAATATATGTGCCCTTCAATACAGGAAGCTTATTGCTAGTATGAGTCATATTAACCTAAATTACAACAATGTGGGCCAACCTGTTATTTTACTCTTCTTTTTAGTCTTTATTCTAAGTCACAAGATAATATCACTAACTAAAGTTTAAAATAAAATTATAATGGAGCTCTATTCTATACTGGAATGAAAATTCAATCACTCCAGTGAAAACATGGACATAAAGGACAAGATATTTCTAGAAATCATTTGAAAGAAAAGAGCATTGCTAGTAGCCTAGCACTTTTGTTCAGGATCAAGGATGTGGTGAACTAAATTATTATAGGATCCTAGGCATAATAGGAAGGGAACTATGTAATTTTGAGGTAAGGAAAAATTTGGGTTTGATGGTTAATATCTATGGCAAGTTGTGTGGATTGTGTTAAAGGCAAAGTTGTTTTGTTTTACTTTACATTTGAAAATACTGCAGACTTAATCATTATGTCAATTTTTCAACATGAAATACAAGATAAAATTAGATTTACTTTCACAAATTAAACTTTGAGGAAGAAGAGACTGAAGGGCTCTTTCTCTTCTTCCTGCCCTTTCTCCTCTTTTTCCCTCTTTTATACAGTGTATATATTTCCATTGTAAATGCTAAAGCAGATTTTTAAGTATACAGGATTAATATGAAAATGACTTTTGTTTATCTCCCCAGTCCTTTTCTTCTCCCCAGTTTTTCTCTATGTTCACCACTCTGTGCCAATGTAAATGTATGAACACACACACACACACACACACACACACACACACTTTTATAATCCAGGGAATTACACTGTGTGTTAATGAATTTTTCTCTTAACTTTATAAATTCACAAAAAAAGAAAAAGACAACATTATAAATTCACAATTTTTGCATTTCAACATGTATTTGTCTCCATAATTCTTTTAACAGTTGCATGATATTTTACATTGTGTGTGTGCTATAAGTCATAAAATTATTTCCTTACTGATTAACATGTTTCCAATTTTCTGGTATTAAAAACACTGTCACTATGTGAATATACAACCAGTTTAACTCCACATCATGTACAACCGAAAGAATAGGAACTTATACTCCATGTGTGTAAAATACGTCAAAATACATTCTACTGTCATGTATAAGTAAAAATAATAAATTTAAAAAATTTTATTATATGTCAAAATACTTTCTGCTGTCATGTATGACTAAAAAAATTAAAATAAATAAATAAAAAGAAAAAGAAAAAAAAAAACAGTGTGGCTATGTTCCAAAAAATTTTTATTTAGGGACAATAAAATCTGACTTGATGTCCAAAAAAAAATTTAAAAACAATGTCACAAAAATATATTTATATACTTATCTTTGTACAGACTTGCTTCTGGATAAATTCTGACACGTAGAATTGCTGGGTCAAATAAGCTTATATGTTTTATAATTTTGATAAGTATACCAAATTACCCTTCCAAATATCTTAATAAATGCATATACCTCCTCCAACAGCATTTGAGAATGCTTGTTTTTTTTTAATACCCTCTAATTACACAGAATTGCTGATTCCCTGTTTAACCTTCTACCAAAAGTAAAGATAATCAAATCAAACCAAATTGGTAAGGAGATAAAGGAAAGATCAAGAAACAAAAGATCCCATTATCTCATCTTTAACAGTTAACAGATGATGTATAAGATTGAAACAGATAGTTTAGAAAAGGAGAGCTAAAAAGAAAACTTCATACAAAATGATTCTGAGAGGGGTCTTTTAGGATCTAAAATCTCTTGTCAGAAAGAAATATAAAACTTAGCTATCCACTTTTCACTCTAGTTTTTTTGTTTTTGTTAAACTCAAGTATATTTAATTTATATCTTTTACGACTTTCTTTTTGTTTTCTGTGGTAGAGCGTTCTCTCTCATTCATTCTTTGTCTGTATTTATGTGCAGAAATACAGTCACCAAAAGTTAACACTGGTTATTTCTGGGTGGTGGTACTTGGGATTGCTGGTTGCTTCTTTCATTGTTCATTTGTATGGTGTTTGAATACTTTTAATGATAATGCAATATGATTACTAAATCAGTTAAGTTCTTATGTTAAACTCCAAAAATAAAAGTATAAAAAAATGTGTTAATATGTGTATCTATATATATACACAAACACACACAGGTTGAAAATCCAAGCTGTATAGAAAAATATAAAATAGAAAGTGAAAATCTCCTCCCCTTCCCACTCCTTACCCCACAGCTCTTCTTCACAAATGCAACTACTGTATATAGTTTCTTAAAATTCTTTTTATTTAAAAAGTTCTGCTTATACAGATATATGTGGATTTAATATATTTATAATCATATCCCTTTTTTACTTACATAAAAGGACACACACTGTTCTGCACCTTGCTTTTTCATATATATATGGTATTTATTTGTTTGTTTGTTTTCACTTGTTTGTTTGGTACTAGGGATTGAACCCAGGGTGCTTAACCACTGAGGCACATCCCCAGCCCCACCCCACTCCACCCCCCCCCTTTTTTTTGGAGACAGGGTCTTGTTAAGTTGCTTCAGGCCTCATTAAGTTGCTGAAGCTCGCTTTGAACTCTCGATCATCCTGCATCAGCTTCCCTAGTTGCTGGGATTACAGGTATGTTCCACTGCAGCTGGCAAATATGGTGTCTTAAACATCTTTCTACATCAACACTTACAGAAGATACATATCTGCTGCCATTCCTTGAGGCCCCATTCACATACAGTTTTTGCAATACACTTAAGAGTAAAGAATTTCAGCAGATCAATGAGAGTACAAGGTAAGTGTTTTATGGAAGCTGTCACACAATGAACTGATATTAGAAGACAAGGGCAAGTCCATAGTTCCTCCTCCTTTCAATCTTACCTTAATCATCAGCAAGTCAAAGGTTGAGATAACTGGTAGAATGTGCACATATCAAGAAATGAAACTTAAAAATCAAGTGAGTTCTATGCAGCATTTCTACTATGTTGGTAAGAAAAAGACACATATGCATATACAGTATGAAATACACATTATGTAAATCCCAGCTACTTGAGAGGCTAAGGTAGGAGGAAAGCAAGTTCGAGGTAAGCCTCAGAAACTTAGCAAGACCCTGTTACAAAATAAAAAATAAGATAGCTGGGGATGTAGCTCAATGGTGAAGCACCCCTGGATTCAATCCCCAATACCAATAAACAAACAAACAGCATTATGTATTTCAGTGATTAGACACACATATTAACTATTCTTGTATTGGCATATTACAACTGGCATTGTGTGATATGAAGATGTGTAGTAAAAATCCAGGCTAATAATTTAAGTTTTTGTTTTTGCTTTTGTTTTGTTTTGTTTTTTGCTTAGAATGGCATTAAATAGCAAATTTTTTAAATACTATGATAAATTCTGAGATCACAGTAGAAATGAGAGTGGGGTTTTTTTGTTTTTTTGTTTGTTTACATTTCAGCACCTTTTAACAGCACTTTTTTCCTACAAAGGGCTCCATATTTTCATTTGCACTGGTCCTTGCAAATTTATATAGTTGATTCTGTTTATCAGACTAAAAACTGAAAGGAAATTTCAGTGAGCATGGGACATTTTCATTTCTTGCTTTACAGTAGCAGGGCAGATGCTGATATTGCTTAACCTGTAACTCTTCTGTCCTTCCTTGCTAAAAGAAATCCCAGTTTGTTCAAAATGACAATATATAGTTTTTTTAAAAAAAATAAGAGTTATTATACTCTTATAGATACTCTTATCTCTTAAAAAGGCAGATTGTGTTTACCAAACTATTGCATTTATGGGAAACTAAATGATCCAGTGCTAGCTAGTATGATATCAATAAAAATTTATTCAGTGGGACTTAGGAAAAAGTGATATCTTGATTTAAAAAAGAGAAAGCATGTACCTTTGCCTTTAGTCTTCATCTTCTTTCTTCCTTGAAAATATTAAGTGATGGCTTAAAGGCATCTTGAGACATTGGAATGAAAGTTACATAAGAATGGCTGAAAAGAAACAGAAAACTGCCAACCTCTGAACTTCATAGTAGGTTAGAAATTGAATTCATATTTGGATAAGTCATTGTAGCCAGGCGTCTATTACTTGATCGGAACACAATCAGTCCTTAATACAGATAGATTAGACAACATGAAAACTCTTCCACTACAAACACTTAGAAATGTTGGGGGGAAAGAAAGAAAGAGAGAAAGAGTGGGGGCGGGGAGGAAAAGGGAAGGAAAGAGCTGACATACCTGTAATCTCAGTGGCTTGGGATGCTGAGGTAGGAGTTTCGAGAGTTCAAAGCCAGCCTCAGCAATTTATCGAGGCTCTAAGCAACTCACAGAGACTCTATCCCTAAATAAAATATATTTAAAAAGGGCTGGGGTTATGGCTCAAAAGTTAAGCACCCTGGGTTCAATCCCTGGCACAAACACACAAAAAAAGAAAGAAAGAAAGAAAAAGAAAAAAAGAAAAAGAAATACATGCCCAATAAAATGTAGGGGAAAAATTACTGCATACTTGAGCTTGCAAAAAAGATAGGAAAATATCCAAGCAGCAGAAATAAAGAAGGAAATGGATACCACAGCCATAAGTACACAACATGACCCTATCTTGAGTGGGGAAATGGCTGTTGGGGAAGATGTCTGAATGTTTAAACCTAGGTGGTGATGAGTGGATAAAGACAATGTAGTATTTATATTCACAAAGGAATGCTACTTTGTCTTTTTTTCTAATATTTATTTTTTTAGTTGTATTTGAACACAATACCTTTTTATTTATTTATTTTTATGTGGTGCTAAAGATCGAACCCAGGACCTCACAAATGCGAGGCAAGCACTCTACCACTGAGCCACAACCCCAACCCCTTTAAAAAAAGAAATTCTGTCATTTGCAAAATCATGGATGAACCTGGAGGACATTATGTTTGTGAAATAAGCCAGAAATAGAAAGAAATACCATCTATCTCACTTATGTATGATCCCTCTTATATATATAATCTAAGTTGAACTAATAGAAGCAAAGTATAGAATGGTGGTTACAAGGGGCAGGGGAAGGGGAGAATAGATAGGGGTTGGGTGATATTGGTCAAAGAATTCAAAATTTCAGTTAGATAATAGAAATGAGTCCAAGATTTATTGTACCACATGGTGACTACAGTTAATAACAATATATTGTATTCCTGAAAATCACTAAGAAAACAGATTTAAGTGTTTTACCATAAAAATAGTATGTGAGATAATGCATATGATAATTATCCCAGTTTATTAATTCCAATACATATATACATATTTCAAAATATCATGTTTACAATAAATATATGTCAATTTTAAAAATAGTGTATCATAAAAATCCATACTGCCGCAGTATGGCTGGGCACAATTAAGGAGCCACTTGTCAAAAGAAACAAACTTTATTTTTAGAACCACACACCAAACAAAACAGCTCCTCAGGAATAACCCTCAGAGCCCAACTGCCACCATAGGCTTCCCACAAGCCTCTCCACCTCCCCCACTCCTCCTGCTCTTGAGGCCCATTGGCTGGGTCGCGTGGGTGGAGCCAAAAAAGTCCCCCAATGAGCAGCTCCGTGGTCTGAAAGCGCAGGGAAACAGCCCAATGAGCATCACCGCAGAGGAGCCAATCAGCTAGAAGTTGCTGGGGCCCCTGTGAGCCAATCATCAGCTGGCAGTCTGAAAGTTTGCTGGGGCCCCTTGGGCTGTGGCTTTCAACACATACAGTAACTAGAGAAAAGACCTTAGACCTTTGTTACAATCAGGAATTGGTAACAATTAGTGTCCCCATCCCCACTTCATAGCCTCATATATACACATAAATTAAAAATCATGAAGTTCTGTATCTTCAGTAGAAGGGCAGACCAGATAAAACCTACCCCATGGCTGATGGGGAAGATGTCTGAATGATGTTTATGTATCTGTAAATGATACTATTTATTTTCAAACTTTGTAATGGGTATATAGATGTTTACTTTTTAATTAGGGATCTAATATTTTTGGTTTGTCTGCTTCTATTCTTTGTGGATTGATTTATTTTGTGTCTCATAACTTTTAAACCATATGATGCTAAGGAAGATTTTCTGTCATAGAACAAGCTCTGAAAAGGGACAGGGTCTATCCTGAAATTTTATAATTATGGTGTACTCCCACTGATTTGGGTTTTAAATCTATAACAGCTAAATGATCTTGGAACTTCCAAGCCAAGAAAGAATTTCATACCAAAATTGCTCACTGGGCAGTGATATCCTTTAGGTACCTCTGACAGAAGAAACATTTTTAAAACAAGTCACTAAGAATGAGTTAAAAAACAAAAAGCTATGTTGCCAAAAATTAAACAAATAATTTAAATAGAGTGAATATCTTTATTATATGGGGTTTTCTAAGTAAAAACAAGGTTTCTCCATTTAGTCAAGTTTCCTTTGGTGGCCCTCAATGGAGAATTATAATTTTCTCCATACAGGTCGTGCAAAATAATTGCATACACCTAGAAAATCTACTTCCCTGATACTGCTAGGAATGAAATATTTTCTTTTATTATATTTTCTGATTGGTAGCTGGTGTAAAGCAATGTTACTTATTTTTAGATATTACTTTTTAAACTGGTCATCCATTTCTTATTAAAAACTGAGTAAAACAGAAGATATGGTTTAAAAGTTATGAGACACAAAAGAAATCAATCCACAAAGAATAAAAGCAGACAAAAACAAAAGTACTATATCCCTAATTAAAAAGTAAACATCTATATACCCATTTCATAGTTTGAAGATAAGTAGTATCACTTACAGATACATAAAAAAAATTCACTGAAAGTAGAAAATAAAAGAGACATTGATATATCAACTTAAGAAGTTAGCCCTGGGGAACAGAGGGAGAGGGATAGTATGTCCAAGAGCCTGAAGAACTGATCTGGATTGAAGGAGGATTGAGCAACATGTCACATGGGTACAACACATGCTCTTAGCTTGGATGCTTCTGCTGTAAATAAACTCTGGAACAATTGGCTAAGGCTTGAGTGTGGTTTCTAGGCAAAGGGTCTACAGAATTTTTTGAACCATTCTTGCTTTTTTGTTTGAAATTATTTCAATTTTTTTAAAGAAGAGAACAAAGATAAGAAACATTTTGGAGGTAAAAACTGTCAGGAGGTAGGAAATGATCAAAAGGAGCTCAGATTTCTGGCTTAGGTGATTTTTGCATGTGATTCAAGTTGCAAATATAGGAACCTCAAAAAAGGAACAACTTTCAAGTAAAAGCAAACTACAACAGCCTTACCACTGGAAACACTGAACCTGAAAGTGAATAGGTATTTGGAAGTTTAGGTTCAGGGTATTGGTGTCACAAAAGAACCCAGAACTGTATACATCTTGACTTGAGTACATTATTCATTTAGCAAATTATCTGAGAATCCACTCTGTCACCAGGAATGTAGAACATAAAAATTTTAAAATAAATTGGAAATGGTTACTACCTTTGAGAGACTCACATCTGGTAAGAAACAGAATCTATCTGTGGGCAAAGGGAAGAGATAGTTCAAGAGGACAATGGGTTCATTTTTAATCTTATCTACACATTAGATATCACCTGAGGGAGCTTTTAAACATCCGAGTGCCCAGTCCACATTCAGGATGGGATCCAGGCATTAGTGTTGCTTAGAGTCTCCAGGTGATGCCAATGTGCAGCCAAGATTAAAGGAACAGTGGCTCTACTCAGAACACCTGAGATCCTCTCCCTTTTAAACATGAGGTAATGGTGGGGAAAAGAGTGTTGAGAAGAGGAGGTGGAAATAAGAAAATTTAGTTGAAGGAGATCCTTCCAAATAGTCTGACGATTTATATGTTCTCTGTAAAGAAAAGGTATCAAAGGCTAAGAATAAGGATTTATGAAAATAAGGTAGACAAAGGGAATGGCAAACAAGATTACAGCTGTGGAGGGTTCAAAAGGAGGAAGTTAAGTTTTCTCTTTAAGTCTAGGAAAATCTGAACACTTGAGGAAGAGGATCCAGGGTTCTTTCTCTTAATGGTGGACATGGTGGTGTGATGCATTTATAAAAATAAACATAGTTTATGGCAGATTACCTATTTTAAACACACACACACACACACACACACACACACAAAGAGAGAGAGAGAGAGAATGCTTCTCCACACAAAGATTTAAAAGAGATAGTAAAAGGAAAATAGGATTTCTGATTGTATGTTTCCTGTTCTGTATTGCTGGGAAATAAGTGGAAATGAAAGATATGGAGTATTTCTGAGCTGGGAGATTTTGTGATATTGGAGTTGCTTTAAAAAGAGTTAGGGGCTAGGGTTATGGCTCAGCAGTAGAGCGCTAGCCTAGCACATGCGAGGCCCTGGATTCGATCCTCAGCACTACATAAAAATAAATAAAATAAAGGTATTGTGTCCAAACAACTACAACTAAAAAATAAATATTAAAAAGTAAATTAAAAAGAGGTAACTGTTTCTATCACCACCAAAAAGAATAAGAATAAAAGAAGATAAATATTTATAAGTTATCTACTTGCCCTTTTAATGTTTTTACTTCCCTTATCTTTCAATCTTAAACAGCATCTATTGCTTCTGTGACTGCTGTTTCTGAAGCCTAACTGGAAGCTCATTTCATTGCCTGTTGGGTCTGCATTTTCCCAGCCCCATTATATCAAATGGACACAACTATACACACACACACACACACACACACACACACACACACAAAATAGTGTTTCCTTATTCTTGAAGTATCAATGAATCTCCTTCCATACTAGTACCTTTTTTAACTTCATTTAAGCATAGATTTTGTCGGAAGGCTGCTTTAAAAGTTACTTGGACGGGATTTCAAACAGATTGGACATTATATTTGTTACTGAAATATCACGCTGAATTGTCAAGGGCTATCCTCTTTCACTCACCATGTTAAACTTCTTTGTGTCCATGGCCCAGCACAGAGTCCCCAGCACCATGCTTTACAGAGCAGGCACCTAATGTGGATCTGTAGTCCTGCAAGCTTGCTGCCTCAACGGATTCAAAGTCCTAGGGGCAGCAAACAGCTCCAGTTAGCAGAGTGAACACCCTGAAGGTTGTCAAGAGAGTAAGAGCATGATATCTCCAGCACCTAGTTCAGCGCCTGGCACACAGCAGATACTCAAAAGTGCTGAATGAATACACAACAGGGTCGATGCGGACGCTAAATGCAACCCATTCTGCGAACGTTTGCAGAGTGGCCATCCAGGCTTCAGGGAAAGGCGGGGCGTGCCGGTGCTATGAGATGACTGGGGCCGGCTGGTTCCAACTTCACAGATACTTTAATTCTATGCCCTAACTTCCGTATTTCCTCTTAAAATTAAAAGAGGAACCTGGGTCCTCTGCACTCTCGGTTCTCAGAGGTTAACTGCGAACGTGCAGCAGCAAAGAGACCCCGCGGAGCGCCCCCTAAAACTCCCCGGCAAGCTGAGGGGAGGAGCTCCCGGAGCGCCCCGCGGCTGAGCGGCCACGAGCCTCCAGAGGGCGCTGTTCCCGCGATAACCATGATAAAGGCTCCGCCCCGCGGTCGGTGCTCGCTTCCACGTTTGGGGAGCCGGCCCCACACCTCAGGGATGCCCGCCGGGGTCCAGCTCCCCCGCTACGGCCAGCGGCGACGTTAGAGGCAGCTCTCTCGGCTCGATAGGCCCAGTTTCTCGGCGGCCGCCGCTGGGCGCGCGGCCTGCTCGGAGGCGCTTATTCTCTCCCCCTGGCCCCACCCTCTCACCCCTCCTCCTCCCCTCCACGGAAACGACAGCTGGGGCGGCGGGGTTGGCGCCGCCTCCCTCCACCTACCACGTCTGCCCCCGCCGCGCTCTCCCTGAGCCCCAGCCCTGTCGCGGCGCCTCCGCCTCCCGGTCAGGTCCGCCGGCGGCTCTGCCCGGCTGCCGCCCAGAATGAACATCATGGACTTCAACATGAAGAAGCTGGCAGCCGACGCGGGCACCTTCCTCAGTCGTGCTGTGCAGGTACCGCGCTGGTGGGGGAAAAGGGTGGCGGCGCCGGGGGAAAGTCTGGGAGGGGCCGTCTCTGCCCGGCTGGAGGCGGCGGCGCCCGGGTACCCCGGCCTCGCCATCTGCCCGCCGGCCTGCTGTAGCCCCCGGGCCTGGGTGAGGGACGCGGCCTGGCCCCGCTGGCCGTTTTCCCCCCACCCCACTCCTGCTCAACCGCCGCTCCTGGGAAGCGAGGCTGGGTGGCGACGCGGCCCGGACCTTCCTCCGGCCGCTGGAGGACACCTTGGGTTCGTCCCGGGGCGGGGGCGCTGCCCCGCCCGCTTTTCTCAACCCGCGACGCTACTCCGTGTGACCTTCTTCCCCTGCCTGCCGGAGGCCGGGCGAGTCCGGCAGGGTAACCCAGACAGACCATTCTTGCACCACCCCCACCCCTTCCTTTAGTCGCTCACCCTCCCTGCGGAGTCCAAGAAGGGAGTTTCCTTTTCCTTCCCCTCTACCCAGGGAGCTGCCAACACAGTTCCCTCCAGCCCTCTCTGAAAGGACTGTCCCTGCGCTTGGCAGCTCTTGGGGCAAATGGAGATCGCCTGTTGATATCCAGACTTTGCCAAGTACACGGAAAACATGGGAGTTTGGGTGTTTTCACTCATTCCCAAAATGGGAAGCAAGGAGTGATGGGGGATATTCATATTACACCATGGTCACAGTGGTATGTTTCAAATATACTTTAAGGGGGAAAAGTTCACTATCTTTTGGTATTCTGCAATCAAGGAAGTGTCAGTTGTGGAGAACTTGGACAGCTTCCTATAGTCATCACCCACATTATGCTAACTCAGTTAAATCTATGAACAGATGTAAATTTCACAACATGGGTTATATACAATCTGGTGTTTATGTTAATGACAGAGTAGCAACAGTATTCTCTTGTAAGAAGAAAACAAATAATTTTCTAATATGCATATCAAATTAACACTAAAATGTAAATCTGTTCTATTATTTTACTTTCCTTGTCTCCTTCACCCTAATTTTATTGGCATGGTTGATTCTACATTGCGATATCATTGGCAAAAGAAGGTAATAGCTGCCAATATTATGGAAAACTGTATGTCAAGAATTTTGCTATCCTTTCTGTCACTTTGCCAGATAGACGTTATTAACGGCCGTTTATGTATAAGGAAGCAGCTTCTGCAAAGTTTTATAACTTGCTTAACTTGCACAGCTAGTAAATAACCAGTGCTGTCTAACTTACTACAGCAAGCTGCTTTCTCATCCTGGATAAGCAGTGCGGGTTTAAGATATATAGAATAGAATGTTGTAGCCTAGAGAGACCTTAAAGATCATCTCGTACAATCTGAGCATTTCAAATGGGAAATTCCTATAATTTAGTTCTTAAGTTTGCATGTTAAGCAACAAGGTAGTTGCTTTAACCTTCCTTTCTCCTACTTCTAAAATATAAGGTGAATGAGAGTCTGAAGTAAATTTTGATTATGAGACATTTCTTTTAGACTTAACATTGACTGCAACAGAAGACTGGATGGAGCCTTTAGTATATTTTGTTTTAAATGATGTTTGCTGGTGATTCTAGATGCTTGATGCAAATTTGACACCATGTAGTGCCGTTCTATTAAATACAATTAGATGTGTTTCAGGTACTTATCCTACACTGCTTAAATAGGACAGATACATTTTACTAGAATTTAGTCTAATTTAAATCGCTGATGGACTCAATTTTAAAAAGTAAATTGCCTTTTGCAGTGGCATGCGCCTCTAATCCCAGTAGTTCGGGAGGCTGAGGCAGGAGGATCATGAGTTCAAAGCCAGCCTCAGCAAAAATGAAGTTTTAAGCAACTCAATGAGACCCTGTCTCTAAATAAAATACAGAATAGGGCTGAGGATGTGGCTCAGTGGTCGAGTACCCCTGAGTTCAATCCCCTGTAAGCCCCCCCCACACACACACACAAAAAAAGAAAATTCTAGCAAAGCTCCTAAAAAGTGTACTTCTCAAATGATTTAAGTACTTGTTGTTTCAAATTCTTTAGGAAAAGGTTCTTAAATTCCATCTTCATCTGTTAGCTATCAACTAATTTTCTTATCAGCCTTCATGTCTGCCTGTCACTATTTTGGACTCTGGTAATATAGCAGTGAATAAAATCAACAAAGTATTTGCCCTCCCAGAGCTTACATTCTAGCAAAGCTGTTAGAAAAGGCCAGCAGAAGAGGATAATGGCAGGGTTGGTGGTGGTGGGTGTGTTATATAGATAGTATATAGTCAGGGCAGGTCTTTCTTGGAAGGTGAAATTCAAAGAACCCTCAAGGAATCACACAGCCACAGTGGGGTTTTCTGTTTTTGTTTGTTTGTTTTTGAGGAAAAGCATTTCAGAAAAAAGAAACAAATGCAACTTGTGCAAACTTGGGGGTTTCACAGGTTAAAGATAAACAAGTTAGGGGACTGTGGCCTTAGAACAGTCAAAAGGTAATTTTGATTTAGTTGATAGTAATAGCAAGAGGAGGTTCAAAATCTTTACCATGTTGGCTGTCACATTGACTCTGAAATATGAAAGAAAAGTTGAGGATGATTCCCAAGGTTTTAACGTCAACCATTTATTAAAAAAGGAACTTTTTCAAAATAAACAGGCTTCTTTAATGTGTCTTTTATATTCTCATAACTATCACAGACACCAACTGAAATATAGAAAAACTTCTATCTTTGATGTTTGCTTTAACATATTTCAGAAGAAAAAACAGTTGAAACAATTAGTGTTGACAGTTTGTGAAGGGAAGTTATAGGTCCTTGGGCTTCTATTATACTATTTTTCATTATACTGTTTTATTTTTGTATGTTTGACATTCTCCGTAATACTTTCTTAAAAATAAAGGTTAGGAAAAAAGATGCTTTCATAAAATAACATGTAGTTTGAAATGCTGTGTGGTAATTTTCAACAAAACACTGCTTTCTCATTTCAATATTTAGTCAGTAACTGAGTTCCTACTCTAAATTGAGTTGACATCAGCATAAATGCCAGACTACCACAATTCATGCTAAGACTACGTTAAGAGCTATGCCAGTGACTTTATGAGTAATAAAAAACAGTAAGGAAAAAATTAAGTTTTCTCATTACTAAATAATTTCCATTCAAATCAAATTGTACTTTAAAGAATAGGCCATTCTGATAGACAATTAATTACCATACCTTTTTTTTCATTTTACTTTAAAAAGTTAAAAATTAAACTTCCTTGTTTTAAAGTACATCAGCTCAAACTATTAAAGTATGTATGAATGATCTTACCGTCACTCCATTCTTCCTTCTAAAATTTGTTTATAAACCTTGGCATTTTGCAAGGTGAGCGCTCTACCGCTGAGCCACAATCCCAACCCCAAACCTTGGCATTTTGAAAAGAATGTTAAGGTAGAATGTATAAAGGAGTAGGAATATTTATTCTTGACTAGTCCACTTGAGTACTTGTTTTCTAACTACCTCAAAACAATAGAATACAAAAGCATCAAGTAATTTGTCCTTGCTAAATTATTTAGTAAGTATCTGTGTTTTGTGTGTGTGATACTGGGGATTGAACCCCAGTATCTGGAACACTGAACTATATCCCCAGCACTTTTTTTAAACTTGAGACAAGATCTCCGTAAGATGCTGAGGCTGCCCTGGAGCTTGAGATCCTCCTATCTCCACCTCCTGAGTAGCTGGGGTTACTGGTATCATCACTGTGCTAGTCCACTAACGTTTTAATAGCCATTTATTTGTTCTCAGACTCAGTTTTTTCAGACCAAATTTAGTTGAATGTAAAATTCTCCCTTGCAATCTGCACTTTTCTGTCACTCACAAAAAAACTGCATTCTGATCATGTATTATTTTTTAATTTCCAAAATATCTTGTACTTGCCTAACTCCAGGTTTTTATAACCCATCTTGAATGCCCTCCATCCCCTCCCTTCTTATTCTTTCTTCCTAATAACAGCTTCAAGTCCATCTCAATTATGAAGGTTTTTCAAACCACAGGAGCTTGATGGGAAATCCTGTGTCATTTTTCAATTCTGTATGATCATGTGACATTTTTCTTTCCATGAAGTAACTCTAAAATTCTACAACTCTGTGGCTTTAGTGTCTTCAACAGGTTGTATGTCTTAAGGAATCAGCTCTGTTTCTTTCTCTCACAACATCCAGTATGGTTATTTGATGATAGTGGTATTAATTTAATAAACTCCTAGAGAAAAGATAGTTTAACCTTGTGATGACGTTTACACTTATGTACTACATGAGGTTTACATTTATGTACTACATAAACAAGATAATTACAAAATCTACAAGATTTTCAATTCATATTTCTTGAAATTATTTTTAAGATAATGACAAACCAAGTTTAGATAAATATTTAAATAATTACTTATGCGTTTACAACAGTGACTCTTAGTCTTGGCTGCACTAAAATTTACCTGGGGAATATTTTTTAAATGCCCACATATAGACTGTACCCCAGTCCAATGAAATTAGAATCTTAGGTGTTGAATTGGGCATCACTGTTTTCAAAACTCCTCCAAATAGTGCTAAAGAGCAGCAAAAATTGAGAACCCATGGTGAGGGATCCACTTTATAGTTTATTAGTATATCATATGCAGGATTTGTTATATAGTTTCCCCCTGAAAAGTTTAATTACTTTTAGAATATTAGCCTTACCCAATAATAGAGGGTATTATCTGTGCTCATGCCATTTTACTATAAGTGAAATGTTATAAAAAATTATATATTACATTTTAGAGAGCATTGGGCTAGGATTTCTATGATTTATTTATATTCTGACTTTTGTAAATTGTTTTCATTAAAGTTCTCAATTATTAAACTGTGCTGCTATTCATTCATTAAAATAACATGCCCAAACTTAGCTGTGGTTTCTGATTAACACCAGTTATCTAGAGACTATAAAATCAGCAGTGATTTTGAACTTGAGGATGTTGAAAACCAAAATTTTTATGGGTTGATTTTAAATTTTTAGTAAGTAGGAAAGGGATCTTTTACATATATATATATATGTCTTTTGACTTCTGAAAGGATGCATTCATTATAATTTTACATTTGTATTAAAATAATATTATTATCCCAACTAGAATATAAAGTCCTTGAGGGGAAGAATCACATCATATGCTGATCATCTTGCAATAGAAGGAAATATATATTGCATAAATATTTGTATTAGTATTTTATTTTATTTTTTAATAATTTTTAAAAATTTATATATGACAGCGGAATGCATTACAATTCTTATTCCACATATAGAGCACAATTTTTCATATCTCTGGTTGTATACAAAGTATATTCACACCAATTCATGTCTTTATATATGTACTTTGGATAATAATGTATTAGTATTTTAAATCTCCCAAATTTAGTTGTGATAACTCGGTTTTCTGTAGTAAATGTATTTTTAAATTTTTGAGAGAAATGTATGTATTAAGTAACATTTTATTGTTAATACCACATACCTTCTGACTGATGAAAAAACTCCTGTAGCTTCCACAAAGAAAATAATGGAAAATATTATGTCTTTTGTAATTATACATTTGGGTAATACATCATTTCAATTTAAAAATACCATCTTAATAGTGTTGTGTGTGTGTGTCCGCCTCTTTTTTTCACTGAAGATTAAATTTTGGCTACCTTTAATTGGGTAAGTAATTATTGAGCATCATGTAGGAAATAGGAGAGCTGGAGGAGATAGATGTCTAAAACAAATACTTAGGAGCAAAGAAACAGAATATTCGTGGATAATGGTGATATAAATAAAAATACTAATTTCTTTGAATCAAAATATTTAATGGAAGGGTAGTTTAGTTTGATAAGACATAATTCAAGCAGATGTGTGATTGAATTCCAGCATTGACACCTTAGGCTCGGTGTGATTAAACATTTTGCCCAAACTTGTTGATCACTAAAATTATAATTCTTAACAGAAGATTTTTTTGACTATCAGATAATGCCCAGCTTAGTGTATGGCATTTTTTTAACATCTAGAGTCTTGACATTAAGAATTCAAAAGTATAAGAAATATGTAATAATCTTGTTTTAAAAGGAAAACATTTAAAAAACAAAAGATAAAACCACATATAATAGACTGAAATGTGAAAAAAAAAAAAAACAGGTAGAATTTCTTATTGGAACTTAAGATATTTTCTTCATGTGGGCCTTCGTATAGAACTGCCATTTTCTAAACGTGTTTCCTTTATTCAGACTATCTCACACATATGAAAGAGTTTCTGATATTGTTTTGATTTGGTTTTGGCCTTCTGAACTAGAAAGTAAAAAACTACTATGGTGTTTGTAAAGAACTAACTTTGTAAGTGAATTTACATATTTTGTTTCTACTTTACACTTATGTAATTACAGGACTTGTTGCACATACCCATCTTTGGTTTATTCTCACATGTTTTTTTCACTAAAACTTGTTTTTAGTGAGAGATACCTATAAGAGTACCATGAGAATCATGGAGAAAATTTTAAATAACAAAGCAAACAGGCCTTTGAACTGAAGATTGAAATGTTTTATTTTCTGAATAGTTATTTATAATTGATTCTCTGAAATTCTGTTAGGGAAAACTTGTCTTGAATCCCAACAGGTGGCAGATAAACTCAGTGACTACTTAGTGACTACTTCTTTAATCACTATTATAAATTTTTTTAAGTCGTTTCTAGTCTTTTCTCCTCTCCCACCCCAAGTGCTGAGAGTTCAACCCAGGGCCCTGCATATCATAGGCAAGTGCTCTCCCACTGAGCCTATCTATACCTTCAAATTTTAGTGTTTCTAAAACATCTGTTAGGCAAGTTTAACATTTTATATACTAAAAACAATAGACCTGTAGGTTTAGACTTCTTAGATAATACTTTTCAATTTATTCTCCTGTATAACAGATTTTCTTGTTAGTAGAAGGGTACTTTACACAAAGACTGACTTAAGTACCATTTTTTATATTATTGAATTTTCTATTATTAATAAGTATTCATTTTTAAATACAAATAAGGAATGTCTACACAGAAATAACATGTAATATGCATAAAGGTGGTGTTAATGATACTATAGAAATAATGCAACTGGAAGAAAAATCATCAGCTTAAATGTACTAATCCTCTAGATCTTTATATAACTAATTTCTTATCACTAATTCAAAGATCATTTGTTACCTGCTCAAAGATGGGATTTCTTTCTAACCACCCCAATCTCAAATCCTTTATACTCTTCCTTCTTCTTCCAGGCCCAGGTCATACATCTCTTCCTGAGTGAAGCCTTCCCTGATACTCCTTCTTCACCCTTTCCCTGAAGAATTCATTCTTTCTCTACATTTACATTTATTATATCACTTAGAAATGATAGAATCAGCTATTTTGGTCCTTTCTTTAGCATCTTATATCTTTGTGTCCCTGTTATCAAATTATTTGTTTTTTTCATTTTTGTCTTTCCACTAAAATGGTAGGTTCCTAAATAGAAATCTTATCTGCCTTGTTGGCTGCTGAAACTCATGTGCTTAGAATATTACCTAGCACATACATAGGTTCTTTCTTGATAGATTTTTGTTGAATAAATGAGTGAAGAAACAAGTGGATATTCTTGCTTAAGGAGAAATTTATGCAGGTATTTCCAGTTTTTAAAGTGCTGGGTGAAAGTTTTTCTTAGAGCTAGGTGTATCCTTCTCCTCTTGTTGTTGGTTGCTTTCCGGGAGATACTATATCTAACTATTGGTGGTATTCTTTTAATATGTTATAATCCATACCTCTGTAAGATGTCTATTGCTTAGAATCTTCAGAGATCTGTAAAGAGTACCAATTTCTCTTCCTAGGAATGAGGTTGCATAGTGTATCCAGCTGACCTTGGGATCAGAATTTGCTTTTGTCCAGTGCCCAGTTCTGACATACAGTACACTGCAAGTTTTTGGGCTTAGGCAATTGCTTTAGAACTGCTACTCTCAGTTCCACCCATTGAGTCAGTCTCTAAAAGACTGACCAGGCCATTCTCTAAAAGACCTAAAGCTTTACAAAAGCTTTAAAGCTGTTATTTCAGCTGGGCATGGTGCCTCACACCTATAATCTTAGCTACTCAGGAGGCTGAAGCAGGATGATCACAAGCTTGAAGCCAGCCTGGCAATTCAGCAAGACCATGTCTTAAAATAAAAAATAAAAATGGGCTGCAGGTATAGCTCAGTGGTAGAATGCTTGCCTAGCATGTGCAAGCCCCTAAGTTCAATTCCCAGCACCACAGAACAAACAACCAAAAATAAACCACTGTTATTTCTAGTCCTGAACAGGACCTTCAGTGGAGATTATAAACAGAAGTCTAAGAATATGATTCTAGAGGACCCTTCAGCTAAACATGCTGATAAGTCAGTTGAAAGAACTAGACTGAGAAGAAGGATGCTGAAAGAAGCAGATAATAAAACTAAGAAAATAGGACAACAGAAGAATTTTTAAGAAATGACAGGAGCTGGGCACCGTGGCACTTTTCTGTAACCCCAGCAATTTGGGAAGCTGAGGCAGGAGGATCACAAGTCAAGACCAACTTAACAATTGAGCAAGAAGACCCTGTCTCAAAATAAAAAGTATTAAGGATGCAGATCAGTAGAGCACCCCTGAATCTATTCTCCAGGACTGGAAGGAAGGCAAAGTGATACTGTTTTGTTAGCTAGAAATGAGTCATGACTGAGTATAGAATTAGTGCTGGTAATGTGCCTGTGTTGAGATGAGTAAAAAACATATATTCTAGGTAAATTATATATGATAAATAGCCTGAGTCATCACCTCTACTTTTAATTAAAAGTATTCACCATAAGATTTACACAGAAATCTTTTTCATTTTTATTATTGTGTAGGCAATGCTACCTTTCCTCAAACATCAACACAATAATAAAAATTGCTAAGTTCAGTATGTTTAACTACATTTTATGATGTTTTAAAAAAATTACCTCCACAGTAAGACTGAATAGGATATATACCAAAAAATAGTCTATAAATTATAGGTATGACATCGTGAAGAAACAAATGATATTTTTCCAAAATATTCCTTAAAAACCTATCTAACTTGGGTGTGATTAAAGTGCTAATAGTATATAAACAGCCCTTTTTAAATTTAAACTTAAAATAATAATTACAAGGCACTGAACAGAGTGAACTACATAGTGTTACTCAGTCCTCAAAACACTGTGTATTATCTCTCCTTTACCATAGAGGATACTAATGAAAAATATTCAAAATGTTGCTCAGGTCACACAGTTGGTAGCAGTCAGGATCTGAATTCACATCGACCTGACTCAAAGCTCTTAGTCCTTTCATTATGCTGTCCCACCTTTATAGGTAAGAAATATTTATATACCAAGCAGTATGCTAGATTTTCTACAGAATTCACACCATATATTCTAACAGAGCTACCCATTATAGCTATGAGATAAAGTCATTATGAATGTTACAATAAAGGGTATGGAAAATTACTGTGGGGCAAAAAAAGCATTTCATAAGCAATGGCATACAAACAAACCTGGAATACATTTATTTGTATTTTGTAGGGTTGTTTGGATTTGAGTTTGCTTTTTACATTGATAATAGTTTTCTAACACTTATTTGAAGTATATTTATTTCATTTTTTTTATGTAATCACAGTTCACAGAAGAAAAGCTTGGCCAGGCAGAGAAGACAGAATTGGATGCTCACTTAGAGAATCTCCTTAGCAAAGCTGAATGTACCAAAATATGGACAGAAAAAATAATGAAACAAACTGAAGTGTTATTGCAGCCAAATCCAAGTAAGAGGCGGGGAAAATTGGGGGGGGGGGGTAGTAGCCGGGGAGTGATATTGACCAAATTATGTTGTATTGTATGCATATATGAATATGTAATAACAAATTCCATCATTATATACAACTATAATGTATCAGTTTTTTAAAGTGGGGGGGGGGGGGACAAATATAAGAAATTTTTATCTTATTTACATAAAGTGCTATTAGTGGTTTTTTAATATTGAAAACAGATTTTTTGATTATGGCTAAAGTGTCTCTGGTTATTTTTGTCTGTACTTTGGGTAAAGAAGAAATGATAAACATTTTTGGTGTACCCTCTTAACAAATTTACAAAAAACATTTTTTTAAGCCTTTGTTGAGTACTGTTGAAAACTCAACTTCAGACACTGGCTTTGAATTTGAAGAGCTGTGAGAGGCTGAACTGACAAATACATTTTCCTTTTCTGTCCAGTTAGGCGTTATCCTAAACAATTAAGGGAAAGTTATATAGAAGCTTAAATAATTACCAGTTTTTTATCTTTATTTTATATTTTCAAATAAATTATCCTATTTAATTACCATATTTCACTTCATAATCGCCACAGATTTTATCCCAAATTGTTTTTTCAAAAATGGGGTGTAGCCACTATGTGAAACTTTTTAAAAAATTATGCCAATATTATTTTAAAATTATTTAGTACTAAACTATCTTTGGTGCAAGATTAGGATGCAGGGAATACTTTAAATATATGTTAATATGGTAGTGATAATTATGTGTTTGAAATATTATATCAGACAACTGTGAGATCACTCATGTCAACCTTGCCAATACTTGAGTGTTGCATGAAACTCACAGAGTTAGCCTCTGTCCAGGGTAACATAGCTAATTGGATGTGGAACATAGACTAGAACCAGGTTTACTGACATCTAGTCTTTTCAATGTAAGCTTTATATATCAGAAATAAAGCACAAAGGCAACAAATGAATGCTTTCCTTCTCTTTTCCCAAGTACTGTTATGACCATGTTATGAAATGCCATAAACTTATTTTTAGAAACTAATTTAAGCTTCAAGAGTAGAAATATTAGTAATCCTGTGTGCCATTTTAGTTAAATTGTAGTGACCTTTTAAAATAAGCCTTTTACACCTTGAGTGAAGCCTATTTTCTTTGGACACCATGTGACATTTCTTATTCATTTAAGGTTATTTAAATTATAAATCATAATACTTTTTTAAAGTAGTATGCAAAAATATTTACATTATAGCAGAATTAACTACATATTTTAATATTTTATGACCTATTGAATGGGCCACTATAATGAAGCAGTTATTTTTGCTATATTATTATCATATATAGATGTTTTATTAACCAAATTAAATAATACAGGATTTGCCTTTAAACTTTTGACTAGATAGGTAAAAAACAGTCAAAACTAAGAATCGGTTAGAAAATGAAATTCTGGAATGAAGTTAGCATGTTTTAAATGATTATTTTGCAATGACTCAGTTTAAACTAGATTTTAAAATTCTGCTTAAAAACTCTTCTGAATTTGCACCAGAATCTGCCAGAAAAGCAAGTATTAATTCTAACATCCTTTAATATGTATATTTTATTTTAACTCTTTTGCCAACTTCTGACATGCTTGCTGGTTCAGCTCATTTTTGGAATTTTTCAGTGCCCTGTGTGAAACTTCCAATTATATAGGAATCTCTGGGGGATACTTAACAAGGAACCTATTTGACTTTAGCTTCAGATTGTAATTCTAATTTATACTTAATTATTGTTTCTGGAAACTTCTACCATGTTTACATTTAGCCCTGAAATACCTTGCTGTTGGGCAGCAAGGAGATTTTTTTGGTTTTATACATTCCCCTATAGAAGTATTTATTCAGCTTTTATTGTTTTTCCCCCTTTCCATTTATACTAATGTTCTGTATTACTTTGACCTTTTGTAATTTAAACTTATTTTTAATGGTGAAATCTTGAAAGTGAATGCATGCCCCCTGTGTATCACCCATATACCTATAAACTTCAAGCATAACTACACTAAAGCCATGGTTTCATATTGCTGATTTATCTATATTCTACAAACCTAGATTTTCTATTCCATAAGCTCCTATGTCTATATTTAGACTCTGTCAAGAATGAGTATGTGTTCACGCTAAATGTGTCAGATGTGACTCTTAAGTTCTTTTAGATTCCTCATGTCCATCCATATTTTCCTAGCCAAAATTTCCTGATTGTGAACATAAATGGAGTGTTTAAAGTACTAAAATAGGACAAAGGCAACATTACTAGATATTAAATACTACCAATTTTCTTCTGAAACAAAGCCCATAGACTACGCAAATAATGGTTTCAACTTTATTGTAAAATGTTTTTGTGCTGAGATATTTCATCAGATTTCTAAAATACAAATTTCTTAGAGCTATATAATTCTCTTAACATGTAAATAAAAAGTTATACATGAAGATACGTACTTGAATGAATGCTAACTTCATATTTAAGAGGCAGTAAATGATTGGGAGGGGAACAAAACAATATTTTAAATAGTTTTGCTCTTTTGAAGTCACTGATGTTAACCTTTCCCCTAGATGCAAGGATAGAAGAATTTGTTTATGAGAAACTGGATAGAAAAGCACCAAGTCGTATAAACAACCCAGAACTTTTGGGACAATATATGATTGATGCAGGAACTGAGTTTGGCCCAGGAACAGCTTATGGTAAGAAAAAAGCAAAAAGTTCTGATAAGAAATGTCTTTACATTTAGATTTTGGCTACTCAGAGATGTCATTAACATATAGTAGAGTCAGTTTTAGTTTCATATTTGTTATGTAAATATTTTGAAGACCTATAAGTAACCAATAAATATGTATAGTTTAATATTTAAGCATATATTTACTCAGCCATAAAGAAGAATAGAATTATGGCATTTGCTGATAAATGGATGGAAATGGAGAACATCATGCTAAGTAAAATAAGCCAGACTTAGAAACTCAAAGGTTGATTGATTATTTTTCTCTTATATGTGTAAGCTAGAGTGAAATAAAGGGAAGGAGGAGGGAAGGACAGGATATCATAAAGATATAGGGATGATCAGTAGTGTAAAAGGAAATTGGGGGGGAGTGAGGAGGAAGGGGAAAAGCGAGGAAATGCAGAATGAATTTTTTAAAAATCATATGTGCATATATCAGTATACCACAGGGAATTTCACCTTTATGTATATGTAGAAAGAACCAATCAAAAATAAATAGATGAGTTGGGCATGGTGGTGCATGCCTGTAATGCCAGCAACTCAGGAACCTGAGACAGGAGGATTGCAAGTTCAAGGCCAGCTTCAGCAACTTAGTGAGATCCTATCTCAAAATTTAAAATTTTTAAAAAGGGCTGGGTGTAAGGCTCAGTGATAATGCACCCCTGAGTTAGATCCCCAGTACCACAATAGATAAGTGAATGGATGGAGGGGTGAAATGTAAATCAGTAGAGGAAAGAGAAGGGGTCGGGGAGGGGTCATGAACTGAAACTGCATTCCATGCATGTATAATTTTGTCAAGATGAACACAATTACTATGTATAATACTCTAATTTAAAAAAATTTTAAGCATACATTTAGTTATTCAGAGAATTCATATCTTTTTTTAGTTCTAAAAATCTAAAGAATTCTTCCCTTGTATTCCCATTGACCTTATAATACCTGTATCATAATACTTCTGTTATATGATGGTTATGCATGATTTTTTTAAGC
Source organism: Marmota flaviventris (assembly GCF_047511675.1). Classification (NCBI taxonomy): domain Eukaryota; kingdom Metazoa; phylum Chordata; class Mammalia; order Rodentia; family Sciuridae; genus Marmota; species Marmota flaviventris. The sequence continues at coordinate 73,131,470 of NC_092507.1, forward strand.
TTTTTTGAGATCGTTTTATTTCCTATTAAAGATACTATACACACAATAAATGTTTGAAGAAGTCACTAGTACTTTTGTAAAAATTTTGCAGTGATATCAGTAAGCAAAAACAAAGGTTAAAAGTGGTTATCTCTAGATGTTTGGATAACATTTCATTTTTTTCTTCATATATTTCATGTTTTCTATAGTGGTGTTTTATAGTTAACCCAGGTTTATTAGTTGCTGTACTTTTTAGATGTACAACTGTGAAGCTCAAAAAAAGTTACACATCTTTGAGTTACAGCTCAAAATTACACATCTTTATTTTTATTCAGATCTAATATTCTCATAACGTGAGACTATTCAGATTTCTGTTACTTCTTTTCCCTATTGTTTATGGCTAATAATTCTCTTAAGACTACTGCAAGAAAATGGTCCTTATTTGAATGTGAAATGATAGGTAGATTAAATGAATTTCCACAAGTAGTTCTGATTTATAAAAAGCTCCTAAATTCTGGGATTATGTGGGTTTCAGGTTTTAGTAGTTATCTTTTTGTCAGAAAGAAATAACCTGAATACTGTATAATGCCATTAATACATTGAATGGCTTTTTAGATGTACAACATTGAAATATCTACATTATAATTTTTTAAATCTAATTTTTGGAAGTCTGAAAATTCTTAAAAACTTGAAATTAATTATAAATAACTTAATTTTTAGAAAACCTTTGCATGTTAAACATGTTTTATTATTACCTGTTTATTCTAGGATCATATAGGTAGGTATATGAAGGGGACCCAGCTCATTCCTTTCATGGAGCTGAAGGCCTAGTAGAGCATGAAAATTATAAAGGCTTTCACTTTTTTTTTTTTTTTTTAAATGTTTAATCTCTTTGCACCTCTTAGTAATTCCAGTGAATGTGACCTGATTGTTGGAAGGCTTTGAGAACCTATTATTAGTAAATGATAATAGCTAAAAATTAAGTATTCCAGTCATTAGGTTAAGCATGATACAGTATATATGTTTGTGTATTATTTCAGTAAATCCTTACTTACATTCTGCTTATAATATAAATTCTTTTATCTCTATTTTAAAGACGAACTGAGGCTTGAGGAGGTTGAATAATTTATCCATGTTCACACAGCTAGTAATTCAAATACAGATCTATCAGAGACAGAGCTCTTAACTATTATGCTATATTACCTTCCTTACCAATCAGATCTAATCTTATTGTAACATGAAGGAATTAAAATATATAAAACTAAAGCTTATTAGAGCTAAAACTTGGAGTAGAACCCTAATCTTAGGGTTCCCTTTTTTTCTGCTCTTTCTGCCTCTGCTTTGCTATTGTACTTGCCCTATTTAAACATCACGGGGTTTTCTTAAGATGTAAACTGTTCTTAGTTATGTAAGTGCATGGATATAGAAATAAAACAAATTGTGACTGATATACTTGTTAAAATATTACAAGCTTTATATTTTTCTAAGCTTTTCTATCTGAATTGGGAACATAAATATTTTGGGGCATATATGTCCTCTTTAGTACCATTGGTAGAATTTGTATAGTTAACCATGATATGATAGTGCATAATCTTTGGTCTATTTTATTTAGATATTCATCCTAAATTTACTTTATTTTTTTTTTTAAAAAGAGAGAGAGAGAGAGAATTTTAATATTATTTTTTAGTTTTCAGCGGACACAACATCTTTGTTTGTATGTGGTGCTGAGGATCAAACCCGGGCTGCACGCATGCCAGGCGAGCGCGCTACCGCTTGAGCCACATCCCCGGCCCCTAAATTTACTTTAAAATAATCAGTTAATTACATTTAATTCTGTTTGATTTTACTGAAGTAAATAAGTGACAACTAACTTTTAAGCAAATCAAATTCATGATTTATTTTTATGTGATTCTTAATTTTATGACACTGCTAGACACTGGTTAAAAAAAAATCTTTTCTTTGCAGGTAATGCTCTTATTAAATGTGGAGAAACACAAAAACGAATTGGAACAGCTGACAGAGAACTAATTCAAACATCAGCCTTAAATTTTCTCACTCCTTTAAGAAACTTTATAGAAGGAGATTACAAAACAATTGCTGTGAGTTGGAAAATGTTCTCTTTTTTTTAGTAAAATATAATCAGATTTATGCTTAAAGTTTTTGTTTGTTTGTTTGTTTATTGAGGTACCAGGGTTTGAACTCAGGGGCACTCCACCACTAAGCCCTGTTTTGTATTTTATTTAGAGACAGGGTCTCACAGAGTTGCTTAGCATCTCACTTTTGCTGAGGCTGGCTTTGAACTCATGATCCACCTACCTCAGCCACTGGGATTATAGACATGTGCCACCACCCCTGGCCTTAAAGTTTTTAATGAGTAATTTTTCCTCTTAGTGGTCATAAATGTAAGCAGATTAGAAAACTTAAATATTCACCAGGACACACACAACTAAACCAAAATAAAAGAATATTAGTAACTTTGGCTTCATTTTTTGTGTGTGTCCTACATTATTATTGATACATTTACATTCATTCTCATTGATTACCAACACCAAAATATAGCAGAGTTCCTGGAATAATTATGGAAATATGGTCTAATATGTAGCTATAATATAGTTATGTAACTATTTAAACTGGAACTAGAAACCTAATTATTGGAAGATATGTTTCTGGGTACTATTCTTTATGCATTCTTAAAAATATATTATCTTTTCACATTACTGAGTTTACTTGCTGAAGTATAAAACAAAAAACTTGTTTTCCAAACCTAATCTGTTAGTCTCTATCTTTAGTTTAACTTGTTAAGGATGGAGAGTGAAGATCTTGGTGGATTTTTTTTTCCTGAGATTTTGTAAGACTGATCTTTATTGTAAACATAATTACTAACATTTTTTTAAATGTTTAAAGCTTCTTTTTTTAATATTTATTTTTTTAGTTGTAGTTGGGCACAATACCTTTATTTATTTTAATGTGGTGCTGAGGATCGAACCCAGAGCTTCACACATGCGAGGCGAGCACTCGACCACTGAGCCACAATCCCAGCCCACAATTATGAACTTTCATTTGCAAGTTTTTTCTTACAAAACCTTATAAAATTTTCAATATGTTTATACAGTGGATTTGTATGTGTAAATAAGTATTTGGCCTAAGGCAGAAGAACCAACTTGAAATATGATTTAAAAGATACTAACTTCTCAGTAGGATAAAATTTTATGTATAGAATCCAAGAATTAATAAAATAGAATTATAATAAACTTATCCTATTATACAAAAGCTTAAAATTAATGTGAGGAATTCTGAGATACTAAGTAAGTTTATTCATTGTATAAATTTGAAATTCCATTTTGGAGTAGAGTTGCATTCAGTGCTGTGATATGAACAACAGCATGCTTAGGCTGGGAATGTAGTCTATAGGTAGAGCATTTTTTGCCTAGCATACCTATGATCCTGGGTTCAATACCCAGTATCAAAAAAAAACAGAAAAATAGCCTGCCCAATCCCTAAGGTAGATAGATCACATAGGACATCAAGGAATCTTGCCCTATTTGTTTCCTTTACCACAGGACTTCCTGGATAATCTGTAACTGTTTGAAGTAGAGTTTAACAACCTAGCTACCATTAACATTTTGGACAGAGTAATTCTGAAGTGGGAGCTGTACTATATTATAGGATATTAATTAGCATCCCTGCCTTCTACTCAGTAGATATCAATAATAGTCCCCAATTGTGGAAACCAAAATTATATTACCAAATATTTCCTGTGGATGGGAGGAGGACAAACTCATAAAATATTAAGACTAATATTTCTTTGTTTCTATATTCTATGCCATCTTTCCTGGATTCCCCAGATTCTAAAATGTTTTGGTTATTTTAAAACTGAAAATCATTTTTTTTTTTAATTTATTTTTTTGGAGGGTACTGGGGATTGAACTCAGGGACACTCAACTACTGAGCCACATCCCCAGCCCTATTTTGTTTTATTTAGAGACAGGGTTTCAGTGAGTTACTTAGCAACTTGCTTTTGAACTCAGTTCTCCTTCTTTGATAGGATTACAGATGTGTGTGCCAACGTGCCTGGCGAAAAATTATTTTTTAAAGTCAGATACCTGGTCTGTGTGTGTGTGTGTTTGTGTGTGTTGCTGGGGATTGAACTCAGTGTCTCCCACATGCTAGGCAAAGCCTTACTACATGGGTGCTTTATAAGCCAATTTATAATCATAGATCTTTATCAGGTGATACATGTATTAAATGGAAAGGAATATTTCATGTATGCTTTTACTGGATTTTAACATCTTGAGTATTTTTTCTTTTCTGTATTTATAGAAAGAAAGGAAACTATTACAAAATAAGAGACTGGATTTGGATGCTGCAAAAACCAGACTAAAAAAGGCGAAAGCTGCAGAAACCAGAAGTTCAGTAAGTAATTTTTTTCATTTTAATTTTAAAAAAAAGTTTAACATTTTTAAAATTTTGTAAAATATTTTACAAATATACCAGGCAAGATACAGATTGTCCTTAAGAAAAGAATATAACTTTCTGGTCATGTTTTTGTGTTTTTAAACAAATTTATCAGAATTGATAATTCAGGTCAGTCCAAAGTAGTCATTTCAAGAGATGTTAATCAGTGATACAGCTGTTGCTAAAAAATAAAAATTATGATACCTCCTAAAGCTGTGTCATGTTCTGTAAATTTCCTTAGTGGTGATGACAAATTTGTATTTATTTAGATTTATAGATTTAGGTAGGTTTATTAAGTTAGGAAACAGCAAAAAAAGATGGTAATTAAGATCAGAATGAATCAAATCTGGGAATACTTAATGTAGCTTAAAATCAAATGGATTCCCTTCCTACATGTGACTACACTGACTAAAGGAAACTCTCACCAAGAGTAGTTCCAAAGGCATAATGGGCTCCCAGGTGGCTATTTTGAAGATGAGAAAAACCCACTTAGATAAATAAAAGTTTTGGAATATTTTTCAGAAAATCAACTTTCAGCATACTTTTTTTTAACTGAGTAGCTTTAAAATATTATAATTTACTAACATTAAATACAAAAATTTGATGATTTTATACATAACTTTCTTAAAAGGATTCATTTATAGGTTTTTGAGTTAATCTAATAGTTATAATGTCTACTGTAATTCCATTCCAAAGTTTAAAAGAATTACTCAAATTTAAATTGGCACACATTTAAGATATGGGAAAGCTAACATTCTTAATTTAAGCAAAGGAATGTTAAGAGGTATGATACGTCCAACTCACTACCACTACCACCAGTGAGTCTCATTGCCTAAATAAGCATATTACTTCAGTGCTGGTAGTAATCACGTAATTCTCTTCTTTTAAGGACAATAGGTTGAGAATTAAGAGTGAAATTTAAAACAGATATGGTGTTAGTGATATCTTGTGATGCTACCCCAGTACCTTTTATGAGCAGCGTTAAGTTTTTCTTACAGGAGCCTTCTTTTGGGTTTTATATTGGATTTTGCATTCACTTTCATTTTCACTTCAGAGCTTATCATGACATTATCAGCATAAACAACATCACTTCCCTAACAGACTATCTGCAGAATTAAAACTTTCAAAATGAATACTATAGATGGCAAGAGACCCTAAATTATTAGTTTGTAGTTGCTAATAATAAGTTTATATTATATAGTAAAATTAAAATTGGTTTTTAAGATACTAATTTTATAATCAAAAAAATATTGAGATATAAACAAAGGTCACTTAAATGAATGTTTGAACTAGAACAGAATCTTTTTTGTTTAAAATGCCTGCATATACCCAGTGATGATTGTGGAATAATAGCATTATCAAATTTATAGAATATTGATAGTTTGCTTCTTACTTAGAAAAGTGTCAGGACGTAAATAGATTTAACAGTATCAAAAGTCCTTTTTATTCTCAACTATTTTGCCACTCTATTAAAATGTGTAAGAACTAAATATAATAGTAAACACATTTTGGGCATTTACTTTGATACATCTAGGAAATACATTCGCAGTTTTTCTGTGCCATGTTTTTTTTTTAAATATTTTTTAGTTATTCATGGGCACAATATCTTTGTTTATTTTTATGTGGTGCTGAGGATTGAACCCAGTGCCTCACATGTGCAGGGCAAGCACTCTGCACTGAGCCATAACCCTAGCCCCTGTGCTATGTATTTTTAAGGACCAAATTTTTCCCATGGAAGTTTGTTTAAAATTGAAATGATTTAAATGGCATAATCCAGCAATCTCATTTATATACTAATTTTCTAGAATTTCTATATTACATAAAATTTATCTGTTGCCAAATATTAAAAACATTAGTCTAGGCAAAAGTTCACATTTCCTGGTTTTTATTCTTTCCATGAGATAATCAATTTATTTTCAGCAATAAGTCTAAATATTTGGTACAGGAATAGTTCTTTTAATTTACTACATAAATTCTTAAGGTATGCCTATATTTGGTGATCCTTCCAACTCCACACCCCACCCCCATATTTCTTTTGAATGACTTGTAGAATACAGAATAGAAACCACTAGGGGATTTTTGCTTTTTTTTTTTTTTTTCCTCTGACACATTCTTGATTTCTAGTTGGTAAGTGAAGAAGTTAGTTTAACCTCAGACTTCCAGTTCACTGCTTTATAAATTTACATAGATTATTTTGTGACTAGTTTATACCTGTACATGTGAGGTTTTAAAAAAATTTACTAGTTTCCTGTGACCTCTTTTTTAAATTCTGTATTTATTGAGCGCTAATTTTGCACAAGGTACTATACTTAAGAGGAGAAGTTTATAGATAAATAATAAAATCTCTACTACCTTCAGTTCATAATCTAGCATAGTAAAATTTTTGGTGATTTAGCCCTAAAAGGGAAAAATCTGCCTATAACCAATATTGCTCCTTCACTAACTTCTGTTTGACTAAGTTAGCTTATTGAAGAATGGTAAACAACATCAAACACATTTCTTAAAATATACCAATTGAGCAAAAAGGAGAAAACCTACTTTAATGTTTCAAAATGAATAGAAATTGTTTGCAGATATAATAGAATTTATGTCTTGAGGAAACAAGGACAATGTATAATAAATACATTTATTAAGATAATCTTAGTCTAATATAAACTTTTTAAAAAATTATTTCAGAGTTTCATTAATGGGAAGAAAAAAAACAGCTGTTTTCAAAATTTTCTAGTATGTAGAGGTTTAGATCTCTATTATTTGGGGTCATACAAATTTAATGGAAAATATTTCTTCAAATACTTCATATTACACATACTCCCTTTACACTTTAAGAATTTTCACAGCAGTCTAAATCTTTTATCTTTAATATCAGTTGGTAGCACCATCATATAACCTTACCTTTATATGTACACATGTTTGAATTTAAAGCTTATTAGAAATACAAGGATTGACATTCCTTTCATTTGCCTCCAGGGTTTGCCAAGACTTGATTGAGACTAATTAAAAAAAAAATGGTTGAAGGCATCATAAATTAATAAAATACAAATGACCTTTGAATAGGAAAATTGTAAGATAGGCAGAAAGCTTTCGTAGATCAAAATTTAATTAAAAATTTGAGAGTTTTTAAAATGCTTTTTCTGAAATGATTCTAATTTAAAATTAAGCATCAACCATTTTTATTTCTCGGAAATTTGAATCTTTTAGAAAAATTAAATACCACTACATGAAATTTCATAGAATAAGTATAGTTGGATTTTTCTTCAGTAGAAAAAACAATTTTTATCAATTCTTAATACTTGTTTAGTGTGTGCTTTATTGTACAGAAGTAATTTGTTTCACCTTGTTCATTGGTATGTGTTCTTTGTCTCTTACCTATGCACTTAAGCAACTAAACTCAGCTCGCCTTGAAGGAGATAATATTATGGTAAATTTCTCTTACATGCTCAACTTCCTGCATGTAAAATGGCTGAAGGTTTGTTGGCCTACTGTGTTTTCTACATCTTGAATAAAGTGCCTTCTCTTGCTATTAGCTACATGTAAAAATCTAAAATAATTAAAGCCATTCGTTCATAGTATGTGTAGAAAGGTGTACTAGCTGAAGTGATAATGGATCTTAAAGAAAATACACTATATGTTCTTACTGCCAATATATGGATTATATCAAATACAGATTTTAGAATCATAGGTATCTAGTTCTTTTTGACAGCCAGTAAAATATGCTAGTTTAAGCTAGCATTTCATATTTTCACTTTTGGCAAAGAAAAATAACAAAATTTACCTTAGAGAAAAACAAAGGTATACAAATTGACTTTGCTTCTCAGTAGCATCAGTATTTACCTTTTTGTTACCCAAACTTAATGTACTATTTTCCTCCACCATGCCAGGATTAGCCAAACTCCATTAAGTCAGGTATTCCTATAGGCCAGGCCCATTTCACATCCAGTGCTATCTCGCTTAAGAAAGTTTCAAAATGGTGATAACTTTGGGGCAAAAATAGAGATGAAGATGTAAATTTCCAATGTATATATTGAGCTCAATTTGAGGAAATTTTTGAGATATTGGGTTTTTAGCTTTAATGAAATAAGTAGTTATGAAATGAGCATAGGCAAATAACTTACACATATTAGGCCAATTAAACTTTGTAGGGCTTGGCATTATATTCCTAGGTGCATTACTTCCATTAGAAGTGGTTAGAAATCTGCAGTATAGTTAATAAATTGGCAACTAATTGATTTTTTTATTTCATTAGCATTGAACTAGAAGCAAGGAAAAAATGTTTGTTTTTCTTAACTGTAATTATTTAAGCCCTTGCTAAATTACGGCTTTACTTAGATAGCAAGAGAATGCATTTCCATTGTCCTATCCATAGCTAAATGAAAAGTGTGAAAATGTTTTAGTCATTGTTAAGTTTAGTATATAAATTATAGGTTTTCTTTTGTCTTAAGTAAAAATGTCTTCCTAAACAATTAGCAACTGTTTGTTTCATTTATTAATCATTTGTTTTACTATATCATCTACTTATGGTGAGATATATTTAACTCTGGTAATTTTAAATTTTTTATATTTCAAGTTTGTTGTCTCCCCTCCCCCCAAAAAGTTATTTTGTTGGCATTCAATGACCCTTTATTCTTGCTTTGTTTTTAATTCCAAAAATTTTATAATTTATTTTGAAAAAAAAAATAGAAATTATTTAGTCCAAACATCGCATTTTGTAGATGAGAAAACTAAAACTAAGGCAAGTCAGATGTTCACAATTTGACGAAGTTTTTATTCTTATAAATTTATAGAATTAGCATAAGATTTAAAAATCAGTAGTATTGATTCCTATAAAAGGCATATTTTCACAATATGTTAAGCTGTACTTATTTAATTAGTACTGTGTTTAATTTGATAATAATGACATTTTAGAAAAAGGAGAGTATGCCATTTAGATTAAAATACTTACATTTTTCTATACTAAGTAGTTGTAGAAAATGTTAAATTCCAACTTTCTTTCATGCTGTATATTTTTCTCTTAATTTTTAATGCTGGCTAGATTTGGGCAGAGGAAGTGACAAAAGTAAGTAAATTATTACTAACTACAGAATTATGAAAGAAGAATTTATTTGCCTTGGGCTGGGGATGTAGCATAGTGATAGAATGCTTACCTAGTACACAAAAAGCCCTGGGTTCAATCCCCAGTACCACTAAAATAAAAAAATAATAATAACTTAATTGCCATTAATTCACTAAACATTAGGTGACACCCATAGGTCCAGTCAGTCTGTGTTACTGTACCTTTATTTTTTTAATTTTTTTTTTTTTTTTTAGTTGGTGGTGGACCTTTATTTTTTTATTTATATGAGGTGCTGAGAATTGAACCCAGTGTCTCACACATGCCAGGCAAGCACTCTACCACTGAGCCATAACCCCAACCCTATATTACTGTGCCTTTTTAGATCTGAAATAGAAATGTTCTGGTCTGTTTGGCTAATAGCAGCTCTACAGAGCAGTAGAACAATGCTGCAGAGATGTGATTTGCACACACCATGATAAATTCTAAATACCTGTTAATAATTATCTTATGGTGCCTTGCTAGAATACTAGATACTTGATTTATTCATTGATAATTTTTTCTAATGACACATTTTAAAATATGAAGTATAATTAACACAATGTCCTTTATCTTCAGAGAAGCGAATGTATCATGTCTTATACAAATAACTTTTAGGTGACTGACATTTGTTCTCTTCAGCACCAAAGCTAGTTTTTCTGTCACTTTCATTAAAAATATCTATTAAAAATGTACTTTATTACTTCATTGAACACAGAATAGCAAATATTTGCAGTTAAGGTCATTATTATGAATATTCATCATTCTGTGATTTAATAATTAATCGGTGCTTTTGTCTTACCCTCAGCATCAGTCTTAGATTGCTTCTTGTAGAATCTATTTGACTTCTAACAGTTCCTCTGCCTTTGTTAACATTTCTAATCTTTGGTCTGGGAAATCAAGTAATAAAGTAAGAGTTTAAAAAGGAAAAAATATGACTTTGATGCAGACTTATTTCAAATTCTATTTTAGGTTTTTAGAAGCATTTTTCATTTATTTTTCATGCTTAGGCCTACTAAAATCTTACTTGTATGTGAGGATGATGCTGGGGATTTGAGGGCAGGTAGTAATTATGTCCCCTGACTTTTAAATAGCTTCATAAATCTTAATATTTTCAGACTTTGTAGGATTGCCAATTATATAGTATGTTTCATGCGTAGATTACTGAGCTATTGATTTTATGACCTGGAAATCCAGTGTAAAATTCTTGATTTATACTGTCATCCTCCTTTATGGAATCTTTTTATCAACTTAGTATGGTTCTACCCTGGCTTCTGATCTCTTCCTAAACCTCTAGCATAAAAAGGGAACAGAGCCACATGGGGGAGAATATGGGTTGAACAAGAAAACCAGGTGTTGCCCTTTTGGTTGGCATACAAGTACATCAAAATGTTTCTGACTTGATTTTGCAATCCTCTACAAATTTGAGAAATAGCTGGTATAATGAATGGGAAGAAATTTATGAAACAAATATTTATAAAAATACTAAGGAAATATGTCAAAATGAATTTGAAGAGTTTTTTTCTTCTATACTCACTTTTTGTCATTTTTATAATTTAAAAATATAAATTTTAAATTTTCATAGTCCTGGAATATTTTTAAGATTTAAGCTCCATAGAAAATGTAGATAACAACCATCCACAGATGTCTCAAAAGTATGACCAAAATTTCTGTCTTATAGATATCCATTGCTGATTTTCACAGACCAGTAGATTCTTGCCCATCTTCTGAGTTACATCTTGAAATAATTCTTCTTTACCTAGTATCTATAATTCTTAGTAGAGGTTTTTTCCTGAGGATTATACAACTTAATTGTAAAATTAGGTCAGGGAGCAAAATTGTTCTAGAGGTCAGAATATTAGGTGTTTAAATTCATTGCCTTTAGACCTTTCTCATCATCTTCTTATAGACCATTTTCTTCCTAAGTAAACTGATTGTAAATGAACCTAATTGAAAATTCCTTAGCCTTGCTGATAAATTATGCTCAAGTTACATATGTCAGAACCATAGATGGTTTGCGACATTTGACTGTTTACAGCCACTCCGTATGTACACACTGAAACTTGTCCAAGAAGTGAGATTCATTCCTTTCCTGCTGTTTATCTTTTCTAAATAGAATGTCTAGATTGTACAGAATAGTGACTTTCTAAGTTTTGTAAGATGGTGCTTTTCTTCACAGTTACAGTTTGTTCAAACCTAGAAAATTGATCCCTTTCATGAGATAATTTAATTTTTATTTAATATTCTTAGAATTAAAACATTATTTCTGCTTCAGTCTCAAAACTTCCTACTTATTTTAATCAGCTACCTAGCTTACTTTTTTGTACCTGTACAGAAATATTGCCAGTTAGTAGACTCTTATGCCATTTTTACTTATAAAATTAGGCTATAAAGTCAAGTTATACTTTCACAAAGACCGAAATGCAACCAACTTCATTTACTTCTGAAGTTCATTTACTTTGGTTTGCTATGGTTGTTTTCTGTTAAAGCCATTTTATATTCAAATAAGCAGAATAGTAAACAGTGCAACTGTAACACTGAAGTGATTGGTTTTCCTAATGCTTTCCTTGGGAAGAACATTGTTTTCTTCTTCTTCTGGGACTTTTTTTCTGCTTCATAATAGCTTACAGATAAAGTTGAATAAAACCAGAAAACCTGCTAAGGTTTTCTGGTTTTATTCAAATTTCATTTCAGTTTTTCACTTCTTGAGGAATTCAAGCTTATTTTCATAAAAGTAAATCTAGCCAGTTCTTAGTCTCCTTTGCCAGTGGGATATTATAGCAACTGATTACTTTTCTGCTACTTTGTTGACTGGCTTACTAAGTTAATTTCCTATCCACAGGGTTATTGAGATGGAAATTGAAAGGAAAAAGTGCAGACTTTGTTTTATACTTACTACATCTTGAAAATGTTGTAAATTATTTGCATGGCAGGAAAGATTTTTGTACTACAGATGTAAAATAAAATCATAATGGCATTATCACCAGTGATGATAATTGTTTTGAATGGGCACGAGGTTTTATTTTCTCCTCCCCAACGTATTACCAACCTACTCCAGTGTTTTTGGAAGATTTTTTTTTTTTTTTGGCTATTTTTAGACCTTACTAATTTTTTCAGTGAAATAATTTATTCTAGCACTAAACATTGGATGGTTGAAGTTACACTAACTATACTATACTAGTGGTATGCTATTATATACATCTCTTCCCCAACTCTAAAGTTAGTAACTTCACCTTGGTAGTTTCAAATCAGCTGTGATGGGAGTATTTATATCATGAAAATCAGAATGTTAGAGCTTTTCCTTTTTCCTTGAGAAAAATTTACCAGTTGGGCAGCAGTGACCCACTGCTGTAATCCCAGTGATTTGGGAGGCTCAAGCAGGAGGATCACAAGTTCAAAGCCAGCCTTGGCAACTTAGCAAGACCCTGTCTCAAAATTTTAAAATAAAGAGGGCTGGGGGTGTGGCTCAGTTGTAGAACACCCCTGGCTTTAGTCCCCACTACCACAACAAAAAAGAGAACCAGTTTACCAGCACAACACTGAAAATCAACCATAACTTTTTTTTTTTTTTTTAATAATTTTTTAGTTTTTGGCGGACACAACATCTTTATTTGTATGTGGTGCCAAGGATCGAACCCGGGCTGCAGGCATGCCAGGCGAGCGCGCTACCGCTTGAGCCACATCCCCAGCCCTCAACCATAACTTCTTAAAAGAAAGTTTTTAAACCCTAATCTTGACAGACAGTATTTCTGAATGACTATTTTATGCATAGTTTAGAAAGAAAATTTAAAAGACATTTAAAATGTAGGACAAAGATTCCTTTGAAGAAAAGTAAGAACAGTTCCTGGCAACAAGTATTTGGTAACCAAATTCAAGAGAGAAATCCTGTGACTTCAATCTAAAGTCTTTTGCATTCATTATATTAAGACTATCATTAACACCAAAGTAAAAAAAAAAAAAAAAAAACAGCTGGCTCGGTGACACACACCTGTAATCCCAGCAGCTCAGGGGGCTGAGACAGGAAGATGGCAAGTTCAAAGCCAACCTCAGCAAAAGTGTGATGCTAAGCAACTCAGTGAGACCCTGTCTATAAATAAAATACAAAATAGGGCTTGGGATGTGGCTCAGTGGTTGAGTGTCCCTGAGTTCAATCCCCAGTCCCCCCACCCCCAAGAAAAAACAATAGTACTAATTGAGAATTTAACAGTAACATTACTTTCCAAACTATGGCACTCTTTTTAAGATTTTGTAAAAATTAAATTTAGCAAAATTGATATTAGAAAACATATGAAAATATCCTCTGACTATCCATAGTAAGTTTTCTAGGCTTTTACAAGTATGTCATTAAGCTTTGGCATTAATAGATTCTTTTGAGTCAAGTGCTGGTAAGCAATCAGTTCTATTAAGGTTGAGTAATATAGGAAAATTAAAGCATAGAAACAAGGGACCCTTTCAGATACAAAGCAAAATCAGGGAATTGCTGGATTACAATTTGGGGTTGGTCTGGGGAATTTTTAAACAGTCTGGATACAAAATTCTAAAATTATCTTCTAATTTAAGTCTGAACAGGAATTAAGGATAACTCAAAGTGAATTTGATCGTCAAGCAGAGATTACCAGACTTTTGCTAGAGGGAATCAGCAGTACACATGTGAGTATTTATTCATTGGAAATTCATTAGTCAAAGAATTAATGATCCTAAAGCAATTTGGAAAATAAAAACAGAACTCCCTTTTTAGTCATTTATCAAAGAAATTTAAGTTATGGTGCTTTCTCAAATAATATAAAGAAATATTTAAAATTTTTGCTTACTCTCATCCTCTCATCATCATCTACTTCTCCCATCCTTATCAAATCTTTTTTTTTTTTTTTTGCTTATTATTGACTACAATGTTCACTTAGGTTTATTTATTTATTTATTTATTTATTTATTTTTACTTTTTGGGAAGACTGATTAAGAAACTTTATTACAGAAAATGAATGCATCCAATGTCCCCAAGTACATTTGTGACAAGAACAGACACAAGGGAGACACAGACAATAGTTGCTACATTACAGCCTTGTTCTTTCCAAAAGATAAAACATTATTCAAGAACAGGGTAAGGGGGTTGGAAGAGAGTGTTTTGAGAAAAAAGTACTGTCCTTTTGACTTAATAACAGGTTGGCATTGCAAGAGGATTGGTCTAGAAATCAAGCTAAGCCTAACCTTTTGTGGTAATATCATGCCACTTAAAGCATCTCAGAGAAGCTAGAGAACAACATTCCACTGGGGCATCTAGTGGCAGTGTGTAAACCTTAAGAGTAGTGGTCTTGTAACAAGCAACTGGAGTCTCTCTATAACCAAAAGTCTGCTTAATCAAACATCATTTAGCTAAAACCTACACCCCACTTCTATCTGGCTACTGAGGGAGCATAAAATCCACCCCCTCCCATAGTTAGAAAACTATTTCCTTGGATTACAGGTTGAGTATCTCTTCCATGTCTGATGAGGTTGGCCTGTACATTGTGCATTGTGCAGTAGTAGCAGTTTCAGTTTAGAATGCCAAGTGACAAGGGCATGGCTAAAGCAGGATGAACAATCCTGGAACAAGTGCCTCTGGGCAAACCTAATGACCAAGGGTTTTTAAATTAGTGGAAGAATTAAAAAAACATATTTAGGACAAACAGTTCTGATGGAGAGGGAATGGTTATGAATGAAGATCAGCTGTGACCATGACTTGCACTCATCTAGGACCTGACACAGTAGAGAAGACAGCTCCTTAGACAAGCAAGGTTCCGAAGAGTGAACTTTTAAGAAAAAGCTACTTTCTTGTAAAATACCATACACACACACAAAAAAAAAGAAAAAAATTTCTATATCCAAGTGTTAATGCTAGGCAATGCTGACACTCATCCACAACAGTATTATCATTTGTTACTTCAATGAAGTACAGATAAGCCATCCACTGATATTTAGTATCACCATTTGCCACTGTAGCAACCACCCCCATCCTAACCTGGGCAAAATGTTAACACCATTTACTAATACAACCACTGAAACACAAACCAAGCTTCTTTCAGTTTAAGAATATTGAACAACAATCTACATTTCTGGTGAATAAGCTCAAATCACAGGTAGGCCACTCTCTATTTCATGATACATTTACTGCTTAGAAATGTTGATCCTATCGGCCTGCTGAAGTGACCCAAGATGGAACTTAAGAAACTTTCTTGGAATGTCTGATTTTTTGAATGAGGAAAACAGGGCCAAAATACAGATAATGTCCCCTACCCCACCCCATCCCCCCTCACTGGGGTCTAGGAGACAAGCAGCAGTTTAAGGCCTCCTCAAATGTTGAGCACAAGAAATAACTATGCATCCCATTACATGTGCAGGAGTCAGAGAGGAGTGAGAATAAATAAGGTATGAAGTTTTACACCCTATATACTCTGGAAGACATTCTTACTGTTTAGCAATGCATTTGACACCAAAAGGGGATGTAGAAGCCGAAGGTAAGAAGTAAAATCTGGAATTAGCTGGCCCCCATCCCACCTGCCTGCCTTCCTGAACACTACTGAAGGATGCTGGCCCTTGCCTGTCACTACATTCACTGGTCTACACTTCATCTTAATGCCATTCAGATACAACAAATCATGCAGTAACTTCAAGTAGCCCCCTCCTTCATCTCAGTCCTAAGCTGACCATGTGAGTAAAATAGAAGTTACCAGATTTATAGGGAGGAACAGTTTTAAAAATGTAATACTGTTTATTTAACTTCAAAAACATTTCAGCATTCTAAACATACAAAAAATAACATAACGTCGCAAATTGCATTTAAGTACAGAAGGTTCTTGAACTTTCATTGATGCAGTAGCTCTTTGCTGACAATGAAGAGTTCTACAGTTTGTTTGAAAACAAAGTTTAAAATCTACCGTACTTAACTAAAAATAAATTCAAACACTTCTCATGCCAGCTGACCCCCCTTTTTCCACAACTAAGAAAGGCAGCAGAATGCTGCTTACTACAAAAACAAGACAACCTGAAGCTAAATGGATGCCCAACGCAGTGTCAACAGGTCCAGCCTCACAGTGCACACCCTGAGCTACGGCCCCTCCAAAAGGCATCTTCCCCCCACAGCCTCAACGCCAAGCAAGGAGCATCAAGAGTTTGTCTCGGTTGTTTTGTTCTTTTTACAGACTATAGATATGTACAGTTGATAACTGAGGATTTCTAGCCAATAACCATATAGTTAACACCACCTTACAAATTAATAAAAAATGCCAGAAACATCTTCAAATGCCTTGTCACACCAACAGCAAAGTGCACAGAGTGAGGAGAACACGAGAGTGCCTTTTCATTTTAAAAATGTTTGGAAATATGTACAACTTTGATACAGTTTTAGGGTGCTCTGGACACCCAGGGCCACTTCATGTAAACCACTGACAATTTCTAGAGCATTTTGAGAGACTACAATATGATCGTGATCAAATTCTGAAATTAAACCTAATGAGAGTAACAGACACATCTCAAATAAGATGTGTCAATCATGGCGCTCCCCTACTCTAAGGTATTCACAATAAGACAGATAAACAGTTTTTTATTCATCCTCCTCCTCCTCTTCCTCCTCTTCTTCGTCTTCCTCTTCCACTTTTTTCCGGGCAACTTTAGCAGGACCCTTTGTGCCATCAAACTTTCCTTTAGACTTATAGTCAGCAACATCCTTCTCATATTTCTCCTTCAGCTTTGCAGCCTTAGTGATGTATGGCTGCTTTTCACTGTCACTTAAGTTATTCCACATCTCACCCAGCTTTTTTGCCACATCTCCAATGGAGATACCAGGATTTGTGGACTTGATCTTGGGGCGGAATTCTGAACAAAACAAGAAGAATCCAGACGGTGGTCTTTTGGGGGCATTAGGGTCCTTTTTCTTCTTGCCTCCCTTAGCTGGTCCATAGTCCTTCATTTCCCGATCATAGCGTACTTTATCTGCCTTTGTCATTTCATCAAATTTAGATTTCTCTTTCCCAGACATTGTCTTCCACCTCTCAGAGCACTTCTTGGAAAATTCTGCAAAATTGACAGGGACTTCTGGATTTTTCTTCTTATGTTCTTCTCTGCAAGTCTGCACAAAGAAGGCATAAGCAGACATCTTGCCCTTTGGTTTCTTGGGGTCACCTTTAGCCATCCTGACTGTATTGTTCCCTAGTCTGGGCAGCGCAGGGCACGACGCGCGGCTCAGCACTTCCCAGCCTCGAGCTCCACTGAGGTTGATTTTAAAAATAAGGCTCATAGTAAAATGATTCTTGCATATCACAGTGCCTTGTCCCATCTTTAGCATTTACCACTTTAAGAACCTAAAACTGACTCTTAACTTTCCTTCATAGGCCCATCACCTCCGCTGTCTGAATGACTTTGTAGAAGCCCAGATGACTTACTATGCACAGTGTTACCAGTACATGTTAGACCTCCAGAAACAACTGGGAAGGTGGTAATTTCCTCTTTGCATATTAAGTCCTGATATGAGAAGAAATTCAGATTTTTATACAAGAATAGCAATGGTGAAGATTAGAAGAATCAAAAGGCTTTTATTAGTTTACATAGAGTTGTATTTTTTTAATATGTCAACGGACCTTTAATTGACTTATTTGTATGTGGTGCTGAGAATCGAACCCAGTGCCTCACACATGATAGGCAAGTGCTCTACCACTGAGCCACAACCCCAACCCCTAGAGTTGGATTTTTATTTTTTTTTATTTTAAAGGAAAATAATGTTCAGACTAATGAGATAACAAAACATTTTGAGCTTTTCTGACACAGAGGTTAATAGGGATGAGAAGATAATTTAAATGAATACCTTTTTAGTGCCACATAAAGAAAGCTTTAGAAGTATTTGAGGTTTCACTTTTTTCTTGATACTGAATACTTTTTGCTGTTCATTGAGGGAGATATAGGTTCATTGACAGGTACTCTTCAAGATAAACAAATTTGTATAATCACTATTTTAAAAAAAGTTTTTTAATATTCTGTAAGACTTCAAGCTCTCTGTTACGATTATTCTGAGTAAAGCAAAATAGTATGTAAAGCACAGTCGTTCATTCTTCAGAAATACCTGCCATGTGCCAGGCACTGTTATATTCTAGGGTTACAGCATCAAACAAAACAGGCAAGAATACTTGCCTTTATGGAATTTAGATTGTAATGTACAAAATAACATATAGGACAAATATAGTCCTTGCTATCATAATACTTAAAAGTCCAGGTGGGAATACACACAGTAGCTGAATAGGACATATGATAAATTTAAAAAAGTAAAAGAAGTGCAGGGTGTTGTGAGGATATCTTAACTGTGACTCAGTTGTGCCTAGCAAAATTTCCAAGTGAAGTTATTTTAGTGGGAGTCATCTAAATGAAGAAAGGTAGGGTGAATATTCTAGGCAAACTAAGAACATGTATATTGAAAGATCTAGGGGGCAAAACTCAGTGGTAGAGCACTTGCCTGGCATTTATAAGGCCCTGGGTTTGATCCCAGCATCACAGAATTTTTTTTTTTTTTTAAACTTCAGTAAGGGGCTGGTAATGTAGCTCCTTAAGTGATATAGTACTTACCTAGCATGCACAAGGCCCTGGATTCCATCCCTAGCATGTGGGGGTGGGAGGTGGCTTAAATATGAATTTTCATAGATAATTTCTTACCTTAGAAATGTTTGAAGTTAAATGATTATAAACAAGTCATTTTGTACTGTTTTCTAGTTAATATTATTAGTGAAGCAATAGCCTTAAAATAGAAATCTGTCTTCAAATTGTTCATAAGCATATTAATCACAAGATTTCACTGATTGCTACTTAAACTTTTTTTCTAAAAAATAGAATAAAATGAACTTGAGAATTTTTCCCTATATATTGATTTTGTATTTCATTATAATTATCCATCATAACGAATTATTTGAATGTCTTATCCTTTCATTTATTTATATATCCTTAAGGAAATAGTATCCTTTCATCTTTATGTCTTCAGCTTATGACAGTAATGCAGTACTCAATAAATATTACTGGAATGAATTGGAAAATGTGATTGATCCATTTTACATAAAAAGAGTTTAAGTATGCTAATATTTCTCAAAGCATTAACTTAAGAAACCTTAAAAAAAAACTTAAATCATTTTTTTCTGGGATGTAAGTAGCCATTATATTTAAGTCAATAAAGACAGCTTTGAAACAAATTTTCAAGATTTATATTTGAAAACCATCTGAATTGTCTCTAGTATAATTGGCCCAAGAGGCAAGAGGTAACTTGAATCATTAAAGTATAAAATAATTAACATCTGCAAATTGTCCATTTGGAGGTAGAAGATAAACAGTGCCACCAAGTGGTGGCATTCAGGAACTTTAATCACTTTGAAATAGTTAATTGAACATTTTCTTTTCCCACAGTTTTCCATCCAGTTATCTTTCTAACAACAATCAGACTTCTGGGATACCTGTGCCATCTTCTTTAGCAAATGCAGTTGGTTCTCCTGCTGTGGCTTCAACAAGTGGCATAGTAATCACCTCTCCGTCCAACCTCAATGACCTTAAGGAGTCAAGTGGCAGCAGGAAGGCTAGAGTTCTCTATGATTATGATGCTGCGAACAGTACTGAATTATCACTTCTGGCAGATGAGGTAAGTAATGTGGGTATGAGAAGAAAATTATATCACAGCTTGACATATAATAACAAAATTCAAATTCCTCATTACTTATTCAGAAAGTTTATCATGGATATTTTATGACTTTCAGGTGGTTATATTGACATTTTATGAAATTTTAATATAATTGAATATCACAAAAATATTTTAAACTTTTAACTGCCAAATAACTTGAAGATATATAAAAATGCCTCCAATAAAATCCTTAATCTTTCAGCAAAATTGATAATGTTTAAAGTCCACTTATAGGAAGTAATTTAAACAAATTAAATACCAATCTGGTTTGTTATAGTTTTATTTTTAATATAGTTAATAACTTGAAATATTTTATTTTGTAGGTGATCACTGTGTTCAGTGTCGTTGGAATGGATTCAGACTGGCTAATGGGGGAAAGGGGAAATCAGAAGGGCAAAGTGCCAATTACCTACTTAGAACTGCTCAATTAAATAGGTGCACCTATGGAAAAATTACCCATCATGACACCCTATTTATATATAATTAACTCCAAGTAGAGCAGTTTTAAGTATCTTCCATTTTAATGTCTTAAGAGACTGAAAGAAAAATTTACCAGTCATCAGAAACTGGCTTTTCTGCCAATAAAGTTGCATGGTAAATATTTCATTACAGAATTTATGTTAGAGCTTTCATGCCAAGAATGTTTTCTTTCAAAATTCTCTTTCTACTGAGATTTCACTAACAGCTTCTATACTTGAGCCCCAACTTAAAGCAGAACTGTTTTCTACTGAATTTTTCATTAACAGCAAGCTTTTCTTTTATGTAAAATAAATTTATTGTGAATTGATATCAGTGACTCATTTATTAGGTATAATTAATAACCAAAGAGTAAAGTTAAAATTTGTTTTCAACTTTTGATTTAAAAAAGAGCTGTCAGATACAAACTCTTCTGTGAAGAATATGTTTTTAAATGCTCCCATAAACAGAAATGCAATTATACCATTTTTACCTTGTTGGTCAACAGGAATCAGATTACTTCAATACTATGTTTTAATGGACTACTTTTGTTTTATTTTGTTTGAATACTACTGAATTGTTTCTTTGGAATTTAAAAACAACTAATCCTTGAATAGCATGACCATATTTCTCTGATAAGAGTTGTAGTTAAAGTTCTAATACATTTGGAACAAACTGAGTTTACTAAAAATAATAAGATTATTTGATTGCCACAATTTAATGCATAATCAGAATTGGATTCATTAAGAACATAATTCAGTAAAGAGGATTAGTTATTGAACAAGTAAAATGTGAGTAAAAATATGGATTAGTGCAGCTGTGTTCATTGTTGAGTAAATTATATACAAACAAAACAAACTTTTGGTTATTCTGAGCTTACTAATAACACTTTGAAGATTTATTAGTGAATGTAGATTATCTTGGCTAGGGCTCGGATCTCTGGTTTTGAATCACACACTATTAAAATTATTAGTAATTCATTTGGAACCAGAGAATTGCTATTTGGACATTGCTAGCAATCAACAGTTGCTATAAATCAGCATGTTGAAGTTTTTTCCTGTGTTAGGACTTCTGTTCTCCTTCATTTACTTAGCAGACATTTATTGAGGGCCAGGTACTATGTTGATCAGTTGGGGACACTACCATATTGCACACAGTTCTTTTCCTCTGTAGAGCTTTTCCTCTTAGAGGATACAGAAAAATAAAGCAGTTGTTCTATAATAGGGTTAGTGTTAATGATGGAAGAAATAAAGGGTATTGTGTTTAGGAATCACCTAACTCAGAACTGCAGAATGAGAAATGGTTTGGGAGGAAGTGTTCCAGGTAGAAGGGAAAAAGATACTCTAGGCTAAGAGCCAAGACATCATAAGTAGTTCAGTCTTAAGCATGAAATGCAACAGTGTAGTACATTTATTCAGAGAATGTTAATCTATCAAAATGATATATTTTGGTAGTTTTAAAAAAATGAACACCATTTTAAAATATTCTTTTGTGTTAAGAGCTCCTAATAAGAGCTTGGTAAGCATGTTAATTTAGTTCAGTAAAAAGTTTAACTGTAGCTGTTGCCCTTTTATTTCTGTTAGGAGACAGATTCCTGTGTAATTTCATAGTTGTACAGGATGCTTTGACTCACCGTGAATTGCCACATGTAACCCCCGAAGCTGCTCAGGCTGGTTAGTTTTCTCTAGATCCAAAAAGTGATGCTTTTTTTCGCCCTAAGAGAGGAAGTTTTACAGACTAGAGTACCATCTGTTATGTAAGTCTAGATTTAGGCTTTGAAAGATCATTAAAAAAATTCAGGTCAACTTAAACAGCAACTTTAAATAAGGTTTATGGAAAGTAGAATAGTGAAAGGCAAAGAATATGGGTAATGGAGTGAAATAATCCTGGGTTCATATCCAGCCTTCCTCACATACTCTTTGAGCTTCAACTCAGACATATAACTGCCCTTTCTTGAATAAAATGGGGATAATTATTATGCCACTTTAGGTTGTTTTGAGATTATGCAGCAAATGTTATGTCAGGTGATCTTTAGGGAAAGACTTGGCACATAGTAAACACATTGTATAAATATCAGTTTCCTCTTATTATCCCCTTACCTTCCTGTCCTACCCAGACTGTGGGCCTTATTTATGACCGTACAAGAGGGACCTCCTAAATCCATGCTTTGCTTACTCCCTATCAATTCCATTCTCTACCCTCTTTAAATCAGACCTGGATGCAGGTTCAACCCAACCACAGTCAGTATAAATTATTTATCAGAAGTTTCTGCTTTCTATCAGGTGAATATTGATTATTGAAGGCTCCTATACATTATTGGTTTACTATAGTGTTAATACATGCAAAGGCTTCTTATACCTTTTACTTCCATTAACAGCACAATATGTAGGCTTGTTCTTATGTTTATTGCTTTTCATTTTAATGGGGTTTTGTTTGGTTGGGTTTTTTTTTTTTTTCATTTTGGTTTTGGCTTATTTAAAATCATAGGTTGGGGTTTTTTTCTCAGGCAATAGCCCAAGAATGTCCTTAAGCATGGAAGAAAGCTTGGGAAACCTGTTATTTCATTATGCAATTCAGAGGCTGGGGAGTCAGCTTAGTGGCAGAGCAACTTGCCTTGCATGTGAGAGGCCCTGGGTTCAGTCCCCAGTACTAAAAAAGCAAATAATTGTTGTACAATTCAGAATTGCTTAAATAAGCCCCATGGCTCTGAGCTTAATCCAGAAGTACAGTAATATGTGAAAGGTGCACATACATGTGAAATAATAAACTTGGAAATATTTGTAGTCTCTATTACAAACAGAAAAAGTGATTAGATTGTATCTACTTTATTCTCAAGGCAATCTCACCTACAAGGTTAGTGTTAAAACTTTTTTATGGTGCTAATAAAAAAAATCATATCACAGGATATGAAGTCCCCAAAATGGAAGTGTACCTCACTCTGGGCAACATGGGAAATGAGAAACTTGAGGCCAGGGTTCCTAATGAGCTACAGCCCATCTCCTAGTCTGCTGTTATCCTTCACCAGAACAAGGGAACAGAAGGAAACTGCTATTGGGAGGACATTTCTGAGATCAACTGTAAAAAATAAAGAGCTTACCCAGAGAGGTCCAGTTTACCTCCATGCTTTGTTGATGGGATTCCTGAAAAATATCCCTACCCTATCTCCCAAACCCTGAAATTTTGAAGTATGTTGCCTTAGTTGCCCTTCAAGCCTGAGTGAGGAGCCATAATGGACAAGTGGCCTAAAAGCTAACTTTGCCTTAACTCGTTCTCTAGATGGTTAAGAGGCTCCTATCTCATGTTGAGATTCTAAAGGTAGGAGGGATTTATGTGACCACACCTTCCCTTTCTCCCACAGAATCCTAATTAGGAAGTTTATTCATTAGAGCAGTGGTTGTCAAAGTGTACATCCAGATCAGCAATATCAGCAGCATTGCCTAGAAACTTGTTAAAAATGCTAATTATCATTTTTAAAGATTCTACTTTTATTTATACTTACCTTTTGTCTTCAGGGTCCTCTAAAACTACTGTTAGTATCCTGTGTGGTAGCTTTTTAACTAATTTAAGATTAAATCTCATCTTTTTTACTGTGTTCTAACACTAATAATTTTAATTAGTTATTTTTATAATTTGTTTACTTAGCATATATCTGTTACTCTAGAACACAGGCTTTCTGAAATAAACACTAAATCTTTTGATCAAAATTCCTCTTAGCACAAGACCTAGCTCATAGTACGTACTCAATAAATATTAGTTGAATGAAAGGGAAAATGGAAATTCCTAAGTCTTCTCCACGACCTGCTGATTCAAACTCTGGGGGTGGGGCCCAACAATCTGTTATCACAGGCCATTTGAGGGATTCTGTTGCAATCTAAAGTTTGAGAACCACTGCAGTTGAACTTGCCTTTCACCTTCAGGATTATTATCTGACCTCACTTGAAAACTTTTGCCTGTCTGCCTTTTAACTCTTACCATCATTACTCTGAAGGGTATAGGAAACTTACTAGTATATATTATAAGTGGGTGTAAAAGTAAAAGGGCATGTTTTAGTGTCAGGGAAATATTGCTTAGAATGCCAGTATCTAGGCGCTGTGGAAGGTTTCTAGGAATAAGGATCCCTCAGCCTAAAGAAAGACAAGCACTACTATTGCACACATTTCCACTCAGCACAGTGCCTTTTAATTGGTGTCTAACATCAAAACATCCTGACAAATCATTAAAGCAGTATTGGACTAAAATGTATATCCCTGTGCCTCAGGTTGCTAAGCTCTCTCATTCCTACTTTGAAGGAGACTTTTTTAAGAATTCTTAGTGCTTTTTTTTTTTTTTTACAATACAAGTCATAACCATATTGGCAAAAAGAAAAAAAATTAGTTTTAATAAAATTCCACCATCCAGGGAGAACCACTATTATGCATATGGACTTCCAGACTCTCCAGTTCATTTTTAGATTTTTTTAAAATGGGATCAAATTGTACATGCCATTTTGTAACTTCTTCACTCAATAGTACCATGACTATCTTGTTATGTCATATATATTTCTACATCTTTTTAAATGGCTGCATGATATTTCATCATATGTGCCACATTTTATTAAACTACTGTTGAATTTTTAGGTTTCCAGTTTTTCACTAATAAATTAAAGAACATTGTGTTGCTAAAATCTTGTGTGTTTCTGATTATTTCCTTAAGATGAATACTTTGAAGTGGAATTACTAGTAAAGAAAGTACTCCAGTTTATAAAGGAATGCTATGGATTTGGGGGCAAGAAGGACTTGTTTTTTGTTTTTGTTTTGGGGGACTTCCAACTGAATGTTCTTAAAAGTGTTTAAAAACAAAGTGTAGGCTGGCTCTATAGCACACACCTGTAATCCCATTGGCTGTAGAGCTGAGACAGGAAGATCGTGAGTTCAAAGCCAGCCTCAGCAACTTAGCAAGGCCCTAAGCAACTCAGTGAGACCCTGTCTCTAAATAAAATATTAAAAAGTGCTGGGGATGTGGCTCAGTGGTTAAGTGCCCCTGGGTTCAATCCCTGATACCAAAATAAAATAAAGGATAAAAGATAAATTAAAAGACCCAGCAAAATTAAAACAAATGTCGGTCTTAATTTTTCTGGCTAGACATTTGTTCTCCTTTCTGTCATATTTTTGTGATACTTTGGAAATGTTTGTAATACTAACTGCTTCTTGTTTTTGTTGTTTTGTTTATCTCTTAGGATTATCAACTTTCTCATTTTTGCTGAGGTGTGGTAGAAAAACCACCTTAGCTAGAGTGGAATTTTGTGGTAGCTTTGATGCTGGCTTACTTGCAATGGTTTCAGGGAGCATGGCCATACTGGGGAAAGTAGGACTCTGGAAAGTAGGCAGAGCACCAGCTCTCCCACTTGGCTGCCTGACTTATGTCAGTCAATAAATCTCTTTGGGCCTTGTTCATCTCTAGAATGAAAATATAAACCCACCTGGTACATTTGAAAGGATTAACTATCTTAACAAAGCAGCTGGCACCTGGTATATAATAAACAACTTATTAGGGTTTCCAAAGTGTATTGGAGCAGTTGCTGTTGTTAACCTGTGTGGAGTAAATATCAGTACTTGAAAGTAGTCACAATAAATGGGCATTGCCTTGTACACCCTGCTCTCCTACAAAATGAAGTTCTTACAGCATCTGGCTCATTTTTTTCAGTCAAGTATTCAAGTAATCTAACCAGATCCTCCAAAGTGTCCAGTGGCAGATTGGTAAAAACTTTACTAAGCTTTTATAGCAATGTATAAATGTGGTAATGTTTTAAATATTGAGGGGAGTGTGTCAGCCTTACCATATACTTCCCCTCTGACTAAAACTGACCCAACCTTGGCCACAGCTGATCTTTATACTTGGAAAACATAACCTGTACCTGTGAGAGACTGACATAGAAGACAGTAAGTTCAGCATCTCTGGAAATGGAGAACACATAATTCGTATGTCCATATTAAGAGATACTTAGAGAAGTATGGGAATTCTAAAAAGGTCAGGGTCCCAGGGTGATGGCTTCAGTAATCATAGCAAAGCCCCAGAGACCAACCCATTTCAACATTTGGATGAACACAAGAAAATTTAAATTACCCAGATGCATCTTCCTGCTGACCCCTGACCAGCCCTCTCCTTCAGTGGTATGTACAATTTCCAGTGCCTGCTCACTGCTGCTCCAGACAATCAGAACACCAAGGCATGGTGAGAGCTATTTATTCTTTCCCCATTACACTCAGATCAGGGTCTCAGAAAGCACAACTTAAAGCACAAGGGCTCTTAAAATTTACACGCACACAGTCAATTCTCCCAGGAGAAAGCCCTCACTAAGGCAGCTAGTGTAGATAAATTCCACTAGTGAACACTGCAGACCCAGCACCAAGACTTTTCTTTGCCCTATAGTCTTAAGTGACAGAAGCTGCTTAATATCTAGTCCATTTCTACCTTAAGTCCCTCTTAGGGGCATATTACTGTCCAACTCTGGCTTTGCTTAGGAACATCTCCCAACATCCACATGTTTTAACGTATTTGGAGTGTTAAGACTTATAGAGTCTTACCCTGTTGCTATTGCTATAAAATGTTACTATTTTGCCCAAAGTGTCCTATTTGGCAATTAAGATTGTAGACTTTGGAATCAAAGATACCAATTTTTAATCTACCACCTATTGGCTGTGTGTTGAACAAGTTACATTATCTCAATTCCTGTTTCTTTGTCTATGAAATACAGATTAAAATGTATAACTCCTAGGTTTGTGGCAAAAAGTAGTTTGTGGCAAAAAACCAGCAGCATCATTATTACATAGGAATTTATTAGATATGCCAAGTCTCAGGTCCCTACTGAATCAGAAGCCCTAGAGATGGGGCACAGCAATTTGGGTTTTTAACAAGAACTTGGGTGATTTGATGAATACAGAAGAGGGTAAACTACCAGTTGTGAGAATTAAACAAAACTGCATGCATGTAAGGACTTGATTTAATAACTCGCATAGAGTAAATACTTAACAAATTTATAGCTCCTATATTACCCCTATTAGAATTCCTAAAGTAATGAATGGACTACACAGTCTTCAAGCAACGTTAAATATATATTTCTCATAAGAAAGCTTTTCACAAGAATTTGGCAGCTGAAGGTTTGAGGTTAAGACTTTTTTGTTTTGGTTGGTTTAGGTTTGGTTTGGTTTTAAGGTACTGAGGGTTGAACCCAGGGGTGCTTTACCACTAACCTACATCCCCAGCCCTTTTTATATTTTTGTATTGAGACAGCGTCTCACTAAGTTGCTAAAGCTGACCTCTAACTTGCAATTCTCTTGCCTTAACCTCTCTAGTAGCTAGGATTACATGCGTTACTGCTCCCGGCTTGAGACTGATTTTCAGTGAGCACATGGAGTACAAATTCCTACACTTTAATCAATTATGTAGAAAATGAGTTAATTTTTTTTTTTACCAGAAATAACTGAAATCCGTTTAGAAAGTCATTGTACTTCTACAAAAAGGAGTATTAGAGAAGGTTTTTCTCAAAAAGTAGTTTAGGGTCTGCTTCTACACATGGAAAAATAGGGCAATTGAAGTTCTGATATTCCATATCATAGATGACAACCGTGATCATTTTGACCTGAGATTCTCAAAGTATATGTTGCCTATTTTATGCTGTGGTCATAAAACAATTCCTATCATGCATTGAATAAATGGCTAGCTTTATTCCATGCACCTTCCTGATAAATACCTCAAGATAAATATGTTTCATAATGTAACCCTAGGAAACAATAAATGAATTCACATTCTGCATAGAGTGTTTGGCTATAAACCAATTACATGTTACAGGAGACTAAAATAATTGCAGTTTTAGAATAGTTTATCATAAGAGATTTAGGCAGCAAGTCCAATAGAAATTAAATTTGTGGTTATGTACCCTCTGGCAAATTATTCCCTTAACCTCTTAGGCCCATAGATTCCTCATCTGTAAAATGAAAATATTAAACTAGATGATCTCTCAGAAGTTCCTTCTAGCTCTTGCATCCTAACATGCCCTAAAAAGTCAAAGTTGTTCACGTGTTAATAATTAAACTAAACTGCAAATGATTAACTTAAAAGCATGCACAATTCTACTGACAGCAATTTGTTGGGGTTATTTTCTTCATATTTTACAGTACAAAGCTTCTCAGTCTGAATTTTCTAGAAAAGGCTGAAGGACAACTTGTGAGATAGTCCTTTGGAAATCCCTCCTGGACTGATCTCACCTCACCTTACCTTTTATAGCAATAGCAATAGGGTAGGCTTCTGTAACTCAGAAAGTTATGCTCCAACTTTCTAGTAGGTTCTAATGAGCATATATTAACAGTGGCACTGTTTTAAACACTTGGGGATTTTTATATTCCCTTGGGAAATACTGCTAACATTTATTGGTATTAATAACATTTATAGTGTTTGTTTATGCTAGTTTCTTTGAAACTAGCAAGAAAGCATACTTGCCCCCATTTTACAGATGAGAAAACAGAATTTTACAGCTTTGCCAGAAAGTGGCAGAGCTGGTCTCACTGCTTGTCTTCCCAGTTCAAAGCTCAAGCTCTTAATCAGTGTTTAACACAGACACCCATATTTTTATATGTGCCCCCAAATATGGTCAATGGCTCTTTATTGTCTGCACTTCTGGGATAGTAATTTTTCTTGGGAAAGAAAAAAAAATGTTTATCTTAACATAAAGTATCTATCTATAAACCATTATTTAACTTACTAAAAATACCTACAAATTTCGTGAAGCCAAGCTAGGATCTGCAGGCCCTGTTATCATCACAGCTGAAAGTGCAAAGAAATCAGCATTGGCTTAACTCAGGCTTCCTAAAGTTCAGGTCCCATAAAACCAGGTTGAGGCCCATTCATCTTGTGTTTCAACAAGCTCTCCAGGTGATTCCAATGTACATGTTCAAGAACCAGGAATTTAAATACAGCGGAGAAGCTAAAATGGCTTTTCTGTCCCTCACTTTCAAGCTGACTCACTTGTAGAAACAATGAAAGAGAATAATGGGCCAGGCATGATGGCATATATCTGTAATCCCAGTGATTCAGAAGGCTGAACAGGAGCAAGTTCAAAGCCAGTCTCAGCAATTTAGTGAGGCCCTAAGCAACTTAGTGAGACCCTGTCTCAAATTTAAAAAAAAAAGACCGTGGATGTGTCTCAGTGGTTAAGTACCTTGGGTTCAATCCCTGTTCAAAAAAGAAAAAAAGAGAGAGAGAATGATGACAGGTCCCAAAATATTACTCCAGGCTACTAAATTAAACTGAAATATAATACCATTTTACTATCAATTAATAGGCCATTCACTAGTGAGAATTTGATAAGCAAGTGAAAAGGCTCAGAACATAATTTTGCCAGGAACAGGGAAAAGAACCCATGAATTTATTCCAAAGTTTATTCCAAACTTAAGCGAGAAGGGAAAGAATATGCTTGTATACAATTTGTCTCTTATCAAAGTAAGAAATCTATATAATTTTATCGTTTCTTTCTAGCCAGTCACTTTCCAATGAAGGGGTTATATGCAGGACAAGAGCACATCATTAAACAAAATAAGTGCCATTCCTTGGCATTTAAAAGGTGCCAGTCACTGAGTGGAGTGCTTTACATACATCCAGTTTCATTCTTGTAACACTACACAGTAGGAATTGTTGTCCTCTGTGGAAGGACAGCTCAGATCCAAAAAAAGATTTAGGACCAGACAGGTGGAAGACAATGGAAGGCACAGTTGTGATAATAGACATGCTTTATTTGAAGGTGGCAGCAGCCCCCAGCCAGCCCCCAGCTCCAGCCCCAAGTCATCCCCTTGACCCAGTTAGTTCCATATATAGCCCCCTGAGCTGTTTCCATAAGCCTTTTATTTTTGTTTTTGTTTTCTAGTACCAGGCATTGAACTCAGGGGTGCTTAACCACTGAGCCACATCCCCTGTTCTTATTTTTCATTTTAAGACAGGATCTCACTAATTTGCATAGGCCCTCACTAAATTGCTAAGGCTGGCTTCCAACTTGCAATCCTTCTGCCTTAGCCTCTTAAGTTGATGGGATTACACTGCCTGGCTCCATAGGCCATTTTCACATGCAGGCCAGACAAAGAAGGTACATTGCCAAAAGGTTAAATAAGTGGGCACATGTAAATTTTTGGCACAAGTGAATGTTTATGACCTTGAATTCATATGCTGAATCAGGGTGTTTATTCAACTACATACTAAAAAACAAACAGCCCACCAGAAGCCTCTGCAAGGGAGCCTAACTGCAGCCATCTTGGGCCCGCCCTACATTCCACTGTACAGATGAGAAAACTGAAACTTAAAGACATTTAAGTGTGAACCTGCTATTTTCACAGCAGAGCTCCCGAGTCTCTAGAGATTTCCTAAACTGAGTCTCCCTTTCCTTTCCCTTCTCTTGATGCTCTTGCCTCTATCCCTTTACCCTAAGACTGTCAAATACAGGAGGCCATCACTCTGGGCCTTTCTTCACAATCCATTTCCACTTTTAACTATCAATATGATGCCCACTTAGGCTAATTTAAGCCAAATCTGTAAACTCAAGCTGTCCAACACCCAGACAGCTGCCCTAAGAGAGCTAATGAGGCTCAAGGACCCACAGGGGCTGGGGGACAAAGAATGCCCCTCGGAGGTGAAAGAAGAAGAGCAGCAGTATAGAAAGCCTGACTTGATAGGAGATGGGAAATGCATCAGCAATGACACTGAACATAGAGATATAAAGCAACTAACAAAGAGAACAGTGGAAAATGTGATTGGTCAAGCGAGAAATTAAAAGAAGTGCACTCATTTCTGTAAATAGTGTATTATTTGTGCTTCACTGCCATATAGCACAACAACTAGCCTGCGTATGATTAATGAGTTGGATTAACTCTGTAGCTTTAAATTATCTTGTTAGAACACTGCCTTCTAACAAGTCAGTAACAGTTGACTATTTCACAGTTGGACAACCATTGTTCGTATCTGTATTTCCCTAGGTTAGAGAGCACATATCCACCAACGGTACATACATTCTAAAGCAAATTTTTCAAAAATCCCTGAGTTTGTTAGTGAACAAATATTGGTACTGATCCAGAAACTTGTAGAGCTCCGAGCAGCCACATGTCTATATTAGAACCCTACCTGGCTGCAGTTGAGAGATCCCCTTCCACTTGTGGTCACTTTTTTTTTTTTTTGTGGTAGCTTTGCATTACTGATATAGGAACCTTGGTTTCAGGCAGGGTGGCCAAGCCAGGATTACTTTGCCTGTCCTCCCTACCACTTTCCCAGGTCCCTCTCTCTGTGATAAAAGTGATTTACACTCATTATCTCATTTTCACAACCTGTGAAGCAGGTACTACTCTTATCTGTGTTTTACAAAAGGGAGAATGAAGGCTTTTAAATCACATATCCTGGTAGAGTAGCAGAGCCTGGACTTTGATCCAGGGCTCCCTAATTCTGAAAGCCTTACTCTCAATTTCTAGAAAGGGCCCCCCAATGAACTATGATATCATGTAGCCTGGTCAATGTTTGGGATGGATAGGAGCAGAGGCATCCTTTCTATAGCCAAAGTACAGTGCAGCCTCTGAAACGCATCTGAACAAACAACTCCAGCACAGTTTGATGGTTACTGCCCAGGGGGCGCTATTCCAGGAAATGGGTCCTCTTTCCTCTCATTCCTCAAACCCTGTGGTGCCCACTGTTATGGTCCCAACCCTACCAGAGTGTAAGCAGGGACATTTTCTAGCCTGTCAGTGATATAGAAAGAAGCACCTCGCCTGTTGTCCCCAGTCTACTCTGTTCACCTCAGTAACTTATCCACAGGATCTCTAGAGAATCAAGAGCTTGAAACACAGAGCTTATTCACATACTGTAAAATGGTGATAAGACTCCCAGGTCAGTGCACCAAAATCTCTTATCTAAAACATTCCTGAAAATCCGTAGTGCAGCCAAACCAGAACAGTGTAGAGTTGAAGACCCTTAAATTTCTCAGAGCCCAGACTTTTTCCAGGCCCTTTTATCCCAAGGTAGGGACAAGTACATAATAGGAAGTAATAACAGCTAGCACTGAAGGAGCACTTACCAAATGCTTGACAGTGATCTGTGTGTACATGTGACCTTCACAGCTGCTTTAGGCAGCTAGCACAATTATTAGGCTCAAGTAACAGGCATAAAAAAGAAGACTTCCAAAAGCTACAGGGGCGAACAGAGCCCAGGACTTTGCATCCAAAGCCAGGGTGACAAGTCACTGCTGTCTTCCCTCAGTGGCCTGTAGTTGCTGCCTGAGAACTAGGAAGGGAACTGGAGGCTGGGTGGAGGGTCCACAAAGGAGGTAACTCCCACAGTGCATACGTGGAAATTGCGAGCCAGCAGGTATGGGGCTTGATGGGAACCCGGAGATCCCTCCACAAAGGTGGGGAAGAGTGGGAAGGGGGACATCCATAGGATCTTCTGTGCCTCCAGAAGAGGAAGGGGTCAGAAGAAAGGAAAGGATCTGGGGGTAGCTGGGAGCTGATTGTACTAGAGAAAAAAGAAGTTGCTCCTTCCTCCACAGTTTCGACTGCTGCTCTGAAGCATGATCTGGGGCAAGTTAACTTCTCAGTAAAATAAGGACCATCACAATTCTCACCTGTACAGTCTTTGTGGGGATTCGATAATTTGCCTGAAGGGATTTGCTTGGTACCTGGCACCCATCCAATGCTTGTCTTCTTGGGATGCCCATTATCATTACACCACATCATTTGACTCTGGAAACAGCCAAAACCCACCAAAAAGCCCGTTGTAACTGACAATGCTAAGGCAAGATTACAAGGAAGAGGGGTCTGCATCTAAACTTTGATGTAATGTTCATGGCAGCAGCAGGACCTCCTCCTTCACCTCTGTTAACGGAAGCAAAAATTGCAGCCTGCTTTCCTGCAGTCCTTTCCCCAGCCACCAATAAGAGGCATAATGAATGGGCTCTAGTCCCTCCTCCTCAATTCCACTTTTTCACCCTCAGAGGTTAGAGCTAAGAAGCTGTGAAATGGAGAAACACAACCGGCAGGAGGGAAAAGGCAGCCAAGTGAAGCTGGCCCTGAACACTCAGGCCTGAGAACAGGCCATAATTTACTCTGAAATGGTCTCTAATGGTGATGGGGGGATTGGGGTGAGAACAGAGGGGGGGAAATGGATGCCCCTTGAAGTTTTCATCAAAAACCTAATGAACCACACTTTATGAATGCAATGGTGTTTTACGACCTAAACTGCAATTCTTTGAAATGTCCAAGTCCAGAGTCAGCTCTCTTTGTTTCCATCCCACTACCAAGGGAAGCATTGCTGTCTTTGCCACCCCGATGTTATTCTTTGATTGGCCAAAATAAAAAAAAAGAAAAGACAAGGCAGGATGGATGGGTACTAAACTTAACATTTGATTTCACCATTTCCTGTTATACATTAGCTGAAGAGGCTTTTGGAAGACACAGCAGAGACATTGTATGTAAATCGATAACAAATGTTCTCTTGTGTACAAACCATGAACACTGGCTAGCTAATTTTCATGGCATCCCTATAAGATAAGTGAGTTTTATTACCCAGCTCCAGTTCAATTCTTCTTCAGCGTTTTAATCAGCCGAGATGATTCTATTTGAATTTATCTCCATGATTTTTGCCAGCGCCTTTCATTTTCATCAGATTTTCTTGTCAAAGGCAAGCACAGCCAGCACGGGCCATTAGGCACTGCAGAATGGGGCAGATGAGCAGGATGGATAATCAACAAGACATTGGCATGGGATGATATGCATAGTTGGAGACGACAGGTGAGGGGGCCCCACCACCCAGCTAGCAATGCTGGG
This sequence comes from Marmota flaviventris, assembly GCF_047511675.1. Taxonomy (NCBI): domain Eukaryota; kingdom Metazoa; phylum Chordata; class Mammalia; order Rodentia; family Sciuridae; genus Marmota; species Marmota flaviventris. The sequence continues at coordinate 73,165,950 of NC_092507.1, forward strand.
GGAATAGTCCAGTTGGAGTCAGTACATCTTTCTACAAATGCAATAGGATAGATAAAACATGAGCATTTAGGCAATAGTAGTGATAGTAGAGGATATGGGATATTCAACAGATGTAGAAATTATTCCCAAAAAGTAGGCATATACTTATCTCCATGAAAGAGGGCCCCCTCCTGTTCCCATTGATGGTGGGTTAACCATGTGATCTGTCTTGTCCAGTGGGATGTTAGTAGGTGTCAGTCCATTTTGTATTGCTATAACAGGATGCCTGAGATTGGTTACTTCATAAAGAAAAGAGGTTTATTTAGCTCGCAGTTCTGGAGATCCAAGAGCATGATACCCGTGTCAGCTTCCAGTGAGGAGCTACCACTGGTAAGTAGCATCCCATGGTAAAAGAATGTACAATAGAATGAAGCCATGGTAAGAAAGAAATAGACCTGGCAGAGGCCAGGTTGCTCTTTTATAACCTGCCCTTGCAGAAACTAATTCACTCTTTGGAGGCCTAATCCTCTGAAAGACCATCCCAAAGAGCAGCCATGACCTGATCACTTCCTAAAATCCCATTTCTTAAAGGTTTCACCACCTTTCAAAACCATTACACTGGAAATTGAGCTTCCAGCACATGGACCATATCCAAACTCTAACAGCAGGCATGTTAAAGCACAAAAGGCTTGCCTTTCACACTTCACCAGCTCCACGAGAAGAGCTTGCCCTAGTAGCACTAGTTGAAACAGAATTAGAAACCAGTGGAGCACACCTGGACCACACCTACAGTTTGGGTAAAGTGCAGGCACACATTTATCAGGTAGGTTACACCTAGCAAGTTCTTTCTGGCTACTGTTCCTTTGACCTCAAATATTCTTTCCAGTGCTGAGACCTTCTTATTCTTCCAACCTGAACTTAAATGTTACTTACTCAGAGGCTCCTGCCCCAACTCTACTCCCATCTAAATTATGTTTCTGTGTTCTTTCCAAACACACCAGTTCTTTCTTTCTTTTGAGCCATAACTTCATTGATCTCCTTTATCAGAGCAAGGGGCACAGCTCAGACTTCATTTGTTCTAGCACAGTCTCTAGTTTATGATAGGCATTCAGCAAATATTTATAGAATGAAATATTTACTGGGGGTAAGGCTGTAATTACTACAGTAACAACATAGAGCTCTGTCCCCAAAGAGCTTGAATCTACAGGGCTAGACTCCCAGCCACTGCAGAATGGTAGGCTAGAACTAAACTCCTGTCTATGGTTAGACTTGACCTAAGAAAATGAGGCCAGATGTCTAGTTAGCTGTTGCTGCATGACAAATTATGCCAATATTTAGTGGTTTAAAAGAATGATTCCTCTATTAGTTCTTAAGGTTTCTGTGAATCAGAGACTTGGGAAGAGCTTGGCTGGGCAGTTGTTTCAAGGTCTGTGATGAGGTTGCAGTCGGGGGGTGACTGGAGAAGCTGGGAGCCAGCCAGATATCTATTGATACAGCCTCAGGACCACTTACCCCTCAGCACAGGCAAGTTTGGGCTTCCTTTTAGTAAGGAAGTGACCTCAGGACAACTAGAACCCCTCTGTGGTGGTTCAGGACTCTAGTTCAAGTTTAACATCAACAAAGCAGAAGTGGTATCACCTTTTTAAAAATAATTGTAGTAAAAAAAAGACATAATAGAACTTTCTATATTAACCATTGTTAAGTATACAGTTCTGTAATACAGAATGTATTCATATATTCATCAATATCCAGAACTTTTTCATCTCACAAAAATGAAACTCTATCTACATTAAACAACAATTCCCATTTCTCCCTACCCCAAGCCTCTGGAAATCATCATTCTATTTTTTATTTCTATGAATTTGACTACTTCAGATACCTCACAAAAGTGGAATCACACATCTGACTGATCCACTTCACAGAGAACAATGTACCCAAGGTTCATCCATGCTGCAGCATATGACAGTTATCTCCTTTTTTAAGGCTATGTAATATTCCATTGTATATATACCACATTTTCTTTATCCTCTCATCTGGCAATGGACATTTGGGTTACTTCTACCTCTTGACTATTGTGAATAATGCTGCTACGAACATAAGTATGCAAATACCTGTTCAAGTCCTTGCTTGCTGTATCACCTTTTGTAACTCAGCTTAGGAAGCCACATAACATTTCCATAATGTCACAAGCCCACTCAGATTCAAAGTGAGAGAACACAGACCTCTCCTATTGATCAGAGGAGTATCACAGTCACAAGAGCAAGTGGAGGAGGAGATATTGTTAAGTCATCTTTGGAAAACAGTCTATGGCACAAGACCCAGAAATGGAGGGTATGGGGAACAGATTAAGGAAGGTCCTTCAGCTGTGAGAAAAGAAAAGTTACAGAGGTTGGCATTCAGACATCTACCACAGTAATGAATGGTGTGGGCAAAGACCTCTGGCCACTAGCCTGCATCCTGTAGAAAATGGCACCCACCACTTCCGATTTCCTTTCCCTGCTCTGTTCTCCTTCACAGCACCTATCTCCCCTCAGTACTTAACTATTTGTTTGTTCTTTGTCCTTCTGCATGAAAATGTAAATTCCAAAAGAATAGGAATTTCTCCTTTTGTTTGCTGCTACACACCAAAGTCTAGTCTAGTGTGGAGCCTGACACATGGTAGCCACTCTACAAAATTATCTTCAGTGAATAAAAGGATTAAAGAAAGAAGAAAATTGGATTTATGTGTTTTAGAGTGAAACAGGGTTATTTGAAGTAGTCAGAAGAACCAGTCTGAACGCCAATCTAGACTCTTTCCACTCATGTGGGCTTTGAGGAGCTATTTTAAAACGGAAGAAAGTGGGTACCAAGGTGCTTGATGCCAAAACTCAAATTTGGTATAATAGCTCAATAGAAGGTGGGGTCAAGGGTCAAGATCTTGACTAAGGAGATGCTCAGAATTTGTGTAGTCCACCTCCAACACTCAACCAGAGAAAGCCAAGGCCCTGGGAAGTGAAGGGCCCTGCCCAAGACCACACAAAGCCAAGACAAAAACGTGGGAATCCAAGTTCCCTGATTCATCCAGCTAGTAAGTTAGGCAAGTAATAGAAATGGGTCTCAAAACCACCCAAGCACAAACAGAAGTCTCAGACCCACTGTGTTTTCTCACGGAAATGGCAGATGCTCTTGTTGCCCTGCATCACATCCCCTCAATCAATCATAGTGTCTACTGTAAGAGTGTCTCCCCTCAAGCTACCCTGCTTGTTCTTCTATATCAGGATTTTCTACAAAACTGAAGAATCCCACTCATCCCACATGCAGGTATGGCCAGGAAGAAGAAATAAAGCCCCAGGGACAACTCTCAACCAAAGGAGCATGGCAGCCATTGGACAAACACCTCAACCTTCCATCCTCTAGATAGACTGTCCTGGAAGCCATCTTCTAGGCTTTAATGGTTGCTGCAGAGTTGAGCCTCTGTAGCCTAAGACAGTGACCCCTGCGATGCACACTCCATTAACTTTGCCTTCTCCCTCCCTGTTCCTTCACACCTGCTTCCTGGGATCACCTCACATATAACTATATTCCTCTATAAGTCCTTGACTTAGGATTTGCTTTGGAGAAACCTAAACTAAGAGATTAATCTACCATAGAGCAAAATTTTGAATATTTTTTTAAAGAGAGAGAGAGAGAATTTTTAATATTTATTTTTTAGTTTTCGGTGGACACAACATCTTTGTTTGTATGTGGTGCCGAGTATCGAACCCGGGCCGCACGCATGCCAGGCGAGCGTGCTACTGCTTGAGCCACATCCCCAGCCCCTTGAATATGTCTTTGTGGTGCAGAGATTGATCACCAAGGTAGGTGCAGAAAGTAGGGGTTAACTGAGAGAACATAAATGGTGCCTAGCCAAATGCCTAATCATAATAGATGTTTACTCAGTGTCACCGTATTTATCCATTTTAAGACACACCTTGTCTTTTATATTTTAACATTTCAAAAGATAAACCTCAAAATCAAGGATATCTTACATTTGGCATAATTTTTTCTTCCTTAAAGATATATAAATATTGGATGTACCTTGTAATCGTTATCATTTTAGAATTTTTGAAATTTGATAGTTCTCACTCAGTCTCTCCTTATGTATTGGGTCAGAGAAAGGAAATTGTCAAAGTACAAAGACAGTAGGTGGAACAGAGTCAATGAAAACATCCATATTTCCCTAAAGTCTGATAAACCTGAATATCCCCCAGCCAAGAGGGAAGGAGAAGAAGGATCTAAAGAACTTCTAGGTAGGTGTTGGGACTCCAAGCTTATAAACTTCTTCACTTATCCTTAGCACCTGAGCACCTGTCTCAGGGTAGAATCTGGTCAATGTTTACAGAAACAAAGTGAATGGGATGCCAGGGGTTGTCTTTCCTACCTGTCCTGGAAATACACAGAGGAGGTGGAAAAGGAGGGGCAAAGAATGGGGACATGTTTGGGACTTTCAGACACCCAAGTGCCAATCCACTGAAGTTGTGAGCAAGCCCTTCAATGTGGCCTCCCACACTGCAGAGACTCTCACTTGACTGCAAATATATTTGGGGCTGCAGAGCCTCTAAGGGGTACATAACCTGTAGCCACACCATCATTACCTTCCTTCCTTCACTTCCTGTGGCATTGAGGACTCCCACAAGGGCTCACTGCCTTCCTCTGTCTCCTCCTGAAAGGCAGTCTTTTCCCATGACAGGTCTCTGACTCCTATAGCACTTTATAACCTGCCCTTTCTCTCTTTTCCCTCCATCAAAACTTAATGTCCCATCTCTTTAAGCTCAGCCCTCACTCCAGCAGACCAGATGGATGCATCTGGCATTCAGGGCTGATAATGAGTTATCCCTGTTAAGGACCATTTATAGCTTAATAGCACTTTCTATGCCTTGAGCCCACGATGACAAACATATGCCACACACTCCACCGTGAACTCACAGGGGCACCATGGGATATTTTAAAATTTTCAGGGGAAACACAGAGACATCTGTCAGATTGTGCACAAATTACTACTATTAAGTTATTTGGACTTACCTACTTAATAAACACAACTATTAGATATCCCTTTTGGCTTAGAAGATCCATGAGAAAAAGTATTGAGACACTAATTGTGCCATAAAAAGAAAGTTTGGGAACTTGTGCCTCAAGCCAAAGGAGTAGATAAAGGTGGTGTTGGGGGTGCTTTAACAAGCTCTCAGAAAAAAGAATCTGTGGGCCAAAGGATCCCTTTAGTGTCCTATATCATACCTTGTGGGTAAGTATCTACCCTTCCAGTGGGCCAAGATCCCTAACTTTATCAACAAATTCCCAGCCCATTCTCAGTGACACCTGACTCCAGGACTGTCCCTGACCATGACCCCATAGACAAAAAGGCATGTACTTAGGTGTCATGAGGCTCAGAGGTCAGAGTTGAGGAGCACCTGCCCTTTAGCCCCTCTCATTTTGGGAAGGAGCAGAAAGCTGCCAGTTTCCTGATCTATTTCCATATGACCTGGCCTTCCCATACCATGCTAAATAGCCTCTCCCTTCCACTCTGCAGATCCCATGTCTTCCTTAAGACCCAGGAATATGATGTATATTGTTTATACTTATCCTGAACCTGAATTCCAGCTCCATAAAGGCAGGACTTCATTTGTTCTCTACTGTATAACCATTCGCTATTAGAATGCCTGGAATATAGTAGACACTCAATGATATATTGAATAAGTGAACTGGAGTTCCATAAAAGAAAAGTCCTAATGCCCCATCCCTTACTGTACAAATGAACTGCTTTTGTATGCATCAAGAATGGCACTAGCTGTCTACCATGTTTGGAAGGATTGAGCAAGTCGCTCAAATACATTTCTGTGTGCTGTGGTTCAGATGTGGAAACCTTTTGAGAAAGCCTGAATTTATTTAAAAAAATGAATGGATTCCTCTAAGTAGCCGCTTCTGACCATCCAATTCACAGAGATAGTATTTCTTGGGTTAGAAATGGTTAAGAATGAAAGACTACTGCTTACTGACTGACATGCACTTAAAGAGATGCTCTGTCATCCCTGGAAGGTGACTTGTGGGACCCCACAGTAAATGGCTCTGTAAGCAGACCCAGCCTTTTAAAGGTTTCACAAAAGGGCACACACTCAATTGAGGCTGCAGTCTAAGTACTGTCTGGTACTGATAAGGCTGACTGGGAACGCCCTGTCCTATCCCTTCTCCAAATCAAAAGCTCTTTGAGAGGCAGCCAAGCATTTGAGACAAACCAAGCAGTACTAAGTGCATTATCTTGTCTAAGCAAAGCATGAGAAGTAAATTAACATTCTTTCTGACCTCACTGACTTAACATTAGAAAAAAAAAAAAAACACTCTGCTCTTACCTAACATATAGTCATTGTCCTAAAAGCAACCTCCTCCCTTCCCTTAAAATTATATTTAGCCTAAGGAGATTCAGTCCCTTCTGCAGTCTCATTCTCGGGTCATTTCATTTCTAAACCTTTGTGGCAGGAGGAATGGGATGACCATAATTAGCTTAGACCTATAGGATATCCTAAAGGCTGGGGATGCAGTCCCCTAGATTCATGAGGGAAGGATAGATACCCGAAAAGAAAATCAGAGTCCTCTTAGCTAAGAAGCAAGGAATGGGTGCTGGGTATGCTGCCAGTAGCATCCATCATGAAGGATTTCATAACTGGAACAGATTTTTTTTAATTTTTTTTAGTTGTCAGTGGACCTTTATTTTTTATGTACTTATATGCAGTGCTGAGAATTTAACCCAATGCCTCACACACACTAGGCAAGAGCTCTACCACTGAGTCACAACCCCATCCCCGCTGGAACAGATTTTTAAGGTGAAAATAACAACTTTAATCTTAAGGACCCCCAATACTAAATAATATTATTATTTCTAAATTGTCCTTCGAGATGTCGTTTGCCAGTTGCAATGCCAAAAAAGTCAAAACAGCCAGGCACATGCAACACACCTGTAATCCCAGGGACTCGGGAAGCTGAGACAGGAGGATCCAAAGTCCAGTCTCAGCAATTTAATGAGGCCCTAAGCAATTTATTGAGACCCCATCTCAAAAAAATGAAAATGCTAGGATGTGGCTCAGTGGTAAAGTACCCCTGTGTTATATCTCTGATACCAACAACAACAAAAAAAAAACTAGTTGTTTCCTTGAAGTGTTGCTTTTTTGTTTTCTGTCATGTTCTTGAACCAAACCCATGGTCTCATGCATGCATGCTAGGTAAGCATTCTACCACTGAGCTACATCTCTAGCCTTGAAGCATTGCTTTTTGACTACTGCATGTCACATATGTGTGAGTTATATGTATCAGACCTCATGCACCTAACAACACAGTGGAAATCAGTGAAAAGTAAGCAAGAGATTATATATCAGATTGAAAATGCAAAGCTATGAACAACACACAGGAGTTGGTTACAACGGCTGAGTACAGTGGCTTACACCTATAATCCCAACAACTGGGGTGCCTAAGGCAGGAGGATTGAAAATGCAAGGCCAGTTGGGTAATTTAACCAGAACCTGTCTCAAAAAAATAAATGTTTAAAAGAACCAGAGATGTAGCTCAGTGGAAAAGCATCCCTGGACTCAATCCCCAGTTACCTCAACCCCAAAAAGGAACTGGCCAAAGGAGCAAGCATTTGCCTTCAGTTGGGGTACTCAGGATGATTTCGTTGTAGAGGAAGGGTTTGAGCTGAGGTCTGAAGAACAGGGAAGACACCTGCAGAATTGGAAAGCACTCAGACTGAGGGGATGTTGGAAACAAGATGAGGTGAGGCTGGTCCCACCACCATCCCCTGAAGTCCTCACACCTGCTATTGACAATGAATGAATACTTGATAGACTTCCCCCACCTTTCTGCTTTGGACTATTGTATCATCCTCCAACACCAAGCTCAGTCTTACCACTTCAAGAAACCTCCTCAAGGAGCTATAGCCTAGTCTATCCCCTTTTATATCTCTAGAACAGTTATCTTCAAATTTTTTTGCATATTCCCATATTTTTGAAAAGTAATCTATGTGCACCCTACAGAATTTTGAACTGACATCTAAAAATGTTAATTATAACTCTAATTTCCAGCATATTCTATGATGCATATGGCTCTGAATATATTTTTTGTCAAAATCTTGGAGCTGTGTACTTAGATCATTCAATTTATAGACAATATCTACCATATAACTTGGCAAACCCAGTTCTCATTGTAAACCAGTCATCCAAATCAGATTTACTTAGATCTGAAAAAGTCTTACTTCATTTTTCAATTCAAGTAAGCTTATCAATGCTCACTTTTAAATTCTAATTCAAAGATGAATAGATGAATGGACAAACCCACAAGGCCTTGCCAAGAGTTTATCTCCTAGATGACATAAGGGACTGCTCCCTTCAATATTTCCTGCTGATACTCTGGTACTCCCCTAAGGAGCAAGACATCCTGAAATTGTTCCTTTGGTTTGTGCTCTAGGGCAATCCACGTTAATAAGCTTTAGGATGGGTGAGAGGTTTGTCTTTATTTTAAAAGGGGGTTCAAACTAGACACCACATCACACATCGTCATCCCACCTACTTGGAAAGCTGAGGCAGGAGGATTGCAAGTTCGAGGTCAGCCTGGGCCATTTAGCAAGACTCTGTCTCAAAATAAAAATTAAAAAGATCTGGGGGATATAGATCAGTGATGGAGTTCCCCTGGGCTCAATTTCCACAGCAAAGGAGGAGGAAGAATTAAAAGACGAGGTGGAAAGAATCAACTAACTACACATTTGACAGATCGATTTTAGGAAGCAGCTCAGGTGGAATTAAGGATCTGAAATTAAGACCCTAAAAATTAGTTTAAGGGTCTCAGAGAAAGTCATTTGTTCCCCTTCCAGGAGTGAGCCCTCCTTTAGGTCAAAGACCACTGCTCTGAGGTCCGCAGGGAAGCCCAGCATCTAACTCCACAAATGAACTTGTATGTATTGGAACATGAGAACTTGCCAGCTTTCTGACTGAGCTCCCCTCCCCAGCCCCCATTTTATCATCTTTTGGGGTTTGCTTTTGTTTTATAAAACTTTAAATCTACTCAAAGTATTAAAAGATTCCACTCTCCAGGCTGGGGTTGTAGCTCAGTGGTAGAGCGCCTGTCTACACCTGTGAGGCACTGGGTTCAATCCTCAGCACCACATAAAAATAAATAAATAAATAAATAAGAACTTGTCAGCTTTCTGGTCCATATTTTAGTTTACCCCGGTACTCCCCTAAGAAGCAAGACATCACACAGGAGACTCCCTCAAGGTCAGACATTCGTTCCTCTCAGCTTTGTGTTGCTGGTTAATTGTGTTTTATTTTCAATTTGTTTCCTAAATGAAATTCTAAACTACTTGAATAGGGAGACTATAAAAACTTGTTTTACCTTTTCTACTCTCTCCCTCCTAGAAGAACATTCCTGGCCTGGGCATCTTCTTCCCTGTAGAAATGTGTCTGGAAAACCACCAAGGTGATTTGAGGGTGGGCTGGTGAACAGAGAAATTTGATCTGCAATCAGATGATCTTAAATTATTTGATGCAGCTGGGAAAAAGTCTAAGTAACTTTTCCTGCTCCAACACAGGCTGCACAGCCCTTCGTAAATACAAGACTATGTATGATGGGATATGCTTCTTGGTCCAGGATGATGGTTCCATACTGGAGTAGCTGAGAAAATGAAAAAAAAAATGCTAAATTCGCTATAGTCTATAGCAGTGGAACATGTCAAGCAGTCCACTAGTTAAATTCAGTTCTATCACATTTATGACACTTTGTACACCTACTAAATAAATAAAAAATGATAGGATTTCTGCCTTCATGGAGCTCAAAGATTATAGGTGAGGCTTGGGTGGATATATATAGTTGCAGTTAGGATGACTGCTCTTCTAACCACTTCCCCAGTGGAGCAGGTTACCAAAGATCTTAGAATAGGAGGATATAATTTCCTCAAATCTTCAAGTGGCTACAAGAGGAATTGGTTGTTTGCCTCTCTGGTTCCTGCCCAGCTCTCCCCATCTCAACAAGCATTCAAGTTAAATTCTCATTTAAAAATCTAACAATTGCCTGAAGAAACTTCCAACTGGCTCTTCATGTTGCTTCAAGGCATGTTCCTTAATAAGCTAAAACGTTAAACAAATCTATGCTGATGATACACTGATATTGCCTTGCCATTTCATTAATCAAATTCGTCCTGTTCTATTCTACCTTGTGAGTATTCTAAGTGATTCCCGAAGCACTTGCAGCTTGAGACACACTTCCAGATCTTCTGGAACAGGTAGGTGCTTTTGGGTTTTGAGATAGTTGCTGTGGTTTTCACTGCTTTGTGGGCCAGCCAACATGGAGAGAGTTGTGGACCTCTTGGATATCCTTTGAAGAGGTTGAAGAGCAAGGCCATCCATGGAGCCAAAGTGACCATGGGTGTCCTTGGTCACTGGTTCTCAAGACCATGCAGAAGGATTTCACACAATTCCCACATAGCAGCATGCATGAGTTTATTAAAAGACATAGGAAAAGGGAAACACACTTGAGGGAGAAAGGGAGAAAAATAAGATCTCTCAGAGGAGAGGGACAGCACCTCCTTCCTGCCTTCCTGTTTTACTGGAGGCAGGGAAGTTTCTAGAGAGTTCTGCCCAGGTCCACCTCTTGACTTTTGACTGACAGCAGGATTGCATCATAGTTTCAGATCCCCACTGCACATCGTCTTACCCTCTGAAGAAAAGATTTTACTATTATAATGAGATGCTAAGATCCAAGGAAACTCCCAGTTACCTAGTCCTGTGCTGACTGATTCTAATTGAAACTTGTTCTTAAAGATTTTATGGTTAAGAACTTTGCTTCTAATTATTATGTCTCCCTGTGTCCTGGAATCTGGCCCAGGTAAAGGTCACAAAATCCCCTGTTCAGGGTAACTTGTGTTCTTCTTATGGGCAGGGAGGAGCTTCTGGGTTTGCACTTTTCCTGCAGATAACAAGTTGTTTGCTGAGGAATGTAGCATATCCTATTGACTTGAGCCAGGCAGAGCCTGGACACCCTCAAGCCAATTGCCCAGCAAAAGAAAACGTGTGGAGATGGGAATAGTAGGCCCAGTCTATAGAATTGCCACTTAAAAGTCCAGTTTTCACTGTGCAGCTCTATTTGTTATCTACCAAAGGGGAGGAGGCCTTGAGGAAGGGAAATCTTTCATTTTAATAACTTAATCAAAGGAACTGAATCAAAACACCAGTGGCAATGCCTTGGTGCATAAATCTCTAAGGCTAATAAGAATGTTTTGACAAAAAGGGTAAATAACTACTCTTATTTATTATCTAAATATTAGAAATATTGAAATCAAAGTACAAAGTGGGGAAAAAAAAAAACAAAGTTCAAAGAGTAGAATATCTTAGGCCGTCCTTTTGACCACAGATATCATATATAAAACAAGATTAGTATCTAAGGGCAGAGGGGATGTTTGTACCTAGAAGCTCTAAAACATCAAATTAATTTAGCCTTTCTTCTAACTGCTTTTTTAAAAAAAAATGTATCAGACATCTCAGGGTAAATTCGATCTAATTCAAATAAAGTGGGAAAAGGTGCCTCTTGACAAAGATCTCAGCCTTCTGTGAAATTAACAGTCTAAAGGCAAAAATGGGATTTTCCCCATTTTTTTTTTTGAGAACAAATATGCAGATCCAAGGGAAAAAAAACACATTCTTAAGCAGACAGCTGATTGAGAAAGAGCCAGGTACAAACTTTGGGCAACAAGACAGCTTTCTTTCTTTTCTCCTCTGCTACCATCCTTTCCCGACCCCTGTACCCAACCTGGCACCTCTTCCTCTCCATCCTCATGAAAACTCAACAAAAACTGTTGTGATTAATGACTATAGATGGGCAGGAGCAGATGCACACTCTGCGAACACTTGAGGTTTGGATCAGGTTGACTCTTCTAACCCCTCTTTCTAAAGCCCTGCCCAGGGCCCCCTCCTCCCTTTTCCTCTCGGAGGCATGCTAATGAGAGCTCCAGGCCAGGACTGAGGAAGGACGAGAGCTGGCTCCTTCCCATGGATCCCCAGCTATCTCTGCCCCTGCTTCCTGCTGGAAGAAATCAACGCAAAGCAACTTCTGTAGGAGCAGCTGCTGATGCCCGTCCTCTCCCATCCCCCGCCCCATCACATTCTGTTGTCACATTCTTGGGCAATATTTCAGAAGCTCACTCATCCTGCCACTCACTTCCCCCACCCCCGTACCTCTGCCCCCAAACAAGACATTAGGAAGGAAACATGAGAGATTGTATTTTAGCCTAATTGAACAATAGCCCTTATTTCATCTTGAGTAAGATAAATGGGCTGTCCAACTTCACTTCTCACTTTATCTGTAATGAGGTTTCTCTCTCGACTGTTTACTAAAGTATTAAAAAGCACTTTGCAGGGCCTGCTGCTATATTCCATCAAAGAGAGTCAATAGAACAGATGAAGACACATGAGAAAGGCAGAGAGATGAGGTGCCTTTTATGAAAGTTCAGATTCTAGACCTATTAGAAAGAACTGTTTCCCCTCTATGAATTCAGTGTAAAAACACCACCTTTTTCTCTGTGGCAGCAAAGTGTTTTGTTATAGGACAGGACAGCACCTGACAGGTCAGACCAAGGTGGATAACTAATTGCAGTCATTAATGTCCAGGTGGTAGGAAATTGCCAGAATTGTGAGATTCTAATAGGCCATTAGCATCTCTACGCTGGAAGTACTTGTGTGGACTCTTTCTCTCACCCACAGTGATAAAATGTCTGTCTGTTCTTGCCCAGGCTCTGTCTCCAGCTGCTCTTAAAGAGAGGGGCACCTTCAGATGTTGGGTGCACAGGGGCTTGGGAGTCCTGGGAACAGATCTTGCTCAGGGTTTTGACGCCAAATGTGTGTCACTAAAATTAACTGCAATATAGTTTCTTCCCTTACAAAATAGAGAGTAAATATTTTACATGGATAGGTATTTCAGTATAGGAATGAGTGACCATCTTTTGGATGTATCTCAATTTTTATGTAAGAATTAAGAATGGATTTTTATTGGATTGTAGCCACCGTCCTATTGGATACATTGATCAACAATTTGGGGTCCGACTATGTGCATACACGTAGTAGGGAGGAAAACAAAACATAAACATGGAAAGTGAAGGAAAAGGCATGGTCTTATTATTAGATGGGGAAGTCACATTTCTACTCTTCATTTAAGACCACGCCAAATACTTCTTGCAGATATTATAATATCTTGCAGATATATAATATTCCATAGCAGATCAATGCCTTTGTGTCCTTGTACTGTCATCTACCTTTTCAGTCTCCCCTGTTACACTGTTAGCTTTTAAAAGAAGGGACTGCATCCTATTCATTTCTTTATCCCCTGAGCCTAGCAACAGCTCCTGAAATATGGTCAACATGCAACCTTTGTGCATATACAAATGAATGGAGTGAATAAATAAATGTCAAAAAAACAGACCATAAGTTCAAAGAGAGGCAGTTATACCATGGTGCAAAGAGCCCACATTTGCAACAGGTGCAAATAACCAACCTATTATGTAAAAATCTGACTTTTTTAAAAATGTTTTTTTGTAATTATAGATGGACAGCATGCTTTATTTTATGTGTTTATTTTTATGTAATGCTAAGGATAGAACCTCACACATGCTAGGCAAGCTCTCTGTCATTGAGCTACAGGCCCAACCCCCCCCAAAAAATCTGACTTTTATAGTGAGCCTCAGTGTCCACATCTGAAAAATGCTATTATCCAAACCAAACAGGGTTATTGTATGAATTCAATAAGAAAAAAATACCGTTAAATCAATTTTAACTCTCATCCTGTGATTCTTTTCCCTAAAGAGTTGTAACAGAGCACTGGAGTTAAAAGGAAAGACCTAAATGCAACCACAGATTCCTAGTTTATCCAAGAAGTAAAGAAGTTGTGAGCCACAGGAGCACATGAACTCTTCAAGAGAAAAGAAAGAGTTAAGAAGTGGAAAAGCCAGACCCTCAATGAGGGCTGAGGGGTGGTATTTAAGATCATGACCTAGAGGAAAATCTAAAGAAAGAGGGTCTTGTATTATGGAGGTGATTCAAGGGCATGATGGTGAAATGCATGGTGGCCCAAGAAATTAATGATTAATCTAAACCCAGTAGCATTTTGATTCTTGGGCCTTAAATTTTGATCATTATTTAAAGATTCTTCTAGTTGGGTGATCATAAAAATTCTCGATGTTTTTTTTTTCAAGAGTCTATCTATCAAAAACAGAAGATGAACTTTGTGGAGGAAAGGAAACTTATGAGTAGATCCTTTTAAAATCAGTCTTTTTAAATCTCAAAACCACACAAATTTCTTTCCAGTAAAGACAAGCAGAACAGGCAACGGGGGTGGTGCAGCTTCCTTTGTTCCAGACACACCACGTGTGTTGTTCCATTTTTGGATTGCATTCATATTTGTAACAACCATGTTCTGCTCCTGGCTCACATTGAGTCTGTGATTGACTAAAACAGCGTTAATTTTTTTTAATGTTTACTAAGTCAGAAGTTGTTTAACAGTGCACTCACCTAATTAACTATTTTAAACCTAAGCTAATGTTCAGTTTGGACTTAATTGATTCTGGTTTGTCAAAACTTTTCTATTGACTCAGACATGCAACATGTTAGTTACTCCTTCTAGATTTTTGTCTCTTAAAAAAAACTGATTGTCTTTCTTCCTGTGTCTCCATACCATTAATTCTTCTAAGGTTGAGTAGCACTACACTAAAAATAGAAATCCAGTTAATTATTCCTTAATCCTTTCACCTGCTGTATTTTTAATTTCTTAGAATTCAACTAAGTAAAAGCCCACTAAACTGAGGGCTCTTTGAGAGAAGACCTATGCTTAGTTATTTTTGTATTTTTTTTTTATCTGATCCAGGGCCTGGATCATATCCATCCTATATTTCTCTCTCAATATCCTTGAGGAAGTCTCATCCAATTCTCTAATTAACTGGGCCACCAATATGGGTTAGGAACCACATTGTTCGTTCCTATAATGTTTATTCTGAGATAGATGTCACTTTCTTTTCTCAGTTTTCAAAATATATGTTTAATAATCATTCTGGAATACTGCCAAACATAAGTATCTGAATGCCTGTAGAGACAGAAAATTAAGCTGGGCATGGTGGCTCACACCTGTAATCCTAGACTAGGGAGACTGAGGTAAGAGGATCACAAGTTCAAGGCCAGCCTTAGCTATTTTGCAAGACTGTGTCTCAAAATAAAAAGTGAAAAAGGACTGGTGATGCAGTGGTAAAGGGCCCCTGGGTTCAATCCCAGTACTTTAAAAAAAAAAAAAAAAAAAGTCAAAACCAAGTTTTTCTAAGATTTCATTACTATCCCAGCCTCCCTCAGGATGGCCTCATGACAACATTCCTCACAATGACCTGCTCACCCTGGTCTTTCTCTAGTGTCTGAACAGAAGACAGGATTTGGGGAGGGAATAGCACCCTCAGAAATTTGTTTTGCAGGGACCTCGGTTTGTCCCTCTTGGCCCTCTCCTGGCATTGGGTGGCTGTGTGGATGAGTGGGGACAGTGGTTCCACAGTTCTCTTGTTCCTATTCTCTTCTGATTTTTGCCCCACACTGTCCCTGTGTACTGTTTCATCCCTAGACTCAGCCCACCAACTCCACAGGGAAACACTGAGTCTCACACCCAAATGCGGTTCACAAAGATGGCACTTCAGCCAACTCCCCTGGCAGGCTTCTTTGGTGAGCCCAAGGCTCCATGCTTAACTTAGGATGCCAGACCTGTCCTGGAGGCCTAGTCAGCATAAGCAGGGAGTGACAATTATTTCTGGTCACACCATCTATCTTGTTTCTCTTTTGGAAGGATCATGCTTCGGTTATTACCCCCATTGGATTTAAGAAACCCCATAACCTTTATACAGGAGAGTGGTTTATAACATACTTTCCCACATAGCTGTAATAAATTTCCACAATACTTGATTTCCCATTTTCTTAGCTAGAAAAACTGCTGTATTTCAAAGTCAATTGATTATTCAAAATAATCACCTGTTTCATAAGTAACAAATTCTGCTCTGATTCCAGGTATCTTGCTCTTTGCATCAACAAATATTTACTGATATATCCAGGCCCTAGGCCAAGAGCCAGAATCTATTAGTAAACAAGCTGTGGAGCTTTCAGCTAAACAGGGGAGACATAGAGTAAACAAACACTTGCAAGTGTTACAGGTGCTATGAAGAACAGCCACAGGGTGTTACAAGTTTAGGCTCTGAACCAGATGCCTGTTTTTGAATCTGTACTGCATGTGTGATCTTAAGGAAATTAACATTCCTGAGTCTTGATGTCTTCATTATAAAATGGAGATGATAATCCTATTATCAACCTCATAGGTTTGGAGGACTAAATGAGTTGATAATGTTAAGGGCTCATATTTGGCACCCAATAAATATTTGCCATGATTACAGGGAGCTCTGAAAAGGGAGATCTTAACCTAGGAGCAAGAGGATGAAGTAGGGGTTGATGAGAGTCAAGAACATTTCCTGAAATGGAATTTTATCAGAGACTTAAGGGATGCATAGGAATATGGCCTGTGGGCAATGAGTGGGGTGTGTGGGGGCGGGGAGGAAGTTGAGGGGAGTGGGGACAGGTGCAAGGAAGAGAGGAGAGTGAGCAAAATGAACACAAGTGCATAGGACCCATCAGACTGTTAACTAAACCTGCAGCTGCTACATCTCATGGGCTGGCCCCATTCCCAGATCTAACTAACACTTGTCAGGGTAAAGTGTGGGGAGTTTATCAGGAAGAGAAAACATAAGACTTTAAGTCTAATCCTCTCTCCACCCCCCCTCCACCCGCCCACCAACACATACAATGGAAAGAGGACCAAACTCCAAAGGGAACACAGGACTGATGCTCTAGCTCAACCTTCTACACTCTGTGACCCTGGGAACTCCACCCCCTATCTGGGCCTCAGATTCTTTCTCCATAAAAAATAGTGATAATAATTCTTACCTGGAGTTCTGTGAATTCACTTCAGCAAAATACAAAAGTTGCATGAACCTACTCCGGTTGAATTTCCAGCGTAGCTGTTGGGTGACATAATCACTCTGAATCTCAATTTTCTCATCTGTGAAATGGCAATGATAAGAATAATATTTCCTCCTGATCTTTTATTTTGAAAACTGAATGTATAAAAAATTTAAAGAATGCCTTTATAACCTTCATATAGATTCGTCAACTGTTATATTTTGCCATGTATTTGCTTATTTTGTGTGTGACACAATGACATTTCCCTGTAAATATTTTAGCATGTATTTTCTAAAAACAAGAATATTCTATATATTCACCATACTATTATCACACCTAAGAGATTTATTACTGATTTTAAAATACCATCTAGCAAATAGTTTATATCCAAACATCATCAATCCCTACATAATTTTTACAGTTTCTTTGTTTGTCTGTTTTGAGACAGGGTCTTACTATGTCGCCCAGGTCAGCCATGAACTCTTAGGCTCATGTGATCCTCCTGCTTCAGCATCCCAAGTAGCTGGGGACTACAGGCATGCACCACTGAGCATGGCTGTTCTATGACTTTTTTAAAAAATTAGAATCTAATCAAACTTCATGCACTTGCATTGGCTCTTGTAGATCTTTTACTTTTTTTAATCTAGAATGTTCTCCCTGCTTTTGGGGTGAGGGGAGCAGGCAGCAAGCCTTCTATGGCACTGATATTTTCGAAGCATTTATGCCAATTGTCTTCAGATTATCCCCAGATTTTTAAAAATTATTTCCTCATGATTAGATTTAGGTTAAAATTTTTGGCAAGAAGACTGCACAGGTGATGAAAGCAACTGCACAGGTGATCAGCAAGATGGTATAATAAGAAGGCCCAGAACTCATTCCTCAGTGGAGACATTGATTCAACAACAAAACACTGTCCAAAAGTCTTTATGAGAACTCCTGAAACTGGGTAGGAAGTTGCTGTACCCCAAACAAGCTCAAAACCAAGAACAGCCACATTGAGTAAGAAAGATTGCCTCCTTTCAACTGCATCAGCTCTTGAAACGAGGCTGGCCCAGCTCATTGCAATAAAAAGAGGGCATCTAGCTCACAGCTTCTCCCTTGGGAGGGAAAGGGGAAAAATCAGAAAAAGATACTACATGGAAACAAAAGCTATAAACTCGTATCCCTAGTGAATATTAATGCGAAAATCTCAATAAAATGTGAGCAAACTGAAATCAATAACACATTCAAAGGATTATCCATCACAACCAAGTGGTTATATTTCTGGAATGCAAAGCTCAACATATGAAAATCATCAATGTAATACACCATATTAACAGAATGAAAGACACAAACCACATGATCATCTCAGTTGATGTGGAAAAGTTATTTAACAAAATTCTATACCCTTTCATGATTAAAAAAAAAAAAACAAACAAACTCAGAAATTGAGGGAAAGTATTCAACATAATGAAAGTTAGATGTGAAAAGTCCACACCTAACAGTATATGCATTGGTAAATAACTGAGAGCTTTGCCTGTAAGATCAAGAACAAGGCAGAGATATCTGTCTACTCTTCTCACTTCCATTGAACATACTACTGGAAGGTGTAGCCAGACAAATCAGGTCAAAAAATCATAAGTAGAAGGTATCCAAATTAGAAAGGAAGAATTAAAACTATCTCTGTTCACAGACGACATGATTTTATCTGCAGAAAATCTTAACAATTCCAAAATAAAACAAATACTTTTAGGACTACTGAACTAATTGGGCAAAATTGCCAGATACAAAATCAGCACTCAAAAATTAGTTGAATTTTTTTTATACACTACCAGTGAGCAATCTGAAAACTAAATAAATAAAATAATCCCATTTATAATGGGGCAAAATCCCATTTACACTGAGATGAAATATTAGTACATCAAAAACTACGAACCATTGCTGTTATAACATGAAGAAGACATAAATAAATTGAAAAAACATCTGTATTTATAAATCAGAAGACTTAATATTGTTGAAATGTTTATACTATCCAAAACAATCTACAGATTCAATGAATTTCCTTTTAAAGTCACAATGATGTTTTTTGCAGAAATAAAAAAAAAAATCTTCAAATTCACACAGAATCTCTAAGGAGCCTAAATAGCAAAAAAAATTGAGAAAGGAAAAGCAAAATTCTTCAGTTCCTGATTTCAAAATATATTACAAAGCTCTCATAATTAAAACATCATAGTTCTGGCATAAAGACAGACACATAGACCAATGGATCAGAACAGAGCTCAGAAAGAAACCCTCACGTGTCAGGTTAAATGATCTTTGACAAGTGTGCCAAGATCACATGAGGAGGAAAGGACAGTATCTAACAAATGGTGCAGGGAAAACTGGGTATCCACAAGAGGGAACTAGACTCTCACCTTATACCAGACACAAAAATTAACTTGAAACATTTAAAGACCTAAATGTAAAATCTGAAACTGTAAAATTCTTAGAAGAAAAAAAATATATAAGGGCCCCACCTCCTCTTCCTCCTCTCCCTCCATCGAAGCCATTGTCTTTGTCTTGACTACTTCCTGCTTCAGGCTCCTCCTCTCCTGTGCATTGAAGAAGATAACCTTATTGGAAAAGAAAACAAAGTAAAGAGGTAGCAATGAATGCAGATCATGAAGCTAACCTCCTAGTGGAGGAAATTCATTGTTTGGGTTCAAAAAATGAAGATGAAAAGTTCAGTGTGAAATCTGAGGTCCTCTTCTAAGACAATTGTGCCAACCTTTTAGGAGCATTGACAGGAACCAAAAAAACTCCAAGCTATAAAACAAGGGAAGATTGTTATGTACCCAGGAGAACTACTTTTGCAAGGTATTTATGATGTTGTTGACATTATATTGCTGTGAGATTAGTATGGTTTGCATAACTTTGTGGATTGTTATTTTTTTTGTTTGTTTGTTTCTGGTAAACTGGAATAGTAAGTCAAAGGATAAAGAAATGAATATATACTTACTGTATCTTTACAAAAGGTGATGTGTGGCACTTGGTGGGAGACTGCTTGCCTAGTGTGTTCAAGGCTCTGCGTTCAATCCTTAGAAACACACACACACACACACAAAGGAGACTCTATTTTTCCCCCACATTTTCTTATTGGTGCATTCTAGTCACTCATAATGATGGCCTTTGTTTTACATATTCATACAGGCACACAATATGACAATGTAATTTGGCCAATATCACTCCCCAGAGGCTCACATTTTAAAAGTCTGTCCTTTTTATATCTTGAAAGAAAGTCTATTTATTGCACAGTAAAATGAATAAAGCCTATTATTTTTCTCAGGTACTTGACATTCTGTGAGAACAAGAAACAAACTGAAGACCAGCTCCCTCCCCAAAAAAAATATGCTCATGTAATAAAGACATAAAACTGTCTTTTTTCAAAAAAAGATAAGAACCAAATAAAGGGTAATCTTTATGACATTGATTTAACAATGGTCTTTTGGATATGACACTAAAAGTACAAGCAATAAAAACAAAGTAAATGATGGAACTACATCAAACTTTAAAACTTCTGCACAGCAAACAATCAACAAAGTGAAAAGGCAACCATAGAATGGAAGAAATATTTGCAAACCATACATTTGACATGAGGTCAATATCCCCAATATATAAAGAACTCCTTCAGCTGTGTGCTAGTGGATACTTGTAATCCTAGTGACTTGGGAGTCTGAGGCAAGAGGATCAAAAGTTTGAGTTCAGACTGCAATTAGCAAGACCTTGTCTCAGAAAATGGAAAGGGTTGGTTGGGGTACTGCTCAGTGGCAGAACACCCTGAGTTCAAACCTTCAGTACTGTAAATTAAAAATTAAGTAAATAAATAAAAATAATAATGAGCAAAGGATTTGAATAGGCATTTCTCCAAAAAAGATACATAAATGGCAAGAAGCATGCTCAATGAATTAATCACCAGAGAAATGAAAATCAAAATTACAATAAGATATTTCAGGGGCTGGAGTTGTGACTCAGCGGTAGAGCACTTGCCTGGCACGTGTGAGACCCTGGGTTTGATCCTCAGCATCGAATGTAAATAAATAAATGAGATGAAAGATCTACTTACAACTAAAAAATATTTTTAAAAAAATGATATTGCATATCCATTAAAATGGTCACTATTTTAAAAAATGAAATTAGCAAATGTTGGCAAGAACATAGAGAACGAACACTTGTACCTTGTTGGTAAGAATGTAAAATGGTAGAGCTGCTATAGAAAACTGTATAAAGGATCCTCAAAAGAATTGAAAATAGGATTATCATGTTGTATCTAGCAATTTCACTTCTAAGTATATATCAAAAAGAATTGAAAATAGGATCTCTAAGAGATATTTACATATTCATGTTATCAGCAGCATCATTTGCAACAACCAAGAGGTGGAAGCAACCCAAATGTTCTCTGATGAGTTAATGAATAAATAAAATGTGATATATACATTCAATGGAATATTATTCAGCCTTAAAAAGGGAAGGTAATCCTGTCACATGCTGCAGCATGGATGAACCTTGGAGACATTTTGTGGATTTAAAGTGGGCCAGTCACAGAAGGACAGATACTGCTCTACTCCGCTTATGAGTGGCAGACCTTAGAAAGGTCAGACCTTAGAAACAAAGTAAAATGGCGGTCATTGGTGGCTGGAGTGGAGGAAGGAAGAAGTTCTCTGATATACAGTTTCTGTTTTGCAAGGTAAAACATGTTGCAGAACTCTATTGTACAATAGTATGCATCTAGTTGATGCCGTTGCACGTATCCACTTGGGAATGGCTGAGACTGCAAATCTGTACAGCTTTTTGCCATGGTGAAGAGTAATATTGCGTAAGGTATAGGTACTTCTTCAGAAGTCACAGGATTCCAGTTTGTCCTATTATTGGTGATTCAGTGTTATTTACCTTACTGAGGATTAAGTGAATTAACAAAGGAAAAGAGCATGGTGGCAGGCAAGCACACAATAAGGGACAGCAGTTATAATAATAATAGTTCTTTTTGAAGGGCCTTCCCTGAGTGAAGCTCTCAATTTCTTTTCTTCTATAACTGTGGTTCAGCCTCCTCAGGAGGACTGCCCATAATCTTGTGGTTGTATTTTTCAAAGCCCATAGATTTTAGCCTACACGTAACGGCTCTGAATCATTCTGGTAATGAGATAACAGCATGTTCCCAGAACAAAGACCTCTGAGCTATCTTTGGAGTTAGTCTGACCACTTCCCTATGGGAATAATTGATTTGGTAATGCCCTCCGTTACCTGGATGCTGAGTGATTTTTTTTTTTTTTATGTGAAGCAATCAGTCTTTCTTAACCATCTACATTTAGAATTGAATACTTGCTCAGAGCTGGAATAGGAAATTCCTTCATTCCTTCAGTCAATTAATGTATGTCAAGAACCGCATCGGTGCTGGCAGTCATTAGACCCAGTCCTCAGGAGCTTGTAGTCTGGAGAGGGCACAGGAAGGGTAGGGTCCCAATCAGCAAGCATCAGCCACCTCATCTAGGGCAGGCCCTGAGCTCATATTCATCCTTGTGTGAACTCTATTCAAGTGACTAGAATTGAATATGGAAGAAACTAAAATAAACAAGATATCATGAACTAAAAGGCCACTCACAGAGATAAAAGAGTTCAATTACAAAGGTGTCATGGAATAAGGAGGAAGAGCGCAGATCTTGGGGTTGACCGAACTGTCTGACATTACTACGCTCCTAACCTTTCTGGGACTCAGTTTCTTCATCTGTGAAATGCGACAGCAGTATCCCCCACATGGTTGTTGGGACGTTACCTGAGATACCAGGATAAAACACCCTCGGTGGGCACGAGCTCTAGCTATGATAATGGCTATTGTATAATTTGGATATAGACATGGTATCTTATTATCTAAATTATAAATAAGTTAAAATAGTAAGGTTCTGGATTTCTATGGCAACATCAGGAGAATTTTTCTTGCTAAAAGGTGGAGGTAAGGTTAGGGTTGTGGCTCAGTGGTAGAGCGCTTGCCCAGCATGCGTGAGGCACTGGGTTCAATCCCCAGAATCACATAAAAACAAACAAATAAAATAAAGATATGGTGTCCATCAAAAAAAAAAAAAAAAAAGGTGGAGGCGATCAATACCACCCCTGGTAGGGAACCAGGGTTCACTCCTTCCTCAGTGGTGGGACCTGAATCTTATTATCCCTGATTCAGGAATTATTTGCGCCTAATTTTCTCGCCCTTAGTGTCTCTTGTGGTTGCCCCAGAAGTCCAATTCTTGGGCTTTTTCCTCCCCTAGGTTACATTTTAAAATATCATCACCATCACTTTCTTCCTCGGTTCAGATTGCCTGTGGCACCATAATTTTGCTTTGTCAAATTTTGTGTGAAATAAATAGGCATGTACGAGAACCTGGACACCTTTCAGCTATTTGAATGTTTTGGTGATGGAAATTGACCAAGAAAGAACTTGCTAGGACACATTTAAAAATCAAGTCATAGCTCTGAGAAGGCACTTAAAATTGTATTAAGTCCAAGATTGTGCTCTATTCTTTTAGAAAAATTATCAGGAAAATGGTAAATTGAATTCCTTCAAAACTAGGAATTTTGGTTCTTCAGAAGACACTAAGAAAACAAAAGAGAAGAGCTGGGCACGTGGCACATGCATTTAATCCCAGCAACTCCAGAGGCTGAAGTAGAAGGATTCCAAGTTCAAGCACATTTTCCATGTTACTGTGTTTATCACCAGTTCATTCTTTTTATTGCTAAGTAATCTTCCATTCTAGCTATATCACAATTTATGTGTCCATTTACCTATTGATAGACATCGGGTTGTTTTAGTTTTTGGTTATTACAAATAAAATAATAATGAATATTTGGGTACAAGTCATCCTGTGGACATGTACTTTCATCTCCTTGAGCAAATTCCTAGGAGAGGAATGTCTGGGTCAAATGGGAGGGGTGTATTTAACTTTTAAAGAAACTTTCAAACTGCTTTCCAAAGGGGTTATACTGTTTTACATTCTCATCTCGGTACTATATGAGGCTTCCAGTTCTTCTACATCCTCACCAACAGTTGGTATGGTCACTTTTAAACTTTGGATTCTAATAAATATGTTATAGTATCACACTGTGGTTTTACTTCAGACTTTCCTAATGATAGTAAGGAAAAGTAACTTTTCTTATGCTTTTTACACTTATGTATCTTTTTGGTGAAGTGTTTATTCATATCATTTGCCATTTGTTATTGGTGGTGGGGTGCGGTTTTTTGTTTGTTTTTTGTTTTGTTTTGTTTTTGACTGAGGATTGAACCCAGGGGCACAACCATCAAGCCACATTCGCAGCCCTTTTTATTTTTTTTTATTTTGAGACAAGGCTTTACTAAATTGCTGAGTTTGGCCTTGAACCTGCAATCCTCCTGCCCTAGCCTCCTTAGTCATTGAGATTACAGGTATGTACCACCACATCTGGCTCATTTGACTATTTTAAAAACTGGGTTGTTTCTTTTCTTTTTTTTTTTATTGGTTGCTCAAAACATTACAATGATCTTGACATATCATATTTCATACATTTGATTCAAGTGGGGTATGAATTCTTATTTTTCCCACGTATACAGATTGCAGGATCACATTGGTTATATATCCACGTTTATACATACTGAGTTTTGAAAGTTCTTTATATATTCTGGACGTAAGTCTTTTATGACTTTACCACAGAGATACTCCCCAGTTCTTATTATTTTTATTTGGAAGCCAAGCTTTTTCTCCCAAAATAAGTACCTTTCATACATACAATAAGTACCCATTTATGTAGAGTTCTAAGAAAGTCAAACTAATTTTCAGTGAAGGAAAGCAGACCAGAGTCAGCTGGGAGTGGAAAAGGGGGAGTGTGGGAAGCGCTAGCCTTCCAGTGGAGAGCAGGGATTACAAAGTTTGCTTGCAAAGGAAGTTTTTCAGAGTGGTCATCCCCGACCATAGTGATGAATTTTTTTTTATTAGCCTTTTAAAAATAGCCTTTATTAGTGGGGGCAGTTTTAGGTTCACAGCAAAACTGAGAGGAAGGCACAAAGATTTCCTGTACACCCTCCCACATGCACATGCACAGCCTCTTCCATTATCAGTGCCCCCCCACTGAGTGGTATGTTATTACAACTGATGAACCCACAAGGACACATCATTGTGGTGATGGGCTTTTCACAAGTGTACACACATATCAAAACTTCTCAAACGGTACACTGTAACCATGTGCAATTTATTGCATGGCAACAATAACCCAATAAAACTACCTTTAAAAGAAAAAGTGATCAGGGAATGGCTTGGCTTGTTTTTCCTTAATCTCTACTTTACTATGCACCACACTTTTTCTCTTCTAATAATCCTGGCTTTGTCCTCAGCAGTGAGTAACCAGAGGTCTACAGATCTGTTTCTTCCCTCAACTACATCTCGACAGCTGCCAGTGGGTGGAGGTCACCCAAGCAACTGCCCAAACAGCTGAGAGAAGCTTGGGGTCAGGAGAGCGGTAGTTTGTGAGAGCTGTGGGCGGGAAGAGTGGCACGCACCTGCCACAGGATGCGGGCAGAAACAGCCCCCACTTGGGGTCCGATAGAGATGACTTACACACCAAAAATAAGGAGGCAGAAAGCGCATCTTTGATGGCATTTCTTTTCCTCTCTCTTGTCCTACTGACCTCTTGGGCTTTATAAACCATTGGGAGCCCTTTGTATTTGTCTGTCTGTCATTGTCTGAGACTTACAGACAAGGGCCAGTTAGCAAGCTTGTCCCTTTGTTCAAAGAGCCAGAGAAAGAAGATCTTTGACCCCTGCTTCTAAGCACAGTAAACAAAGGCCTTCTTGGCTGCCAGTAAGCTCAAAGTGCTCATTAAGCAAGAAGTTTTCTGGCCAGTGGTTGAAATGACATCATGCTTCCTCCTGGAATCCAAGTAGAGATAAAAATCAGGTCATTCAATTTATAAAGAGAGAATGCTCCCTTCTACTGCTAGCTTTCAGAGGCTGCTGGCTTTCAAAGCTATCAGGGAAAAGAAAAGCCTATTTGAACTGGGACTTTGAAGACATCTCTTAAACTTCCTCTACTTAATTCCTGATAATATGCAAAGCTGGTCCACTCTAAACCACCCGCTGGTGTCAGAGAGCAAGGTGCTTCTCACTCACGGTTCCTGAATCTTCAAATTGAGTGTTTAACAAGACATGGCAGTGGCAGATAGGTCTTATTAGCTAATAATGAGATAGTCCTGCAGGCTCTCTAACAAAGTACAAAAAGAAGGAAGAAATTGATCTTTTTCATCTCTTTAACACCATTGATCACAATTTGACATGGGGAAGTAAAAGGCTTTGTGGTCTTAAAGATGTCCATTCAGATTTCTTTAAGATAAAACCCCAAAGTATAAATTTAAGAAGATAGTGATCTATTGTGTTCTTTTTTTCTTTCCTTTTTCTTTTTTAAAGACCACTATAGAACAAGCAACAATCAGCAATTTTTAAAAATCCAAATGAATTTAATACAGTTTTACCCAAAGTAAGGGAAATCCTTATACAGTATATTTGCAACCAAAAATTTTCAGATCTAGAATTTCTAAGTAAATTTAACCAAAATACTAGACACATTTAATAAAAATGAAAACAGAAAAAAAAAAAAAACCCTACACGATAGGGGAAGTTTTGTGTAGCATTTTTCATTTGAAACAACACCTTCAAAATGTATTTGGTTTCAAATAAGTGAAATGAATTTAAAACACATACTCACTTTTCACAACTTACTGACCAATATACCACTAAGAATGTCGCACTCATTAGCCAGGGGTTTCTTATAAAACATCATAAAATTCTCGTTATTCAGAAAAATGATTCCAAGCTTGAGAATAAGTAAAAAACAGATAATTAGGTAAACTTTTGATCATGCTAGGGCCCATCATCTGATTTGGGTAGGGTCTAATGTTATTTGACTTACAAACTGATCAGAGGCCCAGAACTTTTCTAAGTCTATAAAATTTGAGTTTACATTTGTAGAAAACCAAAGAGTTATGATGATATTTGTGCCTCTATAACTTAAAAATTATACATATGCTAGTGAGTTTTCCATTACTATAAGTACCTGAGATAAGCAACTTTTAAAGAGATCGATAAAGGTTTATTTTGGTTCACAGTTTTAGAGATATCAGTCCATGATGGGTTGGTTTTGTGCTTTGGGGCCTATGAGAAGCAGCCCATCATGGCAGGACATGTGACAGAGCAAAACCACTCATGGCCAGAGAAAGAGGAAGTGGAATGGGCTGGAGTCCCCACGATCCCCTTCAAGGGCATTTCCCCAGTGATATCAAGACCTCTCACTAGGCCCCACCTTTTAAAAGTTCTGCTACCTTCCAGAAGCTCCACAAGATGAGGATTAAGTCTTCCAACATGCGAAACTTTGGGAGCCCTTTAAGATCCAAACTGTAGCAATGCTGTTATTGCCTTGTAGGACGTTAACCCGTTTTACATCTGCTTTAGCCATCTTATTTCAGCATCTCTTTTTACACTGACTATATACATTGAACCAGCTTTGTTATTCTGCCAGTTCTCTCATAAATGAATTAAATAAAACCTTGACACATGCTATCTATTTATACAAGATTTATCTTTCCAACAGTTTGAACATTATGCATTGACACACTACCAGCATTTAAGAGAATTTGAAATAGCAGAATGATCCCATTTTGAGCAAACAGACCAGTCTTGGTTTGGGTTCCCCAGAAGTAGACTCTAAGACAAGGATTTGAGTACAGGAGCTTATTTTGGAGGTGCAGAGACTCGTAGAAGGGGTGTAAGGAAGTGACACAGGAATGGAAGGCAGCCAACGTGGGCTGGATCATCCAGCCTGCTGCCATCTGCGTGACTCCGGAGTTCAATGTCACAGGGGAAACTATAAGAAACAGTATAAAACCCACATGTCACAGACCACCCAAAGAAGGCAGGGCTGGAATATTTATATTTTGATGATTTCTTCTGAGTACTATTAGTTCTCCAGCACTTCAGACAGATTAGTGGCAGTTTGTCTCAATGCTGAAATTCTTGGATATGAAGAGACAGACATAAGCAACTGGGAATCTTGGAATTTACTGAAATAGTAGAGTCCAAAGGATGTAGACAGCAAATGCTCCAGTTATTTTTTAAAATCAAACAAAAATTTCCACGTATTACAAATAATATCATCCTCAAGTTAACAGAACAAAACTTTAATGCACCAACTTCCTTGTAAAACAAAGGAACCCATTTTTCCTCTGATAAAATATCCAGATTAGAATCTTTTCACCAAAAAAATTTTCCTCAATATTCATCCAATACAAAGTACTCAGAGCACAATATAATTGATTTTCTGAAACACACAGCTATGTCCAGACCATTGGGGGTTCTTATATAGTATATATGCCATTAGAAGTAAATTTACTTTGTCGAATGCTTTTTCCGCATCTATCGAGATGATCATATGGTTCTTATTTTTAAGTCTATTGATGTGGTGAATAACATTTATTGATTTCCGTATATTGAACCAGCCTTGCATCCCAGGGATGAATCCTACTTGATCATGGTGCACAATTTTTTTGATATGTTTTTGTATCCGAGTGGCCAGAATTTTATTGAGGATTTTTGCATCTAGGTTCATTAGAGATATTGGTCTGTAGTTTTCTTTCTTTGAAGTGTCTTTGTCTGGTTTAGGTATCAGGGTGATGTTGGCCTCGTAGAATGAATTTGGAAGTTCTCCCTCTTTTTCTATTTCCCGAAGTAGCTTGAAAAGTATTGGTATTAGTTCCTCTTTAAAGGTTTTGTAAAACTCTGCTGTATACCCATCCGGTCCTGGGCTTTTCTTAGTTGGTAGTCTTTTGATGGTTTCTTCTATTTCCTCAATTGATATTGGTCTGTTTAGGTTGTCTATATCCTCCTGACTCAATCTGGGCAGATCATATGACTTAAGAAATTTATCGATGCCTTCACATTCGACAAAGTACAGCATCCCTTTATGTTCAAAACTCTAGAAAAACTAGGGATAACAGGAACATACCTCAATATTGTAAAAGCAATCTATGCTAAGCCTCAGGCTAGCATCATTCTGAATGGAGAAAAATCGAAGGCATTCCCTCTAAAATCTGGAACAAGACAGGGATGCCCTCTCTCACCACTTCTGTTCAACATAGTTCTCGAAACATTGGCCAGAGCAATTAGACAGACGAAAGAAATTAAAGGCATCAAAATAGGAAAAGAAGAACTTAAATTATCACTATTTGCAGATGACATGATTCTATACCTAGCAGACCCAAAAGGGTCTACAAAGAAACTATTAGAGCTAATAAATGAATTCAGCAAAGTGGCAGGATATAAAATCAACACGCATAAATCAAAGGCATTCCTGTATATCAGCGACAAATCCTCTGAAATGGAAATGAGGACAACCACTCCATTCACAATATCTTCAAAAAAAATAAAATACTTGGGAATCAACCTAACAAAAGAGGTGAAAGACTTATACAATGAAAACTACAGAACCCTAAAGAGAGAAATAGAAGAAGATCTTAGAAGATGGAAAAATATACCCTGTTCATGGATAGGCAGAACTAACATCATCAAAATGGCGATATTACCAAAAGTTCTCTATAGGTTTAATGCAATGCCAATCAAAATCCCAACGGCATTTCTTGTAGAAATAGAGAAAGCAATCATGAAATTCATATGGAAAAATAAACGACCCAGAATAGCAAAAACAATGCTAAGCAGGAAATGTGAATCAGGCGGTATAGCGATACCAGACTTCAAACTATATTACAGAGCAATAGTAACAAAAACAGCATGGTACTGGTACCAAAACAGGCGGGTGGACCAATGGTACAGAATAGAGGACACAGAAACCAATCCACAAAACTACAACTATCTTATATTTGATAAAGGGTCTAAAAGCATGCAATGGAGGAAAGATAGCATCTTCAACAAATGGTGCTGGGAAAACTGGAAATCCATAT
The DNA here is from genome assembly GCF_047511675.1 of Marmota flaviventris. Lineage (NCBI taxonomy): Eukaryota > Metazoa > Chordata > Mammalia > Rodentia > Sciuridae > Marmota > Marmota flaviventris. The sequence continues at coordinate 73,195,919 of NC_092507.1, forward strand.
GCAACAAAATGAAACTGAATCCCTTTCTCTCGCCATGCACAAAAGTTAATTCAAAATGGATCAAGGAGCTTGATATCAAATCAGAGACACGCCGTCTGATAGAAGAAAAAGTTGGCTACGATCTACATACTGTGGGGTCGGGCTCCAAATTCCTCAATAGGACACCCATAGCACAAAAGTTAATAACTAGAATCAACAAATGGGACTTACTCAAACTAAAAAGTTTTTTCTCAGCAAAAGATACAATAAGAGAGGTAAATAGAGAGCCTACATCCTGGGAACAAATCTTTACTCCTCACACTTCAGATAGAGCCCTAATATCCAGAGTATACAAAGAACTCAAAAAATTAGACAATAAGAGAACAAACAACCCAATCAACAAATGGGCCAAGGACCTGAACAGACACTTCTCAGAGGAGGACATACAATCAATCAACAAGTACATGGAAAAATGCTCACCATCTCTAGCAGTCAGAGAAATGCAAATCAAAACCACCCTAAGATACCATCTCACTCCAGTTAGATTGGCAGCCATTATGAAGTCAAACAACAACAAGTGCTGGCGAGGATGTGGGGAAAAGGGTACACTTGTACATTGCTGGTGGGACTGCAAATTGGTGCAGCCAATTTGGAAAGCAGTATGGAGATTTCTTGGAAAGCTGGGAATGGAGCCACCATTTGACCCAGCTATTCCCCTTCTCGGTCTATTCCCTAAAGACCTAAAAAGAGCATGCTACAGGGACACTGCTACATCGATGTTCATAGCAGCACAATTCACAATAGCTAGACTGTGGAACCAACCTAGATGCCCTTCAATGGATGAATGGATAAAAAAAATGTGGCACTTATACACAATGGAGTATTACTCTGCATTAAAAAATGACAAAATCATAGAATTTACAGGGAAATGGATGGCATTAGAGCAGATTATGCTAAGTGAAGCTAGCCAATCCCTAAAAAACAAATGCCAAATGTCTTCTTTGATATAAGGAGAGTAACTAAGAACAGAGTAGGGTCGAAGAGCATGAGAAGAAGATTAACATTAAACAGGGATGAGAGGTGGGAGGGAAAGGGAGAGAGAAGGGAAAATGCATGGAAACGGAAGGAGACCCTCAGAGTTATACAAAAGTACATACAAGAGGAAGTGAGGGGAAGGGGAAAAATAATACAAGGGGGACAAACGAATGTCAGTAGAGGGGGCAGAGAGAGAAGAGGGGAGGGGAGGGGAGGGGAGGGGTGATAGTAGAGGATAGGAAAGGCAGCAGAATACAACAGACACTAGTATGGCAATATGTAAATCAATGGATGTGTAACTGATGTGATTCTGCAATCTGTATATGGGGTAAAAATGGGAGCTCATAACCCACTTGAATCAAATTGTGAAATATGAAAAAAAAAAAAAAAAGAAGTAAATTTATTGGGCTGGGGTTGTGGCTCAGTGTCAGAGCACTATGTGAGGCACTGCTGGGTTCAGTCCTCAGCACCACATAAAAATAAATTAATTAATTAAAGATATCGTGTCCATGTATAACTAAAAAATTATTTTCAGAAAGAAGTAAATTTATTAACAATGTAAGATAGTGATCATCTTTTTTCAATGCGAATGGAAATTTCTGGTCATGTATTTCATTATTGGTCTTTTATAAAGTATATTTAAAACTTTTCACAATTAAATAGTCCTTTGCAAAATTTTTTCCTAAATGACTTTTTACAAATGATTTGTGTGACTTTTAAAAAAAATAATAATAACTAACAGGGCTGGGGGTGTAGCTCAGTGGTAGAGAATTTGCCTGGCATGAACAAGCCCCTGAGGTCAACCCCCAGCATTTCAAAGCAAAGAAACAAAACAACAATAAAAACTCACATTTTTTTTTCAACTTTAAAAGAAGACTTCTAGATACCAAAAATGAAGGAAGGCTAGGAACCACACCATCAGATTTACAAAAGGAAGACCTTCTATGTTGCTTGATGGGTAGAAAGAAACAACATTTTGAGCTTGGAGGACAGTCACCGGAGGACCGGCTCAGCTGTGCTGCTCTGAGGCATCTTCCACATCCTTGCTGGGGCCATGTTAGCCTGGTAGTATGTCCCATAGATCCAGAAAGTTTAAAAAAACACCTCCACCCAAGTGACATGGGCACAGAATAATAAATAATTACATATTTAGCCATTACATTCTCTATTTCTTTTCAACATGATTGTCTGATTTTCAAAGATCAGGCCTCCGGCCTAAACTAGAACATGAAAGTTCTTAACAGTTCTTCCCAATTACAAGGCAATGGAGCTCCACCGCACGCCCCTTGCATTGTCACACATTCACACAGAGACACACACACACTGCAGCAGGAACCACCCGTCCCCTTCAGACTCTTCCTTCACGCCCTAGGTATTCCTAGGAGTTTCTACCTGGGCCCATGACACTGTCAGCCACAGGACTTGCTCTGCCCTTCCTGCTTGATTGGTTCTTTTACCTGTACCTGTGAGCAGCTGTTAGGTAGCCCTTATTCTCTCCCAAATCTCACAGAAACACTAGAAGCAATTCTGTTGGTTTTTCTTTGTTGTTGTTTTTAACCAGAGAGGCCAGTTGGGAAGATCTGCACACCATCTACACCATCCATCACTGCTTCCACCTCTTCCTTTCCAGCTGGTCCTCAATCACAATTCATCTCTCCTTCCTGAGTTACAAAGCTGAAGTTCCCTGGCACAAGTGACAATGGGAGAAAATGCCTTCCATAGATCTTTCTGTAGTGCTGACTTGCAGCAAGAATTTACCACCCCATCTCTTCTGTTCTAACACCATTGATTACCAAGACAATAGGAAATACCTGAACTACAGACACTGGGTCAGATACCAGTTTATCTGGTTTCTGTGTTACTCTTGTTCAACAAACATGCTAATATGAGTCAGGTCTGTGCAAATGGGGGTGTCTCAAGATCAACACAACTCTTTTCTCCCTTCTTAATATTACCATCTGTGTTCATCACTACATCTAAATTACCTCAACAGCCTCCAACCCCAATACATTTTCTGTATTGTTGCTAGAATAATTATTCCAAGGTATTAAAATTTAAAAGCAAAGTCCAAACCCAGTAAAGCTCTTCTTTCCAGGCCCATTACTGACCTCCCTAATGTTGTCCCTGACCTCCCCAATGTTCTCCAGAGGTGCCACTCTCTCTCCCCTCACATCTCCCTATTACAGGAATCTTCTTTTCCCCATTCCTTTCACCTGTTAATTCTCATCAGCTTTCAAATTCTCATCTAGCCATAACGTTCTCTGATTCCAGGCTGAGTTAGATTCCTTTCCTTAGGATCTAAGGCTAGATTCCGACTGGGGTGTCTAATCAGCCCAGAAACCACACTCTCTTTCTTTGAGACCTGAGACCCATTTTTCCTTTCTCTCACAATTTAGACTCTGGCCCTCAGAGGTCATGTTTCCACTATGACCCTGCTCAGTAGACAAATAATTGAACCTCTCACCCATGGAGTTCATTAGATTCCATTTCCCAGGAATTTTGCATAAGGACTTAGAGACAGCCATCCTGCCCATTGGTAAGGCTGGAACCCATAAACTGGAGTGAGCTGTGGGATGATCATATTCCTCTTTGAGGATAAGGAAGCGGAGGTGAGTCTGCAGAAAGAAAAAGAAAAAATAAGACTAACTAGCAGAGAAAGAGTGCTCCTGAGGCTCCCAGTGTTTTTCCAGTTCATGGTGCTAGTCCCATCTGACACCCTGCTACATCCTCATTAAAAAAAAAAAAAAAAGCAGCAGCTGGGTGCAGTGGCTCAAGTCTGTAATCCCAGGGGCTAGGGAGGCTGAGGCAGGAGGATTACGAGTTCAAAGCCATTCTCAGCCACTTAGTGAGGTCCTATGCAACTCAGTGACACCCTGTCTCTAAGTAAACACATGCACACACACACACACACACACACACACACCAAAGGACGGGGATGTGGCTCAGTTGTTAAGTGCTCCTGGGTTCAAGCCCCAGTACCAAAAAGAAAAAGAAAATCTCGCAGCTAGAAGTGGTGGGACATAGCTGTAATCCCAATGACTCAGGAGGCTGAGGCAGGAGGATCACAAGATTGAGGTCAGTCTGGGCAATTTAGTGAGCCCTAACTCAAAATAAAAAAAATAAGAAGGGCTTGGAATGTACCTCAATGGTAAGTACCCTGGGTTCAATCCCCAGTACCACACACACACATTCTCTCTCTCTCTCTCTCTCCTTTTATTTTTTATTGTTTATTTTTTATATGGTGCTGAGGATCGAATCCAGGGCCTCGCATGTGCTAGGTGAATGCTCTACCGTGAGCCACAACCCCAGCCCCCATACATTCTCTCTTTTGCTTAAGAGAGTTCAGTTATTTTTTCTTTCTTATAACCAAAGTCTTAACTAATACATACTTCCTGTGCTTAGTTTTCACACACTTCATTGCCTGTTCCTTCGATAGTCTACATTCTTCATTGGAAGCTGTAATTTTCATAACAGCAAAGATTGTTTTAGGCATTGTTATTATATCCCACACACAGTGTTTGGTATATATCATAGGTATTCAAAAAAATTTTTTGTGGAACAAGATCATAGTGAATATTTATTGCCCACTATTGTATGCCAGGCACTATTGTATTAACTCATTCAATTCTCACAACATTTAGGGGTAATTGTGGGTTTCTATAGTCACTTTATAGATGAGAAAACTGAAGTGCAGAAAGGTTACTAGCCCACCACCAGAAAGTGGTAAAACTGGAATTCAAGTCTCCACAGTATGGCTCTGGTTACCACGCTCTTAAACACTGAGCTATGGGCCTCCCTATGCCTGCCTGAAATCAGGGAGGATGGAATCAGGACACCTCATGTCTTTGAATACAGAATTATTTTCAACCTTTCCTGTGGTTTTCCATGGTTTTGGTGATACCCATTTGCTACTTTATTTTCTGGTCATGTCTTAAATCTCCAGGTTCCTCTTCTGTGTTGTTTTACTTACCAAATCACAATATTCCATCTCCAAAACTATTTTGGAAGCTCTTCTAGGGCAGGGACTAAGAATTACACTTCTTGCTATTACCTTCACATTGGTTGAGATGATTTTATCTGCAAGTATCAGAAAACCCCAATAAAAGTGGTCTAAACAATCAACTATTTTCTTAATTTTTTGCACTGAAAGGTTCAAAGGTAAATCTGGTTTCAGGTAAGGCTTGATTCATGACTCAATGATGTCACTGAAGTCCCTGTTTCTTTCCTTCCTCCATCTCTGCCTTTCTCTGAAAGATGGCTTTTGTAGGGTCCCATCAAAATATCTGCCAATAGCAATTAGGACTTTTTCTTCCCTATTCACACGTAGTAGAAAAGAGAGACATATTGGTTGTAATATTACTAGCAAATTCTTATAACTTATTCTAAAAGAATATCCCAAATAATCACTGGATCAATCATTATGGTTTTGTGTGTACGCCTATGGTGACTTTAGCTCAAGTCACCTACCCAGTCACATAGAATAAGCTCCTAAAATCATGTGTGTATCCAAACCAAATTGGGGATTGTTGAGAAGAAAGAGCACCTCAGGATTAGAACAGACTTTGAAAGTTGACCCGTACATCCTCTCTTGTGGGTGCTTTAACTATAGTCATTTCTTTGGACATTGCTGCCTTTTAGAATACATATTTAAATCAAAACCATGGCTGTAGATTTCACTGCCTGATTCAAGTTCCCTGGAACAAGCCTATCTCTGTTCTCCATATGAACCCTCTTCACATTTGAACACTGCTGTCCTGCTTTCCTTCAGCCATAAGTAGCAGGATTTCATGATCCTCCACCTGCTTGTGGCTCAGGAAGATCTTATGTTGGGAATCCTAGGAGCCCCCACAGAATGGACTTCCTTGTCCACCCCAATCTGCATCCAGCTCTTGTAGGAGGCAGGGAGAGCTGTTACTTGCTGTTGTGCCCCTGTGGCCCTGACTGAGGCTGTTGATAAGCCTGCACATGTCAGGGCTGGCAGGTATGAAGCTGAGCTTTTAGATGCATGTCTGTGGGTATTTTCCCCTTAACTGAGTTTTTTTTTGCTCTCTAGAGGAAAGGGAAAGTGTAACCAAAGTTCTCTTCTTTTGTTAGAGTCTCTTCTTTTGTTAGGAAAAACAGAGATGTCTTGCTGTTAGGGAGAGTAATATATGGGTAGAAATCCATTTGTGGTTTCAGAAGCCCTTTGCAGAGAGGGCAGGAGTATAAATACTTGCTCGGATTCAAAAGCCCAACTAGGTCCTCAGTTTGCTTCTGAGTACTGTTTCTCTTCCCATGAGCTGTTCTTTGGTTGTGATTAGAAAGAAGGGGAGAGTGAAGGAATTTGAGTTTAGGGCAGTGCAGGGATAGCAAAGTTCACTAGGAGAGGGGACAGCTCTGTTCTGTGCTTTGGGGCCACTGTGAATTGCTAGTGAGATTTGTCTGCTGGATACTGAACTTATTTTGAGTTCCATAGCAGGGAAGAAGAGGAGAGAGTAGAGAATTTATCAGAGTAAAGGGAACAGCAAAAGAGGTTTGTTTTGAAGCAAAACTCACTTGCTTTTTATAACCTAAAAAATAACTGTCCAAGACAAGAATAAGGTTCGAGTTTAAAAATTGGGCAAGAGCAGGCAGGACTCCTCCAGTTTCACAGCCTAAGGAAAAATGGACTGGGGCCTTCCCTCTAGATCCTGAAGCTATTTTGCTTATTGGCTTTTTGAGGAGGAAACTGAAGGCAGCCTGCTGCTTAGGATTCATAACCAAATCACTCTAGCAGGAGGCCATGGACCAGGCTCTGGGTGGAGTTGTGCTCCTATGGAAGACCCAAAGCCCCAATTCAGGCTTAAGGCTAGAAAACTGGGTGGGTTTCTGGGTTGATTGGTGATATCTTTCTCATCAGCACCACTTTACATTGTTCGATTTCTCTTCCAACTCACCGTTCTAGGTACCCCTGTTTCTCCCTCTCTGCCCCGGCTACAGTTAGCCTCCTTGCCTCCAATCTATTTCTAATTATTTATCCATACAAGACCCTGTCAGCCCTCTGATAGAAGTGCTGATATGGACCAGGCATAGGTGGAGACTTTGACATTCACCCCTTTGAGGCATTTACTCTTAGCCCTGTTTCACAGATGAGGAAAGTTTAGGTTGTTCATCTGAGACCCCAGAGCCAATAGGCAGAGAGCCAGGATTTTTACTCAGCCTCAGGGCCCTCTCTCTATCACATCAGCAGACATTATCTCATATTTTTTTATATTCCCCTCAGCATGTGTTAGATATGGAGAAATAATCATGGTTTATTAACTGCACATTTCTCATGCCTAGTTGCGATCTGATTTATAGTTAAGTGAGAATGTTATAAATGGGAGAGGATGAGGAATAATCTTCACAGTGTCTATCTCAGCTCAAGCTGCGGTAACAGAATACCACAGACTGGGCAGCTGAAACAACAAACATTTATATCTCATAGTTCTGGAGGTTGGGAAGTCCAAGACCCAAAGGACAAGCAGAAACAGCATCTGGGGAGGACCCTCTTCCACAGAGAACTGCCCTATCACTGCATCCTCCCACAGCAGAGGGGGGTGGGGGCAAGTTCTCCTGTCTCTTCTTACCTATGCACTGACCTCATTCCTGAAACTTCACCCACATGATCTAATTACCTCCTCCAAACCCCCATCTCCCGATACCAATCATGTCGGAGGTTAGGATTCAACACATGAATTTGGGAGAAATAGAAGCATTCAGTCAAAACAATATCTAATGACATCTTGCAATTCATTTACTTGTCTTGATGAACTTTAATTTATACCCATGATTTCTACCAACCTATTTTATTTCCAATACCACAGATGAAGACAAAAAATCTTGACAGGTGGGTAGCAAAACTAAAGAGCAGATACTATGGGTCATGCTAAGGAAGGGCTTCATCTTGACCTTGACCTCTGAGATAGGTATTCTTGCTTCATTTGGCAGTTGTAAAACCTGAGACTGAAGAGATGTTGACTTGTTCAAGGTCATATAGCTAGGAAGAGGGCAACCTGAGGCTCAGACCCACGACTGTCTAATTCCAAAACTATGCTGTTAATCCCTGTGCCTCCTGGGTGGTGGTCCCCAGCACCTTAGATGGACAACAGTAAGAAGGGACAATGAAAAAGAAAAACAACAGATGGAAAAGGTTGTTAGGCAACATATTTAAGATCAGAGAGCATAGGAAAACATTTCCCGCATGTGAAACTATAAAATTACTTTCTGAATATTAAGCCTTGTACACATAGTTTTGTGAACCCAGCGACTGATAGGAAACATATTTACATGGGGAGCCAGCAGTAAGTTAATAATCTGAATTTTAAAGAGAGTTTTTTTTTTCTGACAACTGAGAATTGTTTTATAAATTTTAAAGAAATGTTAATAGGTGTTTGACATGAACAATGAAAGGAACACGAGTATTGCAAAATGAATTAAAGCTTTAAAATGTCTCTACAGAATCATGCGTAGAAGCAAAACTGGAATTATGAACTGGGAAATTGCCACTTCAAAACAGAAAAGCAAAGAACTGCAAGGTATCCTCCCACAGATCAAATGCTCTTAAGTGGAATGGGTCTGGAAAGCAGGGAGCTGGGACCTCGGGCAGCAGAGGCCGTATGGGTGAGCCTCAGAATGGGCATCATGGATTGTGCCCAAGTAGGAGGAGCATCTCTCCAGGCGCCAGGACCTCCTCCCCCGCCTCCTCCTTCTCCTCCTCTTCCCTTGGCTTCTCAGCTTTTCTCTTCCTTCCATAAGAGTATTTCTGCTCACTGTTTCTCAAGCCTCCTTCATCACATGTTTAATACTGTTTTACAAAACTCCCACCACTTAAATGTAGCACTTTTGAAATCATACTTCTCCGTGGGAAAGTAGCTGTGATGGTACATATTTGATAATAACTTCACCCATGAAAAACATAGAATGAAGTGAGCTTGGAAAATGTTTTAACACAGGATGTTCATTTTCTTTATAGCTGGGCTTACAATGGAAAAATACCACTGACATTAAGAACTTCATTCTACAAATAGAAGACACACACACACAAAAAAAAAAAATTCCAAGGATCCATGTTTCATAGGAAAACATCTTGGAGTGGCATGTTTTTGACTTTTGGAAGAAGCACAGTGGTACATCCACAGTTCTGAACTCATTGGGAGAAACAAAAAGTTGCAGATATACATGGTGTCATTATTTTCTTTTCTTAAGTGGTTATTCTTCATTGCAGTGAATTTAATCAAATGCTTGATGGTAAAAGAAACTGGATGTTACAGGACTGATGGTCTGAAGGAGTCTTGGGGAACTGGAGGGTTGAAATTTGATTCTAGTAAAATTAATGCCATGGTGTTTGATTGCAAGAGTAAAACTCTCAAACTGATATCATCTTTTATTGTCCCCTCCCAGAAATCTCCCTGAAGACAGCTTAGAGCTTGTCCAATTTTGGGTGGATGATTTAACAAATTATGGCCTATCTATAATCTATGAAGCCATTCAAAATGAAGATGCCAATCAATAGTTTTTATGCAGAACCTTAAATCACAAAGGACATTGAAGGGAACAGATCTAGTATAACCCCAGAAGAGGACCTGGGACATGTTCACATGTTCTCATGGTGTTATGGACTAGCCTGCCATATTCCAAGTTCTCAGCAACTTATGAAAACCTGAAATGTGATTAATCATTATCAATAGATGGTGAGAGAAAGGTGATTTTTATTTCTGATCTATTTTTTCTTTTTAATATTTCCACAAAATGTGTTTTTATAAAGAGAAAAAAATGACATTTAAAATTTTTTAAAAAACACACATGTAAGGACGCTCAAAAAATATACAGAACTTAGGTTTCTGAATCTTACTGGGAAACAAGTAAATGACAAAATAAAGGACTTACTTTGATCACTTTGGGGTCGCTTGGGAACAGAAAAATGCAGGAAAGAGAAATTTGGTCTTTCTGTGTTCAAAGACTCATGTTTTCATCTTCTTCACCAGGAGATGTCAGTGGTAAATACTGTGTGTTTTAACTCTGCCCTTGATGCCCTGCGAAGGCTCCCAGCAGATGTAGCAGCCAAGTAGGTCTCCTGCTGTTTAAAATCCAAGAACACAGTCTGACTCACTTTGATGGCTGTAGGGATCTCATTACTCTGTTTGGGTACCGAGGGTGGTCTCTCCTCGGGGTGTGGTGTCAACTACCTGCAGTATTTTCTACCTAAAGCCTGTTTTGCCCTTTTGCTGAGATGCTATTTTTGCCTCTTAAACTCTGACTCTCTGCCAGCCCTTTGTTCAAGCAGAACTATCTCCCAGTGCTGTTTCCTGGGCTGGTTTCCCCATCCTGACTTCCCAGCTGGACCACATCTATCACTTGTTAGGTTTAAGTTGACAGCTCAAGGAACCAAGAGTGTGTCAGGACCATCCCAAGGCAAGTAACCTAGGAGTTATCAAAGTACTGGCTCTGCAACGTGGGTGGACCTGGAGTGAAATATGCCAGGCCCAGAAAGACAGACACCACATGTTCCCTCTCATTTGCAGAATCTAAAATAGTTGAATTCAGAGAAGTGCAGAGTAGAATAGTGGTCACTTTTAGAAGCTAGGAAGGGTAGGGACTTGAGGGGAAGGGGGAAAGAGGGATGTTGGATAATGGTACCAAAATAAATTAGGTAGGAGGAATACGTTCCAGTGCTCTACAGCAAAGTAGGGTGACAATAGTGTATGACACTTTATTAGAAGAGAGCTGAGGGTGTAGCTGTAGCTCAGTAGTAGAGTGCTTGCCTAGAGAGTGCCAAGCCTTAGGTTCCACCCCAAGAGCTGCAACAACACAAACAGAAAACTAAAAGAGAAGAGTTTAAAGGCTCCCAACACAAAGAAATGATAAATATTACATGTTTAAGGAAATGGAAAGGCTAATTATGTTGATTTTTATGTGTATATATGTTTATGTAAAATTATCACATTGTACCCCATAAATATGTACAATTGTGTGTCAATTTAAAAATGTCAAAAAAATTAAAACTTTTGAATGACAAAGAAAAAAAAAGTATTTGTTTGGAGGCATGCAGTTACATAAAAGTCCCTCCTCTGCTCTGCCATTTACTTGCTACGTGACTTATGCTAGATTACTTAATTTCTCTCTGTTGGGTTTGTCTTTCTCTCTCTCTCTCTTTCTTTCTTTCTTTTTTCAATATGTGTGTGTTTGTGTGTGTGTGTGTGTGTGTGTGTGTGTGTGTGATGGTGGAGATAGAACTAAGGACCTCATGAATACCAAGCACGCACTATACCCCTGAGTTATATCCCCAATTCCAGGTTTTTCATTTGTAAAATGAAGATAGATAATATAAACGGCTTCACAGGGTAGCCTCACAGACTTGCTATAAGGATTAAATGAGGTCATGTATGTAGAATATCCAGCACAACACTCACCATATTAAAACCCTCAGATGAGGCTGCGTATTATTATTGTATGTTTGATATTTAAATTCTAGAGGAAGGGTGATGATGACAGTGGGAAGGAAAAGAGCCCTGGACAGTCCTGGAGACCTCAGTTCTTCTTGTTTGACTTCTTTGTTGGGAAATGAAGGTGCCATGTCAGACAGTGTCCCCACAAGACACCGTGCACTTGAGGGGTAACTAAAGAGAGCTCATCAAGGGATTGTTTACAGAGATGTGGCATATTGGTCAGGTTTCTGTTGCTGTGACAAAATATCTGAGAAGATCAACTATAAAGAGGAAAGTTTTATTTTGACCCACAGTTTCAGTCTTTTTAGCACATGCTTTTTTGGCCCCATGCTTTGGCCTACAGACAGAACATCATGGGGAGGCGTGCACAGTAGACCAAAGCTGCTCACCTTGTGGCAGTCAAAAAGCAAAATGAAAGAAAGGAGCCTGGGTCTCAGTGTTCTCTTCAAGGGCACGCCCCCAATGATCTAACTTCCTCCAATTAGGCCCCACCTCTTAAAGGTTCCACCAACTCCCAGTGGCACCAGAGGCTGGCAACAAAGCCTTTGGTTTATAGGTTCTTGGAGGTCATTTAAGATTCCAACCATAACATGGGCAGGACTAAGGGAATGAAGCATCTAGGGACTCACAACAACAGGGAGCCATGCCACCCACCAGCCCGGCCTGAAAGGGGCAAAAGTAGGGAATAGTGTTACCAGAATCTGGTGAAAGTTGGAGCCCTGGAAGAGAAGCCAGCCCACAAGAGCTGTGGTTATAGAGGAATTCCAGCATTACCAAAACCCCAGTCCAACAGAAAGGAATATATTCTAGACTTCTCTCTCCCCGTGACTGCTAATGCCCTGCTTAGTGTCTTACTAGCTAAATTCATCAAGCTAGTGTTCTGCAAAAAGCAGAACTGAGAAGGGTGGAGAATAAGTACAGAGGGGTAAACAGAGAGTAACCAGCCCAGCAGGTCTATAATTCCAAATCCAGCAGGTCTTAGAAAGTCCTCCTCTGTATTGGCCAGGTCTGCCTGGCCTGGAAGGTGCAGTGAGTCAGTGACAAATGCCCTAAGTCTTTCTAGGAAAATGGGAGCCCAAATTGCTGATCTAGGATTGGAAAAAGTAAACCCCCACCCCCAGGTGACCATTAGGATATAGACTATGAGCCTGAGAATGTCCTAGGAATCAGCTTCAAAGAACAAAAACCTGAACTGCAAGCCAGAAAGATGGTCCAACAGAAGTGTCAGGCTGAAGGAGCTAAAGAATTGGAATTCTGAGAAAGGGGAAATGAAGAACTCTTGTGTGGCTGGACAGATGAGGAAGGGGTTTAGAGTGGAAGTGCTAGGCTGGGTCTGGGACTTTCTAAGATACTGAAAAGCTCTTTGGGGTTCTTCTAGGGCCCCTATAGTTCAGGCATCGGATGGCATGGAATTCATTTTCTTGTTCATTCATATAATAAGTATGTACAGATAATTTTGCCTACACTGGCAGAGTACCAGATGCTAAGGATAGAACAATGAGGAAGACACAAACCCTGTCCTGAAGGAGCTCAGCCCTCTTGTAGGGTCAACAGCCAATCACAACACAATGTGTATGATAAAGGGGGCTTGAGGGTTAACAGAAGGGAGCCCATCCTAGACTGGATGGGTAGGAAGAGCTTTCCAGGAAGGCTATATACATCTATCTATACTGACTCTAAATGCTGAATTAATCAAGAGGGCAGGGTAAGACAGGGAGGTGGGGACAACTGGAGGAAGCTTTTATGTATTTAAGAGACTGCTGGTATGGGTCGTTCAGTATAAACAGGTGGGGAGAGATGAAAAGTTGAGGCTGGAGAGGCAGGCAAAAGCAGATCCTAACTGGCATTTTATATCAGGGTGAAGACCCTGAAGATCATGGGCAGCCAAAGAAGAGTTGGAGGCAGGAGAGTGACATGATCAGATTTGAAATTTAGAAAGATCATTCTAGCATCACTGTGAAAAGATTCTCAGGAGAGATGGCACATCAAGGGACAGGGAAACCAGTAAGGAGGGTGCTTCCATTCTCTGAGAGCCACGGTGATTTTCAGGTGTGCCTGAACTAGGTGGTGCCAGGGGGCATGAGTGTGAGCCCTGGACATGTTTAGCATAAGAGCTGGCAGGACCTCATGACTGTCAGGATGTTCAGGGAGGGAAAGAGGAACAACTCTAGCTTGGTCATTGGGTGGCTGCTAGTACCAGTCACTGCGCTTCAAACCACAGATGAATGAGGCCCAGCTGGGCAAAGGACAATGCAGGGAAGAATTCTGCAAAGATGTGTCTCTCTTTTTGGTGAGTCAGCATGCTTCATAAGACTGAGAATGAATCGTTAAACAGATTACACTTTAGATACTTGTGAATGGTAGTGTTTTTTTGGGGGGTGGGGTGGGGGGCTGTGGGTATCCTCATCCTATATAGAAGCCTGGGAAACAATTAATTAAATGAAGCTAAATGGTTTTTGTTACTTCAGAACTTTTCAGAGCCCTGAATAGTCTAGGGCCCTTTATCCCAAACTCACACATATTCTGCTGCTATTTATGAAATCTATATGACTCCCCCCAGCAGCAGCACTGCACACATCTGTATATGTCCTATACAGGCATGTCTTAGAGCTACGTTACTGCAAGTGTGGTACATTGACCAGCACTTGTTCACAAACTGTTAACAGTCCATGACAACATTAGTACAGAAATGAAGGCTATTTAGAAAAATTTAACAGGAATTTTGTGTCTTTGAATCTAATATTGAAAATATCTGGGCTTGTATTTTGCATGTCTGACTCTTAATCTCATTTTCTAGGAATTTATTTAGTTATTGTATATTTTACAGATTCATCAGTCAGCAAAGGATTTGTAGTTCAAAAGAGAAAAATCCAAAGCCAGTCCTGCACTACAGGGAATTAGAGAGGTACCATCTCAGAAGATACTGTGGAAATGTGTTAGCTCATGGCTCTCCAATGTGGTCATATTTCAATCACCTGGGAGATCCTGGGGCCCACCCCCAGAGATTCTGGGGTAATGCATCTAGGGAGCAGTCTGGCCCAGGGATTTTATTTTATTTGTTTACTTTTTTAATTATTATTTTTTGGTACTGAGAATTTAACTCAAGGGCACTTTACCACAGAGCTGAGCTATATTCCCAATAATTCTTTTTAAAATTTTTTATTTAGGGTCCTGCTAAGTTGCTAAGGACCTCCCTAAATTACTGAGGCTGGCCTCAAACTTACAATCCTTCCAGGCATCCTGGCTTGGTCCAAGGATTTTGGAAAGATGCCTAGGGAGGTTATAATGGTGCTGAGATTAAGGACCACTGTGGCTCGAGGGGAAGCTTAGGTTCTGTGTGCTCTTATTTAATCTTCACATGCCTCGATGAGAATCAAAGCTGGGATGGTAGGCCCTGGCTGCAGAACTGAATGGGCAGGACTCTCTCAGGTGGGCTCAGGTCTAAACCACCTAAACTAATTAATTCAGAAACTTTGGTGGTGGTACTAGTATTTTAATTAAAATGGTTCTAGATCATTCTAAAGGCAACCAGGGCTGAGAATCACTGACTTAGGAACTCTGGTTGTAGGTGAGACAGTTAAAAGCGAGCAGGTCAGTTTATTGCCCTCTCCAGGGCCTGGAGACAGAAGTAGCTCTCAGTATTGCAAATCATCTTTTACCTCTTCTGGGCCTACAGAGTCAGGCAGCCATGGCTGTTGGGGACTTGTTGGGCCCCAACACAGGGACCAGGGAGAGGCTCTGTCAGCAAAAGGCATCTGCGAACTTCTGCATCAGCCCCCGCCGCCTGCTCCTGGCGGATGCTATAACTTCAGAAGGCAGCAGCACTTACAATTCTTTTCCACTGAACCGACATGACCCCTGAGAGGCAGGTTTTCTGAGACAGGAAAAAAGTATGGCTCTTTGTGCCTGAAGTTGTAGCCCTTTGTGCTGAGCAGCCACTTTCAGTCCTTGCGGCAGCTGTGTTTCAGCGTGTTCCATCACTTCCTAATGCGTCCTCTGAAAGAGTCCAGCTGTTTATTTCCATCAGTCGCTGAAAAGGATGCCTTTTATTTGAGGAAAGCACAAATGCATTAGGACTGGATGTCTGCAAGGAAAAAAAAGAGGGGAGTGGGAAACAGTAAGACTGGCTTTGACATTGCTAGCAGAAGTTGGGGGCAAATAATTGCAGCTATTTTTTTTTTTAATGTTTGTAGAAGGATGATGGGACAAGGTCTAGAAGCAACCAAATGCACCCATTTTATTGCCACACTGCTGGGTATGGTAACAGTTATCTCTCACAACAAAGTTCTGGAATACTCTATGGTCTTGTCTATGTGACTTGCTATGGTCTAAACGTTTATGTCCTTCCAAAATGTATAGGTTGAAATCTAACCCTCTCTGTGGTTGTATGAAGAGGTAAGGTATCCAGAAGGTGATTAGGACATGAGAACCCTCATGAGAAGATGAATGCCCTTATTAAAGGGGCCTGGGGAGCCTGTTTGTCCCTTCCACTATGCAGGGACACAGCTACAAGGTGCTATCCCTGCAGCAGAGCAGGAGCCCTCACCAGACACACAGTCTGTTGGAGCAGTGATCTGACTTTCCAGCCTTGACAACTGTGAGGAATAAATTTCTATTTTTCAATCACTAGCACCACAATACAAGTAAATTTCTGGTTTTTATAAACTACCTGGTCTAAGGTATTTTGCTACGGTGCTGAGGACTAACAAATGTGGTTCTAAGACAATGGCCAACTTCACTTCTACCAAATGCTGTATAGGGCAGTGATGTCTGAAATTGTTCTGAAGTACAGCTTTGTATCAAAATTCTCATCTTAAAAAGCATATCTTGAACAATATTATATTCCCAAACCAAGGAAATCTTTAATAACAACAAGAATCTCAATAAGGAGAAGATTTCTTTACCCAATATACTCAGCTGTAGAGCTAAAAAAAAAAGTGTCAATATTTGGTTTCTGGTAGAAAAGGGTGATTCCGGTGATGTGGACACTATAATTGTGTAGGTATATTATGTTATTAACTCTTCAGTTGTTCTAATTTTACTATCGTTCCTTTACATGATTTATTTTTTAAATATGTCTATTTAAAAGCAATAAATAAACATTGTTTATTTTTTGCCTATTATGTTCTAGGCACTGCATTAGGCCCTGGGGATTTGAGACACATTGAGGAAGGCAGACATGGTCATTGCCTTATTGAAGTTTAAATTTTAGTGGAGAACATAACTATTAAATAATTCATTACAATAGTAGTAAGAGGTCCATTAAAAACATACATGACCATCTCTTTCTTTTTCCTTTTCTTTCTTTTTCTAAAAAAATTATTGCCTGCCTGCCTGCCTTCTTTCTACTTTCCTTCCTTCCTCAAAAAGCCACTAGGGGGCTGGGGTTGGGGCTCAGTGGTAGAGCTCTTGCCTGGTATGTGTGAGGCCCTGGGTTTGACTCTCAGCAACACACACACACACACACACTTAGATAAATAAATGAATATAAAGGTATTTTTAAAAATTTGTTTAAAAAAAAAAAGGCCATTAAGAAAGGAGAAGCATAGCAGGCAGCCAGAGTGGAGCAGACAGGCCTGAACAGGAAATGTAACCTGTGCAAGAAGGGACAGCTTTCCAGCAGAGTCAAGAGATCCAGGAAGACTGAACAACCAAGTAGTTATATTAAGGGCAATTCAGAGTCAGGTATGCCTTTAGAAAGGCATAAGTATAGAAAAAAAATCCTTGAATGTTGAATGTTGAATTTGTTATGAACTCTTGGTTTTCAATACATACAAATATAGGAATAAATAAAGCTGTGAATGTGTGTGTGTGTGTGTGTGCACGCAGGCAAACACATATTTCCTAGTTCTGTCAACTGAAAGGAGCTAAGATCAGTGATGCCCAATGAGTTAAGAGTACATTATTGCCAGATCTTTGAACCATGGTTTGTCCACTTCTCTCCAAAGAAGGGAGAAGACTGATTCTAGGACTGGGGAAAGGAAGGGACAAATGAGCCTAGATCACTTTTCACTTTATGACTGAAAGCAAGGTAGTGCTCAGGAATACAGTGGAAAGACATGAGTGCTTGGAGGAGCTCCCACTGACCCAAACTGCACCATTCAAACATCAAAGTAAATGCCAATCATAATGGATCATAATCTATTGAACCAAATAAAGAACCCATGAGTCCACATGACATAAATAAATTAATAAATGGGGGGAAAAAAGTTCCTTTTTATAGTAGAAAGCAGAAGGACAGAATTAGAAAATCACCATTTGGCATCAGTAATAATTATAGTGATAATCAGACAAGAAGCAAAATGGATCATAAAACTCATGTGTGAAAGTGGAATAAGGAATAGGAATTTCCATAAACTCAAAGTATCTCTGCATGAAATATATATATATATTTTTAATGATGGCAGCAGACAGAATAGATCCCCACATCACATTTCCCCAAAACTGTGAACATGTCAAGGCAGGATAGAAGACATAAGGATAGGCAGAAAGGAGACACACCGGACAGCACAAGAGTTGCCACAATTTAAAGTACAGATTTAAAGGTCACTTTTGCATACCTTGCTCACAAACAGCAATATTAAATCAGTTATCAGACCTTATCCACAGGTATGCCAATGTGGTACTGCTTAAATTCACAAAGCAGAATACATCAAAAACAAAGAAGAAAAAAATGACCTCTGTCTCAGTAATGCCCAGCATGTCCATTTACCAACACAAAGGGTAACTAAAAACACACTCTTCAATCATGTTTCTGCACAATGGATTTTACATGTATAAATATGCCTAGTTTAGATGTGGCTCGAGCATTCCTCTCCAACACTGGTGCCCCACCACGTCTCTGAGTATGGACTTGTTTCTTTCTCTCGATAAAAATCAATCTGTGCTTCCATTTGACCTGTCCTTAAATTCCTTTCTGTGATGATGTTAAGAACCCTCATGGCCTGAGTTGAAGTCCCTGTCCTTTTTGTTGAACCTTCTTCTCAGGACACCTGTCCTGGTGATAATGTTATCTTACATGGCCAAAGGGACTTTGATGATGGTATGATTCAGGTGTAGAACTTGAGACGGAGAATATTCAGTGGGTCTGATGTGATTGCAAGGGCCCTTATAAGTGAAAAAGGGCAGCAAAAGGATCCAAGAAGGAGGCAAGATTTTTGGTGAAACAGGGATCAGAATCAGAGGAAGACTGAGGAAGATGCTACCCTGCTGACTGGGCCCATGGAGAAGGAGGTGAGAGTCAAGAGATTTAGGAGGTGCCTCTAAAAGCTGGAACCCAGGCAAGGGAACAGATTCTGCCCTAAGATCTCCTGCCCTGCCCTGCTGACATCTTGATTTTAACCCAGGGAGATCCACATCAGACTTCTGACCTTTAGAAGTATAAGATTAAAAAAAAAAAAGTTGTGTTGTTTTAAGTCACTAAGCTTGGGGTAATTTGTTAAAGAAACTAATATAATTATACAAGGAAAGAAGTAACTTCATAGTAGAGAAATCTGACAGAAATTACCTTAACAAATGTTTTCAGAATTAACACCATCAGAAACTGTGCGCCACCAGATAGGATACAGTGAAAAGACGAAGCAATCCGGCACAGTAATGTGCACATGTAATCTCAGCTATTCAGGAGGCTGAGGAAGGAGGACCCCAAGTTCAAGGCTAGCCTGGGCAACAAGACCTTGTCTCAAAAAAAAAAGGGGGGGGGGTCAGGGTAGAATACTTGACTAACATGCGTGATTACCTGGGTTCACTCCTCCCCACCACCACCACCCCCACACACAAAAAGAGCATGCTATATGTCAGCCCAAAACACATAATACAGTTTTATTAATCAACATCAGACAAACCCAAATTAAGAAACACTCCACAAAATGGTCTGAAATTCTTTAAAATGTCAACAATTGTGAAAGTCAAGAAAAGTGCCAGGAATGTTTCAGATTGGAAGACACTAAAACAAAACAAGATGCCTGAAACGATGTGATCTTGAGTCAAATCCTTTGCTATAAAGGAGCTACTGAGACAACTGGAAAGTTGGGGTCATTAGGAGTAGGCTACAGGGGGATTCTTTGAAGTATTGTAACTTTTCCATAGGAAAACTTAGCCCAGATTTTGTTTTTCTAAGTAGATGATCGTCAGATAAGGCAATATGAATCTTGTGCAAGCTGTTAGTGTGGATAAAAGAATGTCAGGGTGGTGGATGGGAGACAGGTGGGGGATACAAAACAGATGGCCCTGGGAAAGATGGCATGTTTGTAGGATGGGAGGAGAATTAATTTAGGGATAATGGTTTGAGAGTTCCCTATGACAGGTGAGGGTCTTGTTCCTGAACAAAAATTAGACACCAGTAGTCTTTGCCTGAATGCCTGGCTTTGAGACCTATACCAGGCCTATCTGCTAACGCTGCCCCCCACCCCCAAGCAGCCCCAGAAGAGCAGGAGGCCAGCTGAGGCCCATGTGGAGCCTCATTAAGAAACTTGGGAACCAATGTGATGATAATTTTAATTGATATGGCCAGCAGATGGCAGCAGGCAATTCAGGGAAAGGAGGAGAGAGGCCGGGAGCTGGGAGGCCTGCTGCTGCTGCTGCCCGTACCCGGCCCAGGAGAGGGCAAGGCCTGGCTGGCACCTGGCTGTGGTTGGCCCTCGGTGAGGTGAAATAAAGGGCTCCCACCAGGCAACAAAACCTCTGGCAGTCCAACCTCACTCTCTAGAAGTAATGGGAGAAGGAGGAGGACCCAGAGAAAAGCCTTCATTGTGTTTTTAAAGAGAAAAGCTTTTATTTCTTCTAAATGATGTAAAAGAAAAAGAGATACCATCACTTAATGGAACCGGAATTAGATGCCTTGAGAGTCCCAAATATTAAGAAGAGAAAGAGTTGGAGTCACAAATCAGGGAGCATAAAGTGGCACTAAAAATAATAAGAAGAATAGAGACCCAGTTTATTTACCTGTAAGATGGAGCAAGGGTTTTGAGAATCAGATGAGTCAATATATGTAGAGTTTGGTTAAGTACTTAATAAAAATTAGCTGCTATTATTATTTACTAAGCATCACCAGTAAATAACACCTAGCATTGAGTTAAGTGCCTTATATGTATTGTATCATTTATTACTTACTCTATTTTTTTTAGTTGTCCATGGACCTTTATTTTATTTATTTATATGTGGTGCTGAGAATTGAACCCAGTGCCTCACACAAGCTAGTGCCTCTATCACTGAGCCACAACCCCAGCCCTTACTTACTCTATTCTTACATATATATTTTATTATCTCAGTTTTAAAATTTCAGGCATGCAGCTGGGGATGTGGCTCAAGGATAGAGCCCTTGCCTAGTATATGCAAGGCCCTAGGTTCAATCCCAGCATGGCAAAATAAATAAATAAAAATTTCAGGCACACACACACTTTATATATATGGTGTATATATATATATAGTCTTTTTAAAGATAGATCAAACATTTAATAGTGGAATGAATACTCAAGGTATATTTCCATTTCAAGAGTGTCTTGATCAGAAAACAATTTCTGTCTGTCTTTTGGATGCCCTTGCTCTGTGCGTACCCCATTTGCAGTCAGGCTTTCCCTTCATGGTTACAAACTGGCTATAGTACCTTCACCATCTGTAGCCTCTTACCTTCAAATTCAGTGGAAAGAGAACATCTCTGCCACATTCAAACAAAAGTCCTGGTTCTGACTCTCATTGGTTTAAATGGGGTCATATGCCCATCACCAAACCAATCACTTGGGCCAGGGAACTAAAATATGCTGAAACCACTGGAGCCCCCTTGGAGCTGAAGGCTGTCAACCTCTCTTATGACTGACAGGATAAGAGAAGGAAGCACAATTTGGGGTATCATTTCTACTAGAAGGATGTAGACAGACTACATTTCATCAGTAAAATTTATATTCAGAGTATTTGGTAACCAATATATTTCTATTGCAACGCTTACTGAAAAATTGATACTGAGCCATCTTTAATGCTGTATGATATCTCTGTGTCTGAAAGGGAATCATTCTGGGAGTGGGGTGTTTCCCCTTGAATGAATGAGATAGGTAAATTCCTCATTTTCTTGTCTTTCCTTCATGAATCTTTGGCATCCTTGCAGTCGTGCTTGGCCTGTGTCTTCAGGGCCAAACTCAGTGCCTAGAATATTTCAGGTATTCCATAAATGTTTATTAAATGGAGAAGCAAAAGAAAAAAAGCAAAAATGATTAGGGGAAATGTGTTCATCTTTTTAGGTGTTTTGGGAAAAAAAAAAAACCAGAAAGTTTATTTTGCTGTCTTTTCCCTATTTCTGCTAAAAGAAAAAATTTTAAAAAAGAAAGGACAAAAAAAGAAAAAGAAAACCAGTTCTAAAATAATATTCGATGATAGGCTTTGGGTCATAGGCTAAAGAACTATCCACTGTCAACTGTGCCTGGCATGTAGCAGGCATTCAAGGATTTGGGAAAGAATAGGGATAGTTTGCTATGCATATAATCATAGATCCTAACATTCTGACAGGTTATATAGTCAGATTCTGACTTTCAAACTGAAAATGGGTAAATGAGCAGTATTTTTTTTTAAAGAGAGAGAGAATTTTTAATATTTATTTTTTAGTTTTCGGCAGACACAACATCTTTCTTTGTATGTGGGGCTGAGGATCAAACCTGGGCCACACGCATGCCAGGCGAGCGCTCTACCGCTTGAGCCACATCCCCAGCCCCAAATGAGCGATATTTAAAGAAGAAAGTATTGACAAAGTCTGGAAGGAAACCAGCCACATTTTCATTGCAATGAGATAACAAAGGATGGTGATGTGTCCCAGGGCTAGCAACAGCAGTGAGACATTAACATCCCAAAGTCAGGGCCAGAGAATAGAGCAGTTCCCCAAACCCAGAAAGAGATGAAGAGGAAGACCACTCAACA
Source organism: Marmota flaviventris (assembly GCF_047511675.1). NCBI lineage: Eukaryota > Metazoa > Chordata > Mammalia > Rodentia > Sciuridae > Marmota > Marmota flaviventris. Next base: position 73,218,280 of record NC_092507.1, read on the forward strand.
GGAGCTGTGGTCTTCGAACACAGCCATGATAGAACCAAGGAAAATAACTACCCAGCCTTTCTTTTCTTCCATCCTTTGTTTAGCTGCTTCTCCCTCCTATTGGCCAAACCCAGTGGGAAGCCATAGCATAGGGAACCTGTTGATGTTGTCCGTGCAGGTCACGAAGGCACAGAGCATGGTGAACGAAGGTGAAGAGGGGCTTTACAAGAGCAAGCAAAGAATACTAACAGATCTTGGAGGTCTTCTAGTTCCATAGCTTTAAAAAGAAAAAAACAAAAAACAACAAAAAAAAACCCCTTCTTTCTCAGATACTTTAATTCTTTATATATAAGTCTTAGGAAGAAGTCCAATGGAAAGCAGTGGAAATGATGTGAAAGAATGAGTATAAGGGAAACACTTTTTAGGTGTCTTTTGATCTCTGCATAGACTCAAATACTGCTGTGAAAGTTTCTATGTTCTGTAGAACAGAGCTTGAAAATCACTGATGTTTAATCTGTTAATTTTATAGATGAGGAAACTGAGATTCTAAAAATTGAGTAACTTGTTCAAAGTTAGCCAGTAAGTTAGTAGTAGAGCCGGTCCCTGGAATTAAGGTTTGCTGAACCCAGGTGAGTGCTCCAGCATCACCCAGGGAGGGAGGCCATCACAGAATGAGGGTCTGCTAGGCTGAGAGGCAGGACAGCAAAATTGTAGTTTGGAGTTAGACAGAAGATCTAGGTTCCAATCCTGTCTCTGAGATTTTTAGGGCAAGGTTTTTGTTTGTTTGTTTGTTTGTTTTTGTGGTGCTGGGGATTGTTACTGTGACGAGTCCTTGCTTCCCCAAATGCTGAAGTATAACACCAGAGAAGCTCCCCCAGGCAAGTGTAGAGTGGAAAGTAGAAGCTTTATTAAAGGACAGCAGAAAAGACTTCTCCCTGGAGGAAGAAGGGGACCCAAAAGGCAGAATCCGTGGAAGGGTAAAATCTTTCCCTTTTTTATAGCTAAGGTCTTCTTTCAGCTTTCCCACACTCCTGTCCTTTGTTTACCTTTATCTTGCAGTGATAGAATGCAGGTGGGAAGGCCCAAAAGGTGGGAGACAGGTGGGCTGAAGGAGTAATCTGGGCAGGAAGGGCCTGGGGCGGTTTTTGATTAGCAATTCCCTGTTTTCTGGGAGCTGTTTCATTAACAGTTCCTTAGGTTGGGTTCTCGGCCTTGGGGACATTAAAATTTCAATTTCCCCAAGTGCTGCTCTGGTTTCCTGGACTCCATTCTCTATAATGGCCTCCATTTTATTTATCTTACACGATATTAGACCCAATTTACCTAACTACACTACCTATCTGTAAATCTGGCTTCAGGATCAGACCCAGGGCTCACACATGTTAAGCAAATACTCTATCTACCTTTGTGCCACACCCCCAGCCCTTTAGGGCAAGTTTTTATTAGATCTCTCATCCATAGTCATTCGTTAATAAATGGAAATTTAAAATGTCAAGTATCTTAAATTGACCTATTGATTCAAAGTGACCCCTTTCAGAATCTCAGTGGGTATTTAATATTTTTTCAAAAGCCAACAACCCTATTTTAAAAATTTATCTGAAATGCAAAGGGTTTTAAATAGTCAATATTCTTTTGGGAAAAAAAAGAAGAAAAAACTTTAAGGACTCTACTTAACTTCTAGACTTATTATTATACATAGAATATTCATAAATGTGGAAATGTCATCAAGATAGAGAAAAAAGCCATTTGGAAGGATAAACAAGGTAAGTTTATTAAGTGCTTATCTTAGTGTCTGGCACCAAACCTCATCAATAACCGGTCCTTTTTAATAATATTTACTTCCTTAAGGGTCGCTGAGATCCCACTAAAGTCTCATTGACATGCTTTGAGAAATGTGTGAGATCAGAATGTCCACAACCCTGGGGTACAGGAAGAAGTTTTAAAATGGACCTTTGTTGTTTTGCCTCCCTGGCGTCTTTCTCTCAGAGAATCTCTCTCTTATTTTCTGTCCTTGTATCTTGGATGTGGCTGACCCTCCCCCAGCACCAGAGATGGTGGTGTGACCCAGCCCAAGCCATGCAGGTGATTTCCTCCTCACTAGAAAAACATAAGTCCAAGGATGGGTACCTCATTCAAGTTGTCAGTTAAGTAAATTCAGGGAATTTTAAAAAAGAGTTACCAGAAAAGAAATTTTATTTTCCTACTATTTTTTATTAGCACAAATATCAGCATGGAATGAAACCCAAGAGTCAAGTCATCTTGGAGAAAGATCATAGCCAAGGGATGGCAAGACAATCAGGATGACATCATCTCAGCCTTGGAGCCAGGAACTGGCAAACATTTTCTGGAAAGGGACAAACAGTAAATGTTTTAGGTATTGTCAGTTGTAAGGCCTTTCCTGCAAGGACTCAACACCATCATTGTGACATTAAAGCAGTCCAAACAAGAGGTAAAAGAATAAGTGAAGCTGTGTGCCAATAAAACTTTATTTGCAAAGTCAGGGTCTCTGAGATCACACTAAAGTCTCATTGTCATGCTGTGCTTTGCCAGTTCCTGTCCCAGGCTGTGCTTAAAGTCAGACAATTCTGAGATTTTTCAGTTAGGTTTGCTACTTAATTGGATTTTTTTTGGTTTATGCTAATTTGAGTTCAATTTTTATCATTATATTAGAAAGAGCCGTGATGTGAGCTTCTATTTGATAAAATATGACCTTCGTTAATCTAGTGTGTCACAGATTGCCTAATGCAAGAGAAATTGGTCATTCCTGTCATCAAATGGAAATTGTCAAAAGAAAAAAAAACAATCCCTTTCTTTCTAAGCCCATTCTGCAATTGCTGGTTGTTTTAAGTCATGTGTTGATGCCAGAGAAGTTGGATTTTAACTGGCATTTCCCCGATTCTTTCACAAATCAGAAACAAGTACTCCCATGAGTCTTTGCTTTAAAGCAAGCAGTCCAACAAGAGACCAAAATGAATTACTGCAGACAAAATCATCCCAGAGCTGTCATCCTTAAATATTTAAGAACTCTGTAGAAGGCTTTTTATTCGGTTCTCGGAAAAGGGGGTGAGAGTGTGTTAGGTACAGGGGAAGGATGGGATCTTTAGAAAAGACAGGCCCAAATGTTCCTGTCAAGGGAATTTATCACCCTTCTTAGGAGATGACTTTGCTATATGGAAGACCTCATGTTCCTTGGATCAAGGCTGCTTGTTCTATCCTTACTGACTAATTTCTTACAGTTACTCAGAATTTCCTGGAATTAAGTTGATTTATTTGAAAGCTGAACACTGTAGTCCTGATCTCTAAAACACAGTGGAGCTCCTGCTGGCAAGTTGCAGATATTATATCTAAAATATCTACTTAAAAGGAGTTTCAACGTTTGGTGAAAAAAAAAAAACAAAAACAAATGTACTAGGAACAGCAAAGAACTGAACAGTCCGCAGCACCTTTACCTGAAGAGTGAAAGAACATCACTAGTGTAGGATAATCAAAAGCTAAATTTTATAGTGCAAATTTGAAACGCTCTCCCAATTAGAAGAGTGAGATTAATGTGGGCTACAGAATTTGTGAAGGGATGATGAGCAAGGACATTCAAGGTGGAGAGAATCATTGGGACCAGAACTTAGCACTGTGAAGGAGCATCTCATTTAATTTAGCAAGTATTTATGAAGCTCCTTTGTGCCAGACACTGGACTGAGCCCTGTGATTATAATGGCAATGAGAGGAATGGGGTCCCCTGCTCTTGTGGCTCTTGCAGTCTAACAGGGGATGCAAGGATGCCAGTTTGAGGAGAAAGAATTTATTCATATCAACTGGAGAGAAAGTCATAGAAAGTCCTTAGCACATCACGGAGCTAAGGAAGATGGAAATGATGTGATTGTTGCAAGGTGTGACTTGAGGGGCTGTGTGGTGTTTTGTCTATGGTATACAGAGGGGACTGAGGTGGGGGACATGGAGAAGTAGAGGCCCACTGAATACAGGAAAGGCTGTACTCAGGCCTTGTGTTTCGCCCTGTGTCTCTTTTTGTCTGATACCCCAGCAACCTGGGTCCTCATCTATTTCAAGCTCAGGACTGTTACATGTGTTTACAACCATGAAAAATGAGAACAAATGGTTCCTGAGCCAAACTGGATTGGCCATGCTGTGCTGGTGACAACACATCATGGAGAAGAGCCGTGTCTTGTTAGTCTTTGCCACAAGAATAATTCCTCTGGTGTCTTCATAGCAGCCTCAGCAAACATGAATACTCCTCTGTGAGCTTGTACATCATTTCAAGAACTTTCTCAAGAAAATACTCTTCTATTATTTTAAAATATGTCTACTCTGTGTGAGACAAAGTACATTCAAATACAAGGTTTTCATTCAGATTTTTTTTGGGGGACAAATTTTCTCATAGAAAATTGAACTTCAGTGAAGAAGGATGTTAGACTAATACATATTTGTGGTTGCCTGAACCAGAAAAGAGTCTTCCAATACCGCGCAGGAAGAGTATAAAAACTAGATTTCTGAATGAAAAAAGTTAATTATTCCATTCTCTTTAAAAAATTTATATATGATAGCAGAATGCATTATAATTTTTATTACACATATAAAGCATAATTTTTCATATCTCTGGTTGTATACAAAGTATATTCACACCAATTTGTGTCTTCATACAGGTACTTTGGAAAATAATGATCATCACATTCCACCATCATTTATATAACTTTGATATTTTCGTACAAATAATAGATGCAGCACCCTCTGGATGGGTGTCACGGAAGGAAGAGGCCCTCGGGAGGCATGGAGATGACATTCTAGGAGAAACAGAAAAGGACCCTTTGGAAAACTTTGAAGAGAAAAATGATGTTACTTGGTAAAGTTCACCTGCTGTGTGTGAGCCTGTCCAGGGAAGATTGCTGAGACTAACCTCAAACTTGCCATCCTCCTGCCTCAGGCTCCGAAATTACTGGGATTATGGGCATGTGCCACTGTGCCTGGCTCCATTATGGGTTTCTTTAAATAGGAATGTGTTTTCTATTTGCCAACATTCCTACTACTCCCTATTAATTTCACTGGCTTTTGTGTCACCTGCCTGAGCTGGTCCCTGCTGCCATTTGATTTCTTGAAACTCGACAGAAAGGAGGGATAACAAGGTAACCTTGAGAAAACTGCAGGGTCACTGGGGTAGGCACAGGAGGGCACAGGAGGAATAAACAGTGACGAAAGATAGAGAGCTAGGGAAAAAAATGGTGTTTTGGAAACAAAAGGTGTTTCTATATAAAGGTGAAATTAATTGGTATCGAAAGTTCAGGGGCTTACTGATAGTGAAGAGAGTTGGGTCAGATATCACAATATAATTGGGTTAAGCAATGCAAGGAACTGAAACAGAACTAGCAGCTAGTGTAGCCTTTATGATAAAATCATGATGCAGACTTGGAATCCAACCCTCCCAATGATATGTAGCAATCATCATCAGACTTACCCATTTCCAGAAAAAATAAAATTTCAGTGATGAAATCTGACTCTGAAGCTGAGGGAAGGACCTTAACCAAGGTCACTGGGGAATGTGAAAGAGATGCCAAGAAGAAAATATGTTAATTTCTTGGCACAAGGAAGCTAGAGGTGTTCTTGAAGCTGTTAATGCATTCTATATGATTGCTTCATTTCAGGAAATCTGACTCACTGTCCCTATAGAGTAAGAAGGAAATTCTTGTCTCAATTTACAATCCTGCAAACCAGTTTTGATCAGAGTAGAAATCATTCCTGGCAGAAATGTGTCTGTTCAGTGCCTATTTTAATATGAAAAAAATTGAAAATATATTGGTATGTATATGTTGTGGGTTTTTTTTTTCCTTTGAGAAAAAAACAGGCTTTACTTGGTATGTTCTGGAAATAGTTAAGACTAAATGGGCAAGGCAACACCTCTTGGCTTAACTTTTGAAAAGGAAATGGTATCATTATCAAATCTGTACAGACCACTGAGCCCTTGAAAAACAGGCCAAGTAAAGCTTGAATAAAGAAAAATGAGAAAGAAGTCAGAAGCATTTGGATAAACCAGGGTGCTAGTGTTGGGTAATGCAAGAAGCAGAACATTACTCATAATGTCACTGGAAATTTAACCATTTTCCTATCTAATGCTCACAATAGTGTGGTATGTGCATAATGGCTATTATTAACTCTACATCACATAGGAAGATAACATGACAAATAGTAAGAAGACAATTTAGTCAGAGTCTCATCGACCATCAGGAAAGATCCAGAGTTATACTCTGAACAGCAAGATCTGTCCCCTCCAGATCAGTCCTTATTCTCTTTTCTACTTTTCCTTAGGGACTATTCCATACCTTCTTTACAAATCCATTGCTCGACCCTGAGTCTATTCTCTTGAGTCTTAGAAAATGACTTTGCTCTCTGCATCATTGAGACAGCTGATAGCTTTCCATGTCACCTTCCCACCGTGTTGTCTGCTCTATCCATCCTCACCTCTCTCCCTCCCTCCAGGCTCTCTTGGTTCTGTTGAAGCTTTCCTTTTCATTTATATATTTGACCTACTGCCTCTCCAAACCCTTTTGTTTCTTCCCTGGCATTTCCTCCCCAATTTGTGCATTCTCAAATTTTTCTCAGGCTAAAACACCCCTTCTTGGATGCTCAAATCCAATCTATTTTTCTTTTCCTGTATTATTCAAATTTCTCCAAACTATTGTCTCCAGTTTCCATCTCCCAGTTTCTCTTCAACTCACTTCTCTCCCCTACCTCCCTGAAATCGGTTTTCTGGGTACTGTCCCCCATCATTAATATGCTTAAATCCTAATCCCCAGTACCTCAGAATGCAATCGTGGTTAGAGATAGGGTCTTTTTAAAAATTTCTTTTCAGTACTGGGGATTGAGCCTACCACTGAACCACATCCTCAGTCTTTTTTATTTTGAGACCAGATCTCACTAACTTGGCCTAGCTGGACTTGAACTTGCCATTCTCCTGCCTCAGTTTCTGGAGTAGGTGGGATTATAGGCATGTGATACCTCCCAGCTGGAGAGAGGGTCCTTAAGGAGGGACTTAAATTAAATGAGGTCACTAGGGTAAGCCCTAATCCAGTATGTCCAGTGTTTTAAAAAGAGGGTATTAGGACACAAATATATGCACAGAGAGAAGACCACTTGAAGACACAGGAAGAAGATAGCCATCTCCAAGACAAGAGGAAAGGCCTCTAAATTAGAAATCAACCATGCCAAAACCTCGATCTCTGATTTCCAGATTTCAGAACGGAAAGAATATAAATTTCTGTTGTTTAAGCTCCCCAGACTAACGTACTTTGTTATGGCAGATGCAGCAAACAAATCCAGAGAGATGGAAGGGTTCCACCAGTGAATTTCTGACCACAAAATTGATATTTTTAAATCCCTATTCCACTAGAACTTTTTTCTGTATGTGACATGACTGACCAATGCCTTGGTTCCCATGATACGCTCTTGGGCCTCTTCATATCTTTCTGTTTCTTTGCTTTTCCACTGGCTCCTCCTTCTCTGCTTTCCTCCTCAGACACACTGGCATTCTTCTGGACCCAATGAGACACCACTGTACTTTTCATTATGCTCTTCTTCAGGATGACCTCATCTTTCCTTATGGTTTTCATACAGTGGATTCAGATATTAAATGGGACACGAAAATTCAGTGTGGGGTGCTGTCGTTTTTTTTTTTTTTTTTTTTTTTTTTTTTTTATGCGGCTCAGCATAGAGTGTTGATCAGCACGTGTGAGACCCTGGGTTCAATTTCTGGTACCCAAAAATAATAGAAAAAAAATGAAATCAGTGTGTAAGGCAAAAATATTGTGTATAATGACATTTATCCTTGAAAAACACTTAGAGAAGCATCTAGAATTAGATGCAGTACAACGAAGTACTTACTTTTAACAAAGTGGAAACTGAGACAAAATGATGGGAGAGACATTTTTCCATCTTGAACTCACTTTAAAGCATACATTGAGTACAGAAATCATCCTATCTATTTGTTGTATTTTATTTTTAGTTTTTGGTACTGGGAATTGAACCCAGCTGTGCTCTACCACTGAACCACATACCTAGCCTTTTTTATTTTTTATTTTGAGATGAGGTCTTACTAGGTTGCTGAGGCTGGCCTTGAACTTGGGATCCTATTCATCCTCCCAAGTGGCTGGGATTACATACCTGAGCCATCACACATGGCATAATCATTCTATATAAATTGTTACTTCTCTCTGTCCTTTTAGTACCAAATGTGCCTGATTGAGTTTGTATAGGTTAAATGTACATACAATGAATCTTATTGTATCAGCCTATTTGCTAAGGACTTCCAAACTTCTCTAAGGACTTTCTTCTGAGCTTCAGATGTGTACAGCATTTCATCTGAACATCTCCTCTTGGAAATCTCTCAGATTTCTTAAACTCAAATCCAAAATGAATGCCTTCATTTTTCCTTTAACTAGCTCTTTGTTCTGAATTCTTAGTCTCAGCATCTGTGAGTTGGTCAAGTCTCCCTTAATGTTCCCTATTTCATCTCATCCAACAAAAGATGGAGAAGAGGAGGAGGAGGGTCGAGCAGGAAGTTATATTGCAAATTAATTTGATCTGTGGACTTGAAATCATGTTTGGCTTTCATTGAATTTAGGAAAAAAATTAAATTTGTTGCCACTATTTTAAAAATGAAGTCTCATATTTTAAATCCCAATTTCCTATTCTCCTGAGAAAATACAGTATTTGATAGCACTGGACTTAATTCCAGCACAGCCAAGAGTAGCTGGTACAGAGAAGCAGTAGTTTTTTTTCAGAACATGCATTGTACATCCATCCCTACTTACAGTCTTCAAGTTTCTGCACTCATTTACCTGATATGCTCTCATTAGCATTTTAATTTGGGACTTCCAATATATTTTCATATTTCAATTTTTACTAATACTCTATTCTATCCCCATCATTGCTTTCTCAGGTTACTGCAATAGCTTCCAAACTGGTATTTCTCCCAATTCATTTGCAGGGAATGTATTTAAAATACATATGACAATGCAAACATGCCAAACACTTGCTTATGATCCTTTAGTAGTCTTATTCCTACAAATGTGTTTATAAAAGTGCCACAGTCTGGCTGGGCACAATTCAGGAGCCACTTGTCAAAAGAAACTAACTTTATTTTTAGAACCACACACGCCAAACAAAACAGCTCCTCAGTAAAAACCCTCAGAGCCCAACTGCCACCACCGGCTTCCCACAAGCCTCTAAACCTCCCCCACTCCTCCTGCTCTTGAGGCCGATTGGCTGGGTCGCGTGGGCGGAGCCAAAAGAGTACCCCAATGAGCAGCTCCGTGGTCTGAAAGGGCGGGGAAACAGGCCAATGAGCATCACCGCAGAGGAGCCAATCAGCTGGCAGCCGCAAGTTTGCTGGGGCCCCTTCGGCTGTGGCTCTCAACATAAAAGTGTGGTCTAAGGATTACTGTGTGCATATATGAATGTTACAATAAATTACATTATGAGTAATTACAATACACCAATAAAAATGGAAAAAAGATAAAAAATTAAAAATAAAAAAAAGAGATGTCCCAATCCAGGTATTACTGAACCAGAATTCTGGGATTGAGTTTCAGACTTTGTCTTTTTTTTTTTTTGGTACTGAATATTGAACTCAGGGTCACTGAACCATTGAGCCACTTCCCCAGCCCTAGTTTGTATTTTATTTAGAGACAGGGTCTCACTGAGTTGCTTAGTGCCTTGCTTTTGCTGAGGCTGGCTTTGAACTAGGGATCCTCCTGTCTCACTCTTCTGAGCCTCTGGGATTATAGGCTTCTGCCACCATGCCTGGCACACTTTGTCTTTTTAAAGCAACTTTCCCTTGGAATTCTAAGGTACTCTAAATTCTGAGAACCACTGATCTATAAGGGATAATGTCTGAGCTTCTTAATATGTATTAATGAGTTCCTGGAAACTTGCTTACAAAACTAAACTTTTGAAAATTAAGTCATAATTTAAATACATTAAATTTTGTGTGTAATGAAAATATGTGATGTGCCACACTATAAACAGTTCCCCAAGTCCCTAAAAAACAAAGGCTGAGTGTTCTCTCTGATATGTGGATGCTAACACACAATAAGGTGTGTATGTGGTGGGGAAATAGAAGTACATTGGATTAGACAAGGCAAATGAAGGGAAGGGTGAGGGATGGGATAGGGAAGACAGGAGAATGAATTGGACACAACTTTCCTATGTTCACATATGAATACACCACCAATGTAACTCCACATCTTGTACGACCACAAGAATGGGAAGTTATACTCCATGTATAATATATATCAAAATACATTATACTGTAATGTATAACTAAAAAGAAGAAATGAAAAATGAAAATAAAAGAATCCCTTATGAATGTAATTCCTTTCTAAAGTGTGGGGACATGATTTCAATGTGGGACAGACTCCAATGCCAACACTTCCACAGAAGTGGAAGAAAGAAGCATTGAAAAGGTCAAAACCAAAGCAAGCTTTTGATTCCAACTTGTAGAAATCCTAGAGCTCAGAGAAGACAAAGCTTCGCTTCAATGCATTCCATAGTCACGACAAAAATTGACATGATGCCAGGCACTAAAAAGAGAGGGCAGGACTACTTGTATGGATGACCGCAACAAGAACTGAGACACACAAGCAAATTAGTCTATTCCAGGAGAAGTTATAGGGAAGGGAAACAAGAAAAGTCATGTGCCTAGGAAAAAAAATGACAGGGAGTAAGAATTCCCAGCCATGATACCTTTTTCTCTGCCTCTTGGATGCTCACTGCCAAGGACCATGATTCTAGCAACAGTCATATCATAATGGAAAACAGAAAAAGCCACTTGCTTTGTCCTATGTTGATAGTGATCTGTGGAAAGTAACTAAGAACAAATCCTTCAGCACTCCCACACACACCTGCTTAAGAACAGAACCGTTAGATCATATTTTTTCTAGTTTACAAATATTTATGTAACGTCAGACAGGATAAAATACCTAGCGACATTGAGGACAGATTACATCCATCACTTCCTCCTATTCTAACAGGCTAATATCTCTGTCAAAAATGATTACATTAATTTGACAAGAAGTATTTCTTCCAGAGCTAATTTATTACCCAGTAACTTTTTTTTTCTACTTATGTTTTTGAATCAATTACAAAACACATTTTTTGCTCTCTTCTGCCTTTCAGAAACTTCTGAACCCAATGTTATTGTTGGTTGTTGAATCAACCAACATCATTGTTTACACTTAAAAGATGACTTTTTTTCTTTTTACATCTGTTAAGTCCTACCTTTAAACAGTTTTAAGTGACTCATTTAGTTAGCTTTGATGGCATATCCTTAGCAGAACCAAACATAAACACAATCCCATGTGTTACTGCTAATGAGGAAAACACCACCACCTTGGTAAGCACTTTGTTGAGGTGGCTGTGAGGAGGAGCCTGTCAAATCTGTTCAATATCATACACTGACAATCTCTGGAGATAGGTTAAATATGGAGCCTACAATAGTCTAGACTTGTTGACCTTTTCCTTTCAAATCTTTATAAGTAAAGGTTAATCATTACCGCAACAGATATTCTAAGAGGTGAATTAATATTCTCTGGAAAAACAGAATCAGTAGAATCTGTCCATATAAGTTCTAAGGAATATATTTTTTTCTATTTTAAGGAATTGACTCATGCAGTTGCATGGGTTGGGAAATCTAAAATCTGTAGTGCAGTCTAACAGGCTAGGAATTCAGGTAGGAGTTGCTATTGCAGTCTTGAGAGGGAAGAACGTTATAGATCAGTGGTTCTCAGCTTGGATGTTACCCCTTATAAATCAGTGGTTCTCAGAATTTAGAGTACCTTAGAATTCCAAGTGAAAGTTGCTTAAAAAAAGACAAAGACTGCCAGGCATGGAGGCAGAAGCCTATAATCCCTGTGGCTTGGGAGGATTAGACAGGAGGATCCCGAGTTCAAAGTCAGCTTCAGGAAAAGTGAGGCGCTAAGCAACTCAGTGAGACCCTGTCTCTAAATAAAATAAATTAGAAAGGAATTACATTCATAAGGGATTGTTTTATTTTTATTTTTCATTTATTCTTTTTAATTATACATTACAGTAGAATGTATTTTGATATATTATATATACATGCTCATTTATACAAATTACAGATAAAGTGACTAGATATACAAACTTATGCAGGCAAAGTGGGCAGGAATCCTGTCCCAGGTACTTTAAGGTTGAGAGGGTCTTGTATTAAGCTTAGAGATATTCACATTGAATTGAAAATTACTTTAGCAGTCCAAAGCTGAGGTAGTTGCTTTGCTCAAATTAAAAATCTGGGAGGCAAGTTCTTGTTCCTAGTTAAATCACTGGAGTGCCTAGCCAATGGATACACCTGGAGTACATGAAGCAACTCAGAACTTCTCATGTAAGCAAGTCTGAAGTGAGAGAAGTCCTTAAGACAAAAGAAAAATATACTTTAAAAAAAGTCACCCAAATGCGCTGGAATATATTCAGTTATACACATGGTTTCCAGTCACGGGTGGAGGCACATGTTTGTAATCCCAGCTACTCCGGAAGCTGAGGGAAGAGGATTGCAAGTTCAATGACAGCCTCAGCAACTTAGTGAGAACCTGTATCAGAAAATTAAAAATAATAAATGAAATTAAAAAATAAATGAAGTGAAAAGGGCTGGAGATGTAGATCAGAAGTAGAGCACCCCTGGGCTTAATCCCTAGAAAGTACCACAAACAACAACAACAACAACACAAAAATAAACCAATCTACTCTCCAGCAAAATAAAAAGGCTTCAAAAAGTATTTTTTTTTTTTTTTCTTTTTGTGGTACTGGGTTTGGAATCCTGCAGTGCTTTGCTACTGAGCTATATCCCAGCCCTTGTAACTTTTAAAATTTTGAGACAGGTCTTGATAAGTTGCTGAGTTGGCCTTGAGCTTGTAATCCTCCTGCCTCAGCCTACAGAGCAACTGGGATTGCAGGTGTATGCTACTATGATAGGCTTCAAAATTTTATTGATGCCTGTTATAATTTGAATCAGGAATCTCCCCCAGTTTCCCACGTGTTTAAGGCTTGGTCCCCAGACAGTGGCATTATTGGAGGGTGATAAAATCTTTAGGAGGAGGGACCTTGTGAAAGGAAGTTAGGTTTTTGGAGGCAACCCTGAAAAGGAATATTAGGATCCCAGGATCCCAACCCTTTCCTTAAAAAGCTTCCTGGCTATCACTATGTGGGCATCTTCCTTTGCTATGTGCTTCCTGCCATGATGTACTGCTTTGCCACAGGCCCAAAAGCAACTGAGCCAAGTGACAATGGACTGAGATCTTTGAAACTGTGAGCCAATATAAACCTTTCCTGTTTTTAAGTTGACTATCTCAAGTATTTTGTCAGAAATAGAAAGTTGATTAACACAGCACCCCTCCAGTGAGTTTATGCTTGTTCCCCTAAATCGGGGATTTATGACTTAACATAGAAGATGGTAGAAGTGATACTGTCACTTATGGGTCCCAGGACTTAAGAAACTGGCAATTTCTATACTTAGGATGCTTATTTTTGGAACCAAGTTATATACTATAAGGAAGCCCAAGCTACTTAATAGAAAGGAACTGACAGTCCTAGTTTGCCAGTTTAAGTGATCCATGTTGGAAGTAAAACCTCTAGCTTCAGTTGGGCTGTTCCAGCTGACACCTTGTAAAACAGAGATAAGCTGTCCTCATGAAGCCCCGCCCAAATTACAAATTCATAAGCAAAAGAAATAATCAATTTTTCAAACCATTAAGTTTTGGGGTGGTTACTTAGCAGTAGCTACTATAGATTTGTGGCTAGGGTTAAAGTCACTGTTCTAGGATCAGGTTAGGCAGGAAAATGTAGAAATAAGATCAGAGAATATGGGGTATAGGTCAGTACATAAGCCAAAAAGGAAGAATTAGGAACACAATTCAGGCCAGAATAGATTTCCAAATCTGGAATGACAAATAGGGTGGTCTGTTTGGGTAACAGACACTCATGCCCTGAGAGAACAGGTAACAAGAACCAGAAGCTTGGGTCAACAGTCTAGGTGTACAAAAAGGTAAAACTAGCCCCAAGAATCCTTGGTATCAGTTACGATGGAGTAGGAACAGAAACAATGTCATAGATATTGAGCTAAATTGTTTCAAGGTTAGAGCTCCATCATCATTCATTAGGGCTACAATTAAGATTAGTGTTCAGATCAAAGATGGGATATAGCTCAGTTGGTAGAGTGCTTGCCTCACATGCACAAGGCCATGGGTTTAATCCCCAGCAAAACACACACACACACACACACACACACCAAAAAAAAAAAAAAAAAAAAAAAAAAAAAGAGAAAAGAACTTCTGGGCTTGGTGGTAAATACCTGCAGTAGTTTGGGAGGCTGAGGAGGGAAGATAACTTGAGCCCAGGGATTGGAGACCAGTTCGTCAAACAGTGAAACCTGGTCACTACCACAAGAACAACAAAAAGATGGGAAAAGGAAGAGTGCCCAAGTATGGTGTGAACCAACAGAATTTCCCTTCACTCACATAAGTAGTAAATGATATAACGGTCCTTTTGAGTATATGTGAACGAACATTACAATATCAAGCAATTTAACATTTATTCTTGGGCTTGCTTTTTTTTAAATTAAAAAAAATATATTTTGTTTTAGCTGTAGTTGGACACAACACCTTTATTTTATTTTTATGTGGTGCTGAGGATCGAACCCAGCACCCTGCACGTGCTAGATGAGAGCTCTATTACTGAGCCACAACCCCAGTCCTTGGGCTTGCTTTTTAGTTTTCTTCAAAGCCAGTTGATGAATAGTTTTAAAAAGCAAATTGTTTAATTAAGACTCCCCGAAAGGTTATTAGTCACTAGTGAAAGCATCAGGTAAAGTACTTAAGTGTTCACATAGACATAAATGAGAATTTACTGATTGTTAAAATGAACTTTAGAGTTGTTCTTATTGGATTTCATCATTCCCCTGGTTAAGGATTTTTCCTTTTCGGGTTTTATTCTGAAGCTAACAATATACAGCTAAATTCTTTAATTTTTTTTTTTTTTTTTTTAGTTGTTGATGGACCTTTATTTTATTTATTTATGTATTTATATGTGGTGCTAGGAGAGTGTTCTACCACTGAGCCACAACCCTAGCTCCAATACACAGCTAAATTCCTAAGATGGTATGAACCATATCCTCTTTGCCTGTCTTCCCAATCTCTGTTCCTCCTATTTTCCCCTGTCCCACTGGGTTCCAGTTGTCCCTTTTTAGGTGATGCTAGACTTTTTCCTAGGTCAGGGTGGTTGCACATGTTCTTCTTTGACTGGAAGTTGTTTTCACTCTTTTCCTGGGTAACTTCTCTTCATCTTTTAGGTCTCAGTTTAAATGTCATATATTCAAAGATCTCTACACTCATTTATGTTTCCTTTGTAATTCTCTTAGCAACTTTTTTCTCTTTACTGTAACTGCATTTATGTATTTGTGCTTTTAAACTGTTTAAAGATTGCCTCTCTGATTAGAATGTGACCTCTACCACATATGGAGACATTATGGTTTTATTCATGACTGAAGCTGGGGAAGTGGAAAATGACAGAAGCAGGTAAATTTATTACAAATACATTCAAAGATTTAAAGAATAACAGTTTAAAGACTATTTAGTGGAGGGCAAAGTGTTAGTGTATGGCTAACACTAAATGGCTCCTGATGCTAAGACTATAATGCATATCC
Organism: Marmota flaviventris; assembly: GCF_047511675.1. Lineage (NCBI taxonomy): Eukaryota > Metazoa > Chordata > Mammalia > Rodentia > Sciuridae > Marmota > Marmota flaviventris. The sequence continues at coordinate 73,233,971 of NC_092507.1, forward strand.
TCTTACAGATAAATTAAGAAACTAGGATATGCAGAAATTAGAGCCCTCATACATTGCTAATAGAAATGCAAAATGGGTATGGCCACTTTGGAAAAATATAAGTTCCTCAAAAAGTTAAACATGACGGGGCTGGAAATGTAGCTTGGTGGTAGAATGCTTGTTTATTTAGCATATGGAAGGCAGTTGGTTCAATCCCAGAACCACAGGGGGGAAAAAAATTAAACAAACATGGAACATGATTCAGCAATTTCACGCCTAAGTCTACAGAAATGAAAACACCTTCAGGTGGATATATAGTTGCAATATTCATAATAGCCTCAAAATAGAAACCCAAGTGTCTACCAAATAATGGTGGTATATCCATACAAAGGGATATTTGACCATAAGAAGAACTGAAGTACACACTATTTTATAGATGAATCCAGATGATACACTAAGGGAAAGATGCAAGACACAAAAGGCCATAAATGATAATTCATATGGAAAACAGATTAGTGGCTGCCTAGGTCTGGTGAAGTTGTGGTGAGTGTAACAGGTACAATATATCTTTTTTGGAGTGATAATAAAATGTCCTAAATTTAGATTGTGGTTAACAGTTGAATGTCTGAATATACTAAAAAACTCCACTGAACTGTATAATCTAAATGGGCAAATTTTAAGATATAAATTACAGCTAAACAAAAAGGTTAATAAAGTTAGCTGATGATAAGTGTGGTGGTACAAGTCTGTAATCCCAGACTTGGGAGGCTGAGGGAGGAGGACCACAAATGTGAGGCCAACTTGGTCAATTTAGCAAGATCCTGTCTTAAAAGATTCGTTATTCGTGGTACTTATGATATAAAAATCACTGAAGACACTGAAATACTCAACCATTGCTCCCAGGAGAAACATGGAATTAGGTTCATGGGAACTTCTGGTCACACTTTCATCAATCTATCAACATATAACCTTGTTTTATGTGTTTCTATTTAGAGATCTTGTTTAGTAGTGTTAATAACATTCAACTCACAGCTAATAGCATTGTAACTCAGGACTGACCAAAGGATCTAAAACATATTCTATATTTTTTTCTGTAACGTAACTTTCGACCTCAATACCACTCCTGAGGTCTATTTTAAAGTAAAATCAACAACAAAAAGTCCAAAAATGTGTTACTATATGCACTTCTTTACAGTATGAGAGCTGAAACAAGGCAAAGTGTCACCCACCTCATTTGACCTTGGCTGGGAACCTGTGCTTTGGGTAATTTTTTTTTTTTCTGTTCTGTGCATATAGTATTGTGAGTATTGTGGGGTTACAAATTAAATTTTCACAAGAGGGGAATTCAAAAGCAGGCTCTGAAAAGAGAGGATCAAATGTAGTTTAGTTTTCCTACTACTTATAAAAAAGGTTTTGAATTTTAAAGTCTAACCTTCAATTTCTTCATGATGCTGGATGGATAAAATATAATATTTGGGGTGCATGTTTTAGAAGTTGCTACCAGAAAAAGTCCTCATTTTATTATCCTTAGTTTTAGTTCTTTGGTATTTTTGAATAACTGTTTCATGCTACTGATTCCTGGGCTGAGCCAGTCCAAAGATAAAATGTTTACTTTTCATTAACAAAGATTTATTCTGAACTTTTCATCACAATTGCATTCCCTCTTTCCCCCAGAAAGAATATTTTGCTACCACCAGATATAATGAAAACATGTTTTAATTTTCAAACAAAAAGAAATGTAGTTATGTTCATATACACAATCTGTACTGCTTCCCAGGTATTTTTAAACATGTTTTTACACCCTAGCTATTGACAGTTTTAACTTTTAATATTTTTGTGATGCTGGGCATCAAACCCAGGCCCCTCTTTGTGCTAGCAAGTGTTCTACCACTGAACTGTACTCTCCAGCCCTAGACTCAAAATTTTGCAGAATTTGCTTCCAAAGTATTTTCTGCACTTTAATTTTAAAATGGCTTTAATGTCTCAAATCCTCTTAACAGAATTCATCAGTTCTTGCTTATAGCTCCTTATAAGAGCCTTTGCTAAATTTAGAAATTTAGAGATAAATTCACTTTAGAGTTACAAGTAACATAATTTTGGCAGGGGGAGTAAAGTCATAAATATCAAATGACTACCACATATCCACATTTCTGAATTTGAATAAGCTTAATCAAACGTCAGAATTTGGCTATAAAACGGTACTTTTTGGATTAGTATTTATACCCCTTTCTTGGTAATCAGTGGTTTTGTTTCTTTAAAAAACTATTCTTTGATTGCAATAGGCAAAAACCACTTGGAATTGGCCCATTAGTTTTGAATCTCCAAATTTGAATCTCTTAATTAAAACAGCAGGGCTTGATAGATACCCTTTTATTCATCAGTTTGAGAACCTAAAGCTCTAAGATATTGCAGGGTATTTTAGCTTCTTTGATCTCTCATAATAACTTGAATATAATAGACTTTTTAGGTCTTTCTTTTGTCATTCTATCCCGAATGCCAAATACTCATTTAATTGGCTCTTACTGCCCAGAAACCAATCCAATTAATTTTCTATGCCAATCCCAGAAGTTTTGAAGTTTCATCATTAAATACTACTATTCTCCTGCATGTGGGGACAACTCCTATTTTTAAAAAAATTTTTTACTGCCCACAATAGGTTTAATCTCCCCCTTATTTGGGAGTAGCAACAACATTAAGGACTGGTGGCAAATTAACCGGGGCCTAGAACTATCAAAATGATAGCCCTCTCCACTGCTATTCATAATCAATAAGTCTGTTTGCCAGGATTTCTTATATTATTTTGATTAGCCAAAGTATAGAGATTTATATTCATTCTCTTGCTGGCTTTTAAAGTCGACATAATTTATAATATTACATGAATAGGTGAATAAAACTGACCAAATAATGCTACATGCATGTAGAAATATATCACAATGAATTCCACTTTTATATAAAATTATAAAGCACCAATGGAAAAAAATACATAAAGAAATGGAAGGAATGGCAAAGAGTAGAAGAGAGGGGAAAAAGGAAGTACTGGGAATATATTAGGGCAAATTATGCATATATATGAATACTATATTTAATTATATTGCAATAGGGACATAAAAAAGTTATATAAACCGCCGGGAAAGATTAGTAATCAACCTCTATTGTCAACAATAAGAAATTATGATAAAGTTTTAAACAGTATAGTCATTCTTACATTGTGGCTAAGAGAAAAGCATATATGAAAAATAAGAACACACTGAGAAGCTTAATCATTTTTAAACATGAGAGGACAAACCAGAAAAATTTCAAATTCAGATAGATTTTCAAAGTTTTTATTTATATTTTGGTCTTGTAAATGGTCATTTTTAAATGGAACTTTTCAGTAAGAATGTAAAACACAAAAATTTGCTAAATATCGGATCTACACAAATCCTCAGAAAGGTTTTTTGTGTAGTCTTCATTAATACAAATCTTTGTGAATGTTTCACTCTCACTGCAGCTCTTGAATGTTTTACAATAATTAGGCTATCAAGTTTTTAAGCAGTACATTCATTACAAACTATAACTTTTCCATTAAAAAGAAAATAGGGTAATACACAAATATGAGAGGCTATGAGGATCAGGCGGTTGAGGCTTGGCATGTCTTATTTGCTTTGTAGTTTTCTGTTATTACTTTCAAAATAGCACACAGCACATGAGGCATAGCAATCATCTCTTATTAACCTCTCTAATTTAAAAATGGGTTGTACATAAACCAGACCAATTATCACAAACTATCATTTGCATAATTAACCAGAAGCCTATTACAAAGCATTTTGTTAGTGGTATAACAAATGCAGGAGGACAGAAATTTATTAAAAAAAAACCCAAAAAACAAAAAACGGGGTTTGTGAAGCTTGCCAACTCCTTAGCTATCAAGAGCTGTGCTGCCACTTCAACTTCTAATTAGATGTTTAATGCCTCACTGTAAGAGACTGAGCAAAACTATTTTCTAGGTGCTGTAATATTTCATTTGACAAGGTAACAAAATAGGCCAAAACTAAAGCAACATTTATATGCGTTCCAACTTTTCACTCAGGAATTCTTCTACACTGTCTGTGTTCCATTTGAGGATGCTTAGTTCTTCAGCAATGTTCCCATTGTCGTCCAAAAGCTTTAGTACAGGGTCTGAACCACGAACATACTACAAAACAGAGGAACATTATCATTATTTTCTCCTTAAAAAGAGCCTTCTAAGCCTCAACCACGATCAAAGCAGCTTAATTAAAATAGCAATTAAAAAAAGCTTTTAGAAATAACATCACAATCAACAGATCTTAAAGACGTCTTTAAAAAGAATTAAATATAATTTCACAGAAAATGAGAATTTAAAAAATTTACATTTTAATTCTCAAGAGAAAAATGTCTGTTAGTATCAAGACCCCAATGGTACTGAGGATTAAACCCAGGGGTACTCTACCACTGAGCTACATTCCCAGTCTTTTTTTTGTTTTCTTCCCCCAAAGAGAGGGCAACTAGGTGCATTTTATTTTTATGCAGTGCTGAGGATTGAATCCAGGCTTCACAGGTGCTAGGCATTTGCTTGTTAAGTTGTCACGTATGGGCCTTGAACTAGTGATACTCCTACCTCAGCCTACTGAGTTACTGAGATTTCAGGTGTGTGCCATCATGCTAGGCAAGACAGTTTTATTATTATTAAATGAAACAAATGTTTCTTGCATACAGGACTCTTAAACTCAAATAAGCTAATATTTAATGGTGGAGGCAAGTAAATTCAAAATAATTAGAGACAGAATGCTTTTATAAGAGCAATGCTTTTGAGATAGGGATTTAGCTCAGTGGTAGAATGCTTGCAGAGAGGCCCAGAATTTTATCACAAGCTTCCCTCCCCACCCCCACAATGTTTTAAATTAGACTGTGGATAAAAAATCAGACAGAGAATCCCACACTGGGTCATAAATTTTCCTCAGCTTAAGAAAAATAATGATTTTCCAGTGATCACTTTTGAATTAGGCTGGGTTCTTTAAATTTCAGATCCATTAGTTAGGTCCAATAATGAGAGGGTTCTGAAAAATATTTACTCTGGACAAGGAAAGGCTGTAACAATAAATATGAACCCATTTATAACTAAAAATATAGCAGTGATGAGTAAGGGAGCTCTTAAGAATCTTTTTCAGCAACTATGCTTCATATTGTTTTTTTTTTTTTAAAAAGATATTCTGGTGCTGTGAACTTAAGAGAGAGATAAGCTCTGATATGGTTATTAGCACTTGGTATATTCCCAAACCATTTGGTGAAGTTTAGAAATATGGGTTCTCATTTTCACAATGTTGATGGCATTGTAAATTATTACAAACATTATGGGAATCATTATGGAGGTTCCTCAAAACATTAGGCATGGAACCACCATATGACCCAGCTACACCACTTCTTGGTATTTACCCCAAAGAATGTAAGTCATCATACAACAGTGATACGTGCATACCCATGTTTATAGCAGCACAATTCACGTTAGCCAAACTATGAAACCAGCCTAGAATGGATGAATGGATAAAGAAAATGTGGTATGTGTACACATATTTTATTTTATTGAGCCATAACAAAATATGAAATTATGTTATTTGTAGGAAAATGGATAAAACTTGAGACCATTATGTGAAGTGAAATAAGTCAAAATCTAAAGGTCAAGGGTCATTTGTTTTCACTCATATGTGGAAGCGAGAGAGGAAAAAGATAAAGGGGTTGGGAAATATGAAAAACAAAGGGAGATCAATAGAAGAAAGGGATTAGGAGGTAGGAGAAGGCGAGGAAGGTGGGAAATGCTAGGGATTGATATTGGCCAAATTATATTGTTATATTGTGTGCATGTATGAATACATAACAAATCCCATCATTATGTACAGATACAATGCATCAATAAAAAATGTGGGGGAAAAAGGAAATATGGGTCCTCTGAATTAATAAATCAATGACAACAATACTATATCATTTCTGTTCAAAATTTTTCATTATTCAAAAGCTTATTTTAATCTAGCAAGAGAAATAAAAAGTTAGACAAAATTGGGATATACTCTAAGTATGCAAGGCTGCTATAACATTTGAAAATTAATTAATGTAATCTATCACTATTAACAGGTTAAATAAGAAACATCATATGATATTAACAGATACACAAAAAGGGCACATGACAAGAAAATCCATCATCATCCATTCATGATTAAAACTCAATATATTATGACTAGAGGAAAATTTATCAACTTGATAAACCAACAACTGGGAAAACTAGATGCTTTTCCCTTTAGATTGAGAACAAGGCAAGGATGTCTCCTTTCATTATGCCTATTCAATGCTGTACCTGAAGTCCTAGCTAATGTAATAATTCAAGAAATGTACAAGTTATGAGGTGTTCAGATTGAGAAGGAAGAAATGGGACAGTTTTTATTCACAGATAACACAACTATCTTTAGAGGGTATTCCAAAGAATCAACAAAAATAATCATGAAACTAGGGATGACAGCAAGATTCAAAATATAAGGTTACAAAAGTTAACTGACTTCCTATCTACCAGTAATAATTATGTGGAATTTAAAATTAACATATAAATACCATTTACATTAGCATCTATTATAGTTTGTATCTTAAATATCCCCCAAGGCTCATGCATTAAATCCTGAGTCCTCGGCTTGGCACTACTGAGAGGTGGTAGAACCTTTAAGAGATGGAGTCTGGTGGAAGTTTTTCCATTCACTGGATATATTGTGGGCCACAATACTCTTCAAGCTCAATCTCTTCCTCCCTTTCTTTTGTTCCCAGTCATGAGGTAAATGGTTTTGTTCTGCTGTGTGCTCATGCCATAATGTGTTGTCACAGACCCAAAGCAACAGGGCCAATCAGTCAGTCATAGACTGAAATCCCCAAAACTGTGAGCTGAAATTAGCCTTTCTCTTTATAAATAGATTTATCTCAGGTATATTATAGTAACAAAAAGCTGACTAGCATAGTAACAAAGGAAGAGAAATCTTCTCTCTCTCTCTCTATATATATGTATTTGTTAGATTTATATGAGAAAAATGACAAAGCTGATGAAAATAATCAAAGATCTAAAATAAAGATATATTTTTTATTAGAGCATTATAGCTATACATAGTAGGTGGGCTAATTTTGACATCATAGAATTTGATTTTGATCCCCATTCCCCCCACTTTATTTCCCCCTATTCTCTACTCCACTAATCTTCCTTATTTCCCCCCTCCTTTCTGGTACTGACGATTAAACCCAGGGGTGCTCAACCATTGAGCCACATCCCCAGTCTTTTGATATTTTATTTAGAGACAGGGTCTCATTGAATAGCTTAGTGCCTCGCTAAGTTGCTGAACTAGCTTTGAACTCACGATCCTCCTGCCTCAGCCTCCTGAGCAGCTGGGATTACAGGCATGCACCTCTGTGCCTGGCACTAATCTACTTTTGCTTGCTTATTTACTTATTTTTTTTTTTTTTAAATATATATATATTTTTAGTTGTAGAAGGACACAATACATTTATTTATTTATTTTTATGTGGTGCTGAGGATCGAACCCAGGGCCTCACATGTGAGGGGCAGGTGCTCTATCACTGAGCTACAGCCCCAGCCCCTATTTATTTATTGATTGGATGCTTTCTACATAATACACAATGAAGTTCCTTGTGGTACATTTATGTGTGCATATTATGTGATCTTGTTGAATTCAATCCAAATTTCCTCCCCTTTCTTGTCCTTCCTCCTTATCTCCTTTACTCTACTGATATTCCCTATATTTATGATATCCAATCTCCATCCCTGTCCTCACCACCTAAAGAATGTTATTTCACATTCATACTTAGGTCTTGCCCTCTGCTTCCTGATTGCTGCTTTCATCCACCACACCCTTCTGCTAAGATGTTCTATCTCATCTTAGCCCCAATAAATGGAGTTGGCTATCTTTGGACAGAAACCTTTGAAACTCTCAGCACCAAATAAACTTTTTCTCCTCTAAAATTATTCTTGTGAAGTCTTTTTGTCATGGTGTGAAAAAACTGACTAAAACAAACTCTAAATGCAAATGATGGAATTTACTTAATACTAATATATCAATATTGGCTCAATAACTGTAACACTGTTATAACAGGGGAAACTGAGGGTGAGGGTCAAAGAGTATATGGAAACACTCAAGAAAGCTCAGTTTTTCTGTAAACGTTATACTGTTTATAGTAAACTAAAAAATAAAGCTTAGTAATTTCAAAATTTTAAAAATTTATTTACCCAAGTATTGATTTTAATACCAAAAAAACTGAACACTGGGGGAAAAAAAAGACTGCATTTTAATCACCTTACCTTGATTTGTAGTCCTCTGAATAGTTTGGGTTTATCACTTCTGACGAAAGCTGAAAAAAAAAAAAAAAAAAAAGATTCAAATTCTTCATTTCCAAATCCAAACTGGCTACAGATATCAATATAAAGAGTGGAAATAAACTTAACAAATGAAACTTTATGTCCTACGTTTAAAAAACTATAAAGAAATTTAAACAATGACTTATCCTAAAGAGAAGACTAATATTGAAGACATTGTTAAGTGTTTTAATTACATCCCCACATTCCGATGGAAGTTTTAGAAATTGACAAAATTCTTACATATGTACACTATATTATTATTACATTATAGTGTAGCTCAGTTGTAAGAGTAAACATATGAGTCAGGTGCGGTGGTGCATCCCTGTAATCCCAACTACTAGGGAGTCTGAGGCAGGAGTCCAAGTTTGACATCAGCCTAGGAAACTTAATGAGACCCTGTCTCAAAAGAAAAAAGAAAAGAGCTGGGGAGTTAGCTCAGTGGTAGAACACTTTACTAGAACATTTGAGTTAAATACCCATACTGCAAACAGATAAACACAAACAACAAAAAAATAAATATATGAGAGCAGCCAGGGTAGTTTAAAAAATTAAAATATAAAGGAAGAATTTGTTTAGTAATGTACTATGTAACAGTAATACCAGAACATTTTAAACATACAGATTAGGAAATTTAGAGAGAGAAAAATATCTTAAAGAGTTTTTAAAGATGACACAGCTATCAAATTAGAGTGGGGGAGGGAGATATTCAGAACAACAAAAGATTTTAGAATACGAAAGGTTAAAGAGGAAGAGAGAGAGATTTTGGTGGAGGTGAGTTTGGAAGGAAATATAAACAGTACCCTAAGTAGGGTACTCAGCAAAATGAATCAAAACTCTTGAGCAGTGGAGTGCTTGACTACCATATGTGATGCCCTGGGTTTGATCCCTAGTAGTACAAAGAAAAAAAAGAAAGAAATGAAAAAGTTTGTTTCTTGTGGTTGTTAAAAACAACAACTACTACTGGATAAATATTTATCCATAGTTTCATTTCTAAATGAAAAAGGCCAAACTAAACAATATAAAAACAAAAACCAAAAAACGTGCTGTTATTATTTTAAGAGGGTTACACTATTATTTTAATAATACAGAGCTACACTAGGGAGTACAGATTTGGGGAAATTTTAATGTTTCCCTCCATTTTGATTATTGCTAATCTATGTTTTATGAACTTTTCAATAACAATAATTTCTAATTATTCCAATTAAAAAGTTTATAATATTTTTTCTAAAATAAATATATGTTTTATTTAGATACCTCCTCTTTTGTCCCCTTCCTAGTTGTGGGGACTGAGCCCAAGAGCACTTTTCCGCTGAATCATATCCTCAGTAATTTTTGTTTTGAGACAGAATATTATTAAGCTGTGAAGGGTCTCACTAAGTTGCTGAGGCTGACCTTGGCAATCCTCCTGCCTCAGCCTTCCAAATCTCTGGGATTCCAGGCATGCTCTGACATGGCTGACTAGATACCTGCTTAATTCTTAGTAACAGTTCTTGTCATTTAATCTCTTAAGATTTTAAAGTAACACATACTTTTGAGAATAAGAGCATTAGTATTATAGAGGTATTATATTATGAAGGTCTTTACATACTTACATTTAGGAAAACAAAACAAAGATTAGTAAATGATATTTTTTTAAAGGTTCTGAGGACTTGTTGGTAGATAATCAGATATCCCATGTAATTTTCCCTACAAAATTTAGTTCAAAATAAACTATTATTCTGGCTGATTAGTATATCTTCTCTACAAACTTCAGCCTTTAGAATTTGTTCAAAGGCATGTACTTGAATTCCGAAACAAAAGTGATCTCATGATATCCTATTGCATTTTAGACTGACCGAATGGCAAATGCTACGTGACCCCTGTGTAAAACATCACATAACACCACTTTTAAATTTGTGTCAAAACACTTTTTTTTACAATATAAGAAACCTCTCTAGGGTATTTAAAAAAAAAGTGGTTCTTGCCGGTGGCGCACACCTATAATCCCAGCTGTTCGGGAGGCTGAGACTGGAGGATCATGAGTTCAAAGCCAGCCTCAACAATGGCGACATGCTAAGCAACTCAGTGAGATCCTGTCTCTAAATAAAATACAAAATAGGGCTGGGGATGTGGCTCAGTGATTGAATGCCCCTGAGTTCAGTCTCCAGTATCCCCCCACCAATAACAAACAAACAAAAGAGCAATTCTTTGCCCAACTAGAGCTTAGCACATTTAATAATTTTTATTCACTCAATAGTTAAAAAAATGTTATTGTAGTTGGACACAATACCTTTGTTTTATTTATTTATTTTTATGTGGTGCTGAGGATCGAACCCATGGCCTTGCACGTACTAGGTGAGTGCTCTACCACCGAGGCACAACCCCAGTCCCCATTCAAGACTTTTAATAAGCTAAAATAAGTGAACTAACTTAAAAGGAATACTGAGTCATTATGACCATCTTCATCAATTCCTTCTTTTCTCTGCTAAACATAGATCCACAGCATCCTAATTTTGAATGTGGGGAATATAGGTTAAGTGCCCTGTAGCAGGCAAATCACATCCTACAGGCAAGTAAACAAATCTTTTCACAAATATTTCAGAACTTCTATACATACGGCATTGGATAGACCATGAGAATATGAAAAAAAAAAAAATTTTTTTTGTAGTTGTAGATGGACAGCATGCCTTTATTTTCTGTTTATTTATATGTGGTGCTAAGGATTGAATCCAGTGCCTCACATGTGCCAGGCAAGTGCTCTGCCACTGAGCTTCATCCTCAGCCCAGAATTTTTTAATCTAGAGAAACCTACAGGGTGTGGAAGTGAGGAAGAAACCCATGATTTATTTAAACAGATATGCAAGAATTAAAAAGGATAAAAGGTGATCATAAAAACAACTGCTGAAGACTGGAGATATCCAGTTCATTAGTAAAAAATATTTTCAGAGTATATAAGGCTCTGGGTTCAATCCACTGCAGGGCCTTAGGCATGCTAGGCAAGTATTCTACCACTGAGCTATACCCTCAGTCCAAATGCTGGTAAATTAATGATAGTTAACGAGTAGTCTGAATTTAGAGAAAGGAGGCTTTACCATGTTGGTGCTAAAGAAAGAGGCAACAAAAACGGAACTAGAGAAACTGAAAATGTAAAAATTCACATGAATACAAGATGATGTCCTTTCTCCAACATATCAAAAGAATTTTATCTCTCAGTACTTCAAACAATTATTCCTAAAAATTGATATTTCACAATAGTCAAAATAGCCCCCAAATGTTTTGCTGGAGAAAGTAAACTAAAAATGAATGGTAAAAATGTATGGCAAGAAAGGCAATAGTATCGTTGGATCTCCATCCAGTTAGGAAAAAAATGACAGCTCCTTAAATCCAATACTGCTATCTCCATTTTAATTTTGAATGTAGCAATGTATTTATTTCCAGAGGTAAACATATAGCATGGTATAGTTCGAGGAAAAATTCTCATGATGATTTACAAATCATAAGCAAAGTGACAGTGAATTTTTAAACATTTTACAAAAGATTGGTATTTGAATATGTAATATTGTTATTTGTTGTAATCCTCTAGTTTAATGATCACATATTATAATCAAATTTCATGTGCTACATGAGTTGTTAAATATGCAAATAGTAAATGAAGTCCAGGGAAATAAATATGGGGCTGTGGTACCACTCCAAGAGAGCTAAAATATTAGGAAACATAATCGTCACTATTTATCACCTGAGTTCAGTGGATCTTGTTTATACATCTATTTTTAAATGATTTCATAATAATTTTCCAAAAGAAGTAAAGTAAAAGTAAAAAGCAAATCTATTAGAAATTTTAATACGAATTTAAACACAATAAACTCAAGTATTTACTCTGTATTTTTCTGGTTTTGAAGGTAAATATAACAAAATAGGCAATGTGGTTTGACCTCAACTATGTGTTCACGAACTCACATATGAACCTGGAACAAAGCCGTCTTGTAAAATTGATTCCAAAATTCAAATATATTTCTAGTAGGTTCAAGATTTGATATAAAAATATCACATTTCCTTTAAGTCTTCGTTAATATATATTATTTACTGATTTCTGAATGTGAGAAAGTTCATTTAAAATTTTTTTAAAATTTATTTTTATTTTTTAGTTTTATATTTGCAGTGCTGGTGATCAAACCCAGGGCCTCATGCATACTAGATAGGTATTCTACCACTGAGCTGCATCCCTAGCTCACTTATTGAAGATATTATCATATGAAGTTTCATTCATAATCTTGAGATTTTGCTTATATAATTACTTTTATTATTATCATTTATAGTCTGTAGCCGCACTAATAGAACTTTCTTCAATAATGGAAATATTCTATATCTGATTTGTTTTGATGATTACTGAGTATTTGAAATGCGGCTAAGGTGACTCAGGAAATTCTGATTTAATTTAAATGAAATAGTCATGCTAACTAGTGGCTATATAATTGGACAGAAGAAGTCTAAAGTGTCTCTTTGCATTCACATTCTGATCTACTTGATCATTTTGAAATACTTGTGTCAATTTTCTTCTATATCATTATGGCAGATTTTTTTTAAAGTTTTTTTTTTTTTTTTTTTTTTAAGATGGACATAATATCTTTACTTATTTATTCTTATGTGGTGCTGAGGATTCAACCCAGTGCCTCACATGTATAAGGCAAAATCTCTACTACTGAGCTATAACCTCAGCCCCTATTATGGCAGATTTGAAATCCCCAAATGAGTTAAATAAAAGCTAAAAAAAGAAAGAAAACAAAACAATACAAAACACTACAAAGATGGTATCATAATGTAGGGCACACAATAACAAACTTGAAGAATAATATATATTGATGACTCATTTATTATTCCATCATCATTATTATATCTTGAGTCTTTTTTAGCACAGTTGTAAATAAGAGATGCTTAATGATCTCAAATTCTTAAATATATAAATCAACAGACAACAGAGTTAACTGCAAAACAGAATTTTTATTTTTTAAAAAAATGTATAATTTGTATTTATGTTTTGAAAGACTTCTAAGAAAGAATTCATAAACAAAAATAGTAATCCTTAAAAACAGTCCAAAAAAGAAATTCAAAGAAAACTGAGGTCACTGGACTCTGCTGGTATATTACAGTTAAAAGTCCACAAACTTGCAAAATGATCTCATAAAGGTAATATATTTTCTAGTTTACTTTCTGTTATTTTAAAAACAGCTTAATAATATTGATTTGGAGATTTTTAAATTAATCCTATCTCTATCTATAGAAAATGTTCTTATGTTAAGTGCCCGCCTAACATGGGTGGGACCCGGGTTCGATCCTCAGAACCACATAAAAATAAAGACATTGCGTTGTGTCCATCTACACCTAAAAAATAAATATTAAAAAAAAAATGAAGCTCATGACAGATATAATTAAGACTTGTGAACCATTATATAAAATTACATAGATGGACAGATGTTTTCTTGTTGATTAGATGAGTACATATGAATTAGAATAAATTCTAAATAAAAATGCCATACCATATCCAGCAATAAGAATATAAAATCAGCATAACTAAATATAATTGAATTTTCAAATGAACTCATTGTAAGTTATTGGTTATCCCTTCTACCCTCCAAAGAATCTAAATTGAGAAAATTTATTATTGTATGTGAACCTTTTAGAGTGCAAAAGTAGGAGTCATTTTAGTCAATACCAAGAAGACAATTTAAAGCACTTAAAAATATCCAGAAAAGGGCAACCCAAATATTTAAGAGAATTTGGGAGGTCACAGAGATAAAACACAAAAGCAAGACTAACTAGAAAGTCTGACTTCTTGGTTACAAAATAACAAAATAAGAAAAGAAATGCTTGAAGCCTATAAACTAACCAAGAGTAAATACACAGTGTTAAAAAGACTTTTTATTAGATTTCAATCTGTCAAAAGTGGGAATATTCCTTGAATTAGAAAAATTCAGTAAATCAATGCAATAATTCAATAATTGAATTTCTTATGGAATAGTGGTAGATTCTGGGTACATTAAGAAATAAAAAAAAATCTAGAATTTAAAGGAGTTTCTAGTTTGATAGAGGCAAAAGACTAGTTGATAGAAGCAAAAGACTAGTTTGCTGAATATAGCACAATATTATGTGAGATCTGCTAATGGAACACAAAGAGTAAAAATTTCTGTTCAAAATAATGCTGGATCATCAAAAGACTACCAACCAAGAAAAGCCCTGGACTGGATGGGTATACAGCGGAGTTTTACAAAACCTTCAAAGAAGAATTAATACCAATACTTTTCAAGCTATTTCAAGAAATAGAAAAAGAAGGAGCTCTTCCAAATTCATTCTATGAGGCTAACATCACCCTGATACCTAAACCAGACAAAGACACTTCAAAGAAAGAAAACTACAGACCAATATCTCTAATGAACTTAGATGCAAAAATTCTCAATAAAATCCTGGCGAATCGAATACAAAAGCATATCAAAAAAATTGTGCACCATGATCAAGTAGGATTCATCCCTGGGATGCAAGGCTGGTTCAATATACGGAAATCAATAAATGTTATTCACCACATCAATAGACTTAAAGATAAGAACCATATGATCATCTCGATAGATGCAGAAAAAGCATTCGACAAAGTACAGCATCCCTTTACGTTCGAAACACTAGAAAAACTAGGGATAATAGGAACTTACCTCAACATTGTAAAAGCTATATATGCTAAGCCTCAGGCTAGCATCATTCTAAATGGAGAAAAACTGAAGGCATTCCCTCTAAAATCTGGAACAAGACAGGGATGCCCTCTCTCACCACTTCTATTCAATTTAGTTCTTGAAATACTAGCCAGAACAATTAGACAGACAAAAGAAATTAAAGGCATAAAAATAGGAAAAGAAGAACTTAAATTATCACTATTTGCAGATGATATGATTCTATACCTAGAAGATCCAAAAGAGTCTACCAAGAAACTAATAGAACTAATAAATGAATTCAGCAAAGTGGCAGGATATAAAATCAACACGCATAAATCAAAGGCATTCCTGTATATCAGCGACAAAACTTCTGAAATGGAAATGAGGAAAACCACTCCATTCACAATATCCTCAAAAAAAATAAAATACTTGGGAATCAACCTAACAAAAGAGGTGAAAGATTTATACAATGAAAACTACAGAACCCTAAAGAGAGAAATAGAAGAAGATCTTAGAAGATGGAAAAATATACCCTGTTCATGGATAGGCCGAACTAACATCATCAAAATGGCGATATTACTCAAAGTTCCCTACAGGTTTAATGCAATGCCAATCAAAATCCCAACGGCATTTCTTGTAGAAATAGATAAAGCAATCATGAAATTCATACGGAAAAACAAAAGACCCAGAATAGCAAAAGCAATTCTAAGCAGGAAGTGTGAATCTGGAGGTATAGTGATACCAGATTTCAAACTGTACTACAGAGCAATAGTAACAAAAACAGCATGGTACTGGTACCAAAACAGGTGGGTGGACCAATGGTACAGAATAGAGGACACAGAAACCAATCCACAAAATTACAACTTTCTTATATTTGATAAAGGGGCTAAAAGCATGCAATGGAGGAAGGATAGCATCTTCAATAAATGGTGCTGGGAAAAATGAAGATGAACCCCTTTCTCTCGCCATGCACAAAAGTTAACTCAAAATGGATCAAAGAGCTTGATATCAAATCAGAGACTGCATCTGATAGAAGAAAAAGTTGGCTCCGATCTACATATTGTGGGGTCGGGCTCCAAATTCCTTAATAGGACACCCATAGCTCAAGAGTTAATAACAAGAATAAACAAATGGGACTTACTTAAAGTAAAAATTTTTTTCTCAGCAAGAGAAACAATAAGAGAGGTAAATAGAGAGCCTACATCATGGGAACAAATTTTTACTCCTCACACTTCAGATAGAGCCCTAATATCCAGAATATACAAAGAACTCAAAAAATTAAACAATAAGATAATAAACCAATCAACAAATGGGCCAAGGACCTGAACAGACACTTCTCAGAGGAGGACATACAATCAATCAACAAGTACATGAAAAATTGCTCACCATCTCTAGCAGTCAGAGAAATGCAAATCAAAACCACCCTAAGATACCATCTCACTCCAGTAAGATTGGCAGCCATTACGAAGTCAAACAACAACAAGTGCTGGCGAGGATGTGGGGAAAAGGGTACACTTGTACATTGCTGGTGGGACTGCAAATTGGTGCGGCCAATTTGGAAAGCAGTATGGAGATTCCTGGGAAAGCTGGGAATGGAACCACCATTTGACCCAGCTATCGCCCTTCTCGGACTGTTCCCTGAGGACCTTAAAAGAGCTTACTATAGGGATACTGGCACATCAATGATCACAGCAGCACAATTCACAATAGCTAGACTGTGGAACCAACCTAGATGCCCTTCAATAGATGAATGGATAAAAAAAATGTGGCATTTATACACAATGGAGTATTACGCAGCACTAAAAAACGACAAAATCATGGAATTTGCAGGGAAATGGATGGCACTAGAGCAGATTATGCTAAGTGAAGCTAGCCAATCCTTAAAAAACAAATGCCAAATGTCTTCTTTGATTTAAGGAGAGCAACTAAGAACAGAGCAGGGAGGAAGAGTATGAGGAAAAGATTAACATTAAACAGAGACGAGTAGTGGGAGGGAAAGGGAGAGAGAAGGGAAATTGTATAGAAATGGAAGGAGATCCTCAATGTTACACAAGATTACATATAAGAGGTTGTGAGGGGAAAGGGGGGGAGAAAAAAAAAAAACAAGGGAGAGAATTGAACAACAGCAGATGGGGTAGAGAGGGAAGATGGGAGGTGAGGGGAGCGGGGATAGTAGGGGATAGGAAAGGTAGCAGAATACAACAGTCACTAATATGGCATTATGTAAAAATGTGGATGTGTAACCGATGTGATTCTGCAATTTGTATTTGGGGTAAAAATGGGAGTTCATAACCCACTTGAATCAAATGTATGAAAGATGATATGTCATGAGCTTTGTAATGTTTTGAACAACCAATAAAAAAAAATAATGCTGGAACTAAATTTTGAATAAATAGAAATTTTCTGGGAACAGATATTTAATAAATCGGGTGCTATATCAGAATATGTAATTATTCTAACAAAGAATATATTCAATTAGATGTGTATGTGTATCTATTTGGGGTCTCCTAAAAAAAGTCCCTCAAAACAACTGTATTACATTTCTGTGCCAAAATGAGCAGTAATTTGGTATAAAACCATTCCAGGTCAGTAATCAAAGGCACGTGCTAACAAGAAATTTTAAAAAATACTAAATTCAAAAAACTCTCTTGTCAGTAAGTAAATAAGAAAATAAATCATGGGAAAATTGACAAAGTCAAAATAGAATTAGGTACATAATCAGAACACTTAATTAAATGTTCATATTTCTGTTAAATAAAAACAGAGCTTCATTACCTTCAGTTAAGTTCAATTTCATAAAACTGATTTTCAAATGACATGTAAGAGTAGAATAAAAAAGCATTAGTTGAAGCCTCCTTGGAGATAAAAGTTCCATTACTATTTAATATTAACCAAAAGAACATATTTTTATAATTATCCTTTAACATATTTACCATTAAACTCCCCGCAAGGATATACACATTATGGCTTTCTTTTGTGTATTACAAATTCTATGGTACTTATTCTCTTGGTGATTTGTCATGTTGCATCAGTCTACCTTCACTTCATACAACTTATCCTTAGGAGTTCTAAGTAAATAAATTCACATTAAAAATAAACTAGAATGGTATGTTATTCAAAGTAAATACATTTATATCTGGTAAAGGAAAGGCTGTCAAAGATTTGACCTGGCAAAAGAAATGCAGTATCCTTTCAAAACTACAACCACTTCACACATTGTTTTAAATCTAAATTTCATATGCTGTTTGTTTATAGGAAAGTAACTTGGTATTCACCGATTATGACAAAACTCCACCTCCACAAAAAGAAATGTGAAAAAACTTCGTATACTATTGAGAAAGTATAATCCTGAAAATTCTTATTTGTGAAATTATTTAATGAAACTATTATTTAATGAAACTATTCTTCTGCAATATTGATTTTAAATGATTAAACAGTTTACTACATACCTTGGACTTGAGGGAACCTCCCCAATTTTCATCCACAGACTTCAAGAATAGCTCCTGCATAGAGCTAAAAAAGGAAAAATAGACATTTAAAAAATCAATATAAATTTTAAAATGTGGTCTGGGGGTATAACTTAGTGATACATTATGCTTGCCCAACATGCATGAGGCCTTAAGTTTCACCTCCAGCACTAAACACACAAACCAAAACAACAACAAAAAAGAAAAAGTTTACAAGAGGAACATTATAGTTCAGCAGATATATAGATCAGATATAAGACTACAATAAGACCATATAGTTCCAGTCTAATAGGAGAAGAAATGAAGACCCAGATACAACAGAAGCACCCCCTTATCTGTATCTATAGTTTCAGTTACCCAAGGCCAACTGTGGTCTGAAATATTAAATGGAAAAATTCAGAAATAACTTGTAAGTTTTATTTATATTGGTGGTATTGGAAATTTAACCCAGTACCACTCTACATTCAGTTACAACCCCAGTCCTTCCTTCCTTTCTATCTATCTATTTTTTTTTGAGACAAGGTTTTGCTATGTCACTATTTCCCAGGCTGATCTCAAACTTGCAATCCTCCTGCCTCAACTTCTTGGATAGTTGGTTTATAGGTGTGTGCTACTGCAACCAGGTAATTCTTATGTTTTAAATTATGCAATTTTCTGAGCAGTGTGATGAAATTTCACTTCATCCTGCCTGGGGCATGAAATCATTCCTTGGTCCATATTAGTGTATCCAGGCCATATATGGTACATGCCCAGTAGACACTTAGTAGTTGTCAAAAGATGGACTTCTTGTGGTATCATAGTGCTTGTGTTCAAGTAACTCTTATTTTACTTAATAATGGTTCCAAGAGTAATGATGTTGGCAATTCAGGTAGGCCTGGACATTGCTACAACTGTTCTACTGGCAGCCTTGGAATATAACTCCCATGTTAAGTGGTAGGGGAATTTCAACCTTATTTGGAATATTCTTATACCTAGCCAAAAAGCTTAAAGACAAAGGAGATTCGACAATAAACTTTAATAATTGAGATGGCCTGGGAAGGTCTTTATGAAATCTTAAAGATTTCCTAAAGTTTTTTAGGCTAATAAATATACACAGGTATATATATCCATCTATGTGAAATAAATATTTAGAGAATTCTTTCAGGTTGCTTTTAATATTATGTGATGAATGACCTAAAATTAAATTGAAAAATTTAATATCTTTTCCCAAAGGATCAACAGAGAAAGTACTATGTAAAGATATTGTAGGAAAATCAGTATAATCTCATTACAAAGGACTCATGCAAATACTTTCCTGCAATAAAATTCAGTTGAAATAGATACATTAGTAAACATTGTTTTTCTAGTTACAGAACCCATACATTCTCTTTATAATAAAGCTTATAATAAAGAACTCAAATGTGGTGAGCCGCTTCTGCCGTTTCTGCAGACTATGGTCGCCATTACGAGATGGCGCTGGCTCCGCTGTGGTATGTGACAAACAACTCCTTATCTGAGAGAGTTGGCACATGATTTTCACCACCCTGTGAGAAAGCTCCACGCGGCAGCTTTGTATTGGGGCTTGGGATGCTTTATTAAGGCTGGGAGGGCATCCGGGGGAGAGAGAAGAGGAGAAGAAGAAAGAATAAGAAATATCAAGGGACCTGAATAAACTGCTGAGAGAAGATTCCTGAGTGTTGCGTCTTCCTTGCGGGCAAGGGGTCGCGACAAGTGGTGCCGAAACCCGGGAACCAGAACTTTCAGCAGTCAGGGGTGGTGCACCGGTTAGTCCCAGGTAAGTGGGATCCGCGACCAAAGCGGGGTTAATCCCAGGTAAGTGGGATCCGCGACCAAAGCGGGGTTAGTCCCTAGTAAATGGGATCCGCGACCAAAGCGGGGCAGCTCCTCTGTAAACACAGAGAGAGCCTTACATTTTATTGCAGCTGCACTGTCTACTTTCACTTTTGTTTTTTGTGCTTCCTTTGTTGTTGTGTCATGGGTGCCGCATCTTCAAGTCCGCTTCTCCTGGCCCTAGATGGCCTGTTACGTTCCAAGGGCCTGGAAGTGAAACATAGTACTTTACAGAGATTTTTACAGAAGATAGATATCGCTGCACCGTGGTTTGCATTTTCGGGCAGCCTTACTGTACCTAGTTGGGATAAATTAGGCAAAGATCTTGACTTTGCTTCTGAGCAGGGCATATTAGAGGGTGGGGTGATACCCCTTTGGAACATGGTCCGTAGTTGCCTTACAGATGGTAAATGCCAAGAAGCTGTGAGTGAGGGTCAGGCCGTTCTTGAACAACTACATGAGGAAAAATCTGAAGGATCACATAGTGAAGTGGCAGAGAGTATCAAAAGTAACAGTAGTGAGAAGGCAAAAGAGCCTGAAGATAAAAATAGGAGAAGGCTCTATCCAGACTTGACCGAATTCAAAACATCTGAGGACACAAGCAGCTCAGAGTGTTCTGAGGACCTTGATATATTGTTGCAACAACTACATAAGATAAAAATGAAAAAGAAGAAAAAGGAGACACAAGACGCGCATGCCTACTGTAAGAAGGGGGAGGGATCTAATATTGGTCAACAGAATTCTGAGGAGGAGGAGGTTGAAAATTTAGAAGAAGATATGATGCCTGTTGCCCCACCCCCGTATGTGGGGGGGAGCCAAGGTTCTGGGAGGTCTTTTCATGCGCAAGTTTGGAGGACAGTTAATACAGATATGGGACTTGCATACCCTGTATTTCAGGACAATAACAGGGGAAGATATCATGAGCCTTTAGACTTTAAGATAGTTAAAACCTTGGCAGAATCCGTCCGCACTTATGGCATAGATGCCGCTTTCACTCTCACTCAGGTGGAGGGACTTACTAGATTTTGTATGACTCCCTCAGATTGGGCTAGTCTAGTCCGCGCTTGTGTTTCCCCAGGGAAATATTAGGAGTCCAAAGTTGGCTGTTTAATGTTTCTGGCAGTACCCAAGACTCGGAGCGAGGTAGGAGGCTTAAAATTTTTGCAAATAATTCACAATTATCTAATGCTACATTACCCTCTGCAGCAGTCTGTCTCCAATCTCCGTTCCTGTTTCTTTTGGCTAATGTTACATTACAGGGGATGCTTAATTGTTCTAATGTTACTTGCTACTTGTCTGAGTGTTGGAATGGCTCCTGGACTATGGCAGTGATTATGAAAATTCCAACCTTTGTCCCGATCCCAGTTACTGCAGATCCAGAATCCTTTCCTATTGTTGAATTGATTAGAGCCCGTAGAGATTTTGGAATTACGGCAGCTATAGTGACAGCTGTGGCGGTATCTGCTGCTGCAGCAGTTACAGCTGGAGTAGCCATGGCCAGCCAGGTACAAACTGCTGCCACTATTAATCAGGTTATTCAACAAACATCCACCGTACTTGAATCCCAAAGTAAAATTAATCAACACATTTTATCTGGGATTTTGGCTGCTAATCAAAGGATAGATCTGCTTCAAGCTCAAGTTGAGGAATTGTCTGACCTAGTACATTTGGGTTGTGTTGACCAACGTGCACATTTATGCATAACCTCTGTCAGATTTAATGATTCCAGGAATGCCTCCCGCATCATTGGCGAATATTTGGCCGGAAATTGGTCCATGGCAGCGGAAGACATGATCCAGTCTCAACTAACCCAGATAGCTGTCTTGAATAGTACCCGTGTTGAACCAGTGACTTTGGGTCAATTCACCGATTGGATATCTTCTGCTTTTTCCTTCTTCAAAGAGTGGGTGGGAGTAGGCATTTTGGGTGCAATGTGTTGCTTCAGTGTTATACTTTGTTTGTGGTTTCTCTGTCGCCTTAAAACTCGCCATGCACAAGAAAAGGCTATGATCATACAAGCTCTTGCAGCTTTAGAAAATGGCAACTCACCTCAAGTCTGGCTTGCGCATCTTAAACAGTAAACCTTTGTCATGGTCGTTGCACCCCAAGTTATTATAACATTGCACTGGGATCGACATGACTTTCCTTGTTATTCTCTTAGTGTTGGAAAGCCCTTGCACTCTGCTGGTCTTGCTGCCATTGCACGCAGATGGGTTTCCACACTAGTGCTTTACTATCGCTTTAAAGTCCGTGCCTTTCTTTCAGGGTGCTGTCAACTTGTTTGTCATTAATACAGCCACAGTTCAGCCTCAGCTATCCCCCTTCGTCCACCATCGTCACGATACAGGATGCGAGGCAAGGCACTGCACTTGAGTGATCCTTGACGTGGACCTCAAGGAGAGCATGTCCTATTGCATGCGGGTTAGACGCGTCCACGCCCCGCCCCACGAAAAAAGGCGTCGGCTGATATGGCCTCGGATCTGGGGAAGGGCCCTCCTTAGGACTGAGCCATACTATGCAGCCACTTCTGCACAGTGGGATAGGACCTCTACTCTCGCCTGTATTGTTTTAATAAAACAGAAAGGGGGAACTGTGGTGAGCCGCTTCTGCCGTTTCTGCAGACTATGGTCGCCATTACGAGATGGCGCTGGCTCCGCTGTGGTATGTGACAAACAACTCCTTATCTGAGAGAGTTGGCACATGATTTTCACCACCCTGTGAGAAAGCTCCACGCGGCAGCTTTGTATTGGGGCTTGGGATGCTTTATTAAGGCTGGGAGGGCATCCGGGGGAGAGAGAAGAGGAGAAGAAGAAAGAATAAGAAATATCAAGGGACCTGAATAAACTGCTGAGAGAAGATTCCTGAGTGTTGCGTCTTCCTTGCGGGCAAGGGGTCGCGACACTCAAATGCAAATGTTTTATTGTGATGAATTCAGAAGAAATGAATTCAAAGATAAATATCTCTTTTTTATAGCTGTAAAGCCAGCCCATTCCTTTTTTCTTTGTTTTAATTAGTTATACAAGACAGTAGAATGCATTTTGACACATCATACATAAATAGAGTGTAACTTCTCATCCTTCTGGTTGTACATGATATAGAATCACACTGGTTGTGTAGTCATATATGCACCTAGAGTAACAATGTCTGAGTCATTCTATTCTTTCCTACCCCCATACCCCCTCCCCTCCCATCATTCCCCTCTGCCTAATCCAAAGTACCTCTATTCTTCCCTAACTTCCACCTATTGTGAATTAGCATCTGTGTAACAGAAGGTTGGTCCATAGTTTACCTATTTTGAGTTGAGCTGCTATAAACATTGATATGGCTGTGTCACTACAGTATGCTGATTTAAAGTCCTTTGGGTATAAACTGAGGAGTGGGATGGCTGAGTCAAATAGTGATTAAATTCCAAATTTTCTGAGGAATCTCCATACTGCTTTCCAGAGTGGCTGCATCAATCTGCAGTCCCATCAGCAATGTATGAGTGTACCTCTTCCCCCACATTCTTGCCAACATTTATTGTTGCTCGTATCCTTGATAACTGCCATTCTGACTGGAGTGAGATAAAATCTTAAGAGTAGTTTGATTTACATTTCTGGAACCACTAGAGGTGTTGAACTTTTTTTCATGTATTTGTTGATCGACTGCATTTCTTCTGTTAAGTGTCTTGTTCAGTTCCTTAGCCCATTTATTGATTGGGTTAACTGTTATTTTGATGTTGAGTTTGAGTTCTTTATATATCCTGGAGATTAATGCTCTGAGGTGCTTGTGGTAAAGATTTTCTCCCATTCTGTAGGCTCTCTCTTCACGTTATTGATCATTTCCTTTGATTAGAAGAAGCTTTTTCATCCATCCCATTTTATTGATTCTTGATTTTACTTCTCACACAATCCTAAGCCAACATGGTAAGATTTGGGCCTAATCTTTGATCCACTTTGAGTTGAGTTTCATGCAGGGTGAGATAAGGGTTTAATTTCATTTTGTTACATATGGATTTCCAGTTTTCCCAGCACCATTTGTTGAATAGGCTATCTTTCCTCCAAAGAATGTTTTTGGCGCTTTTGTCTAGTATGAGACAACTGAATTAACGTGGGGCCCATTCTTTTTATACTTGGAAATGCCATGGTCCTAAGAGAAGGTTAACAATCTTAAGAATATAACATATTCGGGGCTGGGGATGTGGCTCATTCGGTAGTGTGCTCGCCTGGCATGCGTGTGGCCCGGGTTCGATCCTCACACCACAAACAAACAAAGATGTTGTATCCGCCAAAAACTAAAAAAATAAATATTAAAATAAAAAAAAAAATATATAACATATTCATTTTATCTTCTGTTAGTTCTTAGATTTGTTTTTTTAAGGGAGGTCCAAGAGCTAAATATGGATTTTTAAATGTTTTTTTCTTTTGATAATACTTGGGACTAAACTCACACATGCAAGGCAAGAGCTCTTTCCATTGCTAGACCTTTTTACTTTCTACTTTGAGACAAAGTTGCTAAATTGCCCAGGCTGGCCTTTAATTTATGATCTCCAGAGTAGCTGGGATTACACATGTGTACCTCTGTGCCTGATTGGATTTTACTTTTAAAGTTTTAAAATAGCATTTATTTAATTAAAACCACACACACAAACAAAGAGAGATCCCATGCAACATACACAATTATATAAAATACTCTGGAAAACACAGAAAAGTACAAAGTTGAAATTTCAGAATTACTTTAGTTTGATCTAACAAAAAGATGATTTTTAACATTTTAGTTATTCTGGGCTACATCAGGAGTTCGGGGTATCATATGTCCTTTTGAGAATCTGATAGAATTTTATTTTCATGGTGACTTTTCATGTACTCTCCGAAACCAGATGTGTTTCTGTTGAGAGCCATGGCCGAAAGGGGCCCCAGCAAACTTCCAGCTGCCAGCTGATAATTGGCTCACAGCGGCCACAGCAAACTTCTAGCTGCCAACTGATTGGCTCCTCTGCGGTAATGCTCATTGGGCTGTTTCCCTGCCCTTTCAGACCACGGAGCTGCTCATTGGGGGACTTTTTTGGCTCCGCCCACACGACCCAGCCAATCGGCCTCAAGAGCAGGAGGAGTGGGGGAGGTGGAGAGGCTTGTGGGAAGCCGGTGGTGGCAGTTGGGCTCTGAGGGTTTTTCCTGAGGAGCTGTGTGGTTTGGTGTGTGTGTTCTAAAAATAAAGTTAGCTTCTTTTGACAAGTGGCTCCTGAATTGTGCCCAGCCAGACTGCGGCATTGGTACTTTTCATGTACTCTCTGAAACCAGATGTGTTTCAGATTAAGAATTCTGATGATCCTCTAATGTTTTTTTGCAACAATAAAAATTTAAGATTAAATTGAGCTGACTATATGACAAATTGCTTTTGAACAAGAAATATAGGCCATATTCCCAAAAGTTTAATGAAGAAATGCTCAATATCACTAATATTTAGGGAAATGCAAATCAAAATGACAATGAGATAGCACTTCATACCTATTAGGATAGCTAGTAATAAAAAAGCAGAAAACAAGTGGTAATGAGGATATGGAGAAATCGGAACCCTCGAGTACTACTGCTGGAAATGATATGTGGTGTAGCTGCCATGAAAAATGTAAAGGAGGTTTCTTAAAAAAAAAATTAAAAATCCAATTACCATATCACCTGAGATTCTACTTCTGGATATATAATCAAAAGAAAGATGTTAGGAGTCCTAGGTCAGGAGGTCCTACTCTAGGATTTACTAACACATCATGTCTGGCCACAGGCCCCAAACAGCAAACAAAAAAAGGAATGATGAAAAGCAGGGAAAGAAGTATAATAAATATGGCCATAATTAGAAGGAAAAGTGAGATAAAGCATTTTAGCCCTGTCCTCAGGGTACTATCATGTGCTTCCAAATTATGTAGATAATGGAGACCAGAAATATTACACACAGTCCAACAGTCTTGGTCAAACTATGGTCTGCTTAATCATTATCTCAGGACTGGTCAGGTTACTAATGCCTGGGGAATAGTTTCCTCTCACCACAGATGTGACTTGGAATCTATGGTGACTCAGAGCAAAGAAAATACATGCAAACTCAAATGGATATTTGTATGTCATGCATAGCTGCCTTATTCAAAATAGTCATAGGGCCAACCAACTGAAAGGTTAAAACATTAAAAAAATGTGGCACATAGTGGAATGTTTTTCAGTTTTAAAAACAAAACAAATTCTAATACATGTTACAACATGAATGAACCTTAAGGGCAACAAAGTTGCTCAAGATGAGAACCTCTAAGATATTTTAGTAAGTCAGCCAAAAGATCAAATACTATACAATCACTTACTTTAAGGAGGCAACCAGAGTAGTTAAATTCAGATACAGAAAGTAAAATGGTGATTATCAAGCCAGGGAAGGAAAGAAGGGGTATTTAATGTTTAATGGGTATGGAGAGTCTCTGGCAAAGATGGTGATAATGGCTGTACAGCAAACTGAATGTACTAAATGCCTGAACTGTACACTTAAGAATGGCTAAAATGCTGAACTTTATGTTTATATATTTTACCACAATTTAAAAAATACAGGCCATATTAAAATTTAGCTATTAGATTTTATTTTTGACTTCTGATGTCCTGGAAATTCTTGGTGGAGATTCCACTGTGTTATAATGGCATTTTCCTAAACCATTATTTATCAAAATTTTTTGTATTATGACACATGTGGAAAGTGGAAATTATATATGGGGCAAAAGAAGGAAGCTTCGTCTATCTGGGAATGATAAGTCTGGGAGGCCACTTACTCAGGCCCTTGGTTGTGTAAAGGACTATATCCCAGTAAAATAGCTCATTCACAGAAAGCCTTTCTGTACCATAAAATACCAACTGCCTGAATTAACAATAGTAGTAACATATCCTTCAATGAATAGATAGCTTAGATGTTACTTCATCCAGGAAAACTAGTGTTGATTTCTTACATTAAGCTAGGGACTTTATCAATAAACTTCCACAAAACTCTGCTCACCTCACAATATACTGTAAATATTCAATTAACTTAATGGTTAGTGGAAAATGTCTTATGGTAATTTCCTCCAGATTCAGAAACAAATCTGCTCAATATATGTGCACTGAATGTAGATTACTCATCTACAAAATCTAAAAGCCTCTTATTTCATCACATAACTTAAGAAATATTTTGAGGTAAACAGAAGAAAATATGATTGGAAGTTGCATACTGGTACTAAAGTCAAATTTTAAAAGCATTAACTGTGATGCTAGTTGGCATTGTGCTTATGAATTTACAGTGCTCACAGGGAAATTTTTGTTTTTCATGGCAAACACAAAATTTTAAAATTACCTAAATTGTAGTAAACTTTAAATGTCTTATAATTATAAGCATCTTTGACGTTATACCCACAAATTCACAACAATGAAAAATATGCTACTTTTAAATAAATAATAGGAGTTCTCCATGGCATAATGTATAAAAAGATTAATAACAGGTTAAAACATGTGATTCCTTGACATTAACTGAGTTTCAATCTTTACATTTTTAAAAAGTGACTGGCAAACAAAAATAACCTTCTAAAATTTAGGGAAAAATGTCAACAGAAAAAAAAATAAGCAATTTATATAACTTCTCATATTAAATTAGTAGGTTTTTAAAAAATCATTAAGGAAGAATTATTTGTATAATCTAATTTAGGTACTAGTAGGTCACTATTTAATTAGAATTTTATTACAGTAGCCAAAATAATTTAAAGGAAAATATATGGAAATCTTTAGAAATACATAAAAGTGATACATAAAACTATATCTTTTCCCTTTGGAGTTTTTATGCACTTCCATGTTACTTATGATTGCCAGATATTCCTAAACTTCTATAGGGTTCTTTGGGTGCAAAGTGTGATTATCTAACTACTTTGGCTCTTCCATTTATTTACTTTATTTGAAACAGGATTTCTGAATATGCCAATTTCCTTCATTTAAATGCCTCATTCTTGAGATAAATTATAGCTTTCTGGTTACCTGATCTTTATCCCAGTTTAAATAAATTTTAAGTATTTTAAGGCTGTATTTGTATGTATCTCAATTTTAGATTCTCTATATTTCATTTTTACTAAGATTTTGGGACAATGTATTCCTTCTGTTGTAGAAAGACTTCTGCAATAACTTTACTATGGGAATACAACTACCCCCCTGACCTGACTAATCTCATATTACAAAATTTTAGCAATGGTTTAAAAGTTTACTAAGAGGTTTCACACATAGTAAAAGGCTAAAATCTTTATTTTGGGGTGATAACTTTTCTGTGATTAGATTCAACTAGTTCCTACAAACAAGTTCACAGTTTCATATTTACAGCAAGAAAAAAAAAACTAGTAAAATGCTGTTTTCTCATCAGATAGCTAAATTTGAAAATAAGCTAACTTATAAACTCAACAAAGATAAAATATGTGAATTATATAAACTTAATTAAATTAAAAAAAAAGCTGCATTTGTTAACTTTTGCTGCCATCATCATATGCTACTTACATAGCAAATCTATAAACCTGGTCTAAGTCACCTTCTGCTACTTTCAAACTCCAAGCACTTAACATATTTTTCCTGGTGGTAATAACCATGGTAAAGAAACATGACAATAAGAAAATCTTGAAATAAACTAATTATTTATGTTGAATAGTATTAAATATTAAATTTTCACACAATATGGCACTGAAAAAAAGAAGTCAAGTTATAACATTAAATGTGGTCCTAATTGGCTTTGCGCTTACAAGCAGCAAGCACCCATGGGTGTCATTCTGAGCTCTCATTTACTGTTTGAACAAATGGGATATGAACTACACTTATAGAGGTGTGATAAGGAGTGAATTGTTAGGATACTCAATAAGTAACAATAGCTATTACTATACTGCTTTCTTTAATACTATCAGTAAAAATTCAAGTTGTGTACTTGAAACCCATTTTAAGGCACAGTTTAATAGGTTTTTTTTTTTTTTTTGTGAAAGGACTATTTAAGGCTATTTATTCATGTTCTCCTGGAATCAGAATGGCCATTCCAGAATTTCTCAAACTTTTAAATTCAAATTACTTTAGAACAGTGTTCTCAACTCTCACAGTTCCCTAGAGTTACTTGGGAAGATTTTGAAAATTACTGAACCATGGAACCCACCCCATATCAACTAAATTATTATCTGAAAGTAAGATTTAGGCATCAGGATTTTAATCGCCGCCACCACCACCACCACCACCACCACCACCACCACCACCACCACCACCACTGCTACTACTATTACTAGCAGCTCTCCAAATTGTTAACATAGAGCCAGGGATGAGAAATACTGCCTTGTATTAAACTTTATTAATAGCCAAAACATGCAAAATGATGACATAGGAGGCTTTTGTTCAACAGACTATTCAAACTGGTTCTAAAAGGTAAACCCAAAGCAAGGCAAATGTTGCAGTGCTTATCTTTTATTAAGTATGGCTTGTAGCCATTCATTATTACATTAGAAACTCTTTGCTTAAAAAAAACCTGAATTTATTTATGTTTTATGTTATTTTTAAAATTGACACATAAAAATTGTACATATTTATGGGGTATCATGGTCTCTTTCAATACATTTTTTACATGGTCTAGTAGTCAAATAAGGGTAAGCTCATCTATTTCTGTGTATTTATTATTTCTTTCTGGTGAAAACAAACCCTCTATCTGATTAAAGACAAAACCTTAGCATTAAAGACATTCAACAGTAACACTGAAAAATTTTTTAAAAAGCCTAATTAAATGTGGTTTTTATTTGCCTAAAGTGCTAATTTTACTTACATTCAAATAATTTAAAAAACCCGACATAACTATTAATATAATTATGCATATTAATGAATAAAATGCTATTAGGTGAACAAAAGCAAAAATTTTAACTGCTAAATAATTCCAGATCTGAGGAGTAAATATTACTTGTACCCATTGTTATTTCTTAAAATAAATTTATTCCTTCCATACAGTGGAAAAATATATCATGTGGAAAGTATTTTTAGCAAAATTTGGCCAACTAATAGTAAAAAAAAATATTTTCACCTAAACCATGTCTAGTGATCTGTTGGCTTATAATATATTGTTCATTCCCATATTTTATTTTCTTTTCTTTTAAACTAGGAATTGAACCCAGGGGTGCTTTGCCACTTGCAGTGTATCCTCTGTCCTTTTTATTTTCAGAAATCATCTGGCCAAGTTGCTTAGGGCCTCACTAAGTTGCTGGGGCTGGCCTTGAATTTGTGATCTTCCTGCCTCAGCTTCCCCAGTCGCTGGGATTACATATATGTGCCACCACAACTGGCTCATTACCATATTTTCTGATATTTTAAAAACATCTGATGCTATGAATAAGCTATAATTTTACACATGGACAAATAATGAGAGTGTTACAATTTTTGTGATCTAATAGTAATCTTTTGTTAAGATCTCACAGTCACAAAGCAGATTTTTTTACCATGTATAGGGCAAACCATATGTGTTGACATTACCATATCCACAATGACTGGTGATGTTATTATTAAGGAACCAATGGATACAAACTGAAGATTAGGGAAAAAAAAATTTGGTTGTAAGTTTTGCAAGCTGGCAATGTACTTCTCCAATACTATACCCTTGAGTTAAACTACTCATTTTTGGATGCCTTCTACTGAATTCTCAAAATATATAAAACAATGACTTTATGCCCAGTCATTTTAAATTTTTATTTTCAGACAGGGTCTTGCTAAATTACCTAGGCTGGTTTTGAGCTGATGATCCTCCTGCCTCGGCCATACAAAATAGAAGGAATTACAGGCATTTACCACCGCACCCATCTAGTTTACACACACACACACACACACACACACACACACACCACACATTTTTGGCACCAGAGATTGAACCCAGAGGAGCTTTACCACTGAGCCACATCCCTAGCCCTTTTGATATTTTATTTAGAGTCAGGTTCTCACTGATTTGCTTAGGGCCTGGATAAATTGCTGAGGCTAACTTTGAACTCATGATCTTCCTGTCTCAGCCTCCCGAACTGGTGGGATTACAGGTGTGTGCCAATATGCTAGGTTAAAGGTGTATGCCAATGTGCCCAGCTCTGACACTATTAAAATGCTATTTATTTTTCTATTATTGTTTCTACTTTGAGACTGAGAAGAAAAGTTACCAAACATGCAAGGTAACTGTGTTACTCAGATTTGCATGGTTGTGACCCAAAAAAGAACTTAAAGAAGGAAAGATTTATCTTGGCTCACAATTTCAGAGATTTTGATCCATGATCTGCATTCTCTACTGCCTAGACATCATGGTGGAAGAGCATGGTGGAGGAAAGCTGCTCAGCTCAGGGCAGCTGGGAAGCACAAAAAAAAAAAAAGGCAGGAAGGGACCAGGGACAGATACAGTCACTAGTGACCTATTTCCTTTAGCCAAACCCACCTGCCTATATTACCATCCAATTGTCTATACAAATTATTCATCCACTGATGAGGTTAGAAGTCTCACAATCCAGTCTTTTCACCTCTAAACACTACTGCATCACCTAACACAGTGTTTTAAGGGGATACTGCAAATCCAAAATGTAACAGTAACATTTACTTTAGATTCT
The DNA here is from genome assembly GCF_047511675.1 of Marmota flaviventris. NCBI lineage: Eukaryota > Metazoa > Chordata > Mammalia > Rodentia > Sciuridae > Marmota > Marmota flaviventris. The sequence goes on from NC_092507.1 coordinate 73,265,921, forward strand.
AAAGAAGGTAAGAATAAACTGGGGGACTAGTTCTGTTAGAGTCTATAAACAAGTCAAGATGGTGCCTGGCATTTTGCAGAGGGAGTGGTTTGTGAAGTAACGCCAGCGAGCCATTAAGTGTGGAGATTCCTTATTGGTTGACTGCTGTATCTAGTTTATATTAATTAAGATAAGCTGTGTGGAATATATATATACCCCTCTGGTCCTACAATAAACGGCTCCCACTCCAGCTGTATCAATCTACACAAGTTCCTCCTCACCCCCCGGGGTTACTTTGCTGTAGCCGGACTGCGGCAGCTCTACAAAGATAAAATAAAGATCTCACTAAAAAGCTCAATGAAAATGTGTAAAAACAAAACAAAAGGAAAATGAAAATACTCTCAACTTCACTGTCTTCTAGATCAGCCCATTCTAACTATGAAACCAAGGGAAAAAAGAACTAGGTTTCTTTTAAAACTGTGATGATGAATAGGACTTGTATATATACCTACAACAAAGGGGTAAGACTGTATTAAGACTTTCACTTGGAAATCAATATAATACTGATGTACCCATACCATCACCACCAAATCTACGCCCTCTGGTCTCCCTAGACTTCAAGTACAAATACAAATGACTTAAGCCATCATATGGAGCAATGCACACAATTTTCTGATGCTTAGGAAATATCACACAATGAAAGAAAATAACTTGAACAAACTCAATTGCTACATTTCTTGAGGTTCAAATCTTCAAAGAATTGGTAAAAATAACTCCGACCTTGAGTATCATAGGTAATAGATTAAAATAATTTAGAAAATGCTGAACTATTTTCTATATAGTATGCAGTAAATGTCTTTTTTGCTCCTAAAAGTTTGAAAAATACAACCTATATTCCTGTTAATTTGAGAAATTGAGATCCAGTGAAAATATGGCCCAGCATTTTTACTAGCTTCAAAAACTGAACACGAAGGTGTTAATATATGGCAACAAAAGCTGATTTTTTGATTCTCTGTGCTGATTTGCTATATAAAGGGAGCAATTATCTTTTAAAATTTTTTTTAAATTGTTGATGACACGATACCTTTATTTATTTATTTTTATGTGGTGCTGAGGATCGAACCCAGGGCTTCACACATGCAAGGTGAGCGCTCTACTACTGAGCCACAACCCTAGCCCTGCAATTATCATCTTTAAGAAAGGTTATAAATATTAGAAATTAGCACACAAAACATTTGGCACATGTGTATATTTTGTTTATAGCACATATCTCATTGAATTCTTTTAAAGAAACAATGCATCTGGAAACAGAAACATAAAAGAAATAGTACAAAAAGGTATAACACAGTAAGAAAAATCTTCCTCTGCCTCCCACTCTGCAATTCTAGCAGCTTGGGAGGCTGAAGCAGGGACTGCCAAGTTCAAAGCCAGCTTCAACAACTAGGCAAGGCCCTAAGCAATTTAGTGGACCCTGCCTCAAAATAACAAGTTAAAAAAGGACTGGAGATGTGACTCAGTGGTTAAGCACTCCTGGGTCCAACTGCCAATACCAAAAAAAAAAAAAAAAAAAGGCAAGTGTGACAAAATGTTTTAATATACTTAAAGGCTGATCCTAATTTGTAAATACTTACAGACTACATTTATTTTTCATATTAAAGGCAGATGTAAAAATAAACTTACTTTCAGTTAAAATGAATAATTTCGCAAAATAAACATTAAAATTGTTACACAAATGCATTATACGTATATTTATAGCCACTTATTAGCTCTCTGAGTCAGGCAAGATCTGTTTGGCTTGACTCAACTATGAAATGGGGATACTACTGACACTTATCAATCATGATTGTTACTACTACTATTATTATTTTTGCACTACTGAACCCAGGGCCTTATGTATGATAGTCAAATATGCTATCAATAAGCTATACCTCCAGTTCTTTAAAAAATTTTTTATTCTGAGACAGGGTGCCAAGGCTGGCCTCAAACTTGCTCTTCCTGCGTAACTTAGCTTCACGAGCAGCTGGGATTACAGGCATGTGCCATCATGCCCTGTTATGAGTGCCATATGAACAAATTCACTTATAAGTACTTGGGAGCTGGGCCCGGTGGAGCACATTTGTAATCTCAGTGGCTTAGGAGGCTGAGGCATGAGGACTGCAAGTTCAAAGCCAGTCTCAGCAAAAGCGAGGTGCTAAGCAACTCAGTGAGACCCTGACTCTAAATATAAATACAAAGCAGGGCTGGGGATACCACTCAGTGGTCAAGTGCCCCTGAGTTCAATCCCTACTACCCTCCCCCACCAAAAGTACATGGAACAGTACCTTCCTATAATAACAACTTTAAGAATGTTAGTGGCCTTTGAAGTAAATATTTGTGTCATGATTTAATATTGTAGCAACTCAAATGTCTAAGTGATACTTAAAATACTTTGAAATGCTGACAAACATTATATCAGAAAAAACCCTACTTTGTTAATGTTTTTATATTAGAATAATCTGTTGAAGGTATTTGTATTTTTTGTTTCCTTTGAAGGAATCAGTTCAGGTATTAATGCTACCAACAGTACAGAAATAAAGCTATTTTAAGCAACTGTGAAATCTCTTTAGTGACTATAATTTCACGCACAGTTAGCTTAAATTCCATTTCATCCTTCTGTGTTTTACACGGCAACAGGAATCAGTTTCTGACAAGTTAAAACCCAAAATTTGCCACTGTCTTGAATAATACTGTTTAACCTTACTTTTGAATTACTCTAAAATGAACTACAGAATGTCCATGTAAAATTGAAAACAATGAACTATTTTTTGCTCTTTTATCAAAATTAAGAAAATTATATCACTTATTTAAAGGTCTGTTCATATGGGCCTTAACTAAAGCAAAATTAGATATATTCTTGAAAAATAACAGTTAAGAGAAGCCACTACGACCTGTGATAAATTGAGAAATAAAGATTTAATAATTTTAGATAAAAATTAGTAATGCAATTTTGCTAATAATTAGTTAACTATAAATGCAATGTCAGCCTAGAGTTTTATATTTAACTCACTTGGCTTCTTACAGAAAATCTGTGAAGTAAGAATTACTATTAACATTTTCAAAATGATAGGAAAAATAGCATAGAAGTTTAAAAACAGGGAGCTCCAGAGTCAAACTGAGATGCAATCAAGTTCTGGCAACTAACTGCCATATAACTTTGGGCAGATTATGTCCTAGTTTCTTTTTATGTCAAAAGTACAGAGTATCTACATTATAGAATTGTTATGAGGATTAAACAGTGTGGGTAAAATACTTAGCATACAATCAATATAAAATAAACACTCAAAGGTGAGCCAAAGTAATTATGACAACAAAACTGAGGATTCTGGAGTATTTGCTAGATCAAAGTCACCAAGTCAAGAAGCAATGGAGCAGAGATTAAAATTGAATTTTTAAAAAAACTATTACCAAAAGAAGAGGATAAACTTCTAATGAACTATACACACGTTAATATTACCTTTGTATTTTCTCTGGCTCAGAGAGCATTTAAATATAAAGGCATAGTATAGTACACACTGAAAATGATAATGCTACTATATTAAGTTGGTAAGTTAGCAAGTAGTGGTATGATAATAGCCTAGACTTTGATTGGTACTATTAATGAGATCATGATATTCCAAGACTCAAACAAAAGAAATCTCTTCTTTTTTTTTTTTTGTTTTTATTAATTTTTTATTGTTGGCTGTTCAAAACATTACATAGTACTTGATATATCATATTTCACAATTTGATTCAAGTGGGTTATGAGCTCCCATTTTTACCCCATATAAGAAATCTCTTCTTCATCTGTACGATTTGCGTTATGAAGAAGAAAAAATGTCACTTTCCAAATTTTTCTCCATCAAAATTACCTTGAACCTTTGAAATCTGTTATCAGATAGTAGATTAACAATATAAATAAATAGCAGAGGACTATTAGTGGAAAAATTAAAAATATCAAGACTTTCCCTTGACCTGCTATCTGAAAGAGTTTGAAAATATACAATGTATACTTTATTCTAAATTTACTTTAAAATATGGGTCTCTTTCAATTTTCAGAATAGTTTTATCCTATGAGAACTGAGGTGTTTAGTGGCATTATTTGCCTAGCATGCACAAGGGTTCTGGTTTGAATCCTCTCCACTGGGGGTGGAAAAAAAAATCTCTTCTTTAGCAATAGCTTTGAAAAAAATGTTTAAGGAAACAGACACAGTGATCAATTAATTTGTACAAGAATACCACTTGAGTAGCACAGAGGATCTGGACTGAAGTAGTCTGGTTGTAGATCCAGTGTCTTGGCCACTATTCTAAACTCCCTAATTCAATCAAGACAGAATAAATAGCAAGTTAAGGTGAAACAATTTGATTATCGATTATACAGATGAGTAATTTAGCTAGGCATATTGTTATTTCTACCAAACAGCTCTGATTTGGTAATAAGCTTGACCTTTAGAATAACTGTTCTAAAACAAAGTATATGTAAATGCAAAAGTGCTAAAACCTTATTTTGGTATAGTGTGTTGGCACAAGCCTATAGTCCCAGCTACTTTGGAAGGGTGAAGCAGGAGGATCTAATCCCAAGGTTGAGGGCCAGCCTTGGAAACTTAGTGAGACTGTTTCTTTTTTTTTTTAATTTTTAAGTTGTTGATAGACCTTTATTTATTTATTTTTTAAAATTTATATGTGGTGCTGAGAACTGAAACCAGTGCCTCACACAAGCTAGGCAAGTGTGCTATTCCTGAGCCCCAGCCCTGAGACTGTATTAAAATAAAAAAAATAAAGGGCTGGGGATGTCATTCAGTGGCACAGAGGACCTGGGTTCAGTCCCCAGTAGCTCCCTTCTCTAGATGCACGCGCGCGTGCGCACACACACACACACAAAGAAGAAAACAATAAGAAACAGTAATACTACAGGATCTTGTTAAAACCCAAACAAACAAACAGAACCCTAAAAAACAAAAACAAAACCAGAACAAGAGTAAGCTAAAGAATTAGGGGCAGGGCTGGGGATGTGGCTCAAGCGGTAGTGTGCTCGCCTGGCATGTGTGCAGCCTGGGTTCGATCCTCAGCACCACATACAAACAAAGATGTTGTGTCCATCAATAACTAAAAAAAAAATTAAATAAATATTTTTTAAAAAAGAATTAGGGGCATATAATAAGGAGAAATGCAAAATTTCTACATAACAATGTCTGAAAGAAGCCAAAATCTTCAAGATATGAAAACATAAACAAATGAAGACAGGGAAAAAGGACTTTGATGCTATAACAAGGTAAAGAATTAGCGAGATTACAAAAAGATGAGAAAAATAATGCACCTATTTTTAAGTTCTATGCTTTAATTTTATAAATCTTAAAAAACAAAAGCTTAAAAATCCTTAACACAAAAATATCTGATTTATGTTTATCCTCAGGAAAATCCTAGGAAACTATTTTAATCTGAAAGTCATGTATACTTTCAAAAAGAACTGGAATCACTAAAAAGTTGTGCTAAAAAATCAACATATGACTTTTTAGGTAGATCAAGGGTGTTTATGATAGCCTTTTAAATAAAATGTAGAAATGAAGGCTCTATATTTGTAGATAGATAATTATAACCACAGCATGTTTCCAATGGATAACTGCCAATATGGAGACAAATTTTCTTGTTCTTTCAAAATTTTAAATATCTTTCAGGTTATGTAAATGAAACATATGAAAAGGTATTTATGAAGCAATTACAAAATTCTAGCATATTTTAACATAAGTTTAAAAATCACCTTTTCTAACTTGTTTTTAGTAAAATCAGCCTATTTTAGGACAAAAACTAATGAAATTATGTGTGCTACTGGCTGGCAATTCAGAAACACATCATAAAACAGTCTTAGACTTCAAAGAGTATATTTATTGGGAAAAAAAGGAAAGCAAAACAAGAGATATACCTGAGAACTGCTTCATCTGTTGTTTCCTAGTGCACCAATCCATTCATTCAACTACTGGAGAAGTTAATAGCTTCTTTCATTATTCCATAATCTAACAAATAACTCAGGCAATAACTGGTCCTTGCCGAAAATATTTTAAAAATGTAAACAAGGAAGAATTAGTCCTTTTCCAGAGGAAGAAGCTGTATGATGCAGCTTCTTTTCTTACCTCAGGGAAAAAGCCAGGCAATAGTGAAGTAAAGAATGTGTAAAAGCAAAAACTAAGAGACAGACTGCAAGATACAGTCTGTTTCTGATTTCTAACTGTCTCCTCCTCTAGTGTTGTTGTTCAACTGTGGAGTTCATGTGTCAAAACATTCACTTCTTTCTCTAAACCAGGCAGTTAAGATTGTTGGTCAAGAAGTTCAAATATAAGATCAATGGGAAGAACTCTACTCAATGGGATTGGGTATCTTTTTGATGCCTTCCCTTCCATCTTCAGATTCTTCATAGAAATCTGAAGTCATGAGACTTAGTACATACTGCTTTGTCAGCTTTTTCACTGCTGTGATTAAAAGACCTGAAAAGAACAATTTTAGAAGAGGAAAAGTTTATTTGGGAGCTCACGGTTTTAGGTTTGTCCATAGAGAACCAACTCCATTCCTCAGGGCTAAAGGTGGTGGAAGGAAGCACCTCGAATGATGATCAGAAAGCAGAAAGAGACTCCACTTGCCATATACCTAATATATACTCCAAAGGCATGCCCCTAATGATCTACCTTCTCCAGTCACAACCTAACGGGCCTTCAGTTATCACTCAGTTAATATCATCAAGGTATTAATTCACTGATTGGATTAAAAGCTCACATAATCCCAATCATTTCTCCTCTGAATCTTCTTGCATTGCCTCACACATGAACTTTTGGGGACAACTCACATCCAATCCATAACACTAAATGTACAGAAATAGCACTAAAATTCAAATACTTTTATTAGTTTACATTTTTTCTTTAAGCTACAAATTGTTTTTTTCCTTATAATTAATAATCTTATTATTGTTTACAAACCATACCTAGGCATGTACTTGTGAGCAAAACTAGTTAAAACAATAGTAAAATAGATTAACAAAAATGTCATTCTAGAGAGATGTGGTGGTGTACACCTGTAATCCCAGCAGCTTGGGAGGCTTACGCAGGAGGATTGCAAGTTCAAAGCCAGCCTCAGAAAGTTAGTGAGACCCTTTCTCAAAAAGGTTTGGGATGTGGCTCAGTGGTTAAGAGTCCCTAGGTTCAATGCCCCATAACAACAACAACAACAACAAAACCCCCACAAAACTTCATTCTAAGTAGTATATGAAATGTAGATCCTTTATGGTAAAGTAGGTCCTTTATGATCAAAATGGGGAAGAGAAGAAGATCAAATTAAAAAAATAATGCAATATCTACTGGAAGAATGATAAAGGATTTTGGACAGTTTACGCTTTTATTAGGAATATATATTTTTCAACAATTTTATGCTGCCGGCTACCAAAGGCTAAATTGAAACTGTAAAATGAGTGACCATTACTAAAAATGATAGGCCTTATCCTTGGGTAGACCTTCAGTGCATTCAACTATGTAAGAATCAAAAATTCTAGTTACATTTATTTATAATACAACAGGCTAAAACATTCTTATGTAAACTATAATTTTTCTTCTAAAAAATTATATTCTCAATGATTCACACAGAGAGACATGTTTAAGTATTTTTTAGCATTTCTGATATAAGACACTAGGATTATATACTACAGATTTTTACTATGATTAAGTGAGGACTAAATTCAATTATTACTTAAAAATTAAGCCTTAAGCCTGTGTGAAATAGAAGAATATTTGTTATATGTATTCTGTTACCTATGATCAAGTGTCAATAATTGGAGAAGTACTACACATATTAAATCAAGTATAATTATTTTTGAAAGTGGTTTGCTTTTAAATGGAGGCTTGCCCAACATGTTGTATGTTCATACTTGCAGCATAATTCTAAGTGTTTTTTCTGTTGGTTCCACTAGAGTTATTAAAAAAAAAAAAAATCACTAATTTTTGTACAAAAGGTACTACTAGATGATTAAAAGAAATATGTCTTGGAGACTAGGGGTTAGGAATAAAGGGAAAAAAACACAAGGTTTAACACAAAATAATTATTAGGACATAGACTCACTTGTTTTTAGACATTAAATACTTTAGCTTGTAATTAGTTTGACATATAGTAACTGGCAGACTACTTGCCTTTTGTTATTGTTGAAAGGTATCTAGATACAACATATAGCTCAATTAATAATGAAAATTGAATAATATAATTAGTTTTAAAACCATGTGATCTAAATTTGATTTCACTAAAACTACCACATAAAACCTGAGTATATGAAGGAGTACTGAGAAAAAAACAATAAATAGTTTTTATATGCACTTGTTTTATAGCTTAGACATACTGTATATCAAAGGGTAGAACTTCTCAATTTGCCATTAATTTTAAGGGAATGTGGGGGGAGACAGATGGTTTGTTATAAATTTAGGGTCCTGATGAATAATCACTGAGTAGTATGGTCCATAGAACAAGGAAGAGATGATAACTCAAAAAGTTTCTTTCAGTAATGTTGGGTCAGGCCCCAAATGGCTATAGTTTTAGGCTCCCTTTGCTGAAGTTTCCAGCAGGCTATTATGTTTTTAGTGTGTAGTCAGGGCTAGGAATTGGCTGTTAGGGTTAGTCAAGTCCCAAACCACACTGATTCAGCCTATATACTCAAGGTCATAAAAGTTAACTTGTCAACATGTGCCCCCTTACGTAAACTGTTGGCAGTGTGTCTTCTTTAGTTGAGACTGCATATAAAAGCGCCTAGAGAAAAGACTGGGTGTTAAATGGCTGAAGCTGGGGGCTAAAGCTGAAGCTGGAGCCACCTCTGAAAAAAGCATGTCTACTATCCTAACTCTGTTTACTGAGTCTGAGTACGAAAACAAGAAATAATCTGTCCATATGGGTATCTCATCTAAAGCTAAATCCTGTTTTAAATGTATTTAAAATCAAGTTTTAATACTTGTTATTTAGATTTTATTTATATGCAATAAAGAGTAATTTACATATATGGAAATCTAAATATAAACTATGTGAATCTAAACATCAAGCGGAATCTACGGGACACTGAGAATTTCAGGTTTATGATACTGAGAAACTGAGAAGTCACATGTTAACTCTTGGCTGGACTGAATACTTACATTTAAAAAGCTCCTTGGCCTGTCTTTTTTTTTTTTTTTTTTTTGCAGTACTGAGGATTGAACTCTGGAATGCTCTACCACTGAGCTGTATTTCCAGCTCTTTTTCTCTTTTATTTTGAGAGAGTATCTCACTAGGTTGCCCAGGATGGACTTGAACTTATGATCCTCTTGCCTTAGATTTCGTTGTAGTTGGGATTATAGGTGTGTGCCTGGCTGCTTGTTTTTCTTTTAGAACTACAAAAATGTATTTAATGTTAGAAATAAACCATAACTATCTAATCATGAGAAAATATCCTGTTTCAAAGTTATATAAATGAACACCTTAAATAAAATTCAGCATATACAAGTGAAAGAGAATACTAAGAGGAAACTTAGTAGAAAGATGATAAATATTTCCTCAACCCAGAGATCTTTTTTTTTAGTGGAGGAGTAGTGCAGGGAATTGAACATGGATCCTTGTGCATGCCAGGCAAGCACTCTACCACTGAGCTATGCCACCAATCACTAATTCAGTTTTTTCTTTTCCTTTTTTTTTCTTTTGGTGGGGGTTGGGGGGAATATTGGGGATTAAACTCAAGGGCACGTGACCACTGAGCGATACCCCCAGCCCCATTTTTGTATTTCATTTCTGAGACGGGGGTCTCACTGAGTTGCTTAGCACCTTGCTTTTGCTGAGGCTGGCTTTGAACTCATGATCCTCCTGTCTCAGCCTCCTGAGCCGCTGGGATTATAGATGTATACCACCACACCTAACCCCAAATCAGCTTTATTTGGATAAAACAAATGATCTTTTCAGACTACTTTAAAATTTTAAGAAATCTAAGGATTTTAATGAAAAGATTTAAAACTTGAGCAAGTTCACTATTTGTTTGAACAGTACACTCAAAACAAAAATTCTGTTGGATAGAACTACCTATCCTTGACTCAGTTTTCAAATTTTAAAGTAAGTCTAGGTATTCAGAATTATTAATAATGGGTATGTAAGTAAAAGATTGTTAAGCACTTTTTCCTTTTTTTGTGATACAGAGGACTGAACCCAGGGCCTTACAAATGCTGCAGGTGCTCTACCACTGAGCTATATCCTCAGCCTTCTTAACCACATTTAGAATTATAACTTATTGCCTACATCATGTGCCTTGCTTTCATATCAAATTTCATCATAAAACTGACTTCTTGCTGCAAATGCACAAAAGTATTTAACTGATTATTCTTGTGTCTTCATTTGGTCAGAAGTTGACTGGAGAGGAATGGGATCCGGGCATGCTATCGTGACTCTGTTCCCCTGTCTGCTGAATGGAAAACGAATAGGAACCCATTATATAACCATACATTTCCTTTATAATGACTTTGATTGTGCTAGTGAGCCAGGCAAAGGTAAGAAAATTCTTTATGCTTAAGTGTATTAAGCAATTTAGTCAAGTTATCCCAACTAAACCATCTAATGGAAAAGGTATAATAGAAAGCAGTACCTTTTTGGTTTCAAATTGAGCTTCTTCCTGACAGCATCCTCTGCAATCAGGATCCAGCTGAAGTAGGTTGAACTGTCCAAGTAGATCACATGAGCTGCAGAGCAAGTTGCTAGAGAAGCCTAACTCTCTGCATGCCTCTGATGAAAATTCTGCCCTGAAAGCAGACACCTGAAAATACAGATGAGGAATAAATCACAATTCTACATTTACATTATAAAACTTCCCAAAAGAGGTTAATGGTGTTATTAAAGCGTAATAAAGTTACGCTTGGAGATGAGTTACTGAAATGTTAACTGGTGTAAAGTTTTTCAGTGTTTTGAACTTTATAACCCTACATGAGTTTTTGGTTCTTCCCATCTCTCCTACAGCTTTCTTCTTATAAATTGAACACTTTTTTAATTTAGCAAAACCGTAGACAAATGTGTGTGTGTGTATATATATATATAAATATAAGTTTTTTGGTGGGGGGTTGAACTTGGGAGCATTTTACCACTGAGCTGTATCTCGAGCCCTTTTTAAAAATTTTGACAGGGTCTTGCTAAATTGCCAAGGCAGGCCTTGAATTTGCCACCCTTCTGCCTCAGCCTTCAGAATTACTAGGATTACAGTTGTGTGCCACTGTGCCCAGCAAGATACATCATTTTCATGACACATGTATCACATATCTTCTAATAAACATTTACTAGTTTTTAAAAAGGAATTTCCTTGTAAGGAAAAAATAATTCCTGTTTAAGAGCTTAGCACCTGTTTATGTGGACTATATGAAATAATATTAACTTATCTACAGACGTATTCAGCAGGAGAAGGATAAGAAAAGAGATGGGGTAGGGGAAGTAGGAACACATTAGAAATCAAACTTTTTGGTTTTAGGTACCAGCTTCACCATTTACAAGATGTGTGACTTTGGCAAGCTATCCTCCCTGCATTAATTTCCTCATTGATAAAGCAATGAGCAATACTTTCTACACAAAACAGCTATAAAGATTTAAGGACTTTATTACTAACTGGATTCAGAGTGAAAGGAAAGTGAATTCAAATGGACCAATTTTTGGCTTGGATTTTGTGAAGGTCACTCTGTGGTACATTGTTCAATGGCCATAAATTCCTATATGAGTATGTATTCTTCTTTGAAATGTGACTCTGACACTCTTCCTACATAGACAGTTTATTTCCTGAAAAGTAAACTGGTCTTGTGACTTACTTTAACAAGTACTACATGGTGGAAAAGATACATGTGATTTCCAAGGCAAGCCAAGGAGGCATTTTAAGGTTTTGCTATTTTGGAGCACAGTCAAGAGAATGAAAGGGAAAAAAAGTTGGTCTAGCTTTTGGAGGATGATAGCTCACACAGAGAAGAACAAAGTGGTCCCAGCTGACAGCACCAACTATGAATGATGATGACCCTCAAACTGTTCAGTTCTACTAACCTACTAGTTGAAAACACAGAATGGTGCAAAATCATTGTTTTTAAACCACTAACATTTGGAGGACAGTTACACAGCCACAGCTAACTGAAAGCCAGAGATGGTGAATTGGGAGAAGGAAGCTTGAAATATTCCTTTTTATCCTTCTGTGGTGATGAGGATGAATTAAAATGACCTAAGATGGGGAAAAAACCTTGAAGAGTACAAAGTTCAGGGAACAATGTTCAGTAATTTTAAAGCACCAAAATGCCTGAATAAAAGTATTGTAATGGACTGTTAATTAGAGAAGAATCCACCTTTTCCTCAAGATGGCAAAAGCAAAACCCAGGAAGTTGCTTCCAAATTCCTGGGTCAAACAAAGTGGTGACCAACTTCCACAAACCTTGGATAAAAGAAAGTTTTGTCCTAGGAGAAAACTTTTCAGCAGGCTCAGTAGAGAATGCCTTAAGAATTAAACTGAAATAATAAATACCAAATTCGCCAGAACAGTGCCTTAAGTTTCATTATTCATGTACACTTCTTTGAGGAATTAGCCAATGTCTAGTTGTTATGTAAGCAATAAAATAAGTAAAAATTGGGTCGTCAAAGATTAAGAACTCACGTACTTTGTTAATGGAAAAAAATAAAAAAAATATTGATTACACTGCTTGGTGTATACGCGAGGACGCAGGAGTAGAGTCTGAAAGAGAAAGTAATAGAAGGTGTTCACCGTTAGCAAAATCCTGCTGGTTTTTCCTTTTAAGATTTTAGAGCCTTGCAGTAAGTTCCTTGCATTTCTGCCTACTTTAAAAAATAATAATAAAAAAAACCTTTACTCTTTCCCAAGCTTTACTGCTTCCCCTCCCCACCGTGATCCTTTTTAGCTAGAGCTACGTAAGAGAAAACCACCCAAGACTTGTCGGGAGAAGACGGCCTCTACAAACTCAACCGGGAATTAAGCCACGTCGCATTCCGGCCACTGTTCTAAGGAAGCCCAAACTGCCCCCCTCCTTTTCTTAAGTGAGGCCCCCGAACCGGACCGAATATTTTTGTCTTCCTCATTAGTAATCCCTCCTACTCGCCCTAAGGCGGTCGCAGAGGTGACCTACACTCACCACTTGAAGCACAGTAGCCAACAGCAACCTCAGCCCAAAAGCTGGCCCAAGCCATCCACCTCGCCCAGCCGCCATCGCTATCATCAATCGTAAATCTCTGGCTACCCAGAGGACCCCTCGGCTAGGGGCATCCACTTCAGAGCCTGATCGAAAAAAGGCCACGGAAGGCCGCTGCCATCAAATCTCTTATTTTGAAGAGACAAATATTAACTAAAGACATATGAAAGGTTAAAGGTAATCAAATATAAAGACAGTTATTGTCTCCTTTCAATTACTCAAATCAGGCATTTTCCTAAACTTCCCACTTCTGCGCTTCTCCGGGCTCCATCCTTTCATTCACGACACTTCGTCGAGAAGCCAAGAAACCCCGCCTTCGCCAGTTTCAGTCCAGCCTCCTTCTCTAGGTTCACCCAATGGAATGCCGTCTTGGGTGAGCCCTGTGGCAGAAGAATTCAACCGTAAACCGAATCGACAGCGAAACACTGGGGTTCTTCGGGCCAATGCCCACTACCGAATGGGAGGAGGGGGCGGGGCCTCTGGTTGCCGAGCAGCGTACGTAGATGCGTGCGCGAGTTGGCGGAGGGGGATGGGAGGGGGCGGGGCCGAGGGCAGCGCAGTCGCAGCCGCAGCGCTGGTGGAGGAACGCGCGGCCGCGAGCAAAGGAGGGAGGGAAAGAACGAAGAGAAGGAGGCGGGCGGGCAAGCAGGCGGGCGTGGGGGTCGGGGATTGAGGCTGTAGAGCACCCGGCAGCCGCTTCGCGCTGTTTGCTGCGCGGGCTTTTGGAGGGGGCGGCTGTGGAGAAGCGGGCACCGGCGACGTTGGTGCTTGGCGCCTGGGGGCGGGGGACCCGAGTGGCGAGAAGGGGGGTCGCTGCGGTGGTTCTCCCTGTGGCGCTCTCCTCGCCTCTCTCCCGGCTCCGTGGACTCCTCCCGGCGTCTCCCTCGCCTCCGGGGCCCCGCTCCCCGCCCCCCGCGGTATGTCTTGATCCCGAGCAGCGGGTTTCATGGGGCTCCTCAGGATTATGATGCCGCCCAAGTTGCAGCTGCTGGCGGTGGTGGCCTTCGCGGTAGCGATGCTCTTCTTGGAGAACCAGATTCAGAAACTGGAGGAGTCCCGGTCGAAGCTAGGTGAGGAGCCGAGCCGCTATGGGCTGAGTGGTGTGGAAGGGGCCGGCCGGGGAGGCACTGCAACTGGAGCAGCGGGCTTTCATCTAATCTGGGGTCTGGCTTCGGAGCTGAGAGGTTTCAAGGAGAGCTGGGACTGGGGGCATCGAGAGCACAAGCTCCAAGAACTAGGTGAATTAGCTTGAGTAGCCGGCTGGGCTCCAGGTCAAGGGGCAGAGGTTGCAAGATTGGGCTTCTTGGAGCTAAGGGGTTGCCCCGAAGTAGGCATTCCAAGGAGAGCGAGCTAGAGAGGACCGAACTCAGTGGGGAGCGGGTGCTTCTGGAGGAGAGAGAACTGCTCGCGCGTTCTCTTAGAAGTAGTACAACCAAGCCCCGCCAATATCAGGCGAGGAGTATTCTAATTTGAGAAATGGACACCTAGGTACAGAATTTCGGGGACAACGTGGGTGGGGGGAGGTTCACTAAGATGCGCAGAAATGGAAGGAGACACCAGGAATGGTGGGGAGTAAAAAGAAATACACTATAGCGAATTGCACTTGTGCTAGGGGCACCAAGGGATCTTACAATTAACGCTGGAGGCAGGCTGGCCTGGTAGGACAGGAAATCAAGTAAAAAGCTTCCACCGAGTACCTAAATGAGGCATCCGGGTATTTAAATTATTAGTTGTGCTGAATGATTAATTTGGGCTTCCTGATAGGGTTGTATATACGCTTTACTTCGCGGTAGTATTGATGTGAATTTAGAAGATGAAGGAAAGCTGAAAGGAAATTATAGTGAAGTTTATGAAAGGAAAAGTAAGATAATGCGGAAAGTTAACTGTACAGTTAAGTACCTTAAACAGTTAGTGGTGCTTTTATGGGCGAAGGGCTCTGAAATACAAAAAGCTGGAGTGTAAAATTGTGAAAGACCAGTAGAAAGAACGGATTATAGGTACTCTCGATTAGTAGAGAACTTTGACATTTGGAAGAGCTCAGGATGGAAAGGGAGTTTTAAAGAATGACAGTGATGAATTTTGATTTGAAAATGTATATGGCACTTAAAATCACCTCAAGAAGTTGTAATTTGCATGTGTGAAAATAATGTGAAGTGGTTTTTGCATACTCTTTCACCTCACCATCAACTTAAACACGTTTTGAAAAGCAAGTAAAAAATTACTTTCAGCAGTGTAATTTAAACAAAGGAGTAAATATGGAAAACAGCCAGAAACTGTTGTGGGTGGTGATTAATTTTTTTTTTTTTTTTTTTAGGAAAAATGTACTGGGAAATAATTGTAATTTTCCATATAGTAGCTGTTTGCAATTTTGATAGACTTTTTGCAAGAGACTAGAAGACACTTTAAAGAGCATTGTATCAAAAATCATCAAATAAATTTGATTGAAGTTCAACTAAATATGAAAAAGGCTAAAATATTGTAAATCCTCAATTCTATATTGAAATTATTCAATTTATTTACCTAATAAAATAAAATTAATTAATAATACAATTAGTTAATTCTGTTGATTTTATTAATATGTGTCTTGTGTCATGAAAAATCTTCACTTTAAATATTAGAAGCTGGACAGTATGCTTTTCTTTGCATTTGGATCCATTTAGTGTCATCCAGTCATGGAAAAAAATTGACTCCTCTTAGAAGTACTTGAAAGTTAAAATTTTTTTGTATTGCTATTTAGAATTCTGCGGTGTTAATTTCTTAGACACATTTTAGTGGGTTAAAATGACTTAAGGCCTTACCTAACACTTTTTCCCCCATAATATTTGAAAGTGGTTTCTACAGACCCAACATGAATGCTTTTAAAAAGAAAGTTATTTGGAGATGTAGAATGCAACAGGTAGAACATAATGTGCTTGCTTAACGATTTTTTTTTAAGGAAAATTTCACCAGAAATAAGTAAGCATGAATCAAAATAAATAATTATATCAAAAATAGTAAGCGTTCATTGAAATAAATCTCTAAAATAATCCAAGAAAAGGAGTCTCAAATACAAAACAAAGGAAAATGCAGGATGCTGAGACAGAGGATTGTGAGTTCAAAGCCAGCCTCAGCAATGGGGAGATGCGAAGCAACTCAATGAGACCCTGTCTCTAAATAAAATAAAAAATAGGTGTGGGGATGTGACTCAGTGGTCAAATGTCCCTGAGTTCAATCCCCAGTACTCCCTCTCCCCTCAAAAAGGAAAATGCAAACACATGGCATATAGAATGTATAACTTTATATCAGCTTAGTAGTCTTGATTTTTTTTTTTTTTTAATTAAAGGGAAAGTGGTTTATATTGCTCAGGCTGACCAGAGTTTCCTGGGCTTGAGTGATCTTGCTGCCTCAACCTTCAGCCTCCTGAGTAACTAACTACAAGTGTACTCCACTGTGCCTGCTTTTTTCTTTTTTGTTTTCCAAGTCTTCTAAAAGGTGGTACTGAAAAACACATTGCCAGTTAGTAATCTGACCTCTTTGGAAAGAAAGGCAAGAAGAAGGCATATTGTGATAGACTTTATCACTAGACATTTTTCATCTGTGATACTCTTTATTTTCCAAGAACACCACAGAAAACTATTTTTGCAGCCCCAGGAATAGGCTAGGAGATTATGTAACTTGCCCAAGACCATATCCCTAGTAAGTGGCAGGATTGGAACTCAGGTATGTCTGGTTCCAAATCAAGTGTTCCTTTAAGTCAGGCTGCTTGAAACTTTATATTATACTAAGATTTAGTTGAATAGAATTTTTAAGTTGTAATATCAATGCATTTGTTGCTAAGAATGAGCATCATTCTGAGAAAATTCAATTTCTTACACAAAGAAATTGGTTTAATGTCTGTCCCTTTTTTGTGTTTATATAACTAGCATAATCATATTATCCAGTGAAATGACTGAAATACCTTCTGCTATCAGAGAAGACGATCTTCGGTGGTTTTCTATGTTTGAAATTGCAACATTAAAAATATTTTATTTTGGCATCAAAAAAAAAAAACTGTTGAACATTTTTCCCTTAAGTAGTTTTTATTGTTTATTATCTTTTCATTTAGAAGATTCCAGAGGATTGTATTAGCTGATATCTAATGAAGCCTTTAATGTACCTAGATTAAAGACATTATCAGACCATAATATCTTGTGGGTGAGACCTCTAATGGATCAGTAGGTGTATTTAAAACTAAGGTGTATGTATTCATTTAGGAAATTAGGCACATAAATAGAACTTTCTAAAAAATTTATTATTAGTTTCCTTTTCCTTTCTCTCTTTTTTTGAACAAATATGAGATCATGGTATACATTATTACCCTGCACTTTGCTTATTTTCATTTAATATTGTAGACATAGACATATTGTAGTATGTATAAATTTGACATATTCTAATAGCTGTATAGTATTCCAAAGTATACATGTATCAATGTGTCATAAATTATTAAGCTATTATATCAGTAGTGGATATTCAAATTTGCAACCCTCCCCACCTTTAAGGTTCCTTTTCTTTCCTGGTATTACAAATGGTAAGAACAAGAACTCTCCTTATATGTCTGTCTAACTTTTCCTGCATTGATGTCATTTTTTTTTCCTTAACTAGGATAAATTCTGTATGTGGGATTGCTAAAACAAAGGATATATTATTTAATTGAGGGGTGGTGCATGCCTCTGATCCCAGCAGTTTTGGGAGACTTGAAAATTTCAAGTGAATCCAGCCTAGGAAATTTGGTGAGACCCTGTCTCAAAATAAGAAGGGCTGGGGATATATCTTAATGGTAGAGAATCCCTTCATTTAATTCCAGTACCATACATACATACATATTGTTACTTTCTAAAATTTTTATTTTTCAAAAGGTACAGTAATCTTTATTGTCAGCACACACCTACATGCATTGTAAGCTATCAGCTTTTAATTTTTGTCAGTTTGAGGCTGTGAAGTATGTTGTTAATTTAACTTACATGTCATTACTTTGTAATTAGGTTGAACATCTTATGTTCATTGCCTTTTTACTTGCTAGCTAATTTTTATTTGTCAGTTTTTCTATCAATAGTTTACTAATTTTTAGTTGTTTTAATTTTTTTTTTTTATTGCTAAAATTACTATTCCTGGTCTGGGGTTGTGGCTCAGAGGTAGAGTGCTCGCCTAGCATGCATGAGGCACTGGGTTCGATCCTCAGCACCACATAAAAAATAAAATAAATATTGTGTCCACCTAAAAAACTAAAAAATAATATTTAAAAAAATTACTACCCCTGTATGTGTTGCATCTGTTTTTCTCTTAATTCTGTCATTTGTCTCTATATTATAGTGTATTTTGACGGTACAGAAGTTTTAAAATTTACACAAATAATTAATTTAAGCAAGTTATATTCTTAGGTGGGGTTACTTTTACTTTTGAGCTGCATTCCTAGCCCTTTTTATTTTTTATTTTAAGACAGGTTCTGGCCAAGTTGCCCAGGCTGGCCTTGAACTTGTGCTCCTTCAGCCTCCTGAGTAACTGGGATTTCAAGTGTGTACTACTGTATCTGGCAGGATATAACCTTTTAATTGAAGAAAGTAATTCCAAATGGATTATGTAGTCATCTCCACTGATGAGAACTGTGTTATTATGATCTCAAAACTCTACTAAAGAACTAATTCCAGGGCCAAAGTTGAAACTGCTCTTTGGATTTTCATACTTTTTACAAGTGGTTAATCATGCAAATAATATTTACAAGAAATTTCACAGTAGCTTCTGTTAGAGAATCTTCAGTTAATAGGAATGCAGTTATTCTAGAATTGCTAATTAGTGCCTCACTTATAGTCTTGAATAGGATACCTAGTGCTATTGAGTGGTCACCTGAAGCAGTTGATTTCAATTAGTATAATTCCAGGATGTCTATCCACCACTGTTAAGCTTTCTAATAGATTTTTAGTAAAATTGAAATAATAATGAATATTGAAAGATTGCTCTTCAGAGCTACTTCAGAAGAATATACTTATAGATAAACGTCATAATCGTGGTTCATGTTAGACTATTTACAATTATCCACCAACCTACTGGTACCTGCAGTTATGTGTTTTTTCTGCTTGTTAACTATAGATGAACTATAAAGATATGGTGGATTTTGTTGTTGTTGTTTTTGGTATTGGGGATTGGGTCTGGGCACTCTACCTTTGAGCTACATCCCTACCTCTTTTTATTTTTTATTTTGAGACAGGGTGTCATCAAGTTGCCTAGGCTGGCCTTGAACTTGAAATTCTCCTGCCTCTGCCTCCCCAGGCATGCACCACCACACCTGGTTCCCTCATTCTCTTATAATCATACCTCTCCATTCTGCTGGGTTATTCTCATTAGCACATGAGCATAATATTAGGCTACCATTTTAGCAAGTGGTTTTCATCTATGTGGATGATTCAGGGTCTTGGGTACCTATTATCTGTGGTTTTACCACCTCCTCTGGTCTTGAAGTTGTCTGTTTTTAGCTAGGATAGATGGAAGAGAAGGCTGAGTAGGTGTCCTCTTCTAAACTTCTTTGTCCTCCTTTATTCTTCCTCTGTTAATGAGGACTAGTTACTATCTACCTGCAGAGATGAAGCTGGAAATGGGATTTTAAACTGGCAATCACTTAACAGTTATAACTGTGTACTATAGAAGGGGAGTGCATACTTGAGCTTTTTGATTCCTTTGAAATAAATCCTGAAATTTATTTAGACTTCTTTTATAACTCAATATAAACTACCTAACATCAAGATATCTACAAACCATGTATCTGATAATGGGTTAATGTTCAAAGTAAGAAATTAATCTGATTAAAAAAAGAGAAAATGATCTGAATATACATTTGTCAAAAGAAGACATACAAATATCTAACAAGTGTATGAAAATGCTCAACATCACTAATCAGAAAGATACAAATTAAAACTACAATGAGATATTACCTCACACCTGTCAGAATGCCTGTTATCAAAAAGACGTAAGCTAACCTGTGTTGGAGATAGTGTGGAGAAGAGGAAATCCTTGCACACTGTTGGTTGGAAGGTAAATTAGTATAGCCGTTATGAAAAACATTGTATTGTGGTTCCTCAAAAAATATAAAATAGAATTACCATTTGATCCAGCAGTTCTACTATTGGTTATATATCCAGAGAAAATAAAATCAGTATGTCAAAGAGCTTTCTGTACTCTCATATTTATTGCAGTGTTATTCACTTATATGTGGAATCTAAAAATGTTGAACTGAGAAGCAGAATAGGAAGGTGTGGGAATTGGGGAGATGTTTAATTAAGGGACACTAAATTTTACTTTGATCTAAAGATTAAATTCAAGAGAACTATTGTACCACATGGTGACTATGGTTAATAAAAGCAGTATATTGTATTCTATTATTTTCTGTTTGTTTGTTTTGTTCTGGGTATGGAACCCCCAAGGTGCCTTACCACTGAGTACATCCCCTGTTCTTTTCCTTTTGTACTGGGGATTGAACCCAGAGGTGCTTTACTACTGAGCTACATCATCAGTTCTTTTAATTTTTTGTTTTTAGATAGGGTCTTGCTAAGTTGCTGAGGCTGGACTCCAACTTGTAATTCTCCTGCCTCAGTTTCCCAAGTCCTTGGGATTATAGCCATGTGCTATCCTGGGCAGCTCAGTGTTATTCTTAAAAGTTGCTTAGGGAGAATATTTTGATTAATGGGTTAAAAGAATATTTTAAGCCAGGTGTGGTGGTACAAGCTCTAGTCTCTTGGAAGTTTAAGTACAGGAATTCAAGGCTAGCCTGGGCAACAAAGCAAGATAACTATCCTTTAAAAGAAGAAGGAACTATGTATATGTGGATGTGTGGGGGGCAGTATTTTATTTAATTTTATATTTTTTATAATATCGATTTTAAAGGATATAAACTGTCTTGGTTCGTTCCAAGTGAATGTGAAAAACATTTGTTCTATAATTACTGGGTGGAGTGTGCTGTAAAGGTCTATTAGTTCAAGTTGGTTGGTGGTATTCTATCAGTATCCTTGGTTTTCTTTCTGCCTACTTATTCTATCAGTTATTGCATGATTTTGAAATCTTCCATAATAATTGTGTTTGTCTATTTCACCTTTGTCTATTTCTCCTCTAAGTTCTGTCATTTTGCCTCATTTATTTTGACATAATTAATTAGACCCCTTTTTCATATGAGATGACCTTCTTTATCCATGATAATATTCTTTGCTCTGAAACCAAATTCATGTTCTGGAAACTTAATTCCTAGTACAAGGGTGTTTTGAGATGGCTTCTGCCTTCTGCCATGACCCTCATCAGATACTGCTGCCTTGATCTTGAACTTCCCAGGCTTAGTACTGTGAGGAAATAAGTTTCTCTTTATAAATTACCCAGTGTCTAGTATTTTGTTATGGCAGCACTTTAATGTTAATCTAGATATTTAAGTTTTTCTTTTGATTAGTGTTAGTGTGATATACCTTTCCCTATTCTTTTAATATTAACTATTTGACTTTTTATATTTGAACAGTATTTCTTATAGGCAGCATGTAGTTGAGTCTAGTATCTAATTTCATAATTTCCTTTATAAATGGGATATTTAAAGCATTTGCTTTTAATGTAATTATTGATGTGATTGGGTTTAAATTTTTGAGCTGCTGTTTGTTTTCTGTTCATCTCATCTATTCTGTTTTCCTTTTTTCTGCCTTTAGGATTAACAGAGTTTTTTTTGTTTGTTTTTATTAGATTTTATCTCACTTGATGTGATGCTGTTTGCTGTGTATATGTGTTCTTAAAGTGGCTGCGTTAGGGTTTATGGTTCATGTTATACCACTTAATGTAAGGTATAAGAACCTTAGACAACATTTAATTTCCTCTTTCCTGGTTTCTTGCTATTGTTGTTATATACTTTACTTCTATATATAAGTCTTATAGTATGTTGTTATTTTTGCTTTAAGTAATCAGTGGTCTTTTAAGGCGGTCAAAAATTGTTTTTTCAGTTTTTATTGATTTACTCATGTATATATTTATTCAGTTTTCTTCATTCCTTTGTGTTGATGCAGATTTTCATTGGGTACCTTTTCCCCTCATCTTTTAAGGATTTCTTTTAACATTATTCATACTGAAAAACTGGTGATGAATTCTTTTCAGATTTGTGTTCTAAAAAAGTCTTTATTCTTTTTTTAAGCCGTAGTGTTATAAAGATATTTTTGCTGGTTGTAGAATTCTAGGTTGATGCTTTCCTTTAACATCACTTTTTGCTTCATTGTCTTCTGGCTTGGCCTGTTTTCAATGAGAAGACTGCCATTGTTCTTAATCTTGTTCCACTATTTCTGTAATATATTCTTGTGATTTTTTTTCACTGGGTTTTAAGTAATTTGAAAAAGGCCTTTGCCACTATGTTTTTTGTACTTGGGGTTTGTTAGGCTTCTTAAACCTCTGGGTTCATAGTTTTTTTTTTAACATTTGGAAATTTGGAACCATTATTTCTTCAAATAGTTCTTCTGTGCTTGTTTCCCTCTTCAGGAAATCAGATCACATACATATTAGGCCTCATGGAATCATTCCACAGTATAGTGATACTCTTCACTTTTTCCCAGTCTTTTTTCTTTGTGTTATTTTAAAATAGTTGCTGTGTCTTCAGTTCACTACTCCTTTTCTTTCCAGCAGTGTGTAATCTGCTTTTTAATTTTTTTTTTAGTTGTAGATGGACACAATACCTTTATTTTATTTATGTATTTATTTTTATGCAACACTGAGGATCAAACCCAATGCCTTGTATGTGCTAGGCAAGCGCTTTATCACTGAGCTGTATCCCCAGCCCCTGTAATCTGATTTAAATCCCATTTAGTGTATTTCAAAAAAAATTTCAACTCCCCCCGCCCCCCATTTCTAGAAGTTCATTTTGGATCTTTAAAAAGTATCTTCCATTTTTGCCCTTAACATGTTCTTATTTTCCTGAGCAAATGGAAATAATATTTGTTATTATTTTGATGTCTTTGTCTATCAGTTGTATTGTCTGTGTCATTTCCGAGTTGCTTTCTTTTGATTTGGTATAGGACTGATTTTGCTCCATTACAGGGTCAGTACTTTGTAGTATCCTTCAGACTACTCTTTTCAGTGTCCTGTATATTTCTAGGTTTTCCCCCTCTGAGTGATGGGAACACTAGTTTAGTGAACCCCAAGGATTTTTCCACCTGTACCTTTTGAATGATTCTTTTTAGGCCTCAGTTAGTTTCTTCATGTGCATGTACTGATTGGTATTCTGCTGAAAATTCTGTTTGCAACTCTGTTCTCTTCAGTACTCAGCATACTTAAGCTGTTTTGGCTTTGCTGAACTCCTGATTCTAGCTCTTTTAATTCAGGGAGACTATTGGAATTCTGAACTTGACTGAATTCTCCCTATACTGTAGTCTATAGTCTGCAAACTCTTCAGGCAGTCATAGGACCTACCTCATTTCCTTTATCTAAAGGGTCACCATTCTGTGCTGATTTCCTGTTTTAATATTCAGTGTCCAGAAACTGTTGCTACATATTTTATCCATTCTGTTTTATTTAAGATAGGAGTGTAAATCCAATCACTCTTATTCTATTTCATTAGTGAAAGCTGGTTAGATCTTTGTGTATTTTTAGGTTGACTTGGGGAGAAAGGAGTGCAATTGGATTATTTGGATTGAAACTAATATTGTAAATTCAGGGAAAGATTTGTGTTTCATCTTTATTTCTTCATAATCTTTATACTATGTTGGATATAGACCCTTGTAAATTGTTAATGAAAGTTAGAGGCAAGACTTACTCATGATAGCCCCACCTCCCTCTTTCCTTATGAGAGTTTCAAGTAGATAACAGTTAATTCTTTGGTTCTACCATCCCTGCTGCCCCTGATTTTAAGAAGTCATGCTTTATTGCACCCCTTTAGATGCAGCTAGGTTCAAAGGCTCTTTCAGACTGGCCAGTGAAACCTCTGGCCCCAGAAGAGGTGTCTGCTTTTGCTGTTAGTGTGATTATTGAGTTGATTAATCACAATCTTGCTGTGTATGCATGAATAGATAGTCTTCTTCAGAGATTTTTCTGTGTTCCTTTTGTAATACCCCAATTCCAAACTGAGTAGTGGGAAAAGGAAACATAAGGGATGATGACACTGGTGGTAATTATAGTTATTATGTTGTATTTACAGAAAATGTATCTGGTTTACCTTATGGTCAGCATTATTATAGTTCTTGTATATTCAACTTGGGATGACATAATTCTAGCTAAGTGAAGTTAGATTGTGATGTACTTGGAACAAAAAGAGTCAGAGACAATATTTTTTACATGGCACTCTTGGGTTCTGTTGGTGGTTTCAAAAACTGCACATTGATTGGGTACTTATGTAGCAACTTAAATTGGTTGTAGAGGGACAATAAGGTCCACTTCTTAAATTCTGGTACATTTTAGGAGTCATCCATTAGTTTTGCCTTATATTTTTCCATTACTTATTCCTAAATTTATGACTAAGCTAGAAATAAGTGATTTTGTGCAGCAAAACACTCAAAAATGACTTTAGTGACTCATAAGATGTCAGTTGAGAAAGGGAAGTCTGTTGGAAAACATCTTAAAATGTTGCTCAGGGTGGTTATGGATTTGAAGTTAAGTGACTATGCAGGTACAAACTAATTTTTTTTTCTTTAATATCTTTATTATTTTATTTTTATGTGGTGCTGAGGATCAAACCCAATGCCTCATGCATGCTAGGCAAGTACTCTATTACTGAACCATAACCCCATCCCACAAACTAATTCTCAACATATTTATGTTTAATTATAAATTATGTTTGTGTTGGACTTAATAAATATAATTTAGAAGTATTACTGGTTTGTTGATACATTTCTGGTGTGTATTTCCTTTGTATTTTGTTATACATAGGCTAGAATAAAAGCTATTCACTGTTAAATTTCTTCTCTTTGAAGGTTAAAACAAAACAGAAGCAAACAAATATGTGGTTATATTTTAGTTTGTTTTTTTTAAAGAGAGGAGAGAGAGAGAGAGAGAGAGAGAGAGAGAATTTATTTTTAATATTTATTTTTTAGTTCTCGGCGGACACAACATCTTTGTTTGTATGTGGTGCTGAGGATCGAACCCGGGCCACACGCATGCCAGGCGAGTGCGCTACCGCTTGAGCCATATCCCCAGCCCTATATTTTAGTTTTGGAAGAGGTTTCAATGAGGGAAATTAGAGGAGCTTAAGCTTTGTGATATTATCTTCTAGAATGAAGGGACCCTGAATTTTCTAAGTAGATTTTTATCTTAAAGTTTTAGTTGGCTTTTTTTCTTGGGTTTTCCTTCTAAATAGTGTCTTAGGACAACATCTTTGTCAATTCTCCCATGCTGAATTGCCAGTTTAATTTGAAAAATTTCATTTCCCTGCCTAACCAAGTATGCAAGATTTTGTGTTCTTACATGAATTAACAGTCACTCAAGCACTAGAAATTAAGTCCTTTTATGTTTTATTCCTCTCGGTGCATATAGAAGAAATGAAAGATGAGGCAGAGAGTTGGAGAAAAGTCTTTTCAGATTTTAAGATAAATGATGATTTTGGGGCATTATAATATTTATTGAAGGAAGACTTTTTGAAAATGACCAATTAATGGACAAAATAGCATGTTTTTGTTCTAATTAGTTATATACAACAATGCATTTTGACACATCATGAATAAATTGAGTATAACTTCTCATTCATCTGGTTATATGTGGTATAAAGTTACATCAGTCATTTAACCATATATGCATGTACAGTAATAATATCTGATTCATTTTACTAGAAAATAATATTCTTACCTTCAAAAAGAATCTCCTCTGAGATGAAAAGTAGTTTAAAAATTAGTGAATAAGGGGGCTGGGCCTATGGACTCAGTGGTAGTGCACTTGCCTGGCATGTGTGAGGCACTTGGTTCGATTCTCAGCACCCCATATTAAAAAATAAATAAAGGTCAATCAACAACTTAAATATATATATATATATATATATATATAAAAATTAGTGAATAAGAATAGTAGGTTATTTTTAGTTATTGACTCACAAAACGGAGTTGTAGTATGTGATGTGAGATACACAGCAAGTTTTGAGACTTTTGACTTAAATCTTGTTGGATGTAATTACAAGTTTGCAATTTAATTTCTAATTTGAATTAAATTTTATATTCTTTCACATTTACTATTTATTTTAATCTTACTTTGTCCTGAAAATGAGTTGAGATTTATAGATGTATATGTGATACAAAACGGTTGAAAAGTGAAGATTTATGTTGGAAAAGTAGTCAAATCTTTGCATAGATGTTAATTAACTGTTTTTCATTCATTTTCTTTGTGGGCTTTGAGATCCTTACATTCCCAAAATATCTCTATAAATAACCCTTTCCTCCAATTCTCAGGTAAATTTTGGAGTGATAGCATATTTGTTTTCTTTAAGGATTCAGGAAGGCAGATTTCATACTTGGCATTTGGTCCCAGAATAAAAATAAAAGTATTAATTTAGTAATAAAAGGATAGTTTAGGAAGATCAGGCATATAATCATGAGTTAGAATACTGTAGCATAAGTGATTTGTGCTAATGGTATTCTTAACTATGATACTGAAGGCTTTGTAGTTAAAGTCATTTTTAGTGTTCAACGTTGTATAATTACTGATTACTTTTTGACAGAAGAACATGTTATTGGTTACTTGGAAAAAATTTATGATAAGCAAGTAATCTTTTTTTTCCTATCAGTTGTATTTAATGGGTTTTAAAATAACAGTATACTGCAGTGTTATTTCTTTGTGTGTTTTAAGGATAATCTCATAGTTTATAATTTATGTAGCATGATAATTGAGACAGCTGTGGATTAAGTTGGTTATTCTAAAATACAGTTTTAAAATATGATTTAACATATTTAAGTATTAGATTAATATTAAAGGCTAAAATGAAAGTGCTGAAACACAGAGATTTGGGGAGAGCTGTTCAGTTTTACTGTTTTTTTATAGTATACTATATAAAATTTTATATAATTAATGCATTATATC
Organism: Marmota flaviventris; assembly: GCF_047511675.1. Lineage (NCBI taxonomy): Eukaryota > Metazoa > Chordata > Mammalia > Rodentia > Sciuridae > Marmota > Marmota flaviventris. Next base: position 73,293,121 of record NC_092507.1, read on the forward strand.
CACTTAGACTCAAAGCAACAGCAGCTGAAATCTTGCCTGATGATAAAAATATTTCTGCATAAAGGAAGTGGTGCACAAAATTCATGCAGTGTTCATTTTAGAGTATGGTTATGATCAAATATACTGATTTACGATTTATAAAGTTAAAAATTCTGATTTAATAGTAATAACTTACTCTTTCTATATTTAGGATATAAGCAGGATAGTTGCTTAAAAGCACACACACACTGTCAGACATAAGAAGTGGGAACTTTCTTTAAGGGCGGAGACAAAAGAAGGCAGGACAAATACAATCTAGATTAGTTTAGAATAATGAACCTATCTTCTTCAGAAGTTTCTAAGCACAGTTCTGAAGAAGGTAACATAATTGCAGCATGCTCCTAAAACAACAGGATAAAAAATAATTAGCATTTTTCAGAGTAGTCCTCTCAAAGAAGTTTTACATTAAGAAATATAGTTGCTCCAAGTATTTTGAAATTCTTCATGAAATTGGTTTTAGAATCTTATAAAACTGTACCAAGATTATTTTAGTTTTTCTATAGTCATAGTTAAGATGGAGTTAGAATTTAAGTCATGAAAGTAACTATAGAACATTTTGACAAAAAGGAAAAGAAAAATAGCTTTTATTGTTTTACATATTAATGCTGCTGTTCTTTGCAAAGTTCTTTCATATGGATCCCTTAGATGTTATTTTTTTTTTATGCTAAGGTATAGATGTTTTCTGTTTACCTGATTTGCTGCTTTTTGAGCTTCATGGATCTGTGGTTTGGTACCATTCAGTTTTGGAAAATTTTCAACACTCCTCCACCTGTACTGGGCACGGAACCCCAAGACCTGTGCATGCTATGCTATGCTATGCTGTGCTATGCTGTGCTGTGCTATGCTATGCTGTGCTATGCTATGCTATGCTAGGCAAGTGCTCTATATACCCAGCCCCACTTTCCCCCTGCCTTTTTGGTCAGGAGAAAGATGTTTCTAAATTGCCGAGGTGAGCTCAAATCTGCAGTCCTCCTAATTTAGCTATCAGAGTTGCAGGGATTACAGGTGTACACCACTGTCCTACAGTTTTAATTGTAGATGGACGCAATAATTTCTGCCTAGCTGTCGTACAGTTCTTCAATTTTCTGTTCCATTTAAAATATTCTTTCTCTTTTTTAGTACTGGGAATTGAACCCTAGGGTGCTTTACCACTGAGCTATATTCCTGTCTTTTTAATTTTTTGGAGCGGGATCTCACTAATAAATTGATGAGGTTTGCCTGTAATTTGCTATTTTTCTACCTCAGCCTCCCAAGTCACTGGGTTTATAGGCATCCACCACTGCATCCAGATGTTTTTTTTTTTTTTTTCCTTTTCAGTTTGGAAAGTTTCTATTGACATACTTCAAGTTCACTGTTTTTTTTTTTTTTCCTATGTCCAGTCTTAATAATGAACAAGTGCATTAGATATCTGTTAGATATCTTGATATTTGTTACAGTGTTGCTGATAGTTGTTATTTTTCTTCAGATTCTTGGTGCTTCCAAGTCTATGCTTAGATTCCATCTTTTTTTAGATAGTGTCTACATTTTTTGCATTAGAGCTTTCAGCATACTAGTCTTAGTTTTAATTTTTTCCCCTCACTTGGGAAGTGGGGATTAAACCCAGGGGTGCTTTTACCTCTGAACTACATTCCTAGTTCTTTTTTTTTTTTTAATTATTAAAATTTTTGAGACAGGGTCTTGTTAAGTTATGGAGGCTGGCTTTGAACTGATGATCCTCCTGCTGCAGCCTCCAGAGTTGCTGTGATTAAGAGAAGTGCAACACTGTGCCCTGTTTAGTTTAAAAATTCTTGGTGTGAGAATTACAAAATTCTAATGTCACATCTGAGTCTGGTTTTGATGTCTGCTTGACTCTTCAGACTGGTTTTGCCTTTTAGCATGTCTTGCTTTGTTGTTGTCAATAGCTGGACATGATGTATGGGGTAAAAGGAATTTATGTATACTTCAGTGTTCTGCTCATGGCTATTAAGTTCTAAGGGTTTTTCGGTTGCTTTCATTGAATTTTTTAGTTATGTAATCTTATTTGCTAATATTGTTTTTGTCTCTTTCTCTTACAGTATTGGGTTATTTAATTGTAAGTTAGGTTGTGTTTACTGTTTACTATAACTTTGATGTCAGAGATTAAAAATATTCTCCAGTGTTGTTAAAAATAAACACTTGATGTATGTATTAAAAAAAAAAAATTATCCTCCATGGGCTGAGGTTGTAGCTCAGTGGTAGAGTGCTTGCCTAGCATGCATGAGGCACTGGGTTTGATCTCAGCACCACATAAAAATAAAATAAAGATTAAAAAAAAATTATCCTCCAGTGTACTTATATTTGTCTCCCTTTTCTTTGGTTTCCCTAATAATTCCCTTTTTTTCCTTTTAATATTTTTTTTAGTTGTAGATGGACACAATAGCTTTATTTTATTTGTTTACTTTTTTAAGTGGTGCCAGGGATGGAACCCAGTGCCTCACACATGCTAGGCAACCGCTCTACCACTGAGCCACAACCCTGGCCCTAATAATTTTTTCTTAAATAGGGTCTGTGGTTGTTATTTAAGCTATAATCCTCTTAATTAATATAGGAACCCTGTTAATGTGGGTGAGGGCAAGTTTTTTATGATTAGATTTGTCTTTTAGTGAGTCTGTCTCTGGGCCTTAATGAGTGCTTTTTATTTGTAGGTGCTTTTTATCTTCCTCCACCTTTTCATCCCCACACTTAAGCCAGATAGGAATGCTAGTGGGGCCTGATGTTTGCTGTTTCCCTCTCCACAGGTTTGGTTAGGCTTTGATAAAATAGTTTCCTTAGAGGGCAGGTCTTCCCCTCCCTTCCTTTTAGTGCAGAGATGGGCAGTTTCAGAGTAGTTACTTTTTTTCTTCCTCTGCTGGAAACAAGGGACTCTTCTCAGATCTTCACAGTGTGAACCTACCTGGTAGGACACTTGGAAAATTTGCATCCCATCTCCCATCCCCTCAGTTTTACTTCTTAAGCTAGTCTACCTTGAGTCTTTAAGTAATGGTTTAAGAGTTCTGGTGGGAACTGGCTCTAACTATGGGGTTCTGTTCCTACAGTTTGTGATTCTTTTAAGATGTGGTTTTCTGAATTTACTTCTCTCCATTTTGGGTGTTATCAGTTTTCTTTGGACTCCAGTTCTCTATTGGGTTTAAGAAGAATTGTTGATTGTCTTGTTTGTTCAGATTTTGTGAGGATAGAATGATGACTTCCAAGCTCTTTCGTGTCAGACCAGAAATCCATATGATGATATTTTATAGTCAAACACTTTTTTCTGTTACTTTTTTGTTGACTCTATCCTTTGGTCTATCTGGAATTCATCTGTATAGGAATATAGGGAACAGAGTATAGTATAGGGCTTCTATATTTCTCATGTTAGGATTGTACTATTTTTAATTCTTACAGCTTTATGTTCATTAGTACCTTGTAGGCTAATATTTTCTGCATGATTTTTTGCTTTCTTGACTGTTTATCATTCCAAATGACCCTCAGAATTTTTTGTCAAATTAAAGAAAATTAAATAAGAGTGTTTAATATTAGAATGATAGTGGTTTAATAATTAGACTTCCTTATTGGAAACATACTTATTTATCTTTGTTTATTCAGGTCACCTTTTATTTTGGGGAGGTTTAATAACTTTGTCTCAGTTACATAAGTTTTGTATGAAGTATATTTTCTGGATTCTTAAAATCTTTTTATTTTGGAATAAATAACGCAGAAGCTGCACAAATAGTACAGAGTTCCTGTATATCCTTCACCCAGTTTTCCCTGATAACATTTTGCCAAAGTATAGTATAATAAACATAGGAAATAGATGTTGGTTTAATACTATAAACTATAGCCCTTGTTTGGATTTCATCAGTTTATATATGTACTTTTTATTTTTTGGATGTGTATTTTTGCTACTGTTCCTGGAATAGTCTTTCACTATATTCCTTTCTGTATATCTTAATAGCTTCCCCTCCCTTCCTTTTTTCTCTCCCCCATTGAATTCCATCAATTGTTTAGGAAGGTGTTCTGCTAATGGATATTAAATTGTTAAGTGTTGTTCAGTTGCTTTCATTGAATTTTTTAGTTATGTAATCTCATTTGCTAATAATATTGTTTTTGTCTCTTTCTGTAGTATGTCATATTGTTTTGGCTTTATTTCTAAATTATACTTATTTGTGGCTGATTATATACATAATTGTGTTTGGGCTCCACTTTTTAAGAGAAAAATTAGCTACTATGTACAGTATTGTTGATGTCTCTAATAGCTGGTATACAGATTAATCATTGATGTAATGAGTACTTTTATTATGTTTCAGTAATCTTAATTACTTCAAATGATGATTGCATTAATCCTCTCAACCTTCAAAAGTGTCAGTATTATTCTTGTTTGTAGATGAATAAGTTGGGTTAGGTTAAATAATTTATTTGCTTAAAAGTCACCTGGTTTAGGAAATAGGTCAAACCAAATTTTTTTTCATTTAGCTTTTTTTTTTTTTTTGTAACATTAGGGCAAAAAACCAGCTTTCTGTTAAAACGGTTACAACTTAGAAAAGTTTATTTTAGACTAATGGTTTTAGAAGTTCAGTCCATAATTGGCTCATGGTATTGCTCTGGAGCAGAGGAGAGACGAAGGGCATGTAGAAGAAAACTGCTCAGACATGGAAGCAGGGAAAGCAGAAAGAGGGAGTGTAGGAGTATGTGAGCAAGGAGCCAGGGATCAATTATCCCCAAGCAAACTCCCCAAATGACCCACTTCCTCCAGCCATACTCTGCTGCCTACAACAACCACCCAGTTATCCATTCAAATTATTAATGCACCAAATGGATTGGATCAATCTATTAGGTCATAATTCTCATACTTTAATCATTTCACTTTTGAACTTTTCCTCCTTTGTCTCAAAGATTTAGGTTTTTGGGGACACTTTATATCCAAACCATAACAGTAAGTTATTTAGATAAATTTGATTCTAGGGCATGTATTGGTACGGAAGTGACATTCTAAATTGAATAAATTAGTTTAAAAAATAAAATTTAGGTTAAGCACTGTCTGCAGATACTACAGTGTTTTAAATAGACATCAAAAATGTATGTTTGTTTTTTAAAAGATTGCAGTATGAAGCTCAGCTTTTATCTCTCCGTTAGCTTCCTTTTTTCCTCCTTTCCTTTCCTTTCAGAGGTATTTGTTGGAAAGTATAGCCATTGTTAAGAACTTAGATGTGTCAAAAATTTATTTCAGTGAATATGGAGTTAAATGTGGAAAGTACAAAGAAATTAATATTTTATATTTAAAAATGAAGGACATATAGTTAGCTTTTTGAGGGATATAAAATATTAAAATGTAAATTCAGCATGCATTTTTGTATTTCTTTTAACATTAAGACAATGTTAAAGTTTTACTGTGAATAGATTGAATGAATCTTAAGAGAATCTTATTTCCAAGAGGCCTTGAGAACATTTCACTAAGCTTCCTTCCCATTGTGACAGTGTGCTCCTCTCTGACATATAGCATATTTTGGGGGGCTAAGCATTTTTTTTTAATTCCTAGCTACAATCTTTAACAGTTTTCTTAAAACTGTGTTACTCATGTATTTGTTCTTGTCACATTGTGTTTTATTTTGCCTGGCGCATATTATTTCCAAAACTAAGCTAATCAAGGACGTAGAAAAAAAGGGAATGCTTATAAACTGTTGATGGGAATGTAAAATAGTACAGCCATTACAGAGGTTTCTTAAGATATTAAAAATGCAATTATCATATGATCTTGCAATCCCAGTACTGGATATTTATCTCATTTCCTTGAGATCAGTATTTTAAGAGATACCTGAACTCCCATGTTCATTGAAATACTATTCATGATAGGCAAGATATGAAATCACCTTGGTACACATCAGTGAATGAATAAAGAAAATATATATGCACGGTGGAATATCATCAAAAAAAAATAACAAGATCCTGTAATCTGTGATAATGTAGATGAACCTGGAGAACAGTATGTTAAGTGAAATAAGCCAGGCACAGAAAGACAAATACCACGTGTTTTAGTTAGCTTTTCATTGCTGTGACCTGACAAGAACCACTAGAGGAAAAGTTTATTTTAGCTCATGGTTGACTCTGTTCCTCTGGGCCCAGTGTGAGGCACAACATATGGTGGAAGAGTGTGGTAGAGGAAAGATGCTCAGTTCATGGATAGCTAGAAAGAGAGAGAGAGAACGTGAACATAAACGAGCAAGAGCCAGCTCTGCTCACCAGGGCCAAAATGTAAACCTCAAAGACATGCCCCCAGTGACATACTTCCTACAGCCAAACCCTGCCTGCCTACAGTTAAGATTCAGTTAATCCATATCAGTAGATTGATCCACTGATCAGTTCACAGCTCTCTTAATCTAATCATTTCACTTCTGACTGTTGTTGGATTCTTTCTTACTTCAGCTTTTGGGGGATGCCACATATCTGAACCATAACACTGCATGATCCTACTCGTGAAATTTTAAGAAGTGGATTTCATAGAAGATAAAGTAGAATGGTAGTTACCAGAGGCTTAGGTTAATAGGAGGGAGAAGAGTATGGGGGAGATGTTGGTCAAAAGATATATATATATATATAGTTAGTGAAAAACGAAGTCCATAATAGGCAGAGATTTAGAGACAGAATAGCTAAATGCATAGAGACAAAGTAGATAAGTGATTTCCTTGAAGCAGGGAATATATAGAGAAGATAGATGGGAGTTGGGGAGAAGGAGAAATTGGGAATGACTGTTAATGATTTTGGAGTTTGTTTCTTTGATGCTCAGCGCTCCAAAACTGTGGTGATGATTCCACAACTCTGAACACACTAAGAACCATTGGATACTTTTATTGGTGAATTGTATATGTGGATTATATATATCAATAAAGCTGTTTAAAAAATTAAATGCTCTATGTGTGTTCTATGAACTCAAAGGCTACCAAAAATAAAAATTAGTTGGGGAAAAAACCCCAAAGCTTTGTTTTTACCTTCTCTTCCACCTGTCCTATTCTTACTTTAGTAATTTAGCTCATGTAAAATCTGTAAAACCACATTGTGCTTTTAGAGCTTAACTATATATAGTAAGCCCTTTAAAATATAATGTATATATTTCTCATTGACAATGTGTATTCAGCTAATAATCATTACACGTGTACTCACAATAATCATTTTTGGGAATTTAACTAGATCACTTGTTCAGCGTGTATAGGTTGTGTGCCTTGCACTGATCTTACTGTAACATTGGCACTCTGAAATCCTCTGGAGGGAAATGATAAGATTATATGTTGTCGTCTTATCAAAGGTCATCTCCCCGTAAAAGTTTTGTTCTAAGTTCATGAGAAGTTAAATGAGCTTATTTTCTTCTAGAGGCAAACAGCTAGAAGCTTTTGAAAGTGTGGTGTATACAGGCTTTTCTGTTTGGGAATGGGGAAATTTCTAGATTTTATTAAAACATTTTTACTTATTTAATGAGGAGTTTCTTTCCCAACACTTAAGTTGCAAAGTGATTTTTTTTTATTTTGTGAAGAGGTATTCTTGTTCTTTTTTTCAGGGTTTTTATTCTCTTCCCAGTTGAGTTTTTAATTTTTGCTCTGTTATTTTTTTCCCCATTGCACCCCCCCCCCCCCCCCCCCCCCCCCGCTTTTCTGTCTGTCTGTATTTCAGAAGGCAAGGTCTTCCTAAATATAGCCTTTGTGATAGCCCAGTTTTAAAAAGTAATGGGATAAATGTTCACATGCTATACCATACTTTTTGACTGGGCTGGGCTGAATTAGTAAAAGATAAGTAAACTAGTGAATGTTGGCAGTTCAGATATTTCTTCTTTTGTGCCATCACCTTGGCACAGTTGGATAGCTGCTTATGAATGAGTAAGTTTCATACAGTCTCCTTGAAAACACAGAGTTGAGATAAATATGTGTAAACTGATTAGTATCCATTCCACAGTGTTGGATGGATTAATTGAGTCTTATCTTAGTGTTAAACTGTATAAATGCAAATTACTAAATGCTAACTACTATTATAAACTAAGTGCTATTTTGGAAAAAAAAATAACTAGTAGAAGAAACTTGCTTAAGGGAGAGAGGATTTGAGTTTCTGTTATAATCTTTCATTCTGAATACTAATTAGTACTTGAACATATGTAAAACTTAAGTGTTATTTTTTTTTTAAAAAATACAGTTGTGACGTATTTATGCAAATATATTCAATTTAAATTTATTGCCATATAAAATGTGTAGGAAGGCTTCTTGAGGTTTGCTTTCAAATGTGGTGTTTTCTCATTGATAGAGGTGAACCATTTCATCATTGCCATTTGAACTTTTAGTAATGACAAGGATTAAATGTTAGCCCTGAGGAAAAATAAAATTTTCATCTCGAACTTAATTTAAGGTGAAGACTAGTTGCAACCAAGAACAAGAATTAGTTTTAAAAAGTCCTTTCTATTCCTTCTTAGTTCTTCTGGCTTCTCCCACGTCTGATCAATTTGCTCCAAGTTTGTTTCTGTGGTGAGAAGATTAGTTTGAGCTAAATGTGTCAGGAACACTTAGAAAAAACTTATTGTTATGTTGTCCCACAAAAAATTCAGATGTTTAAAAAAAATATATAACCTAATCAATAAGTGGACCAAGGACCTGAAGAGAGACTTCTCAGAAGATGATGTGCAATCAATTAACAAATACATGAAAAAATGTTTATCATCACTAGCAATTAAAGAAATGTAAACCAAAACCACTCTCAGATTTTATCTCACTCTAGTCAGAATGGCAGCTCTTATGTATACAAACAACAATAAGTGTTGGGAAGGATGCGGGGAAAAAGGTACACTTATACACTGCTGGTGGGACTGCAAATTGGTACAGCCAATATGGAAAGCAGTATGAAGATTCCTTGGAAAATTGGGAATGGAACCACCATTTGACCCAGCTATCCCTTACCTCAGTCTATACCCAAAGGACTTAAAAACAGCATACTATAGGGACACGACCACATCAATGTTTTTAGCAGCACAATTCACAATAGCTAACCTAGGAACCAACCTAGGTGGATAAAAAAAAATGGATAAAATGGATAAAAAAATGTGGCATATGTACACAATGGAATATTACTCAGCAATAAAAGAGAATGAAATCATGGCATTTGTAGGTAAATAGATGGAGTTGGAGAAGATAATGCTAAGTGAAGTTAGCCAGTCCCCCCAAACCAAATGTTTTCTTTGATATAAGGAGGCTGATTCATAGTGAGATAGGGAGCAGAAGCATGGGAGGAATAGACGAACTCTAGATAATTGGGCAGAGGGATTGGAGGGGAAGGGAGGGGGCATGGGGTTATTAATGATGGTGGAATGTGATGATCATTATTATCCAAAGTACATGTATGAAGACACAAATTGTTGTGAATATACTGTGTATATAACCATAGATATGAAAAATTGTGCTCTATATGTGTAGTAAGAATTGAATGCATTCCACTGTCATATATAAATAAAAAATAAATTAAAAAGTTTAGATGTTATTTAACATTTGTGTTTGTTTTTTTACTTTACATCATGGATATGTTTGTGTTTTTGTGGAATACTGAATTCTCTTCAGAGTGTTAGAATTTTAGAGTGGTGTTTCTCAATCTTGGTTACATGTTAGAATGATGTCAGAAGCGTTAATAAAGTGCCAGGGTCTCAATCTAAAGATTTACTTGATTGGTTTTATGTACTTATGATTGAGAGCCTTTGTTCAGGATATTCATTGAACCTACTCACTTTTCAGTATGCAATGGTTTGTTTTCTTTGTAAAAGTCTTACAGTAATAAGACTAATATAGTATAAATGTTTTATATTCAAATTATATTATTGAGGTTACTTTGGTCATATTTAAATGAACATTATTAATTCTACATTGATTTTGAAAATTGTTTACCAATTTGGCCCAAAGACCAAAAGACTCAACAGTTAATTACCCTTAATAATAAGCTATTATTTCCTTTGAAATATAAGGAGAAATAACAACACAGGTAAAGAAAACTGTTTTCATAGTTCAATAAGTCAGATGTTTCAGGGAGATTCATAAAATTCCAGTCAGTTCATTTCTATAAGCTTTTTGGAAATCTACCATGTACCTTCTAATACTTTTTCTCACATTCTCAAAACTGAAAATGATTTTTGAAGTTGTATGTGTAAATGTTATTGAAATAGATTCATCATTCTAATAATTACTGTTTATTAAAGCTGCATGTTCAAGTGTTTCTTTGGGTGACTTCACATACTATTTTTAAATTCAATGGACCGTGGTAGGAAGTTCAATAAGATTTAAGCTGATATTTAATGTTCCCAGAATCATTACTGTCACTTGGAAATAAGCTCATAGCAGTCTTCTTATTTTAGCAATATATTTGGGCATGGAAAACTAATTAAATCAAAATTCTCATGTGACTTGGGAAAATGATGACTGTTGAAAACATTGGAAAGTAGAAGAGCTGCTTATAATCTAAATAAAGATGAATGTAATATTTTAATATTTCATAAACTGGAAAATGATTAAGGATAAATTAGAGACATTGTGATAAATGCTAATTCTTGGCAAAATTATTTCATTGGTTTATATTTGGTGCTTGCCTGTTTTCTAGAGTCCCTTCTAGTCTCTAGCTTTTTGATAATGTCCATCTCATTCACCTTATATAAACTACCTGCGTTTGTAGTCTTGTGAAATATGTAATATTCCCCAAATATTTGTTCTCCTCCTTTGATCAGACATTTTTATTAGCTGTGGAGTTTTTATTATGGGGAGAGAATCAGTGAGTTGAAAGACAAACTAATTTATTCCATTTCCCCCAATTATATACTTATCATAAGCCTGTGTACCTTTCACTTGGCTTTATTAAATATTAGTGTGTTTCTACATTTGTAATAAAACACAGATATATGAAATCCCCTGGTATTTCATACTGAACCAGTTGCCTTCCCTTTTCCTCACAGGTAACCACAGTGTGGAGTTTATCTTTTTCAAAAACCAAATTAGTCTCTTAAGTAATAAATTAAAATGAGATTTGGATGGGAAATGTGAGCCGAAATTTCATACCTGTTTTAGAATTATACAGTTTTATAAAATGAATTCTGTATCTGGATTTTTTCATCTTTCTGAATTTGAATGTTTAATACTGGTTGTTTTAAAGACTTTCCTGTTAAAAAATTGTAAATGCTTGCAAACCTAGGCTATAGGGGGACACAGAGGATTAATTCTGCTTTGTAAAATTCTACTAATGTGGCAACATGTGACTATGGCTTGTTAACAAGGAACCATTGAGTGAACAAAATTCATTGTCAATAGAACTAGATTGTTGGCAGGCAAAGTTAATATCACCAGCATCTCTTAAGTCAGTGCTCTTATCTGTAGTAAATTCTGTGTCAGATCTGTGATCAATCCCTTTGAGTTTTAGATAATGAATAGAATTCATTTAGGCTTCAATTTATGATGCACAGTTAATCATTGATTAGATTGTCTTGGTTTTTTAATGATATTATCTTGGTTTTTTAATGATATTCTCTTTGCTTCAGATGAAAAGGGATGAAATAACCTGGGGGCGGGGGCAGGTAGTAGAGAGCATAGGAGTTCTAAAACACAATAAATTATTTCAGAAATTTCTTTTTGTATTATTTGTAAGTAAAATCTGTTTTCTGGGGTCTTGTTTTTCTAGAGCACTCTTTAGCCATTTATTTGTGGCAAATGAAAAAGAAGCTATGTATTGGGGTAGAGACACAGATTTCCTTGTAACACTTGTCCCATCATCCTCTCTCTCTCTCTAAGAAGCTTTTCTTCATTTATAAGGTAAAGGTAGCTTCATACTTAGTTTACTTAAAAACAATAGCATAACTCTTATTCAATTCTTTCTGCCTCACAAATAACTTCCTGTGCAGCTCTACTTTGGTCAATGACAGCTAACTTTTTTTTTTTTTAATTAATGGATTTTTATTGAATGTTTTTCAGAACATACCTGTTTTTTGTTAGTGAACATTGAAAAGGCAACTTTATGATATACATATCCAATGTTATCTTTACTTATTAGGCAGCATGTTTTCTGTATAATCTATCTTCAAAACACAAGAATATTTTGCATGTTTTTCCAGTCGCAGGGCTTATGGTTGCTAATTAATGATGCTTTTGATATTTTGGCCACCTTTGCTAACTAGTTTTCAAGAGGAATCATATATATATATATAAGTTAAAACCACTGTTCGAGGCAAGCCAACCTTATAACCAATGAGAAAGTCCTATACTGTTAATGGCAGTGATCTAAATATACCCTATTATAAACACTGGAAGTAATATAGTTTGGTGGAATTATATTCCCAGTTTTGTTTTATGTTTTGGGTGCTAGAGATTGAACCCAGAGCCTGTGCTTACTCTCAGTATGCTCTTCTACCACACCCCTTAATTTTGTTTTAAATGCCATCTTCTTTTTTGGGCCATCAATTCATGTTCCTATAATAATGGACTTACATTTGAAGTTCTTCTGAAGTCTGCCACACAAGTAATCATGGTTTTTCCCTTTTTTAGTGTTAACAGTACTCGCCTATGAGCACAAATTCTTGCAAATTTCTTTTTGTATAAAATCTAGAGGTCACTGAAAGCAATCTTAGAGGGGGCCTATTACGGCAGCATATTTTTAAAGGTGTGTATATTCAAATCTAACTTATTTAGCTATTTAATCTTATTAACTTAATTTCTCTAAACCTAGTTTATCTTCAGCAGATAATATCTACCAAATGAGACTGTTGTAAAAATTAAGTGAGATATTTTCATGAAGTGTCTAGCAGAATTGGATGCTTGTAAGCATTCAGTAAATGATAAATACCATTACTCAAATGATCTGGAACTGAGTTTCATGATCTTTATTTTTATCCATTACTAAAATTCTATCAGTATTCTACATTTCTACTAATAGCATGTCACATCTCTTAGGTTGAGTATACTTTATTCATTTTCATACCTTTGACCTGCTGTCCTCTCTGCTTGAATTTTCTTTGTCAGATTCTTATCCATTCTTAAAATCCTTTTTTTTTTTTTTTTTTTTAATATTTTTATTGTGCTTATAAAGTTGGTGTATAGTTTGGCTGGGTATACAAAATAAAATTTAAAAATTAATCTCTCTCCATTCTCTGAAATTATTGTGCCCTAACTTTATGAAACCTATCATGCTGATAGAAATTTAAAAGCAGAATTATCTTTACTCATCTATATATTGGCTTTTATATACAATAAATGTGACTTAGCTAGTCCCTTTATATTATTTTCTATTCTATATTTTATTTTTATTGGTTGTTCAAAACATTACAAAGCTCTTGACATATCATATTTCATACATTTGATTCAAGTGGGTTTTGAACTCCCAATTTTACCCCAAATACAGATTGCAGAATCACGTCGGTTACACATCTACATTTTTACATAATGCCCTGTTAGTAACTGTTGTATTCTGCTACCTTTCCTATCCTCTACTATCTCCCCTCCCTTCCCCTCCTATCTTCTCTCTCTACCCCATCTACTATAATTCATTTCTCTCCTTGTTTATTTTCCCATTCCCCTCACAACCTCTTATATGTAATTTTGTATAACAATGAGGATCTCCCTCCATTACCATGCAATTTCCCTTTTCTCTCCCTTTCCCTCCCACCTCATGTATCTGTTTAATGTTAATCTTTTCTTCCTGCTCTTCCTCCCTGCTCTGTTCTTAGTTGCTCTCATTATATCAAAGAAGACATTTGGTATTTGTTTTTTAGGGATTGGCTAGCTTCACTAAGCATAATCTGCTCTAGTGCCATCCATTTCCCTGCAAATTCCATGATTTTGTCATTTTTTAGTGCTGTATAATACTCCATGGTGTATAAATGCCACATTTTTTTTAATCCATTCATCTATTGAAGGGCATCTGGGTTGGTTCCACAGTCTAGCGATTGTGAATTTTGCTGCTATGAACATCGATGTAGCAGTATCCCTGTAGTACGCTCTTTTAAGGTCTTCAGGGAATAGTCCGAGAAGGGCAATAGCTGGGTCAAATGGTGGTTCCACTCCCAGCTTTCCCAGGAATCTCCATACTGCTTTCCAAATTGGCCGCACCAGTTTGTAGTCCCACCAGCAATGTACAAGAGTACCCTTTTCCCCACATCCTCTCCAGCACTTGTTGTTTGACTTCATAATGGCTGCCAATCTTAGAGATGGTATCTTAGGGTGGTTTTGATTTGCATTTCTCTGACTGCTAGTGATGGTGAGCATTTTTTCGTGTACTTGTTGATTGATTGTATGTCCTCCTCTGAGAAGTGTCTGTTCAGGTCCTTGGCCCATTTGTTGATTGGGTTGTTTGTTTTCTTATTGTTTAATTTTTTGAGTTCTTTGTATACTCTGGATATTAGGGCTCTATCTGAAGTTTGAGGAGTAAAAATTTGTTCCCATGATGTAGGCTCCCTATTTACCTCTCTTATTGTTTCTCTTGCTGAGAAAAAACTTTTCAGTTTAAGTAAGTCCCATTTGTTGATTCTTGGTATTAACTTTTGTGCTATGGGTGTCCTATTAAGGAATTTGGAGCCCGACCCCACAATATGTAGATCGGAGCCAACTTTTTTTTCTATCAGACGTAGAGTCTCTGATTTGATATCTAGCTCCTTGATCCACTTTGAGTTAACGTTTGTGCATGGCGAGAGGAGAGGATTCAGTTTCATTTTATTGCATATGGATTTCCAGTTTTCCCAACACCATTTGTTGAAGATGCTATCCTTCCTCCATTGCATGCTTTTAGCTCCTTTATCAAATATAAGATAGTTGTAGCTTTGTGGATTAGTCTCTGTGTCCTCTATTCTGTACCATTGGTCCACCCGCCTGTTTTGGTACCAGTACCATGCTGTTTTTGTTACTATTGCTCTGTAATATAGTTTTAAATCCGGTATCGCTATACCACCTGATTCACACTTCCTGCTTAGAATTGCTTTTGCTATTCTGGGTCTTTTATTTTTCCATATGAATTTCATGATTGCTTTATCTATTTCTACAAGAAATGCCATTGGGATTTTGATTGGCATTGCATTAAACCTATAGAGAACTTTTGGTAATATCGCCATTTTGATGATGTTAGTTCTGCCTATCCATGAACAGGGTATATTTTTCCATCTTCTAAGATCTTCTTCTACTTCTCTTTTTAGGGTTTTGTAGTTTTCATTGTATAAATCCTTCACCTCTTTTGTTAGGTTGATTCCCAAGTATTTTATTTTTTTTGAGGATATTGTGAATGGAGTGTTTTTCCTCATTTCCGTTTCAGAAGTTTTGTCGCTGATATACAGGAATGCCTTTGATTTATGCGTGTTGATTTTATATCCTGCCACTTTGCTGAATTCATTTATTAGTTCTAGTAGTTTTTTTGTAGACCCTTTTGGGTCTTCTAGGTATAGAATCATGTCACTGCAAATAGTGATAATTTAAGTTCTTCCTTTCCTATTTTTATGCCTTTAATTTCTTTCGTCTAATTCCTCTGGCCAGTGTTTCGAGAACTATATTGAATTGAAGTGGTGATAGAGGGCATCCCTGTCTTGTTCCAGATTTTAGGGGGAATGCCTTCAATTTTTCTCCATTGAGAATGATGCTTGCTGAGGCTTAGCATAGATAGCTTTTACTATGTTGAGGTAAGTTCCTGTTATCCCTAGTTTTTCTAGTGTTTTGAACATAAAGGGATGCTGTACTTTGTCGAATGCTTTTTCTGCGTCTATCGAGATGATCATATGGTTCTTATCTTTAAGTCTATTGATGTGGTGAATAACATTTATTGATTTCCGTATATTGAACCATCCTTGCATCCCAGGGATGAATCCTACTTGATCATGGTGCACAATTTTTTTGATGTGCCTTTGTATCCGATTCGCCAGAATTTTATTGAGGATTTTTGCATCTAGGTTCATTAGAGATATTGGTCTGTAGTTTTCTTTCTTTGAGGTGTCTTTGTCTGGTTTCGGAATCAGGGTGATGTTGGCCTCATAGAATGAATTTGGCAGAGCTCCCTCTTTTTCTATTTCCTGAAATAGCTTGAAAAGTATTGGTATAAATTCTTCCTTAAAGGTTTTGTAAAACTCCGCTGTATACCCATCCGGTCCTGGGCTTTTCTTGGTTGGAAGTCTTTTGATTGCTTCTTCTATTTCATCTATTGATATTGGTCTGTTTAAGTTGTGAGTATCCTCCTGACTCAGTCTGGGCAAATCCTATGACTTAAGGAATTTATCGATGTCTTCACTATCTTCTATTTTATTGGAATATAGGTTTTCAAAATAATTTCTAATTGTCTTCTGTATTTCTGTAGTGTCTGTTGTGATATTGCCTTTTTCATCCCGTATGTTAGTAATTTGAGTTCTCCTCTTCGTTAGCATGGCTAAGGGTCTGTCGATCTTATTTATTTTTTCAAAGAACCAACTTTTAGTTTTGTTAATTTTTTTCAATAGTTTCTTTTGTTTCAATTTCGTTGATTTCCGCTCTGATTTTAATTATTTCTTGCCTTCTGCTACATTTGCTGTTGTTTTGCTCTTCCTTTTCTAGGGCTTTGAGATGAAGTGTGAGCTCATTTTTTTGTTGGTTTTTCCTTTTTTTGAGGAATGACCTCCAGGCGATGAATTTCCCTCTTAAAACTGCTGTCATTGTGTCCCATAGATTCCGATATGTTGTGTCTGTATTTTCATTTATCTCTAAGAATTTTTTGATTTCCTCCTTTATGTCTTCTGTAACCCATTGATCATTCAGTAACATATTGTTCATTTTCCATGTGATGTAGGATTTTTCCTTCCTTCTTTTATCATTGATTTCCAGTTTCATTCCATTATGATCAGATAAAATGCATGGGATTATCTCCACCCCTGTATATTTACTGAGGGTTGCCCTATGGCATAATATATGGTCTATTTTTGAGAAGGATCCATGTGCTGCTGAGAAAAAAGTATATCCACTTGATGATGGTTGATATATTCTATATATGTCAGTTAAGTCTAGGTTGTTGATTGTGATATTGAGTTCTATAGTTTCTTTATTCAACTTTTGTTTGGAGGATCTGTCAAATGGTGAGAGAGGTGTGTTGAATTCACCCATAATTATTGTGTTGTGGTCTATTTGATTCTTGAACTTGAGTTGAATTTGTTTTATGAACGTCGCAGCACCATTATTTGGTGCATAAATATTGATAATTGTTATGTCTTGTTGGTGAATGGTTCCTTTTAACAGTATATAATGTCCTTCCTTATCCCTTTTGATTAACTTAGTCTTGAAGTCGATTTTATTCGATATGAGGATGGCCACCCCTGCTTGCTTACGAGGCCCGTGTGCGTGGTATATTTTTTCCCAACCTTTCACCTTCAGCCTGTGTATGTCTTTTGCAATCAGATGTGTCTCCTGGAGGCAGCATATTGTTGGATTTGTTTTTTTAATCCATGTTACCAGCCTATGTCGCTTTATTGGAGAGTTTAAGCCATTAACGTTTAGAGTTACTATTGATATATGGTTTGTACTTCCAGCCATGTTTGATTATTTATCTTCTTTTTTTTTTTTTTTATTTAATTTAGTTTGTTTCTCCATGGTTAGCTTTCCTCCCGCCCTCTGTTTTTATAGAGGCACTTCCCACTGATGGTTTTGGTTATTGTTTTTCATTTCTTCCTCGTGTAGTGTTTTGCTCAAGATGCTTTGCAATGCTGGTTTTCTGGCTGCAAATTCTTTTAGCTTTTGTTTATCATGAAAGATTTTTATTTCGTTGTCGTACCTGAAGCTTAATTTTGCTGGATACAGAATTCTTGGTTGGCATCCATTGTCTTTCAGTGTTTGAAATATGTTGTTCCAGGATCTTCTCGCTTTCAGCGTCTGTGATGAAAAATCCGTTGTTAACCTTATTGGTTTACCCCTGAATGTAATCTGCCTCCTTTCTCTTGTAGCTTTTAATATTTTTCTCTTTGTTCTGTATGTTGGATATCTTCATAACAATGTGTCTTGGCGTTGGTCTACTGTGATTTTGTGTGCTCGGTGTCCTGTATGCATCTACAATTTGTATATCCGTTTCCTTTTTTATTTCTGGAAAGTTTTCTGTAATTATTTCATTCAGCAGGCTACTCATTCCCTTGGTTTGAATCTCTGTACCTTCTTTTATCTCGATGACTCTTAGGTTTGGTTTTTTTATGTTATCCCATATCTCTTGGATGTTTCTCTCGTGATTTTTAACCAGCCTTTCTGAGTTGGCTAGGCTCTTTTCAAGATGATATATTTTTTCTTCATTATCTGACGTTATGGCTTCTACTTGCTCCACTCTGTTAGTGATACTCTCAATTGAGTTTTTAATTTGGTTTATCGTTTCCTTCATTTCTAGAATTATTGTTTGATTTTTTTTATAATCTCTGTCTCCTGATAAAGATGCTTAACTTCTTCTTTTATCTGTTTATGTAATTCATTTTCAAAGTGTTCTTTCACTGTTTGGATTTGCTGTCTCGTATCCTCTTTAAGGTTCCATTCCATCTGTCTAAGGTATTCCTTGAGTTCTTTATATGACCATTTTTCTGCTGACTCTAGGTCCTCCTGAATATTTAGGCTGTCCTTCATTGTTTGTACCCCTTTTCTTCCTTGCTTTTTTATGCTGCTCATGTTACTTCTTGTTCTGTTTGACTGTTGAGTTACTGTTTACTCTTATAAATTTATTTGATGCTTGGGAGGAAAGATATTAGAAGGGAAGGGAAGAAGTCACTAAAGAGAATGAGAGTAGGCAAGTAGAATTCAAGGAAGGGGGAATATGAAAATTAAAAAGAAATGAAAAGACAAAAGAAACAAAAACAAAACACACACAAAAAAGTTAGAAAATAGAGAAAGAAAGAAAAGAAAAAAATTTTTTTTACAAAAATAATAATGATAATAAAAATAATGAAAATTAAAAAAATTATAATAATAATAAAAATAAAAAAATTAAAAAAAATTAGAAACTTAAAAAAGTTAAAGAACAACAAAAAAAAAATTGAAAATGAAAGAAAAGAAAAAGAAAAAAAATGATAATAATAATAATAATAAATCCAGTCATAGAGTTCAATTAATTTCTCTTCCAGTAGGTGGAGCTCTGCCCACTGGGTCAAGCTTCTCCTCTCACTAAGTGGGAACCAATCACTGTGTAGCAGCTCTTCCTCACAGACTGGGCGGGTCTCCAATCCTGAGTGCCTAGGGCCTTCTCTTGTGTTTCCTCAAGCCAGGCCGTGCTCACCTGTGACGCTCACCACAATACTGGCTACACGCCATGTCTGCTGCTCCTGGGAGCCCTGTTGCGCTGGTTTCAATGTAGTTATCTCCTCCGCCCGTGACGTCAGTTCTCTGCCAAGGTGGTATCACATGTAAATGGTGACCGTTCGTTCCCTTTGCCGGGTGACCAATGCAATGGGTGGGTCCTGACTGTCTCTCCCAATCCCCGTTTCAATCCTGTGGCCACTGCCTATGAAGGCTCGGTTGGTTTTTACCTCTGAAAGTTCCTAAGGGCCAACCAGTTATTTCAGCGGGATTGTTAGTGCTGAGTCACGAGAAGCAGGCGAACCGGAGCTTGGATGCAGCCGATCCGGGCTCGGTGTGTGTGTTCTGAGGGGCCCAGACTGTACACCCCAGATCCACGTCAGCTCAGCATTGCCTAGTGATCCTGAGCAAACAGCATTTATACAGTTTACAGCTCCCTATGCCCGCACAGTTGAAGAGGTCAGAGACTTGATCTCTCCCCGCCCGCTGCCATGTTAGATCTCCTCAATGATATTCATGTTGCCCTTACAGCTTCCTGGCATAAGCAAGTTCTTGGGATTATACAAACTGCTGCTTCTGTTTCCAGTCCAGATTTCTAGAAATTAAACCCTGCCGCCGTCGCCTCTTCCCCGGTGCCACGCTCAGGGGCGCCGTGCTCGTCCGCGACCGCAGCTGCGCCGCCGACCGGTGCCCAGCCCCCGGGGCCCAAGCGGCTGCCGCCGTGGCTCTCCGGCTCCCTCCTCTGAAGCACGGGTCCCCTCGCAGGGGCATGCAGAACGACCCCAGAGCAGGCTCTGCCCGAGGGTGCAGCGGCGAACAGGCGACCCAGGCGCTCAAGGCTGCAGTCCAGCCTTTGGAGGACAGGGCTCAGCACGCAGCCCAGCTCCAACCTCTAGGTGCGGCTGCCGGGAAATATAGCCATAGCCATCAAGACAGCCGGCAGAAAGCAAATGGTGGCTCCCGCGGAGTGGATTTTCGGCACAGAAACCGCAGTCCAGCTAACGATCCCAATCCACAAACTCTCCCTGTATAAAAAATATTCAAAAAAAAAAGGTGGGGCGCACTGAGCTTTCTTTGCCTAGGGTACTTACAATCCACTGCTGATTACACATTCAACTTTTCTGCCCAGAGCGAAGCGAAAGAGGAAGCAGATGGGAGCAAAGCGCCCGCGGCTCTGGGTGGCAAAGCGTCCGGGAGCCAAGCGTCTCTTTTTCGATCTCTTTGTTCTTCCTGCTGCTTGGCAAAGTGGTCCGCTACAGATTAACGGTGAAAGGAGCTCTTACACGCTGTGCGAAATCTCGATTAAAGCCGCTGCTCTGAGCACCACGCTCAGCACTTCAGCAACCCCCGTGCGCAGCGGCCATCTTCCATCTCCCCTATCCACAAACCTCTTAAAATCCTTAATCAAATTCCATTCTCCTTCAAGAAAATGTCAAATAATTGCTCTTTTCAGGTAGTCTGATTCCTGGTGCTTATTTTGCTGGGAGTACTCAAAGGGAAACAGTATGATTCCCCACTACAATTTAGGGGACCATAAGAGATGATGATGCTGGTTTTGTTTGGAAAAAAAATTATTAGAAATAGGGTCAAAGGAATAAATCTTCAGTTTGAAGCTAAACTTACAACAAAAGAGGACACAGATAGTATGAGTGTCCAGTAAACACAAGTTGAATTAATGATTATGAGCATCCTAAGTGAAGTCATAGGTACAATTTTAAATGGAGGTGAAGAGTGGGAAGCTAACTAATATTTATCCAAAAAGAAAACCTTATAATCAAGAAATGGTATATATATATATATATATATATATATATATATATATATATATATATATATATATATATATAATATGTGCAACTATATATGCACATATATATACACACATTTTTTTGAATGTATTGTTATGAATTAAAACAAGCAGAGGGCTTTGGCAGCAATTCTTTGGGGTTATTGACTACAGGTGAATCCATTGTTTTATAGTATGAACAAATGATAATTTTGACTCCTTTTCTGAAAGTTCAGGATTTAAAAGGATTTCCTTCTCTCCCTCCCTTCCTTCTTTCTATGCTGGGAATAGAACCCATGCTGTACCACTGAGCTTCACAGTTTTTCAGAAGAAACAATTCTGTGTCTGATTTAGTGCCTGAAAAGTGATCAGTGCTGTTAAGGCCTCAAAGTTCTTTACAACATACCATGGCTTAGATACTTTTGGCTGGGAACATAACTTAAAACAAAATTTTCCAGTTGGCTACATTGACTATAGAAAACTATCAGTATTACCACCATGAACATTTGGTTTTGAATAGTGTGAACTTGCCCAGGCAGAACTGATAACTGGAGGTATTGTTTCCCCCTTTAGATTATTTCCTTGCAGTATTCATTCTCAATCACTTCTGTGACCTGACTTTGCTACCTTGATTTTATGTTCTTTAGGAAAAATCATGTAGAAGCTTATCCACTTATTATGGGTAATGTCCCAACAAGCTCATTTTTAAGTTGAAAATATCATAAATCAAAAAATACATTTAATACACTTTAGTGGATATTATAGCTTAGTAACACAGTGTACTGCAGAGTATTGTTTATCCTTGTGATTGTGTGGTCAACCTAGAACTGCAGATCTGCTGTCTAGCTTCTGGATATAGTTATTGCATTGCATATTGCTTAACCTGGGTTCAAAATTTTGAAGTATGATTTCTGTTGAATGTTTATTGCTTTTGCACCACTGTAAAGGTAAAAAACCCTAAGTTAAATCATTGTAAATCAAAGATAACCTTAGTTTATTTAGGAAGGATTGGCTTTTTTATAGTTTCCCCAAGAAGACTTTACCATCAGGAAAAATACCACTCTACTCCATTTTGCTTGGTGCATTTCCATTATAAATTATCCTGCCTTTGGAGAGGTTTATACTGATATATGCTTTCTATCTAGGCTTTGAGTAACATTTTCTTGCTAGTTACTCAGATCCTTGCTAGTTAAGTTTAAGGAATTAGGGGGAAATATACAAAGAAACTTTAAAATAGAACTCATCCTTGAATCTTTGGACCATAAAATACATTGTATTTAACATTGAAGTCATTCACAATTTTGCCATTTGAAATTCCAGATGGTAAAGTTGTGAAAAGATCTGCCATATTTTGCTCCTTATGTTTTGATGGGGCTATATATTAACCCAAATTAGGAATTGAGTTGTGAGCTTCAAATTGTATACATGTACAAAATGAATTTTTGGGTAATGTGCACAATGCTGAATGTTTGAAGTTTCTTGAATAAATTTTGTCACTTTAAAGGGCAGTGGTAAGTCTGGGGCTATTACTCAGTGGTAGTGTGCTTGCCTAAAATGTACAAGGCCCTGGGTTCAATCCCTAGCACCACAAGGGAGAGAAAGCAATGGTAAATTGTTGTTATTATTATTATTATTGATACAGGAGATTGAGCCCAGGGGTGCTTAACCACTGAGTCACATCTCTAGCCCTTTTTATTTTTTATTTCAAATCAGAGTCTTGACAAGTTGCTTAGGGCCTTGATAAGTTGCTGAGGCTGGCTCTGAACTTGTGATCCTCCTGCCTCAGCCTACTATACCACTCCGATTACACGACCACACCTGGATGCAATTGCAAATTATTAAAGAAAAAATGCCTGCCTTTATTTCTTTATGTGGATCATATTACTTAATTTGATAATTTAATCCTTATAAAACCTTGGGAGGGTATTAATTAATCACCTCATTTTATAGAGAGAGAAACATGATGGCCCCAGTCTCATATATCTAGCAAGTGATGGTATCAAGATTCAAACCATGGTATTCTTTACACTATGCTGTTGCTCAGAATATGGTGAATAAATACTATTGCAACATTTTATGCCCATCTCTGACCTAACATTGAATTTCTAAGTTGTCTGGTATTTCATTCATTTTTGCTTCCTAATACCTAATTTTTGCTTGTTGTAAGAATGACAAAACCTAGAAAAGAAATAGAATTAGTGTTAGAGTTAAATATAAACTCAAGTTAAATATACTTGAGTTAAAAGACTGAATTTTCACCTGGTGTGGTGGCGCACCCCTGTAATTCCAATGGCTAGAGAGGCTGAGGCAGGGGCATCTTTACTGAGCCAGCCTCAGCAAAAATGAGGCACTAAACAACTTAGACCCCTATCTCAAGAAAAAAAAAAAAAAAAAGGCTGGGATGTGGCTCATTGGTTGCGCCCCCAGTACCACCAAAACAAACAAACAAATTTTATGTTGTAACTATGTAACCACAAAGAAGTTGCTTACTTTATTATAGGTTTGTTGAAAAGATCACTCAGACACTGAGTGATCTTTTTAAAAACTATTTTAAAAACACTGGGAGATATTATGTGTTTATTTTTTATTTATTTTTTGAACCCAGGGGTGCTATACTGCTAAGCTACATGCCCAAGCCTTTTTATTTTTTGACACAGGATTTCTCTGAGTTGCTGAGGGTCTCATTAAGTTGCTGAGGCTACACTCAAACTTCAGATCTTTGTCTCAACCTCTTGAGTTGCTGGGATTACAGGCATGTATCACCATGCCCAACTGATATTATGGGTTTTAAAATAATTATTATTGTACACATGAATATTTTATATATTATTCATATTTCCATTTGAAAAGCTGAATGTTTTATGTTTTAAGATTTTCCTGATTCTGTCAAAAAGTTAGGAGGAAATTATACCAAGTTCTCTATAATCTCTTCGAGAAAGTGGAAGCAAAGAATATTTTATCTTAATATCAGAATCAAAGACATTGTAGGAAAGGAATGTTACAGACTAATGTCTCTTACGACTATGGACGCAAAATCCTCAATAAATGTTAGCAAATTGAATCAAAAGATATATAAAAAGGATCATATGCCACACCCAAGTGGGATTTATTCTAAGTATGAAAAGCTGGCTAAAAATCAGTGTAATCTATCACAACAGTAAGATAAATAATAAAAATTATATGATCACATCACCTCAATTGATGCTGAACAAGCATCTGACAAAGTCTAACAAGTATTCATGATAAAAATCTCTCAGCAAAGTAAGAATTAGGGAAACTTCTTTGACTTAATAAGAACATCTATAAAAATTCTACAGTTAATATCATACTTAATGGTGAGATATTAGGTACTTTGTTCAGATTAGGAAAAAGGCAGGCATGATTCCTCTTCTCTTCAACATTATCCTGGAAATCCTCATTAATATAATAAGGAGGAAAAGGAAATTAAAGGTGTACAGATTTGGAAGGAAGAAATACAATTTTATACACAGATGACATAGTGGTGTATGTAGAAAGTCCTAATGAATCAACAAAATCTTTTGGAACTAATGAGTAATTATAGCAAGGATGCAGAGTCTGAGCATAATATACAAAAGTCTATTTCTTTGTTATATAGTAAATTAAAAGCAGAATACCATTTACATTATCACCCAAAAAATAGAAATTCTCAAGTATAAAGCTGGCAAAATATATATAAGATTAATAAAAGTAAAATAGCAAAACTCTGATGGAAAATTAAAAAATATGAATAAACCTACATTCCATGCTCTTGTTTAGACAGACTCAGTATCATTACGAGGTCAAGTTCTTTGTAGCATTATCTGTAGATTCAGTGTAATTCTAGTCAATCCCTCCATTTGTGTATTAATGGAGCACAATGGACATCAACAAACTGATTCTAAAGGTTGTATGAACCTAGGAAGTAGACCAGAGACCCTGCACCTAATAGAAGAAAAAGTAGGCCCAAATCTTTATCATGTTGGAGTAGGCCCCAACTTCCTTAACAAGACTCCTAAAACACAAGAAATAAAATCAAGAATCAGTAAATAGGATGGATATAAACCAAAAAGATTCTTAGCGAGAGAAACAATCAGGTGAAGAGAGAGTCTACAGAATGGGAGCAAATTTTTACCACATGCACATCAGATAGAGCACTAATCTCCAGGATATATAAAGAACTCAAAAAACTTAACAGCAAAAACAAACAAAACCCAAATAACCCAATCAATAAATGGGCCAAGGAACTGAACAGACACTTCTCAGAAGGTGATATACAGTCAATCAACAAATATATGGAAAAATGTTCAACATCTCTAGTAATTAGAGAAGTGTAAATCAAAATTACTCTAATAAGATTTCATGCCAATCAGAATGGCAGCTTTCAACAATACAAGCAACAACAATAAGTATTGGCGAAGATGTGGGGGAAAAGGCACACTCATAAATTCCTGGTGGGACTGCAAATTGGTGCAACTTCTCTGGAAAGCAGTATGGAGATTCTTTAGAAAACGTGGAATGGAACCACCATTTGACTCTGCTGTCCCACTCCTTGGTCTGTACCCAAAGGACTAAAAAACAGCATTTTGCAGTGATGCAGCCACATCAATTTTTATAGCAGCACAATTCACAATAGCTAGACTGTGGACTCAATGTAGATGAATGGATAAAGAAACTGTGGTATATATACACAATGGAATATAACTCAGCATTAAAAGTGAATAAAATAGCATTTGCAGGTAAATGGATGAATTTGGAGTATATCATGCTAAACGAAGTAAACCAGTCCCCAAAAACCAAACACCGAATGCCTTTTCTGATTAGTTCCATAATGGGGGGGTGGGCATGGGAAGAAAGGAGGAACTTTGGATAGTGCAAAGGGGGGAGGTAGAGGAAGGGAGGGGGTATGGGGGTAGGAAAGATGGTGGAATGAGTTGGACATGATGACACAAATGGTGTGACTCCGTGTACAACCAGAGAAATGAAAAATTGTGCTCCATTTGTGTACTAAGAATTGAAATGCATTCTGCTGTCATGTATAACTGATTAGAGCAAATAAATAAAGAAATTTAAAAAGATCACAGACACAGAATAACCAACACAGTACTGTAGAATTAAGTTGTACTACTGATACTGCTGAATTTGGAGAAGCTATGAAGCTTTGATAACCAGAACATTGTGGTATTCATGAAAGAACAGACAAAGAGATTAGTGAAATAGGGCTTCGGATGTAACTTGGAAGGTGGAGCACTTGCCCAGCACATGGGAGGATCCGGGTTTAATCCCAATCCATCATTCAATGAAACAAAATAGGGAGCCCAGGAGTAAATTTACACCAGAATAGCCAATTTGTCTTTGACAGTGAAGCAGAGGCAAGTAAATGGAAAAAGGATAGTTGGGGTTTGTTTGTTTTAAACAAGTGGTGCTGGGACACCCATATGCCAAAAGGAGGTAAGGAAGAATGTAGACTCAGATATCAACCTTACCTTTTATAAAATTTACTTTAAAGTGAATCATAGACCTTTATGACAAACACAGAACTATAAAACTCCTAAAAGGTAACAGAAAATTTGGTGATCTTAGGTTTGCTGGTAATCTCTTCAAAACATCAAAAGTACAATTCACGAAAGAAACAAATCTATAAATTGGACTTCATTAAAATGAAAAACTGCTGGGTTCAGTGTCGCACACTTGTAATCCCTAAGACTTGGGAGGCTAAGGCAGGAAGATAGTAAGTTTGAGGCTAGCCTTGGCAATTTAGTGAGACCCTGTCTCAAAAATAAATATGACAAAGAATAACCCTTGCTCTGTGAAAGATACTATCAAGAGCATGAAAAAAGAAGCTAAAGACTGGAATTTTTTTTTTTTTTTTTTTTTTTTTGTAAAATACATGTCAATACTTTGGTAGTTTTGTGCAATACTGAACATATTCTTACCATATGATCCGGCAATCATACTCCCTAGTCTTTATTCAAATGAGATGAAAACTTTAGTCCATATGAAAACCTGTATGGAAATGTTTGTAGCAACTTTATTCATGATTGCCAAATCTGGGAGGCAACCAAGATGTTCCACAGGTGAAAGGCTAAACAAATTGTGATACATTGATAAAATGAAATATTAACCAGAAATAAAAACAAATGAGCTATCAAACCATAAGTAAAAACTATCTTGAACTATACAAACCATAATTAAAAATATCTTGAACTATACAAGCAGTAAAACGAATTATAGGTATCCAACAGTATGAATCAATCTTTGAAATATAATGTTGGATGCTATTGTGGTAGGTTACGTAGATAATCATTTTATAAGTCTTCTAACTTGTATGCAGTTAAAAATTTTTTTTTTTTTTGGTTGGGGAGATTCACATAGAATACAATTAAGCATTGAAATCATAATGAAAGAACGAACAAGGCTCGTCGTCGGAGAAAATGCCCTTTTATTGAGGAACAGCTCTGCATATTTATAGAACTGGGGGTGGTTTCACAGTTATGACAGTTTAACAGTTTAATGGTTTGACAATTGGCATGGGGTGCTTTCTGATTGGTGGGTAAGGATCATGTGAGCCAGCAGGGCTAGTCTGATTGGTGAGTAAGGATCATGTGAGCCAGCAGGGTTCACCATTTCGGCTCTTCTGGGGGGCGGGGGATGGGGAAGTTAGTCTTTGGAGCCAGGGCGACTCCCAACAATACCATCATCTATAGTGTATTTGTTTTATGTGCAACTGGTAGCACTCTAGTTTTTAATTTTTTCCCTTACCACATACAAATACTCCCCCCCCTGCCCCTGCCCCACACATCCCCTTCTGTTTTCAGGTTTTGGTCGCTGTGACCAAAATACTTGAACAGAACAACTTGGAGGATGAAATTTATTTTGAGTTCACAGTTTCAGTGGTTTAGTATATGCTCAGCCAAATCCACTTCTCTGAGGCCAAAATGAGGTAGAGCATCATGGCAGAACGCTATGGTGGAGAAAAGCTGGCCACCTCTTGGTGGCCAGGAAGTAGAGAGGGAATAACTGAGGTATCAGGGCAATGTAAACCCCATAGTGACACCCCCAGTGACCTACTTCCTCCAAATACATTTTACCTGTCTTCAGATACCACCCAGTCCGTTCAACTTATTAATCCATCAAATGGATTGCTGATTAAAATACAGCTCTTATAATCTAATCATTTCACCTACAACATTAACAGTGTTTCGGGTGGAATACCTCATATTCAAACCATAATAACTCCCCCCCACCACCACTAAATTTCCTAGGAACTTTTAATCTGCTATTTGTTTCAGTGGATTTTCTATTCTGCAGATATCACATGGAAGGAGTCATTCAACACGTGACCTTTTGTGCGTACTTTCTTTCATTTAGCATGATATCCAGATTCATTCAAGTTGTGGCATATATCAGTACTTTGTTCCTTTCAATGGCTAAATCATTTATACTTTATATAAAGTGTAACAGTTTGTTTATTCATTTATCCACTGATGGACATCTGGGATATTTGCATCTTTTGAGTATTATGAATAACATTGCTGTAACCACTATGTGCATTTAGTTTTATGCACTAAAATGTATATCATGATTTAAAAAACACAGAAAGATATTGTTGGGATCTTATGCACTGCCACCAGTGACACTGTGCTAGATATATATGAGATACAAAAATAAATTAAGTATGGTCATTACCTCCAGGAGATTTAAACATAATACAGAATATTAAATGTCATTATGGAATTAATCAGTAAACTGTACATTTTAAAGAGCTCCAATAGAACTGGGCCCTGAGATAACTTTAAATTAATACAATTAATTTGATGGGGACAGTATGAAATTTACATACAGATGATTGGTTAGAATATTAGGCTTACCTGGATTCTGTGATTAGATGAAATCCTGCAATTTACAAAAAAACTCCAGTTGATTTCTTCTCTTCCAAAGGAGTGATTCTCTTCTAGTCCTCAATCCTTATAAAAAGATGTTGCTGTAGAAAAAGATAGTATTGCTGTATTTTTTTTTTTTGAATAAAGGCTAGAGGCTAGACTTGTAGCTAAAAACAGTCTTGGGAAATTTGGAATGCTTTTCCACATTTTTTTTTCCTTTCAAAAAATGTGCTTACTAAATTTTAATGCAAAGTACTTTTCAAAATATTTTTCCATATGTGCACAAGCTCTCTTGCTCGCCCCCCCCCCCCCATATCTATATATAATGAGCAAGTGACAGATGGTTCAGTGGAAGTCTGAGTATAAAGGTATAATTATAGAGTTTAGTTTATTAGTTTTTATGTGGTTAGCAGCAGTAGTAATGGCAGGTATAGTCTTTTTGTATACAGGAGACAATCTTGTGGGCTTATAGCTGTTTTTAGTCATGATGGATTTGCACTGGTGTACTTGCACTGGACCTCTTCGAACATCGCATCTTTGTAGTCTTATTGGTGGTGTTCGTAAAATACTAAGTGATCTGAGCAAACATTAGATGAGTCTGGGTAATATTTTAATTGATTCCCCTAATCTCAGCCTCATTTCAAAAATAATTGTGTCATTTCAAAAGTGTTGTATCAATAATACAACAAGACAGAGTATATAATTTAGCTAAGGAAATCGGGATGACAGGAAAACAAGCACAAGGAATTTAGATTGAAGGATAATATTAGCACAGAAAACTGCATATCATAACATCAACCATTTAGAGGTTTCTAATGGCCAGTGAACAGTAACTAATCTGTGTGGTAAAAGACATTTGTCCTTTTTTTGTGGGAGGTTTTTGTCAGTATATATATTGGTTATAGATAGCTATAGAATTACAACATCTAGGGTTTTTCCCTCCATCATTCTCTAGAAGAATATGAAGTCATATTTTTATTGCTGAAAGTAATGTTCTATAATTTAGATTTTTAAATGAGTATTCTTTTTTTAAAAAAAATATTTATTTTTTAAGTATAGATGGACACAACACAATGCCTTTATTTTTATGTGGTGCTGAGGATCGAACCTGGGTCCCGCCCGTGCTAGGCGAGCGCTCTACTGCTGAGCCACAATCCCAGCCCCATGAGAGTATTCTTTATTGTGGATTACTCTGACATCTCACATTGGTTCTTTATATTGTTTTAACGTTTTTAACTACCTGTTTCATACTGAAGTTACTCCTTTTTATGAATTTCAAAATCAAAGATTCAAACAGTTTTTCTACTTCTGCTTGGATTGTTATGGAAGATTGAAGTTTCAGGAAATGGTTCTAGTTTCTGTTTGCAAGTGAGTCTTATCTTGGCCTGTTCATCCATTGAGTGGCTTTTTGTGCCAGGAACTTTTCTGATGTTTCCTCACTTCAGGAAATGTCTTGCACCTTCAGCCCACTGCTTGCTGGCTTATCTCTGCTTGGTTCCTTACCATTCATTCATTAGTTTCCACTTGAGGCATGGCATTTTCTCCAGAATACGGGAATCTCAAGGTGTTTTTTTCCCTGTGAACAGCTCCTTCATTACCTTATTTTATCATATTTAGGGTTCCAGAATAGCTCCCTGCTGCCCTCTTCTGGTTGAGACTTAGGGAGTTATTGAGCAGATTTTCATTTTCAATCTTTAGAATTCTATCAGTGTCTTGAATAAACCAGTGGTGTCCAAGCCTGGCTACACATTAGATCATTAGGAGAATATTTTTGAAACTATCAGTATGCATGAGTCCTGCCTTTATGAAATGTTCTTTTCCCATCTCCATTTTCCTTTCTGAAATTCATAAAACATTTGTGCTAATGTTATTTCTTAGTTGGATAAGAAACTTGATGGGAACTTCTTGAATACAATTCATTGTTAAATTATTCTTTGTATTCTTCATCTTTACTAATTCTTCTTGTCTATTAAATATTTTCCTAAGAATAATTTCGTACTAATTTTATATTTAATATTTTAATCCATGGTACAGATCTCTCTTAGTAATCTTCTAATTTGGATAATTAAAAAAATAGAGTGCATTTATTCTTTTTGTGTTTGTTTTGGGCAGGGGCACTGGAGATTGAACCCAGGGCCTCATGCATGCTGGAAAAACACTTATCACAGAGCTATACATACGCTCAACCCTAGTGCATTCTATTCTTCAGGGATTTGGAAATAGAACCAGTATACAAGTAGGGTAATTGAACAAGGACCCTCTATTTTTCTTTTGAAAAGAAGATTGTAAGCATTTTGTATTGGTTGGTTAGAGCATATTCTTGATAATTTATCTGATTGATTGTGTCTTGCTTTTTTTTTTTTTTAATCCACTAGGGAATTTGGGAATATAATATTAAACCAGCTAATACTTAAGACATCTGCTAAGTTTAACATTAATTATATTATAGATCCTTATTTAGCCTTTAAAGGAGTTTTAAGATATTTACTTTTTCAACTTTCATATTAAGTAGTCGATTGATATGTAATCATTTTGCTCTATTGTGGGATATATTAATATATTAATATTGCATCATATTCAAAGCATTTATATGTATTTGGTGCAGAGTTTTCAAAGGCTTGGCAAAAACACAATGGGTGTTTTGTGGTTTTGGCTAAGGATTATTTATTTCTTCAATCTTGGGATTACTTATTTCTTTAATCTTTGAAGCATAAGTTTTTCTTCTATCCTCTTTCTGTAGACCGTTTAATTGTCTTTGCTTTTATTGTTTGAAACAAATAACTTCATGTGACTAGATTATAAGATTCAAGATATATTTGGAAACTTAATTTGAACCTTCTTAAATATGAATGTTGTAAGTTAATTCTCTTTATATGTGTGGAGACATAAATATGAGATCACTAATATTGTTCCGGGGAATAGTGTAGAGTATTGGTTTTTTTGTTGTTGTTGTTGGTTGGTTGGTTGTTTTAACTGAAAGAATGATTTAGAAATATTTTCTCACTCTTTTTTGTATCAGTTTCTTTTAAGTAAGATTATTCCAAATATATGATGTTTTGACGTGTATTATTTAAATGGGAACAGTTTCTCATTTCTTTTTGGAAAACTCAACTTTTTTTCTCCCTTACCTTTTCCTCCTTATTTTTTCCTGTTATTTCATCATTCTGCTCCCCTTAGAATTCTCTCCTTCAACCATTTAGCTATGTTTTACTCTAAGGATGGAGCAAACACTTCCTATGTAATAGCAGCAACTCCCATCCCCATTTCCTATTCCAGTTGTTTAGATGGTTCTTGTGCTAGATGGGATGTGTGAAATAAGGAAAAGGAGAAAATACACTGTGTTGGTATCTGAGCAACTGAGTGAAAGGTTTTCTGACAATTTAAAAATTAAATAGTACAGATTGAGTATTTATTATCCAAAATGCTTGAAACCTAAAGTGTTTTAGATTTTAGAGTTTTTTAGATTTTGGAATATTTAAATAGACTTTACCAGTTAAACATCTCTAATCCAAAAATCTGAAATTCAGAATGCTCCAAAGTGTGAAACTTTTCGAGGATTATGTCAACCCTCAAAACATTTCAGATTTTGGAGCATTTGGGATTTCAGCTGTATATATTAGGAATGCTCAACCTGTAGAGTATAAATATCATTGCAAACCATAAATAAATTTCAGCTGAAATATGTTTTTAGAGGTTGATTTGGGAATCTGACCTAGCTACCTTTTTAATTTCATTTATTTGGGAAAAATGTATTTCAAGATACAAACAGCAAATTTATAAGCGTGTTTTTATTTCTTTTATTTTATTTTTTGAAGATGAATTTCACATGTGCTCAAGTTCTTATTGAAAATATTCTGCCAGGTTAGGGGTAGAAAGGTAGAAATTATATTCTTATGCCTTGAGTGCTCTTTTGGAGTTTGATTTAATTGGGGATTTTTAATTCTTTGATCTTTTATATGTGGTTGGTATGAATTAAGATGGTGGCGCTTAAGATTTTTTTCACTTTCCATTTTTATTTGGTTTTACCTTTTCACTTCTCTAACTTATGGACTGTTTTTTTTCTTTTGCCTGAAGAATTCTTTTTTTTAAAACATTTATTTTTTAGTTGTAGGTGGACACAATACCTTTATTTTATTTTTATGTGGTGCTAAGGATTGAACCCAGTGCCTCACACATGCTAGGCAAGGGCTCTCCCTCTGAGCCAAAACCCCAGTCCTTCCTGAAGAATTCTTTACTTTTTGTTGTTATTGTTGTTAACATTAAGGTTTTATCTTGCTTGCTCTTTGTTGGGCTTTTGGATATGTCTTATTACTACTTTTGGAAGATATGTAGCCATCATCTCTTCACATTTTGCATCTGCCTCATATTTTTCATTACTAAACCCCTTAAATGTGTATTAGAGTGTTTCATTGTTGTGTTTATATCTTATATATAGTTTTCTTTTACCTGTCCTCTTTCTGCAGGTTCTTTTTTTTTTTAAACCTTCTTGTTTGATAACTCTTTTTAGATGTGTTAAATTTGCTATTCAGCTCATCCATTGAATTCCTAATTACTGTGTTTTTCTATAATAGATTTTTCTAGTTGTTTCTTCCCTAAATTTGCTTAGTTACTTTTTAGAGTTTTCTAGTTCTCTAATTTTTCCAGTTTTTAAAAAAACAAAGCAAAACTCCTATATTATAATAAGCATACTTCACTGTCTGCAACAGTTAATTTCATTATCTGAAGTCTTGGTAGACTGTTTCTGTTCCTTTTTTCAATTGCTCATGCTTTTTGTTAGGGAGTCTTGTTTTCCATGTCTCATACATATGTATGTTGGGCATTGAAATTTTTTAAAATATTGTTTTTAGTTGTAGTTGGACACAATACCTTTATTTTATTTGTTTACTTTTATAAGGTGCTGAGGATTGAACCTAGTGCCTCACATGCGCTAGGTGAGTGTTCTGCTGCATTGCATTTTAAAAATTATTTGTAGAAATAATTGGAAGTCTTGGATTATTTTCCTTCAGAGAGGAATTTCCTGTGTTTCTGCTGGTCCCCTGAGAATACTAGCTTTTAGAATCATCTTCTGTTTTTGGACATGAGATTTTTGTAGGCCATCTAAGTAGAGATTTGAAGTCAGGCCACTACAGTTTGTCCAAGGGCTATTTTCATTTCTGGTTCACTTGTATGTACTCTTTAGGTGCAGCCCTTGAGGTACTGCCTAAACCACTGATGTTATTTCTAAAGTCCTCTTTCACATCATCCAGGTTTTTCTGAGGTTAGATTGGGGGTATATTTCACATTATTATTCCTGCCAACTACCAATCAGTATCCCAAAATGAAGTACTGGCACCTCAGCCTGCTCTTATTCAAAGAAATAAATCTCTGACCTTGACCTTGTAAGTAGCTGTTTTGTGAACACCCTCTCCCACCCCAATACTACTTGGCTGGTTCTGACACTTGGACTCCCAATTATTCTTGTTAGTATTCTCTTTATCTAATACAATTCTTGTTTGATGACAGGAACTGCTGAAAACAAAGTTAGGCTTCCCTTTAGACCCTAACTAAACCTGTGGCTGTCAGCCCTAGTTCCATCCAAGATTACCTGTGGAATTTAGGAAGGAAGGAGGAAGGGAGGAAGGGAAGGAAGGAAGGAAACCAAACAACTTATACCCTAGACCCAATTTCAGAGACTTTGATTTAATTGGACCTCTTAAACCAAAACTCTGGGTTTGGGTCCTGGACAATTGGTAGATTTTAAAAGCTTTCCAAATGATTTTAAAATCCAGGCAAGGTCAACCATTGACTTAAAGGTTGTTTTTTATAACCACATCAAAGTTCTGTGAAAAACATAAGCATATTATTTGTCTTTGATTTGAATGAACATATAGAGTAGGCACTACAAGGAAAGATTAAAAACAAAAACTTTCAAAAGATTCTGAAGCTATAGTCTAGTCCAAATAATATTTTGCAGTACTTGCCTGCATAGTATAATGTTTAAGAGCATTGATTCTAGAACTACATGGGCTCCAATATTGTTTCCTTCATTCTCTAGCCATTTGACTTAGGGTAAGCTATTTTATCAGTTTATTTCTAAAATGGAGGAATAAAATTACTTGTCTTACAGAGTTTTGGATTAAATAATGTATGAAAAGCACTTGGAATAGTGTTTAGAGTTTAGAAAACAAGAAAGACAAATAAAAAAACAAGAAAGACAAATAACTTGGTAAGCATTCAAAACTTGAACACCATGGTACTTACAGTATTGCTATTGGTGGTGATGACATTCATTTAGGTTAGTGGCTCTTTTAACCAGTACTCTGTTATTACACATTTATATTATTTCCTTTTTAAAAAATTATTTCTGTTTTTTAAGTATTGTAAATAATACTTTGTTAAAGAACCATTTACATAAATATTTGTCTCTTCAGTTCCTACAAGTAGTATAGTTTTAAACATGTTTGAAAAATTAGTATTGGGAGTTGGTGTTAAAAGAAACTTCTTAGAAACCTCTGTTAAGGTTGTCTTGTTAGGTTGGTATGGTATTGTTAATCCAGGGATAACTAATTGGTCCTCTGAAAAGTGCCACAATAGTGTCTTTATTGTAATGTGTTTCAACAACAACAATAAACTCCTTACTTTATCAATCAGTTACAAAAATCACTAGCATGTATTTTAAACGCTACTTGCAAAATACAGTTCTAAACCTTTTACATTTATCTTTACATGATATTTACAATAAACCCATTAGGTTTTTGCAGTTAAAATAACTGAGGCAGAGCAAAGCTAAGTTATTAACCTGAGGTCATACATAGCTGATTGATGAACCATCTGAAGAAAATTTGATTTCACATTTTGTGTTATGAAATCCTCAGTATCAAGTGGTGCTTTTCTTACTTGACTTGTAATAGTTTTATTTTTACTTATGTATAGAAGTTCTCTTTTAAAAGCCTGTTCTTAACTTTACATTCATCTTTCAAGTTTAAAATTGCCTTGCAAGTTTAAAATTTTATTTTTTAGTTTTAGACTCAATTGCATGTCACTGGTTATGTACTTCTGAAACATCTATTAGGATTTTTTTTAAAGGTAATTTTTTTTTAACCTTTTCTTTGAAGAAGACATCTTGTCTATGAAGTCCTTTTCTCTACTTGTAACTTGCTGGAATTTCTTTATAAACAATTATATGTATATAGAAATGATGTATAATTCGCGGGAAGCTGATAGCTGTAACTCATTCCTTCTCAGCTAGTTTCATATAATTCTCATTTTGAAGATGGGAATGACTTAGTGGTGTTCTTTTCTGAAGGTACACTTTTACAATAAAGTTATATGTTAAAACACATATAGGTATTACTAAAATTTAGAATTCTGTTTGTAAGAAGCAGAGATGTCAATTTTACAAATTTGTATAAACAGTTTGATAAATTGTTTTGTTTGGTGTTTTACTTTTAGCTGTAATGATTATATTAAATTTATTTACTGACAAGACTGATCATAAAATCTTTTAATTGAGTATTTAGACTGAGCATGGTGGTACATTCCTGTAGTCCTAGCTATTGGGAAAGCAGAGGCAGGAGGATTGCAAATTTGAGGCCAACTTTAGCAGTTTAGTGAAATCATGTCACAAAATAAAAAGCACTGGGGCTGGGGATGTGGCTCAAGCGGTAGCGCGCTCGCCTGGCATGCGCGGGGCGCTGGGTTCGATCCTCAGCACCATATAAAAATGAAATAAAGATGTTGTGTCCACTAAAAACTTAAAAATAAATATTAAGAAACTCTCATCCCTCCTCCCCCCCCCCACCTCAAATAAAAATAAAAAGCACTGGGGGTTGTAACTCAGTGGTAGAGTGTCCCTGGGTTCAGTTTCCAGTACCACAAAGAAAAAGTTAAAAAGACAACTTTAGTATCTCATAACAGAATGATTAAGTATTACTTAGGTTATTTATTCTTTCCACAAATGTACATTTTACAATTAATAATATATTAATGTAAATAAATATTATTAAAATAATTTCCTATGTAAGCAATCTAATAATACTGTTAAGAACATGAAAGAAATGTCGAGCACTTGTGAGTCAATAAATTGAAAGAGGAACGAACTAGAGAACATCATGGTAAGCGAAATAAGCCAGACTCAGAAAGTTGAGGGTTCGATATTTTTTCTCACATGTGGAAATTAGAAAAAAGGAATTTAAAAAGGTGGATCTTGTGAAACTAAAAGGGAGAGCAGTAGTGTAGAAATAGTGTACTGAGTGTGAGGGAGGAGTGGAGCAAAGGGGAAGAACTAGGAAATAAAGTTGGCCACATTGTGCCAAGAGCATATAGAACATATCACAAGGCACTCCAATTTTATGTATAACTATAATGCATGAATAAAAATAAAAGAAGGAAGACCAGTAGAGTAGAGGAAGGGAATTGGGAAGAGGGAGGACGGGAGGGATGGTATAGTACTGGGGATTGATATGGAGAAAACTATGTTATATACATTTATGAATTTCAGAATAAACCCCACTATTATGTGCAACCACGATGCAATAAAAATAATAAAATGGTATACAATAACTGAGTGACCCAAGCTACTCAATGAAACTCAAAAGGTTTTAAGTCTGATTTTAATTTATGCTTTTTATTTAGTTTCACTAGGGATGACATAAGTGAATGCCTGTTTAAAGTTATTTTGGTTCACATATGGCTTTTGCCTTATTATTTATGAGAAATAAAGACAAGGAAATTAAGGGATGATGCAAACATGCTATATCAAATAGCTTTCGATTGGTACCACTGACAAGTTTCTCCTTTTAGGAAAGTTTCAAAAATGACTTCTACTGATGTGAGATCAGTTGATTGATTCTAGGAGTAGATACTTGAAACAAGCTGAACAAATTAGATTTTCTCACCCAAGTTACTTTATTAACTAATTTTATTAGTTCATTTGGTGAGATATATGTTATATTATTAAACTGTAGACATTTAGTTGCTGTAGAGATACAGTGGTAGGACAGACAGGTAAAAGTTTCTACTCTCTTGAAACAAATAAATCAAGTGGTAATTAGACATGAAAATAGTGGCCTCTAAGAGGTAAGACCCATAAACTTATGCCATCAGTGTCTATAGAACTCTTCTGCCATTCTTAAAAAGCCTCGGGATTCAGTTCTTTATTCAGTGTTTAGAGCTACTCTAGTATCCTTGCAGTCTTTCCAGTACAGCTGATTGCCTTCTTTCCACTCTTATTTTAATTTCTTCAATTTGTTTAAAGCCTAAAAACCTTAATTAATATAAAATTTGGACCTGGAGTGGGGTTTTATGATGGACTCAGCTAAACTCATTTATCTACTCTTACACCTAACAATGTGGTCATAAATATGTCGAAAATGAATACTAATGTTAGCTTTTTTATAGTTCCGAACTTAGAGTAGTGAAATGAGCATTTCAGAACAGAAAGTTTTGTTCTGGACAGAGAAAACGATGTCCACTAGAGTATATATCTACTATGTATATTATTTTTCATTAGAACTTTGAAATTTTATTCCAATATATCTCATGTTTTTACCAAGAATTTGTAGAAATTTTGTGCAAGGAGAGGATTTAGTACTAAACTTAATATTTAGTAATAAATCTCTGTGAAATTGAAGTCTTTATTCTTCAAGAAAGGAAAAATATTTTTCAGAATACTGGTTTTATGTTTTGAAGTAGTTCTTTTAGTAGTTTGACTTTCAACTTCCTGAGTTTGTCGTAACTCACTTATTAAATCATAAATAACATGAAGGCAATCAAAGTGTCACCAGTCTGTCCTAGCTTACATGGAAGTTGTTCAATGTTTACATGACTTGAATTTAACAAAAATCAACCGTACAGAATTTCATGATAGGATTGCTTTAATGGTATTCATTATTGCAAGATTACAAATTATGTTTGGGATTCAGAAAAATAATCAAGAACCCCCTTTTAAAACCTTTCTATTTTTGAACTAATTTAAATGTTTGAACTACCACACATTTAAAGAATACCAGCCCTCCTTAATCCATTCCAAAAATAGAACAGGAAGAAAATCTTCCAAATATATTCTGTTAGGTCAGCATTACCCTAATACCAAAATCAGGTAAGAATACACACAGACACAAAAGGGCCAGACTGGGAGAAATTTCTTTTAAATACAAACCTATTGAAGGCTTGTAT
Source organism: Marmota flaviventris (assembly GCF_047511675.1). NCBI lineage: Eukaryota > Metazoa > Chordata > Mammalia > Rodentia > Sciuridae > Marmota > Marmota flaviventris. Next base: position 73,332,225 of record NC_092507.1, read on the forward strand.
CAAAAGCATATAAAAATCCTTAAAATTCAACAATAAGAATATGAACAACCCATGAAAAAATGGGCAAAAAATTTGAACATATTCTTTACCAAAGAAGGTATAGATAGCAAATAAGCATATGAAAAAAAATGTTTAACATACATCTTTAGTGAAACTAAAGTGAATATCACTACATACCTGTTAGAATGGCAAAAATCTTAAAACACTGACACCAGAAGCTGACAGTGATGTGGATTAATTGGTCTGCTCTTTCATTGCTGGTATGAAATGAAATTAGTATGTTGAAGGAAAATCTCTGCTCCCTGTTTTTTATTGCAGCACTATTCACAGTAGTTAAGAAACTGAAACAACTTAAGTGTCCTTCAACTGATGAAATGAGTAAGAAAATGTTATATATGTATATATATATATATATACCATAGAATACTATTCATCTATAAAAATATATGAAATCCTGTCATTTGTGACAACATGGATAGAACTGGAGATCATTATGTCATGTAAAATAAGCCAGGAACAGAAAAACAAATGCTGTATGATCTCACTCAAATGAGGAATCTAAAGAAGTTGATCTCATGGAAGTTGAGAGTAAGATGGTGATTATCAGAAGCTGAGGAGAGTAAGGGGGAGGGAAGAATGGGGAAAGAATCAACACGTGTTTAGTTATACGTAGGAACAAGAATTTCTAATGTACTGTTGAACAGTAGGGTGACTGTAGATATAACAGTGAAGCATTTATTTCAGAAAGCAAGAAGAAAGCATATTAGAAATTGTCATCATAAATAAATAATAAGTAAGCTCCGTATGATGGTGTACACCTGTAATCCCAGTGGCTCAGGAGGCTGCGGCAGGAAGATCATGAGTTCAAAGCCAGCCTCAGCAAAAGTAAGGCGCTAAGCAACTTAGTTGAGACCCTGTCTCTAAATAAAAATGCAAAATAGGGCTGGTGATGTGGCTCAGTGGTTGAATGTCCCTGAGTTCAATCCTCTCTGCACCCTCCACAAATGCTAAATGATTGAGGAGATAGTTTAACCTGATTTAAACATTATGATATACATGCATCAAAACATAATGTAACCCTATAAGTATATACAATTATTTTATGTTTTTATTTGTTAGTTTAAAAATTATTTTCAACTTACAAAACTCATTTTAGACTTACAGAGAAGTTGCATAAATTGTAGAGTATACATATATCTCTTAAGCAGCGTCATCTAATTTTAGCAGCTAACATTGGAGAGTTGTCAAAACTAGGAAATTAACATTATACTATATTATTAAACTAAATAAAAGGCCTAATTTGAATTTCATTCTGTTTTTCCACTAGTGCCCTTTTTTGCAGGGCCAGGATCCAATCCAGAGTTCCACACTGGTTTCAGTTATTTTCTTTTTAATTCCCCTGAAGTGTATAATAATTCCTCAGACTTTCTTTTTCATGACTTTAATTTGAATTTGTCCAGTATTATGATTGAACTGAATCATGAATTTGAAAAGAATCCCACGGAAATGATGTATGTCTTTCATGGGGTTCATTATGTCATGTCTTATTTTACTGGTGATATATAGACCTTGATCACTTGGTCAAGGTAGTTTCTGCTGGGTTTCTCTACTGTAAATTTACTATCTTTACCTTTGTAGTAAATAAATTACTGGGGAAATTAAGACTATGCAAATGAAACCTAAAGATTTTTTATTTTTCTTTTTTCCATTAACTATTAAGACATACTGATTATTCAAAATGAACATTTCTTTTTGTTGAGTCTCAGTTCAGCTTAGTATTCTTGAAATTCATTTCATCATTCAGAGTGGTCAAATGGACAAGTCCCAAATCCTGTATTATTTATTATTCAGTAGTAGTAACTAACATATTTTCCTTTGGTGCTCATCACATCATGGCAAGTTCTTAGGTCAAGACTTTGAAGTTACTTTTTTATTTTTAAGTGGATTCCAAACCCTTAGGATCTTCCTGATCTCTTTTGTTGGCCCTAGAAACTGTTGATTAGATTATCTAAAGGTTTATATTGACTTAAGTCAACTTCTTGAGGCTCTGAATTTTATACTTTCTTTTGCAACTCCAGAACTATCTGAATCTGACAAGCTCTTGAAAGTTATTATTTGGTAATCAGTAGTTAAGATTTACTTTGTTGGCATACTTAGGTGTATTTTTATAAGCCTACACTTATTCTCTTCCAGTGACTTAGGACTTTAGTAGAAAAGCAAGTTTTATATGCATATTTTAAAATCATATTGCTTTTTATATGATTTTAAAAGTCATTCTATGGAAATGACACCAATTTTTAAATTGTAGATTTTTTTTTTTTCCTTTTTAAAAGATTTTCCTGCTTTGGTGGAAGACAAAGGAAGGAGTGCTACTGAAATCTGTAGTCCCTAAAATGCTAATTGACCACATAAAAAGGCAGCTTAAGTTTTTTTCTCTGATCAAGGTAATATTAATGGATAGCTCTGCATAAACAATAGCGTGTGTTTATTTGGGTAGTAATATATTTAAATAATAATTCTGAATCTGTAGATAAGCTTTTAATTGAGACAACTTAAAGCCAAAGGCAGAGCTTTTGACAAACATGTAATCAGCCTTCAGAAAAATTGTGTTGAAGATATAGAATGACTTGGAACTGTGCTGAATAGATTACAAATGTTTAAATTTGAGATAAGATTTAGATTCCAGCTTAAGGTATTATTTGTATCTTGTGCCAAATATTGTGCTACTCTTTTAAATGTAACTGATAGCATTTAGCAAATCTTAATATACATATTTTAAAACATTGAAAAACAAATTTGTTCTCAGGGTATGTGAGAATCTAACTCTATTAGGTTGTAATACAGAGGATATTAATGGAAAATCACCATCCTTCTATTGGCTATTTCTACAGGCTATAAATTTTGATCAAATACTTAGGAGGATATAAATAGCTCTTCTAAGATCCACCTTTATAAACTGAAAGTTAAAATGCTATTGCAAATACATCTTTAGAATTTTTTCTTTGTCCTAATTCTGTAGAGTAAAACCAAAGTACACATTTATTAAACACATGAATAAGATTATGTCTGAATACTGCACTTTTGGTATCTGTAGCAGAAACATAGTTTGGAATTACATATTTAAAGATTCTGTTTCTGTTCAGTGGTGGATATTGTTACACATCCTAAGTTGGAAAACCTCCTGATCATAGATTTTGATTGAGAAGTTGTCAGTCATTGTAGCAGCTGCTTTAGACCACATTTATATTTAAATAGGAAAAAGTGATCTGTTTAGAATTTTAAAAGTTGTTGCCATGGCAAACAACTTTGCTGTCTGATCTTTTTATCTTTGCCATTGAAGTGATCTGTCTGCCTAGTCCCATGAGTGGAGAGGATGAACTGTTCGTTTGGTAAGCTTTTACTAGGAAAATGCTGAATGCTTCCTAATAGGATATTAGTTGGAGAGGCTGAATCTTTCTGAAACCATTGGCTTTTGTTAGGTATAGTAAGAATTGGTTCTTCTCAATTTAAAAACAGGCAAGATAAAGCTACAACATTTTTAAAGAAGAAAAATATGAGCCTAATTTAATAGTACTTTTGACATTCAGTGAATAACATTCAAATTACACACTAGGAAAAGAATTTTATTTGAACGAGCCTATTTCTGCAGCATGAGACAATGTAGAAATCGATCCTTTCTTTATAAAATTGTATATCTGTGTTTTTAAAAGAAAGAACATCACAGTGCCACTTGCTGCTCATTTTCGTGCTTATTCTCTTGAAAACCATGGCATCATAATCTGGTTAGTATAAGTGATCTTAAAAGACTAATTCGTTTCACATTAACTTTATTTTTATTGCATCAAATTTCTTTATAGGAAAAATGGTAATTCATCTCTTGCCAGACCCATAATTGTAGTGAATATTAACCAAAAAGTAAAGCTTAGTCTTTTTATTTGATTTTGTCATCAGACAATGTAAATTTAGAGCTGCTAGAGGGGATCTTCTCACTTCCTTGTGTGTACCTTTTTTTTTTTTTTTAAATTCATTTTTTTTATTGGTTGTTCAAAACATTACAAAGCTCATGACATATCATCTTTCATACATTTGATTCAAGTGGGTTATGAACTCCCATTTTTGCCCCAAATACAAGTTGCAGAATCACATTGGTTACACATCCACATTTTTACATAACACATATTAATGACTGTTGTATTCTGCTACCTTTCCTATCCCCTACTATCCCCCCTCCCCTTCCCTCTCATCTTCCCTCTCTACCCCATCTGCTGTTGTTTAATTCTCTCCCTTGTTTTTTTTTTCCCCTTTCCCCTCACAAATTCTTATATGTAATTTTGTGTAACAATGAGGGTCTCCTTCCATTTCCATACAGTTTCCCTTCTCTCTCCCTTTCTCTCACCCCACTCGTCTCTGTTTAATGTTAATCTTTTCCTCATGCTCTTCTTCCCTGTTCTGTTCTTAGTTGCTCTCTTTATATCAAAGAAGACATTTGGCATTTGTTTTTTAAGGATTGGCTAGCTTCACTTAGCATAATCTGCTCTAATGCCATCCATTTCCCTGCAAAATCCATGATTTTGTCGTTTTTTAGTGCTGCGTAATACTCCATTGTGTATAAATGCCACATTTTTTTTATCCATTCGTCTATTGAAGGGCATCTAGATTGATTCCAGAGTCTAGCTATTGTGAATTGTGCTGCTATGATCATTGATGTGGCAGTATCCCTATAGTATGCTCTTTTAAGGTCCTCAGGGAATAGACCGAGAAGGGCGATAGCTGGGTCGAATGGTGGTTCCATTCCCAGCTTTCCCAGGAATCTCCATACTGCTTTCCAAATTGGCCGCACCAATTTGCAGTCCCATTAGACAATGTAAATTTAGAGCTGCTAGAGGGGACCTTCTCACTTCCTTGTGTGTACCTTTTGAAGCCATTTTTTTTTTTTTTAAATTGGGACGCCTTTGTTAGTAAATGCCTCTTTGCCATTTATTCTTAATTTATATGCCTATTAATGTGTACATTGAGAAATGTCTAGGTATATTGTAAAACTAATAAATAGGTCTGACTAATTTGAAGTATTTTGTATCATCAGCTTGGCAGCTTTAAATCATACTCCAGATTTGTAATGTCATATCTTGAAATGATGTAGCTATTGTAATGATATCTACTGAGATAGAATTATGCATGTTTGGTCATCTGAGCATGTGAATAATAATCTAAATCTATTTTAAAGGTTTTGTATTTAAAATGAGAGTACTGGTTTGATACTTAAACAGTCTTTCAAATAGGAAGAAACTTTTAACCTCAGTCTCTTCCCCAGGTATTGTCATCAATTTTCAAGTTTCATCTTTTGGTTCTACTGATAGTTTGTTTTTATAGCTAATTACTTGAGAGAATTGAATATATTAGCTAAAGGTTATTTTCTAGAGAAGCATTCTACCATTGAGCTACATCCACAACCCCTGTATTCTGTTTTTTTTTAATTCGTTGTTCAAAACATTACAAAGCTCATGACATATCATCTTTCATACATTTGATTCAAGTGGGTTATGAACTCCCATTTTTACCCCAAATACAAATTGCAGAATCACATCGGTTACACATTCTCATTTTTACATAATGCCATATTAGTGACAGTTGTATTCTGCTACCTTTCCTATTCCTCCTCCCCTCCCCTCCCATCTTCCCTGTCTACCTCATCTGCTGTTGTTCATCTCTGGTCCAGCACCAACTTGGTGGCCTTGGCACTCAGTCTCTAATTGATGCTTGTTCTTCAGCCCACCTGACTGCCACTCTGCCACTTCTTGACAGGGACCAGTGGACTGACTGCATGGCTTGCCTGCTGGGGAGCCATGTCAGTTACACATTGTATACCTGTATCAGACTATCCTATGTAATTCATAAATATGCATAAATATTATGCCAATTAAAAATATTTTTGAACATATTATGTACTAAACAAGTTTACTCTAAAAGATAGCAACTACCTAAGATGAGTTTTTTTTTTTTTTTTAAGGCAGTTTCTATTCTTTTTTAGGTCCATAATCCAATTTTGAAATCCTTGAGAAATAGTCTTTTTCTTTCATTCTTTTATCCAAATATGGTCACAAATCAGATAAAATAAAGGAGTGTATCTCATTTCATTTTGAGATTCCTTTGTCTACAAGGTGAAATCTGTTAATTGGAAAATACTAATTCCTAGGTTTTTTCCCTTACAAATCTTTATTTTTACTTGCTTTTTAAAAATTGTGATAAGGTATATACATAAAATTTACCTTGTAGAGCCATTTTTAAGTTTATAGTCCTGTATGTTAAGCACATTCATATAGTTGTGCAGCCATTATTACTATCTCCAGAAGTTTTCATCATGCTAAACTAAAACTGCCCATTTCCCCTCTCCCCAACACCTGATAACCAGAATTCTGTTTGTCTATGGATTTTACTATTCTATGTACATCATGTCAGTGGAATATTTGCCTTTTTGTTCCTGATTTTTTTTAATGTCTTCAAGTTCATCTATGTTGTACCATGTATCAGAATATCATTCCTTTTTTAAGCCTGATAAATAGTGCCTTGTATATATGTATCATGTTTTGTTTACCCATCCACCCAATGCATAATATCTCTGTAACCCTGTAAAAGTACATGTCATAGATGAGAAATGTTAATTTTTCTAAAGTCCTAGTTAAGGTCTATGGTTGAGGTTTAAAAAAAAATAGTTGCTAAGAAAGATATTTCCAATAAGACCTACAGGTAGATGTTTTTGTAGAATTCTAATGTTTCATTCAAAATGACTAGCTATATATTGACCTGACTTGTTTGGTTTAGAAGGTGCTATCTTTGAATTCATTTTGTCCCAACTAAACGTCTAAGGATGTTTTTCTCAAGAGTATTTCTCTTTCCATAAAATAAGAAAATAGAGGTAAATGACTAATTTGGGTTTAAGTGTATTAAGAATTTTATAAAAGGAAGGAAAGTGAGAGATTGAAGATATACTCAACTTAATCTGGGATTGAAGTAGCTCATGTGAATTAAATTCTAAAAGAAATAAAATTTATGATATTTCTTACAAATAATATAATTCAGCTGAATATAATAAATTCTTTTATGAAGTTATTGTAGGAAATTAAAAGATATGTAAGACCTCATTATCCTAAATATTGATATTGATATCAGTTTCTTGTGTGTTTAATGTGAATTAGTTTCTCAAGGTTTTTTTTTGTCTTACGAATTTTATAAAGCCAGTCCTTATTTAATTTTAAGACTATTTTGTTTTCATTTTATTCTTCTTTTGATGAAAATGTTGGTTGTTTTTTTTTTTTTTTTTTTTTAAACCTATTCTACACTGTAGCTCCTGGTAATTGTGGTCAATTAGTTTCTGAAAGTGTATACATTTCCAACAGAATAATCCCAGTTACAATCTTGGTACACATTTATAATTGGTTTTTGGGATGCATTTGAGGTTAAATTTTCTTTTTAAAAAAGAATTAACAGACTACATTGTTTGCTTGACAAAATATATGGCAAGAGTGTAGAAAGCACTTTCAGTCCCATTAGTTTAAGATGATTTTATCTGTTGAAAGAACATATTTTCAAGAGCTAAAATTTCTAAGCCTTTTATGATATTCTGCTGCATGCTTTTCCCCCTTTACTTTACCTTAATTTATACTATTTATAATTTTGATCTACAGCAATCATGCAAAGGAAACCAACCATTCTATTCATCTAGAAGTTAGGAAGTGCCATCTGCTGTTTTTAAAAAGCAACACAATTATTCTTTTATAAAGTCAACTTAAGTTTATGAACTATGCTTGGCAGTTTAAGATGATCACCCATTTATAATATATTAATGCTTTATTTCTTCAAAAACAAACAAACAAAAAAACTGGGCTTACTGGTTCATGCTTGCATGCAATCCCAGCAGTTCAGAAGGCTGAGGCAGAAGGATTGTAAGTTTGAGGTCAGCTTTAAGCAACTTAGTGAGACCCTGTCTCAAAATAAAAAGGACTGGGGATATAGCTCCGTAGTAAAGCACCCCTGGGTTCAATTCCCAGTACCAAAAAAGAAAAAAACCCACCTCACAGATTTTCTGCAACAGCCCTAATTTCTTATAGTCAAGGACAATTTGCTCTGTATTTACTACAATTCTTTTTTAATTTTTAAATGTTTTATTAAGATGATTTCATGGGCTGGGAATGTGGTTCAGTGATAGAGCACTTGCCTAGCATGTGTGAATCCCTGTATTCCATTCCTAACACTCCAAAAAAAAAGGAAAGAAAGAGAAAGAAAATGTGATTTCTTTCAGTATATGACTTAAGGCTCATATCATTTAGTGGGGGGTTTAAAAAAGAAGCTATTTATATAAATTTATAAAAGGCTTTTCCTGGATACTATTTATTATAATTATCTTTGTTATGCTTTGTCCATTTCAGAGCTACATTAGTTTGGCTAAGTTGATACTTATTGCTCAACAGGTTTTGTATCCTAAGCATCCTGTTATCCATCCAGTCTTCTAATTGTCTTACCCTTGATAGGTGGAATAATGCCTCCCCATAAGAGGTCTATCCCCTAATCCACGGAATTTGTCAATGTTATGTCATATGACAAAAGAAAGTTAATAATAGCAGATGAGACTAAGGTTGATAATCGGCTCTCTTTAAAATAGGGAGATTATTTTGGATTATTCATATGGGCCCAAAGTAATTATTTAGGATCCTTAAATTATGGAAGAAGGAAGAAGTACTATGTGAGAAAGACTTTACTGTTTTTTGCTGACTTTGAAGATGGAAGAGGGGGCTGAATCAAGGAATGCAGGCAGACTTTAAAAGCAGAAGGCAAGAAAATGGATTCTCCCGGAGAGATCCATTTAGGTCTTCTCATCTCCAGATATAAGGTTAAAAATTTGTGTTGTTTTAAGCCTCCAAGTTTATGGGCCTTATATCTTCTTATTTTGTGCCATTTCACTTTGGTCTAGGAACATTGCCTTCTTGCTGATTGATATTGAATGTATTAGGTATGCTCCTTCCACAGGCATTTGACTTGTTCTGTCCACCTAGAACCCTTTCCTCAGATGAGCTAAATGGTTTTCTTCCTCACTTTCAACTCTTTGGTTGAATAATACTATTTTGGTGAGAACTTCTCTGCCTTTCCTGTTTAAATTTGCAGTGCTTTGTGTAGGGTGAAAGATAGGGGTTAAATTTTATTCCCTACATATGGATTTCCAGTTTGTCCAGCACCATTTGTAGAAGAGGCTGTCTTTTTTCCAGTACATGTTTTTGACACCTTTGTCTGAGGTAATGGTATTTTTGTGGGTTTATCTTTGTGTCTTATCTTCCATAGTGGATTCAAGATCTAGAAATGAATGGTCAACAAATATGAAAATATGTTCAACATCTCTAGCAATTAGAGAAATGTAAATTAAAACTACACTGATATTTCATTTCACTCCAGTCACAATGGCAGTTATTAAGAACAATAAGTAACAATAAGTAACAAGAACAATCAAGTAACAATAAATGTTGGCGAGGATATAGGGGGAAAGGTACACTCATACATTGCTGATGGGACTGATTAGTGTAACCACTCTGGAAAGCAGTGTGGATATTTCTCAAAAAACTAGGAATAGAATCACCATTTGACCCAGTTATCACATTCCTTGGTATATATCCAAAGGATTTACAATCAGCATACTACATTTATACTGCCACGTCAATGTTTATAGTAACTCAGTTCACAATAGCTAAGCTGTGGAACCAACCTAGCTGCCCTTCAATGGATGAATTGATAAAGAGAATGTGGAATATATACAATGGAGTATTACTCAGCCATAAAGAAGAATGACTTTATGACATTTGCCAGTAAATGGATGGATCTGGAGACTATCATGCTAAGTGAAATAAACCAGTATCAAAAAGTCAAAGGTAGAATGTTTTTGCTGATATGTGGAAGATAACCCACAGTAAGCAGGGAAAAGGGAAGAATAGATATTCAGTGGATCAGACAAATGGGAATGAAGGGAAGGGAGGGAGCTAGGAAAAGGAAAAGTAGTGGAATGAATCCAGAATAATTTTCTTATACACTCATATTTATATTAGCATAGTGAATCCAGTGAATCTCACCATCCTGGGAATCAAGCCATGAACCCTTGGGGCACAAATTACATCCAAATTACATCCAAACCATACCACCCTTGAATCTCTCTTGCTTTCTGTCTCACCATGTGATCTCTTTCTCTTCCACCACTCCTACCATGATACCATCTATCATATTCTGATATATCCAGAAAGCCTTCATCAGAGAATAGGGCTTTCTGGTCTTAGACTTTCAGGTTCCAGGACTGTGAGCTAAATAAAGGGCTTTTTCTTTGTAATTAAAAAAATAAAATGAAATGAAATTGTAGCGTTAACCCATCTGAGTACATTTAATTTTCAGTTTTATTTTTCTTTTTAGTATTTAGAATCTTTTAATATAACATGCAGTTTACTCATCTGAATTTTTAAACATTATCTCTCATTTCACTAGAACAATTATTTTTATTAATATGATTTTAAATGATCCAGAACAGTGCCAGGACATTACATATGGTTAATAAAACTTTGCTCAGGGAATGAATACATATTCCTGAAAGTGCTTTGGTTTGCAAGAATTGGAAAGAGTAGATGGCCCACTGTGTCCTCTTTTAATCTTCTGAGATTCCTTAATTTAAAATTAAGATTTCTCCTGAATGTGGTTTTAATGCTCTTTAATTTCTAGATTAAATGATTATTAATGTAAAATATAAATAGTTTAGCAGATTGTTTGTACTAGAAGAATTGTTTTTAATTTTATATATACTACTATATTTTTTGCCCTCATGCAATACATATCTTAAACAGAGTGGGCTTAGCTTACTTCTTAATCTTCACCATTCACATTCACCGATAGTTTATACATTTTCTGTATAAACCTTATGCTTAATATTTCAGAGGTTAAAAATGAAGGGTAGTGAAAAATCAGTCTTAAATTTTCTTTGCAACTCTGATGCTTTTATCAGATTTTTGCAAAATCTTTTGTGATTAAAATTTGTGATCATTAAATTAGAAGGTAATGGTCAAAATTAGAAGGTTTTGTTTATATACAATATTTAAATTGTATTGTTCTCTATTATGGATAATTGAACTGATTGCAAGAACTCCTTAATTGTCTCTCTGTCTCCTTAGTTCCTTATTAAAATTCTTTCAACTCTTTGCCCATTATTTTTTCTGTGGTTGAAGGAACACTGTATCCTATTTGTTTTCTTAAATGTTGCTTGCCCTGTAAGTGGTGTTTTCTGTGTAAGCAGGGAAAAGTAATGTTAGGAAACGGATTTATTCCAAATCAACCTAAAGTACTAGCACATGTGCCAAATTATTAAACATATTTAATACTGAGAACTATTTATTTCACATACTAACTAGAAAATGAAGGAATGCCAACTATTCTTCCCTGTTTTGAAGACTAGATAATATTAACTTTAACCTTGTTTCCTTTATTAATGTGGTTTACGGTGGATATGTTGTTAAGAAATTTGGACCATGATTTATTGCACTGAGTATCCATCAGGCCCCTGTGAGGGGCCACAGTGGGTCTCAGGCATTCATACAGGAAATTTCAAAAGTTAATTATCCCAGCTCATACCTACTTGAGGTCTGTAAAACAACTTTACTTTTCTTTATTTTCCCATATAGTTATTTTCAAGCAGATCTTTAAGGCATTCTATGAAGTAAATGTTTGTGTTCGGATCTTAAAATGTATTTGCATCTTAAAATGACTGTTTTTGTCTGTATTTATTCTTACCTCCCTCCTCTCTTTTGAGACCTTGCATTCTTTCATTTTCCCTGGAATATTTTCATGGTATTTATAATACTCTTCTACTGAGTCTTTAAGATTGTGCTGAAGAATATATTCATGTAGCTGCCATATAGTAACAAGAAATTCATTTTCTCTATGAATAAGAGAAATGATCCAATCATTTAGCCAAGAACACACAACCACTTCTTTTAAATCTGTAGCATTGTTATTCCCCCTTTGACTAACCCCTACCAACTTCTTTTGCCTTTTGGAATCTGCTACCACTTATTTTAATTAAGGTTTTCAGGATGAGAGATTTACTTCCCATGCTGATCTAAAGAAGGGTTGCTTTTCTTTGTCACCTCAGTAACACAGTGGGGCTTTAGATCTAAGAGAAAATAAAATGCTTTTAAGGTCACATAAAGTAGATGTAAAGTAAGATTTAAAAAAAAAAGTCTTCTAAGTTTTCTGGTCACTGAGATTAGAAGCAAGAGTGATGGGAATGGTACAGTGCTAGCTGGGTAAGAGATGTCATTTTGATTATTGTTCAGGACTTTTCCTGCCTTCTCCTGTGGAAAAGGAAATTGTAGGATAACTGCAAAGCAGTATCTCAGAAGGCCAGACAACAGGCACTAATAGGTCTTTCTCTGTGAGTTTCTATACAGGCTCTTCTTTGTAGTGTTATTTATTTATTTGCCCTAAATATGGTGGTCTTTATTTCCTCATCTAAGAGGGTTTTCTTGTTCTGGCACTCAAAAAAAGCATCCTTTAAAAAAAAAAAACTAATTCATTTTGCTACTGCTTTGATTTTGTTCCATCTCTTTTATATTTTATCCTATTTATTCCCTCCTCAATCTACCAAGATGTGAGTTACACTCATTTTGTTTTTTTTCATTTTGTACTTTAATTCAATTAACATTGAACACAATTCTCTTGAGGCACCAGATTCATAAGAGCATGAATCCATTATCTTAAAGATAATTGTGGTTTAATTTTTTTCTTCCCTTTCTTTCAATATTTTGACTCAGTATAGAGTAGAACTACATTCACTATTGAAACTTTGTATGTGCATGTTAAATAAAATCATGTTAATAGTATTTTCTTTTTTTTTTAAATTGGGGGCAGACACTTTATTACGTCATATACTTAAATCCCAAGTATGCCACTTCCGTTGGAAGAAGCTTAAATTTTCAAGACTGTTTTTTCAACTGCAAAATGGAGATAAGATTTGTTTTGCGGAGTTGTTATATGAATTAAGTATGAAAATGTATAGTTTGGCCTTTTCAGACATTAATGTATCAGTAGAAGAGGATAAAAGTATGTCCAAAGTACTCTTTTTAATAAAAGGTAGATTTTACTAATTGAAATGAGTAAGTATTCTTTGAGCCTTAAAAGATTAGGTTGTAACTATCTGGAAAAATTTCCTGTCTTGAGTAACTTATACTTTGAAAGTTCAGGTTACATGGAATTTTGTAGTATTTTAATTTTCTGAGTCTTTTATGTACTGTGTAGGGGAGGAAAAATATCTTTTCTTTTTGTCCAACTTAGGTTCATTGAATGGGGTCAGATTAATAGGAAAGAGCATACAAATTTATTTAATACAGGTTTTACATAAACACTGGAGCTTTCATAGAAAAATCAAGACTGAAACAGCTGAACCTCATGTGTTTTTATGTATGTTTTTAGGTGTGTTGAAGTGAAAGTTTGTGGAAATTGTCATAGAATAAAGAAAAAGTATGAGCTAAATATAATTAACTGGAGGTGTCTGGCAAGGCCTATTGGTTCAAATTCATCTGCATCCTTCTGCCTATGGGGGTGAGGATACTGCTTTCCTCAAGGTGCAGGGAGAGTACCTCTCACTGAATCTAGGGCCTCTATCAAGGGAAGATCAGAAAATCTTTATTGTACATTCTATTTCTCAAATTCCTTCAGCTTAAATATTCAATGCCAGGTGTCATATTTTCAACTGGCATAATCTATATGATTGCAGTTTTTCTTGATTCAGGTTGGTATACTGGTGTTTTCCAGGTACACAGTAATGTTCCTCAGATAATTCAGTTTTACACATTTTTTCAGTGTACTTTATGTATGTGTATCAGGTGCTGTATTTTCAACAGGCTTTCCTCAAAAGCTTTTTAATACTCTTTGATAACAGGTTCTATTTTTAATTTATGCAAACATATTTAGAAATCTAAAGACCAGCAGGACTTGGGAAGGAGAGCCCCTATATCTGTGACACTTTTTTAAAAATCTGTGTGGTGTTTATAGAAATATGTTATACACATACACCCACTTTACCTTTTATACTTAAAAAATATTTTTCTTAAGCTTTGACACTGGCATATTCATTGAAGGTTGTTCCTTAGCTTGTTTTTTAACACTGAGGAAACCTACAGGAAAAGCTTCCAAGGGACTTGAGGCCCTCACAGGTGATAGTTTATTACTGACTGAAAACATGAGCCAATGCCAAGTCATCTCTGTCTGAAGTCACTTCCTCATAAGTAATGAGCTGTGATTCTCAGCCTTCTAGATAGAGAGAAATGAACTCTGGAGCCAGGAAGCAAGGAGGAAGGAGGGACATCCTCAGGGGCTTAAATAGGCATAAATGTCTTCAACCTGACCTCTGAGCAGAAAGATCAGATTGCCTGAGGAGTGTAAGACTTCCCTTGACACTGCCTACCTTGTAGCATAAGTCAACTCAAAGAGGATTTTCAGTGTCATTCTGAGCCAAAAGCTATTTTAAAGCCAATGATATATGTGTTTTGGATATTTCCCACTTCATTCCAGCCAGAGACTGAGATGATACAGAGCCCACCCTTGACTATGTCTGTTGTAGAGTTGGAGTTGGGGTGGGTATAGCCTGGTGCTGTGAGACCTTGTCTGCATGTAGTAGCCACAAAGAACACGGTTAATCCCATGAGCCTTGTATTCTCTGGCCCAGCTCCTCTCCTCCTGGTGAAGCATCAGCTGTGTCTCCTTGAGATCCATTTCCCTTTCTGGGAGGTGAGGCCACAAGAGAGGTTAGAGATTGATAAATAGCAAACCCTCTTATAGGAATTGTGGTACAAGAGGAGTTGTCCCAGTCCCCTGGCTCGGGTATCCCTCAGGGAGAATTTCTCATAGGCTCAGAAAAGAAACTGGTTAAAATAGAACCCACATCTTTTTCCTGTGTTACAATCTGGACCTACAGGACCCCTTATGAGCTATAAGGAGGTAGTTTTAGGACACATAAGAGGTACACAGCAGGAACAGACCAGCAGCTTGCTAGTTATACCAAAATATTTTGACTGAGCCTATGGACAGTACCCAAATTGGCAACAGTTTCAAAGGGATTTATGAGAGAATGCAGTGGTAAAATGGGGGCAACCTATCCCTCAGGGTCTTTCTTCCCCTGTATTGAAAGACTGAGGCTATGAAATTGTTGAGATAGAAGGAAACACAAATGTAGCCCTACCATTGCTCTCCTGAATGCAGTACAGGATAACCAGCATATTTTATTTCTCTTCATATAGCAGTTCTTGTACAACATAGAAGTGACATGAAGAGTAGAGGGGATTAGATTTGGCCACTAGGATGAGATTGAGCTGTTAGAAATTGTAGGTTTGTCTAAAAGAGAAAATGAATGAGAGGCTTTTGGGAGCATACTTGTTTATGGAAACCTCAGGTTTGTTATCCTATTTATTGATTTAATGTATTTCTTTAATATCTATTGGAACAGTTATGCTCTGGCAATAACTGCTAGATAAATTCTGGGGATATATTTGCTAACCAGGATAGATAGACTTAGTGCTTCATTGGAGTTTACATTCAGGGATAGCAAAATAAGTAAACATAGAGTAATTGTGCTATGAAGAAAACAACAGAGGGCTGGGAATGTGGCTTAGCTGTAGAGCTCTCGCCTAGCACATGTGAGGCCCTGGGTTCGATCCTCAGCACCACATAAAAATAAATAAAGATTGTGTCCAACAACAAGAGTTAGGGAGACTATTTTAGTTTTGGTGAGCAGGGTTCTCTCTGAAAATGTGATCATACGATGATGATAAGTTACTGTACCAGTAGTGTATTGTTTATTAAAATAGTAAGGTAAATTACTCAGATAACTTTTCCACAGAAATTAATGAAACATACTGGGTAAATGAAAAGATAACCACTTTTTGCTTGACAGCCTGTAACTAGTTAGGGACTAAAAAAGAGATATAGGTTAATGCTGATCAAAAAAGAATTAAATGGAAAGAGCTTTTTTAAAAGAAATTAACAGAAGTATGGCCACAGACTGACTTTGATACATATTTGCATCAGATATAGAGCACAGTTTGGGGGTGATGATCCACTCTTTAGTAATCCCTAAAGCAAATGTAATACTATACAAATGAAGCACATTACCCAAGACCTCAGTGAACCCCTACAAAGACATTTTCAAGCAAACAGACATCATAAAACATCACTATCTCAATTATGGCTAATAGTAAAGCATATGAAGAAACAGACAACTGAACAAGAACCAATGAGAACAGACAACAGAATCAGAACTCCATAGACTTCATATATTGAAATTATTAGATATAGGTTTAAGACAACTCTGCTTATGAATTATGACACACCTGAAAATATTTGCAAGGAAATCATAAAAAGCAACATAGATTTAGGAACCATACAAAATTTAGAAATGCAAACCACAATAACTGAAATTGAATGAACCCGCCGGTTCTTCTGCCTTTTTTCTATAAGTTTGTATCAAATGGTCTCTGCTTCTGAAACATTCTAAAAATTGGGCCATATATAAATACAGCTCTATGAAGGCCTTGGAGAACTGGGAGTATAGCCTGGACTTGAGGGCCTGTGGTTCTCGAGAAAAAAGAGACTTATAAAATGAATCACTATTCATTTTAGTTTTTTCCTTGAGGGCATTTTTCCAATTCTTGTGCTGGTTGGAACTAAGCAGAAAAAAATTTTTTTTTATGACTAAGAAGTCCATAGAGGCCAAATGCTGGAGTGGAGAGAAGTATAGAGCATTGAATATTCTTTTCATATCATCTGCATTAAAAATTCTCCCTCAAGTATGGTAGAATTCCAGGGCCAGAGAAAATTCCAGCAAACTTGGGGGGATACAGATTAAAATTGAAATCCATCAGGCACTAGTAGTATGTAGCACACTGAAGCCATTATCTTAAAAAGTACTTAATTTCCAGAATGTTTTCATGTGTATGATTATATTGCTTATGAGAAGTAAGGATGAAAGTTATGCTATGATTATTCAGTTATGCTAGTAAGTATACCACAATAGTTTGACTATAAACATTAACTTTTATGTTTCTGTGTTTTACAGTTAACAGGTTTTTCATTTTGTAATAGTAACCAACTTTTAACAAATTTTAACTTGTTAAAAACCAAAAGCTAAATGAAAACTCCAAGGATAGAATAGTTCTTATAAAGCAAACAATCAGTGCCCTCATACTTAGGTACATAAGAAATGGAGCTAATTTACATTGGATGGCTTAACATCTTATATACAGGTAGTTAGTTATGGGGGATGCATTGGATTAGATGTTAATGAATGCTGACTTTAAAAAAACAATTTTAGAACTAAGGAATGTTAAAGATCATATTGTCCATAATTATAACAGAAACTAAGCAATTAAATGTCTGTTTGCATTTCTTCCCAAATACTATGCACAGCGTATCTTCCAACTTTTGATTTTGAGTCTAAACCCCAGAAACTTGAAGATGAATAATTTCCAAATTATGCCCACTTTTAATTTGGAAAAAAAAGCACTGGAGCATTTGGCACCAGACATCAAGTGAGTAGCTTTAACATGAAAAAACTTAATGTTCCAAAAATGATCCCAAAAGTAGAATGTGTGCTGAAATAATAGATTGTTGGGAATGTCTAGCATTGTACACTTAAAAACTTATGAGAGTTTGTCATGTTTTGCTCTGCATTTTTTTTTTTCTACATTTACTTTATAAAGCATTGCAAACATTTTACCTTTTATACCTTTCGTGTACTTCAGCTATGTAACACAGTGAGAATATACTCATTTTTGCACATGGGAAACTACTACCTTGTTTGCTATGTTAACTATTAAAACAATTTTAACAAATTTATCCACAGTTTCTGTTTCAGAGTAGCATGATGCTCATACCATTTTAGTTATTTGAAATTTAAAGTTATTTGAGATATCAGTCACTCATCCAAATTGCAGTCTGCTACATTAGTTTCAGGGGTTTTCCTTGTTTTCAGCAGGTACCAGAAGCCTTATATAAGCATGAAGGGAAAGTATGCTTATTCAAATGGACATAACTCTGATAATCTTATTATATTACTTTGAGGAGTAGAAAGTATAAATGAAAAGTTAGAGCAAAAATATTTTAAAATAGCAGCCAGGTGCAGTGGCACATGCCTGTGATCCCAGTGGCTCCTGTGGCTCAGGCAGGAGGATCTTAGTTCAAGGTCAGTTAGCCACTTAGCAAGGCCCTAAGCAACTCAGGAGACCTTGTTTCTAAATAAAGTATATCTATTAAAACAAAAAGGTCTGGATATGTGGCTAAGTGGTTAAGTGTCCCTGGGTTCAATTCCTGGTACACAAAAAGTAAAAAATAATTAAATAGTTATTTTCCTAAACTACACTCAAGTGTTTGGTGAGGACAGTTAGGAGAAAAGAGGTACTGTATGCAAATACTTTTGAATTTGCTGCTGTACACAAACAGTTCTTCATATCCATTGTTTATCTCTTTGAATGAAGTTCCTGTCTCCATAATATACCCATATAATTTCTGGGTTAATTTATGTTGAATCATGAGATTCAAATCTTTATTTGCTTTTGGGAAACAAAGTTTGGTTTAATGTTTGTTTTCCAAATTTTCCTTGCCTTGACCTCTACAATATGGACTCTTTGCGAAGGAGGAAAATATGAAATCTGTATTTAATGTAACTTTAGATATTTTCTTTTAAATGCTTAAAAAATATCCAAAATAATTTTGCTCTGAAAATTAATTGAAAGAGGCTGATGGTACTTAGAGCTAGATTTAAAGTACTTTAAAAATAAAGTATAATAAAAAAAGAAACTGAGTAACAGTTTTTATTGTATCAATTCCTGTTAATAGTTTTTAATAACATTTGCTTCTAAATATTTTGATAGATGAAAAAATTTGTATCTGCTTAGACTTTAAAATGTTAAACCTGTTTCAATCTCTATGTAGTTCATTGTTCTTACATAAAATTTTTATTATTTTCCTACACAAAATTCTTATTCTTCGTCCTTTCAAAGAAATAATTATTTATTTTCCCTTTACCACTGAATACCTTGTATAGTCCACTTTTTGGTCACTGACAACCCAGAGAATCCTTGTTTGGGGGTCAGTTGGGAATTAATATTTAGTCTGGAATTTAGTCTGGAATGTAGACAGAGTAGTAGTTCTCTGACTTTTTAGTAGTGAAATTCCTTAAGTAAAATCTTGCATAAAGTTTAGTATGTATAAATGTAAGACACTTAAACTTACTGTGCTTTTAAAACAGAGGTAGTGTTTGGGCTCTACCTACTTTTGTGAGAAAGGGATGTGTTTGGCCTAAACTTCAAGGGCTTTGTGGATCCCAGTGCAGACTAAAGGAGTGGGTGTTTAATTAGTGCTGTGTCGAGTGAAGAAGGATCTTTGAAAAGGAAAAACATAGGCTTAATGCCTCATAAGTTTTGAAGAATACTTGATTGGTTATAGCTATTTCTTAGAGATAAAATTAAACCAAAAACTGTGTAGCATTTATTTTTTCTGTTTTGTGGTAGGTATGAAATTAGTTGGGGCAAAGATTTAGGAGGAAAAAAGTGCAATAATGTTTATAGAGTCTTGAAGTTGGATGGAAGCTTATCTTTAGTATTCATACTAGATGAGATTTTATATGCAGTAAACCAAATTTGAAAAATAATTTTTGAGAGGCTAAGTGTATACAGCTCAGTGGTAGATCACTTGCCTAGCTTGTGTGGTGGCCTGAGTTCCATCCCAGGGCACTACAAAATGAGTGAATAAATAAGTAAGTAAAAAACTACTTTTTGATTACTTATAGTATTCACAAATAAAAGATATTGAGGTGTTTTTCTCCTTTTTATGGAATAACACTACAAAATTGAGTGCTTATATTACCATTGACCCATTTTATCAAATGAGCTCAGGTATGCATATTCTGGTTTGCATTAGAACAAAAAAAGTCGAATTTTGTATTTATTTCTATGCTTTTCTGTCAAACTTTGTTTGATGCTGTTACCTTTATAGACATTGTCAAACATATAATTGTTTTTTAGTCAGCAGCCAGTGTTTTGTATTTTTCAGCAATGTGGTTAAGGACAGTGTTCTATTATGCCACCAGACATAATTCCTTCTAGATTCAAAAAGATTGAATAATTGCTAATACATAATAACATTTAACTTTTTAAGATTTTGTTATGATTTGATATGAGGTGTCCTTCTTCCTCCTTTATGTGTTAATGTTCAGTGGGTAAATGATCAGATTATAAGAGTTGTAACCTACTCAGTGGGTTAATCTGTGTGATGGATGAATGATTTGAAAGGGCTACTGTACTGGGTGATAATCTATAGGCAAGCAGGGTATGATGGAAAGAAGTAGGTTCTGGGGTGGGGGGTGCCTTTAGGGTTTATATTTTGTCCCAAGTACCTTACTCTTTGCTTGCTGGCCACTATGAGCTGACAGCTTTGCTCTATCATGCCTTTACCTACGGCCCAAAGCAATGAAGTCCAAGGACCATGGATTGAGACCTCAGAAACTGTGATCCCAAAATTAACTTTTCCTCCTCTAAGTTATTCTTGTCAGGTATTTTGGTCACAGGAATGGAAAACTGACTAACAGATGTAATATGGTTATATGTCATTATTTAATAAGGAGATAAATGCATAAATAATATAAATATTATTAATTTAAATTAACATAAATATATAAATATTATTTATAAGGTTTTATAAAAGGAATATTTACTTTGTATCTGAAGAATGACTAAATAAAATTTTATGTACCAATTTGAGTGTGTTCCCTGAACTATTTCAATGCATAGTTTGATAAAAGAATAGAAAATAAAAGTATCCTTTCTAACAGTATTGGCAATGGACTCAGGATGAACAGTAAAGGTGTTACAGATAGATAAGAATTTCAAAGACTATTAAGAGCTACAATGAGATTTAGAAGTCACATAGTCCACCAGTATAGAAATCCATTCCATATTGTTTTTGATGGACAGGAATCTATTCTCTATCTAAAGTTTCTAGAAATGGTGATTTTAGTAAAGGATAATATATTTCAGTTTTTAAATATATCTTAACTATTAAAAACGATTATTGGAAATGATTAGTTGAGCTAAAAGTACTTTTTATTTTCCATTCTGTGGTCCTGGTTGTGACCTCTGGAATTAAAATTTCAGCCTTATCTAATCTGGCCTCCCCAGGATGTCATTTGGCATATTTAAAGATATTATTATGTCTCTTTAGTATGCTTTTTTTCCCCTTTGCACCAGTATCTTTTTAAGTTGGTAAATTTTGTTTAATAAATCTCAAATTCAGAGGGATTATCATAATATGAATTTCCTTTTGCCCAATAAGAGGCAGAATCCTCTTCTGTATATGTTAGTTTTGTCATTTTACTTTAGTTTTTCGTGTTTTATATCTTGAGAACTACTGTGGAGTACCTGATCCTGTAATTACCCTGAATGTTCAAATAAGTCAGTTATGATACCCTTATAAGCAAAGAAATTATTTCAGTCTATTTTTGTGCATTTAAATAATTGATTCTTAATGTTTAAAGATACAGCAAATATTAAGGTATCGCCATTGAAAATATTAACTACAGTTAAAAAAATGATATTAGAAGTTCAGTGATTAAATAAATGTCAGTGATTGACACCTTAGGATTGTAGTTCAGTTGTGGATTCAACAAAGAACTAATTGGTGTATATTTTTGTAGCCTCCATTAGTAATATAAACAAAATAGGGAAAAAAGGATTCTGGGAAGACAGTAACAATTGGGTAGAGGCATTAATGACAAAGTTTTAAACATTTGCCTCTAATGTTTTTCTAAACCACTCAGAAATTATACAAGTGCAAGATAATTTGTAGTGCTCTTTCATTGTAAATCATTTGTTGGATATTTGATCATTCAGATGACTTTAGTGGCATGTTTAAAAGATTCCCTTTTACAAGGTGAACTGAGATGTTCTTAAAAAAAGTAATTAGTGAAAGACCTCATGTGTCGATTCTTATTCTCCTAATCATGTTACCAAAATTTGGTGTATTTGGAAGAATTCTCCAGTGAAATAACTTTTTTCCTACAAGTAAAACTTTGGAAAAAAATGGATTTCTGTTAGCAATTTTTTGAGCAGTGGAGATTCTTTGCTTTTTTTTTTTCCCTATGTAAGGAATATCCTATTACATATTTGATTTTGTGTAAAAAATAGGAATTTCATTTTATTTTTAAAATTTTTTAAAATTTTATTTATTTTTAATTGATTTTTTAATATATGATAGCAGAATTACAATTCATATTACACCTAGAGCACAATTTTTCATATCTCTGGTTGTATATAAAGTATATTCACACTAATTTGTGTCTTCTACATGTACTTTGGATAATGATGTTCATCACATTACACCATCATTTCTAACCCCCCGGCCCGTTCCCTTCCCTTCCCACCTCTCTGCCCTATCTAGAGTTCGACTATTCCTCCTGTGCTCCTCCTCCCTATCCCCCTATGAATCAGTCTCTTTATATCAGAGAAAACATTCAGCATTTGTTTTTTGGGGGTTGGCTAACTTCACTTAGTATTGTCTTCTCCAACTCCATCTATTTACCTGCAAATGTCATGATTTTATTCTCTTTTATTGCTGAGTAATATTCCATTGTGTATATATGCCATTTTTTTTTTATCCATTCATCTATTGAAGGGCATCTAGATTGGTTCCACAGTTTAGCTATTGTGAATTGTGCTGCTATAAACATTGATGTGGCTGTGTCCCTGTATCATGCTGTTTTTAAGTCCTTTGGGCAAGACCGAGGAAAGGGATAGCTGGGTCAAATGGTGGTTTCATTCCTAGTCATATTTTAAATATTAAGTAGAATGGAAGATATTCTTAACTTGTTATGAAACTAAATTTTATATAAACATTTTAATGAAATTCTTGGATTACAATTGGTAGGTTTTTTATAATAGGCTATTTTGCATCCCAGTGAAATTTGAGGAAATGCTTAGTGGTTTTTTTTGTAATGTTTTCTATTACCTTGAAATGCATTACTAATGCCTAGGGATAGTAGTGAATTAATGAAAAATTTTAGCATTGACATAATGTACTCAGCTTATTTTTTGCTACATGATATTTAGAAGACATTTAGTACTGCTGTGAGCCTTCAGAGTTGCTGAGTTAGTTCACTATTATAGCACAAGCCAGATATTTAGGGAATCATTTATAAAAGGCATCAAAGTAAATAATGAACACAGAACATTTAGAAGTCAAAGGGACCTGGTTTGCATACATAGACAGTGCCTGCCAACTGATTGATGAGGCCTATTACTCTGAGATTGTATTTGTTAAGGGAATACTTCAGTTATTATATGCAAATACAATAGCCAAAATCATTATAGATTTTAGTTAAGTAGAATGGCCAAGGTGAAAATTCTGAATAAAATAAATTAAATCATTTCTTTATATTGATTCATTCATTCCACATGAAATTATTAAAGTTTAAGATTGCTACTTAAGACTGGGGTTGTGGGTCAGTGGTAGAGTGCTTGCCTAGCATGCATGAGGTACTGGGTTCAATTCTCAGCTCTGCATATAAATAAATGAATAAAATAAAGGTCCATCAACAACTAAAAAAAAAAATTGTAAAAAAAGATTGCTACTTAAGGTCATGCTATGAATATTCTAACTACCAACTAAAGTTTCCATCTATTCAGTTGGTTCTTATTAACATTTCTATTAAAGTTGACCTTCAGATATGTGATAAGATACTAGTTTAATCCCTTTATTAGCAATAATGAGTTATTATTGGCATCGTTTTATTTAATTCTTCTAGTGCTTAGAGTCATTGTATGGTTGCTAGTACCTTTTTCCTCTGCAGTATGGATTGAGTGAAATCACTATCTTATGAAAAGTGTTTTAGACTGGGGCTTTTAAAGTAATTGGATGATGGTTTCCTTTGCATAGGAAGAATTCTTTTTAAACAATTACATAAGGGCTGGAAATGAAACTCAGTGGTAGAGTGCTTGCCTACTATGCATGAAGCCCTAATTATAATGATCCAAGTAATGGGCGCGTGCGCGCGCGCGCGCGCGCACACACACACACACGCACACACAAGACATCAAGCTAGAAGGCATTAAAGATTAGAAAATTACTGTGTACAGTATTGCTGGTGTCCAAATGGTTGCTACTACCTCTGTTATACACAATGTGTATTGTTTTCCCATCCCCTAAAAGTGCATATGATACAATAAGCGTAATTATTGAATTCCCATAATCTTTGGAAAGTAGGAAGAAAAGGTAAGTGGGCTAAAACTAAATGCAATCTCAGACATTGAGGAAGTAGCTAAGAAAATGGGAGTAGGTGGTCTTGCTATTGTGGTAGCCTCCTGACATACAGTGGGCTAGTACATGTGAACGTAGAAACCGTATTTCATTTTTTACGGTTGCCATGGAGATCATACACACACACACACCATGTAACATTTTTAATGTCTGTATATTTATAATACTCAGCATTTTTTCTTCTTCTCCATAAATCAGGGTGTATTAGTCAGCTTTTGCTAAATTGTGATAGCAGACAACTCCAAAATTGCAGTGGCTTATTTCTTTTCATATTATTTATACAGTATCTGCTGTGACTGCTCTGTGCTCTCACCATTCTGAGACCTAAACTGCAAGATAGGGGGAAAAATGATGGGAGAACTTGTCTGATGGCTCTTAAAACTCCTTTTTTTTTTTTTTTTTTTTAATATTTATTGTTGGTTGTTCAAAACATTACATAGTTTGCTCTTAAAACTTCTGCTTGGAATTGGCATGGGGCACTTTTACATTTCATTGGTAAAGGAGGTCAAATTGATAGTCCTTCTATAGGATAGGCTCAGGATCACAAATATTAGAACTGAATATAATCTATCATGTAGTGGTCAACATTTCTCTCTCTCATCTTCTATTAACCTTTGCCCACACTCTTACTCTTTATGGTGAAGAAGTACAAATTTTTTTTTAGTTGTATGTGATTCTTGATTTTCTTCTTAATTTCTGTTTACATATTAGAAAATAGGAATTAGGAAGTAACATTAAAATTGGTGACCCTGGTAATTATAGAGAAATCAATTTGCATAGTTTATCATGCCATTCATACCCATCTGATGACTTCATCTAGTTACTACAAAAAGAAAGTTAACAGTAGTGTAACTTATAAAAAAATAATCTGTCATCTTCTCCTCTTGTATAGAGTAACTTTCTGATGATTAAGGAAACAATAGAGAAACTTGGAACAACATATTGTACATGTTTGTATCTTGTGTTGGTATTTTCATAAGTAGACTAAAAGTAGAGGTTTGCTTTTGTATTCATATGACTATAAATGTGAAATCTTTTGAACTACCAAAGATTTTAAAGTAAGAGTTCTTATTTAAAGTTGAATAAAAGCACATAAAAGCACAGATTTCCATACCTTCACTTTGAAAAAGTAATAAACAATATATATAGTTATTTTTACTGTTAGGTATTTGTTTTTTGTGTTGCCTTCAAAAAGTTAACCTGAATTCTCCATTTAATTCTTAGTTACTCTGTAGAAACATTACTGTGACTATGTGAACTAATGTTGGTGTATTGTGTTTGTATCATAACAAAATATTCTGCCTGTTCCTGATCAAAATGGATGATATTTTTACATAATGTTAGTCAAGCATTTGTTCTTAGCATTTGTGAAAGGGCATTACTTTAATTTTAGTGGGTATCTGTCACACAAATTTAGTAATAAACTGCTAAAAATACAAATCATTGTACTCAGGAAATTATCAAGGATAATTATAAGTTCTTTTTTGAAAAAAGCATACCTTTTAATATATCTTAATTTAGAGGCCCTATGTTATTTGTAGATTGTGGACTTTTGCTTTTTTAGCACCAAAATAGTTCTCTGCATTCTTTGATCATTTTCCCTCATCTTGAGATCCTCCTGTGTCAGCCTCCTGGGTTGCAAGAATTACAGGTGTGAGCTATTGTGCCTGGTTTAACTAGATAGCTTTTTTATTTTTTGTTTTGAGGGTTTTTTTTTTTAATCTTTCATGATTTTAGTTAAAAAGTTAACATTTCAAATGTTGTGTTGTAATAATAAATGCTGTGTTTGGTTCTAGACTAATTGAAACAGAATGTTGTTTTACTTGCTACAATCCTTTCTCTAAAATCACTAAATTCCAACACTCATTTTGTATCATTGCAGGTTACATCCTATTAATCCAAAATATTTGTGGAAAGTAAAATAATTTTAATTCATCTTACTTTTTAAATATTATTTTTAAGGTTTTGTAGCTTCTCTCAATATGCAAAGAATTTGAAGCAAATTGTGGGGAGGGGAATGGAGTCCAGGCTACCAAAAAAAAAAAAAAAAAAAAAAAGAGAAATGTAAAGATGAAAGGAAAAAACCATATATAAACCATAAAGTCCTCATTATTTATTGTAGATAACTTTAAGAAAGCAAAAAAAAAAAAAGTTTAGAAATTTTAAAATGGCTTTTGCATTTTTGTGTTAAGTATTATGTACTGCCTCATTAAGAATGCTAGATTTTCTGCTTAGAATTAGAAACATTATTAATAAATATGAATGATGAATGCAAGGGACTTTTGCTTCTGAGATATGAAATTACAAAATGATGTGAGATAGTCTATATAATGACATAATGATAGAATGTTTTTCTTAGTGCCTGTCACATATCTAGTGATATTTTTGCTACTTTTCGTGGGGAGATATATTCATGCTCTAAATAAGAAAAAAAAAATCATGAAATAGATAAAGTGGTAATCCAATTAGAACACAAAATACCAAAGATTGGTTTTACTTTTACTATTTAGTAAATAAAATATAATTATATTAGCATTTTATGTGTAATACTAAAGACAGGCAGATGGCCAAGTTTATCTAGGTCATGAAATAATGGAACTCACAGATTACATCAGAAATTAGTATATGAATATTACCAAACTCTTGGTAGCATACATCTATAGTTCTTTATAACTAAAAATAACATGGCTTTACAGTTTGCAATACACTTCTATATGCATTGTCTCATTTAAGAAAACGCATTTAGAGAAGGATTTGAGAGTTTGTGTGTGGTCCCAAGTTACTTATTTTTCTCTCTTAATGAGAGAACCCATGACAGCACTTAAGAGTTGATGCTATTAAGCAGGATGGTAAGTTATACTGTTCTCAATAAATCAAATCCTTTACTAATTCTTGTCTTAAATTCAGAAGTAATGTTTTCTTCTAGGAATTTCACAGAAAAAAGATTTTCCTCACTAAAATAACCAACAAGGATCCAGAGAATATGAGTTCCAGTGTCATTGCCCCCACCTTCCCTTACCTCTGCTTCATTTGTGGCTACCTGCACATTGGAAATGAGCCTCAAACCCCTCAAATGACAATCCTATCAGTCGGAATAGATTTTCCTTCCCAGTTCTTCTCTGCTCAAATTGTATGTAAGCTTTCTTATACTTACATATTCTAATTTATCCTTAATAACATTGACAGTCTTTTACCTAGCTAGTATCCCTTTTTTGGAAGTTGTCTCTGCTTGTAATTTTTCAGTTTTGTAGTGTTATGTTTTACTCCCAGCAACCTGAACCTATCTAATACTTATGTCTTAGGGTCTTAACAGTAAGAACCTACATACTATAGACCTCCATAGTGTCTATAAAGTGAATGAAAAGTTCTTTTACTTTTTTCATGCATAATTTGTAGATGTCCCCCCCACAAAAAAAAAAAAAAAAAAAAAACATGATCAACATTTTATTCTTTTTTTTTCTTGATATTGGGAGTTAAATTAGAAAACACATGAGCTCTATCTGCCCTCTTAATAAACTTTTTAAGAGTACAATATTATTAACTGTAAGCACAATGTTGTATAGCTCTCTAGAATTCTATTATTTTTTGTGACTGAAATTCTATCCTCATTGAATAGCATCTCCCTATTTTCTCCTTCTGTAAGCTCCCAGCAACCACCCTTCTATTCTGTTTCTATGGGCTTGCATATTTTAGATTCCCCATGTAGTTGGTATTCTTCTTATATTTGTCTTTCTGTAGCTGGCTTATTTCATTAAGCATAATGTTTTTTAAGTTTAGCCATGCTATTACAAACGGCAGAATTTCCTTTTTAAAGGCCGAATAATATTCCATTGTACATATACACCACATTTTCTTTATCTATTTGCCCTCTGATAGACAATTAGGTGGCTTCTTTGTCTTGGTTATTGTGAATAATGATTCAGTGAATATGGGAATATAACTATCTCTTGGAGATAGTGATTTTATTTTCTTTGTGTACGTGGAAGTAGGAGTGCTAGATTATATGAAAATTTTATGTCTATTTTTTTTTTTAGAAGAATCTCCACATAGTTTTCCATAGTGACTATACAGTGAAATTGCTCTTCTTATTTCTC
Source organism: Marmota flaviventris (assembly GCF_047511675.1). NCBI lineage: Eukaryota > Metazoa > Chordata > Mammalia > Rodentia > Sciuridae > Marmota > Marmota flaviventris. The sequence goes on from NC_092507.1 coordinate 73,360,694, forward strand.
TGTAGCTTTTCTTGGTTTTGCTCACCTAGGGTATGACAGTTTCTTAACTGGATTCTGAAATTCTGATAAAGTTGTTTTCATTTATATTGTTATGTTGGTGTTTCTTTGAGTTAAGAAAGGCTGAGAGTTTCTACTGTATGTCACTTTAGCATTTCACTCTTAATCCTATAAGCAATGAACACTAATGAAGCACCTACTATATGCTAAGCTAGAAACTTGGGTTACAAGATAAGTCAATGTAGTCATTGAGGGTTTGGAAAACAGATTTATAAATTGTAAATAAATGTGAAAAATAGAAACAATTATTTTAAGTAACAATGTATAGAGGAAGGATATCTTCAAGAATGTGTAATTTGAGCTGGACCTTAAAGATGGAGTAGGAAGTTTAGAAGGGCATTCAAGAGGAAAAAATATTCAGAGTATGGGGAACAATAGAAATCTACTAATAGGAGATAGGGAGAAATCTACTGAGGAGAAGGAAACAACACATTTAGAGAATAAACTCAGATAAACTTAGAATAGTAGATTAGGTCAAGAGTACTAAAGTATTCATTTGCCAAGCTAAGAAATTTTGTTTTTTATCTGTGGCACAAAGTTTTCATTATTGTTTTAATATGATCAAAATCAACAATTTCTTTTGCATAATAATCCTATTGCTCTTATGTAGTATGAATAACAAAGTTATTGCTTTGGGGAGAACCAGTTGCAAAGTCTAAATTAGAGATTTGAAAAAGAAAGGTAAAACTATTACAGTGACCTTATAGATGGAAAAACAGGACTTGACAAAGATTTCTGGGGTGAAGCCAAGAATTGCCAACCAAATGAAAATAAGAATTAAAAGAGATGAGAGGTGGCTTAGGCAACCATACGAGATTACTAGAGGCATGGAAATGGAAGATAACATAGAAGCAAAGTAACAACTAGAGATTTTAAGATATCAGAAGTTGAAGCATTATGTAATAAAACTTAAATTTCTATGCTTGCTCTAATTTCCAAGTTTTGTGGAGACATCAAAATGAAAGAAAGCTGAGAATGAAATAAACAACTAATTAAATACTTGTCCAAACTGATTTGAATTATATGCCAAGTAAACTCAAAAAGCATTTATTTCACTCTAATGCTACTCTGCCTGGCTTTGCTCATTAAAGTTTCTACAAGAACATATACCTATGTTTTGCATCTTATAGCATTATTGTATTCTGCAGCAGATATGACCAAATCAGAAAGGAATTCCCAAATTATACAAAAAAATGAAAATTTTGTTATTTGTAATCAAATTTATATTTCCTGTGAAAATTTCATTTAACAGCATCACCTTACCTAGAAAGCTGACGGCCATTTCTCTGTTCTGCCCCTTACCAGCTGTTCATACTGAATAAATCCTTAAGCCTCAGCTATGTAATAAGGAGAAAAATAGTGCTTACCCTGTAAGATTGTTGTTAAGATTTTTGTGGAAAATTTTAGGCAAGGTAGTGTCCTGGGGATGACAATATAAGGTTAAAAAAAAAAAAAATTCTGTACAGGAAAACAGGAAAAAAAATTCCCAATTTTTTTTTTTTTTTTTTTTTTTTTTTTACTGACAGTTTTAGAATCTAAAAACTGTTCAGGCTTCAAATTTGTTGCAAGAAAAAATCCCCTGTTGATGAACAGCAAATCATTCTGAACATACATGTCAAATTAACAGACTCCAAGTTTTATTATGTTTTTGTTCAGTTAGTTAGCATTTGCTTTTTACTGAAATTTTGGCCCCAGTGTTCTTAATACCATTTGAAAGGCTTGACTCCATAAATGTGTTCTCTTTTCTTTTCATTCTTGAGTTTACTCAGTAATAATTGAATTAGTACATTACATATTGTTATATCATAGGACAGCCATCTATCTTATCTAACAAAATCAGCCTAACTTACATATTTTGAGCACCTCTATCAGTGTAGATATGAATTTTTCTTGTTTGGCAGCACTAAGTCCTAATGAGAGGTAGTTTAAAAATTGACAGATTTAGGTCTAAGATATGAGGAATTGTAACTTCCTTATGTACAATTTTGGAGATGCAAGTTGCATACCTAGTACATATGCATTTAATTATATTTTTAGTGTCTAGGGATAGTTAACTTGATATCTTGCTGAATTTGTTTTTAAAATCTGCATGGTAACATAATTGTCAGTGTTCCTTCAGAATGTTTGCAATGCATTGATTGATAACTTAGTTGATTCCTCTCATCACAGTTGTTATGATTTGGATATAAGGTGTCCACCAAAATCTCATGTGTGAGACAATGCAAGAACATTAGAGGTAAAGTGATTACATCATAAGAGCTGTAACATGATGAGTGGATTAATCCACTGTATGAATTAACTGGGTGATAACTATAGACAGGTAGGGTGTGACTGAAGGAGGCAGGCAACTGGAGGCATGCCTTTGAGGTTTAGAGTTTGTTTCTGGCGAGTCTCTGTCTCTGTCCCTTCCTCTTTCTCTTTCTCTCTCTCCTGGGAGGACGTTTTTGAAGGCAATGCCTTAAAGTCGCACATCTTCCTCTAAGTTAAAATTTCTGGATTGGACTGATAAAATTTTGAATTTCTGCCATGAAATTGAAAGTTAAAATCAGTGAAAAGTAATTTAGCTCTTTTTCTCAGTGAGAATGAGGGGTTTCCCCCCTTCGTTACTATATCTTGTTTTATCTCAGAAGTCAAAACTAAATGTGCCAACCCACTGGATAGAGCCACTTAAAAACAGGATGGCATAGCTTCCAGGAATCTTAGTTTATCTTTAGTGATATTTAATCTTGAGATCATTAATTCTTCACCTCCCATTAGAAACCTGGATGGGAAATCAGCTTTAAGGAAGGAAGAATAGTCTGATGCAACCTGTTGTCCAAATTATTTAGTCAGTTAATTAGTTATTTAATTCTTCACCCTTCTTGCTTTCTTTTGTCTCTTTTACATCCTTTCCCCTTTATTCCCTTTTCCCTTCTTTCAGCAGAATTCTCTTCTAAATAAAAATGTACAGAAACAGCACTATCGATTCTATTACATTGTGCCTGCCTCCCCTTCTTCCTCTCTTGTACTGGGGATTACACCCATGGGCACTCTACCACTGAGCTTCATCCCAGCCCTTTTTATTTTTTTGTTTTGAGGCAGAGTTTTACTAAGATGCTGAGGTTGGCCTTGAACTTGTGATCTCCTGCCTCAGGCTCCCAAATAGAGTTGCTGGGACTACAAGGCATGTGCCACCATGCTAGGCTACATGGTTCATTCTCTCTCTCTCTCTCTCTCTCTCTCTCTCTCTCAATGTAACATTCCTCTGAATTCAACCTAAGTTTCAGAGGGAAAACAAGCCCCAAATCAGAATCTTTAAATATAGAATTTTATCAGTCTCTTCCCCCACAAAGATGTCTTAAAGATGAATGGTTATTTCTTCATTATAAAGTTAGAGAAATGGAAGTTCAAGGAGTAAATTTTATCTAAGGTTTTCCCATTCTTGACTCATTGACTAACAGCTTATCTTTTGTTCCCAAGGTAAAATGTGTAGCAGTGTGCATTTCTAGTTGAATTTGCCACTCATCTGTCATCTCCATATTCATTCTTCATTGCCTGCTGTAGGTAAATGGAGATGAACCCTTTAAATATTGTACCTTTGTCAGCTGGTGTTAAGTTTTATCAGGTAAGAATGCTACCACAGTGCTGTTGAAAGAGGAGGAAGCTTCTTTCCTAATTCTGGAGTTGCTCCTTCAGTACACAGTGAGCAGGACCAAGTAGCTTCCTACTACATCTTGTACTCTCCCACCCAACCACCAGTTTGTCGCAGAGTATCTCTGCTGCCTGTAGCACTTGTACAGTGTTTGGCTCCTGCAGCACATGACAACTAGTAACACTTAGCAGCTAACAGCTTCTGAGTTGGGTGGGGTTTTTGTGATGTACTTGTAATGAGACATTTTCATGAACAGTTTGCCTTGACACCAGAGAGGGCAAATTTCTGGTAAGTTCTACTTGCACAAAACCACAGCAACTTCTGTGTCATTTAAAGAACCATAGAAATGGTCTTTTCAGCAAAATCTTTCAGTCTTAGGGATTGTGGCTACTCTTTATATCTGCTGTTTGTTTTTCATGTTTGTTAGAATTCTCTTTAATTCTTAGGAGTTAATATTTTGTTACTTTAGTAATGTGTTTATTAATAATTCTTTATGTGGATTTCACCTGTTTAAATTGCTTTGTATTCTAATTCTTGATTGGACCTTGACTGGTATATTGTGAATTCATTAAATACGTGGAGTCTTATCCATGTAAGTTATTAATTAATGGCCGCAGTCTGGCTGGGCACAATTCACGAGCCACTTGTCAAGCAGAAACAAACTTTAGTTTTAGAACACACACGCCGCACCACATGAACTCTTCAGGAATTCCCTCAGAGCCCAACTGCCACCACTGGCTTCCCACGAGCCTCTCAACCCCCCACTCCTCCTGCTCTTGAGGCCGATTGGCTGGGTCGCATGGGTGGAGCCAAAAGAGTCCCCCAATGAGCAGCTCCGTGGTCTGAAAGGGTGGGGAAACAGCCCAATGAGCATCACCGCAGAGGAGCCAATCAGCTGGAAGTTTGCTGGGGCCCCTTCGGCTGTGGCTCTCAACATCTCCCCCTCTCTGTTTAAACAACAAGCATATGGCTTAGGGACGGTGCCTGCCTTAGGTTGTCCAATACTACATATGGTCCTTACCCGTCATCAGATGAGCTGACCTCAAGGCGTCAGCCTCCTGTCTTAAGTTGGTACCATTGCAATTGGATCTTACCCATCATTGACTACCGGTCCAGCATACAGTCACAATGGGGGGGTGAGGTTCCTTGCCTCACCTCTGTTGGCCCCCAAATTTTAGCTGAACGACCATCACAAGCAGAAGGGAGGAGGATACACCAAGCCAATTGATGGCTCCTTTTGGAAACATTGTACCACCAATGACACCATCAGCAAAAATACCCTGGCACTACCACAAGTCGCTGTACCAACAGATAGTTCACAATGCATACAAATGATACATAGTCCAGGCAAATTCTGCAAGCAGTTCAGTGATAGCTATTGCAGAAGCTGTAGTTTGGTTTTATCTTTGTCTTCACTGGCACTGGGATGAAGATAGGAATTCTGGCAATAATGGCTAAAGAAAAAATTATGTAACATTTCAGCAGGCACTAAAAGAAAACAATTTTCTGAATAATTTACATGATCCTGAACAGAATTATTAAATATAATGAAAAGGAAAGGTGAAAGTAAACAAACAGATCTGTTAACCTCCTTTTTTGTTCACATATTAAAACAATCCTCAACAGCTGTTTCCCCAATTTAAATTAAACCATTTAAATCATGTGAATAAAAAAAAAATATTTGGATCCATTTTTTCATGAGCGCTCATCATATATGATATATGGACATACCCACATACAGACATACAACACAAAACACAAGTGTGCACACATAATACATACAACACATAATAGTAAAGGCCTTATAACTTTTTACAGATGAAATCTCCATTGCAATGTTTAAAAACTCTATAGTCAAAAATAGAACTGATCAGCAAAACATTAACCTAGGTCTGTATGAGCTCAAAAAACAAAATAGAACTTAATGATGTGGGAAAGGGCAATAATAAAATAGATATTGAAAAAAAAAGAATCCTGGTTTCATTAGCCTCCAGGTGTGGGAGAACCACTGTCACATATGTAAGGATAGCCAAACTGGAGTTCTGGATATCAGCTGTTATGGATTTGAGCCAAATCATCTTCTTTTTGGTCTGTAGAAATCGCTTTATTTAATCTCTGGAATCCAAATCGGCTGCTGTTCTCCCTGTGGAAACACACAAACAGACCTCTAACTCCAGACAATCACTGGGTCAGGACCTTAGTTAATCTCTCTGGAATCCTAATCGGCTGCTGTTCTCCCTGTGGAAATACACAAACAGGCCATGGTGAGCCAATCAGCTGGAAGTTTGCTGGGGCCCCTTCGGCTGTGGCTCTCAACAAATTAACATTGATTTTTTTTTTTTTTTTTTTTTTTTTTTTGAGGCTAGGGATATAGCTTAGTGGTAGAACATGTGCTTAGCCCTGGGTTCAGTTCCCAGCAACCCCTGACCCCAGTATTTCTTTAGATTAGCACAAGTCTGGAAAATATTTCAAAATAATATAAGTTCAGAACTTAGAATTTCAGAAGTATTGTATGAAGACACAAAAGGTGTGACTCTACTCTGTATAACCAGAGGAATGAAAAATTGTGCTCCATTTGTGTACTATGAACTGAAATGTGTTCTGCTGTCATGTATAACAAATTGGAAAAAATAAATAAAAAGTAGAATAAAAAGAATTTCAAACGTATGCAGTCAATGACATGATCTTATATTATGTGGTTGATAAATTAGATACCCATCTACTGAGTTAAAAAGCCCTTTCTTATAATTTTATGAAGCAGATTGCAAGTATCATCACTCCATTTCCTGTGGGCAGAAATTGCAACTCTGAAGTTCAAAGGGTATTCCTTAATATCTTCTTGACCATCAAATATTAAGTTCACTAGAACATATATCCTGTGTTCAGCTAAAACTAATGTGCAATGCCAGACTCTGTATGTTGAGGATATCTTACATATCACCTCTTCTCCCATCCCTGCTTCATTATAGTCTTGATTAACTTTGTGAAGTATCATTTTAATATTTTCTTTTTTTCCCTGAAAGCCACAGTACATTAAATTGAAGGCATTTATATTCTCATGTCACATTACCATCACTTTAGCTTACTAGAGAGTATTTTGTTTTTAGTGGTTGCAAATGTTGATTTCTTCTTTTCCAGTTTGCAAAACTATATGACAGGAAATCTGTAGCTAAATATCACTTTATGATTTCCATCTGTTCAAGTACAATAGTGTTTATGGCATAGTCCAGATTGCAGTGTTATAGAAATATCCTATTATAGCAGATAGAGTTTTAAATGATCATTGTACATTCTAATGAGAAAACATTTTTAAACAAGTACTTCACTTAATTTCAAAGCAGAGTAACTGAATACTACAATTTGATGACAGCATCTGCTCTTCACAGTGTATTTGTGCTGTCAACAATAAAAACTTTCTGACTCTCATAGAGATCAACTTTCTCAAACGTAAACCAATAATGGAAGCTGGGCAAGCAGGGATTTTATTGTAAAATTCAGTTTGGATAGCCTTTTAAAATTTTTCAGAATATCTTCTGTTATTTTGTGTTTATGACTTCAAGGGTAGGGTTGAAGATGTTATTTTGGCCTTTTTATTATGTGCCAGTACAATGTTTGCTAAATTTTATTCTGAGAATAAGTTCTCATTTGCTGTTTAGGAAAAAAAAAAAGCCCCTTATCACAAGGTATGCTGGCCATTTCAAATCTTGTTGGCTCAGTACTTGAGGAGTAGGAAAAAAAGGTAAAAATGAAGTTCCCTGGAGTGTCATAAAGTATTGAGTAATTTCAGGGTTTTAGTTTCAACTATGTGCATTTGCCTCTCTCTCATAATCATATGTTGTTATTTTTCTACTTCTTACTCTAGTAGATGCAATATGGACGTGAATGGGGAAGACCGTGTTTCTTACCATCAGTGCTCTACTGCACTCAGCTTACAGATTAGCACTATTTCCTGAATTTCAAACAGATTTTAGATATGATTCTTAATAAGTATTTGTATAGCCCACTCTATTTAGGTCTATGTCAGTTTGCTAGGGCTGCCATAAATAATACCAGGTACCTTACACCATAGAATTTTATGTTCTCTGTTCTGAAGGCTAGAAGTCTGACAACACGATCAGCATGGCTGATTTCTTCTGAAACCTTTTCCTCAAAATACATGAACCAAATTTATTTATTAACTATTAATCTATTGACAGATATTTAGAATGCTTATAATGGTTGCAATGCATAGCTTTGTAAATATGTCCATTTGCATAAGTAGTTATTTATTTTTAGAATAACTAGAATTTGTAGGTAAAAGGGCATGTACATTTAAAATTTTATATGTATTCCCAGATTATTCTTCATAAAAATTATACCAGTTTAATCTGTTTTGCTGTAACACTAACTTTGAAACATGAACTGGTTACAGCACATTTGACACATTGGAAACAGTTGGAGCATAACACAAATTTTGTGTTTATGCTTGATTTTATCCCCAAGAAACTAGATAAATGCAAAAAAAAAATTGCACCTAGTACCCACTGAGCAGCGAAGGAATATACAAATCACACACAGATTAAACAACTACCTCAGTTTTCTTCCTGTGCTGTGCACCACACCCATTCATATTACTTTTAAGGCCCACTTTCAGAAGCAAACTTCAGGTCTTTTTCAAGGTAAAATACCATGTTTATTAAAATATTTATGTGCTTAATATGCTCTTATATTAAGTCAAAATCTGTCTCTGTGCTTTTTTATATTCATTAGTTCTATTTTCATTCTTTAGCACTTCCTAATGACAACTTTTCAACTGTTAAAAACAACATGCCTATTCATTGTCCTGTTCATTCCTTTCTCCAATTTCTTCAATGGCTTTTCATCAGTTATCTGTTAGGTTTATGTTCCAGCAGCACAACTCAAGAAAAGTTTAAATCAAAATCCAGAGACTATAGTCAAGCGCTAAATAGGCATGGGCGGGGGATCTCATTGTTTGGGAAAAAACAGAAACACAAATGAATACCTTATTGACCCAATTATCCTCTAAAGCCTTTTTAGCTTATAGGCATATTAGTAGCTATTAACAATTGAAAGAACAGTGTCATAAAGACTTTTGATAGCAGTTGTGCATCAGATTAATCAAAGGAGGAAACTTGGCAAAATGGAGAGTTTAGAGGATCAAACAGATCTCAGTTTTCAAGTTGTGCCACTTGGGAACTATTATAAACTTTGACAAGAAACTTAACCTTTTTAATTTTCTTAACCAAGAAATGGGAATGATTAAATGTATTTTATAGGATTGCTGCAACACCATATTATAGTAGGTCCTCAATAAATGGTGACAGTTGCTATTGAGATAGAGATATTTAGATAAAATTTTATAGTGTTTGGTTTCCAAGATCCATTCTAAAGCTGGTATGTTTTATTTCACCTATTGTTTTCTGTGAGATGTGTTCATGTTTGAACTGTACCATAACTAAAATATAATTTTGACTTGTGAGAAATTATCTAGTAAGTGACCCTACAATGTACTTATCAAACCTAATATATATTTTAGTAATTAAAAGATGTATTTTGTAGTTAAATATGTAAGATTAAATAGCTACCTGTATCACTGGAGATATGGCCAGGGTTAAATCAGTTAGGCACATTTACTATGTGTTTCATCAAGAGAATATGATATAGAGAGTTGGCTACATAAATGTTGGAGAGTTGAATTAGCAAAGTGAAAGCACTAAGGTAACTGAGTGATGATAACTGCTGAAAGCAGCTGCTGCTTCTGTACTGGAGAAACAGAAAGGAGCAGGGGTTGTAGAACTAAGGCCCATTGAACTGAGGATATGGTACTATCTGGCTGCTGTTGTTATGTCTAAAAAATTGTGATGAACCAATATTTGCTGCTATCAGCAAAGCATTGTTTTGCTTTGATAGGAAACAAGAGGGAGTTTCTCATGTTTTCTAGTCTCCCCCTAGTGTTCCTTACTGGCAGAATCTTGCATAGAGTCAGGTGACAAACAAGAAATCTAGTTTGCAGATACACAGCCCTAGGATCACAAAATAGGGTATGGGAAGGTGTGACTCTGAAATAAGACATAATTGTTTGAGAAATGGAATGGAGACCTGAGACCTTTGTGTGGAATATATTATATTTTCAAGACCTAATTTATATATATATTTTTCATGTGGACAGTTTATGTTTTGAAATCCTTTTTTCTCTAGAAGGAACTTACCTGTACATATATTTTCTATCAATATTTTAATGTGTGTTCTTTTTATAAAGGATGATTGAATTCATTAACAGTTCTACAATTTGCTCCCCATGCTGAAACTTAAAAATTTGTTTTAAAACTTCATGAATCTCTAGGAATCCCTTTTCTTCTTTATTGTATTCTTCCTAGAATTATGATTTGCATAATATAACATGAATTAAAAATTAAATCTGAGGGCTAGGATTGTGGCTCAGTTGTAGAGCACTTGCTTAGCATGTGTGAAGTACTGGGTTTGATTCTCAGCACCACATATAAATCAATTAAAAATAAAGGTCCATCAACAATTAAAAAAAAGTTTAAAAAATTAAACATGAAATATGAATTCATTTTTACAATCACAAGTTTATCATTTGAGTAAAATTACTAGTGTGGTTTTTAGTTTCTTGAAGTTAGAGTAGGGTGGACTTATAGAGATAAGGCTGCATCTGTGATTTTAAAAGATAATATATTAAAGATCTGTTCTTATTTTCTTACAAAAGTGAGCCAATAGACTACAGTCACATTTTTTGATTAGGAATAGTTTGGTGTTTTTGAAGGAAGTAATTTTTTTTTTCAAATACTAGTATTCACAGCAAATGTACTAATATTACCTATGACAGGCCCACAATTCTGTTATGACTATTAGTTACACAGTTTCCAGTCCACATCCATTGCTTATTTGGTTCTTGCTTTCACTGAGATATGTTTGTGTGTTCTAATGAAGAAATCTTGTATTTGTTCAAAAAGCATGCATGTAACATTTGTAAAAGTATGGTAAGACTATACTTTGGTGAATTATGTCACATAGCATATGTTAAATAGAATGGTAAATAGAATTGTTAAATAAATGTTAGTGAAATTTAAAGTCAACTTGTTTTTCTGGTTTATATTTTATATAATATATATTATGTAATTGTCTGAAACAGAACTCAACATGTAGAAGTAATTTTCTTCATGTTTTTAACCAGTAATAAAGATGGGTAATGGTCAGTTACCTAACACTAGTTGAGAGCATAGGTTTTTTTTTGGGGGGGGGATACAATTGGTATACCAATGTCAGTTTTCAAACACTGCAGCTCCCTTTGTTAACCCGTTCTCTGTCCAGCTGTATTTATTCTTGTGAGTTGCTTCTACATCCTTAGTTTAGTGTCTACTTTCTTTTATCATTTGTGTAAACTATTTTGATTAATGCCCTAGCTTGGTGTGCTGGAGGGTCATAAGATAAGAGCTACAATTAAGTCATTTTACTACCTATTGGAAGGAGGAATATGCTTGAAAATGATAGGAAAGAGGCATAATTTTAGTTAGCTGAGAACTCATAGCATTTAGAGCTCAGGACATTCTTTCCTAGCTGAGGGTGTGTCCTAGAGGTAGATCAAAATAGGTGAGGATACAGTTTGAAAAAGTATATTTAACCTTATAGCATAATTTTATACTGGGAAATGAAAATTTAAAAAATTTGAGAATGCATTGCTATAAGTTTATTTTAGTTACCCTCAGCCTCTGTGACCAAGTTGTTAAACTGAAAATTCCAGGAATAAACAATTCATAAATTTTAAATTTTAAATTGCACACTGTTCTGAGTAACATTACAAAATCTCACATTGTCCCACCCCATCCCACTGAGATGTTACCGAACTGTGCTATCTATGCTACCTAACCGTTAGTTATTTGGCAGCCATCTTGATTATGACATCAGCTGTCTTGGTATTGAAATGCTTGTATTCAAGTAACCCATATTTTACTTAATAGTGGCCCCAAAGTTCAACATTAATGATTCTGGCAGTTCAAATATGCCAGAGAGAAGCCATAAAGCATTTATTTTAAATGAAAAGTTGAAGGTTCTCAATAAGGAAAGAAAAAGAAAAGAAAAAAGAAAACCTGTATACTAAGATTGCCAAGATCTACATTAAAAACAATCTTCTATCTGAAATCATGAAGAAGGAAATTAATCTTATGTAAGCAATATAATCAAAAGTGAATGGAGTCTGTTATTTTATTTTCACACCCTAAAAACTGAGAATAAATTGTTTAGTTCTCCATGTCTTGGTGTTCCTATTTATGGAATGAGATAGGACAAGATCAGTGGGAATACTTATGCCCCAGTCCAACCTCAGATCAATTAAACCAGAGTCTCTGGAGGTGAAGTCCAGATGTTCATATTTTCTAAAGTTTTCCAGGTGGTTCTAATGTGGGAAGCAAAGATTGAGAACCACTAAATTATATGACAGTGCTACTCAAAGTGTTGTCTGTGAACTTCCTGCTAATCCACAAAAAGTGTTTATTATTATACCGCAAGGACATATGTATATTGTGGCAGAATATAAATCAAAGCACTAGTGTACTGTTAAATTTGGTTGATCCTTCCATCCCCGCCCACTTTTGGTAGTAAGACCATTGATTGATTATGTCCCAGCACTGTTGCTCAATTTGTTTTGTTAATGGGGATTCAACTCATGGGTGCTTAATCATTGAGCCACATTCCTATTCCCAGCCCTTTTTATTTTTTTATTTTGAAACAAGGTCTCACTAAATTGCTAAGGCTGGCCTCAAACCTGTGATCCTCTTGCCTAAGCCTCCCACATCACTGGGATTACAGGTGTGTGCCACCACTTCCAACTCAATTTAAGTTTTTTAAGTGTCCTATATATGAGATGCTGGGACATCATGGGTTAAGGAGGTGGTGAATTTAATTGTTACATTCTGGCAAAAGCTCTTTATTTGGTTTTAGACCAGAACTTGAAGTAGTACTTCTCTAAGATTATTTCCTGGATTTTAAATTCTTAAATTCTGTGTGTGGATATTTAATATATGGTTGTTTAAAACTTGATCTAGAGAGCGCTCTTGCAGTACCAATTTATATTATAATGAAAGAATGTCATTTAGATAATGAAAATGGCAAAAAATTGAAAGATTAAAAATGTTGGATTTTTTTTTTTTAAGAGAGGGAATACTGTTTTAAAACCCTTCAGAGAAATGGACAGCTTGGGTTTGTGACAACACATTCATGTTTTAAAGCATAGGCCAGTAATTGTATGTGAGAACATATAATACTACATACAGATTAATTGATCAGACCAAACTTTTCAATGTTCAAATCAGAATAAGCTTCCCTATAAAAGCAGCACCTTTGTGACATATTTTAACTTTAGTATTCCTCTCCTTCTTTCTCATCCTCTCCTTCAGCAGAATCTACATCAATCACATAATCTTTCTTTTGGGCAACCATGTCCTCAAAGGCCTCAAAAAACTTTTTCCTCCATCCCCTCACCCACCTACCAGTGAACAAGGCATGCTTGGCATACATCAGGTCAAACTTGTGATCCAGGTGAGCCCAGGCCTTAGCAGTGGCTGTGATGTTACTCAGCACACTGTTCTATGGCCAGGTCTCCACCAGGCACCACAGTGGGAGACTGGTAATTAATGCCAACCTTGAAGCCAGTGTAGCACCAGTCCACAAACTGGATACACTTGATTTTGATGGTGGCAATGGCTGCATTGACATCTTTGGTGACCATATCACCGCAGTTCAACAGACAGCAAGTCACATTTTACCATCTGGTTGGCTGGCTCAAAGCAAGCATTGGAGATCTCTGCTGCTGAAAGCTGTTCATGGTAATCTTTCTCAGCAGAGATAACAGGAGCATATGTGGCCAGAGGGAAGTGGATATGGGGATAGGGTGCTAGGTTGGTCTGAATTCTGTCAGGTCAACATTTGGGGCTCCATCAAATCTGAGGGAAGCAGTGATAGATGACACAATTGACCTATCAATCTATTCAGGTTGGGCACACAGTGTCAAGGTTTCTGTGATAGATGTCATAGATGGCCTCGTTATCTATCATGAAAACACAATCAGAGTGCTCTAGGATAATGTGGGTGGTGAGGACGGAGTTGTAAGGCTCAACTACAGCTGTGGAAACCTGGGGGACTGGGTAAGTGGAGAATTCCAGCTCGGACTTCTTATTCCATCAGCAGAGAGGTGAACCCAGAACCAGTTTCCCCACCAAAGCTGTGGAAAACCAAGAAGCCCTCAAGGCTTGTGCAGTGGTCAGCCACTTTATGAATTCAGTCCAAGACAAGGTCAATGCTCTCCTTGCTGATGGTGTAGTGGCCTTGTGCATAGTTATTGGTATTATCTTCCTTGCCTGTGATGAGCTGTTCAGGGTGGAAAAGCTGACAGTAGATCCCAGTGTGAACTTCATCCATGACACTGGGTTCCAGGTCTACAGACACTGCTTGTTGTGCCTGTCTTGCTAAAGAAGGTGTTGAAGGAGTCATTTCTTTCCCCAATGGTCTTGTCACTTGGCATCTGGCCATCAGGCTGGATGCCATGTTCCAGGCAGTAGAGCTCCCAACATGCGTTGCCAATCTGGACACCAGCCTCACCAATGTAGGTGGAGATGCACTCACACATGGTTGCTGCTTTGTGGTTGCAGGGCGAACGGTGGAGAGGAGAGAAGTTGTTGCTTCTTACAGTGGGACTCTTAGGCAGTTGTTATAAGAGAACTTGCTGGATGATTATTTTTTTAAAGAACAAATGGATAGTTTCTAAAATGGAACATGTTCCATGCTACCACCAAATTATCAGTAATATTGTATGGTATAATTTCCTGGCACTGGCCAATGCACCATTTTTTCTAAATTGTTGCAAGAGATACTTGAATTACACATGATTAACTATTAATAATTGCAAAGCAGTTTTAAAATGTAGAATATTTTGTGTGATATTTAATAGAATCCAATAGCGATAAGTAAAGACAATTCTTATTAATAGGCATTATTTTGCAAATAACTTAAATCATACCAAAATGATGGTACATGAATAGACAGAGAATACCAGACTCATGAGAAGTTTTGCCTGTGACAGAAAAACATTTTAAAGTGATAGTATATTGTGAAACTTTTAGTTTGTAAACTCTTTTGTATTTGAAGTTAGTAGTATCAAAAATAGTATTGGGTGAAAAGTAATCTATTTTGGAATTGTAGTATATTAATTCTCTTTACCAAACTGTATAATTTTGTTAAAGGTCAAAATGGACTTGAATATTAAAATGCTAATTTAATTGAAAGTCCATTCTAAACCTCCCACTAACTTTTAAAATAAATTTAAGGTCATCTTCAAAACTTTTTTCTCTGGTTATTATGATAGTTTATAGATTATTATAGGAAATTACTTACTTTAATGATCCTAGGGAAAGTGTTTATAAATTATTCTGGGTTGGTAATGACAGCTCTTCACTATCAGAGGTTAACTCAAAGTCATCTGGATTCTTTTTATCCATGGTCCTGCTTGTTTATCTTCATTGAGTTCTTATTAATAAAAATGCATTTTTCCCTTTTATCACTTTTTAAAAAAAT
Source organism: Marmota flaviventris (assembly GCF_047511675.1). Taxonomy (NCBI): domain Eukaryota; kingdom Metazoa; phylum Chordata; class Mammalia; order Rodentia; family Sciuridae; genus Marmota; species Marmota flaviventris. Next base: position 73,375,968 of record NC_092507.1, read on the forward strand.
CAGTGATTTAAACAGTGAAGATAAACTATAAAATGTATATAGGAAAGACCAGTGTAATTACAAGTTTTGAATAGGGTTAACCACTACGGATTTTTTTTGGATGAACACCTGGCTGTGATTAACTGACCTTTGTAAGAAATAGTTTTCTTCCTTTCAGTTGACTTATTCCCAGTTTTTGTCTAATTCATTTAATGCATTGTAATCCCATCTTCTAATCATAGGGGCCTCTGGATTGAAAAATAATAATAAATGACATTGTTCAGATGTTTTAATAAATTGTATTTGGGATTATATATTTGTGAATTATTATGGCTATTATCAGAATATATACAAATAGAATAGTAAAATGGACCCCTTACATATTTATTACCAAATTATCAGTTTGTCAGCTTACATCTGTCTTTATTTCATCTGTACCTTTTCCACTGCAGCATATCTCAGATAACATGTTATATTCATAAATATTTTTCAAGGGAATTGAATTTTAGTTGGTAACTACAATGGACAATGTCGAAAAACCCCATAGGATGCTTAGAAGTTCTAGGTAATCGAGAATCTTTGCTAAAAAGTAGTTAAGAATTTTCTCTTGGAGTGCAAAGATTGTATCACATAGTAACTATGTTACTAGGATCTTGTGTAGTGTATGAATGACCTCATAGCAGCTCTATAGTAAGGCACTGAAATTATCTTTTATTCTTCAGTGCAAGTTTTTATTTAAACCGTAATTTTTTAGCTTGTATAATGTTTTGACTTGTGTTAACTGAATTTATAATTTAGCAATTATGAACTTAATAATAAGAGACAAATGGAGAAAAATAAGATTTATGGGTTTACCAATTGAGATACAACCATTAGATTGTATTATCTAATAGAGATATTTTTGCAGATATGCAAAGATTATTAATTTTCAAACATAAAGAAGTAGTAGTGATGAATCTTAAGTGTATCTTTAAAATGAGTAAACCATTTGCCCCTTAAATTTGTCTCAGTGTATTCAACAAAAATGGAATTAGTGTTGAGAATGGTTTTGAGAAACCAGTGAGGAGGGTCATGGTCAATATTCCATGATAAATGAAAATGTAAACTCTTATGTTGAAAATGCTAATCTTACAAAGAAATAGCAAATGTGCAGTATATACATGAAGAATTTTTATTCTAGAGCACTTGAGATTTTTTTCGTGTTCTTTAGTTTTTGTTTTGTTTTGTTTCGTTTTTTGTCTGTGGCCACCAGGATAACAACTATGAATGGTTTTTCTAAATTCCAAAGGGGAGAAGATTAACAATGGATTGATAATTTTATCATTTAAGCTTTAGTGATTCTTTTCATCAGATTTAAATTGTTCACTAAAATTCTGTGTTAGAAATGTGCTCATAAATGCTACATTTTAAAAAATGCAATATACTTTGTCACCTTGTAGAATGAATCTCTTAGAGGTCAGAGTCACATTTTGAAAGAATCTTAAGGTTTCAAAATCCTTCAAATTCTGTCACTCAAAAAGCTTTTACAGTATTAATAAGTGTATGTACTCAGCATCCTTCTAAAAGACTATTGAAAGGGTCAGTGATTCTTATAAAATTAATAAGGCAGATATATCATTGTGGTATACTGAACTACAAATGTGTCTCCAAATATGCCCACATCCTAATTCCCAAAACATGTGAGTATGTTAATTTATATGGCAAAAGGAGTTTTACAGATGGGATAAAATTAAGGATGTTGAGCTAGGGGGAGATTGTTCTGAATTATGTAGGTGATCTCAATATAATCCTAAAAGGGGAGTCAGGAGAAACTGAAAAAAAGGATGTGATGACAGAAGCAGGGGTTATAGTCAGAGAGATACTTGAAGATGCTCTACTGCTTCCTTTGAAGTTGGAGAAAGAGGCCATCACCCAAGGAAAGCAGATAGCCAGCCTCAGAAGCTAGAAAAGGGTGTCTAGGGAGTAGATTTTCTTTTAGATCCTCCAGAAGAAACACAACCTTTTCCAGCACCTTGATTGTAGGACTTCTGAGCTTCAAAACCATAGATTATAAATTTATATTCCGATAAGCTATTAATTTTGTGGTAATTTGTTATAGCAGCAATAGGAAAATGATGGTACATCCATATCATTAAGTGCTGAACTGCTTTAAAATGGAACATGGAAAGTCTTTATGTTTTGATATAGTAAGATCTTGACAGTTGGTAAGTTTAAAAAATAAAGGCAGCATGAAGAAAAAAATATACTATTCTAATATTTGTGCAAAAAAAGGAAAATAGTTGTTTCTTTTATTTCTTACGCATGCTATAATGCATAAAATGATATCTGAAGGGTTAACTAATAATAGTGGTTAAGTAATGTGGAGCTTGGGAATTGGGCAAATTAATATACCCTTATAAAAATACTTCTTTAGTGATGGTGCTGTAGGCCAGTGGTAGACCCCTTTCTTAGTATTTTGTGAGACCCAAGGTTTGATCCCTAGTATTAAGGGGGAAAAAAAAAGTGAAATCAAAAAACAAACCCAACAGACATTAGACTAGTCTATGGTACCATTTTGTAAATGGTTCTAACTAAGCCTTTAGATTAAACCATTTTATGAGACCATATTATGTTTAAAGTGCCTTATACTTTGACTTCATGGGCAACAAAAATTTTTTATTCTAAATTTACTTGTAAAACAGGAATCATTAATTGGAATTATTATTTCCCTAAAGAACCAACTGACAAGAGATATATTGTTTACTGAATTCTGATTTGGTCAGAAATGAAAAGTAAACAAAGGCTTTGTTGTGAATATAATTATGTTATATTCTGCGTGGTAGTTCATGCCCTGTTAGGAGTGTTGTCACTTAGAATTGAAATAATATCTTATTGTTTAAAAAAATGCATGTGTATTTGTGTGTACATAAAAAATGCTTTTAAAATATGACTACAAAATGCATCAAATCTATTTCTACATATGACACACACAATGCACATATAGAAATAAAAAAACTAGGTGATTATTTTGTACCATAACATGTTTTGTGACAATAAATTTTCTTTGAATATTAAAAGTAATTTTTATTTAGAAATTCTGGGAAATGATAAAATGTGCTCTTATATTTTAAATCTCATAATAACTTAAATTAAAATTCTATAAAATTTGTATAGAGCCATTGAAATGTTGGGCCCAGAATGAATTCTTGGTAAAAATTATCTAGTTCAACAGGCTGTAACACTGGGCAGGAAAGAGGTTCTGTAGTATAGAATACTAGCACTATTCAGCCTTGTAATTTTTATTTTTATTTATTTATTTATTTATAGATTCAACCAAATCTGTTTTATTAATGCTCATCACACTTCAGATATGCATCCTAATTCTAAGTCCTAACTGAGTCTACACCCAAGGGTCCCATACTCACCTATGACATGTCTTAAGTCCGGGTTGCTGGGACTCCATCTGCTGGAGGAAGTCTGGCACAGGGGGGCAAACAGCAATGGAAGTCTCAGTCTCTCTGTCCAGGTCCTGTTAGTCCCGCTGGTGTCCAAATTCTGGGTTTTTAAGTCCTAGCTTGGTTGTGTTTACAGCTGATAACTGGTTAAAGCCTGGGGTGTACACTCAGGGTGTAGACTCTTGTATCACTAACTTAAGTCTGTCTAAGTTCTGCAGTCTATCTGAGTTCTGGAGTTCACATTATGGGCACATTGCTTATAGTCATTCACTATTTAATCAACACACATTTCACTAATCAATACACTCAACATCTGTAACATTCCTGGTATTCAGATCAAGTGTTCCCCCAAAGCTCATTGTAATGCGATAGAGGGATCACAGGGAAGATCATTGGGTTATAAGAGTCTTTACCTGGTCGGTGAATTCAGCCCTGATGGGATTAACTGAGTGGTGGCTGAAGGCTAGGGAGTGTGGCTTGAGGAAGTGGGAATTAGGGCATGGCTTTGGTTATATATTTGTATCTGGCAAGTGGAGTCTCTCTCTGCTTTCTGATCACCCTGTGAACCACTTCCCTTTGCCACACTCTTCTGCCATGATGTCCTGCTTCACCTTGAGCCCCAAGGAATGGAGCCTTCTGTCTGTGGACTAAGACCTCAGAAACTGTGAGCCCTCAGATAAACTTTTCCTCCTCTACAGTTGTTCAGGTTGGACCCTTTAGTCACAGCAGTGAAAAAGCTGACTAAAACAGCACCTCTGCCTACTGGGGCATTGAGGGGACTTGAGGTGGGTCTTCATCTCCAGTGGGAGAGGTGGCCTCAGCCACAGCGTGTCTCTGGGCCACTGAACTGCTCCAGGCCACATGACCCACCCTGGGCCCCTCAGAGCACACTGGATGCTGACCCACCACAGGGGCAGAGAGGGTAGACCACCCCAGCGAAAGAGGAGGTGGCTGAAGTGGGACTCCACCAGCCTCCTCTAGGGCAGGGAAGCTGAAAAATCTCTTTAGCAATGACCAAGGCTCCTCTGTCCCCAAGGATAGTATAGGCTCACTGGGCAGGATGACCAGTAGAGGAAGGGGCTCACTCAGATTGGGCAGCATAGGGAGGGGCTCACCCAGGCAGGGGCAGCAAAGGGAAGGGGGTCACCCAGGCAAGGATGTCAGAGGGAATGGCTCACCCAGGCTGGGTCAGCAGGGAAAGGGGCTTACCCAGGCTCGGGCAGCAGGGAGAGGGGCTCTCCCAGGCAGGAATGGAAGAGGCACTCACCCAGCTGTAATTTTTAAATGTGGCAATATTTGCATAGGGAGCCATCTTAGATGAACTGTTACCATTTTTGTTATCTGTATTATTTTTATCTTATTGTTTTACTAGAATGCTAACTTAGGAAGTCAGTACTTAGGCATCAGACATGAAATGACATTGCATGTTTCTGTCTTAGCATTAATACATAAGGTATGTTTTTAAACTCCTTTTAAAAATTCCACGGTATAGGTAATTTTTTTTTAACTGTTCTCCTTTGAAGTGGGAAGTGCTTTTATTATAACTGCCACAGGTTGTTACAATTTTCTAGTTGGTTTGCTTTGTTTTTTCTGAGAAGGTGCTCATGTAGATTTTAATAAACTGAGAATTCTCCCATTAGAATGAGGGAGAATTATTATGGAAGATCTCTCTTTTAAAATGTAGTTTTTATTGCCTGTGGCATCTTAATCAGGAATCCAATTTTTAGCTCATTTTAATCCCTATTATCTTTCCTATTTATCAGTTCATGAAGAAAGAAATACTTCTTGGTAGAAATGACTACTTCTTTTGTACAATATCATAGGGAGACATCAACATCTGTATGTATGGATTCTATAATTTTAAAAGCCTGTGCCAAGTGCAACTATTTTAAATAACAATGTTTTCAAACAATATAGGAGCACTAGACTGTTTGTAAAGTTAAGGGGAAAAGAAAGGAAATAAATGTATTTATATTGTCACAAATTGACGTTTTAATACAAGCATAGAAAAAACGGTAAAGAAATATTCCCAGATATATACTTTGGTTATATTTGAATGGTAAGATTATATGTTATTTCCCTTTTCTTTCTGATATTGTTGATCTATCCTTTTATGGAGTACATTTGTTTTTATGATAGAAGGAAAAAATGAAATTAAAAGGCCCTGGGAACCCATCTTATTCTTTGGTGAAGCCCTATTTTAATGAGTTGATGCATATGAGAATTGTAGTTTCAATATTTGTATAACTGTGCATTCAGTAATGCACATATCAAAAATGCAAAAAAATTGTTTTCTTGAAATTGGGTCTACTTATGGGAGTTTCACATTTTGTTTTATAAAAAGACTATAATACTTATTTTGTATTTTCTAATTTCCACATTTTGTTTTATAAAGAATATTTATAATACTTATTTTGTGTTTTCTAATTTAGGTTTCTTTGAAGTAAAGCAAAAATGTAAGGCCTTTGCGAAACAATGTAGTTCTCTAGATTTTTCCTTCAAGTATTTTGCAACTGCCTTATCATTATCTGACTTTAGACCAGTATGTACTAGGTCTTTCTGGAGAATTCAGTTTGGATTTCATGGAAGCAGCAGCCCTCTTACTTTGAGTTCACACATTATTGATTTATGCAATAACAATAATAAGATAAACTTGCCATAAATTAGTTTGGAAACAATCAACTAGAATGAAACTAGGAACTTAGCTTATTTTTATATATATTATATAGCATATATACTTTTTGGAAAAGGAAGGGTCTACTTTAACTCAGCATTATGATTTTAAGACTCTTTCATTGTGTGTGTGTGTGTGTGTCTCTCTATATATGTATGTGTTTATCAATAGTTTTTGTATTATTTAGCAGTAATTCATCGTATGAATATAGTATCATTTGTTTAGTCATTTACTGGTTGATGGGCATGAAAGTTGTTTCTCATTTGGGGCTGTTAAAGAGGTAGTGAACATTTGAGCCCAAGAGTTTGTATTGATGTATGCTTTTATTTCTCTTGAGTAAATCCCTAGGTATGGACAGACTAGATTGTATAGTTAAATGAATATTTAACTTTTAAATAAAATTACAAAACGTTTTTCTAAAGTGGTTGTCCCATTTTCTATACCCACAAGCAGTTCATGAGAATTCAAGTTATTTTATATCCTTGACAAGACTTGATATGATCAAGTCTTTAATTTCAACCATTCTGTTAAGTTTATATGATATGTCATTATGGTTTCAATTTTCTTTTCCCTAATGACTAGCTATGTTGAACATCTTCTCACATTATTATCTGCATCTCTCTCTTTGAGGACAATGTTCAAATCTTTTGTCCATTTAAAAAAGTTAGAGGCTTCCTGGTTGCTTTGCTCTGAGCTGCTTTCCTTCACCATGATGTTCTGCTTCACCTTGGGCCCAGAGCTATGAAATTGACTGACTGTGGAATAAACCTGTGAAACCATGAGCCCAGGTAAAGTTTTCCTCCTCTATGTTGTTCTTGTCCACAGCAATGCAAAAGCAGACTAAAGCAGAAATTGGTACTGAGAAATGGCGTCATTGTGGTGACTAATCTGACTATGTGGTTCGAAAGCTTTTGAAGCTGGTTTGTATGGAGATAAATTTTTGAAAAGTTTAGATATGCAGACTGGAAAACCTTTAGAATGTTGTTATCAGAGCTTAATGGGCAATTCTGGTGGGACTCAGAAGACCAGAATGTCAGTAGGACAGTCAGTAAAGAATGGGCTCATAAGGTTTCAAAGTAGGATTCTCTTGGAAATTAGAATAGAAACCATTCATGTTATATTCTGGCAAAGAAGTTGTCTACATTTTGCCCATGTTCTGAAACTTTTTGTGAGGCTCAATGTAAAGGAGATGTACTAATTATTCTAGTGGAAAAAATTTCAAGGCAGCATAGCATTTAGGTGTCAGCATGGATATTGCTGATGGCTTCTATCCAAGTTTTCTCTGATAATCAGGCACAGAAAGCAGATGGAAATATTTGAAAATCTTGTAGTTTTGTCAGAAAAATGTGAATAAAACTGGGGCTAAGGAGGTTGTGGTCGCTAAAGACATTATGGCCACTAAAGAGATGCTGAGTATACTGTGCAAAGATAGTTTCAGGAAATCTCAGGGATTGATTGGCAAGACCACACTCATCTCAGGCTCAAAGGATGTAAAAGTAAAAATTCCTTTGAGAAGAGGCCATGGGAGCACCCTGCTTGCCCAGACAGACCTAGGAAGTTTTTTTCAGCATGCTCAGCCACCCAGGCATTGAGAGGCTGCTGCAGTTGAGGTCCCATGAGGCTTGGTTTAAGACAGTGGCAGACCTTGGCAGCAATCTCATAGTGCTGGTTCTATAGGAATATAGGATGCTAGAATTGAAGGGTCATGGAGGCTTCCACAGAAATTTCAAAGGAAGGCCTGAGAAACTAGGCAAAGTGTAGCAGGGTCAGAGTCCCTGCAAGGTGTTCCTGAGAGGGTGATGCCTGAAGATGTGAGAAGGAAGCTGAAGCTACAGTAGTGACCCCTGAGATTAAGAGATGCCAATAAAGGGGATGTCTCCCAAGGAAAGCTATGGGAATCAAGCAGCAACAAGCCAAGAGAGTCCTTGTGCGCTGCAACCAGCAAAGCCATAGGAGCAGAGAGCTACACAAACCCTTTAGAGAGAAAATCATGATGCCAGATGTCCCAGATGCTGGGTGTGGAACTACATGGCTTCTTTGCCCAGCTGGATTTCCATCTTGCTTTGGTCTCATCCCTTCTTTTTATGTCCTTATTTCTCTCTTTTGGAATGGAAATGTTTACTGTATGCTATTACATTTTTGATATATATAACTTGCTTTTGATCTTTACTCTCATAGCTAAGAGTTTGCCTTGAGTTCTAGATGAGATTATGGACTTGGACTTTTGGGCAATGTTGGAAATGTTAAGACTATGAGAATGCTTGATAATGGACTAAATGATTTTGCATTGTGAGATGGACATGAGACTTGGGGGGCAAGAGACAGAATGTTACGGTTTAGATACAAGGTATCTCCCAGAAGTTAATGTGTTAGATAATGCAAGAATTTTCAGAGGTAAAATGATTAGATTATGAGAGGTGTAAGTTACTCAGTAGATTGAGCTACTTACATGGATTAAGTGGCAGTAACTATAGGCAGGTAGGATGTGGCTGGAGGAAGTAAGTCACTGATAGTGTGACTTTGGGGTTTATATTTTATCTTTGGTGAGCAGAGCTCTTTCTTTCCTGGTTGCCATGTCCTGAGCTGCTTTCCTCCACCATGCCCTTCTGCCATAATGTTCTGCCTCCCTTTGGCCCAGAGTGATGGAGGTGGCTGACTGTAGACTTGACACTGAAATCACAGCCAAAATAACTTTTCATCCTCTTAAAAAAAAATTTAGGTTGGTGGTTTTCTTATTATTTAATTGTAAAATACAAATATTCTTTTGCTGTTATACAAATCTTTTGTTGGTAATACATCATGCACAGTTTTCTCCCAGTCTGTGGCTTTCTTTTCATATTTATATTTTAATTTTGGTGCAGTCCAGTACACTGATGTTTGCTTTTATAGTAATTGATTGTTTTGTCATGCTCATGATGCCTTTGCCAAACCCAGTGTTACCGAGATTGTTTCTTTTGGAAGTTTTAAAATTTTAGCCCTTAATTTACATCCATGATTAATTTTGAATTTGATTTTTTTATATGGGTGAAATAAGAATAAAAATTCCTCTAAAAAAAAAACACATGGCTATCCAATTCCTATACTTTCTGTTGAGTGGACTATTGTATCCTCCATTGATCTGTCTTGCCAATTTCCTCTAATATTGATTATGTGTGTATAGTTGTATTTCTGGATCCACTTGTCTGTTCCATTGATTTAGGTGGTCTTTGTGCCAGTACCACATGATCTTGTCTACTGTATCTTAATAATGTCTTGAAAGAAATGGAGCAAGTCTTCCAATTTTGTTCTTTTACTTCAAAATGTTTTTCCTATTCTATGTTTTTTGAATATGTCTGTGTTAAGTTTTAGATTCAGGCAATTTATACCAAAAAGCTTGTTGGGATTTTCATAGGGATTACATAGCATTTATATATAAGTTTGGGAAGAATTAATGTCTTAATAATAGTATTTAACCATGAACATCACTTCTTTATCTATTTAAGTCTTAATTTTCTAAGTAATGTTTCATCATTTTTTACTATATTACTTTATATATCTTATTGCAAGTGTATTTTTTCATATTATTTTGCATGGTATTTTAAATGTTAATTACTGTTATCTGTTTTTAATACACAAAAATACAGTTGATCTATATATTGATTTTTGTGTCCATGAGGGATATAAACTCTCATAAATTCCCATCTTTTTTTTTTTTTTTTGGTAGATTTCTTAGGAATTTTTACATGATCATTCTGTCTTGGATAAAAAACAGTTTTACTTCTTGCTGTCTAATCTGTGTGCCTTTCTTTCTTTATTTTTCTTGCCTAATTTCATGGGATAGAACTTCCATGACAGGGTTGCATAAAAGTGGTGAGATATGGATATCTTGCTTTATTCATAGTCTTAGGGTGAAAACATCCAGTTGTTTTTAGTACAATATGATGTTATCTGTAGGTTTTCCAAAAATATTCTTTCATCAGGTTGAGGACATTCTCTTTTATTCCTAGTTCTCTGATTTTTTTTTATCATGAATAGAATTAAGATTTTATTTATCTAATGTTAAAGCAGCCTTGTATTCCTGGTGTAAACTATATGGGTATGGTCATAGACTTTTATACATTATTGTATTTACTTCACTAAATTTTTATTAATTTTGCCTTCATGTTCATATGGGATCTGATTTCTAATTTTCCTGTAATGTCTATCTGATTTGATCATCAGAATAGTGCTAGCTTCAGATAATTAGAAGATAAATGTTCTCTCTTATTCACTATTCTTCAAGAGTTTATTTTGAATTGATATTTTTCTTCAGCATTTGGTAGGATTTTTCTGGTAAAACCATCTTGATCTGTGGGAAAGTTTTGTTTGTTGGTTGGATTTTTGGTTTTCTATGGGATGATTTTTATCTATAAGTTCAATTTCTTTAACAAATGAGTTTATTCTATTTAGCTGTTTATTCTTAATTGAGCTGTGTTAATTTTTGCTTTTTAAGGAATTTATCCATTTCATTTGTTATCAAATTTATTGTTATCGAATTGTAATATTCCCTTATTATCGGTATTACCTCTCCTCATTTCTATTTTGTGTCCTTCCTTCCTAGTCTGGCACGGGGTTATTAGTTAGTTTTTGTTTGTTTTGTTTTTATTTTAACACACAGAACAGGATTCAGTTTTGCTGATTTTTCTATGTTTTCTGTTTCATTGATTTGTGCTTTTATTTGCTTTCCTTTTTCTGTTTTCTTAGTGTGACACTTAGATCATTGATATAGACCTATGTTCTTTTCTATTATGATTATGTAGAGCTCCAAGTTTCCCTATAAGCACTGCTTTCTTTACATTTCACAATTTTGATGTGTTATCAGTTTTGTTATATTCAAAATACTTTTCTAATTTTGGTTTTTGTTTTTCCTTTGTCGCCTGGGTTACTTGAAGCATGTTTTATAGGCTAAATATGGGTGATTTTAAATATTTTATTCTGTTGGAGTCCGATAACATGCTTTGTATGACTTGAATCCTTTTGAACTTATTGTATCCATTTTATGATTCACAGTATGGCTTATCTTATTAAATCTTCCATGTGGGGAAAAAAATAGTATCTGTATCCTGGTTGGAGTTTTTCATAAATCCCAATTAGTTGATAGTATTATTCAAGTTCCATATATCTTTATGGGATTTCTATCAACTTTGTTTCAATTATTGGAAAAATCTCTGATTATACTTAGATTTGTCTACTTTTTCCTCTCAGTTTTTCATTGATGTGTTTTAAGAGTTTCTTACAAAGATGTACATATATTTAAAGTTGTTGTGTCCTTGTGATATCTTTTTTTTTTTTGAGAGCGAGAAGGGGGAGAGAGAGTGAGAGAGAGAGAATTTTTTTAATATTTATTTTTCAGTTTTCGGTGGACACAGCATCTTTATTTTATTTTTATGTGGTGCTGAGGATCGAACCCAGCGCCCCACGCATGCCAAGCGAGCGCGTTAAGGCTTGAGCCACATCCCCAGCCCCTCTCTCTAGCTTTCTTTGTGGTATTATAATGTATCACTTTCCATTCTTTTTACTTGTTTCATTTAAAGTGGTCACTTGGAGGTAATATATAGTTGAATACTTTTTTTATTCTGTTCAGCAGTCTCTGCCTTTTCTTTGGGGTATATGGATCATTTATTTTTAACTTACAAATATCAAGTTTATTAGTTATTAATAAGGATTTAAGAGTTTATATAATCTGATGGTTTCCATCCAATAAACCTCACTCCTAAAATTTATTTAAACCAATTTGTTTTATTTACACTATTTCTGGGTTATCTAGAAGGTTATCTCGGCCACCAAAAAAATTATTTTTTTGAGAAATAAACAGGGGCTATATTAAAATCAGATGGCTTCCAAAGACAAGAAGTTATGCTGCAGAGAGTTCTTCCTTAATACATTAGGTATGAAAGGGTGAAATGGGGAGTTGTAACCAGAGGGTCACAAACTAGTCAGCCAAAATGTGTTAAACAAGTACCAGTATTGTGTGCTTTGTAATGGCTTCTGTTTGGCACAGATTTTAGCTCCCTCACTCTTATATCACCTCAGGAGAATATCCTGACAACTAGTTTATATCATTAAGTGGAATAGCCTTGTTTTTCACTGATGTAAGCTAGATTTAAATTTATCACAAATGCCAAGTTAATGGGAGTATCAATTAGTTACATGGAAGAGAGCATATTCTGCATCTGTCTTCTTAATTAGTCAACAGAAATACTTTCTAGAACATTGATTTTCAGAGTGTTCCTGGACCATCATATCACTGTCACCTGGGAACTTGATATGCAGATTCTTAGGCCTGAATTAGTATCCATTGAAGGTGGGAAGGCAGGAATCTGTTTTTTGACAAACTCACCAAGTGATTCTGATGCACACTTTTATTGAGTACCTCTGCTCTAGAATATCATGCACATCAAACTCTAGTAAAATAACAGCAAGCTTTCAGCATCGCTAATTCTAATTTTCAGACAGCTGCTGCATTAGGTTTTAGATAATGATCTCTAAATCCAGCTGGAGCTGAGTCCTAGTTACTCATTATTCCTTTTACTTACTAGTGAATAGAGCACCAGGTGCAGTTGTCGAAGTGTGAAAATAATTCAGCTTTGTAGACACTGCTGGCATTTCTTTCTTGATTTTTCAAAATGCTTTAATCTTCTTGCTATGGTATTTATTTCAACAATCAAAGCACATATATTTTAATGGCAGTTTGGACCTCTGCTAAGAAATGAAGAAATTTCTGAATATTTCTGCCTGTTTAACATAAAAATTAATATTTTAGCTGTATTACAAAGCTTATATATAATTGAATCCTTCCAATTGTGCTTTTCTGCCAGTGTTTTCATTTAAGAACAATTTTAAATGTCTTTCCAGAATAATTTACTCTTTACCCTCTTCACATTTTCCACTTTATCACATCTTTATTTTTACTTTGGGGAAAAGTGCCAGCAGAGATTTATTTTTGTAATAGTAAAACCCAATGGATATGGCAGTAAAAAACAAACAAACAAAAACCCTGTAAGGCCCACCTATGTGCAATGTGAGTTAAAAAAAAAAAAACCTCATCAAGCCTTCAAAAAGTATTCCAAAGACATATCGATAAGACAAGGAACAAGTACGTATGTTTTAAAAATGCTTTGTTTGCTAACATATGCCAAATGTGAATATTGAACAGTGGACACATGATCAGAAACCACATATTTCATGCTGGCTACTGTAGCACATACCTGTAATCCCTCTGCCTCAGGAGGCAGAGGCAGGAGGATCATGAATTCAAAGCCAGCCTCAGCAGCTTAGTGAGGGCCTAAGCAACTCAGCAAGACCCTATCTCTAAATAAAATATCAAAAAGGGCTGGGGATGTGGCTCAGAGGTTAAATGCCCCTGGGTTCAATTCCTGGTACCAAAGAGCAAAAACAAACAAAACCCCACAATATTCATTAGTAGATAAATGCATGGTCAATATTGCAGGGTTGTTTTTGGTTATATCTGGATATTCCATGGGTACCTAAAAGTGATAATCCACGTTTCCCTCTCATTAGTCTCTCACTGGAATCAGAATTAACATTAGTAGAATTACATTCAGCCTCCAGCCCAGATGTTTGTATAGGACTTCATTTTCCATTAAAAAGCCTTTCTAATATTTATGCAAACATTTCAGAGATACCTCGTATGTGTTTTTTAAAAAAGGAAAAGCAGAATTCCCTCTGCCCCTACACATCTTCCTGGTCACCTCTTTTTCCACAGGGTAACCATTTCTAATCAAGCACCATCATCTCTGCTGCTGCCTCAAGAGGAAAGCCATAAATATATTTTTTTAAATATTTATTTTTTAGTTTTTAAAGTGGACACAATATCTTTATTTTACATTTATATGGTGGTGAGGATTGAACTCAGTGCCTCAAGCATGCTAGGCAAGCACTCTACCACTGAGCCACAACCCCAGCCCTGAAAAAGCCAGTAAATATTATAGCCCTCATGGTGTCAAGATTGATGTAGGATTAGAGATGATTCTACAAGAATCTATGTAGAAATTTCTATAAGATCCCATGTAGAAATAGAGATGATGAAATACTATTTATCACTTGTGAACCTGCTTTGTGCACCTTTGTGAGGAGATGACTGACCATATATTCACTATTCATGCATTCCTCCTCATGCTATGTATTTATTCTAGGAATCAGCTGCCCAACCAAGAATTAAATTTCTCATCATGTATCTAGATAGAGCCAACTGACTAGTGTTTGCCAAGATAATTAATAAACTAGCATGCTTTTTCTATTTTATTCTCCTATATCTGCCAAATAAGGTCCTGGGGTAAATGACAAAGTCACAAGAGAAGGAGCCCTATTTCCTGAATCACTGCATAAAAGCCATCTGCCAACCAGGAACACTCACATTGGTACCTGGACAAGACTGAGCTACCTTTGTAGTAAACAATTGAAGTTTTATTTCTTATAGGATATGTATCAGTTTCACAGTATGTTGATTAAGACATTATGCTTTAGTTTCTGCCCATTTGTTTACCTCATGCTTTACACTTATTCATCTCACTCATTTTCTAAGCTTCTTAAGAACAACTTTTAGGGCCTAACTATACCATTCAGTGCTGTGCCTCCAAGGGCATTGCTCATGCTTGTCGCTATTTTATTTATTTATTTATTTATTTATTTTTAAGAGAGAGAGAGAGAGAGAGAGAATATCTTAATATTTATTTTTTAGTTTTCGGCAGACACAACATCTTTGTTTGTATGTAGTGCTGAGGATCGAACCTGGGCCGCACGCATGCCAGGCAAGCACGCTACTGCTTGAGCCACATCCCCAGCCCTTCTTTTTTTATTTATTAAAAAAATTTTTTTTAGTTGTAAATGGGCACAATGCCTTCATTTTACTTCTTTATTTCTATGTGGTGCTAAGGATCATGTGCCTCACACATGCTAGATAGTGCTGTACCACTGAACTACAACCCCAGTCCCCTTTTTTATTTTTCTTTTGGTCTCTTCAGGAAATAGTTTCTTATAAACTTTAAATTTTTTAAATTTTAGTGTTAATTTTTTGGGGAGAAGGAGCACTGTCACTATGTTTCTTTGGCTGGAACCACACCCCTGGGCTCAAACGAGTTCTTGCCTCAGCCTCCCACACGCTGAACTATAGGTGCACACCACCACACCCATCTTGTATAAATTTTTATTATGGCACTATACCACCAGACTTTCCAAGAGTAGGTTTATCTGCAGAACCTGATTCAGTACCTAAAATTAATAATTCTCATCAAATGTTTATGGAATTAATGAATCCAGTGCAAAAACTTGGTCATATATGATCATAGTAATCTTATTACACAAAGCTATATAGTATAGTATGACAATGCTTAGTTACTTGAACTCTTACAATAATTGTTTTAGTCACCATATTTGCTACTGTGACCAAATGCCCCGACAAGAACAACTATAAGAAGGAGAAGTTTATTTGGGGCTCACAGCTTCAGAGATCTCAGTTCATAGATGGCCTACTCCATTCCTTGGTGCCTGACATGAGGCAGAACATAAGGGTGGAAGTGTGTGGTGGAGGAAAGCAGCCGGAAACATGATATCAGGAAGCACAGAGAAAGAACTCCCCTCACCACAAACAAAATATAAACCCCAAGGGCACATCCCCATAGACCCACCTCCTCCTGGCACATCCAACATGTTTATAGTCACCACCCAGTTAATCCATTCAACTGGATTAATGTATTGATCGGATTAAGGATCTCCTGGCCCAATCATTTCACCTTGTAACTTTTTGCATTGTTTTACACATGAGCTTTTTGGGGGACGCCTAACATTTAAATCATAACAGCAATCATTAGGGATAAATTCTTTGTCTTTTTCAAAATAGACAAAAATATATCTAGGTATTACTAAATAAGATTGGGAGATAGTAATTCCATTTCTTTCTTCCTGCTCATGTCTATATTTCTGCTTCTTCTTACTTTGAGCCTGGAAGTGAGTGAGCAAAGGGAGTCCTCCAAAAACATATCTGTAATGTTAAAGGAGAAATTAATGTATCTCAGAGGTTCCCTGGTTTCAGCTTTCATCAATGCAGAAATCCCTTCTTTTCATCCTGGGGCAAGTCCTCAGGCTGCTTCTATGTGAATAACCTCAGGGACTAATAAGTTATTACCACTTCCTAAACTGCTTATGCCTCTACTGATGATTTGAAAGCCCATTTTATATTGAGCCATAGTCTACCTTGTCTCCTGGAGTAATTCTTTGGAAAGAATGCTTCCTACTTTTCACGATAACCTTTGAGATACCTTAACATTCTTAGTCCTTTTATGGATTTTCTAAACAGTTTTTTGTATAGCATGATCGATCCAGCTCATTTGCATTCTGGATGTGCTGTGGTTTTCAGTGTGTGCCTAAAATGACACATAATATTCCTGTATGTTGGAATGTAATTTTTTTAAGAAATTTTCTTCTGTGATTTAAGACAATAATTTGCATTTTAGTTAGAAATGTACATTTTGGTATCAGATGAAGGTTTGAATTCAGACCTTATTCCTTATAACTCTGTAATTAATCTAACTTTAAGACTCCATTACTATATGTAGAATTATTATCATAATTAAATAATTAATGTACCTTTAAACAGTAGGATTGCTCCGGGTCCATAGTAAAGGCTGATAAGTGGGTATTTGCTATTCTGATAGTTATGTTTATCAGTGTAGCCTAAAATGCAATAGATTGTAGCTGTTTCATATTACTGTTAAGTAATTTTATCATTATTATACTAGTATATTTGTCATTTGCCAACTTGTGCTACTATTTAGGCTTTACCTGCATTATCTATCTACACATTTTTAAAGTCGGCTCCATTTATTCAAGGCACAATTTATGCAGTGTATTTTCCAGAAAATTTTCTCCCAATTCTTGGATCTGGAAGTATTTTGTTCTCATGACATTTGTTACAATGGCATTTTTTCAATTTTGTGCAAGATGGCAATTGAAAATAGAAACAGTGTACTTCAAAATTTATATAAAGATGAAGGGTAATTTGAGATAGAATGTCTTGGTAAAACACAAGAAAAAGAAATAGCAGATTAGTTGAACTCCCCATTTTTTTTTTAATTTTTTATTGTTGGTTGTTCAAAACATTACAAATTTCTTGACATATCATATTCCACACTTTGATTCAAGTGGGTTATGAACTCCCACCTTCACCCCATACACAGATTGCAGAATCACATCAGTTACACATCCATTGATTTACATATTGCCATACTAGTGTTTGTTGTGCTCTGCTGCCTTTCCCATCCTCCACCCTCCCCCCTCCCCACCTCTCCCCTCCCCTCCCCTCCTCTCTCTCTACCCCCTCCACTGTATAACCCTGAGGGTCTCCTTCCATTTCCATGCAATTTCCCTTCTCTCTCCCTTTCCCTCCCACCTCTCATCCCTGTTAAATGTTAATCTTCGTCCCTACTCTGATCTTAGTTACTCTCCTTATATCAAAGAAGACATTTGGTATTTGTTTTTTAGGGATTGGCTAGCTTCACTTAGCATAATCTGCTCTAATGCCATCCATTTCCCTGCAAATTCTATGATTTTGTCATTTTTTAATGCAGAGTAATACTCCATTGTGTATAAATGCCACATTTTTTTTTTATCCATTCGTCTATTGAAGGGCATCTAGGTTGGTTCCACAGTCTTGCTATTGTGAATTGTGCTGCTATGAACATCGATGTAGCAGTGTCCCTGTAGCATGCTCTTTTTAGGTCTTTAGGGAATAGACCAAGAAGGGGAATAGCTGGGTCAAATGGTGGCTCCATTCCCAGCTTTCCAAGAAATCTCCATACTGCTTTCCAGATTGGCTGCACCAATCTGCAGTCCCACCAGCAATGTACAAGTGTACCCTTTTCCCCACATCCTCGCCAGCACTTGTTGTTGTTTGACTTCATAATGGCTGCCAATCTTACTGGAGTGAGATGGTATCTTAGGATGGTTTTGATTTGCATTTCTCTGACAGCTAGAGATGGTGAGCATTTTTTCATGTACTTGTTGATTGACTGTATGTCCTCCTCTGAGAAGTGTCTGTTCAGGTCCTTGGCCCATTTGTTGATTGGGTTGTTTGTTCTCTTATTGTCTAATTTTTTGAGTTCTTTGTATACTCTGGATATTAGGGCTCTATCTGAAGTGTGAGGAGTAAAGATTTGTTCCCAGGGTGTAGGCTCCCTATTTACCTCTCTTATTGTTTCTTTTGCTGAGAAAAAACTTTTTAGTTTGAGTAAGTCCCATTTGTTGATTCTAGTTATTAACTTTTGTGCTATGGGTGTCCTATTGAGGAATTTGAACTCCCCATTTTGTATCAAAGTATTCATTTCAAGTGATTGAGACATGTGAAGATTGAAACCTCAAAGTTAGCACCTGTGATTTTTAATAATATTTTATATTTCCAAAATAGGTACTTGGCCCAAACATTATTGACAGGTTAAGAGACAAGGGTAAATGGCTGTGGGTGAATATGAAGAATCTCTTTCCAGGAATGCTATTCCCCAAAACATGGATGTTGGCCAATCTGGCTTTGGTCTGTCACCTGTGTTCCATTGATACAGTAGGAAAGGCTGATTTGCATTTTCCTGAAATACTATTTGGGAGAGGTTTTATTTTATAATTTTAGTAATAGATCCCATATTTATACTGGTACATTAAAGAAAAACCTCAGCTTTATATTGGACCCACTTCAGACTTTCTTATTATCCACATAGTAACCCACAAATGAACAAAACTTGAAGTTTTTCCCTGTTGATCATGAATGACACAACTATTATACAATTATGAATTGTGAGGGTGATGATTTCAAGAATTGTTTTTGGCTTTGTGTTTTTTTTAACCTTTTTAAATTTTGAACTACATGTTCACAGAAAGTTGCAAAGATAATACAGCGTATTGTTTTTTTTTTTAACACCTACAAGACAGTCAACTTCTGTCCTCCTCTTTTACTAACTATAGCATATTATTTACCATGCCTTTTGCATAGGAACATTACAGGAAAAAGCTGCCAAATGCTTTTGCAATTCCAAAATAAAATACTTAATTTTTTTTCAAAGATGCTTACAGAAAAATATTATACTTCTATAATATTGTCATAGGGTATTTAAGTGTGAGGCTCTACTCCTTCCTAATATAGCTTAGAAAAATACTAAATCTCAGACAATTAATGTAATGTAGAGTACAGACCCTGGAGTCAGAGGGACTGAATGGTATACTGACATCAGTAATCAGATAATGATCACAACTTCTTTGACACTCAAAGTTTGCAAATCTAAATTAAGATAATATCTAGCCCCTATTAGCATTGGCCTTTTTAAAAATCAATACCTAAGGGGCTGGGGTTGTAACTCAGCAGTAGAGGACTCACCTAGCACTTGCAAGGCCTTGGATTCGATCCTCAGCACCACATAAAAATAAACAAACAAATACATAAAAAGGTATTGGGTCCCAACTACAACAAAAAATAAATAAATATTAAAAAGAAATCAATACCCAAGGCTGGTACAGTGTCAATAATACCACTAACTCAGGAGGCTGAGACAGGAGGAGTTTTGATGCCAGCCTGAGCAACTTAAGATCCTTTCTCAAAATAAAGAAATAAAAGGCCTAGAGATGTAACTTGATGGTAGAGTACCCCTGAGTTCAATCCCCATGCATACACACACACACACACACACACACACACACACACCAGAACCTTAGGTGATGCAAATAAAACACTTGAACAGAATATGCCTATGACACATGATGTATGTAAAACACAAAACATAGAATTCACTTTTTACAAACTATTTCCAGTATTATTTCATATAGATTATTAATATATTTCTCAAATTGATAATAAAGTTGTAAATTGTATAAGAATTTCACACTTCTAAACTAGAAATAACTATAAAAATCTGTAATAGAAGACTGGGTGTGGTGGCATACCTATAATCCCAGCTATTTGGGGAGGCTAAGGCTAGAAGATCACAAATTTGAGGCCAGTTTGGGCAACTTAGCAAAATCTTGTCTTAGAAATAAAATAAAACAAAGGCTAGAGATGTAACTCAGTGGTAGAGTGCTTGCCTAACATGTACAAGGTCTTGTATTCAATCTTTATTTCCATCAAAGCAAACCAAAATTTATAATCAAATTTGGCAAGTATATTAAATAAAATAAATATAAAATGCATTATAACTTAGTAACCTCAGCAACAGAAAGAATTATATTTGCTGTTCTTGTATTGATAGGATATTTAACAACTATTTTTAATATTCATAGATCATCTTAGGAAAATTAACCAATGTGTTTTTAATGATGTCAGATGAAGTTTGGAAGTTTGTTTCTATTTTGTAATGTGTTTTCATAAATATTAAGGATTAATGTTTAGTTAATGTGAAAGCATAGTGTATACATAAAATATGTATGTAGAGGGGCCTAGGAAAAGTCCTTAACATGGAGGCATTCAACAAATATTTGAATTTTATAAACTGTTGAATGTTTTATAAGCATTTTTGGTTTTAATATTATTGTTATTAAAGTGAACCCATATTATAAGATCTCATTATTTTTTGAGTACTTTCTTGTTTTTGATAATTTTGAAGCAAAATTTATTAGCATAAGCCATTTTAAAGTGCACCGTTCAAAACTGGGCATGGTGGTACATACTCATAAAAATCAGTGACTGAGGAGGCTGAGGTAAGAGGATTGCAAGTTTGAGACCATCCTTAACAATTTAGGGAGAACTTGTTTCCAAAAAATGGATACGAAGGGGCTGGGATGTATTTCAGTGGTAGAGTACCTCTGACCTCAATTCCCAGTATCACAGAAAATAAAAAATGTGTGAACTATTTACTGACATTTACTACTTTCACGGTATTAAACAACCATTACCACTATCTAGTTCCAAAACGTTTCATCACTCTGAAGGAAACCTTATAACCATGAAACAGGTGCTTCCTTCATTATCCCTGACAATCACCAATCTGTGCTCCGTTTCTGTGTGTTTACCTATTATGGCTATTTCATATAATAGTGACCAATTAGCATCTGGCTTCTTTCACTTAATTATGTTTGCGATTCATTGTTATCATTCACATATATTACAACTTTATTCCTTTTTAAGGCTGACTAGTATTTCATTGTATTTATATTTCAGTTTGTTTATTCATTTTTAAGTTGATGGACATATGGATTGTTTTTAATTTTGGCTATAATATGCCATGAACATTCATAAGTACTCGTATGAGTAACTGTTTTCAGTTCTTTCGTTGTATACTTAGAAGTGAAATTGCTGACTCATATTCTAATTCTATGCTTAACTTTTTGATAGACCCCTAAACTGTTTTCTGTCAAAAGTGTTCCATCCCACCAACAATCTTTTTTTCTGGTTATTTTATGTATTTCATTATGTAAATATAATTTGTCAGTTAACTGGTATTATTTTAGAAAGTCAAGTGAAGTATAGAAACCTTACCTCCATTTATGTTCTTTTTTTTTTGTGATGTGAAGTTACTCTGTTTGTGTATTCATTTGTAAATAGGAAAGTTATATCCAATTCACTCTAGTCTTTCCACTTCTTGCCCCCCACCTTTATTCTCCTTTGTTCAGAACTTCTATTCTTCTATCTCCTCCGCCTATTGTGAGTTATCATCTGCATGTCAGAACATTCCACCTTTGTTTTGGGGGGATTGGCTTATTGCACTTAGCATGATAGTCTCCAGGTCCATCCATTTACTGGCAAAAGTCATAGTCATTCTTTTCTATGGCTGAATAATATTCCATTGTGTATATATACTACTTTTTTTTTTTGCTCATAGCAGAATGAAAAGGATGGAAAATGGCTTAGTGAACTAGAACACAAAGCAAAAGAATTACCCAATCTGAATAGCAGCAATAGGAATGTAAGCTGAGAAAAGGAAAGCAGCAACAGCAACAACAGTAACTACAAAGACAGCCTCAAGGAACTGTGGGCTGCAATGAAACAGTTTGTTATATAAGTCCTTTTATTCTCCCCCATTTACAACACAATTACCATAAATATTTGCTGTATATACATTTAGAACCATATCACACAGGGTTATAGGTTTTGCTTTCCTTTTAGACATATTTTCAAAAACTCAAATGGAAAAAGAAAGTTCATTGTATTTATCCACATTTTTACCCTTTAAGTTTTTTGTTCTTTTTGGTGTAAGTTTTCATCTTTTATCCTCCTTTTCTGTTTAGAGAACTTTCTCTAGCCAGTCTGTTAGGGTTGTTCTACCAGCAATACATTTTCTTGCATATAAGGGTTATTTTCTCGTCATCCTGGAGATTGTTTTTCTATAGGTATATGATTCTTTCTTTTATTTCAGCACTTAAAAAACCTTGTGCTACATCCTCTGACTCCACGGTTTCTAATGAGAAATATGTTGTTATTCCAGATTTCTATAGATAAGGCTTCAGTTTTTCTCACTGCTTTCAAGATTTTTTTTCAGAAGTTAATTATGATGTATATTGACCTACATAGATATTTTCAGATTTTATATGACTTGGAGTTTTCAGCCATAATTCTTTTGAAACTATTTTTAGCTCTGTCTTCTTTCTCCTCTTCTTATAAGCCTCTGTGACTCGAAAGTAGATCTTTCATTGCAGTCCACAGTTCCTTGAGGCTGTCTTTGTAGTTGCAGTTGTTGTTGTCACTTTCCTTTTTCTCAGTTTACATTCTTACTGCTGCTATTCAGATTGGGTAATTTCTTTTGCTTTGTGTTCCAGTTCACTAAGCCATTCTCCATCCTTTTCATTCTGCTATTGAACATTAACTGAATTCTTCATTTTAGTTATTATATTTTTGAGTTCTAAAATTTCCAATTGGTTCTTATGTGTTCTATTTCTTTACTAAAACTTCATTTGATGAGGCTCTCTTTTCATTTGGTTCAAGCATGTTGATAATTGCTCATTAAAGCATTTTTATGGCTCTTTTAAATCTTTAATAATTCTTTGACATGTCATCTTAGTGTTGCCTTTCTTAATTATCTTTATTCATTGAATTTGAAGTCTTCCTGTTCTTGATGGATAGTATTTGATTAACCTGAACATTTTATCCTGAGTTCATTATTTAAATCTTCTATTTTTTAATTTTTCTGACCCTAGTCTTGCAACAGAAGGAGATACTGCTTTATTACTGCTGAGTTCCAAGTTCTTCATTTGGCCTCAAACAACACCTGATAGGTTCATTCTTACTACTAGACCAGGGAACAGGTGGCCTTGTTACACTGGATGATGGCAAAAGTCCTGAATCTCTGTTAGGCCTCTTCTGACACCACCAAATGGAGAAGGAAAGAGTCCTCTTATTAATGCCATGTGAAAGTGGAAGTCCAAACTCTTTAACTAATTGTTCTTCACTGACACTATGGAAGTGCCTCATTACTGGCTTCCTGTGTTGAAGGTCTTAATCTCTAGTTGGCCTTTTCTGACACCACTCTACCAAGAATCTTGGGTACCTTGTTACAGCTTGGTGAGGGGTAGAAGTTTAGCTTCCCCACTTGCCTATAGCAGTGAAGGTGGAGCCAGTTCCTCAACCCCTGTGGAATTTGGCTGAAGTACAGTGGTTAACATCTAAATGTTCTCTATCTTCTTTTGCTGTACCTATCTTGACCCTTTGGATAAAAAGAGCAGACTTTTGTCTGTGCCTGTTTCTGGGTTGCCACATACCTCCCACATAACAAATTTTTATTTTACTCAGCAAAGTTATCCTTTAGAATCAAAGAAGAGATGAAAACCTTTCAAGATCAGCATAAAGTAAGAGTTTTCTAAGCCAGCACTGCAAAAGATACTTTAAAAAAATCATGTACACAAAGATAAAACCAAAAACAGCAGGGTTCAGGAAAGAATGAATTTCATTAGAGGAGTAGTTAAGCAAATGAAAATTAGGGTTGAATTAAACATTAGAAATAAATCAAAATGGCAGGGAAAATAAACACTTCTGTATAATAACACTGAATGTAAATGGTCTCAACTCTCCAATTAAAAGATATAGCCTAGCAGATTGGATCAAAAAGCAATACCCAACTATATGTTGCTTGCCAGAGATACACCCCACAGGCAAAGACATCCATAGGCTGAAAGTGAAAGGATGAAAAATGTTACTCCATGTACATTAAACCTGAAAGCAAGCAGAGATAGCTACTTTCATATTTGACAAAGCAGACTTCAAACCAGAATTAATCAGAAGGGACAAAGAAAGTCATTAAATACTGGTAGAGGGAATAACTCAGCAAGATGATATAGCATAAATAATGTGCCCATACCAAATTGCATAAAACAAACACCTCTTGACATAAAGACTCAATTAGATCCCAGTGTAGTAATATTAAGTAATTTTAGCACACCTCTCTCACTGATAAATAGGCTATGCAGACATAAAATCAGCAAAGACACCTTAGACCTAAAAATACTACAAATCAAATGGGAATAACAAACATCATCAACAATAGCTGAATATACTTTCTTCTCAGATGTTCATGGAACCTTCTTCAAAATACGTAATATATTTTAGGCCACAAAGCAAGTCTTAGTAAATACAAAAAAGTCAGTATAATTCCTTGCGTCTTATCACATAATAATGAAATCAGAAATCAACAGCAAGTAAAACTATAGAAACTATAGGAACACATGAAAATGGAATAATATACTTTTGAATGATGAACAGATCATAGAAGAACTCAGTAGAAATGTAAAAATTCTTAGAATCTAAGAAGAATATATAACAAACCACAGTTTCTGGGACACTGTGAAGGAAGATCTAGGGAAAGTTTATAGCTACAAGTGTCTACATTGAAAAACCAGAAAGATCCCAAATAAACAATCTAATGATGGGTCTTAAGACCCTAGAAAAATTTTTAAAAAACTAATTCCAGAGCCAATAGGAAGAAGGAAATAATTAAGATCAGAACCAGAATTAATGAGATATAGAGAATAATTTTAAACTACACAAAGGACGAATGTAATAAAGAGTTGGTTCTTTGAAAATATAATGATTGATTAAACACTTTTCTAAACCAAAAGGAAGAGAAGGCCCAAATTAATAAAATTACAGATGAAAAAGGTAATATATACATAAATGTCATTGAAATCCAAAAGATTTTTGAAGACTTACATTTCAGTAAATTGGGAAATGTAGAAGAAATTAACAAATTTCTAGAGATAATAAGTTACCAAAATTGAACCAAGAGGATGTAGAAAACTTTTAACAGACCAATAACATACAATGAGATTGACAAAATAATAAATAACGAAGAAAAGCCCAGGGCCAGATGGATTCTGAGCTGAATTCTAGCAGAACTTTAAAGGAGAACTGATGTCAGTGCTCTTCAAGTTATTTCATGAAGTAGAAAGGCAGGAGAAACACTTCCAAATTCATTCTTTGAAGCCAATAATATCACCATGATTCCTAAACAGATAAGACATGTCAAGGGAAATTGCAGATGAATATCCTTGATGAGTATAGATACAGAAATCCTCAATAAAATATTAGGGATGCAAGGATGAATCAACATTCAGTAGTCAGTAAATAAAATTGACCACAAAAAAAGAATAAAAGACAAAAATCACATGATCGTCTCACTTGATGCAGAAATAGCCTTCAACAAAATTCAGCATTCATTAATGATGAAAACACTGAAGAAGCTAGGGATAGAAGGGTTTTTTTTAATTTATTTGTTTTTTTGGTAGAAGGATCTTACTTCAGTATCATAAAGGCTATATGTAACCAACCCAAAGACAACATCATACTCAATAGGGAAAAACTGAAAATATCCTCAAAGGTTAGGAGCAAGACAATGATGCCTACTCTTACCAGTCCTATTCAATATAGTACTTAAAATTTTAGCCAGAACAATTAATAAATAAGAAAGGAAGAAGTCAAAATATCACTGCAGATGATATGATCCTATTCTTAGAAAATCCAAAATGCTCTACCTGAAGACTTCTACAGCTGAGAAATAAGTGCAGCAAAGTAGTGGAATGCAAAAATCAACATACAAAAATCAGTAGCTTTCCTATACACCAGTAATGAATTCACTGAAAAAGAAATCAGGAAAGAAGTTCCCATTTACAGTAGTCTCAAAAACAAGTCCTAGGAATAAATAAATCTAATCAGAGTGGTGAAGGACCTCTACAGGGAAAATTACAGAGTACTGAAAAAAGAAATAGGACCATAGATAGGCAGAATTAAAATTGTTAAAATGACCATAATCTACAGATTCAATGCAGTCCTCATCAAAATACCAATGGCATCCTTCACAGAAGTAGGAAAAAAAAAAAAAAAAGTCCTCAAATTCATTTGGAAGAATAAAACAACAAGAATAGCCAAATCAATTCTAAGCATAAAGAACAATGTAGAGACATCCTAATACCCGATTCACATTATTTTACACAGCTCTAGTAACAAAAACTGCATGGTACTGGCATAAAAACAGACACACAGACCAATGAAATAGAAGTCACTGAGACAAACCCACACAAACACAGATGATAATCTGATCCTTGACCAAGATACAAACACAAACACCAAAGAAAAGACAACCTTTTAAACAAGTGGTGCTGGGGAAATTGGATACCCATATCTAAAAGAGTGAAACCAGATTCCTCTCTCTTACATTCTACAAAAGTCAACTTAAAATGGGTTAATAACCTAGGAATTAGACCAGAAACTGCAATTGCTAGAAGACACCATAGGATCAACACTCCAGCATACAATAGTGCAGGAAATTACTTCCTCAGTAGGATTCCTAAAGCTTAGGAAATAGAAACAAGAATTATAAATAGGAGAACAGCAAATTAGAAAGTTTCTGAATAGCAAACAAAACAGTTGAGAGTGTGAACAGAGGTCCTACAGAATGGAAGAAAATCTTTGCCAGCTACTCTTCCAACAGAGGATTAATATCCTGAAAATACAAAAAGCTCAAAAAAATTACTGCCAAAACAAAAACAAATACACTCAATTAGTAAATGAACAAGTGAACTAAATAGACTTTTCTCAAAAGAAGAAATACTAACAACTAACAAATAAATGAAAAAATGTTCAACATCTTTAGCAATTATGCAGTTTAAATCAAAACTATACTGACTATCATTCCTTTAGCATGGCAGTCATCAAGAATACAAATAATAGTAAATGCTGGCAAGGATGTATGGAGAAAGGAACATTTATAGACTGTTGGTGGGACTGTAAATTAATACAACCAGTATGATAATCGATATGGAGATTCATTAAAAAATTAGAAATGGAACCACCCTATGACCCTGTTTTTCCATTCTTCCTTATTTATGCAAAAGAAATAAAGCATGCTATAGCAATACATGCACATCATGTTTATAGTAGCACAATTCACATTAGCCAAGTTAAGGCACCAACATTGGTGTCCATCAATGGATGAATAGATAAAAAAATGTGATATATACACAATGGAGTTTTATTCAGCCGTAAAGAAGAATGAAATGCTGCAATTTGCAGGAAAATGAATGGAGATATAGAGCGTCATATTATGAGAAATAAACCAGATTCACAAAGTCAAGGCTCAAATATTTTCTCTCATGTGGAAGGTAGAAAGAAAAATGTAAAAATAGGAATCTCTTGAAAATAGAAGGGAGACTAGTAGCAAATGGGGATTAGGATGAGGATAAGGGGAAGTACTGGGCAACAATGAAAGTGATCAGTCATGTTCATGTATGAATATGTCACAGTGAATTCCACTATTATGTATAACTATTGTGTACCAGTAATTTTTTAAAAAGTCATCGTCAACTCTCTTGTACAGGATAATTTATACAGCCACAACTTGTAAATTTTAATAATGATACTTATATATCTTGTTGACTCTCTGGAAACCACACGAGGAAGTACTTACCAATGTTAGGGTCCATCCCTCCATCTTACATTTATAAATATATTTTGTCAGTCCCTTATAGTGATTGTAGGCAGGAAAAAAAATTTCCCTTGAATTCAGTTAGCATCAAGTTTATCCCAGCACAGGCGATTAATGTGCTAATTAGGTTAAACCTTCTATAACCCAATCATTTAAAATATTTTTATTTGTTCTTTTTAAATATACATGACAGTAGAGTGTATTATGACATTTGCCAATAAATGGATGGAACTGGAGACTTATCATGCTAAGTGAAATAAACCAATCTCCAAAACCAAAGGCAGAATGTTCTCTCTGATATGTGGATGCTAAAACATAAAAAGGGAGGGGAAGGGAAGAAAAGAAGTTCATTGGATTAGACAAAGAGGAAGTGAAGGAAAGGGAGGGGGATGGGAATAGGAAAGACAGAAAGAAAGAAAGAAAGAATGAATGGGACATAACTTTCCTATGTTCATGTGTGAAACACGACACTGAAACTCCATATCCTATACAACAGCAAGAATGGGATCCTAATTAGAATAAATTTATATTCCATGTATGTATAATATGTCAGAATTCAAGGAAATTGATTCAGAATAACAACTTAAGAAAATCATGTATACAATCAGATAGCCAATTAATATAATCCACAGTGGTTTTAAAATATTACTTCTGTGAGGATCAAATAATGTTTAGCTGGACAGTAAATACATTGTCAGCCGTGCTGAAAACGGAATCAGTTAAATAGCTTCAGAACACTTTTCTTGTACTGCAGCTATGTTGTGTCCCAGTTGGCATTGCACATACATTTTATCAGGAATAAATTGCACTTCAGAACAATATTTGGAGATGCACACAACTCAAGATTGACTTGAAATACTATGTTAGAATGAAAAGTGACTTTTGAACTACCCTTCAGTATCTCTAGTTGATGCTGTTCTAAAGTTGATGTCAGTTTATTCTTCTCTTCTTGATATTCATATGTATTAGTCTTGCAAGTAATTTTGAAGATTTGATTCTCCTAACATATATTAAGTTGCTTTTACCTTATTTTTGAATAGGAAAATTATGTTCTAGGCGAAAGCTGTTTTAGACTCAACTGGATTGAGCCTCATAAAAACTCAAGCAGTCTATCCATATTTTCCATATATCTTGGTCTTATACTTTTATTTTTCTTGTGTTTACATTTTGTCTTTCCTTATTATGGTCTAGAGTTTGCTGTTCATAACTTCCTTATTAAATCATTTAAAACTTAGTTCATGTTTCTTTTTCTCTGTTTTAGAAAGAGCTATTGCAAGACATGAAGTTCGAGAAATTGAGCAACGACATACAATGGATGGACCTCGACAAGATTCATCTTTAGATGAGGAAGAGGATATGGTGATAATTTATAACAGAGTTCCCAAAACAGCAAGCACCTCATTTACCAATATCGCCTATGACCTGTGTGCAAAGAATAAATACCATGTTCTTCACATCAATACTACCAAAAATAACCCAGTGATGTCATTGCAAGATCAGGTAAATTAACACTACACCAGTGTTTTCTGGGACATCCACAAATTTAAGCACTACAACAGTGTTTTCTGGTACATCCACAAATTTGTATTTCAAGAAGATAAAATATTTTAAAGAGCTATGTGTGCTAATTTCAATGAATTGTAAGCCTCTTACCAACTTTTATATAGTTTTGCATTTTTCATAGTATTGGACACAGTTCCTTGCCTAAAGTACATAATAATATATTTGTGAAATATATGAATTAATGTATAACTTGAATTTTTAAAGAAAATATTGATACTTTTCAGTATGAAATCATTTTAAAAATGTGAAGTATTTTTGGCAAGATGCCCTGCAATAAAAATTAGTATATTGTTTCAACTTATTATAGAGAAATATATGTTGAGTACTTGTACTTGATTTTATGACTAGCCTCCTGAATTTTGTCTTATCTTTAGTAATTAATACAAACATTGATTATAAACTCTTGGAGAACACGGATTGTGGCTTATATCTTTAACATAATCTGGCCTTTAAATTCTCAATGAATTTTAGATAAACACATGGATAAATAATTTTGTGAAATGAGCCATGTTCCAGTGGTGCACTCCTGTAATCCCAGAAACTTGGGAGGCTGACACAGGAGGAATGCAAGTTAAAGGCCAGCCTCAGCAACTTAGCAAGACCCTGTATCAAAATAAAAAGGGAGGAACTGGGACTGTAGTTCAGTGGCAGAGCATTTGCCTAGCACATGAGAGACAATGGTTTCCATCCTTACCACTGCATAAAAATAAATAAATAAAGTAAAGTGTTCTGTCTGTCTATAACTAAAAATATTTTTTTAAATGAATAACACAAAGGGATAGAGATATAGCTCAGTGGTAAAGTCCTTGGGCTCCATCCTCAGTACAAAAATAAATAAAAGGAAAAAATTTTGTGAAATGATTTTAAGTAAAATAGAGGAAGTTACAAAATCAAGTTTACTCATCTCTTTAGCAACAATAGCACACATTTTCTCTACACCTGGAACTTTGATTATAATTATAAATAATGTTCCCTTTATAAATATTGAAGAGGATGAGAGTTTGTCCTATCAGGAGAAAAGATATTTGAAAATACTATTTAGGATAACTGCCATACTGGAGTAACCTTGTTAGATTATAACAAGTTAGTTGTTATAATCCTATTATAGTTTGATTTTTTATCTGTTTGAAAGCAACCTAAGTTGTTTTTTTTTTTGTTGTTGTTGTTGTTTTTATTGTTTGTTTTACAGTACTAGGGATTGAGCCCTGGAGCAGTCTGCCACTGAACTAATCCCAGCCCTTTTTATTTTTTAAGACAGGGTCTTGCTGAGTTGCTGAGGCTGTCCTTCAACTATGCTCCTACTACCTCAGCTTCCCAAGTCACTGAAATTGCAGGCATGCGCCACTGCACCTAGATGGACTTGTTTTATTGTTATAGAATTGACTCTTCCCACTATTAAGCATAAATATAACCTTTATACTGAAATCAGAGAATGACATTCATGCATGAGATTAAGTTTGGCCTTCTTGCTAAAGAGATGTTTGTAAAAGATTATGGTATATGGCATATCATCTGCCCATATCATTTTTAGCTCTCTGCAGGATCTTTGATTACTCTTTTTCATGGAACCAAAAATATATACCTGTCAGCCAAACCAAATAATCCTTCTAAGAAGAGACAAGAATTTTTTTTTTAGCTAAGTGGGTCATAAAAACTATTCATTATGTAATAATGTATATCTCAAGGACAAGGATTCTAAATATTTCTGTTTTTATACAGCATATAGTAGGTTATAAATCTGTTTACATTACTGCTTCTCAGAATATACCTTGATTTAAAAGGAACATGTCTTAAGCTCACATAATAATTTCAGATTTCCTTAGTAATAAACATACCCCCCCACTTTTTTTTTTTGTAGTACTAGATATTGAACCCAGGGGTGCTTTACTGAGGTATATTCCCAGTTATTATTATTTTTTTTAAGACAGGTTCTTACTAAATTGCTGAGACTGACCTTGAATTTTAGATCATCCTACCTTGGCCTCTTAAGTCGCTGGGATTACACGCCATGTACCACCATGCCTGGCTTTCAGTAAAATCTTTCAGAAAAGTAATGATAACTTGTTTGTTCAGTTTTTAGAGTTATTTTGTGTCTTTCAGCTACAAGATATCTGGCAATGATATGAATCATTTTTTTTCATGAAATATAAATCTGAGGCTTACCATATATGAATGACTTTTATGGCCTGATGTAGTAGTACATTTTCCCAGTTGCGTTTGGATGAGATAAAGCTTTTTTTTTTTCTTTCAGTAGTTTGTTAGATATATATAGGGGAAAAGAAGAAGCATTATGGTATCATAAGCAATTGGATTACATAATGAACAACACTTAAAACATGTTTGTGTAGGGCAGAGTAGAGGAATAATTTCAATACTTAGCTGACTTCTAAACATCAGCTGGTAGTTGAAAATATGGTCTTAATTAGAATGACTTGTGACAAATATTTTCTAAAGTACAAAATCTACTGGTCTCTTGTTCTGTATAGCAGCAGTTTTTCAAAACAAGTCATATTTACTGCTTCCTTATCCTTTGTACAACATATTAGATAGCATTTTTATTTCAGTTTCAATCTAATCTTTATCTGAATGTGAACTTTTAAAATTGTGCTGTGTTCCTTGAAAGTATTTTTAAAATATTCCTTGAACCCTATTTTATATACTGTACTTTTAATCTGCTGTTGTCCAAAGCTCCTTTTAAAAGATCAAGCTTACTTATAAAAATACCTTGAGATGAAATAGGTGACCATACTCTATTAAATCCTCATATATCAGTCTTAGTAGTTCATTCTGCTCTGTATTTGCCTTCAGTCCCAATTCTTTCCTAGACATATTTTGGACATACTGTATTAGACACTGCAAAATTGTTTACACATGCTTAATTTTTTTCTTTCAAAAATTTTAGAGGCAAAGCCCAAATATTTTTAGTCCAATATAAAACTATACAATATGTAATAGCAATACATACTCTGCTAACCTTGAAAATAGTTGTCATATTTGCTGTCCAGTGTTTCATTTATTTATTCAGTATGTAATGTATAGACAGACTGTACTACATTCTTTGGGGAAATACCAAAGAAAGAAATGCAAAAGTACTTCTTTCAAGGAGCTTATTTATAGTTTACTTGAGCACCTAAAATATAGACAAAGGAACTCTGAAGACAGTTAAAATACCAGTTTATGGTAATCTCATGAAAATGTTTAATCAAAAATGTTTCTTGCCAGAATGTTTTATCTGAACCTAATCCTAAAGAAGTAAACAAATTCATATTGTAGAGCATTCTACAGAAAAAATTATTCTGTGCTTTTCTAATGTCTCAATGTCACGGCAACTAAAAAAGGGAGAAGTGGGGTCTAGGTTCTCAAGACTAGAGGAGACTAAAAAGACATGGAAACCAAAGGTAATATATGATCTGCTTGCCTGCTTGATATAAAATGTTCATGTCCTTCAAGGATGTCCACTGTCACCACTCCTATTTAATATAGTAATAGAAATTGTAGCCAGAGCAATTAGGCAAGACAAGGAAATAAAAGAGGAAAGGAAAAAGTCAAATTATCACTGTTTGCAGATGATATGATCCTATACTTAGAGGATTCTAAAATCTCCACCTGAAAATACTTAGAGCTAATAAATTCAGCAAAGTGTCAAGTTACAAAATTAATACAAAAATCAATAGCTTTTCTGTACAACAATGATGAGTTTGCTCAGAGAGAAGTCAAGAAACAATCCCATTCACAATAGCCTTTTCAAAAAAGAAAAGAAAAAAAAAAACTAGGAATAAATCTAACCAAGGAAATGAAAGACCTCACAATGAGAACTATAGAACATTGACCAAAGAAATTGAAGAAGAAACAAGAAGATAGGAAAACCTTGCATATTCATAGATAGGCAAAATTAAAATAGCCATAATATCAAAAGCAATATACAGTTTCAATGCTGTTCCCATCAAAATACCAATGACATTCTTCACAGAACTAGAAAAAATAGTCCTGAAATTCATTTGGAAGACTAAAAGACCCAGAATAGCCAAAGCAATTCTAAGCCAAAATGCAGTGTTGGAGGGATTACTATACCTGATTTCAAATTACATCAGAGCTATAGCAACAAAAACTCTGTGGTACTGGCATAAACACTCAGATACAGTCATCTGATCCTTCCTTGACAGAGGTCCCTAAAACATATATTGAAGAAAAGATAACCAGTTTTCCCAGCACCATTTATTAGAAAGATTATCCATATGTAGAAGAATGAGACTAAACCCTTATCTGTCACCCTTATAAAAATTAATTCAAAATGGTGAGTGACCTAGAAATTAGACCAGAAACTATGCAACTCCGAAAATATAGGGTCAACACTCCAATATATAGGCATAGGCAACAACTTTCCTAACAGAACCCCTAAAGCTCAGGACATAATGCCAAGAATTAATAAATGGGAAAAAAAGAATGGGAAAAAAATCTTTGCTAGTTACTTTATTGACAGAGGATTAACATCCAGTATATATAAAGAACTCAACATACATACATACATACACACACACACACACACACACACACACACAACCCAATTAATAAATGGGCAAATGAATTAAACAGACACTTATCAAAAGAAATGCAATTTTTTTCATAAGAATATGAAAAGTTTAGCATCATTAGCAATCAGAGAAATGCATATTAAAATGACATTCAGATTTCATCTCACTGTAGTTGGAATGGCAGCCATCAAGAATACAAATAAGCTAGGTATGGTGGCACTCACCTATAATCCCAGTGATGTGGGAGTCAAGACCAGTCTCAGCAATTTAGCAAGGCCCTAAGCAACTTAGTGAGACTCTGTCTCAAAATAAAAAATAAAATGGGCTGGGGATGTAGCTCAGTGGTAAATTGCCTGTGGGTTCAACCCCTAGTTAAAAAATAATAATAAAATAAAATAAAAACAATATAGTAAATGCTAGAGAGGATGTGGAGAAAAAGAAACACTTTTATACTGTTGGTAGGATTACAAATTAGTATAACCACTATGGAAATCAATATGGACATTTCTGAAAAGACAAAGAATGGAACCACCATGTATATGACTCAGCTATTTCACTCCTTGATATTTATTCTAAAGACTAAAATCACCATACTATAATGATATACGCATACCCTTGTATATAGCAAAACAATTTACAATAGCCAAACTATGGAACCAGCCTAGGTGTCCGTCACTGGATGAATATGTAAAGAAAATGTGGTATATATACACAAGAGTTTTGTTCCACCATGAAGAAGAATGAAATTATGTCATTTGCAGGAAAATGGATGGAACTTGAGAAAATTATGTTAAGCAAAATAAGGCAATCTCTTGGGCTGGGGTTGTGGCTCAGTGGTAGGACACTAGCCTTGCATGCCTGAGGCACTGGGTTCCATCC
Organism: Marmota flaviventris; assembly: GCF_047511675.1. Classification (NCBI taxonomy): domain Eukaryota; kingdom Metazoa; phylum Chordata; class Mammalia; order Rodentia; family Sciuridae; genus Marmota; species Marmota flaviventris. Next base: position 73,410,946 of record NC_092507.1, read on the forward strand.
TCAGTACCACATTAAAAAAAAAAAAAAGATAAAATAAGCCAATCTCAGAATATCAAGGGACATGTTTCCTCTCATCTGGAAGCTAGAGAGGAAAAAGGAACAGAATCGGGGGTGGGGGGGGGGGCAAGAATCTCATGTAAATTTAAAGGTGATCAGTGAAGTAGGGGGAAGGGACCTGGGGAGGGAAGTTGGGAGGAATAGAGAAATACTGGGGAAGGGTTATTTGCCAGATTTATATTGTTATACTGTGTGCTTGTATAAATACATAACATCAAATCCCACCATTATGTACAACTATAGTGTACCAGTGGGGGAAAAAAGCAGAAAATGATAATGTCCTTGTTCATAGATAATACATGCTGTGAGGCAATTAAAGGTGAAGTATGACTGTCTTCTAGATATGACTGTCTGTTTTCATGTAGTAGGTATATGCATATATAACTACAAAGAGGGGGAAAGTAACAAAATGTCAACAAGTAATCTATGTAGAATATATGGATGTTGACTGTATAATTCTTTCTACTTTTCTGTAGTTTAGAATTTTTTTAAATTAAAAATTGGATAAAAGAGGAAAAGTTGAAATAAGGAGATTAAAAGAAACATTTGAGACTATGAGGCATAAGTAATTAGAAAAAGTAGACTCTGTCAGAGGTGTGTGTGTGTGTGTGTGTGTGTGTGTGTGTGTGTGTATCCAACCATCTATATCCGTCTACCCACCACCCACCCCCAGTACTGGTGATTAAAATTCAGGGTACTCTACCACTGAGTAATATCCCCCAACTGTTTTTATTTTTTTATTTTGAGGCAGGGTCTCACTAAGTTGCTCAGGCTGGCCTCAAACTTGAAATCCTCCTGCCTCAGACTCCCAAATTGCTGTGATTTCAAATATGCATCATCATGCTCAGCTAAGAATTATATTTTTGAGTTGAGCTTTAGTCATTTAAAAGAAATTTATAAGGTCATTAATCAGCTCTTCTAGTTGAAAGTGTAGTTTGCTCTGTTATGAAAATATCTTCTACATAGAAGATATCTTATCTTTAAAGTGGCTAAGCCAAATATGTGTGATTGGCAGCATTTTTTATGATTTTTCTTAAATCCATTCTCTGATTTGTTTAGATCATAGCCATATTTAGCCCCTCTTTGTTAAAACATTGGAACTATCTAGGATTTGCACTTTCTGTAGAACAACACAATAACATACACATACATACATGTTCCTTTAATTCATTTTCAAGTTAATTTCTAGTCATTTGAGTTAGTGTCCATAGTTTGCTCTAAGTTGCAGATCCTTTTCAGAGAATGTTCTCAACCTATAATGTGTATGCTAATCACTAGCTAAAATACAGTTTCTGATTCAGAATGGCCAAGATGGAGCCTGATATTCTGAATTTCGTAAATGCTTCCACTTGATTCCCAAAACTGATGGTGCTGGTCATTAAACAATAATTTAAATAGCAATGATGTATACCATGATTTTCAGTGGAGAGATGAAGAGATATGTACTATAATTTTCCCAAAAAGCTTTACTTGCCTTTAAATTCATGCACCTGTTTCCCTACAAAATCCAAATTTCTTGGCCAGGCATGGTGGCGCACACCTGTAATCCCAGTGCCTCAAGAGGCTGAGGCAGGAGGATCATGAGTTCGAAGCCAACTTCAGCAATGGCAAGGCGCTAAGCAACTCAATGAGACCCTGTCTCTAAACAAAACACAAAATAAGGCTGGGGATGTGGCTCAGTGGCTGAGTGCCCCTGAATTCAATCCCTAGTGCCAAAAAAAAAAAAAAAAAAAATCACCATCATCCAAATTTCTTACCTAGGCCAAGAGGCCCTATTAAATCTGGCCCTTGTCCATTGTTCCAACCTCTTATCTACTAACCATATTAGCCTCTTGATTCATTGACTTTTCCCACTTTCAAGGCCTCTGCACTTATTATTTTCTCTTAGATTATACTTTTCCTGGCTTCTCCTTTAGTTCCCTTTATATTATCCATTTAAGGTTTCAGATAGATTCAGTGCCATTCTCCTAGAAAAAGTTTACCTGGCCATCCTATATATTAAATAAATCTTCCATGTTACTGAGTACTATGTCACCTGTCCTTTCCTAGTACAAGTCAGCTTATAAAATTATCTTATGTATTGGTTTGCTTGCTACTTGCTTTTTCTCTGTAATAAGATCTTTAGGGACTGGGGTTGTGGCTCAGTGGTAGAGCACTTGCCTAGCATGTATAAGGTCCTGGTTTTTCAGTTCTTTTTTTTTTAAGAGAGAGAATTTTAATATTTATTTATTTATTTATTTATTTTAGTTTTTGGCGGACATAACATCTTTGTTTGTATGTGGTGCTGAGGATCGAACCTGGGCCGCATGCATGCCAGGCGAGCGCGCTATCACTTGAGCCACATCCCCAGCCCTGGTTTTTCAGTTCTTCAGCACCACATAAAAATAAGTAAAGTTATTGTGTCCATATACAATTAAAATAAAATATATGTTAAAAAATATAACCTCTTTAAGGGCAAGAACTTTGTCTTCTTCACCAATATATCTCTTGTACTTAGAATAATGCCTGAGTCATAGTAGATACTCCATTAATGTTTTGTTAAATGCAATTTAAATGATTCTGGATAAACCAACTTAGATTTTGATAGTAGTTCTCAGCTAAGCATGACATCATGATGGTATTTACTGAGAGAGTTGAACTACTGTAATTGATAGGAGTATGTATGTGATTTAGAAACTTCCACTTCCTCCATGAAAAAAAAAGAAAGAAAGTTGGGCAGTACTGCTCTCAACTTTGGACAATAATCCATTACAGTAGAACTTTTCTTGTATTTTTATCCACCCACTACTTAGCTTTCCCTTTAGTGTGGAAAGCTTATTTTCTGGTTTAGTTTCATAAAAATATCCACAGCCATGCAAGTAATGTTTAAGTAAATGCCTTAGTAGAATTTTAGGATATAGTAATTACTCAAATTAGTAGTAGTATTCATTCAGTAGATGGTAATTGCAAAGTTGGAATCTGATCCAAGTATTCAACATGACATTCCTGCTCTTTTTATATAGTGAAAGCAGTTTCATTTTTGATTACAGATAATCATAATGTTGAGCTTAACCTATTAAGAATGTATGTCTAGATACTGTTTGTTGTTAGTGATATAGTGTTTTCTTATAGTATTGGCCAAGATCTTACTCGACAAGCAAATAAGTTATAACACCACTACCTCCATTGCTTGTATTTTCCCTAAAGGTATCTTTTGATTACTTGCTAGCCTGACTTTGCTCGGGTTATAAAATCTGACAAAAATCAGAGTTTAGGTATCTGCTCCAGGCTAGCCACAAAAACATTTTTTTTTTATGTACTGTGTCTACTACTGCTGAAAAATTCTTATTGGTAGATTATTCCAGTCAGACTGAGAATTCTTTCTGAATAAAATAACTATGATGGCTTCATTTCTTGTCTTCAACCAAAGGGTTTCATTGTTTCAATCCCTCAAACTTCACCTGATACTATTACTTTTTGCTCTACTTTACCATTTTGCCTTCCACTTCATTAGTACCAAGTTTAGTCTCCATTTCCTCTTCTTACCCCTCTGTATTCCAGAGCTTGTGTTGTGGTCTTAGCAGAATGTCCCCATTGTAGATGAACATCAGGGGAACACAAACTGAAAGACAAAGCAAGCGGTCAGGGGAAGTGAGGAGGCAGAAAATGGAGAAGGAACTGGAACTGGGGTGAGGAAAAGGGAAATGTAGGTAAAAGAGTGAAGACAGAAAATCTTGGAGAACTATATTAAACAGAGAAGTGACTAAATTAACACTTAAAAAAGAAGACTTTTTTTGAAGACACTTTTTTGGATTAGAACATAATCTAAGGTATAGAGTTCTTGGGCTTTTAGTTTCCTTTTTATAAAGAGAACAGGATATTTTTGGTCCCTTCCACCTCTAAAATTCTGATTCTATAAATGAGAGTTTGGGATTGGTTATAACACTGGATGATTCATGACTTGTTCTATTCTGTGCTTTTAGTAAATTCTTCTCTCACTCCAACTGGAAGCACAGACTTCTTTCACAGAACTTTTTCTTATTTTATTAATGTTTAAACTATATTTCTTAGAGTATTTGGTCCCAGTATGCTTCAGGCATCACTGGAGGAGGGGGAATTTAAGAAGATGAGACCAGTTACACAGAATTCCCTCTGCTTCTGTCCTCCCCTTTCTGTTTTATGTATCATGGTGGTTTATAAGATTATAAACATCTGCTGAATTTTAGTATAGTTTTATTGAAACAGTATAATAAGGTTAACCTAGCTTGGAAGCTTCTAAAGACCTCAGACCTCCTTTGCAAGCACAACAAAAATACGCCTCATATGATGAATAAAATCAAAAGCTAGCTCCCACACATGCTGAAGCCTTGGTTCTCAATGTTGCCCCTGAACTAGATGTGTGGCCATCACCTGGGGACTTGTTAGAAGTAAGAATGTTCTACATTAAAACTTCAGCATCAGAATCTGCATTTTAAAAAGAGTCCCAAGTGATTGACTGTACATTCAAACTCAAGATGCCTGATACCAGTCCAAGTATTACACAGCTTCCTGGGCTATTCATCCCAAATTGAAGGACACAAATTGGATTAGGTATCAGTCATCCTCATAAGTTTAATTTAATGTTAGGTGGTTTGGAGGAAAAAGGATACTTGAAGTTTATATCTCTTATTTTTGCCAGAATCTTTCATCACAGTATACTCCAAGTTTGTACTATGGTCTTCTCTAAGATTTGGTTTATATAATAACATTTTCTCAGACTTCAATCTCACTTCTCCTTTCATTTCCCTCCCACACCACCATGTCCATGTTAAATCAGCTTCTGGGAAACAGAGATGAGTTGCTAAGTTTGTCTTAAGCTCTCTTTAACCACCACCTCCAATTTCTTATTCTTTTTGCTTTCTCTGTTTTCCTTCCATGTTTGTTTGAAATACTGGAACTCATTTTCAAAGAATCAAAAGTTTATATGAAGTAATTGACCATTAAGTGGTAACACTTTTCATGTTCAATGTGTAGTTGTTTTGAAAAATACAAATTTTAGATTAACTAATTATTATTTAATTAACTAATAATTTCATTTGCCATTTGATATTTCCATTCTATTTGGTTCCTTATTTGAAGAATGAATAGGAAAGAACATGAGAACTTCAAATCACATATTTCTGTGGCTTTTTGTTTCAGTAAAAAAAATTAATTAAAAATTATGTTCTAAAATGAAATTATATATTTTCTAATGGAACCTAAATTTATATACATTTGATTTTCAGATTTTATTTCAAGGGTGGGTATGTGTATAGAGAAGATAGTAAGTAAGGCTTACTTCATTTCCATTCTAAAAGCTTCATTATTTCTTTTATTAGTATATAGGTTATTAATACTTCCCTTATGTGATGGACAGACCTATGCTTTAGAGGCTGCTGTCATAGCTTGCAGATGCCTTCAGTGTAGTATGGAATGGTGGGCCTCACCACCCCAGTTCTCTGCACCGTATCTAGTCTTAAAAATCTATTTAACTATTTGGTATTCATCATTACAGAGATTTGCTTATCAAAAATCTGCCATTTTTCTTTGAGAAATTGTATATCATTGTTTGGTAGCTGGTGATATTTGCGTTTATCAAATTCTGGTATCCAATTCTTTAAAAATATTAATATATTTACACTTACTCAATTTTTCATATTAATCTTTACATACTTTCAATTCTAGTAAATTCAGAAATATTTAGATGTTTTGAATTTTTTTTATTTGATCGATATTATCTCTCTCATTTTACTAATCTTTTTATCAACAAGGTTGTGATACCTGCTCTTAAGTCTTAAAATCTCAGTCATCATATTTTCTTTAATCATTGGCTTAAGAATTACTTCTTACTTGTCGAATTGCAAATAAAAAATTATTTTTAATAACAGATTATTTGATAGATAGAATGTTCTTGTGTTGCTAGTGTTGCTTGCTTGCTTCCATATGTGTGTAAGGATTGAATATACTCCTTTCATCCCATGTAAATGTATACACTATACCGGGTTATATATGGTTGCATTGTGCAGTTTTGTTTCCAGAATCATCTTTTTTTTTTTTTTTTTTTTTTCTGAGTGTGGTCATAGGAACTCTCTATGATGAACTGTTAGAGATTACAGTATAATTTGCTTAGTCCAAACCTGTTTTCAGCCCTGTAATTCTGACAGTGGTGTGACTGGTTTTAAATTTACTTTCATCAAATTTCACTTTCTATAAATTTTACTTAACTAATGAGTCTCTTTTCCCTTTCTAGGTACGGTTTGTGAAGAATATAACTTCCTGGAAAGAGATGAAACCAGGGTTTTATCATGGACACATTTCTTATTTGGATTTTGCCAAGTAAGTTGTACCTAAAATGACAAACCAAAGAATGCTATGTACTCTAGCAACCTAAAAAGGAGTAAATTTATTAAATTGTTATGCGTATGATTCCCCCCAAAAGGAATATACTCACAACTTTGCCGCTTTAAGATTAAAAATATTCCTTCTAGTGCTTTGCTGCCCTCTAGTGCTCATAAATTGGCAATTCTCGTGTTAATTATAGAAATTCAAGTTAAATTTAGGTAATGATCTTTAAAGTTATTTATCATCATTATTATTCTGTATATGTTTCTTGTCCAAAGAGAATGATGCTTTTCTAGAAGAGTTCAAGTTTTCACTTGATCAGATTATGACTTAGCACATCATTGAGAATTGTGAAAGCAAAGAAACTCACTTTGTTATTAATGTCCCAGAGTTTCTGCTTCTCATACTTTGCCTTGACTACCTTGTTTTAGCTTTAAAGTTATGAGAATTAGAAATACATTTTTAAAAAATAATGAGTTTCTTTTATTTTTGAATTTACATGTGATTGGAGACAAAGTCTCATATCCCGTATTTTTGGGAGGAATGAGGTCAGGGTTATTTCTATCATGATTCTTCTAAGAAAAGTTCAAAAACTTACAGGCCTACTTTCAGTATTAAAGCACTATGTGGCCTCCTCTAGAGTCTGTGCTACAATAAATACTAATCAGAAAATGGGTTAAAAGTTATGGTTTAAACATATGAGTCTCATGAATCCATTTCAACTTTTTATATAGTGTACATCGTGCCATTCTAGTAAGACCTCAAATTCAAATGTTTCCCCTAATACTACTTCTGCATTAACTTCAGAAACACCAATCCCCCAAACAATCTTTTTATTATTTAGTCCTAGACCTGTTCAGTTTTTTAATTTAGTAATCACAATTTAAAGGAATACACCTTTACCCATGATGGTGGACAGCATGAAGAAGGCAGCTGCAGGGGATGTCAGTATCACTTTGGAAGGTCAACAAAAGATAGATTTTCATGGAATACAAGTAGAATGACAGAGCTAAAGGAAGAAATAGAAGTAAACAAGAAACAGCTCCAAAATTTGAAAAATACTCATGATGACATCATGCTTGCAGATGAATAACTGCTTAATGATACCTTATCAAATTGGAGATGTTATCATTAGTTATTCTCTAGAAGAAATACAGAAAGTGTTAGAGGAAGCAAAGAAAAATTTGCAAGAAGAAATTGTCACCTTAGAATCCAGAATGGAATCAATTCAATGGGTGTTAGCAGATTTGAAAGTTCAGTTATAGGCAAAATTTGGCAGCAACCTAAACCTTGAAGCTTGTAAAAGTTAAATATTTTATAATAATTTTAAGACTCTACTTAATAAACTTGAATATTATTTTAAAAAATAAAGTAATACACTTTCATGTATTTGTCAGCTTTAAAAGACATTCTGTATAAAATTTAAAAGGAAAATGATATCTCACTCTCCTAAAATTTGAACAGAATGAAATATTACTGATTCAGATAAATAATAAGTCTTAACTTTCTTGAAAATTATATAATTTTTAAAAAGGACTTACCCAAATAGTACATGCATAAATGATATATTCCTGTTTCTAATTTCTTCCATAGTACTCAAGCTCTTTCAATAAAATGGTGACTTTAAAGTTAGATGTACATTTTTCTATAAATAATTCATACTGCAATATTGAAAACATTTTATAGGCAGCTTTAAAATAAACTAATTATTTTTTCTTTGCAGAGGCATTGAACCAATTTCATAAACTTCATTCATATGCATATTTTCCCTCAGGGCTGCATTATCCTTGAATTGAATGTTTGTTACCCTTTCACCTAAATGATTTATTTTTTCCACACACAGCTTGGTTTCTAATACTTCAGGTTTTCATTATTAAAATTATGTATTGAGTGCTTTTGCTTTGGGCAAAGTCTTGTACTCAGAACAAAACTCTAGTATATGCTGAGGTTCTTGTATTTGAAAAGTATAAAGCTTTTTGAAAGGAATAATCTTATTTATTAAATACTGACATGCATGTTTAAAAGTTTGAATATTTTAATAATGGTTCTGATGTTATAAAATACTGTGAAAAATTTTAATAGACTTTTGCAAAATTTGAAACATCTAAACAAAATCAACTGGGAGAAATGTATTTTAATGGTAAAGAACTATTGTAGATGTAACTATATCTTTTTGATTATCTTTTAGCTCAATAGCCATGTACTCCATGAATGTATAAGGAAAAGGAAAGAAGCATCACTTCTAATTTTTTTTTTAATTTTTATTGTTGGTTGTTCAGAAACATTACATAGTTCTTGATATATCAAATACTTTATTCTTCAGGACATTTTTTTGACTGACATAGTACTTTGTGGAGTCCATTAAAATATTTGCTTTCGGATGAAAGTGATGAATTTGATGAAAGAAATACTTAATCATGTATTTTTCAGTTGCTTTATATACTGTTTGCAAGGTTATGTCTGTCTGCTCAAGCCGTAAGCCAGGTTTCTTTCCCCCCAGAACTTTAGGATAATAACAAATATATATTTTTTCACATTTTGCATTCCTATCCTGTCTTGCTTCCTTTTTATTTTAATCTTATTCTTTTTCAGCATATTTCCTAGTTCTTCCTTCCCATTTTTCCCTTAAGTGCTCCCTTTATTTTGTTTTTAGTAGTGGACAATTTAAAAATAATGTAGATATAATAAATTAATGCCATAAATTTAGATATTTTCTAGTTTAAAACTATATAGGTTGGACATTTTCAAAATGTCCTACACTGTAGAAAATATAGTTAAGTTACAATTCTTAATCCTAATGAGTCATTGAAAACCTCACTTTTTTTCTAGACTTACTAGTTCATAATATTTCAGTATAAACAGTGAAAATTTTAGATTTCCTTTCCCTTTTAAATTCATGCTATTTATTTATCAGTAGCATCTATTAAATTTGAGCCATTCTAATAAATATGTACTAAATGCCCTTTTTAAAATAGATAAATAAATAACAAATACCAATAAATCATTCACTTTTTTTGAAACAAGACAATGGGAACTTCCCATTAGAATTGAAAAGCTTCTGTGACCCTTTAGGGCTTAGAGAGTCCAGAATAAATATGAACAATACAAGGTATAAATGTCCCTGGTGAGATTGATGCATAAATAGAGATGTTAAATCTGGTGTGAAGCAGAAATCTGAAATCATAGTCCTTCCGAAAGGCTATTTAACCCTCTTACAGCTTCATCATCTCCCTTTCAGACGTGGCCAGTAGATAAGGTTCATTGCAAATGTTCTGAGTATGCACTCATTCTTTCTGCTGCTGTTCACTCTTCTGGCTATGCCATCTACAGAACATAGTTGTGAAAAAATGAACCTAGTTTTAGTTTCTCACTTTTAAATACCACATATGTTGACATAGCAAGAATGAGGTTCTTAAACCATCTTTTAACTAACCTGCTGATAAGATTGTGGGCTTTTTTTTTTTTTTGATAGCCAAATGCAGAATCTGCCAAATATACTCTTCTTTTCCTAAGCAGAACATTCTAAACAGGCCAGTAGTGTGAAATAGTTTATTTTCCTTGGATAAAGATGTGTATATTATATATAAATATATATATATATTTTTTTCTTCCACCTGAGTCCTCCACAGTTCAAATTAATTGTCAGGATTAAAGATGAAAATTGTGACTGGAGAACTTATTTTTTCCCATATGTAAACTACCTGCTTGGGAAAAGATTTAAAACAACAAACCATGTTAGCTTTGTTTCCCAACCAACTGAGCTGTGAACCCAGATTTTTTTTTCCAAATGCCATTTTTATTATGCCCACCTTGTGTTATATAATTCCTTGCCCACATCCCTTCATGCCTATATAACTATTTCATAACAAATAATTCTTATCCATTTTCAGAATGAGTTCACTGATGATCTCATTAAAATCATAATTCATACATTAAAAATGTTCCCACAAACACCATTTGCTAGACAGTAAGAAAAGTTTTGTGATGTGCTATATCCCCTTTTCACTGGTGCCTAGTAAGAACTGCTATCTACTCTACATGTCAGGGATAAGAAGAAAGGGGAAAAAGGAAGCATTTGTGTTCTAGGAAGAGGTAGTTCCCAAGGAATGGCTCAGAGTGGGGTAATGACTAGTAGAGAGTATAGAAGGAATTCCCAAGGAATTCCACAGTTTTAAGAATGAAATCATTATACAGTTATTCTGTATTCTTCCCTTCTTGTATCTTCCTACTAACTCCCAGCTCTGTCAGCTGAGGTAACAAGAATGTATTTCCAATGCCTCCCTACTCTCCTGACTACTGGGTACACTCTCCCACAGAAAGATTTTTATAAATGATACATTCTCTAACAATCTATTTGATCCATCTATATTAATCTTCAACCCCTGTGTGTTGAGTGTGGTGCTGAGCACTAGATAAAGCCATGAACAAGAGGAAAACAGACTCTGCCCTCATGGAACTACTAGTCTAATAACCTAATGTAACAGTGCTGCCTATCTGCAACAGTACTGTTTGCCTCTTTAAATATTTGAGAAATAAACTCTTACTGCATTATTCTCATTTTTAAATACCATGTATGTTGACATGGCAAGAATGAGGTTCTTTAACCAACCAGCTGATAAGATTATGGGCTTTTTTCTTCATCTCTTTTGATAGTCAAATGCAGAATTATTATTTATTATTGATAGTCTCTACCCTCAAGTGATTTCTAATGCCATTTGGGGAGAAAAGAGGAGCAGGAGAAACACTAGTAGGACAAGCTGAGTTAAATTTCCTGATGGCACTAGCTCCAGGAACCAGAGGTATCCAATGAAAGCAGATAGCATTAAGTGCTACAGTCATCAGGAAAAGAGGTCACAAGATTTTCTTATAACTCCTCTACTAAACTTCAACCTTTTAAAATAAGTCATATCAAGACATTTGTCTGCTGAAATCTTCCAGTGCCCTCCCCTGGCTCCATAAAAATTGTGCTTACAATGGTCTACAAGGTCCACACAATATACATTCACTTTACCTCCATTCCTGCCTCTTTACTCTCATCCTTTGTTACTAGTTCCTCTTTGATTTTGCAACCGATTGATCTTACTATTCCTCAAACTGCCTGACACTGAGAAACTTCAGAGCCTTCATTCTTCCTTCTTCCCTAGATAATTTCTCCCAGATATCTGCATGGCTCCCTCCTCATTACATAAATCTATGATGCCTTCCTAAAAACACACCATTTTGAATGGCATTCTCCCTTACCTGCCCTCATATTCCCTTTCATTGCATCATTTTTCTCCTTAGTGTGTTTTACTATTTGAGATATATTCACATATGTATATGTTTATTTTCTCCGCCAGGTAGAATGTTAGCTCCAAAAAGGCAAAGAGTTTTGTCTCCCCCTACCTCCTGCACACAATACCCACACTTCTATTTTCCTAGTATCTAGAATACAGTTTGGCATATATTAGATACACACAAGGTTTTTGAGTGAATTAATATAAAGGAAGAAAAAATGGAAGAATGAGAATGGCATTCTAGTTAAGGAAGACAGGATGAACAAAGGCACATGAGGAGGAATAAATGATACAGGGGAGGAGGTAGAAGAGGCAGACCCAAGTTGAAGAAAAGAACCAATAAGGTGGTAACTAAGACATGTCAAAACAAATGTAAGATAACCAACCAAAGGAGTTTAGTCAGGTTTTTTGTTATTGTTGGTGGTGGATCAATCCCACTGTCTCCCACATGTGAGGCAAGTTGTTCTACCACTGGACTCCACCCCCAGTCCCCAGGAGTTTAGGTTTGATGTTATCTGATCAACAGAATTGTTTCAGATTCCTAAGAAGAGTGATCTAGCAAATGGTGTTTTAAGACCATCAGTTGGGAATTGGTATGGAAAGTAGATTGATTGAAAGGGAAAGAGACTGCATACAAGAAAACCAACTAGATTATTTCAGTCATCTAAGCAAAAGGCCAATGAAAAGGAAAGTGGTGAAGAAAGAATGATGAAGATTGGTCAAACCTGTGAGAAAGGACAAATCAAAAGGACTTGGTAACTATTAAATGAAGAATAAAGGAAAGGGAAGAGTCAAGACATTTCAAGACTGGGACAAAGCAGGATATTAGGACAAGGAGCCAGTTAGACAATTCAAGGGTCTGCAGGTGTTGCTATAGTAAAAATCATCTGTGGTCCATTAACTCTCTCATTCTCTAAGGAACTAATGCTGAAAATTTAATGTCTTCCGCTTCTATTATGTCTTTAAAATCAGCAAAAGTGGAAAGTAGCTTCAAATGGTCACCATTGAGTGGACTAATACTGTAGTTACGTAGAATGGTTACCTTGTTTAGTGAGCCAGAAATGACAACTCATTGCTGTGTAGGTATGTGCTAATTTGAAAGGGATTGTTTACTTGAACTAGGAACTCCAGAAGGCTATGGAATTAACACTTCCCATATAATTCTTGCCAGTAAAGTTTAAAATTATTTTTCATTCATTATTCCTTTACTTTAGCTCTCGCCCATGTCCCATGCAGGCATTGGGAATGGGGTTCCCCTCAGTGGAATGGGCTAGCTGAGTAATAAAAGCTAGGAAAAATAGAATGAGAATAAAACCACAGAACACAGAAAATATTTCAAAAGCAGGGGCGGGCAAGCCAATCATACAGATCGAGTTTCTATACTAATGGCAAGATGGAGCCCATGCCTGCTTTATTTATATTGGGGGACATCAAAGGCCTTCCATAGAATGTTCTTCACCAAGAAAGGTTAAAGGTGGGCTGTCCAGTTCCAATCTCTGGAGCTACTATGAGGGATCTTCCTAGTAGAGCAGAGATAAAGGTCATGTGCATTGGACAATCTATTTTTGTGGAGAGCTACAGATAGTTCCCAAAGTTAAACCTAAAATCTCCTTGGCTAGCATACCAAGAGAAGACTCTCAAGTAATTCACGGGTGGCTTCCCACATTCAGCCATAATTTTAAATATATATTTATTTTTAATTGACATAGTAATTATATATAGTTATGGGGTATACTCTGATATTTAATACATGTATGCAGTGTCTAATGATTAGATCAGAATAATTGGCAGGTCACCTCAGATATTTATCATTTGTTGGGAATGAGAACACTAAATCCTCTTGACTAGCTCTTTTGAAATATTCGATTAATTGTTGTCAACCAATGTTATCCTATTCTGTTAGAAGTTGTTCATGCTCTCCAACTCCTGTACCTGTTAACCAACCTCTCTTCATCTCCTACTCCTTCAACACCCTTCCTACATTCTAGTAATCACTGTTCTGTTTTGGAGATTCACATATAAGTGAGAGCAAGCAGTATTTTTCTTTCGGTGCCTGATTGTCCTCTAGTTCCATTCATGTTGCTACAAATAACAGAATTTTTATTTTGGCATGACTGAATAATATTCCTGTTTATGCATGCGTACACACACACACACACACGTGTGTGCACATGCTGTATTTTCTTTATCCATTAATATGGATACCTAGGTTGATTCCATATCTTGACTGTTGTGAATAATGTTGCAATAAACATATCAGCACAGATATTTCTTCAACATACTTATTTCATTTACTTTGGATATATATATACCCAGTAGTTGGATTGCTGGATCATATGATAGTTGTGTTTCTAATTTTTCAAGGGAGCTCTATGCTCTATGCTGTTTTTCATAATGACTGTATTCACTTTTAATCCCATCAACATCATACAAGTTCCCTTTTCTCCACATCCTCATCAGCATTTGTTTTTTTTTTTTTTTTCTTTTTTAAGCATTTTAAAAATTTATTCATTTTTAGTTGTACATAATAGTAGAATGTATTTTGACATATCATACAGAGATGGAGTATAACTTCCTTTTTTGTCGTTTTATAAAGCCATTCTAATGGGGTGAGATGATATCTCATTACGGTTTTGATTTGCATTTATTCGTGGTGGTGAGTATTTTTTCTCAGGTGTGTTGGCCATTTATATATCCTCTTTAGAGAAATATCTATTCAAGTCATTTGCCCATTTTCTAATAGGATGTTTTTTCCCTTGCTGTTGACTTGAGTTCTTATGTATTCTAGATTTAGTTTGAAAATATTTTTTCCTCTCTGTAGGTTGTCTTATCAGTCTATTGATGATTTTCTTTATTGTGCAGAAGCTTTTTAATTTAATGTAACTTGTTAGTTTTGCTTTTTTTGTTGTTTGTATCATATTCAGAACATCCTTGCCCAGACCAGTGCTCCATTTCTTCTGTTTTCTTCTGGTAGTTTCATAATTTCAGGTCTTAACTTTTCAGTATTCTGTATATTTCAAGTTGATTTTTGTAGATGGTGAGAAAGAGGAATCTAGTTTTTTTTCTTCCTTATATGGATGACCAGTTTTCTCCACATCATTTATTGAAGAGACTTTCCTTTCTCTAATTCTTGCTGACTTTGTCCAAAATGAGTTGGCTATAAATTTATGGATTTATTTCTGAGTTCTCCTTTCTGTTCTATTGGTCTGAGTATCATTTTTTATTCTAGTACCATTCTGTTTGTGTTACTATAGCATTCTGATTTGTTCTTTTTATTCAGTATTGCCTTGGCATTTGAGGTCTTCTGTAGGTCTCATACAAATCTTAGGAGGGTTTTTCCTTCTGTGAAGAATGTCATTGATATTTTGATAGGAATTGCATTGAGTCTGTAGATCCCTTTAGATAGTATGGACATTTTAGTAATATTAATTCTTCCAATGCATAAACTTGTGATAGCTTTCTATTTTTATATCTCCTCTTCAATTTCTTTCATCAGTGTTTTATAATTTTCATTATAGAGCTCATTTGTTTCTTTGGTAAATTTTATTATTAGGATTTGTTTTTATAGATTTTATGACTAAGATTTCTTTCTTGACATTTTCTCAGCAATTTCATTATTGGTATATAACAGAGTTACTGATTTTTGTGTGTTGATTTTATATCCTGCAACCTTACTGAATTTACCATTTCTAACATTTCTTGGTGGAGTCCTTTTAGATTTTTCTATGTTATACATCATATCATCTGAAAACAGTGATATTTTTACCTCCTTTCCTATTTTAATGCCCTCTATTTCTTTCTCTTGCCTTATTACTCTGGCTAAGACTTGCAGCACTATATTGAATAACAGTGGTGAAGGTGGACATCCTTGTTTGTTCCTAATTTTAGAAGAATCAGTTTCAACTTTTTCTATGTATTATAATATTGGCTAAACAGTTTCATTTTTGTTGAGGTATTTTCCTTCTCATATAACTTGTTGAGTTTTTATTATGAAAGAATGTTCAATGTTAGCAATGCCCGTTCTGCATCTATTGAGATGATCACATGGTTTTTAATCCGTGACTCTATTTATTCTCTCTATTATTTTTATTTATTTACATATATGGAATCTTCCTTGTATTCCTAGAATGAAACTATGTTCATGGTATATAGTTTGTTTGTTTTGTACTGAGGTTTGAAACTAGGGCCGCTTTACCACTGAGCTCCAGTCTCAACCCTTTTTATTTTTTACTTTGACACAGTACTTCACTAAGTTGTTCAAGCTAACCTTGAAACAACTGTTGCCTCAGCCTCCCAGGTTGCTGAGATTATAGACTTGTACTACTGCTCCCAGAAGTGTTTGGTCTTTTTAATGTGTTGTTGAGTTTGATTTGCAAGGGTTTTGTTAAGGATTTTTGCACCTATCCTCATCAGGAACATTGGTCTATAGTTGCTTTTTGTGTGTTGTGTTCCTGTCAGATTTTAGTAGCAGGCTAATGTCAGCTTTGTAGAATGAGTTTGGTCGAGTTTCCTCCCTTTCCATTCTTTGTAATTATTTAAGAAGATTTGGATTAATTGTTTTTTAAAGGTTTGGTCAAATTAATTCAGCAATAAATTCATATAGTATTTGGCTTTTCTTTTCTTTGTTATTGGTTCAATTTGTCATTGGTCTGTTCAAGTTTTCTGTATCCTCATGTTTCAATTTTGTAGATTTTTGTGTCTAGGACTTTATTCATTTCCTTTATGTTTTCTTCCCTGTGAACTTCCCTCAGTACTAATTTTGCTGTATCCCATAGCTTGATATGTTTTGTTTTCATTTTCTCTCTAGGTTTCTTCATTGACTCATCCATTTCTGCTAGGGTTTCCAGTTTGTTGGCATATATAGTTGTTCCTAATGAATCTTTGTATTTCTGTGATAGCAGATATCCTTTTTCATTTCTGATTTTATTTACTTGGGTCTTCTCTCTCTTTCTCCTTCCCCTCCCCCTTTGATTAGGTTTTGTCAGTTAACTTTTAAAAACAAAAAACAAAAAAACAACACTTCTTTGTTTCATTGATCTTTAGTTTTAGGGTTTCGTTTTATTTTTTCTTTTATTTTGGTTTCTATTTTGTCTATTTCTGCTTAGATCTTTGTTATTTCTCTCTGCTAGTTTGGTTTTTTTTTTTTTTTTTCCTTGCTTTTCTAGTTAGCCTAATGATACAACACAATATTGTATCATTAGGCTATTTGTAATCTTTTTTTACTTGTTTGTTATCATAGGCAATTGTTGCTGTGTATTTCCCTTAGTAGTGTTTTTGCTATATTCCATGACTTTTGGAATATGTTGTTTTCATTCTCCATCTTGATTTCTTTATTGACCCATTGATTATTCAAGAAAACATTGCTTAAGCTGGGCATGGCCACACAAGCTTGTAATTCCAGTGATTTGGAGTCTGAAGCAGGAGGATGACAAATTGAAAGCCAGCCTCAGCAACTTAGCAAGACCCAGAGACCCCATCTCAAAAAATATTAAGGTCTGGGAGTGTTGCTCAGTGGTAAAGCCCTCTTCAGTTTGATCTCCAATAAAAGAGGGAAGAAGGTGAACTAAAATAAAACGAGAAATCAATATGAGAAATTTTAGAATTGCACAAATTTTTGGAATGGAACAGTTGTTAAATTTGTATGTATTTGTACAATTCTAAATTTCTCTTATTGATTTCTAGTTTTATTCCATTATGATTCGAGAAGGAACATTCTCTAATTTCAATTTCCTAAAAATTTTGTTGCAGTTATGTCCTAATTATGGTCTACCTGGAGAATGCTCCATGTTGTACTAATGAGAAGAATAAAAATTCTACATTGTGTTAAATATTCTGTAAATGTCTGGTAGGTCTATTTGGTATGTAATACAGTTTAACTCCAGTGGGGTTTTTGTTGGTTTGTTTAATGATCTAACCATTGATCAAAGATCAAAGTAAGTTGTTGAAATCTCTAGTTATTACTGTATTAGAGTCTCTCTCGAACGCGCCCGATCTCGTCTCCTTTTAGATTTAATAATGTTTGTTTTATATAATTGGGTGTTCCAGTGTTAAGTACATATATATTTACATTTGTTAATTTCCTCTTGTTGAATGTATCCCTTTACCATTATATCATGACCTGTTTTGCCCCTTTTTACAGTTTTTTACTTAAAATGTACAGTTATTCTGTGCATTTTTGGTTTCCATTTGCAGTGTGTAATTTTTTTTCCATCCTTTCAGTTTCAGCCTATGAGTATCTTCACTGGTGAAGTGAGCATATCACTACATCTAGTTTTATTATCCATTCAGTTAGGCTCTATTTTTTTAACTGGAGAATTCAACCCATTGCCATTCAAGGTTATTACTGATTAGTACAAACATACTCCTATCATTTGCTTTTTTTTTTTTCCTGGTTGTAAATGTTCTTTGTTCCTTTCTCCCTCTTCCTCTTTTGTTCATCCTTCATGTTTGGTGATTTTCTGTGGTGATGAGTTTTGATTTTCTTTTATTTATCTGTTCTTTTAGTAATTTTTGTATTTTCTCATGTTTTTATGATAGTAGTTATCATCCTTTTGCTTCTAAGGTAGGACTCTCTTAAATATTTCAGGTCTAGTGATGATGAATTTCCTGTTTTTGCTTGTTTTAGAAACATTTTATTTCTTCTAAATTTCTGAATGATAGCTTTTCTGGTCAGAGTATTCTTGGTTGGCAGGTTTGGTTTTGTTTGTTTTCCTTACAGGAATTTGAATACTTCATCCATTTGAAATTTCGTCCATTTTCTCTTGGACCTTCAGATTTCTGTTGAGAAGTCTGCTATTAGTTTCATGGGGATTCCCTTCTATGAGACTTGACACTTTTGTTGTTTTTAGAGTTTTCTCTTTGTCTTATGCTTCCAACAGTTTAACTATAATATGCCTTAGAGAACATTTTTATTGATTGAACTTTTCAGGGTCTTTTGATCTTTCTGGACCTGGATGTTAATATCTTCCCCAAGATTTCGAAAGTTTTTAGGAGTTCATTGAATAGATTTTCTTTGCCTTTCCCCTTCTGTATTCTTTTCTGGGACTCCCCAAAAGCAAAAAGTTACTCACTTAATGGAGTCATGTCAGTCCCATCCCAGGCTTTCTTTAATTTTTTTTTTTTTTTAAATTCCTGGTCAGGCAATTCTTCAGTTTCCTTCTCTTTGGGTTTGTTGCTAAAGAGTTTAGTTTAGGCTTCTTGTATCCCTAAGTTGATAACTTATCCATTGGCAATCATTTGCCTTTACCACTTTTATAGGGTGGCTTTCATTGTAACAAACTTTCTCCTGGTAATGTGTCCTAGGGTGTTGGTTTGATAGGCTGTGTTGGCTTTGGCTGCTTTAGTGTAGTGTCTGTGTTTCTGATTCAGTTATAATCAACATTGGTGATGTCTGTGTGTACCTCAGTGGCCTAGGCTACAGAGATATAGAACTGTACTATTAGCTGGGATGCAGCTTTCATAGATATGGTAGGTTTGCTGCCAGTTCTGGGTGTAATGCACTTAGCTACAGATACAGGACACCTGTCAGTTTCCAAGGGTTGCATGAGGGGAACCACCCTGCCAGGCCTGGGCAGGTGAGGCACAACTGGTGTGGCAGCAGAGGCATGCTACTCATCAGTTCCCAAGGGCTCTGGGAGGGTGGGGGTGCTATAGTATACCCAAGTGGTTGTGACACAGTGGATCCAGTAGTGAGGTAGGGTGCCTGTCAGTGTCTGAGAGCTACTTGGAAGCCAGGCCACACCAGTGGGCCAGAAGAGGTACTAATCAGGTCACCTCACAAGGTCTCTGGGGTCTGCTTCTAGAGTCAGTGTGCCGAGGTTCTGTGAACAGGCTGCCCAGCTGCTCTTCAGATTCCTTTGCCTGCTGAGCTACTCAGAGCTGGATACTTGACTACTTCCTCAGTGGTGGGTGGCTTGGCAAGACACACCTGAGTGTTTTACCTAGGATTCTACACGCCAACTCTCTTGGGGAGGAAGGCCTAGTTGTTGCCCCATGATTTTTTAATTTTTTATTTCTCATTTACTTTATTATGACATAAATAATGATGAAATATTTCCCAGTCTTTATGTATTCTATTTTACTTAAATTCATTTCTTTTCTTCTTTTCATATAGGTCAGTACTTAAGAATACAACATAATTTCTGGACTTTATTAAAGAGAATAAAATGCTGATTTCAGCACTTGTACTTTTGTTCTATTTCAGATTTGGTGTGAAGAAGAAGCCAATTTATATTAATGTCATAAGGGATCCTATTGAGAGGCTAGTTTCTTATTATTACTTTCTGAGATTTGGAGATGATTATAGACCGGGATTAAGGAGACGAAAACAAGGAGACAAAAAGGTAATACTTAGTTTTTAAGACATTATCATACAGATAATTGTTTATTAAATGCAATGGCTGATGCTGTTTTTAAATTTTTTGTTGTTCCTGATAATAAATGTACTGTTTGCTACTGTGGAAATTTTGAAAGGAACTCCAAAGTATATAGCAGCAGAAGTAAAAGTATGTATGTAGCTAATATCTTGAAATATGCATAATTTCTTGTGATTTAAAAAAAATATTTTTCTTGGCCTAGTACTGAATATCCACTTTATTATAGTCCTTTTAATAATTTTCCAGGGCTGGGATGTAGCTCAATGTTAGAATACTGTTGAGAGCCGCAGCTGAAGCGGCCCCAGCAAACTTCCAGCTGATTGGCTCCTCTGCGGTGAGGCTCATTGGGCTGTTTCCCCGCCCTTTCAGACCACGGAGCTGCTCATTGGGGGACTCTTTTGGCTCCGCCACGTGACCCAGCCAATGGGGAGGATACAAAATGCCAGGACACCAAGGCAATTGACGGCTCCTTTTGGAATAATTGTACCACTGATGACATCATCAGCAAAAATACCCCTGCACTACCACAAGTCACTGCACCAACAGATAGTTCACAGTGCATGCAAGTGATACATAGTCCAGGCAAGTTCTGCAAGCAGTTCAAAGCAGAGGAATTCATTAATATGTCCATTTCCTCCCAAAGCAAATCGACTTTTTGATTGAGCATCACTTGTTGAGTTACATTATTCATTGATGCATCAGTTTATACAGTTTGTTGTGATAGCTACTGCAGAAGCTGTAGTTTGGTTTTATCTTTGTCTTCACCGGCACTGGGATGAAGATAGGAATTCTGGCAATGATGGCTAAAGAAAAAATTATGTAACATTCCAGCAGGCACTAAAAGAAAGGAATTTTCTGAACAATTTACATTATCCTGAACAGAATTATGAAATATAATGAAAAGCAAAGGTGAAAGTAAACAAACAGATCTGTTATTTATGTATTTATTTATTTATTTATTTATTTTTAGAGAGAGGTGAGAGACAGAGAGAGAGAATTTTTTAATATTTATTTTTTTTAGTTTTTGGCGGATACAACATCTTTGTTTGTATGTGGTGCTGAGGATTGAACCTGGGCCGCACGCATGCCAGGCGAGCGCGTTACTGCTTTAGCCACATCCGCAGCCCCAGATCTGTTATTTAAATGCCGCAGTCTGGCTGGGCATAATTCAGGAGCCACTTATCAAGCAGGAACAAACTTTATTTTTAGAATGCACACTGCACCCCAGGAGCTCTCCAGGAATTCCCCGAGAGTCCAACCACCACCTCTGGCCTTCCAAGGAGCACCTCAACCAGCGTCTTTCCGCTCTTCAGTCCGATTGGCTGGGTCGCGTGGGCGGAGCCAAAAGTCCCCCAGCGAGCAGCTCCATGGTCTGAATGGGCGGGGAAACAGCCGAATCAGCCTCACCGCAGAGGAGCCAATCAGCTGGAAATTTGCATGTGTGAATGTGTGAGGTCCTTGTCCAGCCCTAGGGTGGGGGGAAAACTAGGAGACCATTAAGACCATTATAATTATTGATTAATAAGATGAGTTTTCATATATAGTTTGGTTCTCTTAGTCTTAATGATGGCAATTTATATTTACTTGTAATCATCAGGATTAGTATTTTGCTAAAGCAGCTATTCAGACAAGAAGAGAATAATGGGTGGACAAAGTTTGTATCAGGTTCAGATTTGTATTGTCTTCCATTTCAGTGCATCCTCTAGAATATCACCAGATTTATATTTCTAAGAACTATACTAATTTTTCCCTTTTCTAGCAGAATACCTTTATTGGGATCTCATTGCTCACAGAATTACCTAAGGCATAGGAAACATAATCTGATAGGATCTGAGACCTACCTCTCCTGTCTTAATTTTCCACCAGGCGCCCAGCCAACTGCTTCAACAATATGAAATGTCACCATCCTCCAAATTTATTATCAATTCATATTCTTTGCACATGTTATTCCTTATTTAATATGCCTTTTATTCACTCTGAAAACTCTGTTTACCTTTCAGATTTCTTAACATTTCCTCTTCCATAGTCTTTTCTATTGTACTCAAGCAGAATTAGTCATCCCTTTTAAAGTTCCCAGAGCATGCCATCTCTACTTTTTTTTCTATTTATTTATTATCATGTGGTGTTGAGGATCGAACCCAGGGCCTCACCCATGCTAGGCGAGTGCTCTACCGCTGAGCCACACACCCATCTCTACTTTTAAGCATTTGTATTATTGTCTTCCCCCAAATGTAGTGAACTTCCTGAAGCATGCATTTAATTTATCTTTGAGTCCTAGTACTTAACATGGTACCTAGTTTATATGTAAGCGCTTAATAAATGACTTAATGTGTAAATTATGCACATTTTAAACTTTAAAATGTTGTACAGGAGTGATGCTAAGTATGTTATATATAATAATCAACATGTAACAAAATTTTTTAAGTTAGGTGTTTCTTTGTCACATGATGGGGCAATATATTTTTGTTTTGTTTTCGTTTATTATGTTTTCTAGAAATTGTATTTCTTTGCTTAGTGTGAAAACATTAGGAAAAATGTACTGACTCAAACACAAATAAGTAACCAAATCTTTTTTCCCAGGGTACACCTATATTTAAGCATTAATTTTCTAAAAAAATATTATATTCTACAGAATTTTGTGAAATCTATTAACATAATTCTTTTGTGGCCTAATACTTTATAGAACTATTTTGCTATTTATTTCTAAATCTGCTTTTTAGAAATTATTGGTTTTGCTCATTTTAGTTGTTATCATTTAGTCTGTTACTCAGTAAATGTTTGTACTCATCTTTCTCCATTGATAAAAGGAGTAAGTCATGTCTGTTCCCGAATGCACCATTTGGCACTATCAGCCTTGGAATGCATGGTTGTGTGGTTGCTGTCCTATGTAGTTTAGGGGATTGAGCAATAATAATTCTTAATGAAATTAGCAATAATAACTTCCATTTATTGTATACCAAGCACTGTTTTAAGTTATTTATACATGTTTTCAAGTAGCTCACACAATTCTATGAGGTAATTGCTGTTATTATCCTCATGTTACAGTAATTTTGACACAGAAACATTATATACCTTGCCTAGTGTCATACAACTATAAGCTGGAATTTAAATTGAACCACTCTAATTTTATAGCCCATAGTTATAACGCCTCTTTTTTTTTTCCCTAAAAACATTTTATGTGAAAGATGTGACAGAAATACTTTTAATATGCATGGAAATATCCAAGAAGATATTTTAACATCAAAGTTGTTGAGACTGCATGTATATAAAACATTTCTCAAAATGAAGACATACTTGAAGATAATGTAGATTAAACTGTGGCCATGATTATGTTGGAAATACAAAGTCCCTTATTTTCAAAACAGTTTGAATCTCTTCATTCCCATGAAATTGTATATTCGTACCTCAAGTGATATGCAAAGAACTATTAGGCAATATTCAGTTCATCACTCATGGCAATTATTATGTTATAAACTGTAGCATTCCAATAATTTGAACTGCTTTCTGGTTATACTGTCAAACAGTAATTTGAAACACATTTCATCTATTTATACTTAGGATAGGTTTCAGTTGGTCTCATGAGGAACAAAAGATTTGTTTTGCTGGGTGAAGTAGTACCACTTACGTGCCTTAATTCCAGCTACTTGGGAGGCTGAGGCAGAAGGATTACAAGTTCAAGGCTATCCACAGCAACTTAGCCAAACTATCTTAAAATAAAAAAATAAATAAAAAGGGATGAGCTATAGTTCAGGAATAGAGCATCCCTAAATTCAATCCCCAGTACTGCCCCCCCCCCCCAAAAAAAAACTTTTTGTTTTACTTGGGAAATTTTAAATGCTCTGTGTTTTTTTATATTTTAGAATCAGAGTTTAACCTAATTACCTAGAAAGTAGAAACAAATAAGAGATTTGAAGGCTTTTATTGAAGAACCATATAGATTAAATTACGGTTGTCAAACTTTTGAATCTCAGAACTCCTTTTATACTCTTAAATAAAAGTATAAAGAAACTCAAAGAGCTTTGGTTTGTATAAGCTAGACCTATTGATATTTTCCAACAGCAGAGTGGAAAGCCCATTTTATGTTAACATAAATAATTTTAATTCAAATAACCATCCCCCACCATTAAAAACTAAAAATACCAGTATCATTTTACATTTACAAATCTTTTAGCATCTGGCTTGAATAGCCTGATTTTCATATCTGTTTCTGAATTCAGTCTGTTGTTATAGTCTTTTGGTTGGAGTCTATAAAGAAAATCCAACTTCATACAGATGTCATTGGAAAAGAGAGAATGTTAATAATAGCCTTTTCAGAAAATTGTAGCTATTCTTCAATATTTTAATACAAAAAAAAATTAAGTTTAGTCATGGAATCTGAAACCATAGCAGTGAACTTTTTATACTCTGCTACATCAGTATTCATTGATATATGTTACACTTTGAATTATTAACCAAGCACAATTAAGTGTGGGCGATAGGAAGTATTTATCACAACAGATAACATCAAAGACGGTGTGGGAGCACTGGGGTTGAATCCAGGGCCTCGTGCATGCTAGGCAAGTGCTCTACCAGCCTCCTTTTAAATTTTATTTTGAGACAAAGTCTCACTAAGTTAATCAAGCTGGCCTTGAACTTGCAGCCCTCCTGCCTTAGCCTCCCAGGTAGCTGGCATTATGGGCATACACCACTGCACCCAACTAGAAAAGTCTTTAAGTATTGAGAAATTGTTAGGCATGTGGCAGTAAATGTGAATTTGCCAAAATTTTATTTTTTGCTTAAAATTTAACTGGGGTGTGTGTGTGGGGGGTGTGTGTATGTACAGGGATTGAATCTGGGGTGCTCTACCGCTAAGCTCCCCCCTTTTTTTTTCTGTCTTTGAGACAGGGTCTTTCTAAGTTACTCAGCCTAACTTCAAACTTGCAGTCCTCCTGGCTCAGCCTTCCAAGCTGCTGGGATTACAGGCATGCACGACTATACTTAGCCAAAAGCTATCATGGTGCCTTCAGCAGCTCACTCTGATTGCTCAGTATTGCTTTGGCTATATCTTTTATATCATTGGATACCACAGAATTTCTCAACCTGGACACTGTTACTCTTTTAAGCCAGATAATTCTTAGTCATGAGGGACTGCCTATCCATTGGTGGATGTTTGAAAACTTCTCTGGCTTCGAGTGCAGAGGCATATGTATATAATCTAAGCAACTGGGGAGGCTGAGGTAGGAGGATCATAAGTTTGAGGCTATTCTCAGCAACTTGATGAAGACCTAAACAACTTAGCAGAATTCAGTCTCAAAAATGTTTTTAAAAGACTGGGGATATAGCTTGGTGCTAAAATGCCCCTACATTCAATCTCCAGTACCTCACCCCCCATCCCCACACAAATCCTCTGGTCTTCTTCTTGAGGCTCCCATGCCTCAATTGTAAGAACCAAAAATGTCTCCAAACATTGCCAGATGCCATCTAATAGCAAAGCAGCTTGTACATAATTTTAGCTTTGTACTGTCCTAATTATTAAATACTTTTATTAACTTTTTTTTTAACCAGAACACCAATGGGTTTATACTTATAGAAAGAGTAAATGTGTACGTGCTTTAAGTAAAAATCCAAAGAGAATTAGTTTTACTGGCTCCAGAGATCACAATTCCTTCCCCAATTAGCCTTTTCTATTTCTTTCTCTAAATTAAATTAAAATAGCTAGGAATTATAGTGAATTTAGTATATTATACTTAAAAATAGATATTGATGTGCAAAAGATAATAACAGTGTCAAAAGAAGTCCAGACTTACTGCTACCTGATCTTATCCATGGGCTTACAAAATATTGTCTCCATAGTCCTTAGCAATGCACAATTCTCTGACCATGTTTTGCTTGTGGAATGTGAATTTTACTATTTTGTGTCACAATATCATTTAAAAATTATTACTGCTGGGCACAGTGGCACACATCTGTGATCCCAGTGATTTGGGAGACTGAGGCAGGAGATTATAAGTGAGGTCCAGCCTGAGTAATTTAGGGAGATCCTGTGTTCAAATTAAAAAGGGCTGGGGATGTAGCTCTGTGGTAGAGCGCCTCTGGGATCAATCCAAAAAAGGAATATGTTACTGTTGTTTAGAAAAATATTTTATATGTAAAACACCACAGAAAATCTATATAATAACTTAGTAGCTGGCATACTTAAAGGTTTAATAACTTCTCATTATGAATCACATTCTTTATCTCAGTAAAAGATACCAGTATCCACACAGTGTACAACTCAAGAGTCAGCTTTGACCTCTCTTCTTCCTAGGTTTCTGATTGGACCATAGGTAGTTTCTTTTCACCAGAAGAGAGAAAATAGGAAGAGGAGTAAATTATAAGGGAGTTCAGGGAAGAGATGATGAATTCTATTTGGACTTGGCTTTGAGTCATCCATAAGTTGGGAGAGGTATCCACTAGACATTGTATTTGTACCTTAGACATATGTCAAGAATTCATGTCTGTTTTGATGCCAATACTATGATGCTGTTTTTGATAGTATAGCTCTGTAGTACAATTTGAGATCAGGTATTGTGGTGCCTTCAACATCACTCTTATTGGTCAATATTGCTTTGGCTATTTTGGTTCTTTCAATTTTCCATATGAATTTTAGGATTTTTTTTCTAGTTCTACGAAGAATCTGTATATTGCTTTGGTAATATGGCCATTTTTGATCATGTTAATTCTGCCTATCTAAAAGAAGATGGATAGGTCTTTCCATCTTCTAAGGTCTTCTTCAATTTCTTTCTTCCGTGTTTTATAATTTTCACACTATAGAAGTCTTTCACCTCATTAAAATTATTCTAATGTATCTTATTATTTTTTATTCTATTATGAATGAAATTATTTTCTTGATTTGATTCTCAGAAGATTCATCGTTGGAATATAGGAAAGCTATTGATTTTTTTATGTTGATCTTGTATCCTTATGCTTTGTTGAATTTGTTTATCAGCTATAGAAGTCTTCTGGTAGAGTATTTCAGGTTTATTAAGTATAGGATCATGTCATCAGCAAACATAAATAATTTGACTTCTTTTCCCATTTGTATCCCTTAATTTCCTTGGTGTTTATCCAAATGAACTAAAATCAGCATACTGTAGAGATACATGCATACCAATGTTTATAGCAGTGCAACTCACAATAGATAAGTTATGGAACCAGCCTAGATATTCCTCAGTAGAAGACTGAATAAAGAAAATATGGTAAATATATACAACAGAGTTTTAGTCAGCAATAAAGAAGAATCAAATTATGCCATTTGCTGGTAAATGGATGAATTTGGAGAACATCATACTGAGTAACATAATCCAGACTCAGAAACACTCAAGGGTCATATGTTTTCTCGAATGTACATAAGCTAGAGAGAAACAAGAATTTAAAATGGTGGTGGTAGGTGGGGATCTCATGAAAATAGAAGGGAAAACAGTGGTACAGTGAGGTATGGGAAGGAGATTCAGAGGGAGGAGGGAAGGATAGCGAAGGGGAGGAACTATGAATGAAATTGACCAAACTACATCATGTACATGTATGAGTATATCACAGTGAATTCCACTTTTATATGTCTATACTGCACCATTAAAAATAAATTTATACAGGGGCTGGGGCTGCAGCTCAGTGGTAGAGTGCTTGCCTCGCATGTGTAAGGCACTGGGTTTTGATTCTCAGCACCACATATAAATAAAAAAAAAGAAAAAAATTAAAAATAAAATAAATAAATTTATAGAAAAAAGGCCAATCCATAGAGGAAGGAGTTTGGGAGAGGGAGGAGTGGGAAAAGGGATAGACTGGTGCTATAGTCAGCTTTTTTTACTGCTGTGACTAAAAGACCTGACAAGAACAATTTTAAAGAGGAAAAGTTTATTTTGGGGCTCATGGTTTCAGAAGACTCAGCCCATAGACAGCCAGTGCCAGTCCTCAGGGCCAGAAGTAAAAAAGAAGAAGTGTATAGCAAAGGAAAGCAGCTATGGACATGCCACCACAAAGCAGATAGATACTCCCATCACCACAGACAAAATATATACCCCAGAGGCATGGTCCCAATGACCTACCTCCTCCCTGCCTGCAGTTAACACTCATTTAATCCCCATGGAGAAGATTAATTCACTGATTAGGTTAAATTGCTTATTTATAACCCAATCATTTTACCTCTAAACTTTCTTGCATTGTCTCACATGTGAGCTTTTGGGGGATACCTTATCTATACCATAACAATTGGTGATTGAAATAAAACAAATTACATTATGTGCATTTATGAATACATCAAAATGAACCCCACATTTATGTATAACTATAATGCACTAATTAAAAAGAAATAGTTCTAACACTAAAGAAGAAATTGTCAACATTAGGTAGAAGTTGAAACCATGAGACTAAATGTGATTGCACTTAGAAAATATAGTATGAAAAAAGGACCATGTGAACAAAGAAGGAAAAGCAGAGGTATAAGTGTGCATGTCTGGGGAATACTAATACTTAATAATACTAACACTTAAGGAGTAGGTAGAAAGAGTAGAGCATAGCAAGGAAACTAAGAGAAGAGAATCAGAAGACAATGAGGCAGGTCCTGAAATTTGATTTCAAAGAGGTTAGTGAAATGAGGATTGAAAACTGGCCCTTAAATTTGTCAATGGGGAGATTATTAGGGACTTCAGAGGAACGAGTTTAAGTGGAATCCAAAGGGTTAAGGAGTGACTAAGAAATGAAGAAGTTAGGACTGAAGGGTAAGACTACTCTTGAAATAGAAGTTTGGCTTTAAAAGGAACAGAAAACATCATGAAATGTTTCTCTTAGGTGACAGACATTTGGGCATATTCATACATCTAAAGAGACCAAGAAGTGAATGATACAAGAAACTGGAAAAACTGATGGAGCAGGGTCTCAGAATGGGAGAGGGTGGTATTCCCATGTTAAAGATGGGAGCAATCAGAGGCTACAGGTGCTAGTAAGGTTTTACCTAAGAAGAAAATCAAGAGAGCTCAATCTTAGCTTCTGTTATCTATGTATAATATGAAGCAGGATCATTTGCAGAAAGGGATTAGAATGTAAATATAGTGTTCATCATTGTCAAACATCAAACTTTAATTTTTTAGCTTTTAATTTTAGCAGTCAAATACCTAAACTAATAATCTAAATGGTCTAAAGAACAATTTAATGTTTTATAGTTTTTAAAATCATTTGGACCTAGTTTACAAAGAAACACCTCCCCACCTCTATCCATAGTTATAGCATTTATTGTCAGCTGCTGATCAGGCACTGTATGGGGTGCTTGCAGTCACATTACATCTAACAACAATTCTTTGAGGTCAGGGTTATTCCTGCCATATAGTCTAGACCCCAAGACCCCCACTCCAGCATGTTGCTACAGCTCTCACAACTTAGGAAGGTGGTAGGATTTGGGGGACTGAATTCAGTTCTTTTTGACTCTAGGCCCAACCCAACTTTTGGTTCCTTCATTTCAGAAAATATAAAAGGCTTTATATTTCCAGGCGACTCCATTAAATAAGATTATGGGTTTTGTTTCTAACTCTCACCCCTATAATCTTTTTTGAAGTTTGGTAAAATATAATTAAAAAATTAACATTGGTGTGTTTTCTGGAGCCTAGAGATGAGAGCTAACGGCTGATCAAGATTTTTCTTATACTGAACTGGGTTTTTGAAAGAGATTGGAGTGTTTCTGTTCAAAATTCATTTGTCTGATTGTTTTCCTTTTTATTTTAAGAACTTGAAGTTTAACAAGAGAAAATTAGTCATTTATAGGAAATCCTATTTCTGAAATGTGACTGTAATATTAAAGAGATAGTTAATGGGAGTTAGCAAGTAACCAAGAAAACTTTGGTGATCAGGTACTGTGTGACAATCTTGTGATGTAAATAGGGAAGCCCAATGCTAATGTGATTGTTGGAAGCAATGTAGCAGTTCATGACTGAGATCTTAGTGGATCATAACACTGTATATAGTAAAGATGGTATTGAGTTGTCTTAATTTGATCTCTTTCACTAGGAAATTAATGGTTTACTTTATTCATCAAAAATTTATATAGGAAAGGGAGAATTTCTGGTATAGGCTAAACTCTGGAGCATTTACATGTATGAACAATTTTTGATTATTATTATTATTATTATTTTTTGTATTTTTCTTCACATCTTCCCTGCTACTGACCATCTTTGGCAGGAAAAAAACATCTTTCTCAAAAAATAAGGATCAGTAAAGAAGGCAAAGCCCAAACTACTGTTTCACTTTTATATTGTGTAATTAACTATTCAGTAGGTGAGTCAGGCAGATGCTATCAAACTGCTAAAACAAAGAAGCCCAGATAGTTAAAATAAGATTCTCTCTTTCACACATAGAAGCCTAGAGATGAAAGGTACAGGTTCTTGGGCAGCTTTGCTCTACACTGTCCTTCAAAGACCTAGGTTTCTCTCACCCTGCCATTATTTAAGGGTGGTTGTTATATCCTTTTTTGAATTTCGGTCACTATTACATCTGTTTTCTAGCCCATGGAAAGGAAGGAAGTGTAAGGCAGTTTCCTTCTAAGCAAGTAACCTAGAAGGTATGTACATCATTTCTGCCTTCCACTGCACTAGCAAGACCTTAGTCATGGTCACATTCAGCTAATGACAAAAGAGGCTAACATTCTGACCTGTGGAAGAAAGTAAGAATTGATTTTGGAGGTAACTCTTAGTCTGTCAAAGTGGTTTAGTAGATTTTAAACTACTGGCCAAAAAGAGATTTCAAGATGTTCTAAATATTTTCTTCGTTTGAAGTACTAGAATACTTAAAAGAGAAATGCAGAAACTAAGAGTTGGCTAATTTAAAATAGCCATCCTGCATGACTGTTCAGTTTTAATTATAATAGTATACATTTAAATTTGCAAAATTGTCTACATAATAATTCTATGGAAACGATATTGCAGCCTCTTTTGATATGCTAGTTTCTTGTATTTAAGTAAAACCTTTTTAATGTCTTTGAATCACACACACAAAATAGTGGTAAATGTGAATTCATCCATAAACACTTTAGTAACTTATTCATTTACTCTCTTATACTCTAGTTAGATACAAGCAAAAAGAAGCAGAGTAGCTCTGTTAAGTTTCACAGACAACATACTATTAGCTAAAGCCTGTTAGAAATTTAATAGAAATGGAATCAGAAATTTTTTCCAATCTGTCATAACCCAGTTTATTGAGCCAAAGATTTCATGGAAATTGAGACATGGTAGTGATTGTTAGTACATACTTCTTTTTATGAGCTAAGTTGACATAAATGATAAAACCATTTTTTAAAAAATGGCTTGGAGTAGTAAATCTAAGTCAGACGATCTTCACTGAATGAGTTTATTGGATCTTAAAAGTAAGCCACAGTATTTTCACTTTAAAAAAAATTATAGAGAACTCTAAAGGAGTGTCAAAATGCTTCATGAAAAAAAATTTAGTCTTTATCTGCACTAGAATTATGACTTTAATACTCAGTTTAAGCCCCCAAAGTGCTGTCTTTCCAGTAGCAGCTTACAACTATTAATTATGCAGTTTGGTTAGCACTATATTGTGTGCTATGAAGGACATGCATACTGCATGATCTTTTCAAGTCTTTATGATATTTGGGGAGACAGAATATAACACACGTTAAAACAAAAAGGCACAAAAAGCAAGTTTTATTGATTATGACGTTCATGTATAGATACCCAGATCCTAAGCAGGTTCTTAAAAGGCAATATTAGATACTTTATACAATGTGAAAGAAAATAAGTAAACTCTACTTTAGGTTAGAATAGTCTCTGGAAAGATAAGCTTTATGTGAACTCTATTGGAAGAGAGAATCTATGAGAAGAAAATTGAGTCAGCAGAGGTACAGAGTTGGGAGTGCATATGGTGTGCTTGTAAAGCTGTTAAACAGGTTCATGTGGTAAAGATGGAGATTACACAAAGAGATAAGGTGAGACTGGCACGCCGAAATCAGATTATGAAGTATTCCTGAAAAGCAAAATTAGGAGTTTGGTTTTTATTTTAATTAGTTATACATGACAACAGAATGCATTTTGATTCATTGTACACAAATGGAACACAGCTTTTCATTTCTTTGGCTGTACACAATATAGAATCACAACATTTGTGCAGTCATATGTATTTAGGGTAATGATATCTGCCTCATCCCACTATCTTTCCCACCCCAATACCCACCTCCACTCCCCTTTGCCTAATCCAAAGTTCCTCTATTCTTCCCTTCCCTTGCTCCCCCCACCCATTATGGATCAGCATCCACGTATCAGAGAAAACATTTTGCTTAGCATGATATTCTTCAACTTCATCAATTTACCCGTAAATGCCATAATTTTATTCTTTTTTAAACCTGAGTAATATTCTGTTGTTGTATATATACCAGTTTCTTTATCCATTCATCTATTGAAGGGCATCTAGGTTGGTTCCACAGTTTAGCTATTGTGAATTGAGCTGCTATAAACATTGATGTGGCTGCACTATAGTATGCTGATTTTAAGTCCTTTGGGTATAAACTGAGGAGTGGGATAGCTTGGTCAAATGGTGGTTCCATTCCAAGTTTTCTAAGAAATCTCCATACTGCTTTCCAAAGTGGTTGCACCAATTTGCAGTCAACCAACAATGTATGAGTGTGCCTTTTCTCCTGCATCCTCACCAATGCTTATTGTTGCTTGTATTATTGATAGTTGCCATTCTGACTAGAGTGATGAATTCTTAGAGTAGTTTTGATGTGCATTTCTCTAATGAGATGTCAAACATTTTTTCGTATATTTGGGATCAATTATATAATCTTCTTCTGAGAAAATTCTTTTTAGTTCCTTAGCCCATTTATTGGGCTATTTGGTTTTATTCTTTTTTAAAGCTTTACAAAGCCGATTGATTGGGCTATTTGGTTTTTTTTGTTTTGTTTTGTTTTCTTTTCTTTTCTTTTTAAGTTTTTTTGAGTTCTTTGTATATCCTGGAGATTAGTGTTCTATCTGATGTGTGTGTGTAGTAAAGATTTTCTCCCACTCTGTAAGCTCTCTCTTCATATCATTAATTGTTTTCTTTGCTGAGAAGAAGCTTTTTAGTTTGAATCCATCCCATTTATTGATTCTTGATTTTATTTCTTGGACTTTGGGAGTCTTGTTAAGGAAGTCAGGTCCTAATCTGACATGATAAAGATTTGAACCTACTTTTTCTTCTGTTGGGTAGAGGGTGTCTGGTCTAATTTCCAGGTCCTTGATCCACTTTGAGTTGAATTTTGTGCATGGTGAGAGAGAAGGGTTTAATTCTATTTTGCTGCATATGGATTTTCAATTTTCCTAGCACCATTTGTTGAAGAGACTATCTTTTTTCCAGTGTGTTTTGGTGCCTTTGTCTTGTATGAGATAACTGTATTTATGTGAGTTATTTTCTGTGTCCTCTGTTCTGTACCATTGGTCTACATGTCTATTTTGGTGCCAATACCATGCTGATTTTGTTACTATAGCTCTGTAGTATCGTGTAAGTTCTGGTATTATGATGCCTCCTGCTTCATTCTTCTTGCTAAGTATTTCTTTGATTATTCTGGGTCTCTTATTTTTCCAAATGAATTTCATGATTGCTTTTTCTGTTTCTTTGAGGAATGTCATCTGGATTTTAATTGGAATTGCACTAAATCTGTTTAATGCTTGTGGTTGTATTATGGTCATTTTGACAATGTTAATTCTGCCTATTCAAGAACATGGGAGATCTTTCCATCTTCTAAGGTCTTCTTCAGTTTCTTTCTTTAGTGTTCTGTAGTTTTCATTCTAGAGGTTTTTAACTTCTTTTGTTAGATTGATTCTGAAGGTTTTTTTTTTTTTTTAAAGCTATTGTGAATGGGGTAGTTTTCCTAATTTCTCTTTCAGAGAATTCATCACTGCTGTATAGAAATGTGTTTGATTTATGAGTATTGATCTTATATCCTGCTACTTTGCTGAATTCATTTGTTAATTCTAGAAGTTTTCTGGTGGAATTCTTTGGATTCTCTAACTATAGAATCATCTCGTTGGTGAATTATGATAGTTTGAATTCTTCTTTTCCTATTCCCTTTAATTTCTTGAGTGTGTCTAATTGCTCTTGCTAGAGTTTAAAGGACTATGTTGAATAGAAGTGGTCAAAGAGGGTATCCCTGTCTTGTTCCAGTTTTTAGAGGAAATGCTTTCAATTTTTCTCTATTTAAAATGATGTTGGTCTTGGGCTTAGCATAGATAGCTTTTACAATGTTGAGGTATGTTTCTATTGTCCCTATAAGGTACTGGAAGCCATTAAAGGTCTCTGAGTAGAAGATGTTAGAAATGACTATATTTAAACTAATCCAGTTATTATACATAGCAGATTATAAAGAAGGGTGGGAAAGGAGCCCAATTAAGAAACTGTTAACAAGAATAAGTACACAACAATATTGTAAGATCCTGATGGCAGTGAAGATGGAAAAGGTAAAGATGAATAAGAAAGACATTACTTCAGGGACCTGAGGCAAAGGAGAAGAATAAGAAATGTTCTGAAATCTTAAATCTAGTTATAAGGGGCACTAAGACCCTTCCATAATATTAAATATGAAGTAACACTAGAAAAAAATTTAAATGCACAGTAAGTATTAGAGGATAGATAATAAGTGATCTGGAAGTATTCATTTGGAAGTCTTTTGCCTAGAAATTATCAATCAAGCCAAGAAAGTGTTGATGACTTTGCTGAGGAAGGGAATCGGCAGAGTGATGGCTGAGATGAATACCTAGTAAGTAGAAGGACCAAAATATACATTCAAATAAGATAATGATAGTATATTCAGAAAAACACCAAGAACCACCAAAAGAAGCCAAAAAGAGTGTTCAAGAAATAGAAAAAAATGTTTTAGTGTCAGGAGAGACCAAGAGCTATTTTAGAAAAGAGAAGGTGGGACCAAGGTCAAGGAAGCAAGAACCAACAAAACATTGTGTTTGACCTAGGGAGGAGAGATGGGGAGAGAGACACAGACATAAGACATCTCATTAATGAATGCCTACTATGACCCAGTCTTTGTGGTTGATTCATTCCTCAAGGTAATATTATTCTCTCAGTTTTTAGATGAGGAAACTTAACCCAGAACTGAAGTTTTCTGGGTTAAGCATTCAAAGCCAAGTTATGGGTCTTTTCACTGTGTCATGGCAGAGGTCTCCTATAAGAGAAATGAGCAAATTGTGGATTGTGATTTGCCAGGTTTAAGAAATTTGGGGCCTTATTCTTATAGGTTTTTTTGTTTTAATGGACCCTCTGAGTTTATTAAATTGTATGAGTTATAGTAGTACAACCTGAAGGCCTTAAAGAGTTATTTTAAGTAGCATCAAACATGATTCTAAAACCTTGAAGCCAGGGCTGCAGTTGTGGCTCAGCAGTAGAGCACTTGCCTCCCACATGTGAGGCCCTGGGTTCGATCCTCAGCACCACATAAAAATAAATAAATAAAATAAAGGTATTGTGTCCAACTACAACCAAAAAATAAACACAAAAATAAATAAATAAATAAAACCTTGAAGCCTTCTCTCAAAACAGATAGTCTTACTGCTCTTTCAAACCTCTTTCCAGAAATAACAGATGGTATTGTAAATTCTTCACTGCAACAACCAAATTTCCCAAGTTTGTTCTCTGGTATCTCTATGTCATATCTCAAATAGATAATTTCCTTAATAAGAAAGTGATATAAACCAGTGTTTACTTTTTTAAAACAAATTATTATCTGGGAGAATTTCCTTTCATGCAGTAAGAATTCTTATAAGCATTAGCATAAAACAAAGTTGTAGAAAAAATCCATTTTTAACTTTCCTCAGTATCTTGAATATGCTCTCATAACCTGCCCAATTCTTTTATTTTATTATCTTGCCTCACCTACTCCCATTCATTTATTTAATAACTTAGCACATTAAGGAATTTGATAGGTGAGACTTGAATTTATGGCTTACCGGTGCTCCTTTGTCTTTGTTTCAGACCTTTGATGAATGTGTAGCTGAGGGCGGCTCAGACTGTGCTCCAGAGAAGCTCTGGCTTCAAATTCCATTCTTCTGTGGCCACAGCTCAGAATGCTGGTAGGGATATAGTTAGCTTAAATTATATTCCTTATTATTTCTATAATCTGTGTTTCACAAGTGAATG
Source organism: Marmota flaviventris (assembly GCF_047511675.1). Classification (NCBI taxonomy): domain Eukaryota; kingdom Metazoa; phylum Chordata; class Mammalia; order Rodentia; family Sciuridae; genus Marmota; species Marmota flaviventris. The sequence continues at coordinate 73,447,133 of NC_092507.1, forward strand.
TGTTGATCAAGCACTAGCTATAGGGAAGTCAGTAAAAGATATGACTGAAATAATATGTAATTAAATAATATCTAGCTTTGTTGTTTCTTTTTAAAATGCATTTAAAAGATTGCTTCCATAAATAATCTTCATAGTCTTTCCTCAGAAGCTAGATTGTATTTATTTATTTATCTATCTATCTATCTATTTATTTATGTTTTTGATGTCCTGGTTTGCTCTATTCCAGCAAAATTCTTAGAGATCACAGGTCACTTCATAAACCTTATTTTTTTTGTACTAAGCTTACAGTTTAGTTTTTCAGGCTAGATCAAGAAAAGGCTTAGGGGATAAATTATTATCCTATCCTAGTTTTACTGTTAAACTGATTTTCACTTTAAGAGAGCCAAGGTTATGGTTGTGGTTTAGTATATTAACAAACATAAGGTAGACAATGTATTTTATCTTGAACAAAGAATTTGTTTCTTCAGAGTGTGCAGAGTGTTCAGTTTTTAAGAATAATTGTACATTATTTATTTGTTCTAAGTCATTTTAGTAGCAAAAGTAGGGGAAAAAATAGGAACATATTCAACGTTAAATAGTCCTTAAAACCATAAGGAGAAATGTAAGAAATTTCTTCACTGTTTGAGATGTATTATTTGATTCCTGTGAAGTTGAAGGTCCTACTTGGTAGATTATTTCAAAGCATCATGATAACACAATACTTGGAAGCATAGGAAGAAAGTCTTCTCAATTTTTAACCATTTCCTTAAAACTCAGATTGGCAAATTAAAGCCTACAGACTACATTTGGCACATCGCCCAGTTTTGTTTTTTTATAAATAAAGCTTTATTGGAACACAGTCATATACATGTGTTTACTTATTATCTATGGCTGCTTTCAAGCTGCACTATCAGAGTTGAGTAATTGTGACCTAAACCACAGAGCCTGCAAAGCCTAAAATATTTACTCTCTGAACCTAGAAAAAGTTTGCCAAGCCCTGCCTTGAAACTATAAGGAGTTATTTCTCTACTGGGCATTACTAAGATTGTAATTGAATTTCTTCAATACGTTTCATACTCAGAAGTGGGGGAAACCTTGGAAATCAACTGATTCAATTCCTCTTACCCCTATCCCCCCCCTTTAATTTTAATAAAATAAAAATAAGAAAGTGACAAATGTGGAAGCCACCAGCTGAAGCGTACACTGTTGCTTAAAGTCAAAACTGGAACTAGGATTAAAGAATGTTAGAGCAAAATCTATTAACAGCTCTAGTTGACAAAATAAATAAAAATAAAAGATTTTTAGTCAAGCCTTTTCTTACCTATTTTCTGTTCCTCAAATATTTCAGGAAACACAGCTGGGTGCAGTGGTACAAATCTATAATCTCAGCGACTCAAGAGGCTAAAGTAGGAGGATTGCAAATTTGAGGCCAGTCTCAGCAACTTAGCCCAGACCCTGTCTCAAAATAAAAAATAAAAAGGGATGGGGGTGTAGCTCATGGTAAAAAAAAAAAAAAGCGTCACTGGGTTCAATCTCTGGTACCAAAACAACAACAACAACAACAACACATTTTCCCCCCTAAGAAACACTATGCTCAGCAAAAAACAAAAACACTAAGCTGAAATTAAGATAAGTGCTAAGTCAGGAATGGTAACACACACCCATTATCCCAGCTCCTCAGGAGATAGGCAGGAGGATCAAAAGTTTGGTCTGCCTGGGTCACTTAGGGAGGCCCTGTCTCAAAATAAAAATTTCAAAAAGTTTGGGGTCTAGCTCCATGTCAGAGCCCTTGCCCAGCATGCATGAGGCCCAGGTTTGATTCTCAGTACCTCACAAAAAAGAAAAAAAAAAAAAAGGAAAGAAAGATAAGCACTAAACACAAATTGCTTAGACCTTCCTAAAGAACTCTTGAACAAAGGTTATAGTGATTTAAAAAAAGAAATTATATTGACTCACTAAATCAGATAGAGGGAATATATGTTATATATGTGCATTTTAAAAACTGCCCTCAAAGTAGACTTTATTCATGTTAAGAATCCTCTAGTGAAGTCTGAATTAGCACTGCATTTTGAGCAGAAACTGGATGGAAGCAAAGGAAATGAAAAACAGGTGTGCCTACCAAAGGATGTTAATAAAAGGGCATTAAAGCTTTGGATATACATGTGTTTATCTATTTTTTCCATAATATACAGTATCACGGTCATCAGATACTTAGCAGATTTCACAGCCAGTTTTTTAACTCCTTTTCTTTGGTTTCAGGAATGTGGGAAGCAGGTGGGCTATGGATCAAGCCAAGTATAACCTAATTAATGAATACTTCCTAGTGGGAGTTACTGAAGAACTTGAAGATTTTATCATGTTATTGGAGGCAGCTTTGCCCCGGTTTTTCAGGGGTGCTACAGAGCTCTATCGTACAGGTATATAAATGATAGGTTTCTTTTTTGTTTTGTTTTGTTTTTTGTTTTAATTAGTTATACATGATAATGATAGGTTTCTTTGTGAAGCTGTCCCTAACTTTTTTTGTTTGTCTGTAACTAGAAAAATATGTTATTTGAAATTACGTCAGTAAAACACAACAAATAGAAAGGCAGGTATATTGTTTATTTCTGCTAAGTATTTTCAGTACAAAACAGTGCCTAGCACACAGTTAGTGTTCATTAAATAATCTTTTTAATGAATAAACATGTATAAGGTGAAATTATAAGGCATTGTAGGAACAATGGAATACTTTAAACTTCAGAACTAGCTTAGTGTCATATGCAGTAAGGCCAGATACCAAGCATTGGGACGAGGTATTAAACCCTTAGACCTACTTACTACCATTTTAAAGTGGGCTGGGATGGTGGCTAAGACACTGTAATACAAACATCATGTGCTGCTTCTGCTGTAGTTTGCTAAAGGTCTGATTCAGCAGCCTTGATAGTTTGGAATATCTGAAAGTATGTGTGCAGGTCCAATCTAATTCTGATTTTTTTGTAAATTTCTTTGGCTATTGTTTGATAAGATGTAGTCATTGGAACTCCTGTCCTAGAGTGTGCATATGCCCTAGCTTCTACATGGTTATAACAAATATAAATTATGAGAAAGTAAAATTAAGTTTGGCAATAGATATTTTATCATTTTTAAAAATAAACTGGTCTTAGAGAACCAAGCACTTGAAAATACAGTGTATGAGTTGACAGCCTACAGATTACTGAATGGTAATCCTTACATTTACTGTTGACATTTCATTAAGTCTTCATGTGTTAAGGATTTACATTCTAAAAGAATAAATCTCAGTTCTAGTATGATCAGGGCTTCATTTTTTCTGAATTATGTTAATATAAGTTTGCTTGCCTGTCCTTCAGTGTGTCATATTAATTTAAACCATCGCTTCAGATAAAGAGGCCTTGATCTTTTGTGTGTTCTCTTAATTGTTTACTTTTCCTTTTTTTCCCTTTGTAAGTAGGAAAGAAATCTCATCTTAGGAAAACTACAGAGAAGAAACTCCCCACAAAACAAACCATTGCAAAACTACAGCAATCTGACATTTGGAAAATGGAGAATGAGTTCTATGAATTTGCGCTAGAGCAGTTCCAATTCATCAGAGCCCATGCTGTTCGAGAAAAAGATGGAGACCTCTACATCCTTGCACAAAACTTTTTCTATGAAAAGATTTACCCTAAATCGAACTGAGTACAAGGTGTGACTATTAAATTCTTGAACTAGAACTTTGACCTCGTCTTCACCTTAGTTCTCAGCTTCACAACCTAGATCACTGATTATATGTATAAGACCGTTTATATTGAGCTGAGTTAGGAAAAAGACATTACCATCAAGGAATTAGATACTGGCTGCTATGTCAGTGTTCTGAGAAGTTTTGCGTTTCAGGCATTTTTCTTTTTTTCTGTTTAAATTTTGGTGAGAGTTATAACCTCCTGCCTGGGGGGAAAAAGTTGCATCACCTAAAATAAACACATGGCAGGTCTAATCAAAAGACTAAATACACTTTCAGGAAGGGTTCTGATTCTTTTATTTTGATAAGCATTTTTTCACTTAAAGATGAATCTATTTGCCACTTCACCTCTACTGAATAGTGTTAATAACTGTTTGGCAGTATGTGCTTTGTTTTTGTGAACCATGTCTCATGAAATTTATTGGAATGTTTGATCATGTTTGCTAAGAAATATTTCTGCTGGAGTTGGACTTGCTCATATTTATGTAGGTGGTTTTAATTTTTTTTTTTTTTTGTGATCATTAGTTTTAAATCTCAAGTTAAACCATGAATGATGCTATAAAAGTTAAAGCAGTATTTCTCATTCCTGTCTTCCCAGTATCTAATATTGGGAAGATACTTCTAAGAATGTTGGCATTATCTGAAGTTTTAGTTAAGACTTAAACACATTAATATTTTAAAAAGCAGATTTAGTATTTGTTTCATCATGGGTTATTTGTATAGCTGTAAACTGAGATATTGGTGACTCCATATTATGACTCCATTAGTGAGCTGTGGTATGGGTAGGATTTTCCTACTTCTTCTGTACTTTTTCCTGTAGACTATTTTTACTGAGGTGCTTTATAATGTGTTTTAAAGCATTGCATTTACAAAAACAAAAAAAAGGAAAATGCTGTAAATATTGCATATTTTATGTATTTGGACCAAAAGGTTACAAGTAATTAGACAAAGTGATTTTGCACCAATTTTATTATGTCGAGTAAAAATCATCAGGTCTACTGTTCTTGTATTCTCATTTAACTTTACTGTTAAGATGTCACTGAAATGAATTTCAATAACCTTTCAATTTTGATAGAGTACATTATTCATTACGGGAGGCAGAATACTGAAAAGAGTACTAAGACGAGGAGTCAAAATTTTTTGATTTCTGGTCCTTGTTCTGCAATTTCCAGCTGTGTGATCTTGAGAAGTCACTTAGCCTCTCTTTGCCTCAATTTCCTCATCTTGAAATGAGGATAATAATACCTGCTGTACCTACCTCACAGGGCTGTTGTGAGGACTAGATAAGATGGCATGTTGAAAGCACTTTGAAAATTGTAAAGTGATATATAAATGTAAGGTATTATTATAGAAACATCTTTAACATATAGTTTCATACCATTCATTTTTTAAACAAAGAAAAGTCCACTTTTAAGCTTTGTGAAAAAAAATTTATCTTGATATAAATTTGTGTTTGATAAATATCTTCCCAGTGTTTTATCTTCCATGTTTCAACAACTATTGAAATATGAAACATCTGTGAACTCTTGAAGATTCATGAGCAGCTGAGCAGCTGCTTGAGTTCAGAAGATTCCCTGTTGGAAATAGACTTGGTTAGCTCACTAGAGATAGGGAAACCTTGCTCTTCAAAGTTGAAAGATTTTTTTTTTTTTTTTTTGGCTGTTATTCTACATTACCATTCAAAAATGGTAGCTATTTTATACCTATGGTTTTTAAAATATATTTTGCAGAGTTTAATTTCCCAGTGCATTCTTTACCTTCTTCCTCTTCTTAGAGTAACAGAGATGAAGAATTTTAGAAATGTTTTCTAAAAGAATAGTCTTTAATATGTTTAGTTTAAGTGAATATATCTGAAAAAGGCTTCACCAAACTCAACATGTTAGGCAGATTGCCTTAGAGAAGTGTAGGGGAGGAAGAAGCACTATTTAGCAGCAAACACTTATAAATAGCTCAAGAAACACTAAAGGAATGACAGAATCATTTTTAGCCTCTTTACCCCAAGTGAAGGGAAATATTAAGAGAACATAGCCAGGCATATATTGGGGGGGGGGGCGGTATTCTTGTTTTAAATTTAACTTTACACATATTTGCTGAAAACACAGATTGTCCCACCACTCAAAAGTAAAACACCACTTCTAGTGGGGTGTTTGACATTCACCCACTCATGAACAACCCCAGGTTGTTCTTGGAGTACATGCTAAAGCCTTCTTGAGGTGCATTAACTCGTAACTAGAGTAGTTCTTAGTAATGCACAGATCAGGGGGTCAGTAAACTACTTCTGTGAAGGACCAGAGAGTGAATAATTTAGGTCTTTGTTATAACCACTCGATTCTGTCATTGCTGGAAAAAAAGAAAGAAAAAGTACCTTAGTATAGAAACAAATGAACATGGTTATGTTCTGAGAAAACTTTATTTACAAAAACAAATGACATACTAAATGTGGTCCATGAGCTACCAGCCCCTGCACTAGAAAAATCATTTATGGAGAAATCATCTTTGTACCTGTACTCTAGAGGCCTAAAGGAGTTTATATACTTCCAAAAGCTCCTGGCTTATGTCCAAAGAATAACTTTCTGATTCATGCAGTCTCTCCCACAGATTCATAAACTTTTATGTATATTGCTTCCTAGTGGGCATGTTTTCTTTCCCAGGTTAACAGTTCAGAATAGGGACATATATTTTAGCATTTTTTAGGGTGAGTTAGGAGTGTCCTTCCTGTAGATTGAGAAAGGCATAGATTGAATTCCATCCGGTCCAGTACAGTCCTAGGAGTCTGAGTCCTTATAATACATAACTTTATAATCAAATAAATAGAATCACTGAGACAATATGTATTTTTTTAAAGTGGCAAACGTGGTTTTCTTTTTTCAGCCTTAGTGCTTTTTCAGTATTTTGACCATAGGGAGATATTTTTTTTATAATACAAAAGCAAATTAACCACTTTGAATTTTAAAGAAAATGTTATATGTGTATGTGTATATATATCTATATCTATGTTTATTTCCTAAAAAGTACCTTTTTGTTCAACTTGTATCGACTCCTGTTTTCTAATTGCTGTGAAATGACAACTTGATAAATTATTGTGATTGTTTTAAAATGTAATGGGGAGGATATATTTTGGTTTTACCCAGCTTTAATCTGTAAAGTATCACTTAAATATATCTGATAGCAACACTTAAAATATTGCATGGGAATTACTTTTCTATCATCCATATGCATTTGTGCAATTTCTAAAATATTGGATGCATCTGAATCCTTGATGATTGGATTTAAACGATTGAAAATCAAAGAACTTAAAACTTGCTGACTTTTAAATTTTTAATTTTATTCTCTATTCTTAAAATTCAGTTAATGCCTATAATTAGAAATCTATTGTTCTTGTTCTTTATATGTCCTATTGGAAATTCCTAAAATTTTAGTGCTGTCAGTAATTTCCCAAACAGTATTTTGATATTGCAGATGATTTGCTCATTGTATTTGCATAGTTAGAAAGAAAATAGTTTGTAGACAATGATTCTTTTTTAATAAAATGAAATAAAATTTTAAAAGCATTAGAGAATTTAACTAAAGACTGGTTCCCAAATGCATAGCTGGTATTTTAATTTATATTTAAATTCTACAGAGAACATCTGTGTAAATCATCTAGCTGGATTTTCCCATTGGTCATTGTCAAACACACCTATGGTCTCAGAATCCTTTATTATGAGGAGCACCTGGAACTGTAACCTTTTATGAAGTTTGTCTTTAAGAGGCCCAAGTGCTTCTGCTTTATGATTTGAATGTTTGCCTCTTTTTAAATTTAGTGCTATTTACTCTGAGAGGAAGTGGGGCAGTTGCCGTTAAGTTTTTGCATCCATGTACCCAGTGCAAAGTTGTTGTGAACTGCTCTCCAGGCAGCTTCTTGAAGGGAAAGCAATCCTGTTTCAAATGCACTGCCAATTCAGCTCCTCTGGAGCTTACTTTGATTCCCTGGAGGGGGAATTTTAGAAATTGAAATGAGTGACCATTTAGTCAGATTTATCCTATAATTTAAATTCATGCAGCTTTGTGACCTTTGCAGGACTATTTATAAAATGGCCGCTGATGATAATGACCTCTTTAAAACATTCTTGGTAAACCTATGACAGACACACTGGTGCCGTCCAAAAAGACGGCTTTTGTAGCTTTCTTTTTAGAGTCAGTATGTGAGTATCTCTAAAGCTGTGTTCAATGTAACTTAGAGAAACACATTGTCTGTTTTGACTTTTCTTTTATAAATAGCTAAGCAGTGCCTTCCCTCCATCACACGCAGTCCTCTTGGAAGATGCTCATTACTTCTTTTCCTGCCCTCCCCACCTGCCAGTTGATTCATTTATGCAACTGTTTCCAACTTCAATCCATTTTGTCACATCTGTTGGAGAGATAATCACTCCTTTTCTTTAACACTCTGCCAGCTTTCTGTTGTTGAAGTGTTTTAGTTGACTACCTGATGCAAACGCTATAAAATAAACACTCAATGGGAAGGGGAACATGACTTGGTGTCTTGTCTTAATATTTCCTTCTGTGGCTTTGATGCTAACGGGTATTCTAAGCTGACTTGGTGTTCAGCACCATCACCTTAACTACCAATTATTGTTGCCACCAGAAGGGCATGCATCATGGTTGGTTTGTAATGATTTCATGGCTCCTTTGTGGCTATAAACTTTTGTTGTTTTTTAAATCAGGGCCTCCATCATGGGAGGCAAGTGCCTTCTACCACTGAGCCATACCTGAGCCCTTGATAAATCTTGATATCCTTGGTTTTTACCTTGAAACTGAGGTTTCAGGCTCTGTATGGTTTCTGATATTCCTGTAGCATTTGGAACTTGCCTCTTCCCTTTCTCTATAGCCCTTTACCATATACATTGTTGCTTATGAATATTCTCATAGCTTAGCAACTGGAAGTGACATTTGAAAGGTGCAGTTGGAAGGTGTCAAGATCTACAGTGAAAGAAAAAGGCAGTTTGTAGAATGTCCAGGTGAGCTCTGAAGCTCCATCACTTATTATCTGATCTTGAACAAATTAACTCCCCAAGGTGGAGTTTCCTGATCTGTAAAGTAGGACTAATAATGTCAAGAGAGAATTAAGTGTGCTGATGTACATATGTGTAAACTTGGGACTTAGTTCGTATTACATAGTAAACACTAAAGAAATGCTAAATCATAATAAATATGAAAAAAAAAGACGAGGAACCATCTATTTGGACAAACTATTGAGGTATATATTCACTCATTAACATTTGCCTCAGTTGAGAAATATGAAGTATGAACAAAAGGCATGGCCTTTATTTGTCAGGCAGAGACGGGTAAAGAAGAAACAGCACCATGCAAAAGTCCCTCTTAGACTCTGGGGAACTCAGTGGTAGAATGTGGACTTTTCATGCATGGGGCCCTGGGTTCCATCTCCAGCACACCACACACACACACAAATTCCTTTCTTATCAAGAAGTTGTTTTCTGTTCTCCCTTTGCTGTTGTTCAAGTTTTATAAAACCCCCTGGACCTTTTAGTTAAATGTACTTAAATTAATCTTTTAGCTTTAACCTGGAAATAGCAGAAACATCAATGTATCCCATGTGATCAAGTTCTAGACATCCTGTACACATTAATTTGTTCTGAAGTATAGACCTCTATATTCAACTATGTGATAGGCTTAATTTCATAATATAGCTGTCCTCTTATTTAAGATGCCAAATTACGTTCATGGGTTAAGATTTTACTCTGATGGGTATGGCTAACATCCAGATGCAATTTTTAGTTCTATTTCAATTCCAAAGTAATTTAAGCAATAAGAAATACAAATAAAGCAATATACACTTAGTCCCAATCTTACAAATGGTTAATGTTTTCAGAATCCATTATAGACTGGTTGTTTAGAATCTATGTAGAACCAGTATTATACCTGTGGGCCCAGTATGCAACAACCCATTTGGACATTCGTGGATTTACCCCTTCACCAGAGTAGAGCTTCCTAAGGCTGTCTCTTTCCTGGGGCAGCTTGTGGTGTTTTTTGTTTGTTTGTTTGCCATTTTCTCAATGGAGGTTTTTTCAATCTTGAATCCCAAGCTAGGTAGTAGTAATCTGGATTTTAATGTGTGGGTGATGGAGATTGTAAGGCAAAGGGTGAAGTAGTCATTTTTGAGGTTTTAAAAGATATTTGCAGCAGTGCCAAGAATGGGCCCTCAGGCTAAAGGTAAAGAATACAGAAACTTCTGAGGAAGTGACTACATTTGTCTAGAGAAGTGATAAGGCTGGGGAAAAGCAGATGAATTTGTGGGCCAGAAACATCAACATTTTGGTGACAGGTGGGGTATGGCCAGTAAATAGGCAGTGGAGATGATAACGTGGGTTGTGACAACATCAGTGCAAATTTTCAGTGTCCCTTATCTTTGTGTCAATTACAAAATGATTATTTTCTAAATCAAACAGAAACCCAAAAGAACCTAATATCACAAAGAATTCCACATCCCCCTATCAAATGTTAATTTTTTTTTTTTTTGCCTCTTTTGCTCATTTAGGTTTGGTCACCTGGCATAGGGGGTTTAACAGAACTTGCCAGAAACACCCCTAACATCTTGTGGTTTGATGATGGAGGCATCTAATGAAACACCAGCCTCAGCCTCAGTCCATCACCGTGACTTCTCTGAGCTGTAGCTTTAAAACCAGAGTTACACCTGGAAACATTGTACATCATGAGCACTGAAGGAGCATAGAGAAAAAGTTGTTGGATCAGTTTTCATTTCAGGGTTCTTATCAAGGGTTTGAGCACTAGATTACCAGAGTCTTCACCTGTCTGTCAGTGATGCTGGCAAAGGAACAGGATGAGCTGAAAGTGGGGCAACTGACCTGGCCAGGTTTGGTCACCAAATACCCCTGCCCCCATGAAACAGGCAACATAAGTATTTTGAACAGTAAAAATGTTAAGCTGGACATGATGGCACACAACTGTAATCCCAATGGCTCGGGTGGCTGAGGCAGGATTCCAAGTTCAAGGATGACCTTGGCAGTTTAGTAAGGCCCTAAGCAACTTAGTGAGATCCTGTCTCAAAAAAAAGAAAAAGAAATTTATTTCCCTGATCCAAAAGATTATCCTGGGATTCCAGTTCCTAGTTTAGTTCTTTCTTCATCTCCCTCCTTCCAATTTAAGTTACTCAATCTCTTAGAAAATTGACATCACAGAAACTCTCATTTAAACTCCTAATTTGAGATTTTTTTTTTTTTAGCACATGCATTCTTAAAGGACCAAGTTAAAGCTTAAACCTGCATCTAAATAAATGTTGAAATCTGGTAAGGAGTAAACTTTCAGTCCCCAAGTGATTTGGCTTCTGAACTTTGGTTTACTCTCACTAATATGAACCAAGTTGACCTAAAACTTGTTATTTCATGTAGCATCCCTAGAAATTTATTTAATGTTGGTGGCAGTTAATTAGTATCCATTTGATTGATTCTGGATGCCCCTTGATAATGCAACCAGGTTGGGCCATAAAAATCAATGTACAGAGTTGTTAGTCTTAGCTATTTGACACTGTCCCATGTTTTTAAGCATCTCTCAAGAGAAACTAGCTGGAATACATCTTTTCTGGATAACCACATATACTAGTAGTTCCATTTGAAGTGGGCAGAGCCTTCCTGAAAATGGCTGACCAGGAATTAGTGGCATTTTATTCAAATAAGAGTAACCAGAGACTTATTTTTTTCCCTTTAAAAGTCATTTAAAATTCTCCAGGGGATTAATAAATCAGGTCTCTTGGCACAGCATGGTAACCTGATCCGACTGTCATGCCCATAAATGGTGAAAGTGCAGGATGTTGACCCATTTGCATGCATGTAAAAAGCCAGCTGTGGAGGTTGCCCTCCTTCTCTGTCTCACACTCTTTTCTGTTTCTTTGTTTCAGACAGGGGCTCTTTAAATAGCACCTTTAGACAAGAACAATGTTTTAAAAGTTGGCCAGTTTTATTTTGCTTCTCTATTTCTACCTCACTAATGGCTCCCTACTTGATCATTTAAACACTGATCCAAATCCAGATGGAATTAGATGCCCCTTCCTGCTGTGGTCCCGCAGTCAGACAGTCTGTAATGTTTGATACAGATCTTCTGAGTGGACAAGATGAGATTAGATTGGTCTCTCTGGGAGCCAACTATTCATTTTGTAAGAAAGTTATACTGGAGGCCTGAAGACTGCCAAGAGCAAAGTGGAAACAGAGCCCAGCCTTCTCCTCTTATCAAGATCCACAGTTGGTTCCACATTAAGCAGTGGAGCACTCTACAGTAAAAGGATTTGAATAATGAATTGAATCAGAAGCCAAGGGGGAGGTCCCTGCCACCCACGATTGGAATATGAATTTCATGTGTTACAACTTTATTACTGCTCTTTGTCTTAATGTATGAAAAAGACTGAAATCTAAATATCCAGCACAGAATGAGTGGCTATTTTTACTTATTGGTGAGTTATTGTTGCTTTTTTTTTTTTCATATTTATTGAGCCTCTTACAATGTGCCAGGAACTACACTATAGACTCTGTACCATGAGCTATAACCTTTAATGCTCACATTTAATCCTTCTATGATCATGTAGAACTTCATAACTTCAGGAAGCACTGTCACATTATCTTCTCTGTTAGATTCTCACGTGGAAGGTGATTAGTACAGACTGAACAACTGCAGTGGTTCTTACACTACACTCCCATCTCTAGACCAACACCATCAGTATCACCTGGGAACTCACTGAAACAAGGCTTAACCTCCAGACCCGAATAGACCCAGCAATCCATGTTAACAAGCACTCCAGGTGGTTCTGATCCAGGTTAAGGTTCAAGGACCACTGGACCAGAACAGTTTGCAGATGTAATGACAAACTGAGTAAGCCATCTAAGGCCTTTCCTACCAGAGGTGATGAGCTAGGATTTGAACCCAGATCTGCCTGGCTCCAACTACATCTGTTTCCTACATTGGGCTTCCTTACTAACTACAGTTCTGTCTATCTTACATACTCCAACTTTGGTAATTCCATCTGAAACACCTTTTGGGGAAGAGGAAAGCAAGTCAATAAGAAGAAAAAGGTCTTTGGGTATGGTAGTGCATGCCTCTAATCCCAGCTACTTGGGAGGCTAAGGCAGGAGGATTACAAGTTCCAGGTCAGCTTCAGCAACTTGATGAGACCCTGTCTTAAAATGAAAGATAAAAAGAGCTGGGGTTGTAGCTTAGTGGTCGAGCCCCCCACCCTGCCCAGTCAATCCCCAGTAACCAAAAAAAAAAAAAAGAGAGAAGGAATAGGAGAAGGAGGAGGAAGACGTCTCTAGTTGAGATGACATGGAGGATGGAATTCAGGATGGCTACTAGAATGCTTAGAAAGGATAGGAAGTCCATGAACATAGCTACTCACAGTAAGCATATGACATCTGGACTTTTCCTGTGTTGAGTTTGGGTCTAATGTTCCCTGGTCGCGCCTAATATTTTACTGCAATGTATTTAATGGCAAGAGAACTCCTTGGCCTGTCTTGGCAATATCTGTGGGCCAGTCCATAATGTGGGATACCTGCAGCTATTTGGAAATCCTTGCTGCCATCCTCATTGGCAGTATGTCCTCCCAGCTGAGAGTCAGAGCCTGTGGTCACACATGGAGTCTTCTAGTTGGGTGGCTTATGCAGAAGTACCCATCTGTTTCTCACAAATTTTGTCTGCACATTTTTCCTTGAATTAGGAGCCCAAATTTAGGCTTAGTTCGCAGCTCTAGGGCTTCCAGGGAACTCAGAACTGATCCCTTCCAGCATAATAGTGCCGTTAAGTTTCCTTCCACAAACTCTAAGGAGCAAGAGATAGCAGAGGGCAGCCTAAGCCTTCAAGTGCAGTGCCTCTCCTCAACACTTCCTTCTTGAAAAAGGAAAAGTGTTGCCCCTGTGTAGATCAAGTCCTATGTGCTGGCACTGTACCAAGTGCTGTGCTTTTGATATCTCAATTCATTTTCATAAGCCTCTAAGATAAAACTATTAACCCCATCTTACCAACAACAAAAATGAGGCTCACTGAGGTCTAGACACTTTCTCTTGATCACACAGCTAGGAAGTGGTGGTGGAAGCTGAGTTCATTTAAATCCAGGTATGACTGCAAAGCCTCCTCTCTTCACCACTGTGCCACACAGGCTCTGTCAGCTGTGACAGGCAAAGGGGAGGGTTTGTTGCAAAAATCTTGCCACATGTCTTTGTCAGCCACAGGGCTTGGCAACAGAAGTGAGACGCGGGGCTGTGGCACTCACCCATGTGGGTGACAGCTGTGGCTGTAACTCAGCAGCAGCCTCCAACTGTAAGGACTGGGAGTTGGGAAGAGCAGATTTAGGCCATTGCGTTTTCTTAAAATTCTTCTCCCTAGTCTTTATTTCTGGCTTCACACATCATTCTCAGATCAATAAGTGATAGTGTTGTTCTTACTGTTGTTTAAAAAAGTACCCAGATTCCAAGATTCAGTGTTGAGAAAATCACCACATGCCTTGAATCTATTTTCCAATGTGCTTGAGAGTAAGTGCTGGCCAAGTCTGAATCCCTGGTTCCCCAAGGGTCAGCCAGAGCTTCTTAGAAATTCTCCCCTCCATTTTCAGCAGGTTCTCCACATACAAACCTTGCCTTTGCACATCAGCCACCATGACAGGAGGAAGTCCAACCCGCTCTGGGGAGGAGAAAGGTGCTGAGCAGCTGGGTGCCACCCAGATCCAACATGGCGACACAGCAAAGTATGTTTGCCACCCAGCCATCCTCTCTCCTCTCTGTGGCTTACTGCTCCCATGCTCTCTTCTTCCATATGCCCAAGCGTCTTTATGCAAAGAGGAGTTCAGAGACACCCACAATTAATCTGACCTCTTCCAGGTGGAGGATGCAGCAGAATTTTTTGCAGTGTATTGCTGGAAGGCAATGGAATAAAACCTCTGCCCCAGGGGAGTCCAGGTAGTCCAGAGCAGGGAGGAATGACACAGTGGTCAGTGGCTAGTGGGGAAGAGGACTTTCTGCCCCAGGAATCTCTCTTTATAAGTTTCACATACTCTTCAGAGACCCATGAATCTGGTTATACCCTCCATGATGGCTCCACTCCTACCTAAATTCCTTTTGTGCTCAGGGGAGATTTCCCAGCATCTCCCTGGCTAAAAGATCTGATCTGAGTCACCCTGAGCCTCCCATTTAGTCACTTAGGTCTCTGGAGCCCAGGTGGGCCAGGCCTCATGCCAAACTCACTAACGCTAATAGCAATACTATTATAATGGTCTTTATACTTAAATTTCCTTTCTTCCAGGAGCCCTAAGGTCTTTTACAAAGGCAAGAATTATGCTGCAGGCGAAAAATTAGAAATGGAAGGAAAATACACTCCTTAAATATCCCAATTCTACTTCTGCACGGCCTGGCATAGTTGCTTTGAAGAGTAGATCTTCACAAAGATTTATAAACTTGGGAGGGAGGGAGGGGCAGATAAAGGAGATCCAAGGCTGTCTTATTCTTTTATAGCCCCCCAGCTTTCACCATCTTCTCTTTCTCTAGTTTTGCAGCTCAAATATACAGAAACTGCATCTGGATGAACCTAATAAACATGTGTCTGAGAAAAAGAGATCAATATGATGATGTTTGCAAGTCACACCCCCAGAAAGTGTGGTCTAGAAGTGCTTACTAAGCCCAGCTTTTTGTTGTGTGACTTAAGACAAAGGATGACCTTCAACAGATGCCTGAAAGATAGAGTTTGCTTGAAAGGTAAGAGTTAGATTTTGGCACACACCTTAGTCCTTGGCACCTGTGATGATCTCAGGTGGTGAAGGCAAACAGAGCGTGACCCATTCCTCTGTGCCTGGCACTACTGGGTACAGAGGGAGAGAGATGCACCAGAAGTGGGCTTGGCCCAGACCTGCCCTTCTTTCAAGGGTCTGGCCACTTGGATTACTGTAAGGAAAAGCACATTTATCTTGTATCCAGCAATATAGTTTCTTTCTGTTTCTGACTAGCCCTTTCCCTGCCTGGGGTCTTGCAATGTCCACAAGGTTTTTTTCTTTTTGTTCAAGGAAAGGATGCTAAGTACAAGATGTGTATCCCTAATCTGGAATCTGAAATGCTCCCAAGTCCAAAAAAAATTTAAGCACAGACATGATACTACTAATGTAAAATTCCACACCTGACCTCATATGACAGGTGGCAGTCAAAATGCAGGTGCACTAAATATATTGTGTAAAATTACATTCAGTTGATGTGTATAAATTGAATATGAAACATAACTGAATTTCGTATTTAGATTTGTGTCCCTTCCCCCAGCTATCTTATGCTTATGTACATATTCCAAAATCAAAAAAAAAAAAAAATCTAAAATTTAAAACACCAAAAATCTAGCTTAGCTAACATCTCTCCAGGACACTTTGTTTGACCCTGAGAGTCAGAATCAAGTTATTGTCACTATACTCACAAAGCCCACTGCTTGTCCTTATGTTGAGTAACAGTGACATGTAAGACGTATAAAGCACGTTCCTTTGGAATGAGATGGACTTGGATTTAAGTCCTTGCTCTTCCACTTCCCTGCCATATGCATTTTAGAAAAATCACTCATTTTTTTCTTTGTCCTACAAAAGTAAAATCAAACTTTATTTTACCTTAAAATGTTTTACAGATCAAATGAGTCACCACAATAAGATCCTTGGGAGAAAAAAAAAAATGTGGGCAAGTTGAAGGCGTCAAGAGTGTCACGTTTCCCAGTGTGTGCTAGGTCTTGCCAACTGCCGGTTCCCCCACTGGCTGTCATCTCCACACTCAGGCCCTTGCTAGGCATCTTGACTTGTGCCACCCAACTCCGGGGCCATGTCCTGTGTGTTCCCTGAACATTTGAAATGCTAGACATTTAAAACATTTAAAATGTAAAACATTGTCATGTCTTCATTTCCTCAGTTTCTCTAGTAATGACAAAGAGTAGCAGAAAAGAACATTCTGGGCTCTGAGGAAGTCTCCAGGACAGAGCCTACTGTTAATGGAAAGATAAATAGCTCTGAACTGAGTGCCTTATCCTTCCCTTCGGCCTCCTGCAGCGCAGGTTGGGAGACAGTTACACCTCCTGTGAGGACAATAATGACTGCCCCAACTCCTTTGGAAGAATATTAGGAAGATAAATGAGACAATACACCTGACAGTTCTTTGAGCTTTTATGAAAAAGATACCCTTGAAATATAGGATACAGGTGTGCTTTGCTTTGACTTGTGAATTTGGGGGATTTTATGAAAATCTGAACCTACAAAACAGACAAATTAAGGGGTGAAAATTAGCATCACAAACAGCCTCTTGGCTTGACAAAAAGATTCACAGCAGGATCCCTTTAAATAGCCAGCTCCCCTGGTGCATTTAAAATATGACTCAATTTACAAAGAATTTGATTTACATGTACCCAGTTAGGAATGCGTCAACTACTGAAGGAGAGGCACATATGTTTTTTATAATAAAGATCGATAACTGTGGGATTTAAAAAAATATAAAATATTTCTTTCTTCTCATCCTCTTTAATCCTGCAGTTAACGCTTCCAGTGCTAGGAAACAGCTCTGAAAAACAGACAGATGTTGTGCAGAGGTTGAACCAGGCCCTCACAAATACATCCCCAGAAGTGTGCAGCCAGAGGGCCCCAAAGCCAGGGGTGGTGGTGCTGCCTGTAGTCCCAGCAACGTGGAAGTCTGAGACAGGAAAATACAGCAATTTAATGAGACCCTTCTCTAAAAAAATAGAAAGGGATGGTGATGTAGCTTGGTGGGAGGACACTCCTGGGTTAGTTTAATATCCAGTACTGAAAAAAAAATTAAAAATTAATTTTAAAAAACTCAGCACAAATCTTTAATCCTAGAGATTTGGGAGGCTGAGGCAGGAGGATTGCAAATTTGGGGCCAGCCTCAGCAACATAGTGAGACTCTGTCTCAAAATAAAAAAATAAAAGGGCTAGGGATGTGGCTCATTGGTAAAGGGTAAAGTGCCCCTGAGTTCAATCTCCAATCCTGGGGAAAAAAGAAAGAAAGGAAAGAAGGAAGGAAGGAAGGGAGGGAGGGAAGGAAGAAAGGAACGAGCCATTCAGCTGATAAAAGAGTGAAATAAGTAACTGGCTTGAGATCATATTTGAATGCAATGTGCTGTTCCTAATTGTGTTAAAGCATTTCTGACAATATACGATTAAATCAGCAGGGAGTGGATCTCTGATGTCTGGAAAAGTCTCTGATACAGAAAAGGGACCATATATAGTAGATACAGAAGCCACTAAAAATGAGTGAGCTCATTGTTCAACTTTCCTTTTTGGAAGTGTATGTGTGTGTGCGTGTGTGTGTGTGTGTGTGTATGTGCGTGCTCGCGAGTACATATGTGTGCATGCCAGCTGGTGCTTGGCAGGATTGAGAGGAGTGTGCTGGCCAGAATAATCACCTCCCAAAGACAGATACTTCCTAATTACCAGAACCTGCAAATATGCTCTGTTACCTGGAAAGGGCAAATTAAGGTTGTAGATGAAAATGAATTTGTTAATCAGCTGACTATAAAACAGAAGATCTTATCCTGGATTATTCAGATAGGCCAGGATTATCTAATGTAATTATGAGGGTCCTTAAAAAATGGAAGAGGAAGAAAAGTCGGTGCCAGGCTATGCCATGTGGAAGGGTTACCAGCATCACAGGCCAGAGGCCTGACTCCAGGGCCCAAGAAACTGCTCACTCCAAAAACCAAGCAGAAAAAGTCATGTGAAAAGCAGGAAAGGAAACTTGAATCAACATGGCCATATTGGGAAGGCAAAGTGAGATTCAGCCTCAGCCCTGTCTTCACAGTGCTGACAGAAGCTTTAAGTTTATGTAGAGGAAGAATTGGGACAAGGAGTGAGAGGTCTGCATAATTAAGCATTCTCTGTCAAACCCTGGTCTGTTTGATCATTCCCTCAACCCTGGTTCTGGCGAGTGGCTCTGGAGAAGTCTTTATCACTTGGTCAATTTCACTTGCTGCTTGAGATGTTTGTCAGATCTGTGATCCTGGAAGGGGACAAGGACTGGAGACTTCTAGGCACCACTGCAGGGGTCTGGCCTCACTGCAGAGGTCTGGCCTCGATTTTGAATGGGGGAGCAGATAGATTAGGTAAATTTAGGGCTAATAAATCTTGTATTACTATTTCTTAGAAGAACATTCCTTAAATGAACATGCCTAGATGCAGAGGTAAGCCGGCACTTGACCCAAAGTTTAAGGTAAAAAAGACCGATGCAAACAAAGGCAATGTTGTGCTCAGCGTCATTTTGCTTTCAGTTACCTGTGGGGCCTCTATAGGCTTACGTAGAGTCACTGGATTTAGCAAAGGCAGACTCTCTGAGTCCCTGTTATAGGAGTAGAAAAGATTCCACTGGGCATTGCTGACTTTGAAGATGGAAGGGTCCATGAGCCAAGGAATGTGAATAACAGCTTCCACAATCTGGAAAAGGTAGGAAGACAGTCTCTCCTGGGTCTTCTAGAAAGGAACACAGCTCTGATGAGACCTTGACTGTGGCCTAGTGAAATTCATTTCAGACTTCTGACCTCAAGAATAAGAAGATTTTAAGTAGATATAGTTATGAGTTATTAAGTTTTTTAATAGAGTTTTTTAATATTTAATTTTTGGTTGTAGGTGGACATACTATCTTTATTTCATTTTTATGTGGTGCTGAGGATGGAATCCAGCGCCTCACACATGCTAGGTGAGTGCTCTACCACTGAGCCACAACCCCAGCCCCGTGAATTATTAAGTTTATAGTAATTTGCTAAGCAGACACAGAAAATGAGCACAGGGTGGTGGTGGGATGGTTATAGAAGCTTCACTATACCCTTCATTGCTGGTGAGACCTAGGCAAGATCTCTGGGTGTTTTGATGAACGTGGATACAACCTCTTAGTCACCTGCTACAGGCTTGATATGCCACACCACATTCTAACTGATAACAGGAGGCAACAATTTTTGGCCAGTGACAATAGAAATGAAATCAGGCTAAAGAGTCTGACCATGCAGGTAAGAATGGGAGCACTGTGTGGAGGGCAGGGGAAACTAGTGGACTGGGGAGATGGGAGATGAACCCTCTTCCATACCCTGTCATATATCATGGAGGAAAGGGGGTCCAGGTGGCTGCATAGTCACTAGTGGAGGTCACACCTGGAAACTCTGACCCAACGGGTTTTGCCCTGAGTTTGCCCCCTGTCGTCTCACCAGAGTCACCAAATGATACCAGAGATGGGAACTTTTAACTCAGTGCTGGAATCTGAGTGGGGTGAGCATGAATATACAGGCAAAGCTCCAACTGGGGGTAAAAAGAAAACAGGGGCTTCACTTACAGGTGAAGATCGTCCTGGGGCCAGAGAAAAGTCAACAAAAGAATGGCCCTTGGGCTGGGGCTGTAGCTCAGTGGCAGAGCACTTGCCTGGTATGTGTGAGGCACTGGGTTCAATCCTTAGCACCACATAAAAATAAATAAAATTAAGGCATTCTGTCCATCTACAAGTACAAAAAAAAATTAAAAAAAAAGAATGGCCCTGGCATTTATTGAGTGGCTAGGGTGGGAAGGTCTAGTATTTTTATAATTTTAAAGGAATTTTCCCTGGCATAGCCTACACCTGGTATTTATGGTTGATCTGATTAAGAAGAGGAGGGTGGAAATGCACATCCTACACACTATAAGAGTGGGAGTTCAATCCCAGGACTACAGAAGCCCCAGCAAACCATCCACTGATCCCAAAGAAAGAACTTGGAGGACTTGATGAAAGGGGGTTGAACATGATATGACTCACAGGTTCCTTGGTGGCCTCAGGAGGTCAGGATACTAAACAGAGGGTCACACTATGCCTCTAAGCAGGGAAATATACAGGACATGTTGCATGTCCACTATTCAGAGGGAGCTCCTTAGATGCTTTATGAGTATGTTCCTTTACACCCAGTGTGGCTCTGCTTTGATCTCCACCTAAAGACTGGAGACCAGGGAGTGGCCAGCTCTCCTTCTCCTTGCCCCAACATCACACTCTTTGGAGTCTTTCCTATCTTGTCACCAGGAACAACGGGACTTCCAGGCACTGAGTGGTGTTTACCCCAACACTGGGGTAGAAGGGAAAGACTTTTGGAAGTTAAGGATTATGAATAGACCTGAGAGTTTATGATGTCTCCTGGAAGTCACCTCATACCTAGCATTTACAGTTGATCTCATTAAGATTAGTAGGGTAAAAAAGACACATTGTAAAAGTGGGGGTGGGGGTGGGGTAGGAGGAGCCTTAGTAACACATTATGAACTAAGGCCTGAGAGAGATTATCCACCATTTTGTCCCCATGGTGGTCCTTGTCTCATAACCAAGAGGTGAGACACAGGGCAAATTGGGATGTTGTGGGCTTGCCCTTGAACCATTTTATGTGTCACACAGCATGAAAAAGACGTAGGATTCTGCTGCTGACAATGACTCCCATCTTCCAGTTAATTTCCACTTGTAGACTAGCCCCTCGGAGCCAATGGCGCATGAATGAACAATTCCATGTTCCTCCCCTGCCCAAAGTTACTGGCCCCTCCTCTGGCTTCAGCTTTCTCTGTACACAGAACCCTAATTCCAGCAGGCCTGCTGTTATGGTTTAGATATGAGGTGTCCCCCAAAAGCTCATGTGTGAGACAATGCAAGAAAGTTTAGAGGTGAAAGGATTGGGTTATGAGAGTATTAACCTAATCAGTGGGATTAACTGGGTGGGAACTGTAGGCAGGTAGAGTGAATGGCTAGGGTAGGTGATCACTGGGGGAGTGCCTTTGGGATATATATTTTGTGAGCTGAGCTTAGATTTTTCTCTCTGCTTCCTAGACGTCATGTTCCCAGATGCTTTCCTTCACTACACACTTCTGCCATGATATTCTGCCTCACCTCATGCCCTAAGGAATGCAGCCAGCTGTCTATGGGCTGAGACCTCTGAAACTGTGAACCCCCAAGTAAACTTTTCCTCTTCTGATTATTCTTGTCAGGTCTTTTGTTTACAGCAATTAAAAAACTGACTGAAATACCAGCCATCTCAGAATTCCTCTCAGCCCTTCCTTCTGTCCTTCCCAAGCAGGTGGATGTGGTGAGCTGGCTGGCTTGGAACAGAGCTTCTGTAGAAAGGGTGGAACACTATAGTGCCTTTGAGATCTACCTGCCCCGGAGGGGACTGCACCTTTCTTCGCACCCTCCCAAGCAGGGCAGTCAGTGAGTGTGTTTCCTTTGGGCCTGGGCTGGGGGCCTAGATATGTCTTTCAGGTCTGAGAAACTATGGGGAATGGTCTGCAGAACACAGGACCAGAGGAGGAGGAAGAGGCACCATTACCTGGGTTGTGAAGATCCCCACTGGCAGATTCCCCCAGAGCCAGGGAAGTAGATTTAAGTCGGGTGACTATAAGTTCCATGTGGCCAGGCCATCTGTGTCTGCCTCTGTTGTTCTGGTGTATTTATAAAGCACGCCCCTTTCACTCTAAAAGCTGTCTGGGTTTAGACAAGAAATGATAAAATCCCCCTCAACCATGGCCAGAGGTAGCCATATCAGCCAGCTATGAGGGTCAACCAGAGGCTGGTGTCCTTTCTACCCCACTCCCTCCTGCCCACTTTCACTCCTGAGAAACCTGGATAGATGAGTGGAAGAGGGAGAGGAGTGGACATGGGGGCCTTGGAGCAGGAGCTCGGAAAGCTGCATAGGATGTCCACCCCACCCCTGCCTCCTGCCTCCTGCCTCCTGCCTCTTATTACTTGCCTGAAGCAGGCCAAGATGGAGGACTGGGGAAGTAAGTTGGGGTTTGTGATTCTTACATGGAACTGGACAAATTAGTTTCATGTTATTGAACTGAACTGTGATTAGAAGTGACCAGAGGACTTCGTTACCTCAACTGAAAGGGTAAACTCTGGCTAAGGTGGCATGAGGGACACTAGCCCAGAGTCAGCCTGAATGAACAGTGGGAGTGGAACAAATAATAGTAGTCTTTCCTTCCTCCTTCCCTTCCTTCCTTTTCTTTTGTTTGAGACCTATCTCACTTTGTCACCCAGCCTGGTCTCAAAGCCCCTAGGCTCAAGTGATCCTCATTCCTCAGCCTCCTGCATAGCTGGGACTGCAGACCCCTGTCACAGTGCCTGGCAGTGTGGTTTCTATTAGATTATTTATTTCCTACTTGTTAAAGATACCAGATATGCTATTACTGTCATCCTCCTCATTGTTATTATTTCTAGCTCTGTGAATATCCAAGCAAATGGACACAATTTCTCACTAGAGCTTTGACCTCACATCATTGTTCAACCTCCTAATCCAGGGCTAACTGCCATGGGCCTCATGTAAAGCTCTGGGAATTATTTTGAATTTCAAATTCAAAGCATGGACAGGAAGCTGAAGTGATTGCATGACTTTCTCAAAGACAAGAGAGGAAAGGTAAGAGTAAAGACAAAAGACAAAACCCTTCCTCTCCTGATCCTTCCCCCATTTTAATAAATAGAATGATAGAAGTTATCCAGACACTCATTCCAGTTGTTGAAGCTTGTGGTTCCAGGATGAAAGTCATGAGTACATGAAAACCTTTGCTCATAAACTTCATCACCCTATCTCACTTATCTCATGAAGCCCTTTTGGGGCCAGTCTTCTGATGACTGTTTTAGTCAGCTCTTTCACTGCTTGACTAAAAGACCTTAAAGAACAATTTTAAGGAGGAAAAGTTTATTTGGAGGTTCACGGTTTCAGAGGCCTTGGTCCATAGACAGTCAGATCCATTCCTCGAGGCTCGAGGTGAGGCTGAACATCATGGCAGAAGAGCATAGCAGAGGGAAGTAGCTCACATGATGATCAGGAAGCAGAGAAAGACTTGCCCCAGATACAAAATATATACCCCAAAGTCATGTCCCCAGTGACCCACCTCCTCCAGCCACCCACTACCTGCTTGTAGTTACCACTCATTTAATCCCATCAGGGATTAATTCATTGATTGGATTAAGGTTCACATGGCCCGATCATTTCTCCTCTAAACCTTCTTGCATTATCTCGCACGTGAGCTTTTGGGGGACACCTCACATCCAGACCATAACACTGTCTATGAGATATAATAAACATTGTACAGGACAATGCAAACTATGAAAATATATTTCAAAGTCAAGTTTTAAATCTTGCAGAAGATGGAGGAATTTCATGTTATTGAGGAGAATTGTTCAAACCATAGCAAGCTGTTAAAAATAGTGGCATGGTAGAGGGGTGCCAGCTAACAATGAAAAAAAACCCACAAAATTGGCAAACAGTGGGGCTGGGGATGTGGCTCGAGCGGTAGCGTGCTCGCCTGGCATGCGTGCAGCCCGGGTTCGATCCTCAGCACCACATACAAACAAATATGTTGTACCCGCCGAAAACTAAAAAATAAATATCAAAAAATTCTCTCTCACTCCTTCTCTCTCTCTCTCTCTCTCTCTCTCTCTCTCTGTCTCTCACACTCTCTTTAAAAAAAAAAAAAATTGGCAAACAGTGACCCCACAGGCAGGCCAAAGAGAAAATATGTATCCAGCAATTATGAGAAGCCTTTAGGGAAATTCATGAAGCCCTTGAATACTTTAGTAAAAATGCCCCTTTACATGATTGTCTATAAAAGTAAAACATAAAGCATAGGATGTAGTGCTATTGTGCAATCATTTTGATAAAATTTTTAAAAATAAATTATTTCTTCATTCAGATTAAGAATTCATGTACTCATATAATTGTAAAAGTTTAATTTTACAATTTTGAGTTTTATTTTCAAGTTCAAGCCCTTATTGGACCTTTCTTCCCTCTGATTTAGTATAAAATTGTCTCTTTTAAATAGCTTGCTATTAAGTGGTCATTCTAGAATTATTAAATAATGGAGATGTGTTGCTCCTAGCGCCTAGCGTAAATTATATTCTTTGCATGTGGATAACTGACTAGCTTCGCCAAGGTCAGGACGGGGCGGGGGAAGCCCTTGACTTACTTCTGCATGATGGAAGAGGCACTGAAGGAAACCTCTAGAACACAGAAAGCCTCTGCTCCAAAGACAGGTTTACATTCCTTGAATTTTTTATTGCAATTATTTGCATTTTCCCTGTCTGAAAGCCAAAGTCCTACCCTGTCACAGTGAAAATGCCAGTCACTTGTTATCCCTACTGGTGGCGCCTACCTAGCCTCCTCAGTCTTGGTGCCGTGCCCCTGCCCAGCTTTAGCCCACAGGGCTTTGACTACAGGAGGAACCCCCAGTTCCATACTGGAGGCTTCAATTCTCAGTGAGGCTGAGGACAACCTGGCCAGCCAAGCCACTCCCTTCCCACCTATTCTCTTGTGGAGTCTTTTGGGGCTTTCCAGGCCTTCTCTGGGGGGGGGGGGGGCTGTCTCCCAAGTGTCTCTGGATTCCATCTCCCTACATCAGTTGCTCAGAGGTTTGAGGAATTCTGTAACAAGAGGAGCCCCTCTGAAAGGTCCATTGACCATCTTTTTGCTTCTTCATCTCAAATCTACACCTCCTCCAACTCCTTCCACCCTCTACCACTGCCTCCCATAAACCAATGGGATGACCCTGATGACCCAAACCAATTTTCAACAGTCAAGAAGTCACACCATCTCCAACCAACTTTGTGACCTCCTCCATGGGAGAAGGCAAGAATCTCAGACCACAGCCAAGCATGTAAAAAACATTGCATTTTTAGTAAATCAGTGTAATTTCAATGTCAAGTCTGCTTTTGGCTTAATGGCTAACAATTTTACTGCTAGGTAGCATTTATATTTCTGGGGATTGTATCCTCATTCTTTCATTATGGGTGACTTATTATTGCCATAGCAGTGAGTGAGTGAGTATGTGTGTGTGTGTGTGTGTGTGTGTGTGTGGAGAGGAGGTTCCTGACCCAGGTCATGTGTCCACACCATCTTCCGGGCTACCACACTGCAAGGCCTGTATTGATCCTATTCTTTCTTAACTACTTCTGTGTCCCTTTTGAGGACTCAGAGGCCTCCCATACTTAAAGGGCTGTGGAAACTGTGTGGGTGTCATGGGCTCTAGACCTTGGGTGCTCTGGTTCTACCAGGACAAGCAGACATGCCTGCTGCCACATGTGGGAGTGTCACAATGCAACAGACATGAGTGAATGCACCAGTGTCTTGTCCCCCATAACCAATGGTGGAAGATGCTGGATGCATGCTGGGGAAAGGACAGCCTGTGTTCATGAACCTCTGTGATAGGCACTAAACCTTGGGACCTACCACCCTGCTGCAAGTTTAAATTTGTCTGTATATCTCCTTGTCCCAACTGGGAAGGTAGATATCTTCTCTCTTTTGTAAGTGTGGTCACTTGGTAGTTTCAGCATTCTATGAACATTCGTCTGGAAAAGAATCTTGATTTGTTGTGAGTAGTTAAGTTCATTCAACATATAAATCTCTTAAAACCCATGCACTTAAATAGTTGTGGTCATATGGGATATTATCTGTGTCAGGGATGGGCAGAGTTGAAGGCATTTTGGGTTAGTGTACTTTCTTTAAATCTTCTCCAAACATTTTAGGTTTGGCAAAAACCTGAATTGTGTTTTGCCAAACCCCTGTGCCTGTAATTTGTAAACCCCTGTGTATTTTCAGGGAAATGTAGTCCATATGTTTCTGATTGATTTACACTTAACTCATCTAAACGTTGTTTTGCTAGTGTTATTTGATGTCCAAAGGGCCTCTGAGCCTGTTTACATCTGTCTAAACTGCTTTTTTCTCCCTGGAGACTGAGGAAGATCTGTTTTGCCAAGAGTAAACTATGTTGAATGCTGCACCGCCCCTACTCGCCTCCACCCCCAAGTTTGAATCTGAAATAAAGATCTGAGGAATTTGCATTGGGCTTTGAAGTTGACCAAACACTGTTCTGTTCTGCACTTCACTTAGAGGAATTGGAGCCCATGGCCTCCCTGCTGGGGACGGTGACCAGAAACACCAGTGTAGAGAACACCCCAGCTTAGCTTCTTTCCAGCTTGGCCCTTTCCCTCTGGGTCCTGGCTCTCAGCTGCAGCTGGTCAACCACCCTACCTCCATTGACCCTTCCCTTAGGACCTCTCATGCAAGCTTTGGAAGAATGGAATAGGTTTTCTACAGTGAATAAAAGTGATTGGCCTCTTGTTAGACCTGTGATAACAATCTTGTAGCTCAAGATTGTGGTTTTAAAACAAAACAAAAGAAACCCTCAGCCCCATATCACTTAACCTTAATTTTAGATGTCTGCATTTGCCTTGCAAATGAATCCCAAAATTACCAAACCACAAGCATTTAAAGCCATCTTACCCACTGCAAGGAGTGCACCTGGCAGAAGAAACCAGGCTGGCCCTCTACTGCTCTGCTACAACAAAATGTGTGTGTGTGTGTGTGTGTGTGTGTGTATGTGTATGTGTGTATATATATATATATATCTTGAATTTACACAATGCCCCACTGTTTTGGAAGCATGCTAACCAAGAACAGGACAAAGTCATTACAACTTTACAATTCATCATGGAGGGAAAATAGCATTTCATTTTGGAGGAAGAACTTTGATGGACATTTGGTCATGTTCAAGCAAACCTTATTTGCAGTGGAGGCATTTGAGACAAAGAGGAGCTAAGTGGCTGTGTAAAATAATGTGACAAGTTGACTTCTCCACATACAGAGTTGCATCTCCAAGATTAATATAAATTGGAGGCCAGTCTGAGATTTCCTATGTCTTTTTGGACCCAAAAATGTATTGGAGAACCTCGGTTTTAGGTACAAGAGATACTTTGATGAAAGCATTTAATAGGTAGAAAAAAGAGTGACCCCTGAGATATGGGGAGAATGTTAAGGTGTAAGGACAGAGATAGTCAGGGTTTAAGTTTTTAGGTTTAAACCCTATCCCAGGGTTTAAGTTTTCTTTTTCTATATTCTAATCCTCTGGCTTTCTTTAAGTCTTCAGAAAATCTTAATCAGATTAATAATTTGGTTTGATTATATTGGAGTCATTCTTTTGGGGTCCTGGGGAGGGACCTGTGTCTAGGTTATGAGGAGCTCCAGTGATGTAGAGGAATCAGGGGAGACTGGGAGGGGAGCACTGGTTCATCCTGGACAGTGTGACAAGTGACAAACAGTCTGATCTCTGTCTTGTGGATCCAGCCCTAGAGACTTCTCAGAAATACCTGGGATGGGAAGAAAACACCCAAACTGGCTTCCATCCATGTAGCCTCCCAGGACAGGAGCCGGGACTGCAGTCATGTGGATGTTAAGGAAGAGTCGAGCCTTGATGCCTGGTGCACTTGGGGAGCTGGGCTTCATGCCCAGGTTAATTCTAGTGGGTGGTCAGGTGACTACACCTGTAAGTCTCACTTTGAAGCTGGGCACTGGTGGTGCTGTTACAAGATCCTGAACTAGGCCCCGGGCAGAGGACAAGCAGGCTACACTTCCACAGCCATGTGAGCAGGCGGCTTCCTGCCTCCAAGAGCCATCCAGTGTGGTACCCAGGGTGCATTATATCCCTCAGTTCATTGTACTGCTTTCTCTGAACTGCATTTTAGTGAAAAGCCACCAACTTGCACTGTGGGCTGCGAGGTACCTGACTGGCAGCATGGCTTGAGGCTGCCATTCATGACCTTAGGTCTTCTTTTGGTGGGGCTCTAAGGAGAAATGTCTTCCTCATTTCATTATCAGAAGTGATCCAGCTTCTCCCATCTTTTTCATTTTTAAGTCGTGGGTGGCTTTATGAAGTTGTAGTAAAATGCATACAAAGTAAAATGGCCATCTAGGCCATTTTCACGTATGCAGTTCACTGGCATTAAATACACTGACACTGCTGTGCCACCATCTCTGTCATCCATCTTCTGCATGCCCCTCCTCTTCCCAGATCAAAGTTTCTACCAATTGAACAACCTCCCCACAACCCCTCAACCCCAGTCCCTCTCTCTGAACTTGACTGTTCTAGCTACTTCAAACAGGTGGAGTCATATACTATCTATCTTTGGGGGACTGGCTTATTTGTGCAGCCCTGGCTTGTTTTTATCTTATGCGACTGAATTCTCTAAATGAATCAGATGTCCCCCCACCCAAGTTTTGTTTTGTCATAGCAGCTAAAAACAAAGCCAAATCTCTGTCTGATCCCAAACCAGCATATGTGGTAGAAATGACTGTTGCAGCCTTATCCTTTATTCCACTTTCTATTTTGCAGCCTTGTGTTTTCATTTCTAACTACCAATCATTTCTCTTACAGTTCTTTACCTATAGGCATTTCTATAAGGCATCTCCAAACACCTTTTAAATAAAGTAGGATCTACCTTTAAAAACACTAATGAGCAGTCAATAGAGGGACTACAGTGACCCCACTGTAGTCAGAGCATTCCGATAGTGGCTTAGGAACCCAGGAACTTTTCTTATAACTAAATGTACCAGCCTAAGCTAGTGGGTTCCTAAAAGTATTCTGTATCTTGCTGCAAACATGTCAGCTTTCCAGGGATCCCTTTGAACAATTTATCTCAAAAGTGCTTTGCCTCTGGGTCTGGGGAGCATGGAATTTTGGGGGTCAGATTGAGGCTGAGACTAGAGTAGGAGGTGAGGGGTGTGGAAAATGAGAGGGCTTCTTATTTGAAGCAAATGCTGCCAAATGAGAACCTTGGAGTTATTTTTCCATGGTGGAAAATTGATGTGACCTTTGGGCTCTGATGAGTTTTTCTTCCTTTTGCTCAACCTGGCTGGCTCATCTTTAGAAGCCTGAAGCAGTGCTGACCGGGGAGCTGCAACTGGACATTGCAGAGACTTCCCCTTTGTAACCTCTTCCACCTGTCAAACTCCCTGGTTGCGTTTAGTCCTCAGTCAAGGAAAATGGGTGCCCTCAGCTGGAAGGGTTGAGTACAGTATTTTCAGTCAGGAGACCCCCAAATGCATTCCTGCTGCTCATCAGCATTGGGCTTTGTGCAGGTTTCTTGACCTCTGAGACTCATCTTCTTCCTCCTGTGGATGAAAGGACTATACTTTCTTTCGGAGCTGTCATCAGACCAAGGTGGGTAGTTAACCACATGCAAAATAACTTCTTAATACAATTGTTACTAAGGAGATCAACTGATTATTAGACCTTGTACCCTGAAAACATGATTGGTACCCAGCTCTTCTATATCAACTTTATGCTTCTCTCTTCACCAAATTTTTGGAAATCTGAGAGTTTGTGCTAAAGAATCCTGAGAGGTCATCAGGACCACTGATTCCAAAACCTGGCTGCATATGAGAATCACCTGCCAAGCTTTAAATGACATTTAAAGTAGAAGTTGAGGAATCTGAAATTCAGGTAACTTTCCTAGAGGTTTGGCTTTATTCATGGATTCATGAGTTAGCCCTGATCCAGTCCCTGTCTCTGCCATGAGGCCAGAACTACCAAGCAGGGCTCTGTGCCCCAGTTTGGGGTCCTCTGGGAGTCATATTCACTTGCTGCTCTGTTTTTTCCTTTGTAAAGATTTGAATGGCTTGTGATTACTATCAGCAGGTTTTCTGTCTCCCAATCTGGCCATGATCCTTGCCCCCTCTTTACAGAGAAGGGTTTTGCCATCAGTTTCTTCCTCCTTTTCAATGAGGCTAGAATCTTGCTAGACTCTTAAAACTCCAACTCTTCGTTCCTTCTCCACACTTTCTCCCGTCTGGAGTTTGGGTTTATTTTTCTTCCTGCCTAACTACTTCTAATATACTAAGTCAATAAACAGATTCTCTGTGGTTACATATGGCAAACAGCTGAAATTTACAGTTGAGAATAAAATTTCCTCATTTGGGGAAAAAAACATCATTTCACAGATTTAAAAAGTGGTCATTCTGATCTCCAGGGCAAATAAAAGTGTTTTATAACCTTCCACAAAAGCTTATGCCTTGATTAAATTTTTATTATGAATTATTAATTAAACCAAGGAAATGCAGAGGCCCAAACCTTTGCTTAAATTTGCTCCAGATTGAGACACAAACCAAAGGCGGCAAGAAACCCTGAAGGGGAGGTTTAATGATGAGCAACACATATAAAACTATCCAAGCACTTTCATCTGCCAAAGGCTCCAAACCAGCCATGTAAATGAGCCCACGTGCCTGGGCCAGAATGGAGGTTGGCCGTGGGCCTGGAAGAAATAGGACCCTCCTCAGCTTCCCTCCCCTGGGCTCTGTGTTTGGGCTTCATGGTGCAGTGTGTCTGTGGAGGTACAGGCTGTTCACGGTGGGTAGGTGGGGAGTGGCCAGCAGCAGAGTGAAGGAGCAGCCTGGCTTCTTGGAAGCTGAGCCAGAATTCAGGAGAAGTGGCACTGCTCTCAGGGCCAAGTGATTGATTCAACCAGGGCTGCCCAGTACATTTGCATAATTCGCCCAGGCAAGTGGGTACCGAAGTTCAGCTCATGTACTCCTCGCCAAGTCTTGCTCCTTGTGATAGGGCTGCATGACTATGAGGAAGGGCACCTGAACAGGGGAGCCATATGGCCCTGCCTGGAGGCCAGTATTGCATGTAGGGGTGAGCAGGAGGGTTGGAGCTGCATTCTTCCAGAACCAGTATCTTTTCCTTAGAACATGAAGGGTTTGTTGAGGCAAGTGGTAGCCTAGAATTCAACCAAGAGATGCAGGGGGTGGGGGGAGTTTAAAAAAAAAAGGAACAGGGCTCTGCCTTTAGAGAGCTCCCAGCCACTTGAGGAAGCAGACAAATACAAGAGTATTACAATGTGGTGGTGTCAAATGTTGTATGAGCCATCTCCTGGGTCCCCTGGGATCAGGCAACAGGGTATCAGGGAAGCTTTTTGAGGATGACATATAAATAAGACATATAGTTTGGAACCTAAGTGTCTCCTGTGTCAAAGGCTTGGTTCCCTGCTTGGCCCTATTGGGAGGTGGTGGAGACTGAGGCATGGACATGAGGGTCAGGAAAAGGGCTTGCACAGGGGTGTATCTTACAGCCTGCTATGTATTTGGTGAGGCTTAGTGGGAGGCTGTTAGGTCATTGGAAACACGTCCTCAAAGGGGGTTATGGGACCCTGGTCTCTCTCTTTTGATTCCTAGTCATGATTTGAGAAATTTTCTCTACATGAACTCCTGCTATGATGAGCTACTATAGACCCAAAGCAACAAGGCTTACCAATCATGGGCTGAAACCTCTAGAATGGTGAACCAAAATAATCATTTTTTTTCTTTATAAGTTAATTCTCTCAGGTATTTGTTATAGTAACAGAAAGCTAGCATAGTGAGCCTTGAGAAGTGGAAGGGGTAGGTCTTAGGGGGCAGGCCCTGAAGGCAATTGGGACAGCACAAATGAGCAAAAGAAGGGTAAAGAAGCACAGATATCAGATGAGAAGAAGGGGTTTTCAGAGAAGACCAGAGAGGCCCTGGATCTCCCTGCCCTGCCTGGTTGTACTTCCAGCCATTTTCAACCATGAGCAGCTATTCAGATAGAACAAGGAGGGTCAGGCTCATTCTTTTTCCTCAAGACCAAGTTCCCCGTACACTTGAGTGCTCCTGGTGCTCATTTCTTCCCCATCCCCACTTCCTCCTGCCCCTCCATTTTCAATATGAAAACAGAGATATGTCTGTGTGTGTTTTATGACATTCAAAGAGGAACTAACAAAAATGTGAAGTGAAAGGTGGTGCCTTGACCCTTTGGCTTTGGGCAGCCCCTCATGATTTTGTGTTCTACTTGAGCTGGTTTCGAAGAGCTCACTGAGATTGTGTTCCCTCAAGAAGCTGACCTCCCCTGCTCAATTACTTCAGAGGAGGAGGGGAAAAGGAAGCTTTCTAGCTGCTCCCATAAGCAAACACTATTGTCACGGGTTACCTTTAGGGGGTCCCTGCACCTCTCTGTGGATATCCAGGCTCTCAGTCATGACTCGAGAAGATTCTCCATGGAGACCATGTGGCATTTATTTGGCTTTTATTTATGTGGAATTTAGTGCTCATGGCAAATGGCGTATTGACAACCTTTGCTTCCCAGGGTGACATCACATAAATAAGTTTGAAGATACTGCTTAATAAGAACCCTCTAAAGATAAGAGAAATGGTAAAAAGAATTGAAGGATGCCATTTCCTTTCTAATATCTGCCATGAATCACAGCCCAGAGGGAAGACAGAAAACTGAGGCATGGGCATGGGGTCAGGAAAAGGGTTTGCACAGGGGTGTATCTTAGAGCCTGCTATGTATTTGGTCTGTGGATGGGCACAGAGAAGCAGGTATAAGGAAGGATGGTCTGAAGGCCAGGCTGGAGTGAGTGGCTAGGTTTCCCTGGCATCTAGTTTTGTATTCGGATACACTGTGTGAATCCATCACAGCATTGCACCCACTTTCTCAATTTGCCCCCACCTCATTATTACTATTGTGAGGCCAACACAGCAGGGGTATGTGGAAAGAAGCTGATGGTGCTGCCACTGCAAAGGGATATCTCAGTCCTCTAAGAATTTCTCCTTCCAAAAAAAAAGGGGGCACTCTTTTTTTTACTCTCATCTACCCAAAGTGAAAAAAAGGAGCAAGATTCCTAATTACTGTGAGTCTCTCTCCAGAGAAAGTCTCTTGGAAAACAGTACCTCTATTCTTTTCCTTTGAAAGTTCTGTCCATGGGATGTAGCTCAGTTGTGTCCACTACCACCCCCACAAAAGTCCCTGAAGGGTGAGAGAGAGACAGAGAGAGAGAGAGAGAGAGAGAGAGAGAGAGAGAGAGAGAGAGAGAGAGAGAGAGAGAGAGAGAGGTGTCAGGGCTTTAGAGCAGTCTAAGATACCTCTTGGTTGCTGTCCTGTTGAGCAGATTGCTTTGCTGATAGGCGCAATTGCTCCAGAGTTGCAGGGTTAGGGTAGAGGTGCCTGGGGGTTGCTCAGAAGTTGACCTCCAGTGATCTTGTAGGAAAAATCCCATCATCACCCATCAGAACATTTTAAAAGTACAAGATTCTGCTGGGAGTGGAAAGATAGAAGAGTAAGCAACAGATGGCTTCATTTTCCCCCTCTTTTTTCCCAGTGCTGGGGATAGAACCCAGGGCTTCATGGATGCTAGGCAAGCATCTACCACTGAGCTACACCCCTAGCCTGGCTTCCCTTCTGAAGATAGAAGATAAAGGGCATGCCCATGTCCTCAGGGGAAGTGCTCCATGATCCTCCCAGTGGGGGCTCTTTTATGAGGTGAAGGTCTTCTTCTTGGTTCCTTAGCAGCCTGGTAGAGCCAGGTATTGACTGTGGAAAGGAGCCTGAGGATGAAGAGGTGTGTGGGGGAAAGACAAAGAGGCACAGAGGGAGATGGTTCTTGGTGAAACTTCTGCCCTCTTGTAAACCACAAAGGGATCCTGCTGGTTTGACTCAGATCCATGAAATAACCCCGGAGGGTCTTAGAGAGTATTTAGCTCAAACCACTGATTTTAGAGTTGAGGTAACCATGGTAAGGGCCAGAGAAATTTTAACTTGCTTTTGGTAATATGATAAGCCTGTGACCCAATAGGGTCCAAGATCCTCTGAGCTGTAGTTCATGGTGTTATCTCTGCTGGAGGGTGGAGGGTGGAGAGTGGAGGGTGTGGGCTGAAGTTCCTCCAGCTTGTTCCTATATGTAGAGGAAGTGTCCTTGAGGAAAACAGTGACCTCAGGGTTAGGTGACCTTGGTTTTGGGGTCTAGTTGCTCAGTTCCTCACTTTCTTTGCCAACATTTTCTCCATGAGTTTCCAGATAAAGGCAGATGACCTCCTTGCTCTCAGGCAGGGGACTTGTCTGAACAGGGAGAGAAGGTTTGAGACTAGCTAGGCCCACTCTGAACCTTCTTTCAGAGGTGGCAGTTACTGGGCAACATGACCCCTGAAGGGGAGATAAACTGCTTCAGATAGGAAGGTTTTATCTTTGAGGTTATTGCAAATGGGCATGACTCCTTCATCTAGCTCTGTCCAGATCTGAACTGGTAGCCAGATAAACCGTTGGCTGCCTGATTTCATGTGTTTATCAAGTCTAAACAATTGTCAGAAGGCAATTATCCCCTGGGAGGCCAGTGGCTCCAGATAAGCAGTGCCCAGTAGTCTGGTTTCAGCCACCAACTCTGACTCTATAGTCCCTGCCCTGTGCAGATTTTCTCCTTTTTTCCTTGCTGCCCTAAATTTTAAAGGAGATTTGATGTTCCGACACATTTGTTTTGGTGTTCCTTTGCCCATAGCCGAAAATAAAATCCAATGGTTTTTATGGATGGATAAATCCTTTTTAAAGACCCTTTTGTTATCACCACAGGGTTTGTGAGCACTAAAACTGGGTTTTAAGGGGCCAGTGAAACCTTAGAATCACAGTTGCTGTATCTGGAAGGGACTGAGTGACCAGTTGGTACAGTCCCTTAATGTTGCAGACAAAGTACAGAGGAATTTCACCGACAGAGGAACATGCCTGAAAAAGAGCTGGGCAGATGTGGGTTTGAAGCTTGGTGTGGCTGCTGACCGTTTAACTTCTGGAGCCCCAGTTTTCTCATCTATCACATGGAAATAATAATCTAGCTCTCACAGCATTTTGGGGGGAGGCAAAAACTGTCTCTCCCCCTCCAACCAAGGTCACATAGACAACTGGGAGCTGAGTCAATACCAGAACTTTTAGTGTTCTGGCTCTTTATTCTTTCCTTTACACTAGGGAATATTCTTCTCAGGAGGCCTTCAATTTACCAGTAAATTAAAAAAAATAAATAAAAAATAAAGATTCTTCTGTGTCCCACTCAAAGTTCTAGTTCAGTGTTTCTCTGACACGGAACCTCCAGATGGTCTGAAGCTCAGATCTGCTCCAGGACTCATGTTTATACGATGACAGCATCTATATTTTTTTCTGGATGAATTAATAATCGACTTGCTATTGTATTTAGGGAAAACCAGACATCACCTCATGGACGTCTCACAGAAGGGAAGTGTCATTTCTTCCGCTCATTCTGGCAATTTTTTTTTTTTTTTTTTAAATTTAGGTTTGGTGGCAGCAGGAAGAGAGGTCTAAGGGGCTTTTTGCCTGGCCGGAGGGTGTCATTGGTCCACAGGAAGGAGCTCCCGACGATGCTGGGCCCATTCAGTCAGAGCCTGAGTCCGAAGTCCCAGGACTGGTCTCACTGTCCTTGAAGCCCTCGCCAGGGCGTCGTCTGCGCCTCGGACACTAGGTGGCGCCACAGGAACATCCTCGGCCCGAGGCGCTGCGGCACCGGGGAGGACTGGCCGGCACCTTGGCACTCGGGCTTTCCACCGAGGTGGGTTCCAGCCGCCCCTTAGCCCCCTGCCCTCCCATCGGAAGCACGCGCCTGTCTCGGGAAGGCCTGGTGCTGTCCTGCCCGCAGAGGGAATGTGCCTGGTTGGGTGAGGAGTGTCCAGGTCAGCTATCAGTCACTGTCCTTGGCCCGTCCGCCCCACCCCCGGGTTATCAATGACTCATTTGCTCTGAGTGGCATCGGTACCAGGGTTTAAGTGCTAAACGTACCTCCCTGTCTTTCTATTTTTAAGAGGCTGCAGACGTGCTACAGATTTTACTCGCACGACAGGCGCCTCGGTGGTGGCCTGAAGAGGCTGCGTGGGGACTGTGGAACCAGGGGGTCGCGGTGCCGCCCACGTGTCACGTTGCCGTTAATCTGGGTGCATCCCAGGCGCCGCCTTGTCCTCCGGCCCTGCAGCGTCCCGAGAAGGCGACCTGGGACCGGGTCCCCTTCATTTTGGGCGCATGTCATTTCCCTGCCTCAGGACCCACAGGGATTCCCAGTTGCTTCTAAAATCTCAAGCAAGTGTCCCCGCTTCGGAGTCAGCTGCTGCCCTCTCACTTCCCCGTCTGCACCCACATTTACACGTCATGCGCCCCTTCCTCGGCCCCATCCAGGCAAAGGGCTCCTTAGCCCCACTGTGTCGGCACCGCTTGCTGCTCCCTCACCACCCACGGTTCCTCTCTTAAGTACTCCTATGGGGTGGAGGCCTGATCTGGGCAACCCACAACCCCAAGTCTTCCTGCCCCTCTCCCACTCAGGAGAATCCTGCATTAAACTAAAGGTGAGCCCTTGCCTTCCTTCTAGCTGAAAGCACCCTTCAGGTATTCTTTATTTTTCTGTTTGCCATAGTCCTCAGATTTGAAAGTGAATTGAGAACAAAAGAGTTTCTTCTTCTCCAGAAGTTGCCCTTTGACTATTAAAATGTCAGTGCCCAGGGCTGTTCCCTGGGATTGCAGGCCTGGGAAGTTGATGGAATTCCAACATGAGCTTCAGCTTTGAGGCCAAAGAGACCATGGACAGAGCATCAAGGGTTGGCAGAGCAGAAAGGGAGAGGGAGTAGCAGGAAGGGTTACAAGATCTTGGGCCCCCCATGCCTGCGTTTTTTTGGGTGTACCAGTCCTGTCCCTCCTGCTGAGAGTTCCTGAACTGAGGCAAAGTGCTTAACTTTTTAAGCCTCAGTTTCCCATTCCATAAAACGGGAACATTACTACCTATTTCACAAGAGGATAATAAACTGTTAGTCGATAAAGGCCCCTCCTGGAACATAAAAAGGAATTAGTAAGTGGTAGCTGTTATTGGCAAATCTAAGCTTCTGTTCTGGTCATTCATCAAAGGGACCTTGCAGAAATCAAGTCACCTGCTTTTCTACCCTTGGTTGAGATTAGGAGCAACTTTCCCTGATTTATTGCTGATTTCCTTCATTTTATGGGCCTCCTCTGTCCACAGCTGAAAGGAAGAAAGAGCAATTGGCCAATTTTCTTCTCCCAAGACTCTTGAAGAGGGATTCAGCCTGTGGGTAAGCCACAGGGGATAAAATATGTAGCACTGGCATATCAGCTTCCTCATTTGTACAATGGGCTTCTTATACAGGCCCCTTCTTTTCAGGAAATATTCAGACACAAGATGGTACCATACCATCTCACTGGAATGGCCCTGCATGTGACAGCAAGTCCTTCTCATTGCATTGGTCAAAGTTAGTAGGTTTGTAAAAATTTCTCACTGGAGATCTGGTAAACCGCCTCTTTGACTAAAAGCCAAACCAGATATTCTGTTGCCTCTAAATGCCTCCTGTTGCTGAAAACGTAAGAAAGGCTTTATTGAAATTCCTGGTTTGGTTCTATAGCCTTCTTTGTGTGCTGTTAGAGAATGCCTACCCTCGGTTTGAGATGTTAAATATTAACACTTTCACTTCTGTGTGTTTTTCTTATTGATATCAGTGGGGTTGATAAGTCACTGTGCAAGATGGCAGCTAAGACAACGAAAGGAGAGACTCTCATCACCATGCCCTCAGATGCTAGAGGGAGCTCTGAAGGTTTCACCTTAGTTGGTCATCCTGCTACTCCATGGACAGAGCCAATGCACTTGGTTGTATTCCTGATGGGATCTTTTCTGAGGGCAGGCAAACCTTTCTTCCAGTTTGGGATTGTGAAAGCCACTGCATCTCCAAGGATGTCTGCTGCAGTGGGCAGAAAATGTGTAGGCTCATGGCTGTCCCTTTTATGCTCCCAACCCTCTGGTCCTTGGGCCCTGGCAGAGAACTGAGCTCATTTACTAATGCTATGAGTGTGACTGATGCAGCTAGCCGTCCCCAAGCGAATGACTCAGTCTATTAATGCTCTGCTAAGGATGGTTCCTTTGCTTGCCAGCCACTTTAAACAGTATTTCATTAAAACTAGCTTAATTATTTTGAGAAGACGGCCCAATTAGAAGCTATACATTCCCTCTATGAGTGTGTTTATACATAGAGCTTTATATATAATACGTATCAGTAAGTGTGTGTATGTATGTGTGTGTGTCCTTTGTGTCTCTATATATAGGTTTAGTGATTTAATTTCCTGGATAAATTCTTGGGAAAAATACTCAGGAGCTGGCCCCTTCTCTGTTGCTCGATCTAGAGTAGATGGAAGAGGGCGGTGTTGGTGGCCTCTCAAAGACTCCACAATGGAAGTCCAGCTGCACAGAGACCTGCCCTATGATCAGGAGCCAGCAGACTTGGGAGAGGCTCTTCTGACCTCTGCCATCCTCTAGGGATGTCCCTTTTTCTTCTCTACACACTGAAGTGTGGGGCTGGGGAATGTTGGGGCACAGTGTCCTTGCCAAAGCTTAGGAGAGACATGGACTTGGGGTTTTTGTTTCTGGAGTTGGCTGTCTAGCTTTCCTAATGAGCAAATATGTTCTCTTTAAGGAAACAAACAAACAAAGCAAAAACACCAATTCATCTGGATTTTCTTCATTTGTTTTAAATACAAACAAACAAAAGGAGAGTGGTTATTTCTGCACCAACTATTTCAAATGCAAGTTACTCCATTGCTCGGGGTGGTTGGATGGTGCTTGTCACCATAGGACCCACAGGGCTAGTTCCAACTGTTTTTCGGTGAGGCTTTTTTCTTTCCAAAATTCCCAGTGTTCCTTTAAGGCCCATTTAGCTGCGGGTTTTGTTTATTCTCCCGGCAATCAGCATTTAAAATAAGACAAACAAGCATTTTTCCTGGGCTGTGAATCCCTGCGGCCAGCCTCCACCAGAACACCTGAAGCCAACGTGTCCAATTGAATTTCTCTGTAACCCATATCCCCGTTAGAGACCTGCCCCCTCCATCTACCAGGCTGGAAATAGAGAACTTGAGCAGGGCAAATGTAATTTTAAGAATTGCTAATGATGCTAGAAATCTGCAATGCAATTAGCATCATTGGATTTGGCGCTTCTCCGAAGGCACAAAACTCCTTGTCATACCGCAGTGGCAGCAGCGGCAAGTGGGTCCACGTGTGCCGGGGAGGCCTGGGTATGCTGGCAGCCACCTATCCCCAAGATGCAAGCCGCTGGTTAGGCTTCCTCTCCTTCTCTCTCACAGCTCCTGACTTCTTTGTCTCTTCTGGGTTGCAGGGGGATGGATATTTTCCATTAGTTATAAACTTGGCATTTAATCCTCCAGTGGAGTCACCCAGTGTTTTAGGAAATTGAGCTCCCTACTTTGGGAACTCATTTTGCTCTCTGGGTTTTTCGTTACCCAAACAAGATCCCCCTGCCTGGGGGGCACCAGTAATTCTGGTGCTGTTCATTGGCCCTTCTACAACTGTGGGGCCCTCCTGCTATTATCCAGCATAGGATATACTCTGTTTTCATCTCTGATTTCCTTGTCATACTTCACTCTCTATGACTCAGAGGTAGTATGGATTGCTAAAAATAGGGATATGAAGAGACCTAGAAGCTGAGAGGGAGTGATAAAAGAGAGAGGGGAAAAGTATATGAATTATTGGATTAAAAATAAATCCTTACTTTTTCATAGGAAAATTATTTCTTGCTGTCTGGAAAAATAACGTGAGCCAAGCATGGAAATCATGTTAGTTGGCTAAGAGATTGCCAAATCCTAGAGATGATCTTGATAGGTCTGTTCAATTTAGCAAAGGTTTCTACTCTAGGGATCCTCTTTCAAATACGGAGGCCCAAATCAGAAGCTCATAGAGGGGAGCTATTCTTCCAAGATTCCAGATGTGTCTGTGAGACAACACGTTATGGGGCAAATTGATTTCACCCTTGGGAAACCGGAGATTTTTCAAAGTTATGTCTGCAAAGCCAGCTAATGCAATTCCCCATTAGTGCATTAAAGTGTGCCCTTATTAATTCAAACATAAAGGCAACAAAATAAGCTGTTAAATTTAAAATATAATACATATATAATGAGGAGAATGTGTGAAAGCTTTATTCAAATGAAAATACAGGAGTGTTTGAACTACTGAGGTATCTTTTGTATTGAATTATGAGCATATGTAATAGATTTAATTATTAATTTCCCCATTGTTCTATGCACACAGACAGGGTTCAAGGCACAGTCATTCTCTGGCTTTCATAGATCTAATTTGTATAATTATTGCCTGAATAAAGAATTGCTCCAATTCCTAGCTCTCTTTCTTTCTTTCCCCCTTCTAAATACTATTTCAATGCTGCATTCCAAAAGGGGAACACCTGCCACTTCTTCAAAGTCAGCTGATCATTTGGAATGATGGACGGCGCTGCTGCCGATGACGTCCCCTTTCAAGTCTCTTTGTCTAAGTGAATTATCGTGCATCCTTTTAATTTTATTGAACAAATTACATTTGTCAAGGTCTATCTTTGTAAATAAATGATAACTAGAGACACATGGATGCGTATTTCTGCTGTTCAAGGGCTCTTGTTCCATTTCTGGAAGCCAGATGAACATGGAACAAAGGAGAAACTTTCCTCTAAAAGCAATTATCTTTCTGCATTCCCATCAGTATAATTATATTGCAGGGAATTTTAAGAAGCTGTAGAAGTAGAATTGAATGCTTAAAACTGTGTTTGCTGAATTGCTATGCAAAAGTTGAACAGGCTGTACTGCATCACACAAAATAGTCTAACTCTCTCCTGGCCGCATTTCTATAGGTTTAGAATGTGCCTCAAGGATGGAGACAGTGTGGGGAGTGGGTGGGGGTGAGGCAGGCCACATTTAGGGGTGCCTGTGTTTCTCGAACAGAATATTTAATGACATTTCTGCAACCTGAGGGCTGTTAGCGAGGTGACTGGGAATGTGTACAATAAAACTACCCATTTCCAGTCTATTTGGAACGCTTCTGATTTGCAGATTGCTCTCTGCCTGGAACAGAAACCTACTAGTTTATTAACTAATCCATGAATGGTGGTAGAACAAGGAGAGGGATGTTGGTGAAATGATGGTAGCAGCAGCTACAGCACCCCCCTCACTGAAAAGCAAATCGGCAGCTGGTTTGGAGAGGTATTGAGTGTGGTTTGTGTGTTTGCTGTGTCGATCCTGCATGTCAACAGGAATCGTTTCTTTATCACTGACTGCCCCCCAACTTACTGATGTGACTGTAGCTATGAAGTATTATCTCATCACCCGTGGCTCACCAGTAGTCTCATCCCTTCCCCTTCCTAATTGTTAACAAACCACCTGATGGACATTCAGTGGGTGGGGACGGGGACGAGGAAACACTAGAGAGAAGTGACAACAGAGAATGCCAGAGTCATAGGTTCGTTTGGTGTGGCTGATAGGTTTTGAGTTACCAGACAGTTGATGCGTGACAGGATAATCTAGAGATCTTGAAAGGAAGAAACACAGAAGCAAGTGTGACTTTGTATCTATAAGGAGAAATGGGCAAAAAGGTGAATCAAAAGACTGTAAATAGCATTCCCAGTTCACAAGAGACTGTGTAGAGCAGTGGGCAGAGCACAGACTCAAGGGTTGGAACAGACGGTACGACTTGGCCTCCCACAACTCATTGTTCTCGACTCTGAGATGAGGGGTCTGGATGATCAAATAGCTTGTGTTTAGGTGCTGAGTCCAAGATCAAGGGCATTGACCTTCAATAGGAAAGTGGAGAAGGAAAATCCATTGCTAGAGTATTGTGAATGTATTGGAGATGAAAAAAAAAATGTATTCTCTTAAGAAAATGAATCCAGTGTTTTCTATCTCCAATTTCTGTGTCTGAGGTTTGGTGATAAGCAAGGGATAAACCCATGGGATCATAGGAGGTAATGTGGTCAGAAAGTGGTAGGTCTATAAATGAAGTTTAAAATGGTACCTTGGAGGAACTGGGGATATAGCTCAGTTAGTAGAGTGCTTGCCTCGCATGCACAAGGCCCTGGGTTCAATCCCCAGCACCACAAAAAAAAAAAAAAAAAGAAAGGTACCTTGGGCATCTGGGTATTGAAAACACTCCTCTTTTGGGAGAAAGTGACTGATATGACTGACTCATGTGATTCAGATCACCTCTCTAAGCAGACAATGAAGGAATGGGTCTAGAGAACAAGAATGTTCTGCCTAGCATGGGAATTCAGTCCCCCTTAAAAAGTATCAGACACTGTCTGGCACTAAAAACAGAAGGTCACGTGGTCCCTGTGATCAGGACCATGTTGCATGAGTCTGATGGTAGGGCCA
This sequence comes from Marmota flaviventris, assembly GCF_047511675.1. Lineage (NCBI taxonomy): Eukaryota > Metazoa > Chordata > Mammalia > Rodentia > Sciuridae > Marmota > Marmota flaviventris. The sequence goes on from NC_092507.1 coordinate 73,489,630, forward strand.
GCTAGGAGCATGAATGACTGACTGTAGCACAGAATGAAAAGGGACATTACAGAAGTCTTCTGGGGGAGGTCAGGGAAGGCCATAGGAGGAAGTGAAGCTTGAGTTGGTGCAGTCAGATAACAGCAGAACAGGGAAATTATAGAAGAAGGAACACACCAGTGACCAATGCAGCAAGACACACTGAGGAAGCGGCTAGCATCTCAAGATGGCCAGGGAGGTGAGGGTGGCCCAGTGGAAAGGGATGAGGCTAAGGAAGGCAGTCAGGTGAGGAAGGGTCTGGGGGCCTAGCCAGAGCACTTGACCTTTATGGGAAAGTGCTGAAGGATCTTCACAGGGAGGGCCATGATCAGGATTAGGCTTTAGAAGGGTAACATTGGCAACCAGGACTGCTTACAGGGTCCCAGAGCAAAATGAAAATGGGAGGCTCCCTGTTCAAAAGCCAGGAAGATGAAGTGCTGTTAAAAGTATTGAAATATAGGGATTTTTCTTTTATTCCGCAGTCTTTTTAAATTTTTTGAAGAAATAATATTTTTTATTTGCTCTTTAATGTCATCTTCCTCAGGCACTCATAGTCGTTACTCATGGGACAAGCACAGAACCTCACAGGAGCCTTAAGCCCTACCTTGAGACTTTGGGACCTGTGCAACCCACTGGCAACAGGGCACCCCTTTCAGGACTGATGGCCAGGCCCCAGCCGGGGGCAAGAGAGTGGAGCCAGGCATCCCTCCCTCCCAGAGGCACAGTGCCCCACATCTCAGCATATGTCTAAGGATATTGCAACTTCTGAGTCAGGAGACATCAGGTGTCTTGGTCAGGGCTGGGACTAGGCTTGCACACACTAAGTCACCTCCCATAAGTGGCACTGCTCATGTTGGGAGTGAAGGCCATTGCCTAGACACTGTGAGGCATTATTGTCTAAACCAGTCCCCCAACTTCTGTGTCCAGTGCCTGCTGGGTGGGCCTGGAAGTGGGAAGGGTTGGGAGAGAGGCTGGGCAGGGCCCAGGACACTAGAGGCAGGAGAGTAGGTAGCTGGGAACATGTCCTGTGAGGCAGGGAGTGGCAAGAGGCAGTGCACATGTGAACCGAGGCCGCAAGCTGTCTTCAGAGGACTGTCTGTTATTCCCTGGATGTCACTTCCAACCCCTAAATTATCCTGAATTTCAAGGTTGAAAATAGAGTGTAAACTTCAAGCAAAGGTCCTTCTATGTGTGGGTCCTGTGCTGAGTAAACACAGTGGTCTCTTGCCCACGGGGCCTATTGGCAGCAAGGGGACTGGAAAGCAGTCAGATTCAATGTAGGGAAGGGACCCAAACTGTATGGTGATGAGGTGCAAGAACCTCAGGTAGGACAGTGATGGTGAGACTGGGGAAGAAGCAAAGAGGCGAGTGAGGAGTGGAGTGTAGGGTGACTTTTAGGTTATCAGCAACTAGTAGTTTATGGCATATTTTCCTATTCATTTTACTTATTCTGCAACATAACTTGTAGAATGTGTATTATTGTTGCTTCCAATTTAAGCTGGGAAAATAGCTGTGAGGGGTGAGGTATTCACCCAAGTTCCTCCAGTCAGAAGAGTTGGGACTCAACCTGAAACATTCCAACTACCCTGACAGTTGGCCTTCTGATGCTCTGGATGACTCTGCCTTGTTCGTTTTTCATTCATTCTTAGGTTCATTCAGCAAATGCTTATTACGGGAGCACAAAGTGCCAGGCACCATGTAGATGCTAGAGACACATGGTTAGATGAGCCAGGCAAGGCCTCCACTCTCCTGGATCTCACATTCTAGTAGGGCCCAGGTGCCAGATCAGGGCCAGTGGAAGCCATTATTTATTTTTCTTTTCTGTTTCTTGTCCTGCTTCCTAATGAATTAGAGTTTGATTAGCTGCAACAGAGCCCTCATGACTACAGAGAGAGGGATAAAGTATCCTTTCACCCACCCCTATCCAAAAGCTGTGTGTAATTAGAAAAGGCAAACCTTAGCCCTCTTCATCTCCACCTGGGTCAGCAGAGGTTATGCTGTTTTGTTCTTTCACTTAAAAAAAAAAACATGTTATCTGTTTTAAAGAACATTATAAATCTCAGGCTAGGAAACAGGATACTCCTGATGAAGGATAAATTTCAAAGTATTTAACTGTTGCTGAGCCAACAGCAGTGATTCAGACGATTCAACAATAAGGGTCAGGAAGGCACTTAAAATTGGTTGACAACAAAGCCCCTCCCAGGGTCTCACCACAGAAGTCCAGCAGGAATGCATGTGTCCAATAGTGTTAGGATGAACCAGTTGTCTCCCTTGGTGCACAGCCCCAAGGAAATAGAATGGCTGCCAGATGGCTCTGGTGCTAGAACATGAGTATTCAGGGGATGATGCAATGGAAGGAAGTTTGGAGACTGAAATCCTTTTAAAGGCAATGCTTTATTTGATAGGAAATGACAGTATAATAAGACTAACTTATTATAGCTAAGAACATAAATTAGTAGGCAGGGAGAACTAAAATCATTGTTCTTGCAGGACAACTTCCTGGGCCTGATGACATTGCTATGGCCTGCAATACATCAGGGAGCCTGGAGGAATGTGACGTGAAAACCTGTGATACTGGAAGGTGCACACTGCACCCCAGTCTGTACATTCTGGGATGTCTGGGTATGATCCTTGGCATTTGAGCTGATGGGCCAAGCAGGGGTTGGAAAAAAGAGAAGTACACGGGTTTTTGGTCCTGGAAGATCTGGTCTGTGGGAGGTCTGGGGAGAGAGCTACATCAAGAAGCCCCATTCAACCCAAAGGCATCAGGGCATCTGAAGACCATGTTGGTACTGACTGGACCTCCCTTGGGCTCATTATCATCTTTCTGAGTTTGGTGGGGCTGCCTGTCATGTACCGGAGGCCTCCTTCTTGTGTTTGCTGCTGCGTGTGGCATGACTTTTCCTAATGGCATTCCCTTTCCCACCCGTGGCATTGCTCTGTTCTCGCACAGTCCCTCTCCATAGTAACAGAAGCTTCCACTGAGTTGACACCTCAACCCATTAAGCTTAAGTGCTTTTCAAAACATTTTATTATTGGCTGAGTGTTTGTGAAGCAGCTTACCTTGGACTCCAGCTGCTTCGAGAGGTTTGTGCCTGTCTTGTATTCCAGATGAGCTGCACCACAAACCCAGCACATTCCAGCACCCTGGTTTCCATCCCTCCCTTGCCTCTCTTCCCTTCATGGGAAGGCCGCAGGGAATTTTGATTTCAGTTTTTTGTATCATTACTCAGCTGATTAAATAGGAGCATCATCCTCTTCAAAACTACTCAAAATTGTACGATACATGGATGGAATCTGCCCACTAGGATCGGGCAGTGAGCACAGGAGTAGAGAAGTGATAGAGTGAAGCTTGTCACGTTGCTCGATCCAGTGAAAAACCCAATGGATCAAGTTCTCACTACTTCCTGGGACACTCCTGATATCAAGTTCTCTAATTTCTATTGGCAGCCCAGCAACCAGGTCTGCATTCATGTTGCAATCATGATGTGCTTGTTTGGCAAATTTGACACATTTGTAAGGTATCTTCAGAGATCCATTTTGGTTTTTGTGCATGTTGTGTGTATGTGGGTGAGGGGAGGGAGGATAGATATTAAATATCAAAAATGGCTTGATAAATAGATAAACTAGATGAGGTACTGACTGCAATAGAACCATGACAGGTTCTATTGTAGTTCTCTTTTTGCATATAACAGGATTTGCAATATAAATACTAATGCATGTAACAAACTGGATAGGTAGTTTAAGCAAATACTAGGATGGAGAAGAATATGATATAAAACCACAGTGCATATTCATAACACGTGAAATAAATACCATTTTTGAGAAGATTTTGAATTTAGCCCCTGGTAAGAGAATTGTAAGATAGTGGCAGCGTTTAATCTCGAGGTGGGTAGATAGTGGTGAGATGGCTAATCATGAATGATTTTTAAATCAATCTGTGTGGCTAAATGTAGTGGCTTCAAGTCACCTTGCTGCTTTGGGCTGTGGTGGGGAAAAGCCATTGTGGTGAAACAGAGTGCGAAACGAGAGGCACAAAGCTCTCTTCATTCCTTGCTCCAATCCCATTCTTGCTCTTTAATTGCTCTGAGACTTATGCTGCCTTTTTCTAAAGCTACAGAGTGACCCACGTCTTCCCAGTGCAGGCTGCTGGGAAGGCGAAGCTGCTTCCCTGCTTCCTGCCTCAGTGGGTGAGACTTGGGGAGTCCTGGTTTGCTGCCTTCTTGGACGTCCTAGGCAAGCTGCAGTATAGCCATGGCCACACCCAGGGAGCACAGAGATGGTATCTTGGCAGCTGGGCTGTGAAGCCCCACAGCTTTGGATATATGGCAGCAAAGAAAAGAAGACTGCCTAGTTTCTGGAGCATCCTTGGACTGGAGTTTGATGAGAAAAATCTGTGTTGGGAGGAACTGGAAAATAAGGAAGTGTGGTCCCTAGCCACGGCAGGACATGGGGAGTGACACTGGGTCACAGATGTGTTTCCACCTGATTGGAGTGTGGAGGTTTGTGATGGGAGCTGGAGAGCAATGCGGCATTTGGATGGTGCAAATCAGATGGTTTCTTCTGAAACCCCCACCTCACGTGAGGCCTTCACTGTGCAAATGAAAATATTTCAGCGGTATATTAACAACACCTAACTTGCCACGCCACCACACCATGGTTATTTTGAACACTGCCTTTGAGACACTTAACGGATTCTCTGTATTGGTGCAAAATGTTTTTTTTTACAACCACAATGCCACACATCTGTTTTTACTCTCAGGTTTTTTTGTTTGTTTGTTTCATGACTTTGTAAGTGATGATGGTGGTGATGATGAGGATGAGAGCAGCAAACATTTAGAAGATGCTAGACAATGAGCACATTTCAAGCGTTAACTCATTTAATCTTTATAGGACCCCTCAGCTGTAGGTACTATTAACATTCCCATTTCACAGATGAGAAACAGAAACATAAACGTTAAGTAACATAGGGTCATACTCTGGTGAGCGGTGGAGTTGGATTCGAATCTATGCTTTGCCATTTGTGCTGTAGTCACTTTGCAAAAGCACCCCTCATTTCCTCTAAAATGGCAATGGAGTGACAACCAGAGCAATTGGCTAAAGTATCCAGAGGTTATGAAATGTTCTGCTGGCTGTAAAGTATTGGTGAATAATCCACATCTTCATCTACCCAGCCCAAGGAGTTACACCACTAATTTTTGTTCTTTGTGTAAATGCAAACATTTTTGACCACCAACCATAGCTATACTACCAGGCTGGGGATAAGACCAAGACAGACATGGTTCTTGAACTCACAGAGCTTCAAGTCACTCTGGGAAGTTGACAAGTTAAACAAATTAAGAATGTGTGATGAGGGTTATGTTAGATGGAGAACTAGAAGAGCAATAGCTTGTATTTATTGGATATTTTGCTAAATATCACCTGGTACTCTTCTCAGTGCTTTTCATGGATTCTTTCTTTTAATCCTGACAGCTACCCTACGAAGTGGTACTATCTTATTCCCATTTTACAGATGAGGAAAGGGAGGTACATAAGGTTATGTAATTGCTGAGTGACACAGCCATTTATGGTGGAGCCAGGATTATAGGAGAGCTCATTAGGGAGGGTTAACCTTGCCTGGGAGTTTGGGAGTTCAGTTCCAATCAATTGGTGAGCAGTATGAGCAGTACTCATTGAGATAACCAAAAATGGGAGGTCCTTCATTCATTGCTCATTCAAAAGCATTTATTAGGCACCTTCAATGTGCAAAATATCAAGAAAAGAGGTGGTGGTTGGCGGTGGGTGGCTACAGACATGGTTAAGATAGAGGGTTTGCAATGAAGGAGACAATTCAGTAGCCAATACTCTATGAAGTATTGAAAGGTATGAAAGACAAGCGTTTCTCTCTCTCTCTCTCTCTTTCAAATTGATACACACTTAACAGAGAAATGGAGGTGGGCAAGTAGGCTCATGTTTGCACACACATAGCATGGCAGAGTGAAGGGAGCAGCCTTTACTGCTGGATGTTAGTATACTCCAGCTGGTGACTTTGACCAAAACGTGGACTTCCAGAGCATTAGAATGAAGACCCAGTACCCTCATTTTAATAATGAAAAACACTGAAGCTCAGATAGTTGTCACCACCTACAGAAATATTTGGAAACTGACAAATTCTGTGATTCAAGTGTCCCTTTCAACCCCTAAGACTTACGTATCTTTACTCTTAAGTGACCTTCCTTCCTTCCTTCTTTTTTTTTTTACCAGGGATTGAACCTAGGGGCACTTGACCACTGAGCCACATCGCCAGTCCTTTTTAAAATTTTATTTTGAGACAGGATCTTACAAAGTTGCTCAGGGCCTTGACTAATTGCTGAGGCTGGTTTTGAACCTGTGATTCTCCTGCCTCAGCCTCCCAAGCCACTGGGATTACAGGCATGTGCCATAGGGTCTGGCCCTAAGTGACTTTTGAACAATGTACATATTAGGGGGTTTGTAAGCTATAGGGGATATAGTACCAGGAAGGCTTCCTAGAGTCAAAGGAAGAGCAGAAAGCAATACAGAAAACATTTTTGAGTGTTTTGAGTGGGAGCTTGGAGGTGACTTGGAGGAAAATGGCAGAACTGCCAGTCAGAGTTGGCTGGCATGAAGGAGGGCTGCAAGACATAGTGGCAGCATTTGGGGGGTTTGGGAAATGGAGGAGGCAAGAATTAGAGGAATGTTTTTCTAGATTTAAGCCTTTTTCTTATTTATCAACATACAAATAATTGTCTTATGTCATTTACTTGTGTAAGTGTAGCTTGGGCTTCTATATTGTGCTTGGTTGCTGTGGGTAAATGGATGGGAAGTGTCTTATACTGAGTTGAGGAAATTGGTAGAGGTCAAGGCCTGAAAAGCCTCCTATATGAAAGCAGAATTCTTATAATCTACTTGCACAGTCAACTTTTTTTTTTTTTTTGGTGCTGGAGATTGAACCCAGGACCTTACACATGCTAAACACATGCTCTACCACTGAGCTACATGCTCAGTCCTCATGCAAGCAACCTTCAACATTCACCTGAAATCTTTATTCCTTTAATAAAGATTCACTTTAAGTTAGGCTAGGATTGTAGGGCAAGAATTCAGAGAGTAGGGAGAGTTTCCTACTTCCTTTCAGATAGTGCATCTTGAGCTCCACCAATAATAGAAATGGAGGAAGAAATAGGGAAGGAGAAGAGAAGAAGATAGACACACAGACACACAGAGGGGCATATCGTGGGTACCACTTGGTAACTCCAGTCTCTTTGGACTATATGCTCCTCTGATTGAAGAGCTGTGCTGGTGTCATTCAAGTCTGTACATAATTTTCCTCCTTCATTTTCTTCTTTGCCAAAAAACCAATTATGGCACTAATTCTAAGCATAACCAAAGAGCAGCTATTGAGAGCATCCTGGAAGTCATCTTTCTTAGGAATGACACCTTGGATGCATTGTTCTGTCTGTACCCATCAGGGAGAAACAAAGGCAGAAGCCTCTCAGACTCTAGAGACTGAGATACTACAAAGATACTAGGAAAGGAGGTTCTCTTCTGGAGAACTTTGCCTTACACCCTGAATACATTCCCTGAAGAGTACAACATGGGCATTTCCTCAGATTGCCAGAGCTCTTTAGGGTGGTATTTGACTAGTCTATAAAAGATATTTGCTGTAATAAAAATTACATTAGTGTTGGAATCTGAAGACTTAGATCTGGCTCTTTGAACTTCCTAGCTACGGGTAAGTTGCTTTCTTCACAGCCTAGTGATGAAGGGCACATGAGAAAAGTTATGACAACACTTTGTAAACTGTAAAACTGTGCACATATTAGTTCTGGTTACCTAGCAATACTCAGGGACCGTGCTTGTCTAGGTTCCAGTTAAGTAACCAGAGTCTGTGTAATCCAAGGCCTGGCAGGTCTATTTACCACTGAAGGGTGAAATGGGCTTTAGTGCGGGTTTGGTTTTGAAGACCTAAAGCATCCAGGTACCACTTGGTAACTCTAGGTACTCCAAGTCACCCAGGTCCAATTTCCCTGGGTGGTAACTAGTAATTTTTTTCTTACCAGGGATTGGTTATGTATTTATCCCCTGCCCCCCACAAATATTCTGCCTGGGGTGTTCCTGAGGGCTCCTCACCCTTAAGAGAGCCTTCTCCCAGGGGCTGAGCCATGGGGGCTTCTTAAGCATCTCCCCTCCTCAGGTGATTTTTCAACCTCTGTCTTCCAAACCTGAATCCCCATCTCGCCCGGGCTCTGCAGCTGACCTTTGTGATTTTAATTTTTGCCTCTTTCTCCTCCCTTGGATTCCATGCTTCCAACTCCCTCTTGCTTCCCAGAGTTCTTGCCCCTTTCATTTTGATCACTTCAGAGGGGAAGTGACCATCCTGGGTTCTACATTCCATCTCAGGCAGGAGAATCTTTGCTGAAGGATGTATTTGGAGCCTTTTTTTTTTTTTTTTTTTTTGGTGGGGGAGGGTACTAGGGATTGAACTCAGGGGCACTTGATCACTGAGCCACATCCCCAGCCCTATTTTGTATTTTATTTAGAGACAGGGTCTCACTAAGTTGCTTAGGGTCTCCCTATTGCTGAGGCTGGCTTTGAACTCACAATCCTCCTGCCTTAGCCTCCCGAGCTACTGGGATTACAGCTGTGTGCCACTGTGCCTGACTTGTATTTGGAGACATTTTGACCAATGGCTCTTCTCATGCTCCTCAGCATTTCCTGATGTGCACTTTCTGATGTCCTGGGCACTCCACTTTCACTGCCACTTCTATTCTTCTCTATTTCACTGACAGTCTTGTTGAAGCTTCCGGAATTGCACATTACATTATCCTGAAAACAGGGAGTTGCTTCTTCCTGTCTGGAGGAGACCTCTGAGTCTTGTTAAGCTCAGTTGCTCCTGGTGCCCAGCTGTCTTTTATATCAGGCTCACTTTTCCTATTTTGCACTTGCTGCTGGCCTCTGCTAACCTGTACTACCTTCTTAGCTTATTTTTTGGTGTCTTGCCAAGATAGATCTTACCCTATGACCACTTGTGTCTAAAGGCCACTTTTAAGCTTCCACATCCTCTGGGAAAACTCACTTTGATATCAAGGACAGCTTTCTTACACACTGGGCTACTTGACCTTCTGGTTTTGCCTCCATCTTTGATCCCTTTGGACTCTCCTAAGCCTTGGGGCTTATGATCCCCATCTCAGGGTGTGTTAGGTTTTTGTTGCCGTGATCAAAATGCCGGATAAGAACAACTTAGAGGACGAAAGGTTTATTTTGGCTCATGGTTTCAGTGGTTTAGTCCTTGATGGGCCCACTCCATTGCTCTAGGCCCAAGGTGAGGCAGAACATCAGGGCTGAGGGTTAATGGCAGCCAGAAAGCAGAAAGAGAGAAAGGAGAAAGGGCCTGGGGGAAAGAGGACTGGCCCCAGTGATCCACCTCCTCTAGCCGCATCCCACCTCCTCCAGCTACCTTCCTGTTCGTCCATTCAAAGTAGGATGGACTGACGAGATTACAGTTGTCACAATCTAATCATTTCACCTCTGAACATTTATGTATTAAAACAGGATCTTTGGGGGAGGGGGCACCTCCTATCCAAAGCATAACACAGGGTTTTAGTGATCTGTTTACACCCAGTTCCTGGGGTTGGTTTGCTTACCATTCCAGTCCCCAGGTTTGGAACTGTGAAACAAGAGCTTCTGACAAACAAGATGCTGTTAGAAAGCCTGTCTCCGTAAGAACAACAAAAACTTCTTTCCTCTCTAGTAATTCCGAAATGTACCCCTTCCCTCACAGCTGTGTGAAAAGAAGCCAAATGCCCATTCTTAATGTGCAACAACTGAGGCTCACGTGCAAACTGCTGTTATCTCAGCAGGAGAGCAATTTGCAACCATTTAAAAGCCTTTCACTCTTCTCTTCCCCTTGGTGTATGGTTATACACACACCAGTCCATATTTATTAGTGCAGATGGTGAGAGACTCGTCATTGAAAGGGCTTAGAGCACAGAGGGAAATGGATTTTTGGCCTCACTCTGGCCTTATAAACAAGAAGGCTTGAATGATTTTAGGTTCCTGATTCTTGCCTCAAAAGAGCACAGTTTGCTTCTCTCCAAACACAAGAGGTTGTAAATTGGTAATTCATCTCAACCAAAGGCCACATGATGAGCAATTGTAGAAGTGTTTTTTCTTGTTGTGCAAAGGAGGAACCAGACATCTGAGCGTGGGTTCCAGCTGGTATTTGCCTTTCACCATTTGCAGCCTAAAGGCACTGTCTTGGCCAGCTCTGGGTGCGGCACCTTCTGCCTTTTCACCTGTGTCACTACCAGGGCCATCTGAAGGGCAGAAGTCAGCTCTCAGCTCGGCAGTGTCATGTAACTGTTTCTTTTTTTCCCCAGATAAAAAATAAATCCATTCTAATAAAAACATTTATACTATATTCTTTACTGTCAGCTAATCCTGCCCGAACTCATTAAATAACAGTGTGTGGGTTATTTGCTGTCAGTGAAATTATCAAAGGCATTTTTCAGCTGGGGCACCAGCAAAACATATGCTTCAATGCCAACTAAAACAATAATGAGGAAATGTTATGATCAGTCTTGACCAGATGACCCTGCCCATTTTAGATTAGTTCTTAATTTCAGCACAAGGGTCATCCTGTGAATTCTTACAATAAGTCACTGCTCACCACTCACATGAAAAAGATGTGACTTATTAGAAAACTCACTGTACTCATTGCAGTTAATGAGATGTGGAAAGCTTTGTAATTTGATTTGCTGGGCCATATGCTGTAAAGGGATACTGCTGATTTCATTCCTCCGTATTTAATTTAAGCAGTATGCAATACCTTCTTCATATGGCTACTTATATAATAAAAATTAACTTGGGGTATAAAAAATACACCATTGTGGGGTTTATGACTTGGTGTGGTTCAGTTTCATGTGTTTTGCATGGAAACATCTGTAAGTAATGTGTGCGGGTCTAATTTTAAATCCCGCCAAATATTTTCCATTTAACATTTGGTTTAACTGACAAGCTTGCAGAGGTGGTTTGTAGAGTTGTTGGTAACAGATATGTACAGTATTCCCAAGGCTATAGACATTTTTTTTTAATGGAAGATAACAGTAATTCAAAACATTTTTTTTGACTTTTTTTCTTTTACATTTCAGTAGATACAAACTGCAGTTCAGAATGTAGCTACTTGTATCCCTTGAAGCCCCAGCTGCAGTTTAATCTATTACCCTCTAAAAATAGTTACCTTGGTTTTGACTTTTGCTTTAACATCTGTGTGCAAGGACACCAGAGGCCAATTGGGAGGGCTGACTGTGGGAAGAGAACCTTTCAGGGCAGGGTCCTAGAAGCCTCTGCTCTGGAGAGACAGGGAGATAGACAGTGGGACAGGACTGAGTAAGGGGGCGAATGTCCAGAGAGTTCTGAGCTTCTCCAGAGGCTGGGAAAATCCACATTGTATTTTCCTGCCATTAAAAAAAAAAAAAAAAAATCCTTACTAACTCCCAGGGGGAGCTCAGGCACTCTGATCTATCCATCCATCTGGTCAGACGCTGAGCTATAAAAACCATAAAACCCAACCTCTCCTTTCTCTGCTAGGTAAGGTTACCAGATAAAATAGAGGAACTCGGGTTAAATTTGAATTTCAGATAAACCACGAATACTTTTGAATATAAATATATGCCATGCAATATCTGGACATACTTATATTAAAAACTTAACGTGTGGTTTATCTGAAATTCACACTTAACTGGGTGACCGGTATTTTTCCTAGCTAAATCGGGCAACCCTACCACCAGAGTCAGACCGGTTTGCTGACACTCCATTCCACGGGTGGCCACAGAGGCTTTATTTCAGGTTGTCTGACTTCGGTGGTTGGCAATATGAAACAGCTTGAACGGGCAGGCCGGTGGGCAGAAGCCATAAATAGCCACCTCGGGGGCCCCCTGGTCCCTGGGAGCGCCACGTTGCTGGGTTAATAAACATGCGCTCCCCTCGCTGAGTTCTCATCCCCGGGCTTTGGGATGTGCTGACTCAGCACCAGGACAGGGAGGCTGCGGGGACCCCCAGAAACATAATTAAACTGTTTCCATGACTGACTCGAAAATAAAAGTGTGTGTGTGTGGGAAGAGAAACTTGAGGGGGAAGTTAAACAACAAATGGCGAGGTGTGGAGTGAAACCTCAGGGAAACTGTTGGGTTTTGCTACAAGGGAATTGAATTGTGAAACTTGCAGTTGCGAAATTTCACTCGGTTGATTCTTGTGAGAACTGAAGTTTGTTTTAATTGTCAATTAAAGCGAATGGTGCTTGGATCCCTGGGATCTAAGGAACCTCAGGGCGGTGCTCGCCTCTGCGCAGCAAGCAGTCTGCTGGGACCCGGTGTGGGCCGGATGACAGTGTCGGCCACTGGGGGTCAGGATAAGCTTGCAGAGTGGTCTTGCACCGGGCTGACCTTTCCCGGAGGGGAGGGCGCTGTGCCCAGAACCGCACGCCCTAGGAACCCAAAGGCCTGCAGGAGAAGTTGATGAAAGAGGCACCTTAGGTGTCCCCAAGAGGGCCGCTGGCCTCCCGGGGTGTGGGGGGGTGGATTCCCTTGACAGCGCTTATTTGTAGAGAGAGTCTAGGCCTGTGCGCACGTTGCTCCAATGTCACATACCAAATTGCCTTCCTGAGTGGAGCAGGCTTGCCGAGGACAAGACTCTGACAACAAGAGAAGAGTGGCCGGGTTGAAGATTTTATGTAAAAGGAAATGATTCATTTGAATTCCCAAGAAGTCTTAAAACAAGGCAGAAACAGCCAAGCCCTGGATTTTTCTGCCTTAGGACTTGTTTCTGAGCACTTGTTTAAGGGGGAGGAGAAAAAAAAATGAGAAGAAAAACTACCCCAAATCTCCAACTAAGGTTTGGAATTTCGTTTGTTGCTCCTTCTTTCAGATCAAGGTTGCCTTCTTGTTAACCTTAAGACTGCAGCCACAGAAAATTAGATTCCCCCCACTGAGGGATTAACCACACAGAAGAGTGAGGGATGTGAAGGTCTTGAGAGACTTGCTATCAAGGAGCTCGAAATGTTTGAAAGAAAAAAAATCCTCTGTGGCTTGAGAGTTTCACGAAGACACTTTTTAAAGAATCAAAATTGCCCTTATTTAAGAGCTCTGAAGATCCAAACACAAGTTCCTTCTCTTTTGCCAAGAAGGCCATTTACTCATTTTGTGGGACTTCAATGCTTAGAGGAAATGCAGAGATTCCTATCCCATCCCCAAACAGGAGTTTGACAACCAACTATATGATTCTTCCAAAGGCAGTTTTTTTTTTTTTCTTTTCACTGGGATTGAACTCGGAGGTGCTTAACCACTGAGCAACATCCCCAGCACTTTATATTTTTCATTTTGAGCAGGGTTTTGGTAAATTGCTTAAGGCCTCTTTAAGTCGTGGAGGCTGGCTTTGAACTTGCAATCCTCCTGCCTCAGCCTCCCGAATCACTAGGATTATGGGAGTGCACCACCACACCCGGGGGGCACTCCTGTAATCCTTTTTCTTAAAGCCTCAAATTTCTGGTCTATTTGATGGTGATATGTTGAAGACAGACTCAAAGCCTTTCCCAGGAACTGCATGAGAAAAATGGCTGGTATCTTTCCAGTGGCACAAGCACTTGGGTGGCAAGACTCCTTGGACTGAGAGTGATGTTAAAGAGCTCTTTGACAAGCTGCTACTAGGTTTAGAAAAGAACCATTTTGAGCATTCATTCATTCATTCACGTATTCAACTAGTATTTATTAAGCTCTCACTACGTTTATGCAGTGCTAGGAGTGAAGGATATAATGGGGTCATGGTCTTCCATTCCAGGAGTCCATAATCTGGTGGGAAGCCGACAGTGTGAAGGGAGACAGGGAGGTTATTCTATTCTATTGGGAAAGGCACTATCCTTTTTTTTTTTTTTTAAATCTAGAAGCTGAGAAAGAAACCAGGTTTGTCAACATGCTTTTATAAACAGGGGGTATTAGCAATAACCACCAAAGAGCTGTTTAATTTCCAGGTTTCCATCTTAGATGGCCAACTGCATCCTTTATCTGTGTGGCCCATCTCCTCTTCAAGTGACCCAAAGTATTCTTCATTGAGAGCCACACCCTCTGCCAGCAGCTCTACAGAATAAAATGGAGTGGGGGGCAGAGAGCAAGTGGATCATTTGTACTGTCTGACTTTATAACCAGCTGTTGAATGGCCTGACATGGCTTTGCTGTGAGAATGGGGAAACCATTCTTTTCTTTCTGGAAGGAGAAGAAGCCAGAAGTTTATTTAATCTTTTCTAGGCAACTTATTTTATTGCATTTTTAATTTCCTCTCTTGCATTAACATGACCCTTTTCACTGGCTTCCCACGCCTGGTGCTTAATTACTTATCATTAGCAATGTACACGGGGGCCTTGCTGCATATTTATAAATGTGATCATTAGTACATGGAAAGACAAAGGCTTCTTTAAGACTGTCATTAGTTATTCTGTTTTCATGGAAATGTTCATTAGGAGAAACTACCCACCTGGTTAAATAATTATAATTAAGAATTGGTAATCTCCTTTGCATTTTTAACTTGATCTTCCGTCTGTTTCTATGAAGTGAAACAAGCCTTATTTGGCCAGTATTCTTTCATTTTCCTCTGGAATTGTCAACACAAATATAGACTCTTTGTTTTTAACCTATAGGTGCTGACTGATTTGCAGTGTGATATATATAATCTTCATAATCCTGTAGTTTATCTCCAGATCCATTAACTAGCCATGAAATGGTGAGTCAGAGAATAGAGTCAAAGGATCTCTGGTTGAGGTTATTTTCTGGACTTTTCTCTGCAGTGCAAATTGAACTGCAGACTTCTGACCAAACTTTGCCAAGGGTCTCTTTAAGCTCCTCCCCAACAGAGGCTCCAGGCCGAGTGGCCATTGGTCACTGCTCCTTTGAGGGCGCCAAGCAAGATGAGTGGCACTTGTATGGCCTGAATGCTCATGTGTCAACATCTGAGTCTATGGGTGTTATTGACTAGGGGTAACCACAGCAGAGTCAATGCAGTGTCCTGCCAATGCCTAGGCAAATAGAGTCCACTAGCAGTCTTCAAGTTGCCAGAAAATGGCCATGTGGCCCATTCATGGTTATGTGTCAGTTGAGCTGAAACAAATGAGGTGACAGAAATACAATGAAGAAAGCACGGTCATGCTGCTGCCCACTCCCCTTTGCCCAGACTGGTCCACGGCAAGCTACCACCTTAGACTGATGAGAATTTGCCAGCGATAAACCACAACTGTGGGAAACGCTGGGTAAGGGCATAAATATCATCTGTAAACAATTAGGCAGCCACTGCTCATTCAGTGCCGTTTTGAGAAGCTAAGGAAGTCTGCAATCAGTTATATCTCCAATTACCATAAAAATATATTAGCCATTCATTCATTTATTAATGATTCATCAGTTAACCACACATAATGAGCAAATAATTAGCAGTGCTGTACGGTTGCCAAAATTGAAGAAGTGTTGGCATTTTAAAGATGAAAGGTTGCATTTATGCAAAAGTCTGGTGATGATAAAGTTAATATGGAAGATAATTATAAAAGTGGCTGTCCTATATTGCAGGCTGAGGTACCACAAAACTTGCCTAATTGAACTGAAATTAATATTCTTCCAAAGTCTGCGTGTTGCCACACACAAACTGCTGGATTTCTCTTGAAGATCTCCCTTCAGTAAGGTGCACCGCACAATACAAGTTAATAAAATGCCAGACAGCTAGACTGTGTTCTTTGTTTGCTTGGTTCAGGGCCTTGTGGAAAACAATAAATTGCATTCATGTCAGCTGAGGCCCATCCCTTTGCTAATTACCGTTTGGTGCTGAAATGACTTCTGTGAAATTGGGAGCATGAGGAAACGTACAGCCATACAAGGGAGGCTTTTCAGAGTTTTGCAGTAAATGTGAGATAGGCCTCAGGCACACAGATGTTAAAACAGTGAATTCCCCCACAGATTACACTAATGGAAACCCTGTCAGGGTAAGTCAAATCCGGGTCTGTGGTCAAAATCTAATTAAGGTTTCTGTACTTAAAAAGAATATGAATGCCTGGGGGTGGCGATGAATGTATAAGAAACTCACTTGTTTGTAAAATTGTTAGCATGAATGGTAAGTACCGTGGGGCTGTTACCTGCGATGGAACACCTGCTTTCCGAGTTGCTCTCTGCTTTATAGAACCAACATCTCAGGGCGGGTGATTTCAGAGGTCAGCGAACTCAGCTTGGGTCACTGTGGCCTCCCATCTTTGGGGCTTGGGACAAGGCATGGTTTGAGGTCACAGATGAAAATGGATCCTTAGAAGTCATCCTGGAATCCCAGAGGATGCTTTGCTTTGCCACATGAAAACCACCCCCAGATGATCCTGCCCAACTGCCTGGCGCCACTGAGGAAATAGTTTTTGCGGAGGGTGTGGGGCCGGCCAAATCTCCCCCATTGGGGAAACAAAGGGTCGTCTGCTCGGCTGGCCCTCCTGCCTGCTGGGACTGCCTCCCGAACAGCTGCGGCGTGCAGGCGCGGCCCTGCTTCTAATAGAGGAAATGAATTTATAATGCTGCAGTCTCTTCATTTTCACCAAGCACAAATTTCCCCTTAAATACTTAAAAACAACACCCAGAGCTGGATATACCTTAAATTTCGAATAAATGAAATCTTAATCCAGTCTGTTGCTGAGTCTGAGTTGTTATTAAAGAAATAAATTTGAAACAGCAAGTGGTTTGAGAATTTTTGAATTTAATTATTTAAATCTACTTAGGGTAACTCTCATGTGCTATTTCAGTTTCCCATGGAGAACATGAATTCTGGGAAAGGTATCCCACACAGGGCCCTGGAAATATTAACTTTTGTGTACAACTGTGGGCTCAGCCCCACAATAGCAGAAAAAAACTGAGATTTTTTTTTTCCTTCTGTAAAACTCAGCCAAGGGATACCAGACATATTTTTCAGAGGGAAGCCAAGTCCTCTTCTTTCAACTCCTATGGTCTCTTCAGAGGCACTGTTTACATGTCATTTATTCGACTCTCTTTAGAGAGCAGGTGTTCATATAGTCATTCATTGAACACTGTTAGGGAGCATAAAGAGAAATGATAACTGGTATAATTTAAATGGCCAGCAACTCGTTTAGAATGTATTCTGGTCTAGTGAGTGTCTGGGGACTGATTTTTTTGCTTTGTTTTGTTTTATGCTTTTTATGGCATGGAGGATTGGACTCAGGGTCACTCTACCACTGATCTAATTCCCCTTTTTAAAATTTTGAGATAGGGTCTTGCTAATATCTGAGGCTGGCCCCAAACTTGTGATCCTCTTGCCTCAGCCTCTTGAGTCAATGAGATTACAGGTGTGCTCTACCAGGTGCCAGCTTTGGGACTGATTTTTGACATTTGTCAAAATGAACCATTTGTTATCACTGTCCCAAGAGGAAAAGCTCCTGGACTGACTACCTGGGTCTTTTGGTGCCGTATCAGTACTCAGGCTTGCAGATCTGCTTCATGTTTAGGGCCAGGGACTTCCTTGGCCTTAGTTCTGAGAGCAAAGGATACCTTCCCAATATTAGCAATCTAACTTTTAAATTGTGTTCAAATTGGGATAGGAAGGGGAAGAAGTATAAGATCAAGACATGAACTTGTGACTCTCTTTTCCCCCAGTTCCTTGGAACTTTGCTATGGCACATTTTGGGTTTGCTTTGGACCCTGTACCAGGGAGTTAAAGTATCAAACACCTGTGAAGAATCTCACTGGAGTGTGGTCTCACCCACACAAGGGAGATTCTGAGGTCTGAGTCAGAGAGAAGCCCAGTGTTCAATTTATTTCTCTTTTTTTCTGGCCATTGATAGTAGTCAGGACCTTAGAACTGCCAAATGGAACTTTCCCACACACAATCCAGACTAACAAGAGGATATTGACTTGGAGTGATTTCTAAATCCAGAATTCTATTTTTCCGCTCAATATAAAAATCTTCATGGAAGCCAAAAGTCTTAAAAAAAAAAAAAGCAGATCTTAGTGTGGGGCCCAGCCTCAGCCTCAACTTTGTCCCCCGGTAAATGCAAAAGGCTATAGAAATTGCATAATTCACAGTATTTGGAGCATGAGTAAATGTTTTATCACCTAAAAGAGCAGATATGAAGTTAGATTAGGGGTTTCCCCCCAAAATATAGTCCACTGGCTAGCAAAGGCTTATAATTCTAATTTTGGGGTTTATGTTTTTAACAATGGAAGCATTGACCTATAGCTAATTCGGGGTATTTAATTTTTTTTTAAAAAAGTATACAAACATTTTATGAAACAACTCTTCTTTTCCAGGTGCAATGCAGGGTCTGGGGAATTTGAAGATGAAAAGCCATGGTTCTTGCTCTTGGGAGGCTCTCATTTTAGCTGGATGAGTGAGTTCTCAAAGGCATGAATCAAACTCCATGTAGCCAAATTTCTGCATCATTACAATGCCTAGCATGTAGAAACCCAATAAATGTTTGTTGAATGAATGGATCTGTTGAAAAGGGAGTGTCATGCTTCCTGTCTATTTCTAAGGAGTTATTGTGTGAGTTAGAAGTGAACATTTATAACTCATTTTATGCCCCTACATGCTGTATAAGTACAAATTATTAAATATCATCATAATAAACAAGGGTCCTAAGCAGCCAATTACATTTTTTTATGAAGTTAGTGACATTTAGATTCTTTTGTTGGGCAGATGGTATAATATTGCACCTGTTGGGAAAGCCAGCATTTTGGGAAGAGATATTAATTCAGAACTATTTATAATATAGCACAACATTGGCTTCTTAATAAGTGTATTTGTATTGTTTCCCAAGGAAGTAACACAGCTGAACACTCTAACTCTTTGAATTGGAGCTTCTGAAATGAAAAGACCATCATTTCTTAAAGTCCTATTTCCTCTGCATTTCTGCAGTCTCTGGATTGGCATTCAATCCCCAATTTGTTCTCAGCCTTCTCTCTCCCCACATGTCTCTCTGCTCTGTGCCTTGTCTCCTCATCCCCCTCGAATCCCTGTCTCCCTCTTCCTCCCTTTCCCTCTCTGGTCAAACTTCCACTCCTCTAGGATGTGGTCAAACCACTTCCAAGCTCAACTGAACTATGGTCTTTGGGGTCTCCAGAGCTGCTATTTCTGCCTGGATTTCTGAATTTTCACAATCTACCCACCTCACTCTACCTTTGGGCAAGAAGCTCTGTAGCAGCAAGGCTGCCATCTTTGTTGCCCTGAAAAAGCCATGTTTGTTTCTTGGGTCTTTGCTTTGGTTACTGTCTTTCGCTTCTGTACACCTTGCTAAACTCTGTGTGTTTATCGGCCATCTCCTCTTTGAAATGATTTTTTTTTTCTTCTTTGATTTTTACTGCTTTTTAGCTCCTAATGTCCACAATTGAACAACACTTCCCTGTAATTTAGTCTTAACTTCCCACATAAACCCTATGCTTCTTCTAGCTGAAAGAAGCTCAAGTACTTATTATGTTCCAGGCTTGTGTGGAGGTGCATACATTATTATTCCATTTAGTCTCCATGAAAATTCTCTGAAGTAGACTTTTTTTTTGCTATTTCCATTTAGGAAACTCAGGCCCAGAGAACATGACATGATGTATCTAAGATCATACAGTTAATAAGAGCTAGAACTGGCCTCTGCAAGTAGTCACTGCTTTGTATCCACCCCAGATCCCACTTGAGAACTGAAGGCCTAACTTCTCCAGCTGCTGGGAGTGTGGCTGGCTGGCAGCCCTCAGCTGTCAGACTTTTCTGCTAATTGCCTTCTGTGTAAGTGAGCCTCTTCACCCAACATCACACCCGCTTTTCTGGGGTAGCTTGTATTTAAAGACTGTTGTTGCAGGGGTATAAAGATCTGTCCTCCTCACCCCAACCTGGAACAATTCCTAAGTTCAAACCGATTTCAGAGGTCTCTGTGAGGTTGG
Organism: Marmota flaviventris; assembly: GCF_047511675.1. Lineage (NCBI taxonomy): Eukaryota > Metazoa > Chordata > Mammalia > Rodentia > Sciuridae > Marmota > Marmota flaviventris. The sequence goes on from NC_092507.1 coordinate 73,509,588, forward strand.
CTGAGACCTTTTCTGTGATTATGTCATAGTCCAACTTCTCTTTTGGCCGAGTCCTGTTTCCTTTGCTTTGTTTCCCTTTCTACAAATGGTGGTTCCAGAGAGTCTGCACTAAGAAACTTTCTGTACACAAATCTCTGATTCAAAGTCTGTTTCTCAGGGAAGCTAACCTAAGCAATTGGTAGTAGATCATGCTAAGATGGGATCAGAGCTGGAGCATCTGCTAGCCACTGGTAATGAGGACCCTATTATGGGGGTGGGGTGGGGTAGGCAGAGCAGAGATAGATCCTGGTACAAGGTAGCTGTGGGGAACTGGAATGTTATACTGGTGAAAGGCAATTCATGAGTGGGTGAATATATTGGACAATTGAGAAATACTGGGAAATAGTATGATAAGAATAGCATTGGATGACTATTACTAGGGGATCAATTAATGTTTTGGAAAAAGAGGCGAATTAATTAGCAATTAATATAAAACCAGAAGGCTTTATTGATTGTTATTAAATGAACCCTATCTTCTGTAGTTAGAAGGCAGAAAAAGTGGACACCAGGGCCAGAACTTATGATTGCAGAGTTCCAGGGGAGGTTGAGTGCTTAACCTAGGTACCTGTGCTATGCTAGGCCAGGTTGTGATGGAGAAAGAACAGGATCTTGAGATATTACGGTGATATTTGAGTTGATGCTCTTGAATATCTCGAGACTCCCAAGTTCTCCTAAACTTTCTGGTTGTGCAGAAGTGGCTCACTACTCTCTGTTAAAGTCTAGCATTACTCCTCTCTTGCTTGAAGGAGATGTAGAGGCTCTTGCCTTGTAAGACAAATGTGTCTTCCCATTTCAAGATCTGCCACTGTGTTCCTTCTCTTAGCAGCCAGACTAATAAATATGGTCAGATCATAGCATCGCCTGGCTGAGATAGTGCTGGCCTATTGGGTGGGGATAGGCATTTCACCTTGGAAGAAATGCAAGATATAGCCAACAGGTACTAGCAGGATATTGGACATCTCTTAAAGGACTGGGTCCTCAGAGTACTGAATTAAGGTAGGTGGAATATAAAGTTATACAGGAAAAATTTATTGATACCTGAGCACTCTGCTGGGATACAGGATTTAACAACTGGCAAGGATACTGAGATCCTGCTAGGATAACTCTCAGAAATTTGGAAAAAGTAAGAGTCTACATAGAATGAAGGACAAATGCATGACCATGATGGGTAGTGGGAGAAGGCATGAAAAGGCTCAGGGAAATGGGGTGACAGAGTGACAATATTATAAAAGGGAAAAACTACCTAATGAAGATGTTCAGTGGGCAAGCCCAGAGGAGAAAGTATATGCATTATGAAAAGCAGTTCCTGGTATGCTTTGGGATTCTATTAGTTATCAAGTGATAATGAGATCAGAACTTCCCATTATGAGCTGGGTTCTGTGAGACTAAACAAGTAAAAAGTTGCATGGCTGAACCCAAAAGTCATCCATTATGAGTTAGTTGGAAAGGATACATTTGGGACTGGGCGTGAGGAGGGCCAGAAAGCACAAATAAGATATGTGATCAGGTGGCTCAGAACCCCCCAGGTTGTCACCTACCTCATTGTACACCTATGGCCAACTGACAGAACATGTAAAAGGTCGAGCTTGGTTCATGAATGGATCAGCCTTGTATGTGGGTATGAACTGAAAATGGACACACTGTACTACAACCCTACTTAGGGACTTTAAATTTACCAGTTAGTGAAAATCTTCACAATGGATATGGCTTCAAGTAGTATATCTGCTCAACTATCTTATGTAGAAAAAGAGTGTTTATAAACTCATAAAGTCATGGGACATGAAAAATGGCTTGGTCAAATGATCTTCTTTATTCTTTATGGTCTGGAGAAGAGGTATTCCTGTAGGGTGGGCATGAAGTGTGAGGATGTTTATTTTAAAGGTTACTAACCACCAGAGAGCATCCAATAAAGAAAGGAGCACTAAACAACCAAGAAGATAGAATAACTAGGCCAGTTGACATAGCCAGCCTCTGTCTTTGGTTACACCAGTGCTGGCACAATGGGTACATAATGAAATAACCATGATGGCAGTGTTGTTGGAGGCTTCCTGTGGGTCCACAGCAAGGCTTCTAAACTCACCAAACTGATACCACTCTTGCTATAGCCAAATGTATGACCTACTAGTATCAGAGCATTATATTATCCTTCAAGGTATTATATTATCCTTAAGGTCACAAAGCAGTCACTAGCTGGCAACTTAGTCACATGACTAGAAGGAACAGCAATTCACTTTAATTTAAAAAAAAATTCAGTATAGGATTGCCTTTCCAGTCTGTAGAACCTCAGCCTGCCACAATAATCTGAGGGTTTAGAGCATTTGATCCATCAACAGGCATCCAATGTCATATCACATCTCCTCTATGGACCCAGTTTATGACAAGGGAGATATACCAGTGGCACATGGCTGTAGGATTCACTGGCTCTATCTTAGATAGCACAACCTATAAGAATCTGGTCTGCTGGAGCAATGATATGGCTGGTTGAAGGCACAAGGGATGGACCAGCTTGGGGAAATTATCTCTGAGGATCAGGCACTACCCTGAAGGATGCAGTGTGTAGTCTACATCAATAGCTATTACATCAATCTGTGCTCTAATAGGAAGAACACATGAATGTAGGAACTATGGAATCAAAGTAGCCTAGTAACCCACTTGGGGAGTTTGTGCTTCCTTTCCCCACAATTCCTAGTACTATGGGCTTAGAGGTCTTGGCTCCCAAAAGGAGGTGGATATAGCAAAGCCCCATGGGACTCTAAGCTATGGCTACTGGAAGGGCACTTCAGATTCCATGGCCAAGGGACTGCCATCTTGGCTATGGTATTTGACCCTGACCAAGAAGAGGTAGGGCTGTACTTACCCAGCAGGGGCAGGAAGACCCATTTTCCAGCCAGGTGAACCACTTGGATGTCTTTAGATGTTCTCTTACTGATTTTGATTGTTAATGGACAAATGTAGCAATTATGGCCTGATAATAGGTTGAGGGACTCAACTCCTCAAAGATGAGGGTCTGTGTCACTCCACCAGGCAAACTACCCAGACAAGAAGAGACACTAGCCAAGGGTAAAGGGAATCTAGAATGGTCATTAGAAGAGGAAACGACTGATATTACTTGCAATGTTTTGACTAGCTGCAGATGTAGTTTGCCCCAGCTGTTGTAGTGGGAGCTGTTCTGTAGGGTGGGGCTGGTGGGCATAGAAATCACTAGTTCTTAGTGGCTCAGCTTCATCACTCTCCAGTCTACCTACCACTTAGTCCAAAATTAGAGCTTCCATTTTCAATATATTAGGTTAGGCTGTTGGGTGTCATTTACCATCTTTCCATAGCCTTTTCATATCATTCAGACTGTTATTAATTCATCAAGCATTTATTAAGCATCTACTGTGTGTTAGGCTTTGTGTTTGATACAGGAAATATGAAAATGACTAAAAGATATAAGATAGTGTTCTTGCTCTTAAGAAACTTATAGTCACTGGGCACGGAGGCTTGTGCCTGTAATCCCCAGTGGCTTGGGAGGCTGAAGTAGATGAATCCCAGGTTCAAAACCAGCCTCAGCAATTTAGCAAATCCCTAAGCAACTTAGTGAGAACCTGTCTTTAAATCAAAGATAATAATTTAAAACAAAAAAGAGGGCTAAGGATATGGCTCCGTGGTAAAGCACTCCAGGCTCAATCCCCAATACAAAACCCAAAAAAACCCAAACAGACAAAATAAAACAACAACAACAAAAAAGCCCCCCAAACTCACATTCCACTGGAGGAAAAAGATACATAACAAACTTTTATAAACATCTTTTATAAACATCATGGTAAATGTGGTGATATGCCAGGGGAGTGATGTTTTATGTGGTTGGAGAGGAAGGTTGGTAAAATAATGTTTCTTGGAATTGATGCCTGAGCTTAGCACTACAGATAATAAAATGAAGATCAGGGTATGGTAGAAGTAAATTTTAGGCAGTGCAAATGGTGCGGGGTGAAAAATAGCATGGATGGATATTGCTGGAGCATAGAGGACAAGGTCAGAAATAATAAAGGGGTCAGATAATTCCATGCTAAGAAGCATAAATTTTATCCTGTGCATGACATGATGCTGGGCCATGGTAGGTTTTCAGTGGGGAATGTGGTTCTCGTGTGTTCTCTGTCTCCTGCTTGCAGTTGCCTCTTAGTTCTCTGAATGCAACTGCTCAGGTGTCTTTCATCACTGTACACGTCACTATATGCCACTTTTCAGCAGTCAAATTTGCCTGGTATCTGCTATACCTGAAGCATGGGGAGTTTGTTCTGACAGATTCAAAGTAAATCTGGCTGCTGAGAAGACATCTTTGAGGTTACCACCTGATTGATAGGATCTAGCATCATAGTTCCTGATGCCAAGTCATATTTTTTTTCATATTGCTAAAAATTACCAATTTTTATAATTTATTTAAAACAGCAATGTCCAAAGGCACAGCAGGGGAAGTTGGTAATTGATTATGAGTGCCAGAAGAACACTGGCTTTTTGAGGTAGCCATCCAGAAGCTTCTAAGCATCCAGAGCTTAGAAGGTCCTCATTGTCCTAGCCACTTTGCTGATTTAGATGAATTCACTGATAATTCTGAAGACAAAGAATCCACACAAGACCATCACATAATTCTATCACAGAATCCATGATTTCAGCGTTTCAAGAGAGCTTCAAGAAGGCAATGAACTCTAAAGATCAGGCAATATAACATCCAGTGGTGAACTGATGGGCAGAGAAGGAAAAAAAAATCAGGAAAGACCATCCCATTTGAGGAGACAAGGAGACATACAAACTACGTTAGCAACAAGCGCCTAACCAAGTTCAAAATCAACACTGAGTTTCTGGTAGAAGCTATTGTTCTATGTAGATGGATATGAGGTAGAGAACACCTGCGTCCTCTTAAGTTGTTTTCTTCACTAATAACCATGCAGAATTTGTAATGGTGGATTAGAACAATCAACAAAGAGCGTGTGAATTATGGTCAGTAGTAGACTAGAAAGGAAACCATGCTTGTTGGCAGAAATGTGATTTTACTGAAAACTTATGGATTCCCTGTTCCAAACAAAGGTTCCATCTCTAAGAACTGAACAGTTTATATCCTGGCTTAACTCTTAGTCTTTCCACATTTCCCATCTAGTTCCCATAGATATATGCTGGATATTGTTCCAACATAGCCCAAGATGTCAACCTACACTGTACATAGACACTTGGAGTGATGCTCTGATACTAAAAAATTAACTTAGAAATCATGCATCATTTTGAAAGATATAGGGTACACTGAAGAAGTTAGATAAAAATTCATTATAACAAATACTGTATAAGACAGCAAAGAAATGTGAGTGCTACCTTTCAAATTGTGGGGCTATCCTTTTGTAACATTTTATAAGCAAATGGACACAGATTGGTATAGATTGTGGGAAAAAAATTAAAAGGTATTTTTCTAATCTATTAAAATCACTATTAAATTTCATTTAAACCTTAAAGATCTGCATAAAATGGTCAGATTTCTAAATGGGTGGGAGAACTGAGAATTAATAGTCCTCTAGAAGTTTCTAGACTTCTAACCATGCCTCTATCCCCTCCTTCTTCAGTTGCTGCTCTCCCTTCTTCCTTTCTTTTCCAAACCATTTCAATCTCTAGTAAGTTGGATCTCTGCACCCATACTAGGGATTGGAGGCAGGGCCTCCTGCATGAGAGGCATTAGCTCTATCACTGAGCTACACCCGCAGTTTGTAAGTTGGATTCTTTAAATTTAGTATAATTTCCATCTTATTTCTATTAGAAGTTCGGTGGTTTCCACAGTGATTCACTTGGTTGGTCTGCCCAGAAGAAACCAAAGTACAGACATTGAGTGACAGATTCTCATTGAGCTGGGCTGAAAGATGGACTCAAAGGAAAGTCATTGATATTTGATATCCCTAAAAGATATTAGAACATGCCTTCTTGGTGGAGAGAATGACTGTTTAAATGAAGCAACACTGGACTCAGATGGACTTTTTAGCTCCAAATCTGATAGATCGGTTTCATTCATTTTTTGACTCATAGAAAAAGAGGTAGAGATGTGAAGTTTGTAGACTCACTTCTGTTATTAACTTTAGGACCTGGGTTTCCTTATCTGCAGCATGGGGGATAATACTATAATAATCCCTGAATTTCCTTTCAACTTGAAAATTTCATGAAAAAGAATCACATATGACCACCCTGGATGGTTATATCGCTACTGTATGTTTTCTTTAAACTGAGTCTGAAATCCATTCAATATGAAGTAGATTAGTAATTTAAGGAACCAGAAACTCCGGAAAGCCCACCCTCATATTCGGGGAATTTACTGTCTTGCCCTGTATGTTTGTGTTTATTTCTTCTGACTCCTATGTGGGGGTCTATTCTAGGGAAGTAACATTTATATGAATCCAAGTGGAGGGAGAAGTTTTCTCCTTCATCTCCCCTTCCCAAACAATCTAGCTTAGTTCATCATCTTGTGTTGACATTACTTATGAATGCTAATTAACTCATAAATGCTAATTAATAACTCCATGTGCTTCTATTTACTGGCAAATATAGGGATCCAGGTGCAGTGTAGACATGGACCCAAACAGCACATTTCTCCATCTCTGAGCTGAGAACATGGGTGGGATGTCTCTGTTGCAGTACTGTCAAAGTTGGTACCTTACACATTTTTTTTTTAATACACTTGGGAGCTATAATTAAACTCTCACAAAAGCTTCATCTTCTGATTTCCCACTGAGGGGAAAAAAACAAAACAAAACAGGGCCAAATCCAGTTGTATTAGTCAGGAGTCTCCAGGGAAACAGAACCAATAGGATATACATATAGATAAGATGTAAAGAAAGATTTATCATGACCAATTGGCTCATGTGATTATGGGGGCTGAAATGCTAGTGCCTGCACACTAGAAAACCAGGGAAGGGACGATGGATTTCCATCCAAACCTGAAAGCCTGAGAGCCAGGAGCCAGTGGTGTAAGTCCTAGTCCAGATTTGAATGGCTGAGAACTTGGGGGTCAATGGTGTGAGCCCAAAGGCCTGAGGATCAGGAGCTCTGACATTGGAGGGCAGAAGAAGATGGGTGTCCCAGCTCAAGCAGAAGGAATAAACTTTTCCTTCTTCCACCTCTTTTCCTTCTTCCCTTCAAGCCTTCAGTGGATTGGAAGATGTCTGCTCCACTTGGGTGAGGCGATCTTCTTCACCCAGGCTGCCAGTTCAAATGCGAATCTCTTTTAGATGCACCTTCAGAGATGCACTCGGAAGGGCTTACCAGCTATTTGAGGATAACTTAGCTCAGAGAAGTTGATGCATGAAATTAATTATCACACAAGCAAGCAGTAAGATTAGACTGGACTCTTGATCTTTAGGGTAAAGTCAAGTGCAGTGGTGGACAGGGAGGCTGCTGCAGCCTGTTCTGGAGGATACCAAGGTGCTGTTTCCTTGACAGAGTGGGGCAAGTAAGGAGAATTCTGAAAGGCTGGAACTAAAGATGCCCAAGGTGCTCTAGGCATACGGGACACTGCCCCTGTCTCCTCCACCAGGTGGGGAGCCCTTTAAAGCCTGGAACTCAGTCTAGCAGAAGCGGGGCCTCGATACCTAGGTGCCACTTTGACACTATTGCCTGAAACTCAGATTCATGGGTCTCCTTGGGAAATCCTGAGTTTTCTTCAGCAAATAAGATGACCATGATTCTAAGGATCATATTACTTGGAATTTGTCAAATGCTTATTACACATCAGTTTTTAGTATGGAATTCACCCACAAAAATGATATTTTTGTATTACTGTTTATTATGGCCCCATTTGAAGATTTTGTAAACTGAGGCAGAAAGGTTACATAATTTGGCCAAGTCATGGAGCTAGGGAGTAGCATGGAGTTAGGAAGTTGGCCTGGTCATCCTAAATGAAGGCCTCTTTAGACTGGCATCTTGGGTGCAGTTCCCCTGGCCCCTGCAGACTCGGGTGCGAGGGCCAGTTCCTGAACAGGTGGCTCTGTGGGCAGCCCTGCTCCCCGACTTTCTGCCTTTCCAGACCCATTTTTTTTTTCTCCAGCTTGAAGAGTTGGGGCTTGGATCCAGTTCCCTTTTCCCAGCTGCAATGTGGCTCTGAGCCCCTAGAACCCCTCTTGAATTGGAAATCACCTTTTCCCCTACCAGCTCTCTCCAGCCTTCTCCCTTCTCTCCTCTCAAGCCCAACTCCATCCTTAAAGCACTGTCCTTGAAGTCACTGTTAAATAAATTGAGGATGGTCCCCTCAGGGAGAGAGCTGTTCTCAGAGGGGGACAATCACATCGTTTGTGTTAAATGTGGGCTGGGAGAAGTGCAAGCTATTTCTTTTGGATGAGGCTCCCAGGAGTGGGGAACTTTTCTTTGTAAAGAAAGAGAAGATCTTTATAAACCCTGTGCTCTTTTCAAAGAGGCTTTATGGGTGGCGAGGCACAGCCACCACGGTCAGGATAAAGCTGGGAGGCAAGAAAGAGATGCTAACGGCTCGCCAAGGCAACCTTCTTTTTAAAGGTGGGTGTGGGAGGTGGGAGGAGAGCATCCCTTCCTCTACTCTTTCCCTGAGTGCGATGAACACACCTCTTTGACACCTCTGCTGCTCTCTGGGGCTCCCATCCCTTCCATTTCCCCCTCCCCTCCCTGGGTGGTGCTGGAGGGAGCTGGGGCCAGCGGCTGTGTCTGCCAGCCCCAAATGCCAGCAGCTGCACAATCCTGGGATAATTGCTCATATCTGTTTCTTCTCTTTTCCAGGCCTTGGAAAGTGTTCCAGGAATGGACTTTCTGCAGCGTGGTGACCTGCAAACGCAGCCCTTCCATTTACGTCTCCAACTCCAAGTCAGCCGTGTCAAAGTTTGAACCAGGACTGCGGAGGATAATGGGTCAGATGCAATTAGCAGCCCAGAGAGCTGCACATTGCAGTCTGATTTATTTTTTTGCCCATCAGATTCCAAGAATCCTAGTGCTTAAAAGCAACTAAACAATCGCTCTATTGTACTGAAATAAAGCCCAGTTAATTCAAAAATCAATTGCACCACCAGGTGGGGCACGCTCTGGCCCCAAACAGATGGGGTCGAAAACTCCCCCGCCCCAGAATGAAGTCTTGTTAAATTAAAAACTTGATCCAGAAGTGGAACAAATAGGGAGCCATGAATGGAATGGAGTCAGGTCCACTCAGGCGAATTCTTTCTTTTCCCACTCTTTTTCCTTCCTTTAAAAAAGAAAAATTCACCATTCCACTTTCATCAATGTTAGCATCTATGCAGAAACGCAGCCATCCACCCTTTGCAGTTCAATGTGTTACTTTAATTAGTCTGAAAATTAAAGGGCAACTCTGGGCCAACGTGAATGATTATGAAAATACATGTGCATCCCATGCAATCCTCTCGTTTAATTAAAAGTCTTGTAAACTATATGGCGCACTTTAAGTCAGTTGAGGGGTATAACAACTCCATTTTAAATATCCACTTAATATTTAACAGGATGTGAGGAACACACTGTAGCATACGGTCCCTTCTCAAGTTTCACTGTCTGAAAATTTTCAAAGCTGACCCAAGTCAACCTGAAAAATGTTTAACACCCTGGGCTTGAACACAAGAAACTCTGTGATGAACAGACATTCAATTACATTTTTTAAAAGTGAGAAGCATTTTTGTTAAAATAGCGACTCTGGAAACTAATTGGCAGCCTCAAAACTAGTGAGCGAAGGCCAAAGCTTGTGGGGAACTTTTACTACAGTGACATGACTCAAAGAAAATGTGAATAAAAGGCATCTTTGTTTCCCAGTCAAATTAGCTGATTAAGACATAAAACATCTTAACGTGTTTTTAAATGTAGAATTAATTATTTATACGAGAAAAATTAAAGCTGAGTTATGTGAATTCTATCCCATGTGTGAATTGAATGGGGAAGAAATAGTAATCCTTGTGGATCCATGTCTTAGGTCATTAAGCACAACTAAATATCAAGCGTTTCAATTATTGAAAAAAATATTGCATTCAGTCTGTACATCGTACTTGCCCATTTTGATTTTCAAAGTCCAGATTAGTTATGGTACAGGTTGGAGGTGTGATTCAGAGCAAAAAAAAGGCTTCGTATAGACTGAGTAAGGACAGCTGAGTACAAGAAGAAAACACCCTGCTATACAAAAAGCAAAGCCGACTCCTGGGAGAACATAGGCCTTTGCTCTTCAGGAACCCAGGAAAGATTCACAGACAGAATTCGAACAGGCCAGTCTTTATTTTGCTAATGGGTGAGTTTGGGATGCATGAAAACAAGATAACCCAAGTTATTCCTTAGACTCAGAAAAAGAAGTGGACAGGTGACCTTTGACATTTCAGGCTCCCACATCTCAACCCAAGCCCTTCGGCCCTGACCTTTTAACATTCCAATATCCTGAAGCCAGCTCTCCCCAAACCAAGGCTGCAAATTATCTTTGCCATGTGGATAAACATTCACCGGGTCAGTGTGTTTCGAGGTGTAGTCTAGGGACCACCTGCATCAGAATTCCTTGACAAGCTTTCAAAAATAGAGATTCCTGGGCTTCTAGAAAGAATGACTGGGTCGAATGGGAATGGATGGGGCCCAGGATTCCACATTTTCAATGAACTCCCTAGGATTCTGTTTGCTAAAGTTTGAGCATCACTGTATCAGGGTCTACTCAGAGATCACTAGAATAAATTTCACCAAGTTTCTCTAACGGGTTTCCTTTAGTGAAAGTCATTTACTCAAATATGAAAGCTTGTCCACAAATCCTTCGTTAAAGACAAAAAGTCCTCCAGCCATTTTCTTCATTTCTCATGACAATTCTTAACAGAGGAAGTATAGGAATTCTTTGTCCTTTAAAATAAGTCCAGTGAGTACTTGAAAAGTCATTTGGCAAGAGATGAGGGATGAGACAAAGGGGGAAGATTAATGACGAACAGAATCAGAGTCCTTGCTAAAATAAAAATGGATTCACACCCAAGTTCTTACGAAGGGTAAGACATATGGCAGCTCATGTGGGAAGCGAGCGTGTTTAGTAGAGAGGTCTTGCTGCAGAGCCGTGTGATGTAGGGGACAGCTTTCCCAGCCAAAAACAGAACATCACATGCCATGGGGAGATGTACCATCTCTCCTATGTGATGAGAGAGGCAGACTTGCTAGAGAAATTTGAAAAACTATTGTCTGAGTGACTTTAATAAGGTTTTCAGAGTCCAGACGATCAGGCTCAGAGGTTTAGACCTTGCCAATGCTTTTATCTTTGAGTTTCGCCTGACAGCCCAGCATTTTCTATGACTGCTTATGGAAGCCGCTGCTGATAGTTTAAGGTTCCTCCTTTATGAAATGGAAGCCACAATTCTCCCTGATTTTTAAGGAGAGGAGGGAAGTTCTGGCCACTGGAAATTGTGGGTCTGAGCTTCAGTTACAAACACGTTGCTCATCTATATCATCTTTTGAGCTTTAGTTTTAGTTTTGACCAGAAAATGCCACACCTGGAAAAAAATTTTTTTTTCTTAATAGGGAAGAAAGGCAATCCATTTGTACTTTGCTATCTATTATGTACCAACCTGAAAGTACCAAGAGCCCAACAGAATGCAGGATTCCATTTCTAGAATTCATTCAAAACTATAAGCACATAGGACATTTATAAATGTGGCTCTTATTAGGCTTCCAGTAGCAGTGAGAAGAGTTCAGTTTTTCTGCATGGAAAATTGCTGCTTAATAAGAACTTTCCCAAACTCATGTCCCCTTTGAGATAAAAATTTCCACACTAAATTTCATCACCCTACTAGAATTTCCTTTGGAATGTTTGTGCTAAATTCCTCTCTCCCTGATTGAAGTATACAATACAAAAATCTAGTTTCAAGACTTAAAAAATAAATGTACCAAATCTCACAGATATACAGAATGACTTGGAAGGGACTTTGGGTCGGGGGTACTGGGGGAGGCAAAGAAGATTTGGGAAAATGAATTAAAAACCCCCCAATAATTAAGAAGTGATTTACTTGGCACATTTAGTATTTGGAATGCTTGAACAGTAGGACAGTGTGTGACTTCATTATATGCCATGGGTAACCCCAGCAATTCAAATTTTGCTGTAAGAAGTTGTTTTTTTCTTTTGGTATTTCCTGACTTGGTGTGTATAGTTGTGAACTTAATTAACACACTAGTGATTCTACACCCTCAGGGGAAAATGGTAAATTTTGTAAGATGTAAACAAAGAAAAAAAAAAGGCAAGTTCTTTCCTTCCTGTTCATGGCTGTTTTTATTCTCTTGTTTTATGCATCAGGAAAAGCTCCATGAAGCTTTAGGAGCCCAATCCTCAGAGCCATGAAGGCACAACATCCAGGGATTCTTCTAAGTCAATGTTGCATGGCATGGACCATCCTAGCCGCTTTTGTGTGTGAGAGAGAGCAGGGTTAACAGGTAGCAGAAGTTAGCCCTTTCAATGATAACAGTACATCTTATGTGCCCTTTTTTTATTATATTGCTCTCATTTGGAAGGGGCTCGAACAATTCCCTTTTGAATCGAGTCCTATAAAATTGATCAATGTCATTATTTTCATGAGGCAAGTTTAAACCAATAAAGTTGTCTTGCTTCGTCCCTTTTCTCTCCCACCCACCCTCTTTAAAAAAAAAAAAAAAAAACCAAGGAGAGTCACCACTTTGGTGTGTTGCTTCAGTGTGAAGCTCTGGTATGGAAAAGTCTATGAAAAGATGACATTTATAGATGGGTACATATATATTTAATTTCTTGTGTGTGTGAGTGTGTGTGTATATATATTTCTACTTCTGTTCATCGAGGATACAACATCATAATTAAGGACATTTTACTTTGTCCAATGAAGAGTTTTTTCAGCTCTCTTTAATTGGTAATTTAATTACAGAGCTAATTAGGAACATAGTGGGTGTTGGGACTATGATTGTCTTTAACTGGAAAGTCTTACCACTTACAACGCGAGGAAGTTTTTAAATTATGGAACACTTAAATAATGGATTAATAAGTCAGTAAATACATCTGTATGAAGGTAGATCATTCATATGCCCTTCAGCTGGCAAAATTCTTAATGTGAGTCTGATCTATTCCACTAAGTAATTATCACTCTGCTTTTCCAGCATACTGGGGGGTCTATGCTGAGGCCCCAGGGAATTTATGTGCTAAACTCCAGGGCTGGAATTCCTGGACTAGAGCTGGGGTGGAAGGTGGAGTAGCTGAAAGCTGTTTGGGAGGAACACAGTCCAACACTCAGAGCAAAGGGGAATTCTGCTGCTAGCCTCTGCTGTTCCTGCGTGCATGGAGAACAATGAAGGAAATGCTTCCTTCTCTGTCTCAGTTTTTCTCCACCTTTGCCTTCTGAAGCAAACCCTGTACCCCAAAACAACAGAGCAGGTTCAGAGGTGGTTGAAGGATAGACTTGGGCAGGAGTGGCTTTGGCACATGCCAGGTGGCCTTTGGGTCTTGGGCCACTAGACATTGAAAGCTGTAGCTGAGCAAGCAAATCCATCCTTTTTCTGAGGACTAAACTTGAACTGGACGAAGTGGAGGAACTAAAAATCAAAGCAGAACATAGCTCCTGTATTTTGAGAAGACTTATGATTGACATATTTAGGGACATATAATTTATTCATTCATCAAATATTTGGCCGTATTTGTGTGAGGAACTACTAGATGCAAGATACTCATAAAAAGACAGGAGTGTCAAACGTAAAACCATCATCTCTTTGAGTACAAAATATAGGAAATTCCCTAGGGGACTGATTTCCACAAGTGCTTGAGAAAAACCTAGACCCATTCTCTGGGCTTTTTTCTGGGAAGATCCCATCTGGAAAGTTGTGGCCCTGGAAAGGACAGGAGTTTGCAATGAAAGCTGCTCAAGGCAATACATGTCCAAAGTGTGCAAAAATTTCTCAGTTCTTTCCAGTGACTACAGGAGGAATGCAGGGAGATAAGAGGTGGTGGGGCTGGGGCTGGTGAAATCCACAGATAATCCCTAGACCAGTTGCAGCCAATATCCCCACTCAAACCCATCATACTCAAGCTTTGGATCATACTTACTATCCATGAACTGCTTTAACTTGAGCTCCGTGGTGTCCTTCTGCTGTCCATAGCATGGCCAAGGAAGGATTGGAAGGGCCAGCTTGGGAAGAGGCACACCACAAAGATAGGGCTCTGTCCCATCCTCAGGCCAGCTTCTAGAACTCAGCTCCCCAAGTCCTGCCCAGCATGGCAACTTCAAATGAAGATAAAAAGAATTCTTAGCCTTCCCCCAATCAAAGAGTTACTTTCAGAGGGAGTATTTTCTTTCTTTCCTTTTTTTTTTTTTTTAATACTGAGAGTTTAGAGCTCTTCTCAGTTTCTCTTCATTTACCAAAAGAAAGAAATTTTTTATTTTTTTTTCCCTTTTTACACTCTTACCCTAAATAACTCACTTTGTGCTGATGCTTCCACATCCTGGGCTGAGCAGGACAGATCCCTTCAACTTTATTTTATGTATTTGTTTGTTCCCTGTCTTGCTTCAAAAATGACTTCAGCTGAGATTCCTCATGCTATCCAGCCCAAGGGAAAGGAAATTGGACAGAGGCTTCAAAGAAATGAATCAGAAAAAGTTCTCCCTTTAAACATTATCTTTTTTACTAAATGATTGAATTTGCAGTTTCATCAGAACCTCCGTTCATTTATTTAATAGAGCACAAATATCTCTGAAAAATTTACGATGGGTAAGGATAGCATAATTTTAATCTAGACCCTGCCCTCTGTGAGTTTTTAGTTAGATTGGAGAGATGGTACGTGCACAAATTATTATGCTATGTGACAAAGGATGATAAATTCTATGTGGGAGCAACTGATAATTTGAAGCATTTGAGAAAGCTTGCTTTGGGCTGCGCTAATCAGTAAAGGCTTCCAAGAAGGGAAGAAGATTCACACTGGGTTTAGGTTAGGGAGGAACTGGATAGGCAGTCAGGCACAGGCCATTCCAGACAGGAGGACAGAGTTTACATTTGTGTGGCACTTACTTTTTGCCAAGAACTTGCTAAGCCCTTTATATAAATCCAACTCATTCAGTTTTTACCATTTCCTTAAATGCAAACCATAAACATAACCTTTCTGTAGCATCTACTGGGTGTTAGCACTGTTCTAAGTGTTTTATGTGGATTAAATCTTCTTTTTTTTTTTTTTTTTGGTACTGAGGATTGAACCTGGGGTGCTTTATTACAGAGCCGCACCTCCAGACCTTTCTATTTTTCTTTTGAGATGGGGTCTCCTTAAATTACTGAGGCTAACCTGGAACTTGCAACCCTCCTGCCTTAGTCTCCAAGACTCTGGGATTCCCCACTAAGTCACCATGCCCAGCAGATTTAATCTCTTTCACAACAACTCTATGAAGAGCACACTACTACTACTACTACTACTACTACTACTACTACTACTACTATCATTCCCATTTTAAAGAAGGGGGAAACCAGGGCACAGAGAAATATGTAGCTTGCTCAATTGTACCCAGCGGGTGAGGGACAGAGCTAGGGGTAGAACCCAACCCTGTCCTCTGGAAACTTTCACTTATATTTTTTTCTTTAAATGTATACATGATAGAATTGTGCATATTTATGGAATAGAGTGTGACAGTAAGATTGGTATGTATGACATGTGGTGATCAATGCATTGTATCAACAGTTTCTTCTCCATAAACATGTACTCCTTCTTTGGGCTGGGAACCTATGAACTCCTCTCAACTAGTTCTTTACAAAATCTGTAACAGATCCTTGTAGACCACAGCTACCCTACCGTGCGGGAGACACTGAGACCTATTTCTCATATCTAACTGCATTCGGTATGTGTTTTCTGACTTCATTTTTAATTCTGCTCTCCTGCTTCCCTGGGGAAAAGCCACAGAAGCAGGAAGGGGAGGCGAGAATGCCTGAGAACTCAGTACAGCAGTGTCTTTGGAATATGTTTGCAAAGCTCACACAAATTAAGACATTTTTAATAGTGACCAACCTCATAAAATGATTAAATTTTGTGTTTAACCACTGGAGACAGGATGACTTTCAACGTAGGACTTTTATCTGTGGACTCACACTGCCCGGAAGGGTGGGGCTCTGGAGGAGGGGGCGGGCAGGGAGGAGGAGAGGGCCCCCGGCTCCAGCTGCCAGCTGCGGTCCAAGAGGTTTTCTGCCCCCACCATGAAAAACCTCTTTCAGGCCAAGAGGGTGGGAGTGCATTCCTGGGCAGGTCATCCTGGGGGAGGCTGTTGATGCAGACGGGTGGAGTTGGATGTGCGTGGAGTGGTCTGGGCTTGCCTTCTCCCGCCAAGCTCTTGCTGTCTGCACAGCTTTGGGTGGAGGGTCCTCCGCACCCGCACCGCGCCTACTGAGAGGTGCCAGGCCCAGGTAACAGGCGCTGCTGCTCAGCTTATAGTCGAATCAGAATGATTTTAATAAATCATTTGGTCTAAGTCACTTAAGTGCTGAAAGATTCAAATAGCGTACTAAAACCCGTGAAGTCCCAAGTTTTCCATTCTCTATTTCAATGAAATGGACACTGGTGCATTGAAATAGATTTGAAATCATAATCTAGAGCTTCTATGTATTATATTAATTAATATTATAATATTAGATTACAATATATATTCCTGTATATCATAAAATTATATGCCTTATAATTATGTATTATATACTCTTTAAGTTTTTATAGGTGTTCTACATCTGGGACGATGGAAGAAAATGAATTAAAGGGGAAATGTAATGTTATATTAAAACCTTGATATTGTACTCCATAGTTTTTAAAGAAGTTTCCCATGTATTTTGGGACGACATTCCATAGATTTGGCAGGAAGAGCAGGGTATATTGTAAGGAGACTGAAGTAGTGAGTTTAAACCAAGGGGCTAAGGTCTTACTGTCTGGGGTGGCCCCTGGTGCCTGCTTTCAGTGCAGATTCCTGTCTTTGCTTCAGACAAGCAGGACTTGGGTGATGGAGAAGGTGCACGTGAGGAGTTCAGACTCTCTAAGGGCTGAAATTCCAGAGGAGCCAGATGATCCAGCCACCTCCCAGTGCATCCAAGGTGGGAGAATAGGATAAGTGAAGAGAAAATTTAGAACGAAGAGAGAGATAGCAGCTCCTTCCTTCCTTCCTTCCTTCCTTCCTTCCTTCCTTCCTTCCTTCCTCCCTTCCTCCCTTCCTTCCTTCCTTCCTTCCTTTCGTCAGGAGACCATATGTTGCAAACCCTGGAAATAAAATCCTTAAGACAGAATCCCTGAAGCCCAGTCTTAGCCACTCCAAGGAAAGACACCTGAGTAGGAAAGGAAATGTTTGTATGTTCCCTGAAAAACCTGTTGCCAGCACCCATGATGTGCTGGCACCAGGATACTGATGAACTAGATCCATCCAGTCCTTAAAGTATACTTGAGATGGGGTGGGCATACTGACAATAAGAGCCAAGGTGAAGTGGTGATCGGTCAGCACATAACTGTGTGCTATAGGAGGACAGGGATGATACAGAGTTCTCACCTGGGCCAACTCCATGCCAGAACTTTCTAGATACCTTCCTGTGGGACCTCAGAGGAGGCTCACATCATCTTCCTGTCGTTTACAAGAGAAAAGGAGGCTCAGTTAGGTTGAGAAACTTGCTCAAGTTGACTTGGTTTAACAGGAAGAGGAAAGACTCAGACATGCATTTGATCAACTCCAAAGCTCGTGCCATTTGATGAGGGGTCCACATTCTGAAAGACAAAAGGGCCATGTCATTTTTATTTATTCCACTTATGAATACTGTGTCCAGTTCTCTCCCTTGTCCACCCAAAGGTGGTAGTGGAGTTGGAGAAGAAAGGGAAGGATGGGGAGGGCTTAGGTAAAAGGTGAACACCACATTGCTCCAGTGGATATTACATTGTGTTCAGATAACTCACTGTACACTTCAAAGGTCCTTAAGTCCTGATCCCTGGGGGTCAAGCAGAGAGTTCCAGGGAAGAAAACTCACTGCATGATGTTGCTGCATTGTGGCACTGAAAAAGGCAGGCGATGGTTCCCACATATTTCTTGTGACCTTAGGTTAAGGAAGAAACAGAAATTAAGGCATGGGTTCCAGAGGTCATTTAGTCCATCCTCCTGTCTCTGTTCAACCTCTTTAATTCTGCTTTAAGAGGGCTGTTGGCTTGGATGTATCAAGAACAACAACAAAAAAATTATTCACGGATTCCTTGAAGGTCACCCTGGTGACCTTTATAGACAAGACACCACCAGTTGTGGCCCAGCTGTCTTCCAGAAAGGAGGCTCTGTGGGGCAAGCTTCACATTTCCTCCACCTACCACAGCCACCCGTGTAGTGAGGCCCTCAGCTGGGTGGGCTGTGCAGAGCAACTGCTAGAAGACATCTTGCCACAGGAGCAGGGCACTCGGGGGGTTAACTTCAAGATAGTTTCCACCCTTGTATAATTATTTTGTTGGAAATGAAACCTCTGGTGTCCCCTGGCCTCATTTTGATACCTGCCATCCCTCCTTTCCCTCTTTGGAGTCCTATAGCAATGTCATTAAAACCCCTAGAAAATGTCAGCTGAAACCAAGGTTTCTGTCGGTTATAACCTATGAAAAATGTATTGGACTTAATATGTTTGGTTTGGGAAATCAGTTTTTGTCCACTATAACCAATTGTCCATAATAACCATGTCTGTTGTAAGTGGTGTGCACTGTAATAACCCTTGTATAAAGGGTAAAATGAAAGACAACCGTTTCAGATGGCAGCTGGAGCCATATCAATATAGATCACTGCCTACGTATATCAAATGATTGATGGCCATTTTTAAGGCTTTTTCAATTCAATGCCAGTGCCATCTAACGGCAGTAAAGCACACAATATTTGCTGATACCCTTCCTGATAAACCGTCTGGTTACCAGTGAGAACAGCTTAAGGAATGAAAAGGCACCGAGAGCCATTTCTTTCAAGTGATCCATTCCCAGTGTCCGGGCGGGAGGACAATCCTCACTGCAGAAGATGGAACTTGCTGGAAAGCAGGTAGCAGATCTTTGGCAGGGCCCGCCTCTGGCTAGGAAGGCTGTGCTCCCAACTGACCTCAGCGGCAGGCCGGGCCACTGCTGCTGAGCAGAGGCGGGAGCAGCGGCTTTGAAGGGAGAAGCAGGTCCTGCTCCCAACAAAGCAGGAAGAGCATATTTGACCTTCATAATGATAGCAAACACTTACATGCACAGTTGTAAGCTCTTTGTACTTGTTAATTCATTTAATCCTCAGATTAACCCCATGAGGTCGGTATTCCTGTTAGTCCCACGGTACAGTGGAGGAATCTGAAACAGCAGGCAGAGGCTAAGGAACTTGCCCGGGGAACACACAGTGAGGGACCGAGCTAAGAGGGAAATCAGGTACTCTTGCTCTAGGATCTGAGCCTTCTTCCTCTGGGCTAACCCAATGTGGGGGCCACAGAACCATGTGAATACTTAACTGTGTCTTGGAGTAAATGTTGACAGTCCGGGAGGCTGTTGTAGTTGTCATCCACACCCACAAACACCTGCCCGTAGCAATAGCTTCTTCTTGGGGGAGGATGCCTGTTTTCTTCCAAGCCCTGCTTCATCCCATGGTGCCAGCTGGCCCTGGCCCTTCCCCAGGGAACATGCACCAATGCATGACTTTCCAGCCAGGCTGTCCTCCCCCCACACATGCACACAGGAAGCTGGACCACTCCTGCACAGCACATACAAGTTTTACTTTAAACAGTTATTTGCATCATTATTATTTTTTGAACTTATGTCCTTCAGTGTAGACTATAAATTCCCGGGGGGCAGAGATCATTTGTCTTATTCATTACTGTCCCCTTGGTGACAGCCCAACTCTGAGCCAGGCACACAGGAGAGTTCAAGAATTGTTAAAGAATGAGTAAAATGAATGAGAGTCTTTGATACTGATAGAAAAGAGTATTTTATCTGTCCTTCCTGCTCCTTATCCAGGACAAGAAATGTGGTAAATCTATTCCAAAAGGATTACTTTCCTTAAAATACCCATGCTTTAGTTAAGGAAGTGAAATTCCATAAGAACTGGGACCCTCCAATGTGAAACCAGTGTCACATGCAAAAGTCTTGGTTTTACACGCACACACACATACACACATACCAGTGTGCACCCCATTAAACCCACCGAGCGCTCTCCTGTCCTCCCGCGAGGCTGCCTTCCCCACAAGGAGTAGGCATCAAAGGGGTTGTCCCACTGTCTCCTCGGAATCCTCCTGATGTTCACTGGCTTTGGGAACACATGCAGATACTCAGTTTAGCACATGGGCCCTGTCTTTTCAGCTGTCTTTTAATCTTTGGTAAATTGAACAAGCGTGGAGAACTTGCAGGTGACAACCAGCTCGCTGAGACTGCAGGGATGAAAACCATGTCAGTGCAGTCCCTAAAAGTCCTCCAATGTGCTTGAAGCATATCAAGAGAACCCTTGATCCCGGCTATCAAAGGGTGCAGAAAGATCAAGAAGAATTAAAACTGATGGTGTGCCAGAAACCACCTGCAACAGAAGGTCATTACTTCCCCTCGTTAAAATAGCCTCAGTTCTGGGGCCTGATCTGAAGCTTAATTGAAATGTTTCAAACAGTGGATTATAACGAAGATGAGACGTCCCCTGCCCATTTCATGACCTCTGCTAAGAAAGGCAGATTGGTAATAAGGTGAAAAAAAAATCTAAGCGATTGCCTGAAGACAGCCAAGGCCTCTTAATGATATGAGCCACAGCAGCTTTCTTGGTAAGGAGGGGCTCTCCAGGATGCTAAAGGGATAGGGACGATGGACGTGAAGACAGAAGATGGGGGTCTCCGGGTCTTGGCCACTCCCCTGGAATATCCACTTCTCTGTCACCATTACTGTGACCTTTCCTGTCCTCAGCAGAATTGGAGGGACACTGGATGCAACGTTACCACTGGGATAATAACTGTCTGTTGTTCCAAACGTTATTCTTGTGGTACGGAGGGTCCATTGCCCTGTCATGCTTCTTTTGCAATCTATCTATCTAACTTGAGTAACCACACATGACCCCCTTTGATAGACAAAGATGGGTCAGGTCCTCCAGGTCTGCAGAGGATGGGACTCCATCAGGAGGGGAGTCTGGCAGGAGATAGCTCAACTCCGATGCTATCAAATTTTCGATATCCTGGAGAAAAAAAAAATCACAATGCTGCTTCCACTTATGCTTTTCACTTGATAATAAATTGCAAGTCATATTGGCCCAGAGATTTGAATGCCTTCTGGCTCTCTTCCCCTTTTCGGTATGATTATCTGCCCTAGCAATAAAGTCCATGTCTGAAGTTCTACGATTATCTCAACCTCCAGCTGGCACATTGTGAAAGTCACTGTTTTGGGGATACTGTGGCAGCAGCTGATATGAAAGCTTTACAAAAGTTCTTGTGTCTTATGGCCATTTCTGCTTTGGGCTCACCTGTCCTAGCAGATATGCATTTGAAGTATTTTAAATGATCACTGAGATTCTTGTTTTCAGGAATCTTCCATCATCTCCCTATAATCTCACACAGAGTTTGGTCCGTGAAGGTCATGGTGGTGGTGGTGGTGTGGAGGGGAAGCTCGTTAGAAATGCAGGACCCTACCCAGCCCTATCGATCAGAACCTATTTATAAAAAGCCCCGATGGGATTCATAGGCAAATTAAAATTCAAGAAGGACTTTAGGGAACTGCATTGGCTGGTGGCTTCAGGAATCATACTTCATGTTCCTGGGCCCCAAAATGTCTAAGATTGGAGTTAGTTGATCCAGTTGCTGGGCAGGTGCAGAGGGTCCCTGTTTCTTCTTACACCGTTCTAATGGGAATGGTTAATAAGTCCTCCAACAGCTGGAGCTGTTTTGCAATCAAGAACCGACATTAAAAGTCAGCAGGCCAGGCACCGAGGCCAGCCGGCCAGACCTGTTGGATTACAGGTCCCAGAAAGGCCTGAGGAAAGTGCTAGCTGTTCCTTTGGACTTTATTAAACTTTTGTGTGGTGGCAAAGTTTGTTTGAACTTCACTAAATCCTCCAAATGAAAGCCTAGCTTGACCATCTGGTTCTGTAGGATGAAATAATTTAATTCAGGACAAGCAATTATCAATGATTGTGTGAGGAGAGTTGGGAGTAGAAACTTCATCTTACCTGCTGTTTCCCCCTGGAGAGTCCCCCCCCCCCCAATTTTTAATTTTCTCACTAAAGCCTGAGTGGAAAGTTGAACTAGGGAAGTTAAGTTTTATTTTGACATCTTGCTTTGGGTATCTGGGTCTATCTCATTTAATCCTAACATAGGGTTTCCTTCAACATTCCAAACCTGCTCTCCCTGAACTTGGCTTTCATTATTGTCCACATTATTGTCCACCCTCCTGTGTTTGGATTTGTCCTTTACTTCTCCCTATGTTAAAGCCCATGATATTTTGTGGGTTTTTTTCAACATATTTTATCCTCCTCCCAAAATATTTTCTTGTTTTTCTTTCCCATTTGTTTTCTAACACAGATACGACTGAAAAAGACTTCATCAAAATGTCAAAAAGGGCACTTCTGTTGAGCTGTGTCCTGATATAATTTTGTATGGTTAGGAACCTTTATTTCAAGAAGTCCACTTTCCATTTTTAATTCATTTTACCTCCCAGACCTTGAGTTTGGGTTGAAAGCAACAGAAACAAACTTGAACTTGGTTAAGCAAGTGCAAGTTGCACAATCTGGTTGTGTGAATTCCTGTGCTTTTTCAGATCATGTCTTCTTTTGGTTCTTGCTGTGACTAAGGGGAGAATGGATGGTATTCACATTGAAGCCCGAAGCCCGGGGTTCCCAGAGCCCATCAAGTGGCTCATTTTTCTTCCTGAAAAGTGAGGCAAGGACCATTTCCATACTTTGCGGAAGTGAGAGGTCTAGCATCACCTCCTTTGAGCAGCCTTCTCCAATTTTCCTGGGTGAGGTCCACCACCCTTGCTGGAACTCTACTTCTGGGGCCACATCCCTTCACTAATGTGTGTACAACTTGCACCGTGTTGACCTACACTGTGTATTTATCTGCATTGTGTATTTTTTTTTCAAATTTTACTTCTCTTTCTTCCCAACCAAACATGAGGTTTTTGAAGTCAAAAATTGTCACTAGTTTATTCACAAATGACTGTGGATCAAATGAATATAAGCCTTCTGGACCAGGCTGCCTTTGATTTTTTTAAAAGAGTGTTTTGGATGGGGCTCTTTGGTTGCATGCAACGGAAATAAACTTAAACTTGGTTGTGCAAGTTCAAGTTGCACAACTTGGTTGTGTGAATTCCTCATAAGGATTCCAGGATGTAGGAATGCAACTAAGATCTCGGACCAGAATGGATCTGGAGATTTTAAAAGATTAAAAAAAAAAAATGCTGACATCTCTTCATTCCTCATTTGAGCTCCTATTTATTTTGCTTCTTCCTTCTTTTTAAAATTTCTCTCTTCTTTTTTTCTCCTTTCTTTCTTTCTTTTTGAATCATCCCAAATCTGTAGTTTACTTTAGGGTTTCCACTCATTCACTCACTGGACTTGGACAAATGTGTACTGCGTTACAGTACATCATTATAGTATCATATAGTGTAGTTTGACTGCCTTGTACTTAGTAATACGCATTTAAGGTTTTACTTATTATTATTATTATTTTTTTTAGCGGCATCTCTCCTTACAGACTTAAGGACATCTTGGTTGCTTTCAAGTTTTGGCAGTTATAAATAAAGTTGCCATTGAGTTCTATGTTTCGTTGAGGATTTTGTGTGGATGTAGTTTTCAGTTCAATAAATACCATTGAGGAAAATTGCTGATCATATGGTAATAGAGTGTGTTCGGTTTTGTAAGAAACTGCAAAACTATCTTCCAAAGGTAGTTCCATTTTGCATTCCTTCTAGCAGTGAGCGAATTGTTGCTCCTGGTTCTCACCAGATTTGGTCCGGTCAGTGCTCTGTGTTTTGCCCATTCTGGTGATGTGTAGTGGTATCTGATGCTTGCAGATCCCTGATGATGTGGAACATCTTTTTTTCCTTCTTCTGTCTCTCCCTCTTCTCATGGGCTTCTCTGCTTTCTCAGCTCACTAGAAGAAACTGTATGTTATGTGTCCAGGCATATATTGGGTCTGATAAACGTTCCCTTGGTTCCAACTCCCAATTACCCCGGGGGGAACCTGGTTGGCTTAACCAGGGTCAAGTGTCCACCTCTGGATTAATCATCTGTAATGAATCCCAAGGGGAACAATAGAAATTCCAGGATAATAGGGCAAGAGCCGACACCCCCAAATGTGGTCACAATTACTACATAATTGGAGAGTAACTTAAATGCCAAACTGAAGATAAATTTAAATGGTTAACCTATTTATATTAAATAATGATTTTTAACCACATGTAACAATAGATTTGATTAAAGGATATGCCTCTAAAATTAATTTTCATAGGCTTTTGGGGTGTTCTTGTGATTAAATTTTTTTTTTGTGTATGTTAGTCTTTAAGTCTTTGATAATCACCTCTTAATATTTTGTTTTAGGAAATATGAAATAATATCCCACACAAGACCTATACTGCTTAGTTATTTTATATGAAGTGGGGTAGTGGTGGGTGTCTGGCTTTTCTAGAGCTTTTATAGTTCTGTTCTCAATTAAAGATTCATGGTAAACCTTCAACCAAGTCAGGTCACTGGGAGATATTGGTTGGGATGGAAGGAAATGCAAAGGCTTTATTAACTCACTGAATTTCAACTCATTTCTAAAGGGAAAAATGTGCCTTTGTCAAGAATTTACATTTTCATTTTCTATCCAATCCGTTAGTCTAAGGACTTCTATAAAGTATAATTTGTCTAAAAGGTGGCTGTGTAAATCCTTGTTCCCTGCAGGTTGGGGGATGGGAGGGTGGGTGAGTAATTGCAGATAGAATAGCACCAAACCTCCCGGGACTGTGGCATCAAATCACAGTGTGCTTGGAGCTGTGTTGGACAATCTCCCCACTAGTAAGAATGACAGTCTCACAAATAGAAGGTCTTAATGAAAGGTGAGATGGGACCATCTATTGGGAAAGTTTCCTTGGGAATTTAGTCTCCTTGTAGCCTGCCAGAGCAATAAATGAAGATTTATATACCTTTGATGTCTGTTATTTTAGATGATTATCAGTGGATGTCCATCGTTGTTTACTGATGGGAACTCGATCTTCTGACAAAGTAATATTATTTTATATTCAATTCTCCTCTATAATAATTATTAATCACAGCTCAGTGGAAATAGGACTGGGAAGAGACTTAGAGTCTAATTATTAGGTATTGTGAGACAACAATACCAATGTTAGCAAGAGCAACAAAAATACTTTTTTTGGGTGGGGGCAGATATTGGAGATCTGACCCAGGAGCTCATTACTACTGAGCTCCATCTCCCAGTCCTTTTCATTATTTATTTTGAGACAGGGTCTCACTAGTTGCTTAGGGTCTTACATAGTTGCTGAGGCTGGCCTTGTACTTGTGATCCTCCTGTGTCAGCCTCCTGAGTTGTTGGGATTACAGGCATGCACCACCCTGCCTGGCAGAAACAACAAATTTTTGATAGTGCTTTTTAATTTAAAGGTTGAACCACTGATATAATGAACACGAGGACATTTTGTATTTCTACAAACACACAATCTCTGTATTATCACCAATGATCTTTTCCAAGCTGTTTGTATATTGCAGATGATGTTGGAGGGGATTTGGAAGGCAACTAAGACATCTCTCTCTGTTTTCAGTTTGATTTTACCTAAGGAGGTACAACAAATAGAAGAAATATGAGATGATCCCAACTTGCAAGAAATGGTCTATAAATTTGCTATATGTTCACAAGGCAGCAGGGGTGTGGGAATCAAAAAGACGTAGAACACAAGTTTCATGAGGTCAGGGAATTTTCTTACTCACTAAAAACATCTCTGTTATCTAAAATAATACCAGGAATGTAGTATGTGCTCAATAAATACTTAGCAATTGTTTAAAAGATGGATATAAGTTGTAGAGAACAGAAAGGAGAAGATTTTGGGTAGTAGAAAAAAAAACATATGTAGAAAAGGGGCAATTCATATTCTCTGGAGGAAAAAACAGTATTGAAGGATGGTCATGCAGTGGCACATAGAAGGGCTCATAGACTGGAGCAGATGTAGGAAGGACAGTTGGGAAACTGTCAAAATAATCTCACATCTAACCCATCGCTGTGTCCTCTTGTCTTATCATACACTTTCAGGGTGCTCCAGTTTCTCCTCACCTTTGTTACCACCCTAGCTTTGCTAGGATTCTTTCTCCTGGAATAGCTTCCTAACCAGCCATTTACATCCACCCTTTTTCCAGACACTGCAGCTGGAGCGATCTTTGCAAAATTAAAATCTGATCATGCCACTCTTATTTCTTGTTGCTCTTTAGGTAAAGACAAAACAGCTTGATGTGACCTTATGTAGCTTGGATTTGGTCTACCTCTGTAAAGTATTTTCAAGTCACATTTCCCTTTACTCTTGTAGTAATAACCTGTGAGTCTTTCAAAGTGTCTTGCTTTCTCCCATCTCAGGGCCTTTGCATATATGTTCTTATCATCTGCAGACTCTTTCTACTACCTTCCTCCTTTGGAACTCGCTTAATGGTCATCTCCTCAGGGAAACATTCACTGACTTCTCTAATTTGGCCCAAATTTCATTATTTTATGCGTTTAGAGTCCAATATGTTCCACGTTACCATAGTTTTAATCTAACATTTATTTCCAGGATCATCTAATCAATGCCTCCCCTACTAACTGTAAGCTCCATGAGGGAAGGAATACCTCTGTTTGTTTACCACTGTAGTCTCAATGTCCATCGGAGAGCCTGGCACTCAGTAATTATTTATTGAATGAAAAAATGAATGAGTGATTGAATGAGGGTCTGGTTAGTGACAGTGACACTAGGAATGGGAAGGATGGGATTGTTGCTTACAGCTTTGAGAAAGGAATCAGCACCGGAAAGGAGATTTGGAAGGCAACTAAGACATCTATCTCTGTTCTTAGTTTGATTTTACCTAAGGAGGTAAACAACAAATAGAAGAACTACTAGACGATCCTAACTGTCAGAAAACCAGCGTGTTGGTCCCGACTTCTGTACCAATTAACCTGAATTATTTTGGGTCATTTCCTTAGCTCTTTTTCGTTTCGGTTTCCTAGCTTTTAAATAGGAAACACCACCCGGGAATCCCATATGGGTGAACGACAATGAATGAGAAAAGGTACACAAAAGAGCTTCATAAAAATAGAACCCTCTTTACAAATGTATTGATTTGATAGCCAGAAACTATCAAGAATCATGTTGGAATTCTGTCTTCATGGATAAGGAAGAAGAGACCTTGAGAAGTTAAATAACTTGTCCAAAATCACCTCTCTGCTTAGTCAAAGACTAATGATGATAATATTAACATGAGTGTTTTTGAGCATTTGCTATATACAAACCACTTCATCAATATATTACTTCCTTACTTAATCTTTGCAACAGCCTGTGAAACAGAGATTATTTCTATTCTATAACTGAGAAAACTTATAGGAATTCAGGGAAGAATAGAGTCAGGGTAAGAACTGACTTGACCCAACTTCTCATTTGGAGATGAACTGTCCAGCTCTCTCACTGGAGGAAGGGAGAAAGGGAGGTAAAGGCCTGACACATCTTCAAGTTTCCAGGCTTGGATGGACCATGGTCAAGGTGGGAGGAATAAGTTTAGTTTTTATGAATATAAAACTGTGATATTTTAATAAGACCAATTTCTGATAAAATTATTGAAGTTTCCAGAGAAAGAAACAAAACCCTTGGGAGTTATTTAACTGGCATTTCTAGTTCTTGTGTGAATGACTTCCACTTATGGAAGAGAAGAATAGGGGTGTTCATTGTTGTGATGCTCCTACAACAAGACATTTTAAAATGTGAAATTTATAATTGTATTGCCATATCCAGAAAAATGCAAATAGGTCTGGATTGTGAGTTAAGCAAAGGACTGTATGTTACTTTGAAGTGCCACCTTTTATCGCAAGGCTGTGGTTGTAGTTGCTGTCTTCCCCAAGGACAGAAGGGCAAGTTCCCACCTTGCCCCTCCTACCCTCCCTTCCTTTTTTTCTTTTCATTCTTTCTTTCTGTATTTTCTCTGGTAAAATTTTATTCACCCAATATGTGCAAGGCTGGTGCTAGGAGTAGTTAAGAGCAGGCCACTCAGGTGTCATCTCTCATGGACACTGTGGCTGTGTCAGAGTAGGAGGTGTTCTTGGGGTTTAGCAGACCTGGCATTTCATTCACCCCAATAAATATTTATTGAACTCATCTATTTGGAACAGTGATTGAAGAGGAAGGCAAAAGGTAAGGAACATGGAGAAGGTGAGGGCAAATGAAGGGTGGAATGAGAAAGGGGTGGTAACTCCCAGCCCTGCCCAGTACCACCATACAGAGTAGCACCATAAGCTTCGGCTTGGTCTTCTAGTAATAACTTCAGTAGTACAGCTGAGTCTTATTCTCATGAACCTGACATTATATCCCATTTAAAATTCTCACAATGATTTTGTATTGCAGGTCCTAGTACTACTACTATGTGTCAAATGGCCATATGAGAAAACCGAGGCAGAGAGAGATTAAGCAACATACTCAAACTGGTCCAGGTTGAGATGGAGGGAGAGATTTGAACTCAGGCAATCTGACTGTCGAGCCCATGTATAACGCTGCTCCATGTTGCCTCCGTCCCCACCACATGCTTGAGCATTGAGAATATACTCATCCTGTTTTATTAAAGAGAAAGTCCAAGAAAAGCAGGAGAAGTTGGAAGGCCAAACCCTGTCTGAATAAAACTGCTAACCTAGCCCTGGTTTCTGAAATGACAGTCGTTCTAAGCACCCCTCCCTTCTCAGGTTTGGAGATGGATCTGTCACCATCCATTTGTACTTTCAACCTGGAAATGGGTATGTTTATTATTCTTCCAGCCTTTGATTTGGAAGAGTAATGTGCAGAGGTGGCTATTGGGTGCTGCCCACCTGCCAGATTCCCTGGCTGTATTTATAGTCATGTTTGTGCATGAATATTTTGTACTTAACTAAATTGCACACATTGCATTTAAGGCCAGGTTTGCCTTGTTTAAAAAAAAACATCCAAATTGGGATTAAGTATTCAAGCTGTAATCTCTTTAGTGGGCGCCTATCTATTGGATTTGCAAAACATAAAGAGGGTTATTGAAATACTGTAACTTTAATATTTTTATCCTCTATATTGAAATGACTTTTAAATGAATTTATAAACTAGGAGAGACACTGGATAGATACCAAAGAGCAGAGCAGCTTGTGTTATTTTTCAGGCCAAGTAGTAGATCCCACATCTGTGTCATTTTCCGTTTGATTCCTCTTTTCCTGGGGTGACATACTATGTGTTGGGTCTGGGATGGCACACCCCATTGGGGGTCCCTAATTTCGTCCTCCTCCCTGGTTGTAATGGTGTTGGAGGCCAACACAGTTTCTCTTTATCTTTTCCCTTGTGTTACTATAGAATTTGATTCAGCCAAATCTCAAATATTCTCAGGGATGGGTGGAGTGGGGGTTAGGATGCGTGTCATGAAATCTACACATTTGAATTTAATTGAAGTATGTGCAGCTCTAGTTAGTATTCTGTAAATATTGAATATGAATAATCAGAGAAGACACGTACTAGTATAAAGAAACTAATAAATTTTATTTTTGTGGTACATTAAAATAAAGTTCAGATAAAAATTTAAAATCATAGCATATCCAGAATAACCATTTGATAGCTATATATAAATCTATTTTAGGGATGTGCAAGCACAAATTATGGAATGCCAGAACAAGTTGATTTAGGCTGCTTTATCTCTAATATAAATAATGCAGAGTGCCGCAAATATTCAAGTACACTTAACTGAGCATAATTAAAATATTGGAATATATTTTAAAAATAAATAATTAAGTAGTTAGAAGTATCTGCAATACTAATTCAAAGTGATAGTCATATGGTGATTATATTATGCAGTTTACCCAGCACTTTCGCTTTAAAGTGCAATAATAAAATTTGCATTTAATAAAAATTATGATTCTGTAATATTTGAGGATATGGGCAGATTCTATTTCAAGTACCAAACGCAACCCTTGTCTCTCTGATCCCTCAACAGATGGACTGAGAACAGACACTTTCAGCTAAGCTGAGCAGCTCGCCTGCTGCGACACACTTATTATACCCATTATCACATTTATTAATGCCATGTCGGAATTTTGGTTTGCCTGTCTCTTTTTCTAGTCCAGGCTTTGAGGGGAGAGTCCTGCATGTCTTTGTGTACCCAGAACTGAGTACAGTGTTGGTGATTTAGTCAATATTGGTAACTTAGGGAATCTGAGGGTGGGTGTCTGCACCCTTGTTCCCTACAGCAAGCCAAGTGTGCTCTGGGTTCAGGCTTTTGGCCCCTGCTTTTCCCTCTGCCTGGAGCAGTCTTCTTCCAGATAGAGGTAGAGCCTGCTCCCTCACCTGTGTTAGTCTTTGTTCAAAACTTTCCCTTTCTGCAGGAGGCCTCCTCTGCCTATTCTAAACAAAATGACTCCCACCCCCAACTCAGACCTCTAACTCCATTTGAATCACCATAGGAAATACTATGTAATTTGCCTGCTTGTTTTATGTATTTATTTTAAAAATAATTCTCACTAAAAAAAATGCAAGCTCCAGGAAGGTAAGGGTTCTTTTCTTTGTTCATTGCCATATCTCCAGTCCTCAGAACAGGACTTGACTCAGATAGATGCTCAATAATAATTTGTTGCATGAATGAATAAATGAATGAGTGAGTTGAAGATGGGG
This sequence comes from Marmota flaviventris, assembly GCF_047511675.1. Lineage (NCBI taxonomy): Eukaryota > Metazoa > Chordata > Mammalia > Rodentia > Sciuridae > Marmota > Marmota flaviventris. The sequence continues at coordinate 73,540,408 of NC_092507.1, forward strand.
TGGGGGAAAGATTGCCTGGAGGAGATCACAGAATCAATAGAATGTTGCACAAGCATTTTGAGTAAGCAGAAATGTCCAACTTCCATCTCCACTTGAGGAGCCATTAATGGCAGGCGAGGAAGAAGGAGATACAAATGCATTTTGATCCTATTCTATGGATGCCAAAGAGTGAACCTAGTCTATAACCTCTGGAGATCTGAGTCTGAATGATGCCTTGGTCCAAGTGAGTATCACTTAATTCATCCATGAGGCCCGTAGCTCCTCCAAGCCTCCTTCACTAGCTTCCTCTGCCAACTGTTGGCTGCCCCTGTGCTTGCACTGGGTCCCTTGAGTCCTTATTGCAGCATTTATTTTTCTCCCACAGTTAAAGAACACCAAAGTCTGTTAAAAATTCTGGGTCTGTACCCACTGTGGGGTAGATTGAAGGGGGTTGTAAATTCCTTGCCACTTTCTGTTTTGAGAGGTGGTGTTCATCTAGGCTGGTTTTGTGACCGGCTCTGACAACAGAATATGGTGGGCGTGTTGATGTGCCAGTCCTGGGCTTAGCTGTGAAGAGGACTGGAAGTTTTGGCGTCTACCTCTTTGAAGCCCTGAACCACCATATGAGAACTCAAACTTTCTGGCTGGAAGCGGGGAGGAGACTCCAAGGGAAGGGCAAGGCCTGGCTCTCCCAGCGTCCCAGCTGCACCTATCCTCACAGTTGTCCCCAGCAAGGCACCTGCCATGAGTGATAACTAAGAAACCTAAGTGAAACCTTAAGAAGAACTGTCTAGTTGAGACCTAGTCAACCCACAACCCACAAGATAATGAGAAATAATATGCTATCATTTTTTCTTTCTTTTTTTTTTTTTGGTACCTAGGATTAAATCCAGAAGTGCTTAACCACTCAACCACATCTCCAGCCCTTTTTTTAAAAAAAATATTTTATTTAGAGATAGGGTCTCACTGAGTTGCTTAGGGCCTCCCTAAGTTGCTGAAGCTGACTTTGAACTTGCAATCCTCTTGCTTCAGCCTCCAGAGCTGCTGGGATTACAGGTATGCATCATCACGTCGGGCAAATTATCATTTTTAAGGTTTTAAGTTTTGGTGGTAGTTTATTATGCTGTAATAGGCCATTTGAATAGCCAAGCTGCAGATACCCATAACCTCACCTTTTTATTTTTCCATTCTGGGACTGAACCCAAGACTTCACGTTCTACCACTGAGCTATACCCCACCCCCAGGGGGTACAGCTCTTTGAGCCTTTATTTTCTTATCTAGAAAATGACAACAGTAATTTCTACATCATGGAGCTGCAATGAGGTTGTGGATAAAGTGAAAGAAGGTGCCTAGGAGATACAACCATTCGGTAATAGACTTACTTTCCCTTCCTTTGTCCAGGGCTATAAACGCCAGGTGTATCCTTACAATTTCACCACTCATCAAAAGCTTCCTTCTCCCTGTCCAACCCATTTCTTCTTACAATTCGTTTTGGGGAAGACTCTTCCCAGATATGGGCAACAACTCCACTTTTTGATGCTTCAGGCCGTTTGGACTTATGAGGAGGCTCTGGGAAAGCGAATATCTCTTTTCCAAGGATTGGAATTTCTGCATCAGATTCCAGGTGCTGTGCCTGGAAGGAGCACTGGGATGTGAGAGGAGAGCTCTGGGGAAGGATGTGCCTCCTTAGAAACCCTCGTGCTTTCTTGCTTGACAGCCCTTAGCCTTAGGAGGACATAGCTCACTCAAGACGCCCTTCTGCAGCCAAGGGAGTGTGTCCTTTTTCCTACTCAGTAAGCATGTCAGTTTTACTACCCATCATCTCAGCTTGCTCTCACTCTTGTCTTGGCTCTAAGCCTCCACAGCTCGCTCATTTCTCCAAAGTGTTGCAGGACTGGAAAGGAAGGGGAATTTCATTTTGCAGTTACCCCTCAAGCCCTTACTTGTGAGCCTACAGTTTCCCCCAGGGGAAAAAGAGGCAGAAGTAGAAACAGCTTGGACTTGCAAATGACCCACCAACCCCAGCTGATTATTTTTTTTTCTTTTTAACTCAGATATTTCCTCATCAAAAACTGGGAATTTCTTGAACATAGGACCATATTATGAGTACTCAGTAGCCACCAACATTTTTTGTTATTGTTATTCAGGGATGCCCTTTCTGCTTTAGAAAATACATATAATATTGTTAAATTCCCACCTTCATTTTCATTATAGAACTGATATAATAAGATTAAAGAAAACTTTCTTATACCCCAAGAAGAAAATTATCCCCTTGATAAGGATCAAGATTTATTTTCAAGGTAAGTCAATGCTATGCAAATCTGATAAGATTGTGCAAAAACATTCAGAATATTTTCAACACTGATTTTTTTTTCCTGTAGGCATGGAGGGTAGCATAACATGGAGAAAGGAAATTCCCCCAAAATAACATAAGCTTAGTGAAGTTTTTTTTTCCCCCTCAGTCAAGACATTTAACAGCTCATTGCCATGGTGCACACCTGTGATTCTAAGGACTCAGTAGGCTGAGGCAGGAGGATGACAAGGTTGAGGCCAGCCTCAGCAAATTAGCAAGGTCCTGTCTCAAAATAAAAAATAAAAAGGGTTAGGTATGGAGCTCAGTGGTAAAACACCCCTGGGTTCAAAAACAAAACAAACAAACAAACAAACAAAATCCTTTTTAATGGGTCAAATAATCATGATAATTGAGGAAAATAGGAATGGTAGAGAACAAAAGAAAAGTTAAAAATATTAAGTAAAAGAACAAATTGCAAAGGGTCTGGATAATGCACCAACTATATGATTAAAGAATAACTGTGAACTTGTTATTTTTAAAAGCATGCTTTTTTTATCTATTTATAATAGAGGAGGAGGCATAACAGACATGTTGTCTAAATGACTTCCCATTGCAAAGGAGTGTTTTGGGTTTTGGAATCATAGTCGAGATGGTGCTATCAGGCTGAGGAGGAGGGATATTTTATTTGCTTCCACATTTTGATGGATTAGGTTTGTAATGCTTTGGAGACGTGTCTGGTGAAAACTCAGGACTTTCTCATCAGCCTCATTGTCATCTAGGAAACACGTTAGCCTTTCTAGTTCCTTACCTTGAGCAAAGCGAAGCTACTTTCCTACCATCTGAAAGGCAATTGGGAGCTTGATGGAGATAGGGTACCCAGTGTAAGTCCTGGGACACCTCACTTCATTACTTGGAACCCTCATTTGATCATCTTACAACATGGGAGGAGTAATAATGCTGTCACAGTGGGCGAACATCAGCACAGAACTCAGTGCACTTGAGAAGAAAACGGTCCTGTGGCTGATGACCGTCCCTGTCACTACATTAATATGGAGCCATGCTGGATGAAGCTGGCCATGTAAAGTGACCACACTGCCTAGTGAGAGCAGGCTGCTGCACCAGTGAAGCATTTTCCTTAGAGCTAAGGCGGAATATTCAAATTTGATGGATTGACCAATTTTTGTGAAAAACAGATATTTCAAAAGGTGACATATCTTGGCTTCTGAGTAGTGAAAGAGGAGTAATATAAAATTTTAATGAGTACACATGATATGGCCCTATGTTCAAGCCTATAGGTAATAACTGTTAAGTTTGTCTCTAACTACTGTCACAGTCCCATTGTGACTAAACCAAGCACTTCCGCTTACTGATTTATCTGCTGTGGATCTGCTGACTCTTTACCACAGGGCGTGAAGTATTTGGTGCGCTTGCGATGCTACCTGTCACCCATCTTCCACTCCATTCTCAGATTTTGTTAGTTATGGTTTGGATCTTAGATACCCCCAAAGGCTCCTGTGTTGAAGGCTTGGTCCCCAGCTGATGGCGCTGTTGGGTGGTGGTGAAGTCTTTAGGAGGTGAGGCTTCACGGAAGGGAATTAGGTCATTGGGGGCGTGTCTTGAAGGAGATATTGGGAGCCCAGCGGCTTTCCCTCTTTTTGCTTCCTGGACATCAAGAGGTGAGTAGCTTTGGTCTACTACAAACTCCTCACCATAATGTCCTGTCTTGCCACAAGTCCGTGGACTGAACCCCTGAAACCATGAGCCCAAATAAACCTTTCCTCCTTTTAAGTTGTTTATCTAGATACTTTGTCCCAGCAATGGAAAGCTAACAAATATATTTATAATTTTAATTAGTAGTATTCAAAACTCTACTTAATGGTTTACTGAAATGAGACTTCTCTTTACTTTCTTCTATGAAAAGTTAGTTTACTTACACTTTCTTATAGCTCTTCTCTTTTTCTCCTAATTTTGATTGTCATTATTACATTGTTAAAGTTTATATTTACATTTTTGTTTTGTTATTGTATGTTTTGTGTACTTAGTTTATAGTTTGCTTTAAAAAAATAAAAAACTTAGCTGGGTAGAGTGGTGCACACCTGTAATCCCAGTGGCTTGGAAGGCTGAGGCGGGAGGATCGGGAGTTCAAAGCCAGCCTCAGCAATAGTGATGCACTAAGCAACTCAGTGAGACCCTGTCTCTAAATAAAATACAAAATAGGGCTGGGGATATGGCTCAGTGGGTTGAGTGCCCCTGAGTTCAATCCCTGGTAAAAAAATTAATAAGTGTTATATGATTGTGAAGATATTATATACTAAACCACTAAAGAGTATGTGGTTGGACCTGAAGAGTAAGAAACTAGGCCTGGGTCACCAGCCTATTTCTCTTACATGAGAATGTCCAGAGTATTAAGGTCAAAGAATTTTTTTTTAAATTTTATTTTAGAGACAGGGTCTCATTGATTTTCTTAGGGCCTTACTAAGTTGCTGAGGCTGGCTTTGAACTCGTAATCCTTCCTCAACCTCTCGAGCTGCTGGGATTATAGGGGTGTGTGTGTGTGTGTGTGTGTGTGTGTGTGTGTGTGTGTGTGACTGCACCCAGCAAGGTCAAAGGAATTCTTTAAAAATGTCTTTATCTTATATATTTCTTTTGACTCAATTGCACTCTTATCTCTCATGCAGTCTTTCATTCCTTTGTTCGTTTGATTTTCTGGAGCATTTCCTGACTAATTACTTTTTCACGTAGAATTCATGTTGGCAAATTTTTCGGTCATTGTATTTCTGCAAATATCTTTGTTTTGTCCCCATTCTGTGTGTGTTCTTTGTGTTCTTTGTATTGGGGCTCAGAAAATAGTGGACATTTACAAACATTGCCTACTTGGCATGCTGAGGGCTTAGAACTGAAGGAGAAAGGAGAACCTTAGGAGCAAAGTCTTTCTTTCTCCTACCCTTCTTTCTTTCTGTTCTCCCTAGAGATGGGCCAAGAAGAATCTGAACAAACAGGACTTGCTGGCTTCCCCTCTCAGTTTAATACTATTAAGTCATACTCTTTTGGTCCAATAATGTTTCTCTACAACCATCCCCTTCTTTCATGAGACTTAGCATAAAAATAGATAGTTTTCCCTGAATCTTCAAGTCTTCATTTCTGAAGGTTTTTATGTCACACAAAACTTTGTTAAATAAATTTGTTACACTTTTCTCTTGCTAACCTGTCTTTTTAAAAAAATTGGAGTGTTGGTCATGACCCTTGTGATGGGGAAGAAAAATGTATTGCTTTTTTGCTCTTGCAGTTGGATGTAGAATTATAAGTTTAAAATAACATTTCTTAGAAGTTTGAAGGTATTATTCTATTTACTTTTTAACATCAAGTGTTGTAAAAATAAATGTAATGTCAATTCAACCTTTATTCTGTTGTTTATTTTTTTCTCTCTGGAAATCTGAGATTTTTTCTTTATCTCGAATTTTTGAAATTTCATCAGGATTCATATTGAAATGTATCTTTTTCTTTTTATTCAAGTTGTTCATCATTTCGTTGGTCTTTTACATCTGAAGAACCATGTCTTTCTTTTGGTTCAGAGAACTTTTCTTGTATTATGTCTTTGTTTATTTCCTCCCTTCTCAAGTCTCTATTCTATGCTGCTTAAATTCCCACGAGTGTTACTGACTCTGTAAACCTCAACTCTTTCTCATACTTGTTACTTTTTTTTCTTGTGCCATATTTTTACAGATTTCTTGGAGTTTTCCAGACCTCATTTTGTCATTCATAATACATTTAGTTATTCATATTTTCCACTGAGAGTCTTATTTAGACATTATGTTTTTCCATTTCCAAGAATTAATTTTTGTTTTCTGAGAACTTTAAGAAAAATAGTGCCTTGTTTTTGGTTGTTGAATAATTGTCCTCGTGAAATCTTTTCTGAAACCAATTGAATTTTTAAGCAAAATGATCTTCTACGTTCTGATAATTTCTTTCTCCCAGAGGCAAATCATTTCCTTTTCTTTTTTTCCATAATTTCCTGGAATATTTAATAATTCTTGGAATGTATCCCCATATATATTGCTAGGAGTTCTTGAGTCTTCAAGAGAATTTTAAAGTTTGGCTTTCATTTTAGTGAAAACCTTTGAAATTATTGATTGCAGATTGGGAAACATCTAGTCTAGCAAAAACAGTGTCAGAACCCACATTTTTATTTGTGTTTACTGTGCCATCCATGTCCTGTGTTGGCCAAGTGACCTCAGAGCCCACTGCATGGGTGTTAATTTGCAAACAGCGCCTGGACCCTGGCTTGAGAACATGAATCTCAATGGGTGACTTTATCTCTATAGATAAGGTGACTACATAATTTATTACCCACACTGGGATAATTTTAAGAGTGAAAGGAAAACTATTAATAATTGTGTAGGGAATATAAATAACACAAACTGGAGTTATCTGGGCAACCCAGGATGATGGGACATCCTATTCACGGCTGAGCAGCTTTGATTTTCACAGTTTTCTCCTTGGCAGCTATTATAGAATTCCAGAATTGTCTCTGTTCTGCTCTGCTTCCAATTCAGTGCCCAGTCCTGATGAAGTCCCTCCCCTGTGTAGGGAGATTTTTTTCCCCTGCTTCAGGGAGAAATTCTCGAGGCTTTAACTTAGTGGCAAAAGCCACTAAGTTGTTAACTGATCTGCAGGCACGGTGCAGAGAAGACGGGGAGGAGGGTGGTGCCCCATTGGTTCAGCTGTTCCAAATGCAGTTATTTTAATTAATTGCTCTCGTGGTTTCTCACTCCCCCCACTTGTTACCCCCCCCACCGCCCTCAGCTTTGCATTTGTTGGCTCTGAGCTTGGAACGCGTCCAGGACTTCTTGCAGCTTCCTCATTCTGGTTTCACTGTCCTTCTAGTCTCATGTGCTCTCCGTCATCCAGAAATTCCCCTCTCCTAGTCGACTTAGGTTGCATTCCACTTTCCTTGAACAGTTTTCATTATTTTACTTTATTTCACTAATTTATTTATTTTGGGATGATGGGGATTGAACTCAGAAACTTATTCATGTGAGGCAGAAGGCACCCAACCTCCATAGAACTACATCCCCAGCTCCCAATTTCCTTATTTTAAAATATGTTTTCACTTGGGGTGCAGTTCAGTGGTAGAGCGCTTGCCTAGCATGTACGAGGCCCTGGGTTCCATCTTGAGCACTGACCAAAAAAAAAAAAAAGTTTCTATAATTTCTATAAGATCTTTGGACAAAGGTGAGGCAGAGATGTGGGCTCAGAACATCATCATGATCCAGAACTCCCTGTTCTATGACTTCAAATTTGTGTCTGAAGGATGTATCTACTCTCTTGGACATATGCCCCCACCTTGGTGTAAATAATGAAGTTATACTAAGAAACCCCCTTAGGAGATGGCCACCTTTTCTTTCCTGTCTTGTCCATCCCTAAATAATCTCCTAATCCTTCAGTCTATGAAGGAATCAATTATCAGGAGAGAACTTAATCAAAACTCTACTCACCCTTTACTATCTATCCTCTTAGCTCATGTCTATCCTGAATTAAAGAAGGAATAGTTAAGTCTTGTAAAGCAGAGGAGTTTTTTCTCCTAGTGTTATTTGGATGTGTCATAAAAGAGTCAGAAATTTCTAAAAAACTAAACATTTGAGGAGAAGTGACTACCGTGTTGGGCTGAGTGGTTCAGGGAATACAAAGAAACATAAATCTCTGTCCCATTATGTTCCTTACTCAAAGGAGTTGAAAATATTTGCATGGAAAGCTGGGGGGACATAGAGATAAAGTCACACATTGGGACCTAAGAGCTAGGTCAGGCCAGATCTCCAGGGTCATGAATTCATCTTGGGGGCTGTCTGTGGACCTGGGGCTCATGGAAGCCTTCCCAAGGCTGTGAGATATATTCTGGCCTCTGAAGAAATAGTCATAGCTGGACTGGTTCGAGAAGAGGCCAAAGAATAAAGGACTAAGAGATGGTCTGACCAAGGGAAAGAAGGCTGCTGTGTTCAGGCCCCAGTGGAGTGGAACCAGTGACAGAGAAAGAGAAAGAGCAAAGGATGAGGAACCAAGAGAGAATGTAAACGGATCACGTGGTTCAAGTGCAATCCTACCTGGACTACTAAGATACCTGAGCCAATAAATGATCAATTTTTCTTAGTTCAAGTTGGTTCTGCATGACTTAGAATCAGGAGAGTCTGGACTAACACCAGGTGACCTTTGCTAATTGGAGTTAACAGAGGTACTGGGAGAACCCCCCTCATCCTCTCTAATGAGCTGAGAGTAGACTTTCTGGAAGCGGTGACTTCCAAGTTGAACCCAAGTAGCTGTTCAGGAAAACTGGAACTGGAGAAGGGGATGTCAGGGGTTAGGAGATAGGTGGATGGGACATCTTGTGCACACACCTGGAATGAAGAGACAAAATGGTCTGTAGAGGAGCTACGTGGACTCTTGATGTTTCTAATGGAGTGTACACAGCTTTCTTCCTAAGTGGTGTTAATTGATCACTAAATGGCTGCCTGTTCTAGGGCAATGATGACGAGAAGGAATGTCTCTCCCCTCAAGGAACCTAGAATTTCCCCAGCAATGTTGGACACAGAGACCCACAAAGTCAAAGCATAACACACAGCTGCTGTATGAGATGGTGGGCCAAGTCCCTGGATAGGAAGTGCCATGAGACAAAAGTCACTGGGGATCCTAGAGAGGAGCAAGGACTGGAATAAACTTGAAGCAAAGTCTAAATGTGCATGATCCTAGGGTCCAGGGCAGGGCACAGCTGGGTGGTTCAGGGAGATTAAATTGGAGGATAGCAGAAAACAAGCTTGGGAGATGGGTTAAAGTGAGCTAGGGGAGGGCCTGAAGGTCTAGCAATGGCAGACTTTATCCTGAAGATGATGTGGTACCAATAATAGCTCTGAAGATAAAGAGGCATGAGATACTAAATAAGTCAGGCCGAGGGATGGTTTCTCAGGGCCTGAAGAATGACCTGGGCCAACTGGAGTCAGAAGGCTAGAGGGAAGTAGCAGGGACAATGGGAAGAGATGGAAGGGAGACCCTTACAGGAATAAAATATATGGACTTGAATTCCTGGTTATGAAGAAGACAGAAGAATGAGGACGGCAGTCTGTGTGTCCAACAGAAGGGACTCTCATTATTCCCAGGAGAAGGGGCTTTCCTCTGCAGTCTTTGCACACAGGGTGTTCAGCCCTGCTCATCCTCTGGGGAAATGTGCAGCTGCTGCCACAGCCTTGACGGAGAAGGACAGGGATGGATGACAGCGGTGATTATGCAGCGATGCATAACAATCGAATCGCTCTGAGTTACACCTCTTGTGTCAATATGCAGAACTGGTTCGACTGAATTCAGTGAAAAGAACACCTGAATTCTGGAAGACAACACGTTTTTTGATGTGTCAGCGTGACACTGAGGACCCTGCTTAAATGCTTCTACTTTAAAAAAAAATAAGAATAAAAAAATAAAAATAAAAGAAACAAAAAAATACCAGACAAATCAGGGTAGTCAACTGGGAAAGTGTGAGGCTAGTGAGGCCAGATCACTCTGGCTATTCTGATGCGGGTCCTGGTCCATTGGTTCCCCACAGGCTTCCTCCAAGTGTGTCACCTCCATAAGTGTGTGTCCAGGGCCTCTAAATGCCTGAGTTTGTGCTGGTGGGGGGACTCCAAAATGGATGCAATGTGATTCCAGCCTCAGAGTGCAGATTAGCGGTGGGATGGGGGTGAGGGGGTGGGGGTGTGGTGGTGGGGGGCGGTGAGCAAGCGTGGGCTTGAAGGGCAGGAAGTCCTAGTGTCAAATCCAGGCTTGCCGCTCCCTGATTGAACTAATTTAATCTTGTTGACTTTCCATTCCTTATCTGTAGAATGGGGTGATCGTACCTTAAGTGGCTGTGATGATGACAAGAGGTATTTATGTAAAGTGTTTAGCACAGTGATCAGCACTAAGTGTCCAATGAGCAATGCTGGTGTGTCACTCAGCCTGGGAAATATAGTTACCGAGGGATGCACATGGCGCTGCAGAAAAGCAGAGAGGAGTCATTTAGCCCACCTTTAAGGAGTTCAAGGACAGCTGCCTGGAGAAGAGACACCTCTGTGGAGGGTTGGTGGTGGACAAGGAGGAGTGGGAAGGGAGAGGGGAGAGGAATTCCAGGCAGAGCACCAACAGTATCTCCAAAAAAGGAGGCTGCTATTGTAGGCTTAGGTCAGCGTATGTGGCCAGCCCAGGACCTGTCCACAACATACCTTGCTGAGAGTGAGTCTGACTTTCACCCTGATTCCAGGATCCACAGAGCCCTAGCCTGTGACCCCTGTTTGTGTTCTGCATGGCAAGCAGCTCTATGCTGGACCCCATTCTCCCCCAAACAAATTAGCCTGTGTCTGCCTTCCTTACTCATGCTCAGTCACCTTGACTCCTGGGGACAAAGAGATGCATGTGGGAATTGTCTTAGGGAAGGTCCCCCATTTGCTTGACGTAGGTTTAAAAACCGGAAACAAAGCAATTAGTAAAATGTCCTGGTGCTCACAGGGCCTGGCTTTCGAAGGCCCTGAAAGCGTTTTTCTTCTTTCATGTGGTACTATTGATGCCCTGTAGATGTTTTTTTTGGGGGCCTCATTATTAGACCCAAGTTGAAGATAGAACAATTAAATATGGACAGTCAGACTGTTATTCTAGTTGCCTTTGGAAGTAGAATTCACTGCCTTTTGTGCTTTCCCACTTTCTCCTAATGGTCCCTTTTCCCCCCTTTCACCTTGGAGGGAACAGCCCGGTAAGGTGGAGGGAGCTCCTCTCTGGGCTGGCTTCTGCAGGGACCATGGCACCCCCCCTGGATGAAAGGCTCAGTGGAACTCTAAGTCATTATCGTGATCAAGGACGAAGGGAACCGTTGCAGCGTGTAAATGCAGATGCTCTCTTGGTTTCTGTGATAGATGTGTTCCCAGTGCCAATGCAGCAGTGTGTTGAATTCTTTTTAAAATCTGAAAGACCTGCAGGCTCTTCTCTCCTTTTCTTAAATCCATTTCCCCGTTGAGATGAAAAATGTAATACTTTTCAGCTTACTTTAGACTTTCTTCAAAAGTATTTCTGGAAAAGGATCCTTCATGTGGAGCATATGAAAACTGTCAGAGGATGGGAGAGAGCGAGGTTTTAAAAACACACTAATGGACAGCCATTATGCCGTGGGGAGTTCCCCCAGAGAGCAGAAAAATACAGGCTGGGAGAGGCAGGTGGAAGGCTTGGTGTGGGGGGTGGTATGGACCACAGAACCTATGGATTAAGAGAGAAGCAAGGTTGAGATAAAAAAAAAAAATCTGAGCCTATAATGAGATGGGAAAATAAAATGGCCAAGATAAAGACTGTTGAGCTTTGCCTCTCAGAATGCTTGAAAACATCATTTTTGGAGTCTGACAGATGGAGTTCAAAGGTGGACGTTTCCACTTGCTAGCTGCAATGTTGGACAAGTTAATTTTTTTGGTGTGACTCAGTTTCCTCACCTATGAAATGGCCATAAGTATTCTCTCCTCACAGGGTTGTGTTTATGAAATGAGACAATGTACGTAGAGTGTCCACCTGATTCTTTGGTGTACAGTGAGTGTTCAATAAATGCTAGCTCTCTTTTTTTTTTGCCACTGACGTGAGGAGACAGACAGCAGCATCCTTGACTACTTTTGAGGTCATGGCCAGTCTCATTTCCCAATCGAGTGCGCACGTGCATGTGTGTTGTCACACACCCTTGCAGCTGTCTCTGGATGGCTGTGGATTAGCCCATTCAGTCCCATCACGGAGACTTCCTTGCACACATCCGGGTTCCTCTGTGAAGGGTTTGCCATGGCCTCGAGGTTGAGTGCACGTGTATGCAAACGGTTGTGTTCCACAGCTACATGGGATCCAAGAAGGAGGTCTTGTGACTCATTTTCATCTCATCATTAGTCACTGTGCCCCTGTGCCAGGCCTGGGAGGCAGTGAGCTGGAGGTTTGCACTATGAGCACATCTGAATCATGGGGAGAGTATGAAGGAAAATGAGCAGTTTAAAAATACCCCATAGGAAAGAAATGGTAAGCAACATGATTTCTTTTGAACTTCCCCCATTCCACCTCTAGAAAAGGTGTCGTAAACCTTTGCAGGAGTGACTAAGAGCCGGGACAAAGGCAGGTCTGTTACAAACATCCTCGTAACTCCAGGAGCAAATCTCGTTTTTCCCCTCCTAAATAACTCCAGAACATTACATGGCATTAACAAGTTTCCCAGGACAGGAACTTCTAGTTTATTACTTGCTCACATTGTCATCAGAAATTAATTTTGTCCCTGAAAGACAAATTGGCTGGTAGCTTATGAAGTTAAATGGAAAGAACAAGTGAGCATCTGTTTCTTCTGCATTTTGTCTCCTTGGTGTCTTACATATAAATGAATCAGAGTGTTCAAACTTAAATTAAGATCTTTGGCTAGATAAACAGTTAAAACTGGTTCCCATAGCTACCTCTCACACATAGCTGTGATTGCATTATAATCCCCTAGTAATCAGCTCTAAATGAAAGAAAGATGATAAGGGTGCTCTTTTCAGTTTTCAGTACTGATTTTTATTAGCTCTCAATCAGTCCGGGACTGCTCTGTCTTTCATCACATTGTGGTAGTGTTTGTAGAATCATTAGAGTAATAAAGTGTAAATCTTACTGAGGTGCATTTTTCTTGAGGTGTTTTATATAACGAAAACTCTGAAGATTACACTGGCTGGTACAAGAAAGATTTGTTTCTGCGACGAAAGTAAGAATGTAATGTATGCTATATTCATTTAATATTTACCAGAGTCAAAGCCTAATGAATTATCCAGCTTAGGTAAAGCAACCGCCACAAAAAAAAAAAAAAAAAAACCCTCTTGGACTTGAACTGCCAAGTAGTGCCATAATATAGATTTGCATGTATTTAGTCATTTCCTAATTTGGCTTGTTATCCTTCTCCAACACTCTTTCAGTGGAAAGCCCTCACTTCTACAAAAGCATTACCCACAAAACCGCAAGCTTTGCTATTCCCAATGTGATTTCTTTAGCAAACTGGTGTAATCCAATAAAACATCATGTCACACCAACATTGAAGTATTTATTGTGGAATAAATTTCCGCTTAAACAAGTGAACTTGCCCCCTTCCTTCTCATATATTATGGTGACCAGTCCTCTCAGCTTCATTTGGGCTGGAGATGGTTCAGTGGGGAAAAGTGCCAACCAGACATAATGGCTCTCTGATGTCTCTGCATTTGTTCTGGATTTTTCTAGGTCCATCAAAGGGATGGTAGTATAGAAAGGAACTTGCGCTGACTTTTCCCAAGTGTTGTAGGATTTTTCACAGATTTTGCAGGTGTGCTGCACGTTTGCAATTAACAGAATGCTTAATCCTGACGTGTCTTTCCTTTCCCATAGGCTTTATTGTAGCTGGAATATGTGACAATGCATCATACCTATAAAAATGCCTTCTTGTTTTAAATGTTGGATTTTATGCTTATATTAGGCCGAAAGTGTCCCTATATTTTAGTGACAGACATTTATACTCATCCACAGGGTAAGAAACAATATAACATAGCAGTATATAGTCTCTGTAAGAGTTTATAGAAACATAGTGGTTTTGTATTTACTTTTGTTACAAATTTTTAAAGAAAGTTTTTTTCCCCTGAGATAATTATTACAGTTTTTGTGCCCACATGGTGATAATGTGCATCTTTGCAGAATATAGGATTCAGGTAGCCAGTTGGTGAGGAGGGTGACATTAAGAAGGTGTTTCCCAGGTGTCTTTTGGGGTTATAGCATTCTATGTAAAAATACGAGAAGGATTTGACCTGCAGATAGAATTATTAGAGAGTCAGAAGAAGAAATCACTTGATTAGAGTGGGTCCGGATGATTGGGAGATCTTTCTTTTTCTTTTATTTTTAACCCTTATATGGTCCTGAGAGAAACCTCACATGGTATTTACTGCTTATATTTGAAAACATAAAAGCCTGAATTCAAGCATTGGTTCTCTTTTCTTTTTTAAAGGAAAGCAAATAAAATATTTTGCTGATGATGGCGCTTTTTGTATGTGTTTGCATGTTGGTACTTAAATGCAATATGTCTGGGAGATGTTGCTATTTCACACTACACGCACAAGAAAGAGTAAATTGTAGGTCCTGATTATCAACAGATAACAAGACATACTGTATATAAATAAATGCTCAGCATCAAAACCCATTATTGGATTAGCTATATAATCATGTCTCAGGCTGTAAGTCTGTGCTGACAAATGAACACTTTTCATTTGGCTCAAGGTCCTCATCAGCAACGGAACTAATTTTACATTCTCACCCATTAAGTGAATAAGATGTGGAAAAAGCTGTCTGCTTTTTGAAGTGTAAATTTGCTGCTACAGGCTGTGCAGACCAAAGCGCTTTTGAAGCAGGCAAATGAGATCATCTCTAGGGACAGGCGAACCTCACAAAGTTTAGGTCATTTCTGTTGGAGGGGTGAAGTGTGTGCATGTGTGTTCACCAGTGTGCATGTGACTGGGGTGCCCACATTCCTTGGGCTACGTGAGTGTTCTTGGACATAGATGATGAACACTTTGCATAAACCCAGGACAGAGTTGGGAATGCTGTCTCCATCTTCTCTGGAAACCAAGACCCATGGAATCTGTAGAGAGCCTTAGCAAGAGCAGCCAGGGATCAGCAGGTTTGACTGGCAGGATGTTCAGGGCAACTCTTGAGAAGGAGCAACAAAGACCCTGGACCTCAACTCTTACATCCTGTATGTCAATGGCTCCTATTTATCTCTCTAGCACAGATCTCTCCTCTGAGCTCCAGATTCCTCTAGACTCTGGTTCACAATATCTCAAACTGTTAACCCAAATAAAGCCATGGGGTTGTACCCTAAATCATGTATCTATCTCCCAGCTTTTTTCTCTCTCATGAAGTGCATCATTGTGTTCCTCCTTGCTAAAGTCAGAAACTCACAAGTTGTCCTTGCTTTACCTCTTCTTTCCTGCACCAGTGAAATATAATAGCCGGTGGTCATGCCGGTTTTATTAAAAAAAAAAAAAAGTTTACCTTTGGGTACCTGGCCCAGGCAAGCGCATCTTCCACTTTCACAACCATGACACCAGACTCCCAAGTTGCCTCACCTCCACTCTAACTACTCCTTCTTCCCATTCATACTTAGCCACTAAAAATGGGTGTGTTATAGGTTGAATTGGGTTCATGCCAATCCTCACCACCAGTACTTCAGATGGTGGGCATATTTGGCAATCAGGTCTTTGCAGATGTAATTAGACCAGAGTAGAATGGATCTCATCCAATATGACTGTTGCCCTGGGAAAAAAAGTACCACAAGGAGATAAAGAGACACTAACAGAGGGAGGATGATGTGAAGACACAGAACACCACCCATGACAAATGCCAGAGATTTCCAGCAAACTCTCAGGAGCTGGGAGAGAGGCCTGACACTACTTTCCTCATAGTTCTCAGAAGGAGCCAACCCTACCAACACCTTAATCTTGAATTTCTGGCCCCCAGGACTATGAGACAGCCAGTTTCTGTCCTTTTACCATAGGTCTGTGGTATTGTGTTATGGTAGCCCTATCAGACTAATACAGTGTGACATCGTGTCCCTCTACTACTTACATCCCTGTTTAGATTCAAATTCAAATTCTTTACCAGGACTCTCAAAGCTCTTCGTGATCCGGTTCCAGCCAGCTTCTTTAGTTTCATCCTCTGCTGCTGCTTCCCTCAATGTCCTCAGTCCCAATGGCTACCTTACTGTCCTTTAGTGATGTCAAACTCTTCCCCTTTCATGCTTCACATATGCTGCACCCTGCACCTGGAATGCTTGTCTCCTTTGCTCTCTTCGCATGACCAGCAAACCCCTTATCCTTCAGGGTCTTAACTCCAGGTCACTCTTTCCCATCCCCGCGGTTGCTCTCTGCTTGGCCCCATTTTTCTTTTGTGAATGCTTATTGCAATATGTATGGGTTCTGGTCTGTGAGGTCCAGAAGATCATGTCATTCCCTATCAACAGATCTTCAGTGCATCACAGAGTGCTGGGCATACAATAGGTGCTCAGCCTATCGCACACTGAATGCAAAATAAACACTTGTTCAGTGGATGAATGAATGGAAGGTATTGAGAGAGGCAGTTTTCCTCAAGTCTTGGGGTCGGCAAAATGTGTTTCACATAAAGCTTTATCCTTTTGTTTTCTGTTCGAAAAAGATGATTCTTACATAGGAAATTCATTGGCTTTTTTGTAGGTTGGAAATGTCTAGATCTCTTCATATCCTCAAGATTATCTGCCTAGAATTAGAGGACCAGATCAAGGATTTAGGTTGGAGGGATACCACAGGAAGAATGAACAGTGGGTCAGGCCTTTTTCGATTAATTGCACAAAGATGTTTATGAATCCTCTCCCAGAAAGGACAAGGCCTCTTGGCAGGCCAAAGAGTACAGTGTGCTGTATAGAAATACTCTGTGATCTCAGCTTTTGCCAAGTTGAAAAATAGGAAGTTGTGTGGGTGAGTGTGGGGGAGACTTCTAGCTGTCCACCCAAATCTGTTCTTCTTTCTTCCTAGGCACACAATTAAGTTACATTTCCCAGCCTTCCTTGCAGTTAGGTATGGTCACATGACTGAGTGCTCTCCTGTGGCATGTGGACAGAAGTGATGGAGCCGTTTTCAGGCCTAGCCCACTGAAAACCTCCCTCATGTGTGTCCATGATCTTCCACTCCAGTGGCAGATCAGTGTTCAGGGGGATGTCAGAGTTCAGGGTGACCCTAGAATGATGGTTGAAATGGAAAACCACTGTTAGCCTGAGTCTCTGATTTCTACATGAATACTCTCCCAACAGGACTAAACTGACCAGGTAATCCTGGTGGGCACATGGTATTTATCCCCTGACATTTCATGGTCTATGTGTAGCTTCAGGTGAGCCAGCTCTAAAGAAGCCTTTGAGAATTTGACATTCATGGAGGGGTGAGACTAACAAACCCTGAGGTACTGATAATGTCAGTTGAGGGAAGATGATGAGTTGAGGAGGGAGGGGATGGACTCCAACAGTCCTCTCTTCTCTCCCAGGAGCCACACAGGAAAGATCTGGAAAGAAACAAGGTAACAACTCATTCTTCTACCATGGTGTGAGATGAGGGGGATCAAGGAAAAGACGACATCTTCAAGATGTCTCCCCCTCTTCTGTGGCATTTCCCTGGACGCTGACCCACTTCAGATTGGTTCTGTGTCCTCACTGGCCAGGGCCACTCTTGAGGACATTACAAGGACTTTGAAACCAACAGTAGGAAGACAAACATTTGTGAGGTGAGCACTCAAGGCCAGGAAAGGGAGGAGAAAGGTAAGCAAGCTCTGCCTGCAATCAGAGTGTTAGCAGTCTTCTCAACGGCTTTATCTGGGAGGACAGCAGTGACTAGGCCCTACAGATCTTTGGGTGTTCTACCTCCACCCAGTGACCGGTAATTCTTATGTTTAATGAATGTTTTAGAAACAAATAAATACTTTATCTCCTTGAATGTCACACAAACCTTGTGAGGAGAGAGAACTTGATTGCAGTCAATGTTTCCCTAATGGGGTCATAACAACTCCTGTTTCATTTTCCTCCTTTGGGAACGTGGAAGACTACACTTTCAGTCAGGAGGGGCTACGGTTCTGGCCAAAGGGATTTGAATGAAAGTGACACAATGGGACAGGGTTCTGGGCTTCTCTGAGTTCTCTGAGGCTTCACACTGACAAAGTGGAGGCTCTGTTAGTCTGACTCTAAGCGAATTTGTGGAGGACAGAGCCCTGCACTGTCCTGCTCACTGGAATGTGAGCAAGTTTTTGTTGGTTTAAGCCAAATGTGCGTTATTCTCCAGCATTACCTAGTCTGTGGGGACTAACCCACTTCTCCTGCCTCATTTTGTATGAAGCAGAACCTCACATTGTGCCAGCTCTTCTGTGGATGGCCATTTGCTTCAGGGGAGGCCAGGCCTCTCCCATCCTCAGGGGTGACATGTGGGTGGAGTAAGTGGATCATGGTAATCTCAATCCTCTTGGCCAGCGATGACTTTCAGAGGTAGGTACATTAGCCAGGTCTGGCCAGTATGATGTCTGGGGAATTAGGCTGGGGGAATCTTGGGGGAAAATTTTCCTCATGTCTAGGCTGGGAGACAAGAATGCTCCCTTTTTATGCCCAGGGGCATTAATTAGGGAGGACATGAGGCTTGGAGCTGTTACAACCATCTTGTGGCCACAAGGGGAGATGCCAACATGCTGAAGATGGTAGACTAGAAAGAAGAGGAATCCTCTTTGGGCTGTTTTAGTTGGGCATCTGTTCCTTGTACCCAACAGCATCTGAACAGATGATTTCCACTTTATCAAAGACGAAAATGAAGTTCAAAGAATATAAATTACTTGCTCAGTCTCTTGGCTTGTAAGCAGAAGTCAGGTCTTCTAAACTTTGGTTCTTTTTCTCTTTACACTGCTCTGGGCACAGTAGATAGATTTTTCTGTCTTCTCCAAACAATGAGTTGGGAGTGACTGCTTAGGGTGTTGTGTTGGGAAGTGTTTTAAGACCACATCCAACATGAAAAAGGGTTTTGGTTGATTAACAATTTCATGGGCAAAAAATAAGAAAACAGTGAACTTTTATTTTCCCCATCACGGTAATATGCTAGGTTACTTCTGGATGAAGAATTCTGGGTCTGGGTTTTTTTAATTTTTTTAGTTATCTATGCTTAGTAATGAATTACCCCAAAATTTAACAGCTTAAAAAACAACCCCAAAACACCAAGCATTTACCATCCTACGGTTTCTGTGGGACATGGGAATATGCATGTGGATTAGCTGAGTGCTTCTGTCTCAAAATCTCTCATGTGGTTGCAATCAAAGCTGTTGTGTGGGGCTGCAATCTAATCTGTAGTTGACACTCACTCGCATGGTGTGCTGAAGGATCCGCCTCCAAGCCACTCGTGGTTATTGGTAGGATTCGGTCCCTTGTGGGCTATAGCACTGGGACCTCAGTTTTCTTCTGCTTGTTCTTCAGGTTCTTGTCACCTGGACCCCACCACAGGGCAGCACATCACAGGGCAGCTGGCTTTACTTATAGCAGGGGAGAAGCCAGAGGGGATATTCAGGAAAGACTCAGTGCTTCCAAAATTCAATCTTGGAAGGGACAGCCCATGTTTATGCAGCATTTTGTCCACTAGAAGTGCATCAGTAAGTTCAGCCCACACTCAAGGGGAACGGGTCACACAGAGGCATGATCTCAGGAGGTGGGGATCTGGAGGCAGCCATTTTGGAAGCTGTCTCCCTACCACAAGGACAAATAAAAAAAAAAAAAGACAAGAAATTCTTTTTCTGTTACCACTTCTGTAATTGTTGTGGCTAACTATTTTGTGATCTCTGTTCTCCAAGCTGTTTGCTTTGTGTGTTTGAGCACTATCCTAAGGGCCTGTCTTATGTCCCCTTTCTACAACATGGAATTAAGCATGTAATACTAATACTACTGTTAATTATAATTAGCGATTTTAATTAATAATAATCAATGATATTTGAAAATAGTCCCAGAGTGCAGGGAATGCTACCAATAATGGCTTTTCTCTTCTCACTTCTTCCCCAAATTCTGGTCCTCGCATGTGCCTCTTTTGAAACTGAACAGAATCTGTGCCCTCTGACCCTGTGCTCTCCTCCTGTGCAGGATGTGAACCAAGGCTGGGCTTAGCTCTGCTCTACCTATGAGAATTTGCCTGTTGAGGGAGGGTGCCAGGAAGGGAAGGAGAAACCATCCATTAGGGCAAGGCCCATTCTGACTGGTTGGTGCTTCCGTAGGCACCAGCTGCACAGTCTTAGGAAGGAAAGAAGTCTTTCTAGGACTCAGGATAAGGCATGGAATAAAATAGAAGGGGTTAATGTTAATTAAAGGAGCCGAACAGTTGTGGGACTTTTACTAGTCTTTCAGGGTGGATGAGATGAGGGGAAGAAAACTGGACTTTTAATAAAGGGAGGCAGATTAAATTAATCATGACAGGAAAATGAGCAAGAAATGCTTTCACATTGTTATTTAATAAGAAAAATGTGTAATTAACTGATAAAAATAGTTTTTGCAAGAAGCAGGCAGTTAAATAGTTTATAAAGCTAGCCAGGCCCAATCCTCAGCGTCCCTGAGTGTTAGCAATCAGAATGCTTTTTATATGGTGTCTTTCTTTGGAAACGCACAAACCATCTCACCACAGACATTACCTCATTTGCTTCACAGCCTAATGAATGCTTTAGGCTGAGAAATGGTGGAGGAAGCAAGTGAGTCTGAAGAGTCGAGGAAACTGAGGCACAGGGAGAGACCACGTGGACTACTCAGCAAGTTCCTAGGAGCAGTACTTAGGCTTCTCTTTCCTAACCTCCTGCCCCTTCATCATGTTTTATGCATTAGCTGATGAATTTAAATGAAACAATTGCTCATCTCTTCCATAAGCTGCATTGAGGAACCTGGTCTGTGTATTCTGGCCGATATAATACTAGTCTTCCGAATGGGAGGTGGGGGTGGGAAGAGATCCTGGCATTTGCCATCTGGTAAGCCTGTCTTTAATCCTCAGTAAAGTAATGGAATGGAGATGAAGAAAAAATGTGTAAGAATCAAGAGCATAATGCCACCATGAGCAAGCAGCTGTCTGGATTTTTAAAGAGCAAATTCCATGAGACAAATTTAATTGCATTTTTTAATAGAATTAAAAAAAAAAAAACACTTCCACAACATTAGTGGGCGAAGGCAATGAAATGGATGCATCCAGAAATCTCACTTGAAAGATGAATTCAACCGAGCTGGTTCTGAGCTCAGTCTCCTGGATGGAAACCTGGCTGGAAGGCCACGGGAGCAGCCGGTGGGCGGCAGTGGACAGGCTGAGAGAGGGTGGCCAGTAGCATGCTTCTGGCAGGCTTTGAGATGGGCTGGTATCTACAGAGCATCATTATTAATGACTTGCAGGAGGTGATGAGCAGAACATTAATTAAATGTGCACATGTGGCCAAATGGGAAATTGGCCGCAGAAACACCAGAGGCAGGCACATCATATCCAGGTACTTGTTTTCCAGCTTCTGTGATTTGGCCTGCAAGAAGTGGCTTGACTTTGCTTCTCCTGATCTCTCCCTGCTGTCTTGGGGTTGAACCAGATTTTTGCATGGTGCCACTGTGGGGGGAGGGTGCGGGGGCGTGGCAGGGGAGGGCCCTTTAGAGCAGGCTTACATATCCCCTTGCCAAAAACCAGGGTGTGTACAAGTTGCATCTCTTGCCTGATGTATTGAAACAGGAAGCCTGCAAAAATTAATACTGATATTAGCAGAGAAATGAAGCAGCTGTGAAGTTGGTTCACAAACATCTTGCCCCATTTTGTGGCATGTTTACAACCAGCAAAGAGGAGAACAAGCAGGAGATGTAGGCGTGGGGAGGCATTTCCTCTAAATCATCTTCAGGGAAGCCCTCTGGTCCCCTTCAACCTTTCTGAGAGAAGGTTGGGTTCTTTGGCTTCTGAATACATTCAGGCATTTGGAAATTAAGTTGCTTGCCCAGATCCTAAAGAAAATTATGTGGATCAGTGAAGACCAAGCATTACATAGTTTTCACATTCAATCAACATTTTATTCTTTTCTTAAAAGATCATTCCTAATAATTCCACTGGCTTGGCTGGTGGCTTTGTCACACTGGGTCTTGGCACTGTCCTTATTGGAACTAATATTTATTTGAAAATGACTCCGTTGCCAAGAAAGAAAGAATGGCTGCAGAAGAATGCAAGCTTCTTGTTCTGCAATATCAAGTACTATGTGTTCTGAGATGGTAGATTATCTTTTGTGTTTTATTTAATTTGAGAACCATTAGCCAAAAACTCTGTGTAGACAAGGAGAGCTTTGTAATGGTGAAGGTGACACTGATTAACCCTATGGCATTTTAAAACTGTACCATGGCTGGTAAGGTGGCCATGCAAGTGTTTGGGAAAGGGATCACCCCCCACCACAGGCACACACCACACACACACACAGACACACACAGACACACACACACACATACACTCTCCATTACACATACAATAATAATGTGATCTCTAGTGTGTGCTAATGGCTATCAGGTATTAAATAATATCATTCATTCAAAGTGATATATTATTATCATCCTTATTTTACAAGTAAAAAAAAATTGATCAAGATCAAAACAAAAACTTGCAGAATGCAGAGAAAACTTTAGAGAGCAAAGCCTCTGCCCAGTTGCAATCTTGCTGCTCGGGCATCATAACTATCATCCAAGCTTGATCCAAGTTTATTTGGGTAGGGGATATGATACCCAGAATACTGGATCTAGAAACCAAGTTAAGCACTGAAATGCTTTTCTTTAATTATTTGTTTAATATTTTCTTCAGAACAGAGGCTGAGGTTTAGGTCAGCGAGGGGCAGAGATTAAGAGCCCTCCGTGGGGCAGCACCATGAACATTTTCTTCTCACACTAGCAATTCAGCTTTGACTCTAGACTTGCATAATTCACTCAGGAAAGCAAAATTCCTGACTTTACTGGGCCCACCCTCCTGAGAAGGCACTTCAGTGACCCTCTGCTGTTATGTAAGCAGGAGACTCACTCCCCATTTCTGTCAGATAGATTGAGTCTCTTGTTCCAATGGTACCTAGCATGGTACCTTAGAAGACTTCTGATGCATTCAATTTTCTGCATATGATTCCATTTCCTGTGATTTTTCTTTTAAAGAACAAGTGTTATTTTAGCACCCTTTATAGACTGATGCCCTGAGTTGCTACCCTGCTGGTCCTTTGAGAGGCATCCTCTTAACCCACTGACTGGGGTGGCAGGAAGTAGGGATTCTACGATTAAAATGACTGTACAAACAACTTCAAATCAGGGCAAAGAATCTCTCAATGGTGTCAGGCATGGGGTGCATGCCTGTAGTTCCAGTTACTAGGAGACTGAGGCAGGAGGATTGCAAGTTCAAGGCCAACTTCAGCAACTTAGCAAGACCCCGTCTCAAAATAAAAAGGGTTGAGGACATAGCTCAATGGTAGAACATGCCCAGGTTCAATCTGCACTGGTGACAAAGATGTACCTTTAGCCTAAAATCTATAATTGGGTGTTTTAGGTACTATGCCATGGGCAAAAAGAATTTTTTTTCTTGAGTTCCTTTATAGAGTGTATTTTGTAACAATTATAGTTTGCAATGGTATCTCTATCCTACATGTCTTCTAAAATGTGACTTTGTCTTGTGCCAAAAAAATCTTAATTTTTCTCCTATAAACCTGGGTTGACCCCATGACTTGCTTATAGTCAACTGGACATGGTGGAAGTCATACCATGTGACCTCTAATATTATGTTAGAGAAGGTCATGAAGCTTCCCAGAGGTTCTCTTGGGATACTTGTTCTGAGGGGAATCAATGTCATGTAAGTTGTGTCAACTTCTCTGAGTCTACCATACAGCAGAGGTCAGGTGCTCTGGTCAGCAGAACCAACGGAGCCCATAATTCTAGTCAGCCTCAACAAGGTACCAGACATGTCAGTCAAGCCCTCTTGATGCTAAGTACCCATAAGTCAGCAAAGTACCACCTCATAGCCTCAGTTGACTTCACAAGGAGCAGACGAATCACCCAGCTCAGCCCTGCCTAAATTCTTGACTTTCATAATTCATGAAATGCAAATAAAATGGCAGTTGTTTTAAGTCAGTAAATTCTAGGGTAGTTTAGACTAGAGACTGGAAACATTTCCCACTTCTCACATTTAATCCCATTCTACTTTTGCATCATTTAAAAGATCATAATGAAAATAAAAGACACTTTTTCCTATATTAGGAAATAAACTGATGATTATCACATCACCATTACCCCCTTATTAACATGCCCCTCAGTAGGAAATAGAATTCATCTCAGTATGATTTCCCGTCTTCCTTTCTGGTCAGTGGATGATTAGCTAGATGAGGAAACCAATGTTTCTGCATGGGCTATGATGACATATAACAAAAATTCCATTTGCCCTATAGGTTGGTCTATATAGACTAATCAGATTGAAAACATATTATAGGAGGGAAAAACTCCAAAACCTTGCTTAGGGTCATTCAGATGAATTGCTAGAGAACTGTTGGATTATTTTCTGAATTTAGGACTGTTTTACCAACCCCCTGAAAGAGTTGGAAATAAGATTGGCAATTCTGAGGGTGGCCATGTGAAAGTGTCTTTCTGAATATGGGGCCTTCTAGTAGACATGTATTTGGGAATGGATTGATATGAGTTTCTCCAATTAGAACATCAGTAGGTGATGATAGTCCTTCTGTGACTGAGAAGGCCTTTTTACGTTCTCTTTGTGCATGAAGGTTGCTTTCTCTGGAAGCTTTGGGATCTAGCATTGCCCAGGGAGGCTCTCAGAGAAGGTCCCAGTTGCTTTTCACCACAGTCTCTCCCTTTCTAGTTCTCTGGGTTCCATGACTAAGCTCTTCTTTTTCCTTTTTTTTCATACCCATCCTCTCCTTCTATTTCATCCCCTGAATTTTCTTTCTGTCCTTGGCTCCTCTTGCATTGTCTCAGTGGGGGAGACAACAGGAAAGGGAGTGGGTGTGTGGTCATGTCCAGCAGGTGCTCTACTGGGAACCTCACAGACATGGGTGGGTTTCACCCCAGAGTAACCTTTGAGCTAAATGAGATTATTCTTGTTTTTCTGATGAGGAAACTGAGGCCCAGAGAGGGGGAGTACAGTGCTGAATTTCCCCCACCAGGTGAGTGTTTCTAGCACTGCCTATTCAAGAAACCATGGTCTCTCCATTGATTCAATCAAATGCCTAGCAAATCAGAGTGTTTTTTCATGGCTAGAATTTTGTCATTTCAGCAAATTCATTGGTGTCTGTATAAAGTTCAGAGTTAAAGAATCAATAAGTTTTCAGTTTTTTTTCCCTTAAATAGATGGAAACTTGAACCTAATGGTGTCTTGAAGCCAAGCTTCTGGTGAACATTTCAGGCAAATCTACAAATGACTTTTTTAACAAGTTTTATTTCCATTTGAGAGAGCTACATGTTACACTTACAATATGGGAGCTTAAAGAAAGAGTATCTATCATATGCTTAAAAATGTATAGTACAGAAATGTCAGTGCCTGGCATATGGTAAGTACCCAGTAAATATTTGGTGAATAAACACATGATTTTTATTAAATTTCTACTTTTGTATTTTTGGGAGCTTACCCAATGCTTTTAGTTTCTACTGAATTTTGTGAATGCCCCTCCCACTTTGTGAATGTGCATATGAGTATGTCCGTGTGTGTGTGTGTGTGTGTGTGTGTGTGTGTGTATGCGTCAGGGGATGGGCACGTAGAGGGTGAGGGTGATTGTGGTGTCTGAAGAAACATGAAAGGTCATACCCCATGTGGGCAAATCGTGGCTTCTTGCTATACCTCAATTTGATCCTTTTCAAAGTAAAAGTTGAAGCCAGATGACCTTTCAGTCCCCTCCAATTTTGTCTATGTTCATCTTGATTCTTATATTGAGTCCCAGTTTATATTTTCATTAAATGTTGAATCTGGGAAACTAGTAGCAAGAATGCTGAGTACAATCATACAGAAGGGATTTTTTAATCCAAACATTATTTATCCAGCACTAATCAAAAATACAATGAAAGGATTTAAAAAAGTAAAAAGCAAACGGAGAAACTGCCAGACTATAAACCAAGCGCTTTCCTCTCTAACTCATTCTAACATCTGGGGGATTTACAGGTGTTAAAATTGCCCCTGAAAGGAGCCTTTTTATTTCTTGGGGTGATGGAAATATATTGATAATTACAAGAGGAAATGAGTTTTTTTAAAAAAAAATAAAACAATTAAAAGTGCTTAGTGTTTAAATGAAGGAGAATATAATTTTCCTTATTTTATCTATCATTAAAGTGATGTTACAAGCTGTTAGAAGAGTTTAGTCAATGCTGATTGCAAAGTATAATCCACACACATGTGGATACTCAGAGAAGATGGTGGGATAAGCTCAGTACCTGTGCACACAGATGTGCATGTGTGCATACGCATGCTCTCACACACCCCCCTCAGGGGCTTATTTCTTTAAAAATATGAAAACTCAAATGGTGACCAAGGAGTGAAAGAATGTGAAATCAGGAAAATATAGAGAAGGAAAGAATAACCGCTGCTTCCTGGTTACGGGCTATTCTTTACTTAGGGGACAACATAATAACATTTCCTATTTCTTTTTTCAGTATAAATGCATGAATATAATTAGAGAGCACCAATATTTGATATCTGAACACATATGAACATAGGTGGGATTATGGTCAGAGGTGATTTGGAGTTGCTTACATGGCTCCTGAGTGTGCCCTTTTTTTCCCAACTTTGTGTTCAGTGGTGTCACATCAGTAGTTTGAAATTAGCCAGAGTGGGAACATTGACACCTTGCAAATAAAACAAATGCTATAAATTAGTGTCTCCTCCATATCTGATTGCAATTTAACTAATAATCAGTAGTATATATTTATCAACACACCACTGATCACAGTTTAAAAACAAAAAATTTACCATAAAGTTAATAGGGCATATTGTATCTATTATGGTTTGAGATGATAATGAAATATAAATGATTCATATACATTCATTTATAGAACCGGCTGTCCTTTACTGAGCACCCATTATGTGTTGGACCCCCATTATCCCTTGTCTCTAGGCTTCATGAGAACCCTGTGAGATGCTTGTTATTATCTCTATTTGATAGGTGAAGAAATGGAGGCTCAAAAAATTGCCTGACATGCAGCTAGTTAACTGCTCAGTCAGGACTCAATCCAAGGCACTCCGTACCTGCCAGGAACACACGCAGCGCTGCTGAGGTCAGCTCAGGAGTTTGCAGGGAGGAAATGATGCTGAAGAAACCCAAAGTACTTCAAAGCCTCTAGGATCCCCGAATTCAGAGTCTGAGTTGCCACATTCCTTTCTACAGCAGATGGGGAAGTTGCTGGCATTCTGGGGACCCAGATCCCCAGCTGTGCTGGGAGTGAGCTCTGGTAAGTCTCTATGGAACTGAGAAATAGTTTCTGGGACATCCTAGGTCCAGTGAGGGATTTTCTTGCTGTCTTTTGCCCTGATGTCATTGTCATCGAGGCTTTCCTACAGGCCCTCAACCCTTGGTGTTTTCTCCTGAACACTGTTTCCTCCTATTTCCCTTATTTATTCAGCATCTGTGCAGCCCATGCCTTTTTCCCCTATATTTTAAAATTAGTGCATTATAGTTGTACACAATGGTGGGATTCCTTGTTACATATTCATACACACGTACATTATAACAATATGATTTGGCTAATATCATTCTCCATATTTCCCCCTTTACCTCCCTTTTCCCCTCCCCCTGGTCCCTTTCCTCTATTTTACTGATCTCTCCCTCCCACTTTTCTTTCCCCTTTTCCTCTCTAGTTTCCCCATATGAAATAAAATATAAAATTCTTAGCTTTCTGAGTTTGGCTTATTATGTTTAACATAATGTTCTAAAGTTCCATCCATTTTCCGGCAAATGACAAAATTTCATTCTTCTTTCTGACTGAAGAAAACTCTACTGTGCATATATACCACATTTTTTTAAATCCAGTCAACCATTGGGGACACCTAAGTTGGTTCCATAGTCTGGCTATTGTGAATTGTGCTACTATAAATGTGCCCGTGCCTGAATCTACCTGTTCGGTCCTTGCCGGTCTACCCTCCCTAGCACCTAACTTCATCTGTAATCCCAAAAGCATTTCTGGAGAATACAACCTCCATCCATTTTTATGAATCGTCCCAGGGCTTCCCAAGGTAACAGGACAGAGAAAAAATGTCGTTATTCTAATAATTGGCAACCAAGTATCTTTACAGGAGAATGTTCTTGGTTAAAATAGATGCCTTGAAAGGTGCTTGGGGTGGGAGGGCTGTCTGGAAGTGCAGGCAGGCTCTGGGGAAGGGCAGCCACAGAGCTGGAGCTGGGTCAGTGGAATCCAGAAGTTAGGTGAAGAAGAGCAGAAGTGGGAGGAAGGAAGAGATCTAAACCTGCCTGGGACATTTTGATAAAGATTATAAAACTTTGAAAGAGTTGAAGGACTTTTACATATTGATTGTGTAAAGTGAAGAAGGCATCAGAGGACACTGGAGGTATGGGATTGATAGTGTGGAATGGAGGCAACTAATCAAGAAGTTGGAGCCATAGGCCTTGAGGAGGTCCAGGAATTAGCAGAAATCTGCAGGAGATCTCTGGGCTTTGAAAGGTCACAGAGTGGGTGCGAGGCAGGCTCTGACCAATTGTCTTCATACCCATAAAGAGCTGGGGCCCCTGCTGGTGTCTGGGCTACCCTGCCTTCCAGTAGCTCATGGCTTCTCCGAACGAACCCAGCCTGTTCTGGTCTTGACTGGCACCTAACATTCTTCTCTCCCACCTTTTCTCCTTGGGTCATGTGTAGGCTTAGTACAGCCAGTTGGTAGTACAAGGACATTGAGATTCTGGGGACAAGAAAACTAGGCAAAATAGAACACCAAGAAGTGGAAGAGACACAGGGGTCAAGAAAAGAGAAGGAATCCTTGAAGAAAAAAAAATTTAATTTTTATAGACCTTCCTCTGCCAAAAGAAATAAAGCAAAACAAACATCCCAAGCTAAATGTGACATAAAATGGGAGCCCCCTACCCTTCAAAAATCCATCACCACAGCAAGAAAGCCCCACCTTCCAGGGTAAGCTCAAGTGGGAACAGTCAAGGAGAGCAAAGCCTGGGGAATGGGGTTGCACAGGGAACAAATGGTGACCTAAGGTGGAGGGTTGGGCCCAGACAACAGGCGGCCGCCATGGGGATCTTCTATGCCTTCCTCCGTTATTCACATGGACATGCCAGTGAGAACTGATGTCTTAAATTCTGTCCCCAAGTGTGAAGTCGAAAGTGGAAGCTCCATTTAAATGGGCCCTTGGGAGTGCTGTGAGAGATGGGGAAGATATGGGAATCCCATCCACAGCTGTCACCCCAAAGAACTTGAGGAAATCCCCTTTCAAGTCCTGGATGATGGATTTTAAACCAGATAGCTGGTTTTAAAAGTTGATGTTGTGTCTGGCTCATGAGTGAAACACCTCAAATTCTCCAGCTAGCCAATTGTGAACAGAAGAGCAATAGTTCCACTTTTTTTAATGACTTGCCTTTAGATCCCTGAAGCTGATTTCTAAACTCCAGAAAATTATTAAGCACTGCCAGACTGGGGCTGAGGTTGTGGCTCAGCGGTAGAGCGCTTGCCTAGCATGTGTGAACCATGATTCGATCCTCAGCACCACATAAAAATGAATAATAAAATAAAGGTATTGTGTCCAACTACAACTTAAAAAAAAAGGAAGTCTCAGACTGTGGGTGCAATAGCTTTTACTCCCCAAGATCACCTCAAATTCTAAGAAAACATTCCAACCTAGACCAAAGTGTGTGTGTGTGTGTGGGGGGGTGTCATTCAACTAAATTTCTCAGACTTTATATAAACAGAACACCATTTCTCACTTTTCTTTCATATAGTCATAGAAATTCAAACAGTGGTAATTCTCAAGTAGCAATTGTATAAACTTGCCTTCTGAGTGCAAGGATTGGAATTTAGGCAGCCTGCCCTGGAGATGGTGTTTATGATCAAATCCAAAAAGAGTGCTGTTCATCTGTCATGTCCCGGTTGACACCACACTGCCTGGCATCTGTTTGCCAAGTGTATACAGCAAAATCTAAATCAATGAAAACGCATCCCTTGTCTTTACCAGAGTGAGCCAGAAAGAAGCATATTTATACCGACCAAGAACACATTCTGGAGAAATTCAAAGAGATTTATTGGTTTGCCATTCACTAGTTGTAAAGTCAGGGTTGTGATAGTCTCTACCTCATAGGGCTGTTGGGAGAAACAGAAATGATCACTCTTAGAAAACTTGAGCCCAGAGCCTGGCACTCAGGAAGTATCCTGTATGCACTCAGGAAATGTTACGAGGACTTTTGTTAATGAACTGTGGGAAGTTTCCATGGCATGGAGATTGAAAAATGACGAGAACACAGTCCTTCCCTCAAGAATCTCACAGAGGAGGGGCAAGAGGAAGACAGGTCAACAGATAATTATGATGTCTAGCCCTTAGTAAACACGATGGATAATAAATGATAGGAGTATATATTTGGTATTACTTCAGGAGAGGCTTTAGCGCTCTAGAGTAGGGAACCAGAAAGGGCAAAAGGGCCATCTACGTGCATTAAGCCCGTGAATGTGAAAGACAGTTCCTACCAAGGCCAGTGTTGTCATTCTGCTGTCCACATAATGGATGGGGATTCATGAGCAATTGAATGGAGGCTCTGTCATTAGTATTGATTGTAGGGTTGGACTTCTTGATCAGGGCCAGTGGGCACAGTGTGGGTCGGTGGGCACGTTGACGTAAGGGTTATGACCTTTCCTGGGCTTCCCACATGTCTTTCCCCTGGCTCATCTGCTTGCACTAGGATCAAGCTGTTGGTAGAAGGCTTGGGAAAACAAGGATTGAATTCAGTTAGATCAGATCTAAGCCTGTTGTGGGTGGAGTCTCTTCTTTTTTTAGAACAAAACGTTTTCATTGCAAAGCTATGGAGACAGTTTAGTTAAGGACACCTAGGTGAAAATAAGATGCACGGAGGTTTAAGTAGTTCTTATTGCCTTGCTCTTTGTCCCTGAGCAAGTGCCTCACCCACTGTGATCTTTAGTTCCCTTGTCTACAAAACTGGAAAACTAAGGCCTACCTCATTATGAGTTTGGTGGTCCCTCTACTGCTCCTCCCACCCCGGTGGTACTGGTGGTTGAACCTAGGGATGATCTACCACTGAGCTACAACCAAGTCTCATTTTTTGAGACAGGGTCTTGCTAAGTGGCTTAGAGCCTCACTAACTTGCTGAGGCTAGCCTCAAACTTGTGATCCTCCAGCCTCAGCCTCCTTTTTGTAGATTACAGGCATGTGCCACCACATCCAGTTTGGTTTTAGTTCTTAATAACAGTTTTAATGATACATGACATACATTCTGTAAAATAACTTTTTAAAGATGATTTTAGTGTTTTTAAATTATGTTTACAAAGCTGTGAAACCAACACTATTATCTAATTCTAGAATTCTTTAATTACCTCCAAAGGAAACCCCATTCCTTCCTTCTCCTAGGTCCTGGATTTGTCTATTCTATACATTTCACATAAATGAATCATACAGTATGTGATGGGCTTCTTTTTACTTAACATAATGTTTTCAAGATTCAACCATTTTGTACCATGTATCAGTCATTTGTAGCACATAATCCTTTTTTATTGCTAAATAATATTCCATTGTATGATTGTACCATATTTTGTTTATCTATTCATCAGTTGATGCACATTTGGGCTGTTTCCACTCTTTTGGCAATTACAAAAAACCTTGCTATGAACCTTCATGCACAAGCTTCAAGGCAGACATGTATCTTTATTTCCCTTATGTATAGGCCTAGGAGGAGTTATTAGATAGAATTACTGGATCTTAAGATAATTCCATGTTTGACTTTTTGAGGATTTGCCCAATTTTCAAAGCAGTTGCACCATTTATAATCCCACAAGCAATAAATAATCATTCCAATTTCCTTGCAGCTTCAGCACTTGTTATTTTCTGTCCTTTCGATTTTAGCCATCAGATTTTAGTTAGATCAGATCTAAGCCAGTTGTGGGTGGAGTCTCTTGAGGTGGTTTAACTGAAGGGCAAGGCTCTGCTCATGGAATCTGTGCAGCCCTCCACCATGTCACATCACTATTGCACTTTTCAAGTGTACTTGAGTTCAGATGATATGAAGTGATATCATATTGTCATTTTTGTTTGCATTTCTCTAATAGCTAATGATGTTGGACATCTTTTCATGCATTTATTTGCTATCTGTATATTTTCTTTGGAGAAAAAAAATCCATAAAAATTTTTTTGCTGATTTTCTTCCCAACAGTTCTGGGGATTTTGCAGATTTTGAATTAGATTATTTATATTTTTATTATTGTGTTGTAATAATTTTATATAATCTGCATACAATTCCCTTATCAGATTCATGATTTGCTGGTATATTTTTCTTTTCATTTTCATAATGATGTAAGGTTTGCAAATAGTAATATTGATAGCAGGAGCTAAGATTTTACTTAGTATTTTTTATGCACCTCACAGTTCATTTCAATCAACTCACTAAATTCTCACAACACCACTTCGAGATAGGTACTATTTTAGCCTCTTTAATTCATACAAATAAACTTGGACTTAGATAGATCAAGAAACTTATTTAAACCCATATTGATAACAATCCACAAAACAGATATTTGATTACAAACAGTCCTTGATAATGATAAGAATGAGTCTCAGAAATATAAGAGAGAGGCTTGTCAGCATAAGATAAACATAGGACAAGGTATCCATTGGCTAACATGGTGAGAAGCAGTAGACCTGTATTGCTTGGGTTTGAATCCTGGCTTAGACACTTAAAAGCTGCAAGACCCTGGATGGCTCAGTCTCTTCAACATAAAACGGGGGGTGACAACGTAACTCAGTGGTAGAGCATACACTTAACATGTGCAAGGTCCTGGGTTTGATAAAAATAAATACATACATAAAATGAAACAGGCTTCTTATGTCACAGGCATATTATAAAGAATAAATTAGTTCATATGTATAAAGTACCTGGAAGAGTTTCTGGCACCTAGGAAGGTCTCAAAAATTGTCAATTATGACTCTGATGGAGAATTGTAAATCGGAACCATTCTTCCTCTCCAGAATTGTCCCTACCTTCAGGGCTGGCTTTGTGGGACCTCAACCTGTGCATCTGCATAGGACCTCGCTCTCAGAGAGACTCTGAGTTTAGTTTAATGCTCTCTTGTCATCATCTTGAAATTCTTAATAATTTTTTTTAACTTTATTTTTTTATTTTTATTTTTTTTAGTCATACATAACAGCAGAATGTATTTTGACATCATATAATACATACATGGAATGTACATACATCAATCATATTGTCTATTCTATTCTGCTGCCCTTCCTATCCTCCCTACCCCTCCCCTCCTCTCCCATCCTTTCTCTCTATCCAATCTAATGTGACACACTTTTTTTTTCTTTTTCTCATTACAACATCATATATGTATTCTGTTCTTAATAATTTTTGAATGAGGGATATTTTCCTTTTGCACTGGGACCTACACATATGTAGCCAGCCCTGGGAAGGGCATAGGCCTGACTTAAAGAGTTCCCTCTCTTCCAGTGATGCCTGACACAGCCCATGCAGGCATGTATCTTCACACACACGCACACACTTTTGGACTTCCTTGGCCACTGTGAGCTTCAGTGGGTCTCAACATGGAAGACAGTGCTGCTCAGTTAATTACCATGTCATCGAAGCCAACACACACCCACTTGGCATTCCTGATTTATTACCTAAAAGCGAGTGCAGTGCATAGTGGGCCCCAAACCCTGCCTCTATTATTGGACTGAAAACCTCCATTGACTTCAGTTGGCAGCTTACACCACTAATTGAGGACAGAGTTTGGCCCTGCGGGTTTTATATAGAACATTTTTCTTTATTTCTTGTTTTCATGGGTGTGTGTTGTGGGCTGGGGATTATTTTTATGTTTTTCCACTTCCTGATTAGTTTTAGGACTTGTTTATTTGGAGACTGCTTTAATAAATTTGCACAGCAGGGTGAGGTAGTAACAGGGTTGGTATATTTAACCAGGAACCGCCTTCTTTTCAGTTTGGGTTTTGGTGTTTAACATCAGGGCACAGTTGCTCTGTTTCAGTACCAAATCTTTGCCAAAGGTCACCTACCCTTGATCTTGACATGCCCTGGTGGTTTAATTTGAGGGCAGGGCTCTGCTCATGGAACCCTGTGTTGCCCTCCACCATGACACATCACTATTGCACTTTTCGAGTATACTTGAGTTCAGATGATATTTTCATAGGTTTCCTCCCAGAGGGAAGGGACTTGGCCATTGGTGTAGTTTTAGTGCCTAGTATAAACTCCTTTCACAAAAACTTTTGTTTGAGAGTTATTGCTTGAGCATCTATGTGCCAAATGCAGTAGATGTGATAATGAACAAGGCAAATGAGGTCCTTATTTGTGAGGGGCGTACATTCTATGGGCGAAACATAGTTATGGGTAAACAAAGGATCATAGCAATAAGGTAGGGTGAGATTGCTATACGTAAGTCAAGTCCAAGGCTATGTTACAACAATATGTATGTGTGTACACACACAACACACACACAGGTCAGGTATGGTTTCCAGAAGAGGTGATCTCTGAATTGAGACCTGAGCCATATGCAGACCCACTTTGCCTGCAGAAGAAACAGCTGATGCAAATACCCCAAAGGAGAAACAAGCTTGGCTTTGAGGAGCAAAGGGGAGGTGGGGAAATGGTGACTGTGAGGACGGTGGAAAGAGGTGAGCCTGACCAGGTAGGCGCATTCCGGGTGGTGTTGGTCTGATTAAGTGATTAGATTTATTCTAAGGGCAGTGAGAACCTTTGGGAGAGACACACCCTCATTTTCAATGAATGCTCTGGTTACTTTGTGGAAAGAAGCTGGGGGCGGGGCAAGTTTGAAAGCAGGCAGACCCCTTAGGCTTTTGTGTAAACTTACGGAGATGACTGGATTATTCTAGAAACGAATTGGTACTGTCTTTGTTGGGGCTGCTAGTGGAAAGTGCTTAACAACCTTTTGTTCTGAGAGCCAAAGTGACATTTCTCTTGACTGAGTCCTTACACCTACATTTAATATGTACCTCAGGACCCTCAAGTCCTGGCCCTGGGAAGCTGTTGAGACTGAATTTTTAGGGAGTGAAGAAGGAAACTGGCTGGAGATAGAGAGGGAGGAGACAGGTGTGCAGGGAACGACTTCGCTAAGGCAGGAAACTGGAGCGAGGTGGGCATTTCCAAGCAGAACGACGGTGTGGCGAAGAGCTGGGGGACAGCAGTGTGAAGTGATAGCTTGTTTAATAGAGGACGCATTGCCACTATCAGCAGTGTAGAGAGGGACTGCCAGCTCTGCGTCCTGGAACTTATTTAAAGAGGCTATTGTAAAAGTATCCGAGCCAGTTAATTACCAGTTTTTGTTATGTCAGGAACTCCTCGAGTTAAAGCAGAAAGAAACCATTCGCGAGTAGGTTCCAGTTCTGTAGTTTAATGGGACAAGTAAAAAAAAAAAATTAAAAAACTGATAAAATGATTTAGTTCATGGGAGGATTGAAAACCCTCACAAGAAAAGCTGAAATTACATATTGTGCTCTATCTCCTCCTATAGAAACCACTGGAGTGGCCACAGGCTTAATTGGACTAATGACCCATTGCTGTTATGCATAAAGCTCAGGTGCCCACGGCCAACTGACAAGGCCACGGAAATGGCCTATAAATACGAACCCAGTTGAGCACAAAGGCTCAAATCAGATTTTGGAATCACATGTCCAAAAGCGAAAAGGCAAAAGAGGTGGCCATAGTGTGCGCACGTGACCCAGAAGCCACCTGTGACCAGGATCTGTTCTGTCTTGTACTCCAAGAGCTGCATGTGTGGAAAACAATTTTTTAAAAACCCACATTTTCAACGAAAGACAAATTTTGAAAGGGTTGGGAGGTGCCGATAACAGGGAATGCAAAGGGAGAGACTTTTTAAAAGGCACCTTACCAAAATTGATCAGGTAATGAGTGTAATTGAAAAATCTGAACACATGTGAGGTGGGAGGAAGCTGGCTGTGAATGCTGTCTTCGTGTCAAGTTTTATTTCTTGCTTACTTGTGGTGGGTCACTCAAGTCTCTGGGTTGCATCAGATTCCCAGAGTGGAATCAGTGCATGCAGAGTTTCCTGCAAAGCTTACTCACTGACATGGGATTCAGATGGACTTAGGTTATGATCCTGGCTTGTAATTTGGGACCATTTACACCATCTTCTCATCAAGTAGAGATAATGCCTCCTCCCCATATGTGTGCCTGGCATAATGAGATGGATGGTTCTGGAAGGATGTGGATGCACCAACAAAGATTGTCTGCTGGAGGAGACTCCTAGGGTGCAGAGAACTCCTCAGGTTTAGAGGGTGCCCATGGAGCAGCCTGTGCTCAGCCACCAGGTACAGTCCTGGGCTACCTGGGAAGCTCACAAGTTTCCTTAATGTTTTAATCTTGGTGATTATGTGACAGGAAAAACTGATAGGGGCTGGAAAGGAACAAGTGGATTTTAAGTTGCTTTCCCCCAAAGAAGAACTGGGTTTTCAGACTCACTTTGTTTCTGTGGTTGCTTTTCCCCTTGCCAGATGTGAAGAACGCCTTCTCTAATTGGCCATTTTGTGGCCTGAGAAAGGTCTTCATAATTTGCAATGAAAAGATTAAAATGCCATTAAAATGACTGGACTTTCCAGGGAGTAAACAAAACATTAGTGAAAACTGCAGATGATACTGAGTGAGGGTGAAATGGAGAAGCAGCCCACAGATTCAGGCTGGGAGGGATGGAGGCTTAAAAGTACATGGAACGCAGTGGCATAAAAGACAAAATGCAAAGAAGATGTTCTTGAACAAAGGGGCCTGAGGGCTCAGTTGTGGAATCATGAAAGCAACGTGCAGCCCAGGTGGGTATGTCAGAGTGTAGGTCAGCTGCCACAAGGCTCACCTTACCTGTGTGATGTGATTGCTGATACATGCTCAGGAGGACACGTGTGCCCCTCCCTTGACTGGGACGGTAACCAGAGAGGGTCCCCTTTGTAAGTTTGTGATGGTCATAAATTCCAAAGAAAGGAAAAAAAAATAGTGGAAACGCAGCACCAGGGATGTAGAACCCTTACTCTGTACTTACTCTGTGTGTGTGTGTAGCCTAATAACAGCCCCCAAATATATCCACCTCTAATCCCTGGAACCTGTGAGTGTTGCCTGGTATGGTAAAAGGGGCTTTGCAGACGTAATTAAGTTAAGGATCTTGAGATGGGGAGATTATCCTGGATTATCAGGTGGACCCTAAATATAATCATGAGTGTCCTTATAAGCGGGAGGCAGAGGGAGACTTGGTTACAGTAGGGGGGAAGGCAGTATGATGGCTGGAGCAGGGAGAAAGGTAATGTGACACAGGGGGAGGGTGTGGGGGCTGAGATAGCATCCTTTGGAAAGGCCAAGGACTCGATTCCCCCTTAGAGCCTTCAGAAGAAACCAGCCCTGCCGACCTTTGATTTGGGCCCACCCAAGGATGATTTTGGACTTCAGATTCCTACAGCTATAAAAGAATACATTTGTGCTGTTCTGAGCCACCGAGTGTGTGATATTTTGTTACAGCAGCCATAGGAAACTATTAAAATGTGTGACTTTGGCTAGGGTTGGCCTCTTTAAACCTCAGTCTCCCAGACTGCAAAATAGACACATTACTAATAATACTTGCCCTCTCTCTCTGAGGCCCTGAGACTCAGAGGCTCCGATGAGACAACATCTGGCAGTGCTTGTTATTAATTATAACATGCTCTACCCGTGTGAGTTAACAGCAGCCTCCAAAGAGACTCATCAGGGTGGTAGCTTTTTAACCACACACATCCCGATTAGCCAGAGTTCTCTAGAATAGGGAAGGTGATAAGGGTGGAAGGGAGAGAAGGGAAAGAAGGGTGGGCATTGAGGCTGAGCTATGTGCTTATCACAATTCTGGGGGCCCAGAATGGCAGAGGGGAGGGCTCCAGAATTTTTTTTCTTTTTTTTTTTTTTTGGTACCGGGGATTGAACTCAGGGGCACTCGACCACTGAGCCACATCCCCAGCCCTATTTGTATTTTATTTAGAGACAGGGTCTCACTGAGTTGCTTAGCACCTCACTGTTGCTGAGGCTGGCTTTGAACTCATGATCCTCCTGTCTCAACCTCCCAAGCTGCTGGGATTACAGGCATGCACCACCGAGTCCTGCAAGGCTCTGGAATTATCTGGAACAGTAGCTGGGCATTGACTCAGGCAACCTCAGAGGAGTTTACCAGTTCTGGAAAGGCCTGTGCAGTGTGGAGAAAAAGATACAAAGGAGCCAGTGGGTAGGGAGATGTTTTCTTACTTGGTGGCAGGGCGAGGCAAAATATTCTTGATAAAAGTGGACATTGCATCTTAGACTTGTGGCCTCCAGAATTGCCAGATAATAATTTTCTGTTTTCTGGAAAAATTTTTTTAAAGAAATAAAAACATTGCTCTTAGAAGACATGTTACGACGTTGCAGGGCTGATCTGGGACACTGAAGTTGTTTTTACCTCTTGAATTTCTTAGGGTTCCTTGTCCACCCTGGACTTAAGTCTATCAGTGGTTGTGCTTATTATAATGTAAAACTTAGTAGTTCCATTGAACCTTTTGAAGTCACCCTGTCACCACGTGGAAGTATGAGCCATAATTTACTTCCCAATGCCCAGGAAATTTTCGTAGCAGCTAGACTAAAATATCATTTATAAGACCTTGATTTCCCTTAGGATACTTTGTAGCTATTAATGATCTATTTCCCAACAATCCCGAGAAGAGGCTGGTTCACACTTTCATTCCCATTTTTCTTAAATAAGTGATTAGTAGGCCTTTGGTCATTTGTTTTAAGGAATGCGGTGAACTCTTCAGGTCATCTGTGGCCTGGAAAGGACTATGACTGGGCCATCTGATGCTGAGGGTCACTGTCATCCTCACATTTTGTGTAGTACTTCTGCGGCTCTTCACTACCATCTCCTTGGACGGGCACAGTCCAATCCAAGTGATAATGGTTTCACTGTGTCTGAAATGAGCAGGTCTCATCTAAATTAAGGTTATCTTACAGCAACAGAGAGAAAAAGGCAGGCGCCCACAGGCAGGGACCAGGGTGATGGATGAATGAAGTGAGGGATGGGTTTTCAAGGCTTTGTCAGTTGTCTTGACAACAGCGTGTTACAGATGTGCGCACACTGATCTGCATGATTTAAAGCAATGAAGTCACTTTTGTGTTTTCTCTTTTCATTTTGCATTTCTAGGGAAGGGTCTGTCAGTGGCTCAGCTCATCGCCATAGGGGACTAATGATCAGATGTATCAGATGTAACTACTGACGTGGCTTGTTCCCGAGGTTCTTCAAAGAGGACCAGGTCCACGCTGGCCGCTTCCTTTTCTTTACCTCCTCTCCACTTCCCGTAGCCCCCAGCTGCACTGCATTCATTAATGATGTGTCCATTGCCACATGAGATGGACTGTGTTTGGGCTTGAACTTATCTGACCTTTCTGAGGTCTCTGACTCTGTTGGCACACTTTCTATTCTTCAGATTGTTTCTTTATGAGCTACCATTACTGTTTGAATCTGAAATGTCCCCCCAAAAGCTCATGTGTCAAAGGCAAGGCAGCAATGTGCAGAGGTAGGATCATGAGGAATATGACCTTGTCAAGTGGATTAATCCATTTGATGGATTAATAACTTGAATGGACTACTGGTTGGTAATTATAGGAAGATGGGGAATGGTTGGAGGAAGAAGGTCACTAGGTGTGTGCCCTTGGGGACTCTGATGTTGTCACTGGCCCCTTTTCTTCTTTCCCTTCTCCCTCTCTATTGAATGTATAAATCCATGAATTTCTATTTGCATTCTATTGGATGGACCTAGGCATAGCACCACATCTCTAACCTCAAGGAAGATTGTAAACTGTGGTTTAAGTGTGTGTCCAGAAATGGGAAGAGGACATGGATACTAGAGTCTTGTCTGTACTCTTTCTTGGTAACTATTAATATTTTTACAAGGAACAGATATTTTATTAACATTTATGGCATGGTTTTAATTCTTTGACTGATTTTATACCTTGTTGAGCTGGGATGGAGCTCTTGGAACCTGAAAGACTAATTCTGACCTATAACCTAAGATCAAATCCTTTTCCCCTACTTCCACACACCTGTTTAGTCATCTGGGTATCATTATTCTAATGGCTAAAGGAGACAAGGATCTAAGATCTATTTCCTATACCTGTTAGTTTCTCTCTCGAGAGAGGCTACTTTAAAGTAGGAATGGATAAAAAAATCTAAGTATATCAGTCATGATATTGAAAAGACAGAGAAAAGGAGAAGCTGTGTTAATCAGGAATATTTCAGTTTCAGGTAACAGATGCCTGAAGTATAACTTATTTTTCTGAAGAAGGATGTTAATTTGCTTAAATATCTTTGAATTTCATGAGCAGCAGCTAACTTCAGGAAGAGTTGGATCCAATATTTTAAATAGTATTTATCATCTTTTTTCTCTGCAAGCCCCTACACTTGGTTTAATTCTCAGGCAATTTCTTTCCTTAAATAGGCAAGATGGCTGCTGGGAACCCCAAATAACTATATTTCTCAAAAACTCTGGTCAAATGCCAGGAAAGACTGATTGGTCTGACTGAGTCATCTTTCACCTCTGAACCCATCTCCATGCCAGGGGCAGAGAGGATCCTGTCAACTAGGTGCAGGTCAATGCAAAGGCCCTGCTGTGTGTTTGAGGGAGGACAATTGTGGGTATGTATTATGGTTTGGATGTGAGGTGTCCCTCAAAAGCTCACATGTAAGACAATGCAGGAAGGTTCAGAGGAGAAGTGATTAGGGTTGTGAGAGCCTTAAAGCAATCAGCAAATTAATCCCTGATGGGATTAACTGAGTGGTGACTGAAGGCAGGTGGGGTGTGGCTGGAGGAGGTGGGGCATTGGGGGTGTGGCTTTGGGGTATATATTTTGTATCTGATTATGCAGGGAGTCTCCCTCCCTCTCCCACCCCCTCTCTCTCTGCTTTCTGATCATCATGTGAGCTGCTTCCCTTCACCACATTCTTCCACCAAAATATTCTGTCTCATCTTGGGCCCCAAGGAATGGAGGCCGCTCTCTATGGATTGAGACTCTGAAACTGTGTGAGCCTTTAAATAAACTTTTCCTCCTATACAGTTGTTCTAGTCAGGTCCTTTAGTCACAGCAGTGAAAAAGCTGACTAAAACAGTATGTCAGCCCCACTTGAACTTTGTAGAGATTGAGCCACATGATTATAGATGGGTAAGGGGTGAAAAGAAGGGAGATGGGAAAAAAAAAATAAATATCCACAACAGAAGCAATTTAAGACTATCAGACTGTGGAGAATGGAGAGCTTTTGCCATTTTTGTTCCACAAATACATTCAATAAATGTCATTTCTAGCTTGCTCTCAAAGCTTCCCAATCACCTGGACTTCTGGTTTACACTGGCTCTCAGGTTTCCAGTGGTTGAACCCAGATGCCCTGCGTTCAACACTCAGCAAGACCAGATGTCGGTTTGGTGGATGAGTTAAATTCCACATCTTGGACTTTCACCATCTGCCGCATCCCTTTGATGATTGCTGGGTCAGGATTAATTGTGTCCTGAATCTGGACGAAACAGGGTTGGTACCTGTTTTTGGTATAATAGTGTTTAGCATAATTGTTAGATATGTTAGCTTATTAAATAAAAAAGAGGACAATATCTGACAAAATAATGTGTGAAGATTATGGTTACTTTTTTTTGTTCTTCAGGAAAAATTGTTTCTTTTACTTAATGTAAATCTTTCAATTTAAAAATACTAATGTTTGGCAAACCATTTTTTTTCTGATAATAAATACATATCCATTTAAAAAAAAAGTCCAGAGAGAATAT
Organism: Marmota flaviventris; assembly: GCF_047511675.1. Taxonomy (NCBI): domain Eukaryota; kingdom Metazoa; phylum Chordata; class Mammalia; order Rodentia; family Sciuridae; genus Marmota; species Marmota flaviventris. The sequence continues at coordinate 73,582,255 of NC_092507.1, forward strand.
GAAGAAGAAAGAAAGAAAAAAACTTCTACTTTTCAGTATTCTGGCAGGAAATAACGGTTTAAATTTGTATATTTTTGTAAGATATTTTTATGCACGGGTATGTGCATATATATGAATAATTACAAAATTGAAATCATATTGTATATACAAACCATTTAAACCCATTCATTTACTTAGCATAATGTAATATTTCTCGTGTCACTAAATAATCTTTTAAAGTATGATCAAAAAAATTTTTTTAGTTGTAGGTGGACACAATACCTTTATTTATTTATTTATTTGTATGTGGTGCTGAGGATCAAACTCAGTGCCTCACATGTGCAGGGCAGGAACTCAACAACTGAGTTACAACCCCAGGCCCTGAAGTATGATTTTTAATGAAAGTCTATATTCCATAATGATACTGGTAAATTTATTTATTGTGAATATTAAGGTTGTTTATAATTTTATACTACCAATAATTTTGTAATACCCATCTTTGATTTTTTTCAACTCTTGGAGTGTCATTTTAAATAAATTCCTGGATGTTGACTCCTGAATTATTTTGGGAGTTTATACATAAATTTAAGTTAATTTCAGAAAAATTATACAGCTTCATATTTCTACCAAATACCCATGTGTAAATAACTTTCCCTGTGCCCTCTTTAACACTGAGTAGTAATATTTAAAAATTTCTAATTTGTTGGTGAGAGGGAAGTATCTGGCGTTTGCTTTAACTTATATACCATGAATATCAATGAATTTGCCTCTTTTTGTTTGTTTTTTTTGAATTTTTGCCATTTGTGTTTCTTCTGTGAAGTATCTACTCATAGTCTTTGCCTATGTTTTTATTTTTTGGTGTGTTTGCCTTTTCCAATTTGAACAACCCTTTGGTGACAGACCTCTTGGGAGAACAAAACACTGGCCCAAGAGATGGAACTCCTGGGTTCTGCAGGTTCCTTATCTATAGAAAAGGGAAAGTATTAGGTGGACCCATAATCCACTGTGGTAGGTAAAATGATCAAATATTAGCTGGGTGTGTAGCACATACCTGTAATCCCAATGGCTTGGGAGGCTGAGGCAGGAGGATCTCAAGTTCAAAGCCAGCCTCAGCGATTTAGTGAGACCCTATCTCACGCAAATCAAAACAAAACAAACAAACAAACAACAAAAAAGGAGCTGGGGTTAAGTGGTTAAGTACCCCTGGGTTCAATCCCTGGTCACCAAAAAAAAAAACAAAAAAAAGATCAAATATCAGCCATTTCAGACAGTTTGACCTGTAGTACTTGCCTTCCCTATCTTACAGGGAATTTTAAGAGACTCAAATGAGTTGAATATACAAATGGTTTATGAACAACAAGTACAAATCAAAGTAAGGAATTTACTAATTCATCCATAGTGACTTTCTCCAAGACATTTTACCTACTGTGTTTCACTTCATACCACAACTTTGCTAGCTATGTATTTTCTTCTTGTTTAGCAGAGTGGGGAATTCAGGCTCTGTCAGTTTAAGCCACATAGCTCACAAGGAGCAGAAGTGGATGTCAGCCTGGGATGTCTGACCCCTGCTCTGTGATCTTTGCATTTTATAACTGTTTCACTCCAAGTCTTTAAAAGGCAGGTAGACTAGGGCTGGGAATCTAGCTCTAACCTTGCCTTGCATATGCAGGGTTCTGAGTTTCATTCCCAACATCACCAAAAAGCTGGGTGGAGGGCGTTGTTGGTAAACAAATAAGGTACTTCACTAGTGCTAAGCAATGGACATTAGCCAAAGCCGTGCAAATATTGCTTGGATCAGTATGGTGACCAACCAAGTCTCATTAACAACATAAAGAGCATTATGGAAATGCCATTATTTTCATTACACATGATTGTGTTGCAGAGATGTACAAATTTGGAATCCTAAAAGGGTGTTTGGTGCTTGGGGCTAAAGGCTTTAATGGTTGGAAATCATGGACATCTTGGGCAACTGTTTTGGTCATTCTCACTTTTAGTTGTCTAGCTTATGATGAGACAGATTCACAACCTTTATAATACAACTGGGAGAATGATACTTCTAGAATTCTGAAATTTCCAAAGAGGTGTCATATGCTTCATAGTTCCTTACCTTTCCATTCTAAGCATGTGAGAATAAACAAAATCCCTTGAAGAATAATATTTCTAGAAATATGAGGGAAAACTTAATTTCTTTCATTTTATATCCAGATGTTTTCCAGCAGGAAAGAAAATCTCCATAGAATGCAAAGTTCCCAAACAAATAAAACTTCCAAAGAATTCCCCTTTTAGCAGATTGCATTGTATTACTTGCAAACTAGCTGGTGAATAAAAGATGCTTTGAAGTTTGCATAGTCAATTCACAATATTTCCCAGGGATAGGGGGACACATTTGTAATATATCAACAAGTAGTTTTTTTTAATCCTCTCCCATGCTTAGTTAATCTTTACATATAAGATTTTAGTAATCAAAGCAGCAGGTAGAATTTATGAATAAGACCCTGGACCAGGCAGTGTGGAAATGCCAAAATGAGTGAGTCTTGGTCAGGTGCAGCCTTGCAATTCAGGAAAAGGGTTAAATCTAAGACAATAAGCTTGTCATAAAAGTTAGAGCATGGTATATTCCATGACAGAGGAGCAAGCAAAGTTCTGAGAGGATGTGGGAAGAGGATGTTCCTGTCTGGAAGACTAGGACCCACTCAGCGGAGGAGGTGGCTATGGAAGGCTCTGGGTGGGGAGAAAGGTAGAGTGTTCCAGGGATAGGAGATCGCAGAGACAAAGTCATGGGGTCACAGTGACTTGGAGCTGAGCATAGGGGAGGAGTGGAATCTGGCTAGGATGGCAGGTAGAGTGGAAAATGGGAGATGAGGTGGGGTTGGGGCTTCCAGAAAGAGCCCTGGGGGTGCTGTCATCCACCTTACTCTGGCCACTCTCCTGTCCCTGGCACTGTACCTTTCTCAGGGGACTTAAGGATACTAAAAAAAAACTCAATAAAGAACAAATGAAAGAACAAAGACCCTATGAGCAATAAAAGAGAGTAAAGCCTTTAGATTGGTGGCAGAGTACTCTTGTTTAATTCACTTTCTGGGTAAGTTGGTGTGTTTATCTCTAGTAAAATAGAAGCCCCTTTTTCAGACTGATAGTTGGTTACCTCAGGAAAAAAAAAAAGAAAAGAAAAGAAAAAAGAAAAAGAAGAAGAAAAGAAAAATCAGCTAAAGAAGAGAATCATAGAAAAATATCCATTTATGTCTCAAATGCTATTTTCTCTTAACATAAATAAATGTACTTTTATTCACAAGCTCCTCCTATTATTATTAGTCTTGGGTTTAGGTGTCTGGTTTGAGTAGGCACCCAGATTGGTGCTCACCAGTAATATAGCCTAAACTGCACCCCCTAATTCAATACCTGTGATCTTCACCTTAGGTTTTAACCCATGATACAAACTTCAAGACACCTGTGAAGCAATCCGAATGCAGAACCAATCCGGACTTTTGCTATTTTGTCCCATTTGTTACAGTTTTCTTGCTGATACCTTGTTAGCCAGCAATTCTTTTCTAGCCACTTTCTTCACCAATTCTTTGCAAATCATTCTATTTATTTTTTTTTATAGAAACAGGCTTTTTTTTCCTACTATAATATACCCATTTTAAAATGTGGGAAAAAATTAAGACTAAAAAAAAAAAAAAAAAACAAAAAACCACACACACACACACACACACACACACAAAACCAGAAATCCCAAACAGCCTTTCTTGCCCTGAACTCATATTTCATCAAGTTACATAAGATTGACCAAAATTATATGACCATATTAACAAGGAAATTTGGAATAAGGAGTCTGAGAACAAAATAACCAATCCTCATTAGGAACATAATTCAGAATGTGGGAGCAGAAATATGGCTGACTAGAATTGGCTGCTTTCTAAGAATATCGTAGTGCTGAGGGTCTCAGCCCTGTGTCCTCCAGAGGAACTAGAGGGCATCTGTGAATGGACAGCCAGTCAACTCCAAGTCCAGAGAGCTTCTATGGCTCCACTAGCATCTCTTCCCACAGTTCATGGCAGCCTCAGTCAAATCTGATGCACGGTCTACAGACCTGACAAAAAACTGGTCTGCCTTGGGGTCCACCTGGGGCACCTACCTGTAGAAATTCCAAGGGGATGCTGCTCCAACACTTGGACTTCTCACAGGTCCCCATGGGGTGCCCCTCACAACCAACTCTGGAGTGAAGCTCCAGGATGTGTAATTGTTTTTAGCATAAATCAGTCCAAAGTGGGAGAAAGGCTCTGGGGGATCCATGGAACGGTGTTTTGCACGCTGCTAGTATGTATTAAGTAGCTCCCAATAAAAATGGACATGAGTCTCGGCTACACTAGCCAGATAGCATGACACTGTGGGAGTTGAATACATGGAGGAAAAAAACAAAGGCTTCCAAGTCTCTGCTGGTGTCCTAGCAAAATTCCTTTTCTTTTGTTGAGATGACTAGTTCCCTGCAGGAGAGAAGGGAAGACATGCCCACCTGAGCATCTCAGGCCAATATCCCAAACCCGACTCTGCACAGAGCAGGCAGAGTACTGTTGCTCGAGTGGGGAGAGGACCTGGGGAGGGATCTGGAGCAGAGTTTCTTATCATTTCTTGTGCTCACCTGGTCACATAACCTAAAGAAAATTCTTTGATCCTCAAAGGCCTCCTTTTTATGTAAAATGAGGGTAACCTAAAAACATTTGTGAAAGGCAGAAGTCAGGGTTAAAACCTAAGCTGAAGATCAAGACCCCCAAACAAGACTCTGGGGTCTCTTAAGGCATAAGTAACAGCCCACAGAGAAGCAAACATCATGCCTCCATTGGTCTCCTCACTTGAAGGAACTCAGGATGATCTGACAGATGCCTGCCTGCCATCCCATCAATCCATCTCCAGGGTTAATTAGTGCCTTTGCCCTTCAAAATGGTTCCACTTTGCAAGATTAGCCATGGGACAGGAAGGTCATTGCCTGGAAGAATCTGGTGATTTAGGGAGTTGACATAATGGAGATTTCCTTCCTATCTTCTGATTACTCTCAGGATTTAAAAAATCCTTTCCAGTGTACAGCCTCACTCTTCTCTGAGTACCCACTATGCCAGTCTTCCCTAAGCCTCCCACCACCAAGCAGATGTTTAGGGCCTCCAGCCTCAGGCAAGCCTGGCCTGTCTGTGAAACCCACAAACTTAGCAAAGGTCAGTGGGTAGAGAGGCAAAAGAGGGACCTGGATTGGAGTATGCAGCTGCCTCTAGGAACCCTGGACTTGTGATGCCCTGGAAACTTCCTGTGCTGCCTTGTAGGGAAAGGATCAAGCATGCTCCAAATGAGTCAGTCTGAAGGGTGCCATTCCACCATGCACATTTCACCACCCTCATAAGGAGCAAAGGAAAAGCAAAGCCGCAGCAAGTCAAGAAATGATCTCTTTCAAATAAATGGTGTTTCATCTGAAGGGAAGCAAGGGAACCTGCAGTTCTCCCTGGTTAGTTGTGGCTCAGGCCCTACAAAAGGGTTTGAGTGTGTATCTGGAGGTTGTATAAAGGAAGGCTTTTTTTTTTTTTAAGCCACCTTTGAGACCTGGGTGAGGGTGGGCTTAGGAACTGGAGACCAAGGCCAGAGGATGGATCTCCTAGGACTGGCATGGCTGGGAGGGCCTGCGGCAGCAGGGACCAGGCAGCACTGCCATCTGGCTTCAGTTTCATGGGCTTTGGAAAGTACGTTGGTGTTCTGAAGGCAAGGCAAGCGAGATCCCAGTGCCAGGGACAGAGTAAATGAGAACTTGTCTCTAAGCCACAGATTCTGGAATTTCCCATAATTAACATTCCAGTCGAACATTCAAAAGGCGGGGGCCTTTGGTAGGCCTGTAAATTAAAGCAGGATAAAGTATTTAGAGTCTACTTATGAGGGTAATGGTCTGGGAAACCTTTGCATTTGTTATTTGTGAAATGTGACTCGGTTTTTTGGCATCCATAAAGTGGCAATAGATTCAGAAATTTTAAAAATGTTAGTTCTGACAGGGATCTTAAAAATAATCTAGCACAATTCCTTGATTTTAGAGGAAAGGACCCTGAAGCCAGAGGGAAAAGTTTGTTACTTTATTAATGTTGATAAGACTGTTGACTACGCTGTCATGTGTAGTACATGAATTTACTTGATCCTCACAAGTTCCTCCTGAATAGTTACCATTATCAAAACTGAACAGATGAGAAAACTGAGATTTAAGGAGGGTGGGCATCTTGCCCACGGTCACACAGCTATGGGCACAACTAGATGTCAGACCAAATTTGGTGGATCCTAAATTCAGAGGTCTTAGAGAAGTGACTTAGAGCAGCTCGTATAAGAATATTCTTCTCTAGGGCTGGGATTGTGGCTCAGTGATAGAGCGCTCGCCCCGCATATGCAAGAACCTGGGTTGGATCCTCAGCACCACATAAAGATAAAAAAATAAAATAAAGGTATTATGTCCATCTACAACTAAAATAATATTTTAAAAAAGAATGTTCTTTTTTTTCTCCTCCTCCTCCTCCTCCTCCTCCTCCTCCTCCTCTTCCTCTTCCTCCTCCTTCTTCTTCTTTTAAATATCTGAAGGGTCTAGAGAATCATAAAGGCAAAGAATAAGAGAAATAATAGTACTTTTAAAAGCAATCTATGCTCCATTGACCAGCAGTAAGAATACTAAGAGAGGGAGGGGATACTGAAGATTTGTCAGATACTGTATTAAATCCTATACCTTGATTTTGTCAATTATTTAATCCTCACTTTGACCTGTTAAAGAAGAAATTATCCTGATACTTGCTGAAGTTGTTAAGACAGACTTTATTCTTGAGGGGCCATGGCAATAGGTACAGGGACCACTGCAGTGGGCTTTTGCAGTAGAGGAGAGATATTAGACTTAAAACTGACTCCAACAAGGACACGTGAAGATTTATAACCAAGGAGCAGCTTGTGGGGAGTAGGTGGAGAGCTTTCCATGAGGGAACATCAAAGATTACAGGGTTTCTGGCCAAACCAACTTGATAGAGTTGGTGCTGAAGGCAGGCCACAGAGATCAGATACAAAGGGTGAGGGATTTTTTGCAGCATTCTTTCTCAAAATTTATTCTACAAGGACAGAGACAGAAGCCCAGGGTTGGGAGGCCTCTGAGCTAAAGTTTTAGCAAAGGAGAGAGACTTTTGTCTGAGGCACAGAGCTGAGTCAAGGTCACACAGTTAGTAAATTTGGAGTCAGGATTTGAACTCACCTGTATTGTCATGTTACTGGCATGTCCTTCCACATGACTACTATATAATGACAATTTATGTTTAATATGATGAACTTGATCATGAACGACAGATTAACACATAATCACCAAGTCTTTGTTGGGGGAGTCTATTTTATTCAAATGCTGTAGGGATAGGTAATGCATCCAGTCTCCAGCTAATATTTCTAGATTAACATCTCAATTCCTGACCATAAGGGACTATTTTAGGTTAAAGAGATTGACCAGGGTGCAACTCACCCTCATCATTCCCTTTCCTCTTCAGAATTACAAGGGAGCCCTGCCCTGCCCTGCCATTAGGCTCTGCTTTCTCCATTGATTGCTAACATTTGAAGTCATCTTGCAGATGGAACAAGCATGGGGTTTTATGAAATAATGATATCCATTGGTGTTGAAAGGTATAGAATGAAATTACTTAAGTAGAAGCTCTTTTCCAAATGATTTCATGTCTAAGATCTAAATTATTTATTTGAGAAATTAATCAGTTTGAATTTTAAGTTTCTATAGGGTTATTTTTTTTCCTTCTGCTTCTAATGGATAGTTTGAGGGGATTGGCTTTTATATTATTAAGATAATACATAAGCTTGTAAAGTTGCCATCTGAATTTATTGTCTTAGAGGGGGAACCTAGGAAAAAGCTTCTCTGATGATTTTGGATTCCCAGATGCTTGAGGGCAGGAGCTACCTGTAGACAATTCTCTTTATCATCTGATGCACAGATTGTACAACTGGGCACCACACACTTTCCTATTAAATGGAACATGGAAGGCTGCTCAAAACAACACTAAAACCCTAGCTAGAGAAAGAATCCCTTTCCCAGCTAACCATCCCTCCTTTCTTGACTTTCCTTGTCTTGCTGCCTGCCTGAATCTTGAGCTCGATGATCTTCCCCACAGGACACAGATGTGGGTTCATCCAGTTGAGAAAGTGATCTATCTGTGCCTTACCTGGTTTCTGTGACATGCATGCATTTTGTTGGTATTTGTTGAAGAGTGTCCTGCTTTGGGAATGAGGTCCAGTGAGTTATGTCAGGATGCTTACCTTTTCTTTTTGCATGTTCATAACCCATATTTGAGCATGAAATTGGGGTACCTCTATTCACTACCATGGTCCCCAAATCCATGTCTGCTTATTTACTGATGCAATTTTTTTCTGTTTATCTTCAAGACTTTTAGGGAAAAAAATCACTCTTTTACTCTGTATTACCAGCTATCACCCTTTCCTTTTTCTTCACTTTATTTTTGCTTTTTTCTAATAAGAGATATTATATTAAAGTTATCATAGTTAAATGTCTTCTAAATCTAAGCTTGGAACTTCATTAATTATTATTTTTAGCAATATCCCATCATAATACATTACCTTGTGTCAAACCTGTGCTAAATGCTTTCTTGGCATTGATTAATCCTTCTAACAAGATTATGAGAGGCATATTATTGTAAAATCCATTTCATAGATGGGAAGACTAAGGATTGGAGAGATTAACTAACTTGCTGATGATTACCCAACTAGGAGGTGTCAAAGCTTTGAATCTGGCAGTCTAACTTCCATCCCATATTCTTAATCACTGCAATGCATTGCCTCCCCTTTAAATATGTGGTCTTCCATACCATCCTACAAGGCCAATTCATTATTGTACATGCCTAACAAGATCCATATTTTGATCTCAGGTCTTTCTACCTACAAAGCTCATACTCTTTTTCACTCTCCAAGTTGCCTTTGAGGAAGACAGACATTGAGCTGCCTACCATCTCCTGCCCAATTCTTTCTTTCTCAGGCGCAAAGAAATAGGTGAAAATATTTATAGTACTGCTGAGGGCCATTGCTAAGTAAGAATGACGCATGGCATGACCCAGGTCATTTGCAGTGACATTGCATGTAAGGTGACCTTGCTCAAGGACCAGGGCAGATCCGGGTTTAGGGCGGTTCCAGGTTTAAGGTGTACCCTGCTGGGAATAGGGCGTATCCTGCTGCCTCAGGCGCGCCTGCTCCTTGAGTTCCTGTTGAGTTCTCGCGGGATTGAGAGAGAATTTGGGATTTTGCCCAGAACGTGATTTTGGCCCAGAACGTGGATTTCCCCCAGAACGTGTGTGTAAAGTGCCGGTGACAGTTCGAGAATAAAGAGTTGCTGTTTGAATCTACAAGGTGTGTGGTGGCTCGTGATTTTGTGCCCAGCCAGACTGCGGCATAGTACAGTGGACATTCTATGCAAATTCATTGGTTTACTACAGTGGCTTACCAATGTCTTCAGCATCCATTATTCAGATTTTACATGATAACCAATATGTATGAGAGACCATAACAGAGCTACTATGAGTGAATTAAAGGGTAGGGGAGCAGTATTCTTTTTAGCCCTCTGCTCTACCTCCTATGAGCCATGGTCTCTTCATCTCCTCCATTAAACCTTGAGGAATACCACAAAGTACAGCTAGAATATTGCTTAGTCTCATCCCAAGTCAGGAACACATACACTGAAGTGATCCTCAAATGGATAGTTATTTATCCCATTCCTGTATTTATCATTAATAGTTTGAAGACATTAATGATTTAAAAAAACAAAACAATAGAATATTGTCTTTATTTCATCCAAAGATGCATTTCCTGAGCCCATTTTCCTACTGTTATCTTTAAAAGATAGTGATCTGGTCAGATCAAATCAAGAACCACTCATCAATTGCCTAGTAGCCTGGGAAACAAAATTCAATATGACATAGTAATTTGTATTCTGTTACAAGATAATTATTATCCTCAGTTGTTTGAATGGCTTAAGCCCAGCTGGATAGAGCCTCTCCAAGAATAATACAGGAAAACAGCCTTCCCTTGGATTTCTCCTCACACGGGAACTCCAATATCCAAGCCAGAGACACATCACAAAGATAGTTCACACTATGATTCCAACTAAGAATTAGAGTTTTACCTTCTTCCTTTAGAAAACTCAGAGGACATGCTGGTCATGGAACTCAGCTTCTAGTTCCTTGTATGAAACCAAATTAGATCACAGATAACTCCTGGCAGCTGTAGGTACCATGAAGCCACGCCTAAAGTTTTCTGACTGTATCTATCATTTCATTATTTTATGATCAGACTAAGTTTTTGAATTTTGATCTTCATATTTGATGGAAGGAAAATTTTATTCTGCTGGAGTAAGGCAGAGAGATGACATATCTGTCTTTTAGGTTGGAGTACATGAGGTGGTGGCAAAGAACGCTGTGTGTCCACCAAATTACATTCCTTTGTTTTTCAGGCAACTTTCAGTTGGGTGGCACCATGTTACGGAGTTCCAGTCAATAGATGTTGGGAAAAGTGATGTTACCATTTCTAGCTGTCCCATAAACTCTCCCCCCATGATATCTCCTCCTGTGTTCCAAGGATGAATGAAGATGACTCTAAGGATTTAGAGGACCTTGAAGCCAGAGAATGGAAGGAGTGTGGATCTCTGGATGACCATATAAAGCTTAGTCTCTGCCACCAACTTGCCTAGTCTGAAGTGATAATCCAAATTTCCTGTGCTACACCACTGAAGTCTGAGCAATGCTTGTTATAGGAATCATCGTGCTCTGATTCCAACAGGTACCACAAATAAAAAACTAAGTATTAGAGATAGACAGTTCTGGCTTCTATACAAACTTTCCTACTTAACCAGCTGTGTGACTTTGCACAAATTACTCAACCTCTCAGAGTTTCAATTTCATTTGTAAAATGGGAATATAATAACACTTATCTCATAGGATTGGGGGGAAGCACTCTATGAAAACATATGTGTATAGTGTCTGTTATATAGCAGGTGTAGCGAGATTACAAATTTACTCACACAATCCAATTGTGAAAAGAAATTGTAGTTCCTTTATTCCTCTATAACTGATTGGATTTTCTTCAAGATCCTACAGCCCTGGGGTAGTGGGGAAACAAACGTGAACTTTAAATGAGTCAATTAACAATATGTCAGTCTCCTTATGGTTTAAAATAGTCCTTTTCAGGTAGATGCTCAGACTTCCAGAATCCTCCCTGTCAAGATGGTAGAGGGGTGAGAGGATTCTGTCCCAGTGGCAATAGGGAATGTCCCCGAGGCCTTCAGGCGGGCTTTGGCATTCCCTGAGGCCTCACTGGACTTACCGTCTTTCCTTTTATTGTTCGTGTTTGCTCAGATGGCATCTGCTGTTGGAAACTTGAGCCCTCTTCTCTCTCAGCCTGGTCAGGCCCTGGTGGGCCTCTCTTTTGACCCAGAGATCCTTCTGAGATCTGGCCATGACTGCCACTTGCTTCCTGGCTGTGGCTGCCCTTGACCACAGGGCCGTTTCCCTCCACTGTGGTGATGATCCCTGAGGTAATCCGTCCACAAGACACTTACTTTCCACTTCCTTCTACAGAGTATCCAGGAATTTCTAAGTACTTTCCATACAACAAGAGAGCCTCCACCAAACCAACTCAAGCCCTCTAGCCTATCTTATAGCTTGGCTTGATATGGCCACTCTATGTTGGGCCTGAGGGTGGGTCCAGTCCTCTCCCAGGCAGTCTCTTTTCAGAGACTCAGACAAGGTCAAGGGCTTCTATGCTCTTGGTATTTGTGGCAGACAAACACTAAGGTGATCCTTGTGGGCTCCACATTCTCATGTTCATATCCTGAGTATGGTGGGACCTATGATTGCTTCTATCCAGTGATGAAGGCATGCACTGTCACTCTTGCGATTATGTTATGTAAGACCCCTTCTTCCTAACAGGTTTGATTTAGAGACTTCCTTTCTGATTTAATGAAGTGGTCTTATTGGAAAAGCCAATCAGACAAGGAATTCCCAGTGAACTCCAGGAACTGTGGTGACGTCTAGGATCTAAGGGCAGCCAATAGCGATTGACCAATAGGAAGCCAGTTCCCACAATTTCAGAGCCACGAGGAAATGAAAACTGCCAACAACCTGGGTAAGCTTGGAAGTAAAATCTTCTCCAGGAAGCCCAGCTGCCATCTGGATTACAGTCCTGTGAGATACTAAGCAGAGTGTCCAGCTAATCCTGATTCACAGAAACCGTGAGAGAATCAATGTGAATTACCATAAACTGCTAAGATTGTGGTAAATTGTTATGTAGCAATGAACTTTGACCCAGAGAGAAGGCATGCATATTCATAATTTCCCACTTCTCTGTCCTCTTATGTTTCCCACAGTCCATTGGGGACTGCAAGGCACACTTTCACTTTCTTCTTCCAAGTCTCCCAAAACACACACACACACCCAACTTACTGCTGCCTGAAGTGGCATTTACTTTATATACCTCTTTTGGGTTCAAGAAGTGGAGGGGAGCCAGGTGCATGGTACACGCCTAGAATCCCAGCAGCTCAGGAGGCCGAGGCAGAAGGATCAAGAGTTCAAAGCCAGCCTCAGCAAAAGTGAGTTGCTAAGCAACTCAGTGAGACCCTGTCCCTAAATAAAATACAAAATAGGGCTGGGGATATGGCTCAGTGGTCGAGTGCCCCTGGGTTCAAACCCTGGTACTCCTCCACCCAAAAAAAGAAGTGGAGGGGCTATTATTATGAAGCATAATTTAGAGGAAGAGGTAAGAAACATGCAGTGAATTAATATTTTTAAAATATCCCCATTACAAAAATCATTATATTTAGTTTTCTTCCCTTAGATTCAGTTTGTCTGAGCCTATTTGTTTTCTTAGGTCAGGGAGTTACATAAACCAACTTTCACTCTAATTTTCTCTTTGGTTTTACTGTATCTCATTTTTTTTTTTCCTGGTGTAAGAAACACCCTTAGGGCTGGGTGGCTCACCTACTTAAAGATGTGAATACAGTTTGGTACAAAGGCTCAGAGTCTGGTTTCCCATGGGAATGCATCGACTTGATCAAAATAAATAACTACTCAGAGTCCATGGAATATAATTGCAGATTATTAGAGCTAGAAAGAGAGCTATGACATACAAATACTCTTCTCTTATAGAAAAGGAATCTGAGGCCCAAACAGGTGAAGTGACTTGTTAAAAAGTCACCTGGTTTATTATGCCAAATCAGAAATCAAATCTGGATATTTTACAGAAAATGACTTTCTCAGAGAATGTTGTAATTTTATTCCTAATTCCCATAGGTGAGCATTGTCCCTGTTGATGGGTGGCCTGTATAAACCTTCTTTTGTTTTGCTATGTCCAATTCTGGCAATCATAGTTTAATATGTCAAGCATGGCGCCTCATTTCGGTTTGTGGGGAGATAGTGGCAGGTGTGGATAAGACTCTGGTTATGGAGTCAAACTTGAGTCCACAGCTCTGTGATTTGGGGTAGGTTATTTAAGTTCCCTGAGACTAACAGTGTCCATGTATAGGAATGTCATAAACATTACCTGAGCCAGGGTGGGCACACCTAGAACCTGCCTGGTGCACTGTGAGTGCTATCTTCACGTGTTGGACACATTATTAGAATTACTGCACATATTTGATTATCCATATCCCCAGTTGCACTGGGAACTCCATTGAGCAGGAACTGTGTCTGCCTGGCTCACTGTTGTAATTCCAACACCCGGTTTAGTGCCTACTCCATAGAAGGCACTCAGAATATATTTTTGTGAATGAATGATGAATAGATAATCAAAGTATAAGAACTATTATTAAGGTTCCCCTTTACTTGGGCAGCACATCAGCAGATCACACAGGTTAGCAGAGTCCTTTCAGAAACCACCTGACCCATAAACACACTCAGGCATGGCCCTACAGAGATGAAGGTATCTACTGCTTCCAGACTTCTTAACTTGGACTTATTTAGTTCAAATTTAGGAACTCTTTTTTGGGGGGTTGGGGTACAGGGGATTGAACCCAGTGGTGCTCTACCATGGAGCTACAGCCCCAGTCCACTTTATGTGTTGAGACAAGGTCTTGCTAAATTGTGTAGGCCCTCACTAATTTGCTGAGGACCCTTGCTAAATTCCTGAAGCTGGCCTCGAACTTGTGATCCTTCTTCTTCACTGGAGTTATAGGAAAGGTGTTCCTCCAGTCAATCTGGCATTGACTGAAGCTTATAGAAAATTCTAATGTTAAAAAAAACAACATTTGAAGAATATTTAGAAAGGGCAAGTGATAAAATAATCTGGTTATAAAAGGAAGTTTTCTTATTATTTAGTTCTCAAAATTCAAAACCCAATGTGAACCCCTCATGAGTTCAATAATTTCCAAGGAAACTGAGGCTTTTAACGTTCTTGTTCCATTGTAGATAATTTCCTTCTCATAGGAAACCTCTAACAGCAGTTGAGATGGAAATAAAAATAGTCCAAAGAGATAGTGGGAGAAATAAAAAAAAGGAATATAATTTAGAGACAAGATAGATCCCCTAGGAGATTGAGAGTTTTGTAAACAAGCCTTCTCTAGATGGAGATTGAACGTGTCTTTGCGTCTCTTGGGCCAAGCACAGAGTGTGGACATGTGAGCTGCTGGGCCTGTCTTCACTGGGTGGAAGGGTGGCTGAGAGGTGAAGTGGAGGAGAGGGGAAAGGAGGTGGAGTGCAAAGAGCCTGCTCAGGGGGAGCTAAACGGACAGGTGTTCATTGCCTGTGCCGAAGGGCAGAATGAGAAAAGAAAGGAAAGTCAGGAAAGAGAGAAAAAGCTGGAATGACAATCTCCTCTCCTACTTTCAGTTTCACTCTTTTGGTTCTTTATTTAGGAATAGCAGCAAGGGAGAAATATCAGGAGTAGAGATTGCTAGGAGGAACTGAAGGCAAATGTGGGAGATAATTGATTCCTCGTCCTTCTCTCTCTGGTTCTCCATTGCCTCTTCCCATATGTGTCTGTTTTTACGTCTCTCTCACTACACCATAAGCAACTTGAGGGCACACAATCTGTTTTACTCCTTTTGTATCCGCCCTGGATGTAGATGGGGATTGGTTCATTGGGTGCATAATCAACTGAATTGGCAAGAACTGTTGATATCTGCTGGTGGGTACGTCCACATAAAGAAACTCCATGTCTCCATGCTGGTGAGACACTTGATTCTTTCTCCTCTCTCTTTCCATTGGAAATATACACAATAAGAATCAGAACATGGAATGAAGGGGGAGAATTTTTGTACTTCCACTCTTGATGTTTCTAAAAATTATTGGAATAATTTAATAAAAAATACTACAACATTTGTCAACTCTGTTCTTGTGGGGGTTAGAGGGGAAGCAGATCTCTGAGTGAGACAAAAGTCACTTGGGAAAATGTACTAGTGTTCCACTGTGATCTCCTAGTTCTCAGATTAAGTCACTCCATGACTATAAGGTAATTCAGTTTTATCTAGCCGTAAAGTCTCAGCTATTACAGGTCATTCGATGTGAGCAATAGGTAAAATCATGGCTAGGGGAATGGCTGAAACATTTGAAAAACAGAATATACAGGGTATGAGCTTCAGTTAAAGGCTATGATGAGAGAAAGAAGGTAAGGTCAAGAGGTAGAAGAAGAAGAAGAGCAAAAAGAATCATGCGGTAGAGGATAACAGAACTGCATTGCTATTAACTTTCATATGTGTGATTGGTCAAGGCTACACTTCTTTATTCTGAGGTTAGAAAATGTGTTTAAGACCACAAAATTTGCAAGTTAGCCTTTGAGTCATGGGAAAGTGTATCACTTAATTCTTCGAAGGAATAATTTCTAGCTTTTTGTGGGTCATAGAGTTCTTAATAATCTGATGAAAGTTAATGGATGCTTTCTTCAGAAAAAATGCACAAATATTTCCCACATTTTCAGTCAATTTCAAGGATTCACAGATACCTGCAGTCTTGCCATTCACTATGTAGGACGTCTTTTGGTAGAGAAATTATCAGTGTTCCTTACATCTTGTCCTAGACTTGCCATTTACCCCTGAGCAGATGGGATACAAAGGCTCGCTGTCTGTGGATATGGGTTATCTGGTTTCTCTGCTCTATATTTTTGGTGCAAACAGTTGGATTTCCAGAAATGGGAACTACTATTAATAGCAAATGTTTGGCTGTGGCAATCTGAAATAGTTTTCTCAAAATGCTCTGTGGACAACATAAGTGAAGGAACAAACCCAAACACAAACAAATGGTTTACATGAGTCTGTCAAGGGATATGTGGGGGTTAGTGGTAAAGGGAGGGGACACAAGAGGACATACGCCAGAGCTGTCTCAGAGCCAGCATGTGGTAGTGTTACTGTGTGATGGTGCACATCTGCTTTCAGGCTGTGATATGCTTCAGACTACAGAAATTAGGTCTCAAAAAAGATAAGGAATGGCAAATAGAATTCATCTTCCTGCCAACTCTAGTAGATTATATGGAAGTGTGTTACACTGATGCCCCTCAAGGGATCACTCCTCCTGGTGTTTACACCTCTTCGTAGCTACCTCCCCTTGAATCTAGGCTGCTCCTCGAATTTGTTTTAACCAGTAGAATATGGCAGAAGTGGGATGGTGCCAATTCTGACTGGAGTCTTAAGAAAGTCTGTTGGTGTCTGCTCTTTGCTCTGGGGAGCCCTGAGCTGCCATATAAGAAGTCTGTTTGCCCTGACGGATTGATCATGTGAAAAGGGAGAGACCCTGGGACTCCATGAAGGATAACCAAGGAACCCAGCCACTGGTGAGAACTGAAACTTTAAGAAAGTCCCCAGCCTTTTGATCCATCCTCATTGAAGCACCAGGCATGTAAGAGGTGAGGTCATTTTGGATGTTCCAGTCATAGCCAAAGACATGAGGAGCAGAGAAAGCCATCTCTGCTGTGCTCTATCCCATTCCTGACCAACAGCATTGTGAGAAATGATAAAAATGGTGGTTGTTTTAAGTTGCTAAGTTTGAAGAATAATTTTTATAGAGCAGCAGATTGCTAAAATGATTTTTGTTTAGAAGTGGGCAAAGCTATAACCTCAACCCCTAAAATGTGGCCTTGGTTTGGGGACCAGGCAATAAGTGAAATATAGACCTTGAGAAGATTATTTCATGGCTTCTGGAAAGATGACCCCAGCTATGTAGTGGCAGTATTAGGCACTGCAATAACATGGAAGATAGAAAAATTATATCTAATGTACTGTGGGATTATAGGAATAATTTCTAGCTTTTTCTGGGTCATAGAGTTCTTTTAAATAATCTGATGAAAGCTAAGGGATGCTTTCTTCAGAAAAAATGCACAAATATTCCCCAAATTTTCAGTCAATCTCAAGACCCCTACTGTGGGTCTTCTTGAGTAGAGTATCAAGAAGAATGTTTAAGGGCAAGAGGTTTCTTTTGACTGTGCCTAATAAGGTACAGATAGATATGAATTAAAGAAGGACCTGTTCAGATTTAAAGCAGAATTGAGAAGAAATATTTCCAACCTAGGATTTGCTGAGTATGAAAATAGTTTCTAATTCCCAGCCTCTCCAGCTATAAAATATTCTCAAAGTAAATTAAAACCTGGAGGCAGATATTACATGGCACTGCCAGGAAGACAGGGTCTTGGTGGCCCAGATCAGATCAAGGATGTGGCTGTAAGACCCTTTGTAGAAACTTCAGTGAGAGTTAAATTTGAATCTTAGAGATCCTCTAAGCTATATAATAGGGTTTCAAGAATCTTGGGGTCTTATTTTCTATATTCTCTCTACTAGACAAAAAAATTCCCAAGACTTTTAATGGCTTTTTCTCACAGTATCCCGACTTTCATGGGATATAATGAATTGAGTTATAATGTGATAAATAAGAATCCTACAAAAATTTTAAATTAATTATCTCAGCTTGAATTAGAAAGGACAGATACAGTTCAAAATAAAATTTTTGAGACCATAGACTCCCATGGTGAGGAATCAGGGTGAGAAAGCTACTAAGATGCAAACATAAAGCTTTTCTAAGGAAAAGAATGATTCAGAGGATGAAATCAAGAGTTCTAAGAGAAGACTTAAGAACATGGAGGAATTCTTCTGAAAGCAGAACTGAGCACTAATCCAAGAACATTCTCTAACTTTGGAGTTGGAGGATTTCAAAATTGCTATGGGTCAGTGATTTTTAGGATCCTCCTCTACCCCGTCTCCCTGTTATCAATGGGAGTGTCTTTTGTGGTTATCTTGTCCTTTATTACTGTAGTCTATTAGAGTGTGAGTTATGTGGCCGTTATTCTCTTCATTCACAGGTCCTTGCATTAAGAAGCACCATACCAGAGTAGCCGCACACAAGGGACCACACATTAGGAAAACCTTCTGCAAATGGACCCGAGATTTAGAAAATGAGATTTTGGATTTTGAACGGACACTCTAGCCATGATGGCAGAACACTTTGGGGGATCTTGGGAAGGAGGGATTATATTCTGCACATGAAAACAATGTAAAATTCTGTGGTCAGAGGCCAGATAATGGTAGCTCTCAAAAGTTGTCTCATAACAATTCCTGTCCTCTCAGTATGCACAAGTTGCTCTTCTCATCAAGTGATGCAGATTATTTCATATCCTTTTGAATCTGGGCTGAACTTTTGACTGATTTCAACCAGTAGAATGCAGTGGCAGTGATGTTTGGGGATGCGCTACTTCCATTTTCTCTTGGAACCTCGCTGCCCTTCTGTAATAAACCCATGTGAAACAGAGAGATCCGATGGAGAGGACTGGAGGCTCTGTAGTTTGTAGCCCCATCTGAGCTCTCAGCCACAAGCTAGAACCAACTGTCAGCCATGTGAGTGGACTTTCTTTCATATGCTTAGCTGAGTTCTCAGGTAAGTTCAGCTCAGGCTTGTTACATGGTATAGAAGAACCATCTAGCAGATCCCAGTCAACCCACAGAATTGGGAGAGATAATAAACTTAGTGTTTCAAGTCACTACATTTTGGGGTGGTTTGTTATACTCTAATAGACAAAAAAAAAAAAAAAAAGGTTGGTATAGGCTTCTTGGATTGCTGTAGAAAAGATTTTTAGGCCACCTCCAGGCTCAGTGGGAAAATGTGCTGTTTCTGATTATCAATCTCTGTGGGGCAGAAAAGGAGAGTAGAGTCCTGAATAAAATGGTACTGAAATTACAATATTACAACTTATTCTGTCCAGCTCAGAGGGAGCTATTGACAGCTTTTTGTAAGAAAGTTGTGATTTGGAAAACAAAAATTTAAAATCTTGGCTTTTCTATGTCACAAAGTTTGGATTTGTTAGTTTGTTTCTTTTTGGTACTGAGGATTATGCTTAACCCTTGAGATACATCTCTAGTCATTTTTAAATTTTTTTTTATTTTGAGACAGGGTTTCATTAAGTTGCTTAGGGCTTCCCTAAGTTGCTGAGGCTGGCCTTGAATTTTCGATCCTCCTGCCTCAGCCTTCTGAGCCACTGGGATTATAGGTGTGTTCTACTGTGCCTGGCTGGATTTATTAATTTCTTAAGAAATTTAACCCAGCAAAACAAACAGAAACTCAGTGAATGGTTTAGACCAAGGGAGACCTCAAGGATAACTACTAGAATTCACTCATTTCTTTTGCTCTTTCTCTTTCTTCAAACCCAAAACTATATGTAAATAGCTATGGAGGTTCCCAGAAACTGTTAGCATCCCTATAGATTGGTCTAGGTTTTCCTGAAAATGTCTAAGCCCAAGTCCAGTATAATATAGAAATGCTGGGTATGTCTGAAGACACCCACTTGCTCACTCATTCATTCATTTTAATTTATGTACAGTTTTCTCTATGCCAAAAGCTCTTAGAAGCTGTGATGGGAATAAATGTGGCACCGGATCTAAACAAGTCATGGCCTCTATCTCCAAGGAGCTCATGTTCTAGTGTGAAAAACAGAAATGTAATCAGTCTGGACATTACATCAGGATACGAACAACACAGCAACAAACAGTGCACACATTATAATAGTAACTAGCATTTATTGTGCACTTACTATGTACCAAGTATCTCATTTAATCTTTGAATTTGTTAATTAATTTAAATTATTGTTATAATAGCTTTATTGAGATATAATTTCTATACCACAAAATTCACCCCTTTAAAGTATATGATTCAGTGGTTTGTTTCAGAACTCTTCGAGTTCATCACCAGTAATTCCAGAACATTTTCCTTACCTCCAAATGCAATGTCCCCTACTTCTCTCATCCCACTAACCCCTGGCAACCGCTAATATACTTTCTGTCTCTACAGATTTGCCTACTTAGAACATTTCCTATTAATGGAATTATTCAATATACAGCCTCTTTTGCTTGGTTTATTTTACTTAACTGTTTTCAAGGCTCAACCATAATGTAGTATATCAGAACTTTATTTATTTTTATCACCAAATAGTATTCTATCATATGAACATTCCATAATTGTTTTATTTTTTGGTTGTTGTTTGAGGGACATGTGTATTTGATTATTATGATTATTATAATGTTACTGTGAACATTTATATGCAAGCTTTTGTTTGAATAAATGTTTTCAATTCTCATGGGGATTTACCCAAATTGTAGAATTGCTATTAACTCTGTTGAACTTTTTTAGCAACCGATAAATGGTTATTGCCTGTCTTTTGTATTTTAGCCATCCTTGTTGGTACAAAGCTGTGTCTCAGGATTTTGATTTACAATTTACTAATACTAATGATGTCAAGCACCTTCTCATGTGCTATTGACTATCTGTGTTTTTCAAGAAATTTTATTCAAATCCTTGGCCTATATTTGAATTGTGTTGTTATTGTCTTTTTATTGAATTGTAAATGTTCCTTACCTATTCGGGATACAAATTCCTTATTAGATATATGATCTGCAAATATTTTCTTCCCTTCTGTGGTTGTCTTTTTATTTGATAGTGTTCTTTAAAACCCCCAAATCTTTAATTTTGATGAAATCCAATTTATCTGTTTTTTCTTTTGGCACTTTTGCTTTTGATTTCATATCTAAGACATCACTGCCCAATCCTGGGTTATCAATGTTTACTATTATGTTTCTTTCTAAGAGTTTTATAGCTTAGCTCCTATTATTAGGACTATAATCCATTGTGTTAATGTTTTTATATATGATGTGAGGTAGGGGTCCAACTTGTTTCTTTTGTAGGTTGATATTTTGTTGTCCTAGCACCATTTCCTTCTACCCCATTTTAGAAGTACTAAGGATTGAACCCAGTGTGCTCTACCATTGAGCCCATTCCCTTCTATGTTTTTTTAAAAAATTTTATACTTCTCTAAGTTGCTGAGGCTGGCCTCAAACTTGTGATCCTCCTGTCTCAGCCTCCCAAAGCAGCTGGGATTAGAGGCATATGCCACTGGGCTCCCAGCATGGTTTGATCAAAGAATATTCTTTCCCTGTTGAATTGTCTTGGCATCCTTTTATTTTTTTTTTATTTTTAATTTTTTATTGTGGGTTGTTCAAAACATTACAAATTTCTTGACATATCATATTCCACACTTTGATTCAAGTGGGTTATGAACTCTCACCTTCACCCCATACACAGATTGCAGAATCACATCAGTTACACATCCATTGATTTACATATTGCCATACTAGTGTCTGTTGTGCTCCGCTGCCTTTCCCATCCTCCCCCCTCCCCCCTCCCCACCTCTTTCCTCCCCTCCCCTCCTCTCTCTCTACCCCCTCCACTGTATAACCCTGAGGGTCTCCTTCCATTACCATGCAATTTCCCTTCTCTCTCCCTTTCCCTCCCACCTCTCATCCCTGCTAAATGTTAATCTTCTTCTCCTGCTCTTCGTCCCTACTCTGATCTTAGTTACTCTCCTTATATCAAAGAAGACATTTGGCATTTGTTTTTTAGGGATTGGCTAGCTTCACTTAGCATAATCTGCTCTAATGCCATCCATTTCCCTGTAAATTCTATGATTTTGTCATTTTTTAATGCAGAGTAATACTCCATTGTGTATAAATGCCACATTTTTTTTATCCATTCGTCTATTGAAGGGCATCTAGGTTGGTTCCACAGTCTTGCTATTGTGAACTGTGCTGCTATGAACATCGGTGTAGCAGTGTCCCTGTAGCATGCTCTTTTTAGGTCTTTAGGGAATAGACCAAGAAGGGGAATAGCTGGGTCAAATGGTGGCTCCATTCCCAGCTTTTCAAGAAATCTCCATACTGCTTTCCAAATTGGCTGCACCAATCTGCAGTCCCACCAGCAATGTACAAGTGTACCCTTTTCCCCACATCCTCGCCAGCACTTGTTGTTGTTTGACTTCATAATGGCTGCCAATCTTACTGGAGTGAGATGGTATCTTAGGGTGGTTTTGATTTGCATTTCTCTGACAGCTAGAGATGGTGAGCATTTTTTCATGTACTTGTTGATTGACTGTATGTCCTCCTCTGAGAAGTGTCTGTTCAGGTCCTTGGCCCATTTGTTGATTGGGTTGTTTGTTCTCTTATTGTCTAATTTTTTGAGCATCCTTTTAGAAAGTCAATCAACCATTTAAAAAAGGTAAAGTTCTATTCCATTGACCTATGTGTTTATCCTGACATTGGTCATTCACTCTTTATAGGAGCTATACCCAGAAGGTACTATTAAAGGCTCAGGGAGTTTAAACATTTTCTTCAAAAACATACAGTTAATATGCAGTAAAGCTAAGAATGGGAACTTGAGTTCTCTGACACCAAAGCCCTAGCTAGAAAGTTAATATTCTGCTGTCATAGGAGGAATGACTCTGGCATGGGCTTATAATTAGGCAGAGAATTCCAGGATGGAAGGAATTTGAATTCAGGGAGGATACCACCTGTAGAGATGTAAGAATGAATGAAGCAAAGCCAAAACCCAGGGGACAATGGATGTGGAAAGAGGCCAAATAGTACAATTAATTAGTGCCTTTGGAAGCTCAAAAGGAGCCACCGAACTAGCCTGTGTGGGTCAGGGAAGGTTTTTTTTTTTTTGTTTTTTTTTAAGAAGAACTCACATTTACCAATATCAAGAAAGTTCTGTAGAGGTTCCTCAGTGTGTTGGATGGGGTAGGGAAGCGTCTAGGAAGAAAGAGTAACACGTGAAGAGCTAATGGTACTAAAAGATGAATCATAGCCAGGGAATGGCAAGAACCCAGCTGGAACCTAGCAGAAACTTTAGGAAATAGTTGGAAACGAAACTGGAAAGTAATTTTTAGGGGGGATATTTTATAAAGGGCCTTGAATAGACTGCTGAAGGGTTTGGGTTTTCTCTTGGGAGCAACTGAGAACAGTTGTCAGTTTTATACAAGGGAGTTAGGTCTTCCGATCACTAGTAGCACAGAAGAAGATAGAATGTAGAAGAAGGAGACGAAGGCAGAAAACTTGACTAGGAGCTATTGCAGGCGAGGTGATCATGGGAGTAGGGAGAATAGGGTGGTTCCTTAGGATGCAGGATTAATAGGACTTTGTTGAGAGAAAGAGAAGGAGGCAGAGGAGAAAAGGGAGGAGGAGGAGAATAGAGAGGAGGAGGAGAAGGGTTGTGGAGGGGAGAAAGATGGGGAATGGGAGCAGAATGGGAGAAAAGAAGAGAAAGAAAGGGAAGAAGAAAAGGAATGGACATTTTCTGAAGCATCTTTAGCATCTTTCTGTTTTCAGGTGAGACAATGCACCTAGAATGGTTAAGAAAATTACCCAAAAATCACAGAATTGCAAGTCAGTGGTTGAAACTAATTTAAAATCCTAAATTTTGTTAGTTTTGTTAGATCCTAAAGCCCCTGATCTTCTTCCACAGTGTTCTCAAAGACAACACTCATATTTGTGGTATAGGCCAGAGAGTGAGTATTGATGACACCCATTAAGAAAAAACAGGGGAAAAGAGATAGTTTTAAAGTAAAAGGACACAGAGGTACTTTTGGGGGCACATGGTGTTTGAGGTAGCTGTATAATACATGAGAGGATCAGCTGGGTGTGATGGCACCTCCCTATATAACTCCAGCAACTCTGGAGGCCGAGGCAGGGGGATCACAAGTTTGAGAACAGCCTGGGAAATTTTGTGAGACCCTGTTTCAAAATTAAAAAAAAAAATTAAAAGGACTGGAGTTGTCGCTCAGAGGTGGTGGAATACTCCTACCCAGTTCCCTCTCCCCCAAATAGAAAGGAAACATGGGAGAGGCACCAGAACAAATGGTCCCTGTTTTCATGGCTATGGATATTATGACCACGCACTGAGCAAAACTCAGCAACTATTTTCAAGAGTCTCAGTATAGCCCTCTCCAGAGGCAGAGCTATGGAAAAAAAAAAAAAATATTTCTGGTGGTCCCTCCACTCCCATGGCTCCATAATTCTCCCACTTTCATATGAGACTAGCAAATAGGAACTATCTTGAAAGTTTGGTTTGTAGCCCAGAGTCTATCATTATACTTCCAAATTTATCGAGAAAATATTTGAAGCCAAACAGAGACTTTAATTTTCTTGACTTTAAAGAAAGCTTCATTCATATTCATCCAACAACTATTCATTCATCACTTGCTCGCATGCATAGTCCTGTGCTAGGTGCCATGGCAAAGCTCGGTAGAGTACAAAAGTCTCTGTCCCTGGGTTTTTTGTGATCTAGTTAAGGGGGTGGGGAAGGGGAGATGAACATACCTGTAAAGGTAAATATCAGTGGAGTGGGTAAATTAAAATGTCAATTTCCTGAGAGTTATTTCTAAGCAATTTATGGTCAAGTGTAAAAAGCTGGAGGTGTGAAAGAGAGAGAGAGAGAGAGAGGGAGAGAGTCAGGCAGACGTTAAGAGACAGGAAAAGACAGAGAAACCAAATCACAGAAGAGAGAGAATAAGAGAGGTGAATGAACTTGAAGCCAGGCTTGAGATTAGGGCTGACTTAGACAGTCCAAGATGAGGCCAAATCCCAGGAGGGAGAAAAGAGAGGTCTGAGTAGAAAAGAAGAGAGAGCTAGCTAAGGTTTGTCTTAAGAGTGGGAGTCAGTCTGAGGGAAGAGGCTGTCTCTGGAGAGGACCATCCTTGGATCCTAAGGTAGAAAGAGGAAGCGAGGGTTATAGGTCACAAGGCCCATGAATGTGGGTCACACAGCCTCTCAGATCAGCTGCATCTTAGACCTTTCATGGTCCTGATGGGGATGCCATTACCTGTGCCAAAGGAAATAGTTACCAATTTCTCTCAGCCACTGGGGAGACCCACTCTGGATATAAACCCCCATCGTAGGGCCCAGGGTGCACTCTATGTTTTGTGTAGCGCCTGGATGGCCAAAGATGGGGCCTAGGGAAAGGTTTCTTAGATACCAAATAACACGTGGATGATTTATACATAAATGAGTCAGAAATATGGAGATTAAGTTTTCGCTGAGATGCACATGAATTAAGGAGAAAAGTGTTTGAGGCAATTTAAAAAGAAATGCCATGAAACTTAAAGCATATGGAAAATAATATATGGTATTGGAGAAATCTCTAAATGGATGGGGTTTGGTCTAAAGAGTCCTTGGGGCCCCTCCCCATTTTGCAAAAATCTCATCATTTGAAGGAATTAACATGACTTTAGAGACTGGGAGAAATGAGTCCAACTCTCCAGGTTTGACTGGTTCATCCCCAGTCTAATTGTTTGGATTTTAATTTTTTTTTTTTTACCTTGTTCTGCGGTTCATGTCTAAATACTCGAAGATGTTTATATTGCATACATTCAGCTTTAATTGGCCCTTAAAAGAAGGTGTTGATTAGAATCTGCTCAACATCAACAGCTAGCTCACACAACATTCTGTAATTACTGTTTATTAATTTAGTTCAAGTGGCATAGTTGAAAGCCCTGTTCAGATGGGAGAAGTAAATTGTCACTGGTATTGAATATGTAAATTATGTGCATTGTAAATTTCCATGAAGAAATGTTTAAAGTTAAATGCTGTGCACATAAACCCTTCCGGTTTTATCTAACCAGGCCCTTGGAGTGGAACCAGGTCTTCACTCAGAAAGCACATGGCACAGGCACGTCCCCGCTGGGCTGCCTGTGCCCCAGGGCGGGTGCATCTTACCTAGAGTTTGTAAAATGAGATTTTGTAATCAGGTTTTGTTGCGTGTGTTCCCTTTTTCATGAAACAAGGCAACACTAATGTGCCCCCTTTATACTTGTTCACAAAGCCCTTCCATGAAGTTCCCCAGCAAATTTTCCAAGGCTGTTTGGCAATCCGATAAATTCCCCTGCTGCTCTGAGGAAGCTTCTAGACCTTGCTGAAAACAACAGGAATTGAAGACATCTTTTCTTCAGCCAATAGTTGAAATAAGTTAACATAAGTGTGCTTTTTTTCCCTCTTCCCCTAGAGTAGCAAAGAAGATGCCAGAAATCAGAGCAAGGGCTTGTCAGGATTGTTTTGGGGTGCTCAAATCCTCTGATCTCTTCAAGTTGTCTTAAAGGTTTGGTGTAGCTCTCCTCTGGAAAGTGTGTGGCTTAACTGATTTAGATAACTTTATTCTATCAAAGATTTGCTGTATGAAGTTTGAATTAAATGAAATGTTCCTTTAAATATCAACCAAACACTTTGCTTTTTTTCTATACTAATGTTGCTTTGAGCAAGTTCCTTAAATCAATCTGTTCCTTGGATTTCTTTCCTGTAAAATGGAGAGAATAATGGTACCCACTTCATGGATTGGATGTAAAGATTCATCGAGACGATACCTGTAAAAAGCTTAAAACACAGCCTGCCCATAACGTCAGGATAATAAGTGCTAGCTACCATTTGTCTCTGTAAAAGTTTACACAGTCACAACCGGATCCCCAAAGGCTTTATACATTATTAAAATATTCCTTTTCTAGAAATTTCTGACTGGACGAATCTTAAATCCACCTCTAGTCAGAAAAGACTCTTAAACAAATTAGGGATGAAAATCAATAATTCTGGTAAGCACAAAAATTCAATTATATTTTTTTCTCCTAAGGTTGAAAAGAGTAGTTGAGGCAAAAAGTACATCTGTCTCCTCTGCCACCGAAGCCCACACATGCCCATTTGGGGGGCTTATGTCTTTGTACAAGTTTTTCAGCCCAGATGTTGGATGTTTTCAATTTTGCAGAATCTGACTATAAATGAACTGAAAAAAAAAATGGCCCAACTGTTACTGGGACTAATTATGATGGTTCCAAGGAGAATGTGCATGCTTTCACTTTTCCTTTATGAAGTGTTCCTGAAGAAAGCCTTTTGATTGAAATAACCCTTTCGGAGGATAGCTGACATTTTCAGAAGTAATAATAACACTACTTCAGATTCCCAGAGAGGAAGTAACAGAAATACAAAGTGCTTTACAGATGCAGCCTCTTCACTTGCATTATCCTTCTGTCTGGCAGGTGGCAAAAATTATTCTTCCTGTTTTACAGATGCAGAAACTGAGGCACTGAGTGAGAAAAGCAGGAAGCGTAAAAGTTCTAGAACAAGTCAGTGAGGGAACCAGAAAGCCTACAGCCCTCCACTAAGGACATTCTGGTCAGAAGCCCACCACTGAGGTGGCTGCCACTAAGGACAGCTCTACTCATGGGGCGGGGGTGGGGGTGGGGGTCTGCTTTTATGAATCAGATGCATTTCAGCTAAGTTTTGTGTGCATTGTTGTAAAGTAAATCTCATTTTCCCATGAACTTCTATTGAAAAATTAGAGATGCAGGTCCCGATATCCCTCCCCTAGGTAGAGCTGAACATCTTTGACCTGGGAATGTTGGATGTGTGTGACCCACCTTGGACCACTTTCCACCCTATTCCTGCCTTAATAGTGTTTTGTGAAGTTGGGAAGAAAAATGATGCAGAGATGAAAGGGCACTTCCAGTGTTTTCCTGCCTTGGGAGCTCCCTCTGTACAATCTTTTTTCAGGTCCTGAGAAGTCTGGTATAGTCAGAGCTCCTCTGAGCTGATTCTTAATATCTCTGGAGTTTGGTTTTGCATCCCCTTGGGTGATGCTAAGCTCTATTCTTACAGATTGCAAATAAGTGACATCATCTTACACATGCTTTAATTTCTTAAAATATCTTGTTTATTAATCTAATTACCTATTAATACATTCATTGCCTGTTGGGCACATAGGGGTTAAGAGGCAGGAAGAGGTGGATAGAGAGATGGACAGGGAGTATGCCCAAAAGAGGTGGGAATTCCCTGGGGGAGACAGAAACAAATCAGCAGCAATCATTCAGGGGATACTTTGTAATGGTTTATAGCAGGGACATTTAACTCTGTCCTGTGGGGAATCTCAGAGGAAGTATTAAAGAATGAATAGGAATTAGGTGAAAAGTGGGTGGAATGTCACTCCACATGGGGGCTACAGTATGTGCAAAGGTATGGAAACTTGCAGGAGGCTGGCCTCTGGGGACCAGTGGGCACTGGGACGTACCATAGTATGGCTGTGTATGATGGACATCAAACCTGACTGTAGGTAGAGGTGGATGTGGGTGGTAGCCAGGCTCAGCAGGTTCTTTTGTGCTAAGGAAAGGTTAAGTGCTTCTTTGAAAGTCCCAAGGCATCACTGAAAGTGGCTGTGATGGGGATTTGGTCATGATCAAGTTTAAGGCTTCCTGTGCTCCAGAACCAACTGGTTCCTTCCTTTGCTACTGGAGTAAATCTGCTATATGAGTCTATTAGGGTTCTCCTGAGAAACAGTACCAAGGAGATGGCCTGTCTCTGTCTATCTCTCATCTATTGATTGATTTTTAAGATACTGACTAATGAGACCATGGAGGCTGGCAAATCCAAAATCAGCAGAGTGGGCTAGCAGACAGAAGAGCCAGTGTTGCATTCAAGTCCAAAGGCCATCTGCTGGCAGAATTTCCTCTTGATGAGGGATGGAGTGGAGTAGGGTGAGGGTGGTGTGTGTGTGTGTCAGTCTTCTGTTCTATGCAGGCCTTCAACTGATTGAATAAGAACTATTCACATGCTGGAGGGCAATCTGTGTCACTCAGATTCCACTGATTTAAATGTTAATCTTATTCAATAACCACTTTCACAGAAACATGCAATGTTTACCACATATCTGGGCACCACAGTCCAGCCAACTGGACACATGAAGTTAACCATCACAGGAGAATATGTGTGTGTGTGTGTGCACGTGTGTGCATGCATTCACTCATTAACTAATATTTCTATATTCCTGTCTGTTTTCCATAGGACTTCATTTACTTACGCATTTTGAGAAATTACCAATTGAGGGTTGGGGATGTCTAGAATGTGTGAGGCCCTGCGTCCAATCCCACCACTGAAAACAAAATTACTAATCGAAGGCCTACTACATGTGAAGCCCTGGGGATCTAATAGTGAGCAAGACAGTGTTCTCATGGAGCATGTTGACTTCATGGAAACTTCTACTAGACCAGGAGTTAGCAAACTATGGCCAATGGCCAAGTCTGGCCTATAGCCTATTTTTGTTAGTTAAGGCTTTTTGATCTTTTCCATTGTCTATGGCTGCTTACCTCCTGTGATAGCAAAGTTGAGTACTAACAACAGAGACCAAATGGCCTGAAAATCCTAAAATACTTATTATCTGGCTCTTTATAGAAGGAGGCTGATGATCCATAAATTTGAAGATATAGGGAAATGATAATAAGGAAATGAACAAGTAGATATACTGTATTGTCAAGTAGTCATAATTTCTTTGAAGAAAATTAAATCAGAACAGAGAAGAAAGTGATGAGGGTCCTCTTTTTGACATGGTGACTAGGGAACTCTCTGTTAAAATGGCAAAATACAACAGACACTAGTATGGCAGTATGTACAAACGTGGATGTGTAACCAATGTGATTCTGCAATCTGTACACGGGGTAAAAATGGGAGTTCATAACCCACTTGAATCAAATGTATGAAATATGATATGTCCAGAGCATTGTAATGTTTTGAACAACCAATAAAAAAATGGTATTTGACCAGGGACCATAATGAAAAGGAGAATCAGCCCTGACAACCCCTGGGGAAGCAAGTCCCAGGCAGAGGCCACAGTGAGTTCCTGGTCTGCTAAAGGATCTGGAGATAATGGAGCGCCAGGCAGGTCACCTGGGAGTTGTTCCCCCATTGGGTACATGCCAGAGAGGCCTGTGTTTCACTGACGTTGTTGGAGTCTGGATTCTTTAAAAGTGTGGTATGACTTTATGGTTCTGAGCATTGAAGATCTCAAACTTCATAATTTTCCCATGGGTCTTTTAAACTCAGATGTGATCAAAGGCTTCCATGTCACTCTCTCCCCTCCATAGATCTTTGCACAGTTCAAAAGGCAACTTCCTTAGCTTGGCAATCTAAGCTCTCAAAGGTCAGTCCCATGCCAGCCAAGCTTTCTAAAAGGCATCCCAGTGTCTTCCACACCATCCCTAGACTCTCTCCACACCAATGCCTGTTTCTCCTTTCTTCACTTGCTATTTACCTTACCTTCCCAGAGCTTCTCATCATGATGCTGTTACCTGCTTCTGCAACCCCCTCCCTCCATCTCTTGCCATCTCCACTTCTCTTCCCTTTCTTCCTCCATCTTTTTCCCATACCTCCAAGTCCCCTTCATCCATTACTTTTTGCTTGAATCCCTATTACAACACTGACTTCAGTGGGTTTAACCCTGATATATGTCTTTGTCATTCTTCTAATTCTCCCTTAGGCCTGGACAATAGGGTTGCAGGGGAATAAAGTAGTTTCTCTTTGCAGAAAGTATGAGGTCAAATAAATGACTCAATAACTTACTAGAGGCTGGTTTGTGTCAGGCTTTCTGGAAAGGCCCTAAAGAGACAGCCATGAATCAGACAATATCCTAACCTTTAGGGAGTGTAGTGGGGGAGAAAAACACATAAGCAAATGATTATGGTAAAACATAGATGCTTATAGGATGTGCATCAAAAACAGTATGTAGCTAGCTCTGCCTGGATGAATCATGAGGGGCTTCACCAAGGAGGTGATGTTGTAGTAAGGTCTTGGCAGAAGAAAGGAGGCAGAATTCTAATCAGAAGAAATAGCACATGCAAGGCTGGAAGCCAAAGGAGCTGCTTTTATCTGAGACTTGGGGAGAAGTTCCAAGTGGTGAAGTCTGGAGAAGGAGTCATGGCATTGGAGGTTAGGGAGCTAGTAAAATAGTCCTGATGTAGGTAAGCAAGCATAAAAATAGACTTTATATTTATCTTTGCCTCCCCCTCACTTAATCTAGTGTCTGTGGCAGAGTTGTAAACACTTTTGATAGTTTGTTGATTTAAACTAAGCAAGTTAAACAGATTTTACTATCTTGAGATCCAATCAAGCAGGGTATGTCCATATTCATAATGTGATACCATTTCATTTAATGATTGTGTCAAATATATATTGTCATAGTATGTTTGCATGTAGAGGTATTAACTGCATTTTTTACTCACCATATTTTCAAATGACAATGGGTTAGGGCTGAGAATGTAGTGCAGTGATAGAGAACTTGCCTACATTGCCATGCACGAGGCCCTAGGTTCAATCCCCAGCAGGGCAAAAAAAATCAGTTTTCTCAAATTATGATGGATTTCAGAACATAACCCCATCCTAAGTCCTGGAACATCTGTACATCGCATCTTGTCATATATCACACGATTTTCTTGAGCTCATAATAGGAACAGGAATCTCCTTAATCTCCCAATCCTGGCTGTGGTTTCTTCTGTGGGACCAAAGTATTTACTATGCATAAAAAGCTTATTCTCCCTTAGAGTAAGAATTATACCCTGTGCTTGGGTAATGAGATATGCTGGAACTAGCAGACCCACCTGGCATTTTACTTTTATAGGACTCTTCC
The DNA here is from genome assembly GCF_047511675.1 of Marmota flaviventris. Lineage (NCBI taxonomy): Eukaryota > Metazoa > Chordata > Mammalia > Rodentia > Sciuridae > Marmota > Marmota flaviventris. The sequence goes on from NC_092507.1 coordinate 73,614,006, forward strand.
TGGATAGTAATAAAATCAGAACAAGTGCGTGTGACAAGACTTTCTCCAGGAGGGACTGAAGAAATGGTGACTGATGATCATTCAGTGTCAGTATTTAATTACCAAATGAGGTGAGTGTGATCTGATAGCAATTTGATTTCCTGCCCCAATCCACAAGCCCAACAAGACTGTCCCACGTGTTCTTGGCAGGAAACGAGTGCCATCTTAAAGATGAGTTTGTTCTCTATTAGGTCAATGAGGAGTGAACTAAATATTTTCTACTTGGGTCTTCACATGATAAGAGCTTAGCAGCTTTGAAGGAGCTATTACAGGCAAATGCCTAAAAGAAATAGCTATTTGAAAAGTCTATAATTATGTACTTCTATAATAGTGTGTAAAGGGATCACAGTTCCCATCAAGGGTTATTGAGTAAATAGTGAGTTCTTAAGTCAGTAACTGCTTATTTACATGATGGTCAGTAATGTCAGGCAAGAACACATTACTGGCTGCTGAGCAGATCTTAGTCATCCTTGTAGCGCTGCAGCATGGTGAGGTGCTGTTTTGCCATAGAGCGAAGGGATACCAATGAATTCCCCAAGGTCTCTGCTAGTGATTTAGGTTCAAAGTGAGGGCATCTCTGTTCTTTTTTCTTCTGGTAAAAGGCTCTTTTCCTTTGGGATCTGCCTTTCCCACATTCCTTGTGCCTCTGGTAGGGATGTCAATCAAATGTTCAGGCTTCCCAATCAACAAGTGATTCGAATGGCTCTTCAGAATCCTTTTGGGAATTTGACCCAATTCCTGAGAATAGAGACATCTCTTTTTTTTTTTTTTCTAGGAGCCCTTGCTAAAATCTGAGTAAGCTTGAAGATATTGGTGACTTTCTTTACTACCTGATGGAAATTTCTTACCCATAACTAAAGCCAATACAGAATTAAGTAGAGGTAAGAGATGTTTTGAGCCATGACTGAAGCTAGATTGCACTTTGGACTTCCCAGTTATAGGTGCAGTAGATTTCCATTTCATGTTTATGTAATTTGATTTGGATTTCATGTTGCCATCACTATTGGGTTCCCTGGAGTGGAGTACACTTTTGTGTGATTTTCTTCTTCTTCTCTTTACTCTCATACCAATTGTGTGAGAATTCCTTAATACTTCTATCAGAAGACATTGATTTCAGTATTGGACTTGTTGACACCTATCAGATTGATACCTTCTGTCAGTAGTCCCAGCAATGTTAGGATTTTGAAATACATTGATGTTAGGGGTTTAGCTCTATTTGCCTAGTGCCTCTTCCATTGGCAGCAAGAGTTGGCTGTCTGCGTCTGAGTGACAATCCCAAGAGAGATATATTCCTGCCCATTCTTTTGTCTTCAATCTTTTGTTTTTATCTTTGTCAAATATATGAGGTTTCTACTTTCTTAACTTTAAATCAGATGATTAGTGCAAGGATTTATTAAATACCATTTTACTGAACTATTTAACATTTTGACACTTGGAAAAAAAAAAAAACACATTGTTGGGAATGATGTGCTCCTGAGTCTGATTATGGCTGAGAGGAACCACTCACCACTCAAGATGGAGCCATATGGTCAATACTCTCCTGGAAGACTAAAACTTCCAACAGGATTACATAATGCAACTTTAATTGGCATAAGTCTTTATAGCCAAAAACTAGCCTTGGTGATGAAATGAATGAAAATTGAAGATGTTGGCAAAGCCCCAAAGAAGTATTCAAAAGAATGAGACACTGCAAAGTCACAAGGAAATGAGATCACCTCAAATTTAGCCTAATTTCTCTGTAGCCAAAGACATAAAGTTGAGAATTTAAGAACCAGACCAGGATCTTTTCAGAAACATTGTTGCCCTGGATGCCCCTTAGGTCTCAGGATTAACAGAGTTCAACAATCAGGGATTGGATAATACTTTTCCTAAATGTTGATTCTGGGCTTCACTGAGAATGTCATACTTTCATTCTACTTAGCATTTGTTTCAGGGTTTCTTAGCAACCACCATTATTTCCACACTTAGAATGGGCTAGGAATGGCTACACATCTCTTAATCATGCTCCAGATGTGGAAAATCTTAATTAGTAGAGTGAGAAAGGTAGCTAAGAACAGGAGAGAGTGACGGTTTCTATAATGGGAATCAGCATTTTTAGTTGTAGGACTCAAGTGTTGTGCCTGAATAACTGATGATAAAATGTTAGAAGAAAGGACAGTAGATGACACAGTATGTATACATAAATAAATAGACAGATAGATAAGTAGATAAGTAAATAAATAAATAAAATACCCAGAAGGAAGAGGAGAAACAGCCAAGGATGTAAAGACAAGTTGGATAGGTTTGCTGATGTTGCTCATGTCTATCCAAGACTTATCCAAGATTCCTGTATGAGGCACTTGTCAGTCATTCCGGCATCTTGATAATTCCATGAGCTTTTTGTGGGTATGCCTCTTTTTTTTTTTTACAAGAATGCTATATAATTATTCTCTATGTCTACTTTTAAATATCCTTCAATAGGAGACCAAGAATGTGATTTAGGTGATTTTATAACTATATCTCAAGCTTAATCTTTTTCACTTTTATTTGGGAATCTTAAATCATTTGGGCAGGAAATTAGATATACAGTATGTTGAGAAATGGGACAAAGGACGACTGCTTTTATATAGTGTTGGTTCTGTTCTTATTGATTTATGAGTTTAATTTCCATCAAAATAGGAGAATAAGAAAATCTGAGACATTTCCAATGGCTTGGGAGAGGCTCGGGATTTGACTTGATTAGTAAGATCAATTAAAATTTCCTAAGGTTTTTCACCTGTGGTTAGAACTTGAGAAAAGAATGCTTTCTTGATATTTGTCTTTCTTTTGCCTTCCTAAGCTTGCTAAAGATTTTATAAACCTCTTCTGACAAATTGAAGCTTCTCTTTGCTTCTCTTGCCCCAAACTCTATTTCCTGCCATTAGCTAATCTTTCTTTGGGTCACAGTGGCAAGAGAAACTGGGGAAATCTCTCCTAAGGGATATTGTGTAGCAGTCCCAAAGTCCATGGATACAATGACCATGCTGCTAGGAAAAAATACTTTCCCTTCTTTTAAAGTGGATTTATAATGCTAAGATCCAGCCCATTCAGGACTTTAAAGTTCCCACCATAAATATGAGGATTTGATGTGATACACATCTTCTGTAAAAGCAAAGGGAATGGTGCTTAACTTAAACCAATTTCTGACACTTAGTCCTGAACATTCTAAAGCTCTTGCATTTTAGTGAAGATCTTCTTTCCCATTTGGTAGCTTAATGCATAGTATCGTTGTATCCCACATGAGGATCATTGCAGTTCAACAGCTGGGGAAATGACAGCATCCAGTCAATATGATTATTTTGACTATCAGTTTTTTTGAGGGTGAAGTATAGAAATGTCATCCATTCTCATCCTAATGGGGTTACTTCCATTCCTTGAGGGGTTATCACCTAGTATCAGAGAGATATCAATCTTGAAGACTATGGGATGTAGAGTAATTAGGCTTCAATGTCTTCTGGAGTTTTTTTTTTTTAACTGTGTAAAAAAAAAATGCCTCTTTCCAGATGTAGAACTGAAGTATCTGTTGCTTCTGATGTTGCTGTCAGAGGCCATTGGGGAGCAAAGTATCAAACACAATGGCTCCTTTGAATTCCTTTGCAAGAGGCAGAACATTCCCAGCCTCAAGATTCCGGTCCTTCTTGCCTTAGTGTGGAAAAAAGCAAATCCCCTCCAACTTGAAGAAAGAGTCTTCCTTCTCCCCACCCTGCACCCCTGACCTCTGAACTCAACCGAGTTCTGCTATTTCTGAGGAAATGGTTTGCCTCAGCAGTGTGGCACTCAGAGGTGAAAGAGGGGGAGACTAGAGGAATTTGAGCCTGTTTTCACAATTCCAGTTAGGATGCTGGAGAAAATTTCTGTGACATTTAAACTGCTAGTTACTTTATTAGATTTTCATTTCTAAAGCAGAACTAAGTAAGTGCAGTCAGTGACTCTGGCCAGAACATGTGCATGTGTGGGTTCATTAGGCGCTTTTCTCCCCTTCACCCAAAAACTCCAAATGCTGGACTTGAATGGAAACAGAATAGCAATTTCTCATTTTGGTCCCAAATGCATTTGAGCATATTTTAAATAAGAAATCACAAACTTTGAACTAAATAAAAAATAGACTGCTGAATCATTGTTGTTCCTTTCTTGGGTGTTGGTTTTCCTTAAAATAATAATAATAATAATAATAATAATAATAATAATAAGAAGAAGAAGAAGAAGAAGAAGAAGAAGGCTGGATTTCTGTAGTCTCAGACCTATACAGTTTTTACAGCAATCCTACTGCTGTGGGTCCCTGACCACTAAGCCGGCCAAATCAGAAATAATAAATGTCCCTCATCCTTCAGGCCTCCTTCTCCTCCTTGCCTTGATCTTTCCTAAATGGTAATTTAACTTAGGGCACATAGAAATTCCAGTGAGAAAACATGGATGGGGATAGCAGGTTGGAGCCTTTCTTGTGGTTTTTGGTTGTTTTGGTAGTATCTGTTTTGGGGAAGGGGCTGTGTATATTCAATGTGGAATTGCTCTCAGGGTCTATTATTATCTTTGAAATTAGATTCTTCTCAATTATCCAGGAGCTGAATACCCAGCTTGCAGACTATCTGGGTATTTTGTTTCTTCCCTTTCCTCTCTCTGGCTGCCAGTGTTTTGACAATTTCTTCGCTCTGCTGACATGCACAAGATTGACCATAAAAGGAGAAAGGAAACACCCAATCAGTTTTGTTTGTTAATTGCTCTGGTACAATTTGTTCAGAAAGAAGCTAATATAGAGACCCAACTGAAGTTTGAAGATTATCTGTGAGTTGAATCTATCCATACTATTTCTAAGCCTCATTTGTACAGATAATCGAGGGTTGGCAGAACTTCAGAGAAGTATCTCTTAAGGGAGATCAAACATTTTCTCAAAACCCAACTCCCTCTGAAATGGCACATTTTTTCATTCCCATGGGAAAGTCATTGCTTAGAGAAGAGAAGAGACAGAGGTGCTGAGAGGAAGAGAGAATTCCCCGGGGTCTGAGTTACCTTTGATGGGAGAGGCTCAGCAATGAGTGGGTAAGTTGGCGATTTGTTCTGGACCCAGACATATACACAAGCACGTGTGTGCATGTGTGCAGGCCTGTGTGTAATATTCAAATCCACCTGAAGGCAGTTTGTCAGGGAAGGAGTTGGGAGGTCGGTGCCTGTGAGCCACAGCTATCCTAGTGAGAAAGTGAGAGGGTTCCCCAGCTCCTGGCTCCTTACACCCTTTCTGGTTCAGAGGCTGCTCTTCCACCTCCAACCACCCAATGGCGTGAAACTAATAATTAACCCTTTGGCACCAGTGCTGCAGATTTTTCTCCACTAATTGGTAATGTGAAACCCACTAGTGATTGGTGTGGGGATATGGACTCCATATGTCAGAAGGTTAATGAAAAATTAAGTATTGTATTTTTCTGGGGGTGGGGGGGATTAAAATTTTTAGGATGGGTGATGTCTTTTTCTCTGTCTGCTGGTAAGATTGAGCATCAGGATGTTGGCCTCCTGGAGCTGGCCTGTCCTCCACAAGTCTGGTTGGGTTTTATCTGGAAGGTCAGAAAACTTTTGCTACCAAATCCAAACAAGTTCCATCTACAACTATCCTTCACAGTTCAGAAGGGAAGATGGCTCCTGAGGGCCACGTAAATAGTAGATTTAATTGCCCAATAATTGCAGGCACTTTGCCTGCAAATATATTTGTTAATTGAAATATATATATGGTTTCTGTGTTTAGGCTCCTGGAATGGATAAGAGGGAAATTTATTAGAGAACTTTATTTGGACTCCAGGACCCCTTTTTGCAAGTGCATGCCTTATTAATAGGTCTTTGTTCTTGCTGTAACCCTCAGACAAGTATTCTGAGAGACATACTCATTTTCTTCTAAGTCCTATCAGCATAGTAATCATTCTTGGCTGAAAACCAGCTGCCATTTGCATGTTTAATAATAAAAATATAACACCAATACCATATTCAAAACTATATTTTTCCTTTTAGTGGAAGACTTCAAGAATAACCTGGTTCCCTATGTCTACTACAAATGCTTTTTACCAAGGGGTTGAAGTCTTTAAAATAGGAAGATAATGCTAAAACAATTTGATTACTCTTTCCTTCTCCTATCAGTCACAAACCATCTCTCTTAATTATGGTGTAAGGACATTTACATAACCAGGGAGAGGGTCCTTTAACTACATTGCTATTATGCTTGGCACTTGTGTGAAAGGATATTATATTCATGTGCATTAGAGATTGCTTATAAAAGATCAAGACAATAATAGCCGATCAGACGATAAAGGTCTCTTTTCTCCTCCCAGACAGGCTGTCTCTGACAGAAGAATACAGTTCATCAAAAGTGTCTGCAGGTTGTCAAACTCAGGGAGGTTTGGGGACCCTCTGCGGCTGTCATGGTCAACAAGAAGATTTTCTGTCGGGCTCCTCCATCACTCACCCTGAGGAAATAATCACTCACTACATTCTGCATGTTCTCATGATGGAGCTCTCCATTTGAGAGAAAAGAGCCATTTTATCAAAGGACAATATAGCCCTTCTCTGGGTCCACGTAGCTTCCATTATCAGACCATAATAAATCATATTTATGTTCTCAGTTAATAAGACTGATTACAACACAGGTTCCAGACGTGGGAAAAGCAAAGCAGGTGAAAAGATGTTTTAATGAAAATATGATAAGAAAACAGCTTCTTGTGAACATTTTGTGCTATTATTTGTAATGATTACAGACAATTTTTGATGCATCTTCTTTAGCAATGGTTTAAGCTGCATAAATTGGCTCACTGGTAGATAAGTAAAAATGATAAGAGAAAAATCATGAAATAGTCTTATGTTGTCTAGAATCATTATGTATATAACAAGTGCAAAATGGGTTTAATGTATATGCTGGGGATGGAGGGAAACAGATTTCTCAGAGAAGCATGCTTTGGGTATTATTCAAAATGATTTAGAAATTTTCTCCTCATCTTGCTTACTAAAGGTGTGTGCTCCCTCAAATTGGGCAGTATTAATCACAAATTTCATTTTTGCAAATGAATCTATAACTCTACCTCCTTTATTCATTCTCAAAGTTGTTCTTCTTTTTTCCTGTCTGTCCCTGACCTCTGCCACTCCTTGGACCTTGGTACAAAGAGACAAAGAGATACATGTTTCTCACTCCTTGTCTGTGCACAACTGCTACTAGTGCTGAGAAGAGTTAAGTGCCTGCTTCGGAAGACAACAGACCCCAAAGTTGAGTATTGAAGGCCACCTTATTAAAAAGGTCTGGACGTTTTTAGCTTCACTGAGTTCAATTACATTAAAGTACCAACTTTCTAAATTAGTACACAAAAGAAAAAAAAATCAGATAAAATATTGAAAGTGCTTCAGCCATTAACTGTGTAATACAGAGGAGCATGTGAAGGCTGAGGGCTCGGGATGTGCAGTACGGATTGTTCGTTCATATTAATTTACCATTTTGATGGTGTAACAAATAACAATTCCAGGTTAGCATGCAACACTTAGAGTACTTCTTTGCACTGCCTGTTTATGGCCTGCTGAGAATTTTGTTACACTTGGCTTTTGTTTTCTAAAGGGCTACAAAGCTTGTGCACTCTGTATTCTGATAGTGGTATTCCGAAATTTGAATTTACACAATTCAGATTCAGCAAGTGATTGGGGTATTTTAGTTATTTTGGGTGGGGTTGGGGGAGGCAGTTGGCCTCTTTCTCATGTATATGCTTAGGTCTCACAACATGCATATATGAAGGGTTCTGCTTGTGGAATAGCCATTGTTATAAACTGAAAAAAGAGAACATTCTCCATAGTGAATTTTCATGGCTAGACTGCTGGAAAGGCACACTATTGACAGAATTGCAGACTTTTCTTACTGAAAGAAAACAATGTTCAGTGTTTCCAAGAAGGAACTTTAGTTCAGACATGCTTGGAATCTACTTTTTCTAAGGTAGTTTTTGCTAATGTTAGAAGTTGGGAGAGTTGATAAAGTCAGTAAGGTCTAAGAGATTCACCTCACAAGTTGATCAAAACACCCATGAGGAAAATTTATGAATTTAATTGATAAGGGTGGGCATGTACATATGGGTGTATGTGTGCGCCTGTGCAGTGGGTGCAGGGGTCCATGTTTTTTAGGCTACCTCTCTGTTTCCTGAAATTCAAAGCCGATTGAGATGGAGTTCCTTCCTCCTAGATCACTGCTTTCTCTGTTGCCAATTTCTTTGTTCTATTTTAACATAAATGGAGGAGGGAAAGAGCAATTGGTCCCTTGTCATTCACATTGTCTGACTTCCACAAAAATGACTGCCAAGACTTCTGCTGCATCTTTCTCCGATTTTAGCCCTCACTCCATTTTTCTTTTCCTAGGCTGACCAAAAAATATTGCCTGCAAGAGAATTCCAGAATGCCACCATGTATCTAATATCTACGAGGAGTTTTGTTTTAGCGTTACTGGACTTAACCACAGAAGACTTTGACATTGATAAAGAATCTGTCAAGTCTAGCCTGATCAGTGCACTGAAATCACTCATGACAGGGAAGACACCAACTACCCTCCGTCCCCAAAGCAGTGGTAGATTAGGGAAAAATGATTAGCGGCTTCCTGGTTGTGAAGCCGTTTCATGTTAGACCATATACTGAGCCAAATGTGTTTTACTTGTCACACTCCATTAGCATGTGTGAAACAGTTGGGGAAATGGCCATATGATTAGACAGAAGGAAACCTGGATTCTTCACATTGGGACTTGTTACCACTGAATAATGTCGTTGCAGGAGGGATTGGTTTGGATTTCGTTAATTTCTTGTGTGTTAGAAAATAAGTGGCATTTGTGGATAAAATCTACTAAGGTTGACCACAAACAGTTCCTGTAAATCTAGCCCATTTTAAGCATTTTAAAAAATAAGCCCTGGTGAAATCCACAATTTTATTGGCAAAAGCTTTCATTGATATTTGACTCAGAAAATTCCCTCCCTTGATCCCCCTGTAGGAACTCGTAGATTACATTTTCCCAGGGCCTCAATTGTCTTTCTGTGGCTGAGAAGCAAGCAGAGGATTGGTTTCAGATGAGGACTGACCAGCAGGAGGAGTTCTCACCTGAACAGGATCCATATCCAGGTGTAGATAGTTTACATTTAAAAGATTTTGTTGTTGTTTTGCTGGTTTCGGTTGTTTGCTTCTAGGGAGAATGTCAGTGCCAAGAGAGCTTTAAGGAGGAGAAGACAAGGAGGACTTGGGTAGGAAGGAAATTCCAATGATGCTTAAAGCTCCCTGACCTCTGTACTGTAAGGGAAAGGACAGAGGAGGCCACGTTTTCCTCCTGGGGGCAATCTGTTGAAAACCCACACTGAGTGAAAGAAAATCTATTATGGAGAGAAAGATAGCTTTCTTGAAGACTGCCTGCCTAATTACATATGTATGAGCGTTACAACTCCTTAGAATGAGATCTTGTCCCACATATGATTGGGGAATTATTAAATGTTGACTATTAAATATTTTAGTTAGTTTCACACTGTGTTTATTTCTCCAGAATGATGAATATGCAGATTTAAAATGGAATTTCTTTGTTCCCAAGAAAATGATGAAGCCAAGTCCTTGACGACGTCTAGCTTTTACAGATGGGCCCTCTGCTAGGGTGACTCACCACAGCAGGCAGCCGCATGTGTCAAGAAAAACCACATCGCCTCCCACCTCCGAGAAAGGGGGCCTGTGTGGAAGGGGAAACTGCACCAGCTCTGGTGATGGTCCCTGGGTGCTGGTGCAGCACTGTGACCTGATTGAGTCATGGGTAACAGCTCTCTCCAGCTCCAAACCTAAGCAGGGGCAGCAAACAGACGAGACTGCCAACAAAGGGCAAGAACAAAAGGGGCATGGGATAGAGGTTTCCGCCCCTAGACAGACCAGCATGGCGGGCAGTAATTAGTCTAAAACACCCACCTCTGTTTTTCTTGAGCGTGTTCAGCTTGTCTGGCTGCTAAAGCTTCAGAGTTGGTCCAGGAATTCAATGCAGCCCTCCCTAGTGACTACACAGAACGTGTTTGCTGTGTTGAAGGCCAGCCCAGGACTAATTTTGAAAAGTAAATCTGGGAAACAGCTTAATTTCATTTCCCTAGAGATTTTTCCTGGGACAGAGTGAGAAGGGAACACAAGTTGAACAAAACAGCAGTTAAAGGCAGAGGGCTACTTTGAGGAAAAGTCTCCTACCTCATCCTTGTTCCCCAATTTCTGTCCTATGAAGGACGTTGAATGGATTTTTCAGTAAACACTAGTGATTTTTGATGCTACACTGCAATGTTTTACAACCCCTGTGATGCTGGTATGAACTGTAGTCTTTACAGTGTCTTCTTCAACACCAAGGAAAAAGGCACCGTCAACTGTACACAAGCGACTTTTGCTTTGTGATCCCATTGGAGTTTACGGAGCACTTACCGTATACCAGGTACCATGACTCAGAGTTGGGTCCCCCATTCCTGTGCTCTTCCTGTGATGCACTCTCTTCCTCAGAAGGACTGAAAGAGTTAGTGAACCAAAGTCAGTACTTTTGACTTTGGGATTCTCAAGTCGAAAATGGCTATTTTGGCAAAAACTCTACAATATGAATATAAACAAAAGGCGTACTTACTTTCCTAGAGGAGTCAATATAGAGTGGTGTATACTGTAAGAGCTCAGACTCTGGAGTTACATGTTCTGGTTGAAACAAATACTGGCTTTGTTGCTTTCTGGTTAGTTTGTTCTGAAGCAAGTTACTGTCTAAGTCTCAATTTCCTCATCTATAAAATGGTCATAATAATTTGACTTATTTTCTTAGCATTGTTGTGAGGATTACATGCATGTGAACAGTTGGCACAAGGAAAGCCAGATTAAGACATGGACCCTCAGGGCAGCTGTCTAGGATCAACGTTTAAGGGACGCCAAACACCTAGAAATAAATTACAAAAATGGTACCAGTAACCTAAGTTTCTATACATGATCCTGATGTATCTGGCCAGATGGAGTTGACCTCGTTCTACAGAGGACAGTGCCCTTCAGAGGAGAAAACAACAACAAAAAACCCTGATTGGCTAGCATTGTTGGTCCAATGGGCAGGCCACCACCTGCCCTAAGACCAGCACTTACAGCTAGCTGCAAACCCAAGATCCAGTGATGCTTGGCTTACAGGTGCCTTCTGGAGAATTATACTTTTCTCTAAATTAGAATCCTGATACCAGGCTTCCCAAGCAGTTGTCTCTGTAAAGAATCATAAAAGAAAACCATGTGTTCAACATGGGAAACATGCCGTCCATCTGAAAGTCAAAGAAATTAGATTTTTAAGCAAAATTTGAACAAGATTTTACAACTCTATCAATATAAGTTATCTCTACGCTTTGAAAGGAATACTCTTCAGTTAGGAGAGTAAAAATCAGTGAAATGGAAGGCAATTCTAATTAAGTTAAAACGTTTCAGTGCCTGAAATGATTCTCTTTTGTTTTGAACATCAGGAAAGAGGTATATAAATTATATTAGTAGAAAATCAGTTTGTCTCCCCCTCAGCAAGTGACGATTGGTCAATGGGATATCGGCTGGTAATGACACAAATTGTGATCCCACCGTAGCCCAGGTCCTGTTGCCCTGATCACAGCATCTATACAGAGTAGCTCTCAATAAGCATTCGCCATTAGAGTCTAAGCATTTGCAGGCAGCGTAACCTATTTTAAAGCATCTGATTATGAACTCCTGAGAAAATGTTGCTTGGAACTTCAGGACTTCATATCCGTAACAGAAAGACAAAGGAAGAAATGGCTGTTTGAGCTGTGATTCTTGGAACTTCCTGGCTGGCCTGGCCTCTGCAGCCCCATCTCTCTTTCTCCTACTCATTCTGTGTCCTTCCTTTTCTCCTTCTGTCTCTCTTCATGCTGTTTGCACCTGACCCAGTGCCTGGTACATGGCCTCAGGTGTGCTAACTTTTGTTTTCTTTCCTGTCTTCTTCACCTCTCTATCTTCTACTCAGGACACTGGTCAATTCGCTTCTGAATAGTGAATGGTTCAAGAAAATGGTTTCTCTTCCCTGAATCTGCACGTGAACCCCCTTGGTGGTGGTTTTATCTAGCTGTTTCATATGAGTAAGGTGAACGTTGTTGGCAGAATAGTGACCCTGGGGGTCAGGAAGAGGGGTTCCAGATCCCTGCCTGCCTTAGCCAGATCTTCACATGGGTGTGAGGATGAAATGCATTTCATAGGCAGATCTCCTGGACAACAGAATCTCTAGAACCAAAACAAGGGGACTGAATTGGATCCATAGTTTAAAAGTTTTTGAAAGAGTAAAACCCTTTTCTACAGACAGCATTTCATTTAAAATGCCAATAGTAGATCAGATTTGGCAGGAGAGATTCTAGAAGGAGACCTGGAACTCTGAGTTCACCTGTTCAGCTTCTTATGACCTATCCTCCCCCCCACCCTCCCCCTCTCCCAGCTCTCTGATGGGACTAGATGATCTCCAAGATGCACTTTGATCCAAGGTGACTCTAATAGGGAGCAAACTACCTGAGAGTGGACACTGAGCCTTATTTCTTCCCATTCCTACTCCCTTTCCTGCCCTCCAGTGCTTAGGAGAATACTAGATATATGTAAGCAGTTCATATTTATTTACTTCAGTCAACTTTTGGGTGACTAGAAAATAATAAGAAAAGTATTACTGTGTGTGGTTACACAGATTTAGCCTATTTGACCAGTATTTCCAAGCTTGTTCAAGGGTTTTTACTATGAAATGATAAAAACCGGGGAACAATTTCCTAGGAAAGTGACAACTTTTATTCCAGGGTGTTTTGAGCATTGCACTAGGAGGAGATTTTTGGTTCAGGTGGTTCTTGGTTTTCCCTTCTCCAGTACTGGCACCAAAAGGGTCTCTCAGGATTTTTCTGGGCAACATGACTCTATCTCCTTCCTGAGCCCTGGCTCTTGTTTATTGGTCTAGGAGTGGACAATGACCACAAACAAGACCAAACAAAATCTTGCCCTGGGGATTTCTAAATTGGAATCAAGAGAAGATGATCTGTCTCTGAGAGTGGCAGTCCCTGGATGCTGTACTCAGGAGCTTTCTAAGCCATGTAACCTACTGGGCAAAGGCAGTAGGTCTGGGGGAGAAGACAAGTGTCTGAGGGATATTCCCCTCAAAGACGAATGTCTGAGAGTCATGGTGGTATCTGAGCTCTAATCTCAAGTTGCTTCTCTGTCCCTGCCCTGATTTCTAATTATTGTCCAATATCTTTCTAATTCCCTGTTTGACCTAAACTAGTTTGATTAAAGTCTCTGTCATTCAACCAAAGGAATCTAGACTAATACAAGAGTCTCTGGTTTTCTAAAACTTTTTTCCTTTTTCTTACTTGATTTCATATTTTTTTTTAAATCATGTTATCATTGAGAATATTCCCATACCTTCTCCTCCATGCCTCTATTTGAAACCCCAAATCATTTTCCATGCCCAGGAGTTTCATCTCCACTAGAAAAGCCTTGAACACCCAGACTAGCTGTGGGTGGCTGCTTACTGAGAGACTGATTGGGGCCTCTCCTTGTTGGCATGATGTCCTTCCGTAGCCTCTCAATACTTAGGAACGGCATGGTAATCCCCTGTTCCTTTCCTACCCTAGGATGTACCTTCCTTAATGTACAGTTTCTCCATTTCCTATGCCAAACACAACACCTGGGACATTGTAGGCAATGTCCAATTTTTTACTTTGTTTCTAGCAAAATGCCTTGCTAAGGTATTGAAAGGTCTCCTTCAGGAAAAGGTCATACCTTCTATCACTGGTGCTAGAAAAGTGCCCTTGCTGTCACAAGAGTAATACTGCCTCCCTGAAAGGGCAGAGGGGAATCACTTGGAGTCTCCCTTAGGTGGCTAACATGCCTTTGCATCACTGAAGGTGACTCAAGGGAACTCAGTCTACCATAGGAGAAAGATAAGTAAGGAGCTCCAACATCTAAAAAAGGGGTTGAACAACTTGGGTTTGACAGTTTCCGGAGAAAAACAAAGCAACTGAACTGCAAAGGCAGAGCCTAAGAAGGAAGGGAGAAGGTGGTTCTGGACTCCTGAGGCAGTAGACTCTAGAAACCAAGACCGGCCCAGTGCCTCTGAGGCTAACGAGTACCCAAATATGCAAGAGGAGAGAGCTGGGTACCAGGGACTGCACAGCAGGCAGAGAAGTGGGGTAGTCTGGGTTGTGCAGTCAGCACTGAGGACTGAGGAAATGGTGCTGCCCTTCCTGGGAGAAGCCTGATGGTCCTGTGCAGGAATTTGGACCTGGGAGACACTGTTCCTAGAGAATCAGTTCCCCTCCCTGTCTGACTCTGTAATAATCGCTTCTCAGCTGCAGCAACACATTGCAAGGAAAAATGGAGGAAGGGTGGTTTGGGCAAGCTTCCAAACTTCCTGGTCCGGCTATGCATGAAAATCTAGGTTTTCCTGGATGGTTGATCAGGGAGCAAGGAGTTGTGAGAAAGAGACACTGGAACATCCTATTAATAAGGAGCTTCTGGCAATTAATTAAAAAAAGTAAAAGTACCATGACCAAATTTTGTATTCCAATTTTGACAGATAATACTGGCTACATGTTGAGTAAACAAATGTGTGTGGGGCCCACCCTGTTGTACTGTGTCATGAAATTTCAATATGTCAAGGGGCCCCCACTGGTCTGAAACAGCATGGAAATGCCCGATGTTTATCTGGGTTTTGAACCTCACAACAATCCTGTTCAGATAAGCAGGGACTTTAGCACTATCTCATTTTACAGGTGAGGAGGTCATTGCTAAGAGAGACGGAGCGACTCACCATGGCTGGAAGGACAGCTAATGGCAGAGTGCTTTCCACCACCATGCTGGGGTATACCCTGAGGCAGCTGTGGACACCCTGGAATCTGGAGAACAGGGAGGCCCTGTACAACAGTGGAGAGAGAGCACTTGGCCCCTGGTCAAGCTTTCTGGCTTCTGGTTCTACCCAGCAGCTGGCTGGGAAATGGCAGGCAAAGCCCTTTTTAAGGCTTCTTTAGGCTTTATTTTTTTGTCATTTTGGAGGAGAAGCCAAAAGACCTCAAAGGTCCTTTCTAGCATGAACATATCTTGGATTTAGGGGTACAAAGAACAGAAACAGCTCTTGGGTATGTGGTGGGGGAGGCTGCCAGCTGTCCTCCACGATCTAGTTCTCCCTTTATTTTTTCAAAATGAGTCTTCAATTTTTAGAAGAGTTTCAGATTTATAGAAAAGATAGGAGAGTTCCCATATGTACCATGGTTCAATTGCTTCTATTATTAATACCTTATGCTGGTACAGAACATTTGCCACAATTAATAAACCAGTTTTGATATGTTGTTATTAATTTTTTTGTGGTGGTTGTTTTTCTAGGATTCCATTCAGGAAGCCATATTTTGTTTATTAGTCTTGTCTCCTAGAGCCACTTGGCTGTGACGGTTTCCCAGACTTTCCTGGCATTTGATGACAGTTTTGAGGAGAGCTGGTCAGGTATTTTAGTGTGTCCCTCAACTGGGATTTGTATGATGTTTTTGTCATGGTTAGACTGAAGTCATGTGTTTTGGAAAAGAGAACCACAGACCTCATCACATCACATCAAGGGATCCATACCGTCAATATGAATTATCACCACTGATGTTAACCTTGATTACCTGACTGGAGGTAAGTGTTTGTCAGGATTCTCCATTGTAAAGTTACTTTTTTTTCATCTTTTCCTTAGTGTTCTTTTTGAAAGAAAGTCACTATATGTAGCCCACACTTAAGGAGTCAGAAATTATGCTCTCTCTTCTTAAGGGTGGAGAACCTAAATAAATTATTTGGAAATTACGGAAGATTTGTTTGGTCTCCCCTATTTAGTCATTTATTTAATCATTTACTTTTATCTTGTGGACTCATGGATACCTGTTTTATACTTTAGGTTATAAACCAATACTGTGTTCATTTTGTTGCCCCCTTCTTAAAAAGTAATAATCCTCCAAGTTTTAGCTGGACAAATGGCTATTGTGACAAAGGGCACATTTCCCAAAGTCCCTTGCATTAGATGTGGCCATGTAGTTAAGTTCTAACCAACGGGATGTGAGCAACAGCTATTCATACAGGTGGTTTCTTCTTATCTGCATGGTAAAACATCTTAGGTTAGAGCATCTGCAACAAGAAGATGACCTTGGGAGTGCAGGCCACAGATGGTGGTGGTGGTGGTGCACCAAGGTGAGAGCTTTGGGCCTCGACCCTGTGGAGCTCTGGAGGAACGCTGGAGAGTGTAACTGTATGCTACCTGAGATAGAAAAACATTTCTATCTTGCCCAAGCCTCATAATTTGGAGGTTTCTGCTACTCACAGAAGTTGATCCTAACTAAGACAGTATGCATATAGCATATGTACCTTTGCAAGTGTGTGTGTGTGTGTGTGTGTGTGTGTGTGTGTGTAAGAGATGGCTTCAGGGAATGATTTTTTTTTTTAAAGAAAACATACTGGGATATTCTAATTAGTTTTTTTTAGAGAAGTAAGTTTTCATTATATTATTACATTTTAAAAATGTATTAAGGATGCAGCCCTGGGTAGTAGGGCGTTGTTTGCTAGCTATTTGATTCTCTACCTAAGATTGGTTTTTTGTCACAAAGAAAAGTTTCAACCATTATCTTTGGAGCAAACTGTGAGGGAACTGAAAGGTATTTGCAGAGGATGCTGTGTGTTCTACTTGGTCATTTAAATTGGCTGAATATTTTGCTGAGTTCTGAAAGAAAGAGGAATAATGGTTTTCTGATAAGGATTTAGTTAGAGAAGTGTGCTGCTATTCCCCGACCTGGGGTTAAGCTTGTACATGGAGGAACTCTATGGATTTTGAGCAAGGCAGAATTGTGTTTGTCCTTAAAGTGGTGTGGTGTTCTGGACTGAATTGTTTCCATACCAAAATTCGTATGTTGCAATTCTAACCTCTAGTACTTTAGAATGTAAACTGTATTTGGAGATGGGGTGTTTAAAGAGGCAATTAAGATAAAAAGAAGTTATTAGTTTGGGCCCTGATCCAATATTACTGGTGTCCTCATAAGAAGAGGAAATTAGGTCCTGACTAATGGGAGGAACAGAGTTATTTAGGGTTGCTGGAAAAAAGACTGATCGTGAGCTCTACAGCAAACACTGGGTTTGTCTTTGTGACATGTCCAGAGCCTAGCAAAGAGTTGTAGGAATGAATAAGTGCATGCTTGAAAGAAAACTAGAATGTGAGAAGTTACCATGACACTAAATGTCCGGGAGTACTTCCCAGCCCCACTTCCTGGAGGTGTCCATGCTTAGCCGAGTGTGGAAATTCGAAGAGTGGTTAGGAACATCCAAGATCATTAGCAGAGCAAAGGCATAGGGCTATAAAATAACCTGACGTCACTGTTTTAGAACTGTACTGTCTAACAGAGTAGCCACTGACATACATGGCTATTTAAATTTAACTTAATTAAGATTTAAAATTCAGTTTCTTAGTCACACTAACTACATTGCAAGTGCCAATGACCACATATAGCTAGCTACCACAGATATAGGATATTCCCACCACTGCAGAAAGCTGTTGGAGAGTGTCCTTTTGAGGTAGGGAGGGCATTGCAAGTTAGGAAGCGCGGAGGGGTTGGGTCTAAAAGGACTTTGTGTAGCTTGCTTAGGAACTCAGCTCAGACTTAATCTGGAAAGTGATGGGATGGGGGGGCTGTTGATAGTTCTTTTTACTTTTTTAAATTTTTTTATTGGTTCTTTTTATTTGTACATGACAATAGAATTTATTTTGACATAATTATAAAAGTGTGGGATATAATTTGTTCTAATTCAGTACCCAGTACTTCCCTTTCCCTGATTTCCCTCCACTTCCTGTTCTCTTCCACTGCTCTACTGATCTTTCTGCTATTTACTTAGAGTTTTTTTTTTTTTTTTTCAATTAGTGTCTTGTGGATGTACATGATGGTGAGACTCACTGTGGTATATTTATATATGTACACAGGAAAGTTCAGATTCATTCCACTGTCTTTCCCTAGTCATTCTTCCTCTCTTCTCTTCATTGCCCTCTGTCTTCTCCATTAATCTTTCTTCTATTCTTCTTTTCACCTAATTTTGGATTAGCTTTCACATGTCGGAGAAAATATTTGTCCTTTGACTTTTTGGGACTGGTTTATTTCACTTATCATGAAGTCTCCAATTCCATCCATTTACCAGCAAATGCTACAATGCTATTCTTCTTTATGGCTGAGAAGAATACTGTAATACTCCATTGTGTATACATACCACATTTTCCTTATCCATTCATCTGTTGAAGGGAACCTAGGTTGGCTCCATAGCTTAGCTATTGTGAATTGTGCTGCTGTGAACATCGATGTGGCTGTGTCACTTTGACAGTTATTTTTAAAAATTGTGATAAAATATGCACAAAATTTGCGATTTTAATTTTTTACAAGTATGCAATTCAGTGGCATTAGGTACATTTTCATTGTGTGCACCCATCCCCACTATCCATCTCCAGAACATTTTATCTTTCCAAGTTGAAACTCTGCACCCATTAAATGAAATAACTTTCCATTCCTTCTTTCTCCAGCCCTGATAATCATGATTCTATTTTCTTTCTCTATGAATTTGGTTATTCTGTAGACCATATGAGTGAAACCATATCTGGTCTTCTGGCTTGTTTCACTTTTACTATAATGTTTTCAAGTTTCATCGATGCTATAACATATATCAAATCTCACATTTTTTGAAGGATGATGAATATTCCATTGTACATACCACATTTCTTTCTTTTTTCCCTTCTTTCCTTCCTTCCCTCCCCCTCTCCCTCCCATCGTTGCTTGTGCTGAGGATCCAACCCAGAGCCTCATACATGCTAGACAAGCCTTTACAACTTCACTACACCCCAACTCATTGACAGTTTCTTTATCCATTTACCCATTGGGTTGTTTCTACTTTTTGGATAGTGTGAATAATGCTGCCATGAATATTGATATACAAATACTTTTCTGAGTCTCTCTTTTCAATTCTTTTGAGTACATGTCCAGAAGTGGGAATACTGGATCTCGGTACTTTCATGTGATTTTTTGAGGAGTTGCCATCCTGTTTTCCACAGCAGCTGCCCTCTTTAGATTCCCACTAGCAGTGCCATGTACTTGGTAATGCTTATTATTTTTGTTTTTTGGATAATAGCCATCCTAATGTTGAAAGATTTGAAGAGGGAGCTTTGTCATGTCCAGAATCCATTTCCCTCTTTTCTGATAAAGGTCCTTGTATGTTTTAAGGAACCTTTCTCCTGCCTTCTAACTTATGTGCATGAGGTGAATACAGGGTGGTAGCATGTACTGTGCACCTGAGCTAACAGTATGTCATCCCTTAGGTCACAGTGACTGACTCAGAGGCTAACAGTGGAGCCAAGATGGACCACATTGGAATAAATTAGGGGTTAGAATGGAATTCATGGGAACAAGGCTCTGTCTGGAGGTTACTATGCTGCTCCAATAAATACCTGGAGCTGCTACTGGCCATCTTGCCACCACAGGGATAGTCTTACTGAGAATGACCCAATGGAGAGGATGGCCACACACAAACAAAGGCAGAGCTGAACAGTGAAGACAGACACTCCATTTTCTGAGCACCTGGATATACTTTCCAAGTTACAAGAACCAATAACTTCTTCCTTTTGCATAAATCAGTTTGATATTGGTTCTTGACAGCAAAAGAGTCCTGAAATATACAGACTGATACAGAAAGATTTACATGTTAAAAAGATTCTTTGCTGATTCTGTGAGGGGTGGATTCAGGAAGGCAAATCTGGAAGCAAAGCTCTGGTGAAGGAGTTAGTAGATGGCTGTGTTATGAAGTGGAACAGCACCAGCAGGGTCAGAGAGACGGGCACAGAATCTAAAGCACATCTAGGAGGTAGGATGCTCCAAACTGTGTGGCTGATTGGGCCGGGGGATGAAGAAGCAGCAGGCCAGGGGAACTGAGGATGGTGATGCCACTGATTGAAATAAGCAAAGCAATATGTAGGGAGGGGTAGTCCAGTGGAAAGACGAACTATTCTGAACACGTTGAGTTTGAGGTGCCCGTGGGATACCCAAATAGAGAGGCTTAGCAGAAATGTGAGTAAATGAGTTAGATCAGGTGAAATATTGAAGCTGGAGCAGCCAGTCTGGGAGGTCTTGCCTGACATTTAGAGCCATGGGGGTGGATTAGACTCTCCCAGGGAGAGTGTGCAGAGTAGAAGGACAGATCCTGAGATTGGATCTCTGAGACATTGGTGTTCAAGTACCATTTGAAGGAAGAAGAGTACACTCAAGAGATAGAGGAGAAGCAGGAAGAGAACAGGAGGAGGCAGGCAGGATGTTGCAGGCAGGCAGTGCTCAGCCATGCCCTAGGCAATGGGGAGGCAGGCCACTGAAGCTGGACAGGATGTCTGATGGGCCTCTCAGCAGGTTCCATGTTGGAAATGATTCCTGGTGCTGAGCCTTGCCTTGGGTGTTGGTGTGGTGCCTTGAACTTAGTGTGGGCTTTAAAATCAGATTCCACCTCTGCCCTGTAGTGTGGGACAAGTTTATCCCACTTCTCTGAGCCTCATTCTCCAAATCTATACAATGCAGACAATACCTGGTTTATACAGGACAGTTGTGGGAGCTTCAGAGAGATATTGTTCAAGCCCTGAATCCAGAAGCTAGCACAGAGTGTTCAAGGCACATGGGCCTCTTTCTCCCCAACCCTTCCACATCAGTGCTGTCCACTGACTTGGCTTCTGTGTTCTTTGGAGTCTGAATTGAAAGGCAGGCTGACTTTGAAGTGCCTGAGCGGGGACTGGGTCTTTAGTCACCCTCTTGATCCTATAAACATTAAAACTGAGGATGGTATGAGGAGTCAGTAAGCAGGAAAGGGCTTAAAGAGAGAGAAGGGGGGTGCGGAACCTGCATGTGCCGGGATCTGGATTTAGGATTTGATGATTATCTCATTGAAGCTGACTGAAGAACAGAGGCACAGGCTCTTCAGAATCCCCAGGGCTGTGAATGATCCCTGACCCTGAATGGCTGGGTTGAGAAAGCAAGCAGAGGCTTGAGGGTTAGGCACGGGGCCAACACTGCTATATTGACAGCGAGTGGCCTGTCAATATGGACTCCCATTCATGTCAGAAGGCCATTCAGGAAGGTGGAAACTTGGCAGGGAAAGTGAGGAACTGGAAGGAGCTCTGGCCACAATTGGGAGAAGATGAGTCTCCTAAGGGAAAGCTTTTCCATGATGTTCTCCTATTCTCGTAGGAGATATAAGCCTGAAGAAGATGCACTTGGGGAATAACCCACATTGTAATCTGGTAGCTTGTAGCTGGGGTAAGTTCTCCTCATTCATTTGTAGCTGTTCCATGGGAAGAGGCTTTCTGAGGCCTACTTCACAGAAAGGGCAGAAGCAATACAAGTTTTTACTCCAATTTTGGTAATAACACTTTTATTGACAATCACCTCTAAGTAATATCCTATAAAATGTAAATTATTTTCTCTGATATCTGCAACTTTTGAACAATAAGAGAATCTTCAAAATAATCTAATTTCTTATTTTATGCCCAAATTATGGCCAGGGAGAAGTTTGCAGTGACCATGGTGTCTAGAAATGGAGATGTCTCATTTGCAAGTATTAGTGGCCTCAGGGGATTGACTTAGAGACACAGAATTGCAGAATTGGGATAGCGGTTAGAGTTTTTCTTTGTGAGGATTTGAATGTTAAAAGATGTTCTTCAAAGGTTATTGCACATGTACTTTTGTTCAATAAATTGTGTAAACTTGGTTCAGTTAATCAATATAGATCTTTTATATGAATGTGATGTTATTTGGTTTCACCTCGACTTCTGAGAAGTCTGAAGAATGAGGAATTTCATATTCACGCACTGGAGACACAAACTACTCAGAGCAAGGTGGGAGTGAAAATAAACAACATTGCAGAGAAGGACATAGGGAGTGACAATTATGGTGTCACAAAAGCTATAAGGGGGAGCACAAGTAACTTCCCAGAATTCTCTGGTTCTCTGTCAGGGTGTAGCAATCCAGGAATGCAAGATTCAGAGGCTTCAGGGAATCCCCATCCCTCAATTTTGGTCATGCCAAGTTGTCTTTTAAGGATCTGGCTGTGATCTTCTGCATATACATTTAAGAGGGCTCAACTCCTTGCAACTCAACCTCCTGCTAACATCATCTTGCCAGAAACTCCTGGATGAGGTTTGTAGAGTAAATCTCAAAGCTTGCCTTTCATGTAGAATTCTACCTGGTCTGGCCTTAAGAAGGTATCAGTAGGCACAGTTTTATCACACTTTTTTTTTTTGAACAAGCACTTAGTGCTCCAATAACTGGATTCTGAATTAAGTGTTTAACCCAAGGACCAGCAGATGGCGCCCTTTGTCATTTATTGACACTACTCGCTGTGTATAAAAGCGTGTGGTATGGCTTCTTTAATTTGGGTCGTATTATAAGTAGTATTTTCAACTGTTTATTATGCATGAGCCAAAATTCCATGAATGTGTAACATTTTCTCCTGTATTTCCCTTTTTTATAACATCATTTAAATTCCTTATTAATAATTTAAAAATGTTCTGGATTTTAATCACTTTTCTCATCACTAAAATATCTGATGAAGAGATGTTTTTCCCCTGCTGAAGGTGAGATAGAGGAAACCGTCAGCCAAGAAAGAAGAAGAGACTCTTGCTCTTGAGTGGCGCTCACCACCCCCTAGTCTACATCACCCCATCTTTTCAGTTTAATTGAATAGTATTTATTTAATTAATAAAAATATCTGTCTAGTGCAGGTTTCAGAAATCCAGGGCTAGAATAGGCTGCCATTAATAAAACAAGTTTTTTTTATATCCAAGTTTAATTATGGTGGTGTGTGTTTGATAGCTTGTTACTGTAAATAAAAGAGATAAAGGCAGCCCTTCACTGGAGTAGCTGGAGAGCTGTGAAATATGTACCTAATTAAAACTATTGGTGTAAGAGGCTAATAAAGTACATGTGCCTACTAGATGTCTTATTCTAATGAATCTCGGCTAATTTGCTTTGACTGATGAATTTCGGTGTTAGTGGTAGGGGCTGAATAATTATGAAATTTATCACAAGATACAAGGACTCATTAAGGATTACTCAGGTTGAGTTAGAGGAATGTTTTCTTTGTCAAGAACACAGGCCTTGACCAACATAATTGCAGCAATGCCAAAGAGTAGCCAGATTCCAATCCAAACCGGAGTGGGTGTTCAAGGCCAGGAGGGGTTCGTGCTCATGGATGGGAGGGGTTGGAAGGGGATGGAGACTGCATGTCAACTCTGGAAGAGACACCTGTGTGCTACTCATGCCTGAATTTTAAATAGAAGTATTCAGCTCACACAGACTTCCTTGCTGATGATTCTAATGACAATGAGTCTCTTCTCATCCTTTTATTGAAAACATCTCGCCCTTCATGAAGAAAAATGGGCGAGGCTAGCATTTATTTAGCAAGGAAACCATTGCAGGAAGTCACGTTCAGCCCCCAATTCTTTCTTTCCCCTGCTTCTAAGTTTTCCCTCTCTTGAGTCTCCAGATTTATTAATAAACCTGATTTTATTAACTCCTGGGTGGTAGACTCCAAAACTGGGACCATGATTGGAAACCATTTGGCCAGTCTCATGTAACCACTTGCAGAATGCCCAAAAGGTGAAATAAATCTGTTTATCTTGAAATGGAAATTCTAATTGTTATAGCATGTGCTGCTGGCAATGAACAGGAGAGCTGTCTTCCTAGTGATAAATTGCACAGCTTGTTCTGCACTGCCAGGAACCAGAGCAGAAGGCAAAGACACACCTGGACATCTTTCCCAGGTCAATGGGACGTGGAGGCAATAGAACAATTGATCTCCTGTGGGCAAGCAGGAGTTTAGCTCAGAGGATATGAATGAATGAGTGAGTAAATTAGTGAATAAAAGGCCACTGTGAGCCAGCTGGTTTCAACCTCTTCCCCTGAGGGCCAGGTGGTGGTGGTGAGGGGGAGAGACAGGAATGTCCCAGTGAATGACACTAGATGACATCCCAGCTGAAAGTCTTGTCAAACACATGGACACTTATTTACCCCCTTACCACCAGAGATGGCTGATTCCAGAGCTGAAATCAAGGGGATGGCATAAGATCTCATGGGGGCTTTGTGATCCTGTCTGCGGGGCATTTACAGAGTGAGAGGGTTTTCCTTCCTGTTCACATGTTGGCATTTGTATGAACAAAGGATTGTAAGCTCTATGACATGGAACCAGACATTTAAATGTATATATTTATGTATACACACACACACACAAAACACACACCATAAAAACATGTTTTAATGTGATTTAAAACTGAAACAACTAGAAATTCAACTTGATATCTTACCACTAAAGCTTTCAAATCAATTAACCCTCTGGTTTATTTTTCTTTCCAAAAATAACTCTGAAACAAACTTTTCCAATTTATTTCTTTTGAAGAGAAATGTCAGGCACCACATTAAGTAAAATTTTAACATTTATGATGAAGACCAAAATTATTAGATAATTTGTCTAAACTCACTGTTTTTGTTGGGTTCTCTCTCTCTCTCTCTCTCTCTCTCTCTCTCTCTCTCTCTTTTTTTTTTTCAGGGGAGAGAAAATCTCTGAGATTCAGAACAAGGCAAAGAGTGATGAGACTTTTAGGGTTTCCCCTGACCCATCTCCCCTTGCTCCTGACCCTTTTGACTAAAATAAGTAGTAGTAATAACCACAACAACTATAAGAAGTAATAAAGTGTAAGTGCTTACCATGTGCCAGACATAGTGCTTTACAATGTCATATAGTTCTCAAAACAACTCTAAGAGGCAAGAAGTACTGTTATTTCTTTTTTCATTGTACAAAAGAAGAAACTTTTGCATACTAGCTCAGAGGACTGAGGGAATTTGTCCCATCCAGATAGTAAGCAAAAGTCAGCCACCCACCCCAGATCTGCCTGCCTGTCTAACCACTGCACCATGCTGTCTTCTGATTGAAATTTGCTCTGTTACCTTGAGAATATTCTAGAACTACAACACAGTTTTGACTTTCCTACCACTTAAGCAAAAAGGACCCATGACTCTAATACAAATTAATGCCAGACGTGTCGGTTCAGAGGAAGGCATGTGAGGTTAGCGTCTGGAAGTACCTGTGGGAAGGCGGGAAACTGGGTACTGGTCTGAGAGATGAGGCTGGGGATCAGCAATGTGCAAAAACAATTTTGCACATTGTTTTCCTTTTGTCTTGGATCCATCATCTGTAACTTAGAACTGGTTGAACAGTTCAGATGTCAAAGGGTTAGACACTGTATTGAAAGGTCTGAATTAAGTCTCCAAATAGACCTACCTGCCTCCTAAAACCTTGCCTCTTCCCCAGCCATGATTTATATACACTGCTTTGTCTTTTATGGTTTCCTGAGTTAGTTATTTCAGACTAAAATTTGTGTGTTATAAGCCTCAGTGTGCATGATTTCTTAGGTTTTTAATTACAAAATGTAGTTTTGACCTATTAAATCATGTGTGAGGTAAATTTACCATAATAAAGCCTTATTAATCCCCTACAATTAAGAATTTACAGTTCTTTGCTGAACTTTTTATTGAATTTCCCAAGAGGGCCCTTGCACAACTGATTGCGAAGAAACTTTTTAGCCCATAACCAGCAAGCCCACAGAGTAGAAGTGAGAATACGATTTAGAAAATCGCTTCATATATGGAGCCAGACTTTCTGTCTCTGCAAACAGTGTCTCACTGAGGCCTTACAACAGTCTTACGGGGGGTGGGGGGCACTGTTATTCCTGTTTTATAGATGGGGAAACTGAGGTACAGAATGTGATGTAACTGATCAAAGTCTCATAGCTTTAGGAGGTGCCAACTAGGCCATCCAGCTTCAAAATGCATACTTTATGTTAGTGTCTTTCAATAATAATAACAATAGTACTACTATTACTACTAATAATAATGAACACAGGGCATTTGCTGTGTTCTATGACAGTGTATATTTATTATTATTATTTAGTCATTAATTCTCATATCAACTCTATTTCCTTTTATAGAGGAGGAAACTGAGTCACAGAAAGGTTATGCAACCTACCTGTGGTTCTGCAGCTGATATGGATGGCCTGGTTGGCACCTCCTGTAACTATGAGACTTTGATGGGTTACATCACATTCTGTACCTCAGTTTACCCGAGCTGTTCCTTAGCTTCCTCATGTACAGTGGGGCACATCCCTCTTCTCAGTATCAGGAGGCTTTCTGGTGTGATGCGTATCAGAAGCTAAATAGATACTGTGGTAAGCATTCAGACAGAGATAAGCCTTGTACATTTCTTATTCTCCAAGCCCAGGTAAGGGCCCCACTTCTGCAAACTCCTCCTGTGGACAGTATAAGCAGTTGACCCCTGAGCCCCCACAGCTCTCTGGGTATGTATCTCTATTTAGCTCTAATCACCACCTGCTTTGTATTGTGACTACTTCTGTTTGTGTCTGTCTCTCCCGCTAGACTCGGAGGTTCTTAGGGTCAGAGACTGTGTCTTAGTCATCTCTATGTCTCCAGATGCAAGATCAGGACCCTATGTAGTCAAGCTCTTAAAAAAAAATAAAATTGGTGGATTGAATTGAAAAACAGAGTGTTGGAACTGTGGACTCCATTAATTGTATAGTACACACTCCAAGTCTCAGGAAGGCTGGGGGTCACTCCCACGATGGCAATTTAGAAATAGCCAGGCTACCTCCCACTTCATCTGTTCCTTCTGTTCTGCACTGCTCAAACCACCAATGACTTTCACTACTAAAGCTTTCTTTTCTTGATGTGATTCAATGTTGCAATGTGTCCTGAGAAGCCCCTGGGTTGGGGTGGTGTGAATCCTGTGAGTGACTGGAGTAGCCCTTTGCAATGATCTAAATGTTTGTGTTTCTCCCAAATTTACATGTTGAAAGCCTGCCTTCAATGTGAAGGTGGCAGAAGGTGGGGCTTTGGGAGGTGATTAGGTCATCAGTAGAGCCCTTGTGCATGATTAATGCCCTTATAAAACAGGTCCTAGAGAGCTGCCTTTCCTTTTTCTCCATGTAAGGACACAGCCAGAAGTGGTCTTTGCCAGATGCCTAATCTGCAGGTGATTTGATCTAGACTTCTCACCCACCAGAACTGTGAGAAAAAAAATCCTGTGATTTATAAGCCACCTGTTTGTATTAATTTTTATAGCAGCCTGGAAGGACTAAGGCACTCTTTCATTGACTGGAATGATGTTGGATGTAGCAGGCTTATTTCTCTCCCAAGTCTCCATCAAATGACCTATCCTGAAGCCTGGAAATTCTGACCTACAATTTTGGATTAAGCATTGTCTTCCAAAGTGTTTAAGTGAATGAAGGCATGAGGCACACTGTCAAAGGCCTATGCCTGAACCCAGCACCCCGTGGCATCCTTAGCTTGATAGCTTCATGGCAGGGGACAAACCCAGAAGGATTAGGACCTAGAACTAACATCTTTGCCCTGGGATCTAGGTGCAGGTGGTGAGTAGGAAGAAGATTGTCAGCAGATGTCCTGTCAGTCAAGTCATGGATGACACTGAGGGTCTGGGGCATAGGGAATGGGAGACAGAGCAGATGTATAGTGATAAAGGATGTCCCCAAAAGCCCTGTTTCCTTTTGTGCCTGCAATAAGCTTGGTTAAGGCCTCTACTAGATTTCTTGTGGTTGTTGAAAGTTACCTTCAAAAGAAGAACCATAATTCTTGTATGACTGCATTACGGAGCAGAAAAGGGAAGAGGAAGGAAATGTGGCTGCTAAAAACTCTAACTTGGGGCCACATAGACCTAGATTTCTAGGATGACTCCTCTAGAAGCTGTTTCAGTGACCCTGTGCAGTACTTACCTCCTCTGTACCTCACTTGCCTCATCTGTATGATGGAGACAAATAATAAGGCCTCTTGAGGTTCCAAAGAGGATTGAGTGAGCTTCTCCATGGAAAGCACCCAACGAGAGACGGCCAGTCTCCTGAAGGGAGGCAGCTCAGCTACTCTCAGAACCTGTGCCTGGGTTCCATTGCTAAAAGTATCAGACCTGTTGGAGGTGCAGTGATTGGAAGCAAGCAGGGTGTGACTCTGGCCTGCAGAACCTTCCAGTGCTAGTCCCAGGAGGATCAATTAAGTTCTTTCTTTAAGAAAATGGCCTTAAAAACCACCCATGTTGCTTGACACACTGACAGACAGCTATGGCCACATAGCTGAGTAACTGCCAACTTGAACTTCCAACCTGGGCCTTGGGGCCAGTGTACACCTAATCCAAGCAGAAGCAGGCTTCCTGGTTACTTCTCCACTGTAATAACCATCCTCAGACCCAAAGGCTGAAAATTCTGTGCTCTATAAGAGGAGGAGGTGGCTGTCAGGTGACAGATTGCTTGCAGGTTGGCTTTCTTGAGTGAGGACAAATCCTGGGTACTTAGTAAACTTGGGCTGTTTTTCTTCTCCCTAACCTTCATCTCCTTAGAGTGGTGTTTCTTTGTTTCTTCTCAGGCTGGGCTTAGTCCCTGTCTCTCTGCTACTGGGGTTTCCCTCCCCCCACTCTCCTCTGTCCTCCCTGGTTCCTATCAGAGATAGGCAGTGATTGAAATTATTGATTCAATCAGTTTATCCTCCTGCCGAGATGCATCTTGGCTGGATCACTGATTCTGGCGGGCCAGCACAGTCCGCTGGCTTCCTCTGCTTAGCGCTGGGGGCAATTGGAGCTGCAGAACCTCCTGGGGTGTCATCAATGAAGACCAGAGGACTTGACTGGTAATGGGCTCCTTGTTCTCAATGCAGCTGCTGCTACTGAATCCAGGGAAGGAGAAACACATCCAGCTTCTCTGAAGGCAGAACCCTTCAGCGTGGTCATCGTAAAAGGGGCTGACTCTTGAGCTCCCAGGCAAAGTTCTTCAAACCTGCCTTGTGAACTGTCGGAAGAAACCTCTGAGAATATTCCTTCCTATAGTATGGAATAATTTGGAGCCATGAGAATGAAGACATTGCTGTTTCTTAAGTGATAACAAAGGTATCATCATGGGGGCAGTTTTGGCAGCTGAGTGACTGGACTTATTGTAAATGCCTTTCTATTTTACTAGGTCTCTTGTCCGCCCTCATTTATTTTACAGGGATTCTGTATAGCCGAAGTAATGTGCATGAATATTGCGTAACATTTTGTGGACGGATACAATATTGTAGAAATAATTTAATTGACGACCTGTAATGAAAAGAGCGCTGGGTAAGTCGCTTGGGTTGCAATTTCTCTATATATTTTTACATTGCCAGGGATAGTGCTGTTGATGTGAATAGGCCAGTATTGATTTCATTTAAAATTTTCAACATCTGAATGATGTGAGCAGTGATCTGTGGGAAGATACTGCGGAGTTGTCGGCATATCCCCTGCTAACAAAATACCATTTTAAAAGGATTTTTCTATTAGCATTCACAAAGAGCGGAGAGGATAAAAAGGGTTATGAGAATGTTAAAATTTTCACTGACCAAAGAAATATGAAGTCGCCATCTTCATTTTACTCTTAATTAATTGAGTTATTGGACCTTATATAATCCTCTGCTAAATACCTAAAAAGAAAGCAGGCAGGGACCTTGAGGTGGTTGTATAAAACACTTTGTTTTCTGAAGGTAGTGACTTCAATGACCCCATGAGAAAGTCCCTGATGGTTCTCAGACTCCCCCTAGAAATGAATTTCAAATGCGGCAGTGACTCCTTAATGCTGCCCTGTTAATGAGTTCCAATTCAGTGGTTAGAAAGAAGTTGCCATCATTTAACAACAGTAGCTCAAATTGGATTTTCAAACTTTCTGAAACATACTTTCTCAGGATGCCTGCATCTGCCAGTCAAATAACAAAAGATTGAGGGGAGACAGAGGTTGGGCAGGCAACCTGAGATGCGTTTTGTTTTTTTATTTTTAATAGCAATACTCTGTGGTAAACTAGTGACACTGGATTGCTTTCATTTCTGGGGAGTGAGGGTCTGAGGTGCTCTGTTTGCCCACCTTAGAGATCGATTTCTGGGGAAAATGTGAACAGCTCTTGCTTTTATACTCTGACAACTCTTGCCTTTATATTCTGTCATCCTGGGGGTTCCCAAGGATGGGGAGATGGACAGGTTGGATGTGAACAGTCATGGAGCCCCTGAAATGGTGAAGAGCCACTTCTCGGCAGTTTCTGCTTTCCAGTCTTTCCAATGATGGGGCCTACCTTCAGCTCAGCTACAGCGAAGAGATTTGAAGGAAAAATACAGGGAAGGAACTGCCCAGAACCACCAGTGACAGGGCTGATAGAAGAGCCATCCAAATTTGGTATTGCCCTGGCTGTGGATTCTTCCAAAAAAATGCCTACAACAGGGCTTCTTTGGGTGTTGTACTCCCTTGTTTTCTAGCCAGCAGAGAGGGGATCTTCAACCCTGATTGCGAAGTCCACAGTGGAGAACCTGGCCCCATGCACAATGGAAAATGGAGAGGTTCTCACTGAATGCTGCCTTGAAGGAAATGAAGTGGTCCTGCCTTCAATATGGCAGTAAACAGAGGAAGGAGCAGGGCAGAATGAGGCTGGCCAGAAGAGAACAGCATGGGTTCCCATCTTCACCCCCCAAAACAACAGCAAGTCATGGAAATAATTAAAATCAACAGACATATAGTTCTCAAATACATTCAGATGTGCTTGATGAAAGCAGTTTCAAAACTTTTACTGACATTCTTAGTATATGACCTGTATTGTAAGACTATATCATTTCCATGGAACTCAATAAAGCTATTGCATTTTGAATAGAAAAGAAATTTTGTAATTTTAAAAAAACTACATTGGTTTTACATAATGACACAGACTTTCAAAGAGGTCCCCCTCTAATCCTGATAGGTGCTAGCCAGGCATGAACCTGGGCCCAGGGTATTTTTGTCAGACAAGATGGGTAACTTGATGGGAGACTTTTCTCGTTTGATTCACAGAATGGATAACAAAAGCAAAATCCCACCACAAACACCTCTTTGGGAAACTTGCCTCCAAACCATACTACAAGCTCACACTGAATAAAGCCACCCATGGAATCAGGGCTCAACACTAGCACCCAGGTGTCTACTACAATGGCCTACCAACCAGGTCCCAGTCAAGTCTTTGGGCTATCATCTATTGCCTCTGGGAAGTCCCCTAAAGGGCCAGAGATTATTATTTAATATTGAGGTGAGAGTGGATTGTACTATGACATTTCCAGGGACCTAAGAATCCTGAAGTCCTTCCAGATCAACACCCAACTTTACCTTGATGAGAGAGAGAGAATGAGAAGAAACGGAGAATGGAAGGGGCGTTACACTTCATGATGACTAGCTAGGATTTTGGTCTCCAACACCATAGAAATCTGGAATGCTGGGCTGGACCATGTGGAAGGTAGATCATCTCTAAGTGACTAGCTTTCAGTAGCTTCTAACTGCCATGGGCTGGAAGGTTTGTTCTCTCACATCCTTCAGCACCCAGGCTCTTATTTTGGAACTCATGGTTATGATACTAGAAAAGGCTGAGCCATTGCATGGAAGACAGCAGCAAGGGACCAGAGACACAAAGCAAGGTTTTTTTTGTGTGCCCAGTTGGGAACTGGCTCACTTTGTCCAATACATTATCTTTGGGTCTAGAAGCTCAGCGGGCAGCAAAGAACCTATTTCAGGTTCAGGCCAGAGAAGGTGAGCAAGAGGGAGAGTGTTAGTTGTCCACGTATATACAATGTCTGGCTACATTGTATACATTGTTGGTCAGAGCAAGATTTTACCCAAATGGCTGATTTTTTTTTTTTAGCCCCTTGAAACCCAAATGAGATCCATTAACCTACACTTAATTAATAAACTTAGTATTCCTGTTTTTGCAGCAATCCACATATCCAATTAGTCCAATTTCTATATTAGTCAGGAATCATTTATCAGTGTGTTCTAAGATGCTACACCATATTTAAGGTGATTTGGGTATCTCATGACTATGGGTATTAAAGTATATTACTTTGCTAAGTGAGAAATTTATTCTGTTCAACGTTCTTTTGATCATTCTAAATAATTCAATGAGACTGTCTCCATTGGTGCTTTGTGTCTTCAATACCCTTTAAATAATTTAGTCAGTCTCCATTTTTAATAGAGGCCAGGCCTCATCCTCAATGTGAGGCCATAGTTTATAACAATAATTGAATAATATATTTTAATTTTTATTTATTAATAAATTATTTTTACTTAAGAGAAGTAAAGCAAATTGCCCTTTATGTTGTTAATAATAAAAATAAAATAGTGGGCTGGAGTTGTGGCTCAGCAGTACAGCGCTCACCTAGCAAGTGCAAGGCTCTGGGTTCGATCCTCAGCACTGCATAAAAATAAATAAAGTAAAATTAAGGTATTGTGTCCAAGTACAACAAAAAAAATAAATATTAAAAAATGAATAAAATAGCCAAGGGCTATGTAATATTCAACAGGGGCTAGGAGCTGTTGTGTTAAACGTATAGTAAACCTTTAAACCTCAAGCCACCCTGCGAGATAGACCCATCATTATCTGCACTTTGCAGATAAAAAAACTGAGGCTAAGAAAGTGAAATTAGCCTGCAAGTTCATCCAGTTAAGTAAGCAGTGACACCAGATTCCAATCCTCTCATTCTGGCTCTAGAGAATGGGATGGGGTGGGAGTTAATCACATGCCATCCTGACTCTCTACTCAGTGGCCACCTATGAAATGCTCAGGTATCCTACCTGCAAGATTTAAGCAAGGGATGAGCTCTAGGCCTAAAATCCAAGCTCTGGTTAAATTCAGCATTCCAGCCACAGACAAATAGTTCCCTATTGTGGAGCTGTTGCCTCCTTAGCTTTAACATGGAGACTGACGGAAATACCTGTCTCAAGGGTTGATGGGCACAACTTTAACAGGGACAGTTATCCAGATCTTTTGGAAAGAATATAATATTATATTCTGTTTGGCTTATGAGCGCTGACAAGATTACAGCCGATGGTGGTTTGGCTGGAGAGTAGGAATTTAATATCTGCAGAAGGACCTTGTTCACTTATCCTCATAAGAAACTGAGGAGGTAACTTTACTTATTTTATCTGTGAATAGGAATCAAAATGGTACTGATCTCAAGAAGATTTATTTTTACATGCCTTTCAAGAACTCTAGAATTAGTGAGCTATGTCCTTGAGTGAATTATTGTCAAAGGTGAAACTGATTGGCATTATGTCAATTTTTCAAAATTTCCATATTTGAAAAATACTTGAAAGATATTTTTCATAGTATAAATGTAATTCAAATTATATTATAGAAGAAGAGATAAATATAGTTAATGAAAAGGAAGAACCAAAGGACCATCATTGATGCCTTGACCTATAACCTTTTTGAGCTTTTTGATAGACAGACAGACACACACATTCTATATTTTTAATTTAATTTTTATTTATTTATTTATTTTAATATTTATTTTTTAGTTTTCGGTGGACACAAATCTTTTATTTTTATGTAGTGCTGAGGATCGAACCCAGCACCCCGCTCATGCCAGGCAAGCGCGCTACCGCTTGAGCCACATCCCCAGCCCCACACTATATTTTTAAAAAACGAGAATGAGATCATATTAACATACAGCCTTTTAACTTCCTGTTTCACTCAAATCGACACTAGTTTCTCTTACCTTGGTCCATGTCACTTCCTGGGAGTCAAACTTGCATGTTTCCGATTAGGAGACACTAAGGTTTAAAATGGCAGAGTTGAGCTTCCCCAGGTCTGAAGATTGTAAATGGAGGGTCTTAGGATAGCTGTCAAAATCCATTAGCATAACAAGGTATCACTCCAAAGTCAGGGAAAACAATCCTTTTGTCTATGTAGAGTACATTTGGGACTTTATCAAATGGGAGGTTTGCTCATTTTCTATATAAAACTCAAAAAACTGCTTGATTCAAATGTAATTTCCTTCTCCGCTTTTCCATTAGTCTTTTCTGAAACATATTTTTTAAAAAGTGTTAAAAGGAATGGAACAATACCCTGCAATGGAGTAATAATATTTTAGGTAGAAAAGTAGAGAAACATAGACATGGCTACAATAGATGAAAAGGGAAAAGAGGAATAGATGTTGATTCTGGTCTCAATCAATTCTGGATCTTATCTAACTTAACATGTTAAGCAGTTTTGAGTTTTGTTGTTTTCCTAATGGGGAACCAGTGGAGACCTTATGTTATTCTAAGCATGTTCTATTATGACAACAAGATAGGCCTTTACAGATTTTTTTAGTCTTTTATTTTGAAAGATTTTCACTTATTTGAAGTCTTGCCTGGTGGCCAAACCCTAGTGTTCTGTGGCTCTGTGGAAACACAGACTCACCTCCTGCTCCTGGTATCCCACTCCCTCCGGCTTTAATTAATACCGTACAATGAAATTCCTACTCTCCAGCCAAACCACCATCGGCTGTAATCTTGTCAGCTCTCATAAGCCAAATAGAAACACACACTTTTGCTTGTTGTTCAATCGCCTGCATCTGCTATTTAATTTCCAGGGGAACCTCATCTTGCTGCTCTGTGTTCCCCTTTCCTCCCTTCTGTTTATTTATTTGCTTTTCATATTTTTTTTCCAAAGAAAACCATAGGTAATGAGCTTTGTGAATTGAATACTGAAGATCCTAATGGCAGATGCTTCAGTTCATGACAACCTAAATACTCTATCTAAATTGCAGCATGTGAAGGAGGAAGAATTTTAAAAACTCCTGTAGCCTTTAATGAGAGCAACAGTTGAGAGAGGGGCATATTCTTAACCACTCTTGCACATATGTAGCGGGTTCTCTTGCTTGAAAGTCTCGGAGTTGAATTGTAATGCTGCTTTACCTCTTGCAGTATCCAAAAGATGGTGTATCATGGGCTTCTGCTTGGCACTAGCCTCTTATTTGTAAGTACTTTGGGCCACATCAGTACCTACTTGGCGTGCGTGTGTGTGTGTTTGTGTCTCTGTGTGGGTGTATCTGTGTGGATGAGAATATCCTTGTACTTGTAGAAGTGATATTGCAACATGCATACATGCATTCAAATTGTCCCCATCCCCATAACCATCTCACACCCCCACAAACCCAAGTCCTGCTGATGGAAGATCCTTAACTTCCAACACTGCTAGAGCATCCTCCTGATACTAAGGAACAAGATGTACATGCTCTTCATGTTATTGATGCTATAATAGCATGTCATTCATTCCTCAGTTCCTTGCAAACAGCTTTAGTACTTTAGTACTAAGGTCGGTTTTATTTTTTTTTTTTACTTTCTTTTCTTCTTGTATTACTAAATACAAATGCTATGTATTATGATAAAGTAATGGAAAGAAATTGTGTATTTCTCTCAAGCTAGTAAAAGTAAAATTGCTGTTGAAAACCTTTAACTCTAAATTCTCTGGCTTTCACATGAATGGAATTTTACCTCTAATGCAGCATTAGTGGGGTTTTGCACTGAATTGCCTTTTGGGGTTTGATTTGCCTTTTAGAGAAGCTGGTGTTTGACTACATGTTCAAACACGGCATGTATTCTTATGAGCGATGTGAGATTCAAATAAACACAACGAGTGTGTTCATTTTGATGACCTCCCCATCACACATTCAAATAAACACAAATGTTCTCAAATGTATAAAAGCAGCTGTGTTTATGTCAACGTGCAAAGCACCAGATATATACATTCAGATTCACTCGTCTATCTGGAACCATGTACCTCCGCTCATCGTTAAAAATTTAGTGGAAAATCATGCATGGGGCATGTGTAATGTGCAATTTTCAACCATACACACATCTCTAAACAAATTTTCTTCAAGCATGTTACTGACATTTGTTCTAATTGAGGATGAAGCCTGGAGAAACTTTGAAGTTTTTGAAAACAAAACAAAGCAAAATACAAGTTGCTACCAGAGGGCATAGCGTATCTAAAGTATTCTGGCAGTACCAGTAAGTCACCTTCCCTGATATTCAGAACAACCTTCTAGGCCTTTCTTTTCTTCCACTTTCCTTCCCTTTTCTCCTTCCCCACTTCTTTCTTTAGGTTAAGAAAAAACAAGCAAATACCCTCCTCTTTTCTTCCCTTTCTTCTATCCTTCCTTCCTAGCTAAGCCATGCAACATGTCACCTTGAGTTAGGTTTTCTTTCATTTGCTTTAAATATCATAAATGCAAGACATGATAAATCTTTTCTTCAGAACCTCAGCTGGAGTTGCTCAGTCATTAATGGTGGGTTAAGCCATACTTTCTGCATAAGAACAAGATTTTGCTTTGTACATCAGACTACAATACTTCCATTTTGGGACTATTTAAGTGTATTTGCAGGTCTCTAGAAAAACCCTCAGTCTCCATTTTGCTGGCAGACGGTAGTAGGCAGAATAAAAATAACACATAAGGTTGATTGAGATCTATTTGCAGGCCAGGGGCTGTTCTAAATGTGTTGAATGTTTTATTTCATGCAATTCTCAAACACTCTTGGTAGCAGGTACTGTCACCTTCTCATTTACACATAAGGGAGGGCAAAGAAGTAGCTTTCTCAAGGCCTTAGAAGTAGTTGATGGTGAGCCACATGGGCAGGCAGGTTCCAGACCTTTTGGCTTTGAAAAAAATCTGTAAATCCAAATATTTACAAGTAATATCTTGATTTTTAAATGTTAGCAAAAAGAATTCAAAATTTTAAGAAACTCTGTCAACTAAACAAAACACATCTGGTGGCTGGATTAAGCCCCAGGCGGCCAGTTTGCCTCCTCTGGGGGATAGAGTTTCTAAATTTTTAGTGTTACAAAAGCTATCAATAAGTAAATTTGGAAGTAGAGAACTCACATTTACACCTTAATTCTATCAATTCCTGGTTAACTGACCTTGTGCAAGTCACTTATATTCTCTTATGTTTGTGTTTCTTCGTCTGTAAAACAAAAGATAACTCCTGTTTGGAGACAAGTAATATGAGAATCAAACAATCCTCATATTACCTTTGTGTAATATGTACATTAAAGCATTTCATAAACTTAAGCATTATATAACTAGAAACTAATGTTATCTTCTTGCATCTGAGCATGAACAGAAAGACCAACATGTTGACCTACAAAGTTCACCAGGAACAGCAATAACCCCATTTTACAGATGAAAAATCTGTGACTCAAAGGATTAAGGAAATTGCTCAAGGGAACAAAACCAGTAAGAAGTGGAACTGAAATTCACATGGGCTTGTCTTTATCAGTCATTACAATTTTAGTGGGAACCAGTTTATAAGGTTTGACAAAATGTCCGCTTGGAGTCCTGCTATTTTTTATTAACATTTTTATTTTTTAGTTGTAGTTGGACACAATACCTTTATATATTATTTATTTATTTTTATGTGAGTCCTTCTATTTTTAATAAAGCTTAAGATCAGTAACTACTTGTGAGGAGACAAAAAAGAAAAAAAACCAAAAAACAAATTCTACATACACAATCCAGGAAAGACAGACAAGCACAGAACTGGACTGACCTCATAGTG
The DNA here is from genome assembly GCF_047511675.1 of Marmota flaviventris. Taxonomy (NCBI): domain Eukaryota; kingdom Metazoa; phylum Chordata; class Mammalia; order Rodentia; family Sciuridae; genus Marmota; species Marmota flaviventris. Next base: position 73,651,538 of record NC_092507.1, read on the forward strand.
GAAATCTGTCCATGTTGGAAACAGGGATGTAAAAACCTGAGAAAAGAAAATGGAGCTCTGTCATTCCTCTCCTCTTTCCTGAGAGTGAGCCACTGGGGTGCCACACTTTGCCCTGGCCCCTGCTGAGACCACTACTGGGAAGTCCAGTTATGTTGATTGGTACTTTGAATCTTCTTGCCCATAGATAGAAGTCACATGAGACTTCTTCCATCTGAGGCTGATCTTTGGAGCCTTTCTGCCTTATCCTTTATGGCATATTTCAATTGGTTCAGAACTCAGGCAAGGAAGAGAGACACTGTCTCAGGGGCCCCTAAAGCCCAGCACAGGGTTGAGGTGGGTGAAAGACAGAGTGGGCTTTCCCTTCTTTGGTTTTGGCAGTCTCCTGAGCAGTCAACCTTTCCAGAACAGCATTAAGTGAATGTGAGACCTTCCCTTGACCTGAAGAACTTTAGGACTAAAATGATTTCCATGTCTGGAGGAGGCAGCAAGGCAGCCTCCTGTGCAAGCCCAGTGGCCTATGGCAACCTGGTCAAAAGAATCTGGCTCTTTGTTAAAATCATTTGGCTGTAGTGAGCTCCTTTAGGGTAGGACCTTTTCAATCCGGGGCTTTTTTTTTTTTTTTTTAATGGAGTTCAGTGACCTGAGGGGGAGGGGCAGCTCCCTGGCAGCTAATTTCTGTTAAAGCTCCAGTCCTAATTCTCTTCTAGTCATGGACGAGGAAAGAAATTTAACATGGCGGGTGTAACGAATATCTAGCCCCATGGAATTATAGGATGGATGGTTTCCCCAGCAGATTCAACAGTGGTAACGATAACAATAATCAATACAAATTAGGGACATGCTTCTGTTTTAATGCACTTAGTAACCAGATCTCTTGTCCTCAAATAAGTCTAAAGGAGAACTGTGTTCTCCTGAGCAACTGAGTGCTGTTGTGAAGGAAGGGTGTGTGTGTGTGTGTGTGTGTGTGCGCGCGCGTGCGCGTGTTCCCTTTTCTCTTAGGGATTCTATAGCTTCCTTCATTCTTCGCCTCTCTCATATTACAGAAAGAAGGTAATTTTTCCTGGCCATTTACTAAAGCTCATTAAAGACTGGAGAGAACAAACAATGCTACTCCTCAGAGACTACCATTCAAAGTCACTCTACAATTCTCTGTTCTAATACTTGAGACAAATTAATTATTCCTTAGTGAAAAGTGTATAATTCCTATTCTTCATTTTTGGGGGGTGGGGAATAATAATGGGAAGTTTATATCTGAGTGAAAAGCTGTCTGTGTTGAAGGGAAATGAGAAAAAATGTGTGTTCTGAGAGGAGTAAAAGCAATTATTCGAATAATAATTCTAAGAATATTAATGTCTTTTTAAAGTAGATTGCCTTCAAATAAACACAGAGGTTGAAGCAATGGGAGGCTGGTTTATTTATTAATCATTCCAAATGTGCATTCTTCTAAATGAACAACTGCACGATCAACTTTACCGGCACATATTAAATTTAGTTAAACAGCAACTTGCAAATGTCTCAAAACTTTTGTAACCAGAGACTAATTTGTTTAACACATTTAAAATGTTGTATTGATGTAAAGCCCCACATATTAAACTTCAAAGGGAAAAGCTCTTGAGAGTTCCTCATTTTAAAGACTACATGCTGGAAATGAGATGGAGACAAGACTCATTCTCCATTCTCCTGTTTTGTTTTGTTTTGTTTTTAAACATAAGGCAGTCTCTGGGCCCTGGCCCTCATCCTCCGTACTGTGTTTGGTCATCTGCAGAACAGCAAGTATCTAGCTGTGGGGACTGTAAAGCGATGGTTAAGAAAGGTCTAGTGTTTCCCTTTCATCTCTATTAATTAATCCTGGCTCCGTTTGCCCAGAGTACATTGCTGTTGACATCACCTTTTCCTTACACTTTAAAGAGTCCCGAGAGAGACTGACTGCAGAACAAAACTGGACAAAGAGTACATTTGGTAACCATTTTATTTCTCAATTACCAACCTAAACGTATGGAAAAGATTTGTGCCCTATCCGATTTACACAACAATTATGCTTCAAAAGTTTAGAAATAAATAACTTTTTTCTTGGACTCATTAGTTCGTCTACCAATTGTAATTGGTGTCAACTAACGACTTTGCTCCATGGCTTGCCCTTAATTACTGATAAAAGCTAAATTGCAACTCTAGCCAATCAGGAACTAGTTTATTCATGAGAGTATAGTATTCTTTTAAAAGCTCTGTTTGTCCTAATAAGTGGTTTTGTGTTTGGCTGAAACCTTCCATAAGCCCCCTTAACATAAGCAAAGGACTCTTAATAACCATATACAGCGAAGGAATATCATTACTGCCTCTATTCAAACAGATGAAACAAAGAGAACGCTTTGTAAATTTCAAATGTATACATCATGAACTCACCAGGCCCTGAAATCTCATCCATATGGTAGGAAATAGATATTAGTACCCTTAAGAGTAATATTGAGAATTTGTTTCCTCTCCAATGTCTAGCTTTTTTTTTTTTCCTTCTTCTCTTCTTTCTCCCCCTCCCCTCTTTTCTTTCTTTCTTTTTTTGGAAGTATCCCTGGTCTTCTGAAACAGGCGGTAAGAAACAAGAGAACTCCAATAGAGGCGTAAGGCATGTTAAATCCTGATGGTATAAACAAGGGTTGGCTGAGGCCAATATCCCACATTAAAAATAACAGGTATTCTGGAAACAAGAGTGTTAAGAGATAGCATGTGGTGGAATCCTGCTGCGAGGGAGGCCTAGAGACTGCGAGAGCCTAATGGGAGAAACATCATCCTAAAGACAGCCTTCTTTTTTGTTGTTTTCAGAAAACAAAGTAAACCTCTTCAGGATTATTGGAAATTCTGAAGATCGGTTCTTCCATTATAATGATTAGAAAACCCAGCTTAAAATGTCTAGAACAACAGGGGACATTTGTTTCCTCATATAACAAGAAGTTAGCTATCGGAAGTTTCCATTGGATTAATTCAGGCGTCCACCAACATCACTGAAGTCAGGTCTTACTGTCTCTCCTATCTGTAGGTGTCAGTGTCGGTGACTACCTTGGTGGTCATCTTAATAACTTCCGGAGGAGGATGCCATGGGAGTATTTCTTTTATTATTATTATTATTATTATTATTATTATTATTATTATTATTATTATTATTATTATTATTATTATTATTATTATTAGGTTTGTTTTAATACAGAGCAAGAAAGCTGTTCCTGGAAATATCCGACAACTGACCTCCCCTCGCATCTCATTGGTCAACATGGGGGTCACATGCCTACTCCTAACCCAATCAGTGGCAAAGATTGCCTCCGGTTCTGACCAATCATAATTCACCTCCAGAGGCTGGGGCGGGTCACAGGTTCCTTTAAAACACTTGGCACTTCAGACCTCACAGAAGTGAGGTTGCCCTGGATAGAAAAAGGATGATGGTCAATGATTTCTCAGAAAGGTAAACAACTGTGTTTGTCACATTCTTGAAATCGTTATTCCAGGGTAACCATTCTCAGTGAACTCCAGTCAGAACTGAAGGGGCAACCTAAGTATAAACTTAGAAGACAAAGGTAAGCGTGGGGTTCCGTCTGTTGTGCTTTCTCATACCTGTTCTCTGAACAAATCATCCTTCAATAAAGAGAATCACTTTCTGCATTGGAAAAGGGGTGTAGATGGCCAAGAGATGAGGTGGGAAAGGCGCAGTGTGGCTACTAGGGTGGGATCTACCACTAACCTGCTGTGTGATCTTTTTAAATCCTGGACCTCTGCACACCTCCCTGACTTCACCTTAAAAGGAGGGAGTCTGCCCAAAGGATCCCTAATATCTCTTCTCACTTTGGAATTTGATGATTTTCCCACTTTACTCACGGCCATCTGTTATATATCCTTTGTCTCTTTATTCTCAAGCTGATAGAAATGGCATGCCAAAATTTTCTTCCTGACTTTAGGTTTCTCTTGTTCTTTAACTCTTTCTTCTCAGGCAGAAGAGCCAGGAGAACAAGACACCTCTACATGCTTTGCAGTGTTTTGTGTTTGTTGAACTATCATTTATTAAGGACCTACATGGCGAGGCAGACTGTAGAGTGCTTTGTTTACACATAGTGAGCCCTCTGTCTTTATTTCCTTATTGGTTTTCCTCCTGCAGCTTTTGATGTCTTCAGATTTTAAGAGAGGCAGAGTAGCATTCCTGAGCTAGAGGTATTAGATGTTTAGTTTGTTATTATTGTGAGGACGCGGCCAGGCCTAGTCCCAGAGGATCACAATTCGTGTGAATAAGGCAGCAATCCCAGCTTTCCAACGCCACCCACTCATTTTATAAGCACAATTTCCATATATGGCAGCAGAGTTAGAGGAAGTAAAAGAGACTAGTTCCCATAACCCGCCTTGGTCTTGGAGACAAATGACAACAGAATGTTTAACTTTAAGGAACTTTATAAAGGCAAGTGAGAGGGTTTTTTACCAGAGAAAGGAGAAACAGAAACTGAGAGACTCCGAATTTTAAGGATCGTTTAGAGTTCTTTGGACTTCTTCTTCTTTTTCTTCTTCTTTTTTTTTTTAGACTCTCTAGCATAATTTTTCCTTAAAATTTGGTCACTGGTAATTTTTTTAGCTTTTTATGCATCTAATCAAACTGTGTTTATTCTCCTGAGGCTGGCAAGCAGGTGGCTCTAGTGTTTTAAAGGGGGAAAAAATCCATGTGGTTAATTCTTCTTTTCACTTGGAAGCATCTTTATGTAATTTTAGAAGTCTTTGGTGTGTTGAACTTCCTGAAGAAGGGAGTGATTATTTTGCAATTAATAGCATACAAATATAGTTGGTCCATTATGGGATTGGTGGCAACAGCTAAAAGAGCATCAGCTCCTTTTACTACTTGTGCCCAATGCAGTACCAGCTCTAACAGTGATGAGGTTTGGAATTTTTATGTAACAATAAAAAGCATTGTGGCAGACATTGTTTATTGTCTAACCATCAGCCATTTCCCTGACTCCACTTCTCTTCTAATCCATTTCTGATTTTTTTTTCAAGGCAGAGGTCCATTGATTCCAGGGAAGGTATTTGTCTTTCTCAGCCCACGGATTTAATCATGATTGGTCTAGGGCTGAGCATATGACCTTATTTTAGCTAATAAGACAAAAGGGGGAAGGAAATTGGATGAACACTTCCCTTCCCAATAAAATCATTTTGCCAAATCAATGAATTATTTTCAATGATCATTTTAGGTTCTCAGCAGCATTTGCAGATTTGACTAGCATCCTCCTTACAGTGTTTTCCTCAGTGTGGTCACTGGTTTTCTTCTAGTTTTATTGCCTTCCCTTTTTCAGATACTAGACTGATTCTTCTACCTCTTCATGATCTCTAAAGTTGCGACTTCCCAGGGTTCACTGCTTGGTGCTTTTTCTGTCAAAACTCACTCTCATTCATGATTGTAACACCTTCAATAAGGTATTATGTTTAGGTTTAAATAGAATCTTTATCTACTCCCATAGTCCTTTCCCGGGCTTCCCCATTTCTGGAAAGGACAATTACCATTCACTTGTTCTTACCAGAAAACTAGAGATTATCCTTGATTTTGTACTTTCTCTCGAATCTCCCACACAATGCAGTGGCATATGCTCTTAACATTACCTTCAAAGTCTATCTGCAATCTTATACTTCTCACCACTACCACCATTCACTGTGGTCCATGTTGCCTTCATCTCTCAGAGGAACTGCTGCAGTAATCTCTTTATTACTTTCCCACTTCCTTTGCCTCCTGGGGCAGTTAGAATTGGTTTCAACTCTCTATAAAAAAAATTAGCCAAGGTTTAAACAAGATACATTTATTTCTCTCTCATATCAGTTTGGAAGTAACAATTCCTGTGTTCTTTTGGCAACTTCATAGTGTTGCCAGGGGCCTATCTTTCACCAGAGCCTTCATCTTTCACCTGTCTTCTCTATCATTCTAGTTCAAGGTTGAATCCTAGCAAATAGTTTTTATCTGCAAGCTCGTCTCATGATGAAGCTTTAACTAGTAGGTTCACATTTCAGGCCTAAGAAAGGAGGAACAAAAGAGAAGAAAAGGAACTGTAGTGATCTTTAAGCATTTTCCTAGAAGTCTCAACTACACTTCCCTTTACATTTATTAATTGGACATAACTTGGTCACATGGTCCATGGAAATGTAATCTTTTATTCCAGGCACCAATATACAGACTTTAAATTGGAGTTCTAATTCAAAGGAGGAAAAAATAATGCATCCAGGAGTAAGAATGTAGCATTTTCTGCCACATATCTTTTTAGTTACTCCTTACATAAAAGCCAGTTAACTTTTAAAAAACTTAAATCATATTATAACACAACCCTGTTTTACCTCCTCCTATTGTGCTCAGATTAAAATTTAGTGGCTCTGTCTCTCTCTCCAACATCATCTTTTATCCTATGTCCCCCTTACTCTGTTCTGGTAGTCCCAGTTTATTCTCAGTATGCTGAATTTATTCCCACTATGGAACATTTGCATTTGCTGTCTGTTACACGAAATTGGTGTTTTTAAAATCTTGGCTCAATTCAGCATCACTTCATTCAGGTACAGCCTTGCCCCATATCCTGATGTCTTTTAAGAATGAAAAATGTAGATTTATTATCTAGAATATCTTACTTTGGAATATTTATCCAAATCATATAAAACACATTCAATAACTTATATGACTTGAATATGCTTACCTAAGAACTGAATTATATGGCAATTATAATTATATATAAATATATACTGAATTATATTTTCAAGTCAACCATTTACTGTTTGTAGACATTTTGTTGAACACTTATCAATTTCAATTTTTGAAGTTTTGCTTTTGCACTTTGAGCGTGGAAATTTATATGGTCTTGAATATTGTTCCATAGGATATACTAGGTAAAAGTTCCCTAGGATGGCTATAAATTTTACCCTGACCAATACTCTAAAATTGTTCTGTCTATGGAAACTTCCTCATGTTTAAATCTTAATGAAATATTATTAATAAATGTTTTATAACTTATGTTATTTCTGCTGTAATATTTGAATGATCTAACCATGGTTTAGAACAGGGTTTCTCAAACTTGTCACTCTTTGACATTTGGGGAAGGATAAATCTTCATTGTAGGGTACTTTCCCCTGACCCATAAGATCTTTAGTGGTATCCCTGGTTTTTACCCACTAATGCCAGGTAGCAATCCCCTGTCATTCACGCCCCTCCCAGATATGACAAGCAAGAGTGTTCCCAAATGTCCACTGGGGACATGCTCAGTTGAGAAACACAGATTTAAAAGCTAAAGTTGCAGAAAACTACTTACCAAAGTCCATATACTAAGTTATTAGCAGATAGGACTGGACCATGGAAGATTTCTTCAACTTGTAAAACTTTGCAGAATCCAAGCTTTGAAGAACCTTAGCTTTGCAGAACCTCAGCTTTGACACTGGTCCTGAGTAATCACTTAACTTTATGATTTGAGTTTTCTTAATTTTAAAAATGAAGGCAATGATACCTATTATATCAGGTTGCTAATAAGATGAAATGAGGAAGGAACCTAGCCCAGTGTCTGGTATATATTGAAAAGTTCAATATTTTTTTATTTCTCTTTTATTAGTTAAAATGGAGAGATTTGGATGAAAGAGAAGTAATGTGGCTATTCCTGGCATATACTCAGCACACAAGAAGGGGGAGTCTTATGGAGCTGAGAGACAAGGAAGTTATCCTGCCCAACTTCTTAAGAGCAGAAGGGAATGCATGGTTACCAGGAAACATAAAAACACAAAATAATTGTCAAAGACCCCTGAACTTAATGTAAACTTGAGCTCATGTGTTCATAGTTCCATATGTCTTAGATATTTAATTACATTACAATTGTTAAGTCAATAAGTTACCTCCTGTAAACATTAGTTGGGCATTTCGTAATTTCAATTTTTGCAGTTTTGCTTTTGTATTTTTGTGCTTGAAAACTTATATGCAAAATCTAATCACTTCTTCTCTTTCTGCTGTCATTATGGTTCAAGCTTCCATTATCCTTTGGTTGACTATCGCAAGAATCTCCTTCCTGGTGGTCACTCTTTCTCTGCATTATTACCTGTTGTTTGTGTTTTCAATACAAGCAATTGATTGAGGCCTTTAAACTATACATCATATCACATCTCTTTGCTCAGCAACCTGCAAAAGCACCCAGGGAAAAGCCCAAGTCCCCCGTCTGTCCCAGAGTATAATCTACTATACTCCAAACCTCCTGGCCTCCTTCTGGCTTCTGCACCATACCAAGCACACATACCTGCCTCAGAGTATTTGCACTGCTCCTCTGTTTCCCTCAGAATCATGGCTCCTTTATTTCCTTTAGTTTTCTGCAAAATTTTATCTTGTTATTGAGACCTCTCCTGACTCACCTGCATAAAATTGTGCTTCATGACCAAGATCCAATCCACCCCAGCCCCATACCTCCCTCCTACTCTTACTCTGCTTTATTTTTATTCATATCATGTGACTTTAGCCAATACAATCCTCTATAAATACCAAAAGAGCAGAGGCTTTGCTTTCTTTGCTCTTGTATTTCCAGCACCTTGAACACTGGTTGGCACATAGTCAGTATTCAATAATTTTTTTTAATGGATGAACAGAGGATAGCAAAGACTTTCATGGATTTAAAAATTTAAACAAATGATAACAACAACAAACTCTGAGACCATTTGTAAAGTCAACGATGCAGATCCTTTGGTGCCCTATATCTACTAGACTGGTTTTCTACTGCTCTCCTAAATGTTTGTTCATAACAACTCTGACATACATAAGTAGTGTCTCTCTCCCTTTCCTTCCTTCTCAAATAGTCACGAACATTTACAATCCTCACAGGTGAGAATTATGATGCTTATGAAGGGTTATACTTGAGAAATTAACAAATATTAGACTCAAAAGAGGTAGATAACAGTTCTGGCTGCCCCACATATCTAGTCTACTCAAGTATGGGGAATATAGAAAACTGTTTGGCATCTTAAGTCTAAAATTTGCTCATATGACCCCCTTTTTGCTGCAAAGTTAAGTTCTTAGTCTCATTATGAAGTTTCCTGTGGCCCGACACGCCTCTTTTTGATGACATGTATTATCTGATGAGCACTCTACTTTAAACTATACATCACATATCACATCTCTTGTATGGGATTCTAGCATTCATTCTTTCACCACATACAATTTGGCTGACACTTGTCAGCTTTTTCTTTTTTACCCCCAACTGTCTAGTATCTTTTTCCTTCTAGAATATTACCTCTTGGCTACTTTATAGATTCTTGGTGGGAAGGGATTTCTAGAGCTTGCTTCATTAAGAAATAGTGAGAAGCTTGTTCCTTCCTCTCACACTGAAATCAAGATGTGAGCCAGGCCTACCATTTTATCTGAGGCTCAAGATACCCTCCAAGATCACTGGTTCTTGGCAGGATATATGTCCTTAGAGAGGCAGGATTGAGGTCCTCATTTCCTTGCTAGTTGTTGGAAAGGAACCACTCTTAGCTAGTAGAGGATGTATTCGGGTCCCTGCCATTTGTGGTTCCTTGCCCTTGTGGCAATTTGCTTCTTCTAGTACAACAGGAGAGCATCTTCTGTGGCTTTGAATTTCTTTGAATTTCTCTTCTTCCATCTCTGACCTCTAGACTGTCTGTCAGGTGTTCACCTCATCAAGCCAAGCCCAGCCATAATCAAGGAGAAGTGCTTCCACAGGGCATGCACACCAGGGAGTGGGAATCTTGGGGTCATCTAGGAATTCTGATTACTGCAACATTTCTACAAGGATGCCACTTGGAGAAGTTTATTACTTGGCTCAAAATTAGCATATGTATCCAGAGGTAATAAGTCCAGGACAGTTGGCTATAGTGGCTAACAGCCATGGACAAAGTCATTGTCCTATTGGGGCTTACTGGGGAGCAATGTATTTGCCTGCCAATGTGGAGGCTTAATAATGTTTGTAGAACATTAATATTGTTAATAACAATGCTTGGTAGATTCTTGTGTGTATGAATGTTTGTGTGTGTGTGTGTGTATGTGTGTGTGTGTTACAGACACATCTGTGCATTTGGGGGTGTTTGTTTCTTTAGATGGTGTAGCTTTAGAAGTTGCCTTCTGATTGGAAGAATCACACAACAGATCTCCTCTGGCCAAAAATCTCCAGTCATGGGGGTCTGAGCCTATGTCATTGACACCTCTCATTCATCAGGAAAAGGGATCATTCTCCATCAGCCATTTGGCAAAATTGAAACAAAGTAATTGTAACACAACAGTGTCATAGGATCCATGACACCTGCTTTAAAAATAAATCTCCTGGCTTTGTCTTTCCCTTTATTTTCAATAAATGCTTCAGTATTATTGCCACTGCATTAATCTAGCAGCAGGAAACCATTATCCTATGACAACAGTCTCTCCCATTAACATTATCTTTTAATTTTAAGATTGTTTAGATGACTGCTAGAAGCTACTAAATTAAGATAAAATGAACAAAGAATTTATTTTGTTTAAGCCAAGTGTTCAGTCAAGGCAGACGCCTACAATCTTGACTGCTTTGGCAAAAGAGACACCATTATTTTTGTATCCGATTACAAAATAACATTTGGGTATAAGCTGAAATTTCCAGAAATCAAGACATGTTTTAAATGTCATCTGGGAAATAACCATTAAATTTTAAATTATTATTTATAGTGCTTGCTGTATTACATAGTATATATTAAGAGTTGAAAATACTGTTATTTTTCTAGGAAGCAATTGTTGTAGTAAATAAAACAATAATGAAATCACAATGATGAAAACTCAATAAAGGAATAAAGGAAACATTTGTCTAGTAGAGTTTACCCTGAAAAATAATTGAATTTGGAGAATGCAGCAAAAATGAGACAGGAGGAAAATAACAAAAAACTTAAAAAGGGTTGTGATTATTGGTGATTATTATTTAATATTCTGACAGTTATATCACATTAAACAGTATCTGTAAGTTTTATATTGAATATATTACAAGCTTGTTTTCAAATAGTAACTAACTTGCCTACTATCCATTAACCTAAAAAATTCTCTTTTATTCTATCAGCTATATCCTAACACTGGAAGAGACTCTAAAATCTTCTGTGTTTTGTTCCATCTTCATCTGTTCCAATGGCCTTAGGGCTTTCTTCCCAAAGATCAGAGGCTGGAATAACTACAAATAAGGAATATATCTAAATAATTATTAGAGTAGTGATATTATACATTCAACAGTTGAGATCTGTGATTACCAACTCCCACGAGTAAGCCACACAGAAGAAAATTAATAGAAACTGAGTTTCTGTTTTAATAGAATCTTTCTGGAAGGAAAAAAGAAAAGGCTTAAATTGTGAATTCCCCCCTACTCTTAATGTAGTTCAAGTAGGCCATCAATATGTGTCCTATTTACTGATAGGTGCAAAATAGGTGGTGGGAGATCAATCAAAACCCCCCTCCATAAATTATTGTGACTTCTAGAAATTATCAAAACTTCACTGGAGTGTCATATGTAGTCTTCCCAGCAATGAGTTATAGTCAATAATTCATTCCCTGACGGAGCTGATAACAGGCAGATATTCTAATAATGTGCTAGGATTTACTACTGGACACAAGCAGTAAGTAGGAATTTCAATGCAATGTTAAATGTTATCTCAGTGGAGAAAAGCAATAAAAACAGGACAGAGGGAGGCATCTGGGTGTGATGTTTCAATGTTTTAACCCTCCAATTAGACCAAACGTATATAAAGGTAGTGTTGTTTTAAGTTTTCATTTTTTTGAAGCAAATTGTTTCCAGAGTATTGTTTTGTAATAACTTCTCCTGATCTTATTGTTGGTGAGCATAGCAGCTGGCTCTGAAAAAAATGCTAAAACTAAAGTCTATTTTATTTTTCAGTTGTTTCCCCAAATTTGAAAATGGCTTCCCTTGAATATTTTCCTTTTAGAGGAAACTTCCAAAAAATATTATCATCTCAGACAAAAGGTCTTAAATATATTTTCAGTGATTTCTTATCATACAGAGAAATCAACAAATTTGCTTTCTCTGTCAGAATGTTTTGAAGCTAGAAAAGAAGCGGTGATTCATCAAAAACAATTTTATTATGAAATTTGATTTATGTTGAGAAATATAAATGATGACGTTATAATGTGTACCTCTGTGTGGAGGGAACACATTTTAGTCAATTGAATTATCCAATTTTATTATTTTAAAAAATCCATATCTGGTTGTTCTTTTTATTCAGAAAAATTTATGATGCTATACAGAGTAGAAATGTGTGTTTTTCAAATCTATGGACAGCTATGGATTGTACTCCCTTAATTCCAATAGGGTCATTCATTACAATTGGATGAATAAATATTATAATAATGTTCATCATCTCCTTTGGTGAGCAAATACTTTCAAATACTACATTTTATTATAAGTACATACAGAGAAAATGCTTAATTATATCAATTCTATAATTAAAAATAACACTAACTAAAGAAGTTGTGGTTGGGGCAATTAAAATTTCTGAATTACTAGCCTTTAAAAAATTTTAAACCAAGAATAGTTACAGACAACATAAGGGAGAATTAACTATGTTTTATTGCCTTAGTTTCTCTATCAATAAATGCTCATTTGCATCATTTTAAAGAGGAATGGTAATTTTATATGGAATCACTATTTTCTACTGGGTTTATAATTTTAATATATATCCTTAGTAATAACCACTTCACATATATACAGATGACCCAGTCATCTATATATCCTCTTTTGTAACTATTATAAAACTAACTTTATTCATGCAAAGATTTGACTCAATTTTAATAAGCATTGTTTGTCGACCTATTAGGCCACTGAGAAGACTTTAATGAAAATATAATATACTCACACATGTGGTCTGATGAGTTATCAGCAATGATATTTGCAGAATATCACTTATGCTTGAATTTTGTTGACAAAATTCAGTCCTAGAAATGGGTAGTATGAGTAAGCGAAATAATTTTCCTTATAAAATCATTGCTATGAAATATATTCATATATCAAGATTTACTGAGTTCTGAGGCAAATTTGGGGGATTTTTAAGGTGATGTTCCTACTCTTATATGAAGAAAACAAGTCATTTCTTGTCACTGTAACACAGAGATCTTGCTGCATTGGACAAAATGCTGGGGCACAGATGTGTTCCCTTCTTTCCCATCACCTTTTCACCTTTCCTGACATCTCCAGGAGCTTTAAATGTCCTCATGAAATAGAATAATTTAAAGTAAAATGTACACCTTACATTTTTATTTCCAACTACAACAATATCCATGCTGTTTTTCACCCCTCTATCATTATTTGATTTCAATAAAATCAACTCCGTGTGTGTGTGTGTGTATGTGTGTGTATTTTTGTTTGTTTGTTTGTTTTGTACTGGGGATTGAACCCATGGATGCTTAACCACTGAGTCAAATCCCCAGCCCTTTTTTATATTTTATTTGGAGACAGGGTCTTGCTGAGTTGGTTAGGGCCTTGCTAAGTTGCTGAGGCTTGCTTTGAACTCAAAATCCTCCTGCCTCAGCCTCCTGACCTGGGATTACAAGTGTGCACCACTGTGCCATGCCTCACTATGCTTTTATATTGCCCTATAAAACAGTAGTTAGGATAGAATTTCCTAAATACTGATTAACATAATTTGATGAGTTATTTACCAAATGTAATCATTGGGATTCTTAAAAAAAAAAAAAAGAATCTTCTAATAAGGCAACTATCTACCCTTTATCACATAAAACATTTAGTAAGATACCTATAAGGGATTTTGAGAAATCTCAAAAAGACAGTAAATCCAAAGTATTATTATCAATATTTTAAAGTCAAGATATGGTTCCTTGAAATGTAGTCTTTCAGAGATGTACTCTTGATGCGTTGGACATAAACCCCTTACTGTGCAGTACTCCCCACCTCCATCCCACAACAGTAACACAAAGCAGTGGTACAGGTCCCAGCTGCCATTCCTCTTCCTTGGGCTTTCTCTGTTGCTATCATTCCTTCTTCTCTCCACATTGGAATTTGTCATCCCAGCCTCAAGCATTTTGGATTCACCTTGCAGGAGCTTTTTTACTTCGAGGGGATCTCGGTGACAACAATAATACAGGTGGGGGAATTTTTAAAAGTCCTGCCTAAAAAGACTTCCTTCCCAAACAGTTTTGCATTGGCTTTAAAAGGGTGAAATATTTTTTCCTGAGACAGTGCTGGGGCATTTGTCTTGGACGTGGCCATCTCAGCATGGAAAATAGCATGGGTCTGTGTGCAAACTCTGGCTATCCATGCAGATTCTTAGAGAACTGTCACTTGGAGAACACAATGATCATATTGAAGGACTAGAGTGAGAAGAGAGGAAGATATGGATAAATCATTTCAGAAGGAATAAGGGCTTAATCTAGGACCAATATGGCTCTTACATTTAATCAAAATTCAAGACAGAAATAATTTGAGTTGCTTTATTTTCCAAGCACCATATTTATTTATTTTTTATCATTTTAAGTGAGTAGGCTGAATGATTAATGTGGGACGTCATCAGAGGTTTCTTCAACTGCTGGGCACAATATTGTATTATTTTGAGTTAGGCAATTTCACTTTACATAGGGATTATTACTTGAAGAACCGTTTTTATGTTTGTTTAAAGAATGCCCTTATACAGAACTCTTTTACCCATGATGAACTTGTATGTGTTTACACAGTTTTGGTGTGTTTTGGATCAGTGGAAATAAAAGACTGACATTGGTACCTCATTCAGGCAGGCACTCTCAGACCACAAATCTTGCTACCCAGATGAGAAAGGAATGCTAATGCAAAGAATGCAGAAATAAAGGCTACCCAGAGGTGGCGCTGTGGTTAAAGTACACCTGAATTTTGATTACAGTGAATGGATTTACTCCCTACCCTTCAGAGGAGAGATGTTAACCATTATCACTTTTGTATTTCTATAACCACAACATCAGCAAATAAAGCTCTATGGTAATACACTCCAACCCACTCCAATTTACAGGGACAAGTGTAAAGACCTAACTTCACACACAATTAGAGCCAAAACACAAAAACTACCTCCTAAATCTTAGGCCTCTGATAGCCTAGAAATCTGTATTCAAAGTTTTATACATCCTTCTCTCCCTCCTTCCATACAAACTACCTGGATTCTTTGATGAATCACTCAGTGATATCTGAAATGTGCCTGGCTAAGTTTCTAACATTTCGTTTTAGAATTTAAAAATTCATTATTGTGTACACTCTTTAGACAATACCACAATTCATTATAGAACTATGTGTTATATGTTCTATTTTTAAAAAAATCACTTTAAAAAATGAAGAATAATGGGCATTGGCTTAATTTTCTCATTTTTGATGAGAAATTAAAGCCCAAGAGAAGGAAATCTAGTTATATATGACAAATTCTAACATAATTATAGTCCACTAAGATCCTGTGTCATCTCATTTTGATTATTTTAAATTATTAACAAATTAAAAATGAACCCCAGGAATTGAAATGTTTCCTTTTGTGGGGGAGGTCTTCCTAATTTGGTTTGGGTTTTCTTGACTAACCTTCAAGGTGTATTACATCTTTTCTAAGTTGGCCTTCTTTAATCATGCCTTTCTACAGTTGTTTTTTTTATTCAGGACATTTAAAGTATTAATGCAGATTTAATGATTTCTTTAAAAATGTTTTTTATATGTGCCCAAGGTGAAGTAATCATAACAATGCAATTTTAAATACAAATCAGTAAAATTAATTCATTTAATTTTAACATATAAGGAATTTAAGATGCTAGAATAAAGAAATGAGTATTTTAATTGGTCTTTAAAATGTCCTCTGCTTAGTTTTATAGGCAATAATTATTTTTTCTTTTTCAGTCCTAATTTTGATGGTTTAAAGGATAGAAATTCCCCAACAGACACTAAAACCATGGATGTTCAACATGTGCATTGTCTTGCCAGATTCTCCTTCAGGTTCCTTTCCTCAATCTAGCAGTACTGTGTGTAACACAATATAAGAAAACTTGTCCCACAAGGCTGGTTTTACTTAATGATACTTAGCAGAAGGGCTTTGCACTTTCATGATAATTTCCAACAGAAAAACCTCTCTGGAACTTACTAATAATAATCAGACCTAATATTAGCCTCAAATCAGAGATTTCTTAAACCTATTTGGCATGCCTCGTTGAATGTCTAGGTAGGTATTCGAGCTTCTAGGCTGAGCTTGGGCCTAGGAAAGAGACTCTCTGGTTAGCACCCTAAAAGCATTCCTCAAGTCTTGATTTATACTAGAAAGGTCATTTCTACTCTTCAGAGGCTGTGAGAGTGCAAATAACTTCCATTGCTTTCCAGGCTAAGAGTAACTCAACATTTCATCCCCCACAGTGAGGAGGAAAATAGGGTAGGGCAATGCGTTCTCCCTTAAGGTTTTTTTTTTTTTTTTTTTCAACTTTGAAAATAAGGATTGTGGTATGTACATCATCAGCAATTGACAAGTATCTATGAAATGCTTACTAAGCTCTTAGTTTACATTCGGGTTAATGGGAAGTGGGAGATTTAGCAGTCAGTATTTAGGCAGGAACGTCTTTCCCTTGTTAACTAAACTTCCACTAAGATTCATAAATATCCAACATCGTGAATTAAAACAAACAAACAAACAAACAAAAACCCCTCTTTTGCGTGCTTGTGTGAGTTTAGAGCAACGCTTTGATGCAGAAAGGCTTTTCTTCCCAAGCAGGAAGAGACCCATTTCTGAGACAAAGTTTCTCAGGATCTCCTCTGGATTTGAGAGGAGGGCAATCCCCGAGGGGTGAGCGGGTGCGGATCTTAAGGGTCCTCGCGCGCCGAGAGGCAGGTGCAACCCCGAGACCCGACTCGCGATTCCGGGCTGTGGAGGCAGCTCAAGCCGGGTACCCGGCGACCGGCGCCAGGGCCACTTCTCCCCACCTGATTCCGGCCAGTCCTGCGCCTTCCTCGGCCGGCTCCGCAGCCTCACTCTCTCCCCCGCCCCCTGAGTCTCGTTTCAGTCATCCCTTTGTCCTTCCCCGGATTGGCAGGTTTTATTATTCCGCCTGAACAATCCGGCCGCCCAGTGGCTGAGGGTCGCTGACGTCGGCGGCAGAGCCGGGGAGTAGTTGGGATTTTGTTCTGTCAGTAACACATGTGTAAGAGCCGCGGAGGGAGCGAGCGAGCCGGCTAGAGGCCAGCGCTGCCGCCGCCGCCGCCGCCGCCTCCGAGCCGGGCAGCTGCAGCCCCGGCAGCGGCGCAGTCTCCAGCGCGCCGGGCCGCGGCCGCCCGCAGCCCCCGACTCCAGGCGCGCCCGCCTGCCGGCCTCCTCACCGGCCGCGGCCGCTCTCGGATCTTGTTTTTGCGGCTGCTCCACGGCCGGCAGTGCTTGGCCGAGCCGCCGCCGCCGGCCCCGAGCGAACGAGCGAGCGGGCGCGCGGGAGGGAGGAAGGCGGCGGAGGAGGAGGAGCGGGAGGCGCGCGGGCGGGGGCGGGGGCCGCCGGGCGGGGGCATATACAAAGTGAAGCCACATTGCCAAACTTGCAGCAGCGATTGCAGCAGTTGCTGCCGCTGCGCCGCGCCTGAAGCCGCGCCGCGCGGGCCGAGGGCTCCTGCAGCTGCTCGCGCGCAGCCGGAGGCGGAGGAGAGGACGAGGACTGGGACTGACACTTCTGCTGCCGGCCGCCGGCCACTTACGCGGCGCCCCCCAACCCGCCCCAGAGCAACGCGATTAAAAAAAAAAAAGCAGCCCTTAGCCCCCTCCTCCCCTTTCCTGCTTCTGCGAGAACTCGCTCCCTCCCTCCAGCTCCGCCAGCCAAGGCGCCCCTTCCTTGGAAGCCGAGCGGCTTCGCTCGAATTTCGCCGCCGCCGCCTCTCGCAATATTGCAATATAGGGGAAAAGCAGGTAAGGGGGCGGCTGGGGAGCCGCGGGCTGGGAGGGTGGCGCGGGGGAGGGGGCCGTTTGGGGCCGGGGCTGTTTTCTTTGGCTTCCTTCCCTTGACCGTCCCAAATTGCAAGTAAACAATACGTCGCCTTAGATAATGCGCGAGTCTGAAACTACCGAGGCCGGCCTGCGAGCTAGCGCGGAGGGCAGCCCCGGGCCGCCAGCTTTGTAGCGGTTCCTGCTTACAAAAGGGTTCTTGGAGACCGGGCTGGTGGAGACCCTGAAGGGGGGTGGGGACGTTTCCAGTTGCAAAGGGAAAGGCAGGGACTGCTTGGATGAGGATTTAAGTGTAAGAAGTAGTGTGTGCCAGAAGGGGGACAGTCACGACCCTCCCCCCTCCAGTAAACACTATTTTTTTGAAACAGTGGCAGAAAGGATCTAAGTGACCAGAATTCGGTATTGTTGGTTCTTTAAAAAAAATTCCTCTTGGCTTATAAGTCTTTTGTTCCAATCCAGGAGAAATCCGGTGAATCACCTAATTAAAATCAAGACATGAATTAAGCATCCATTTTTGTACTACAAATTGCCAGCGCTACATTTGTCCCTCCCTTGGTCTCCATTAAAAAACACCAGAGACGTTGTTAAAGGGGGGCAGATTTTGCCTCTAGCTGCCACTTCTGCTTTCTATTTCACTGACTATCCCAGGACCTAAATTGCTTGGCTATGTAATTACTAGAGTATAAGCCTATTTAACTTAAAAGCTTTCTTTCTTTCTTTTTTTTTTCCAACTCTAAATGAAACTTGATGAGGGCCCGTCCTTAGTTATCAGGGGAGTCAGTTTCTGGTCAGTCCTCTTGATTCATCTCTTTTAGATTTAATCAGCATTAAGGTATTGCTTGTCCTTAAGAGCTTTAGCTAATGGGGTTACTGGATGCTTTTCTCAGTGTAATGTTTCCTTTTCAAAAAAATATACATATATATTTACCTCTCACCAAAGATGGGGGCGGGGAACAGCTTGGAATCTCCTCCCTCCCTCTCCCCTTTTAAAAAGGAATTCGGACGATTAAAACGTTGGGGAGAAACAGTTTAAAGACCTAGGGCAGGAAATGCAGATTCATTTGGGTTAGGACTGAAATTGTAACAAAAAGCAATTCCTCGAGTAAATGCATCAGATAAATCAATTTACATAAAGGTATGATGCATTCGGATAAATGCAATGCTAATGGGTTTTAGAGTGGTCCTGTTTCCAAAGTCTCAGGGTTTTGTTACAGCTTAATTGGTGCAGTTCTTATTCTGGTTTATTGTGCGGTCACTGGACACACGTTCCGGGACTCTTTCGGAGGAAATGTGTTTAAAATCAGCCTATTTAAGGAACTCGAGTCCTTGTTTGGTTCCCTCTCTCTCGTTCTTTTGCAGCAGCCAAGTTGGGCCAGGGACAGGCAAAGTTCGCCCTCTCCCTTCTGAGGTATCAGCTGAATGTCTTGAGCAGATAGCTGGGAGCCTTGGGGGGAGCCCACACTCTTGGCTTACAGAGGACAAAGACAAAACAGGCTGCTTAATTGGCAGTAAATAACTTGATCTTTTTATAGAATAAGTGACTGAAGGAACACTAGGACTTTATTGGACTCAGGATTGGAGGCAACAAATTAATCGGTTTAGGCTAAGCTTTATAAATTGATTCCTATATTATACCCCAGTTGCTTCTCTTATGGCATTCATTAGAAAGAGTGGGGAATGTTTAAAAGCAGTTTTTGGTGACAGCAGGACTTGGCTCTGAATATAACTTGTTCATCACTTAATAGTGCCTTCTAGAATATTACCTACCCCCCCTCCTTTGGAGTAACAAAGCTTTAGCATTTAAATTGCTGATCAAGGGCAGATTAGTGAGACCAAAGTGGAGAGTGTTTGTGTAGGAAGTTAACAGGCATCCTAAAGTTCAATGATCTATTATTCTTGCCTGTGTCCTGAAAACCCAGAGAAAACACTCATTGATCTTGAAAATGAAATGAGATTTGGAACAATAATGGGAGATGGCGGTCACCACAATGGCATGTGAAAGGTGCTGTTTAAAAATACGAAAAACCAGTTTCGCAACTTTACACACCGCACCCCCTCCCGCCACCTTGCCTCCCCTCCCACCACCTTGCCTCCCCTCCCACCACCACGCTCTCCATCTCCCCTCTGCCGGTCCCTCCCTCCTCTTTCAGAAAACCCAACTATTTCCAACTTGTGAACTGCAGCTGCACTTCCCAGGGCAGAGCTCGGGAGGGAACGTGGCTCTGGCGGGGCCGCCGCCTCCCCACGCCCCTCGGCTGGCTCGCGGGGCTCGGCGGGGGCTGAGGAGGGGCCGGGCGCGGCGGTGGGTGGGTTTGACCCTCATTTGCTGGAGGCGGGCGGCGGCGACGGCGGCGGGGAGGAGGGGGCAGTGGGCGGAGGCGGGGGCTTGGGGGAGGCGCTGCGAGGGGTGGAGCGCGCCGCCGAGCTCGCTCTCGGAGTTTTGACAGTACCGGAGCTGAAATTGTCAGCGGCGGCGAGCGCAGGAAAGTTGAGAGGAGCTCGTGGCCCCAGAACAAAGCTTGAGAAAAGTAAACAGGCAGCTGCTGCCGGCGAGCCTCCCTCCTTTCCTCTCTCGCTCAGCCTCCTTCCCGCCCTTGCTTTGCCGCTTCCTTCCAGCAGCTCCGGGGGGGGGGGGGGGGGGAGGAGGGGAATGGGCTTGCTCTCTCTCTGGCGATTACTAACTTTTGCGTCGCCCCTGTTTTGTCTTTCTCTCCCTGTCCCCTTCCCGCCCTCTGCAGACCATGGTGAATCCGGGCAGCAGCTCGCAGCCGCCCCCGGTGACGGCCGGCTCCCTCTCCTGGAAGCGGTGCGCAGGCTGCGGGGGCAAGATTGCGGACCGCTTTCTGCTCTATGCCATGGACAGCTATTGGCACAGCCGGTGCCTCAAGTGCTCCTGCTGCCAGGCGCAGCTGGGAGACATCGGCACGTCTTGTTACACCAAGAGCGGCATGATCCTTTGCAGAAATGACTACATTAGGTAAGTCT
Organism: Marmota flaviventris; assembly: GCF_047511675.1. NCBI lineage: Eukaryota > Metazoa > Chordata > Mammalia > Rodentia > Sciuridae > Marmota > Marmota flaviventris. The sequence continues at coordinate 73,672,442 of NC_092507.1, forward strand.
GATGGCTTTTCCTGAGGGTAAGCACAGCAGTGGCAAGGCCAAAGTTGAAGGGAAGGAGCCTGCACCGATCGAAAGACATGACAGCCTTCACCTCAAAAACCTTCTGATGAGCGAAATTTAAGGGATTTAAGAAGCATGTACTAATCTTCCGTATTTGATAACAAAAAAGGGACAATTGCCATACAAAGTAAAAACTCCCGTCCAATGGAACTGGCTGTTGTATGTGCAAAGATTGAGCACCCTAAGTGTTCAGTCTTAACTGGACTTCAGGCTAAAAATAAGCATTTCAAGTGGGAGTTAAGTTGCTTTTTTAAAGCAAGATAGGGACCTACAGAGCTCAGAGACAAAAGGTTAACTTAAAAATAAAAGTGTAGTTAGTGAGAAAGTGTGTGTAGTGATGGCTAATTATGATATTTGCATAAGCACCTTTAAACTTTTTTTTGAGTGTAATGCTCTGACTCATTCTTTGTGCTCCTTGTGAAAAATGCTGATTACCCATCAGTTTAAAGACTTGTAATTCTTTTTATAGCAAAAACCCCCAAAACAAAACCTAGTGGTAATGTTTTTCTTCATACTGTTACTTGGAGGCTTGCTTAAATGTTAGTGTGTGGCTTGCGATGCAAGAATTGCTTATTTTTTTTTTTTTTTTTTTACTTGAAGAACCTTCAGGTCTGTAGTTTTTTGTTGTTGTTGTTGTCATTTGTAGCACTGCCCTTGATCCCCAAAGAGATTTAGAAAACGAGGCTATAGAATTATACTAATCTTGCGTTTTAAAGCAATGTATAGGAACATTCATATGTCCATGTAAGCAGTCTTTTCCAACAAGTTTCAGTGCAATTAATGGAAAGAATTCAGGAGGTCAGGTGCCTATAGGATCTTTTCAGGTGAACTCAAGCTACTTAAACTCATTAATTTGAAAGGAGGCATTTGAAGGATTACACATTTAATTTGAGTAAATGGTTTGATAGACTGATGCACATGAATGCTTCTAGGAGGTGTTCTGTTTCAACATCCAGTAATTAAAAAAAAAAAAAAAAAACCACACGCACACCGTTGGTACTATAGAGAACTGAACACTTTTAAGAATTTCATTCTATTTAAATTTCTGCCCTTAAACCTTTTTCTTTATAGGAATTAATAGAAAATTTTGTTGTTTCTTCAATGCGGGTAAATCAGTGGATGAGATATTTTGTTCAAAGTTTAGCTCTATTGAGATTCACTTCACTGCAGCTTATACTGCGAAAGATCCCAGTGCAGTTCAGAGCGGAGTATGGGTGTGTTTACCCCAGTGATAATCATTAATGTAAAATGATGTTTGGTTATTCTGATAATGCAACCACTCTGGTGGCATCCTCAATCAGTCAAGTAAAAGAAATATAGGAAGGGAGAGGGCTTTTATTTTTAAATTAAGATGGCTGCATTAATTCTGCTAAGTGTTCTTTTAAAAGTAAATGTTAGAAAAATCAGCAGGAGCATGGGTGTAATGCTTTCTGGTCTTCCAAGCAATCCCTTGAGCTTTGACAGTATTAAAATTAGAGAGCAATACTGTGGTAAGGAAGGAGGGTGGTTTGAAGAGGAAAACCTGATGGTGCAGTTAAGATTTGGTGAATAGTAGTTTCATTTCTTTCTCCAGGTTGCCTTAAAAAAACTTTGTTTCTGATTACGACTAATTAAAAAGAAGATGGGTCCACTTGTATTCCCTTAGGACAAGTTTAGGCAAGTGGCTTCCTGGGAATTGAATCCATTCCTTTCCCTATTCTTGGGGCCAAATATAAATGCCCATTTGGTGTTTTCTTGTGACCTAATGGATCAGTGGAGGATGGGTACCCAGCCCTGAGCCTTAATTAATTGATGGATCCATAGTCTCACTCTTTCTTTTTGCTCTGAATCTGGGAACTGGAGTTAAGCTTGCTCTTGAACTAAATGTTACCCTGAGACTCTTATATTTATCTGGGAGAGATGAGTTCCAGTTCAGTACTAAGTGGATCATCACCTAACACTTTGCTTACCAGCAGCCAATTTAGAGATCTCAGAAGCTAGTGTTCCCTCTCCCTCAGTACATCAAGATGCCAAAAAGGGTGGGAAGGTGGGGGAGGTGCTGGAGTGCCTTTTCCTCTCAGCTATCCCCTGCCCAAACTCCCCCTGAGTCCACTTGTTGGAGGAGATTTCTATGCCACACGGACAGCTACTGAAGAGTGGAGTAATCTGCTTGCTGGCCACCAGGTGAAGAGGAGGACCCTTAGGCCTGGCTGGGACCACAAAGCGATTTATGAAGGGGCTTTTAAACTGTCTGACCTTAAGGTTGTGTGTGTGTGTGTTTAAACAACCAAGATCAACCAATATCTGGATAAAAAGCTGCAGCAAAGCTGGGAGAGGCCGGCGGGGGTGAGGTAGGAAGGATAGGGGGAACGTTTTTTTCCCCCCAGTCCCCTCCCCCTCCGTGGCCAAGTGTCGATTGGGCCGAGCTGGGCTTCTGCCTCCTCTCTCCTAGATTTCAGATAAAGCGGCTGCCTTGCTGCAGCGAATCCGCACAATTAAAAGCTTTAATTAGTGGCTCCTCCATTTTCTTAGTTCTGATGGGCTTTATCTAATGAGATCTGGTCTCTGGCTTAGATCTGCTCCGAATGACGTGTCCGCAATGAATGAGAGCTGCGTCGCAAACAAAACATTTAATTAACAAAATTGGCCTCTAAGACTGGGAGGGAAAGGCTTGGGGGGGGGGGGCGGTGTGCAGGGGAAGGGGAGGGTGGATCTTAAAGGGACCAATGCCTGCCTCCCCCCAACCTCCCCAAAGTCCGCGAACCTTAGAACTACCCCCCCATCCCCGGCTCCGGATCCCTCGGCTCCACCCGAGCGCCAAGTAGCTTCGGAAACTCCAGATCTCTTTCCTCTAACCCTGTTTCCTCTGCCCCACCTTGGGCCCTAAGACTGCCTCGGAAAGTGCAGCGAGAGGAGGAAGTTCGGGGACCGACGGGTGGGACTGCAGGTCGGGGAGGGTGAGGAAACGCGCCGGAAGCCCGGTGGCGGTGGTCGGTGAGCCCTTCCTCGCCGGGCTGGCCGGGCCTGGGCCGGCGCCGCCCGAGGCCACAGCCGAGACGCCCAGCGGCCAGCGGCCTCGGGCCCGCGAGGGGGCGAGCGCAGGGCGGGAGCCGGTGAGCGGGTCGCGCTTTCTTTCCCCGGCTCCGCTCGGGTGGTTCACGTGGCGCCGGTAGCCGCAGTGAGCTTGGCGCGGCCGGGGTGGGGGGGATTGGTGGTGGTTGGTGGCGGAGGGTGTGTTTGGGGAGGGGGGTAGCGTCAGGAATGGAGGCGCCGCCAGGCAGCGAGTTCATTTCCCTGGTAATCAACAGCAAGCTGCTATATTCAGAGAATGCTGTCCCTTTAATTGAACAGGCTAGGTAATTAAATGGCACTTTTCCAATAGGACGTGCTAGGTAAATCTAATAGTTGGTTATTTAATATCACTTTGAAGTCTGCCCACTCAAGCACAATGACAGCACAGGAGCATGTGAACTATTAGCTAGGAAGAAAAAAAAAAAAAACCCAGGATCTCAAAAATTAATTAAATCGCATGCAATTTAGGGGGAACGTTTATCTTGATTTGTCATAACAGAATTAATTCAAGGCCTCCAATTCACTTGGGGGCAGATCTGTTACTCTGAATTAACCAAGCGTAATTTGGCTGATTTTTTTTTCTCCCTCCCCTCTCTAATGCAGCAGTTGCGATTATGCACAGCCCCCCTCTTAAGTATCAATAGCTTCTGGTGCTTTTAAGGTGCTTGGTCTCTAGTTATTCCGAAGTACCTTTAATGGACTTGGCTCCAGGCATAATTTCTGGGTTGCATTTCTTTGTTACATTTAATATAGCTGGTGCAGAATTTAGATTAAATATAGGATCCTGCTGGAAAACCAATTGCTTCTGGATCAGTAGCTGTGGATGTGCATTTTTCTCCTCAGATAGGTTGCTGATATTTACTTGCAGGTACAAATGTATACCTTTCAGCCACACTCTTAGAAACGCACCTCTCTTTGCCTGAAAGCAGTTTTGAAAACACAGCCAGGTAGCACTCCATATTGTGTGTATTTTGCTTGAAGTAATAATGCAGTTGAAAATAAGCCCACCTATTGGTCATTGAAGTTACTGAAAGATGCTAAGCATTGATACTAAACTAAAA